>NC_136067.1:296870515-298070515 GCF_964261635.1 Lissotriton helveticus | reverse complement strand
GTCGTGTCTTCTTGTCCTTTGTGACCTCCGGGTTCTATGATAATGTCCTTGCTTTTCTCTAAAAAAGGACCCTTTGTTACGTTGTATTTGCTTGATGTGGATGGTCTATTATCCCCCATTTCGTGTGGGAGTCGTTTCTTTTGGTACCCTTTAGATTGTGAATCCTCTGAGGAAGATGTATCTCCTTCTGTAGATATGTTGGTGTATGCACATGGTTGTCGTCTTGCCGCATATATTTCTGCCCAGTTGTAGACCTCCCCCATTTTATAATCAACTGTATCACGTTTAAATTTCCGTAATTTCCTTTCGTTGATCTCTTTGGTGTATTTGTCTAATTCTGCATTAACGTCATCAAGCATTTTTTGCCATTCATCATCTGGTAGTTTGGTACTGAGTTCTTGTTTAATTTGTGTAACTTCCTTCTCCAATTCTTCAAGAAGTTTAGATAATTCCTCTACTATCAATAAGATAAGATCTAATGAACATTTGTTCAGAATCCCATACCAGCGTTCGGTAAAATGTGTATTGTTCTTACACAAGGTTGATTTTAGTGGAATTCTCAGGCCCCTGGGGATCCGTTGAACTTTGTGATATTTTATTAATGTACTTGCGTGCAAACGCTGGTTTATTTCCCTTTTTGCTGCAAAACGTAGTTGTCTGAGATTGGATTGGATTGATCCTGTACTGGTGGACACGCATTCAGGTTCCTTAATCAATTAATAAGGTTAGCTATTTCTTCATATGACATTGTGGTATTTTGGTGGGCAGAAATATAGATAATCCAGTAATATTTGAATTAACCGTTGCACTCGTGGTATTTTCTTTCACAAATATTTAACAAGATGACTTGTGTTGGTAATGTACAGGTTTGGGTCTGTGGATGCTCGCCTTCTGTCCTCAAGCGAGATAGATAATCAAATGTTAAATAGCCAGGGGAATACACTAAATATCATACCACAGACTTTACACGCAGTCCTGGGAAAATTGCCCACAAAACATGAACAAATTCCGTTCTGGATAGCTCAAAAAATTACTCAAATCAAAGCGGTATTTCCTAATACTAGCCCTTATGAGAAACATAGAAATCTAACAATCCGTTTACCAATGGGGATAACACCACATCTGGAAGACTGCACCACTTGGGGCACAGTCTTTGCTGCTATCTACACTAAAACACATGCAGCTAGATTCATCAAAGACCCGTTTTGCGAGTCTTTAATAGCGATTCATAAGGAATCGCTATTACAGACTCGCAAAACGGGATTCGTGTAGGAATCGCAATATTTATTGCGATTCCTACAGCTTCCTTATTTGCGATTAGCTAATTGCTAATCGCAAATAAGGAATAACTCCCCATTCATTCCTATGAATGGGGAGTTATTCCTTATTTGCGATTAGCAATTAGCTAATCGCAAATAAGGATGCAAATTCAAGGGTGCCAGGGGTGTCCAAAGGACACCCTGTAGCACCCCTGAAATGCAAATTTACACAGGTGTTGCTCACACACACATGTCCAAAGGACATGTGTGTGTGTAACATGCAATTGAGAAAAATGCACTAAAGTGCTTTTTTCTATTTTTTTTGCTATTTACCACGAAGTCAGACTTCGTGGTAAATAGCGACCAAAAATTGCAAATTCGCAATTTAAAAATGGTTAATGAATTGTATTTAAGGAATCTCAAATAGAGATTCCTTAAATGCAATTCCTCGCAAATATGCGATTTCGCAAATAGCGATTTTTGCATTTGGGATGATGAATCCCAAATGCAAAAATTGCGCTCGCAAAGGGCCAGATTTGCAGAATCGGGCCCTTTGCGAGACTAATTTTCTTTCATGAATCTGGCTGATGGTGTTCTGTCTATGGCGTTAATTACTGATGTCCTGAAACAGTTTAAAAATGAATACGGGGAAGAGCCTGCTCTGAATTTAGGTATGAAATTACTGAAACATTTTATCTAGGTCTCAACAATAATATTATCCAAATTAAGGGAGAAGCAGCATCAGTGGCAATCTGCCAGAAATTAAGGGAATTTGATGTAACAGAACAACCACAAGAACTAGCCAAAATAATTGAAAAATCCTATGAAGAATTAGGCAGAGACAGTTTGGGTGGAATACCAGTTCTGAAAGTCCTAAAAAGGCATTTACTAAAAACAATCCTACCACTTCTAAAAAGAAGTGGGAAAATAACAAACATTCAAAAGAGAAAGATTCTCAACACCGAGGTAGGTCTCCTCAGAAGGAGCCCTCTGAAAGGAGGTATAACCTCAGGAATAGGGGATAATTTGAGAAAACCTGACAGGTATCAAGATACTGATACATGTTTGTCTCGTACCTTTCAGATATCGTCACAGACATCCGAAAGAAGAGGACGGTCAGATCAAAAAGAAGAATGCGTGAAGTCCAAAAATTGATCAACACGTTCAGCAAAACAAAACCTCAACTCTCCTAGAAGAAGGTAGCAGGTCTAAAGATAAGACATGCAGAGGATTCTCGGAACACAGCTGAAGAACGGAGAATGGGCTCAAACAATGTTGGACAGTGCAGCAGAAGTAACAATAGCTGGAGGCAGTGGACTTGAATGAGTACATTTAAGTTGAGACTGCAAACACCAGGGTTAGCTCTGCACATAGGTTATATGAAATAACACTCCGGGTGGAGGGAGACACAACCAGAAAAGTGAAAGCACTCATTTGGGAGTGACTTTTGAAGGGTTATGATCTACTTATAGCAGAACGGGACTGCCCACCAAAATTTGTCAGAGAGTGCCCACATGGTGAAGACATCATTATGCCAGCCTTCTCCAACCATGTTCTAGTACTTTTAAAATATACATATGCCAAGAAATGGGCAGTTGCCCAAGCCCCAGCATTATACAAGAATCATGTAGGATGGGATGAGGACTCTCCTCACCACAAAATCCAGTTAAAAATCAACCAACTGCACAAAGGCAGTATCCAATTAAGCAAGAAGCTAAAAGCAGGTCAGGGAGATCTTAGATCAACTTGAATACCAAGGGGTGATTGAAACTTGCACCTCATCAATTAACAATCCTTTGTTTCCTGTTTCCAAACCAGACAATACATATTGTCTAGTTTTGGATTACAGACACCTAAACTCTTGTTGTAAAACATTTGCAGTGCAAACTGCACACAGTACAGCATTAATGAATAACATTGTGCGTAAAAAATATAAAACCACATTAGACATTTCAAATGGTTTCTTTTGTCAAAATATTGCACTTGAAAGTAGGTATTTGACTTCTTTCTCAATAATGGGGACCCAGCGTCAATTCTGTGGTCTCCCTCAAGGATTCAGGAATAGTCCGGGGTTATTCTCAGCGAGGGTAACCGAGTTACTACAAACTTATGAAGACGGAGCATTGTCATATGTCGATGATATCTATCTGACAGACAATGGTATGAACAGGCACTTGAACAGGGTGAACACCATTATATTGGGGTATAAATTCAATTTAAAAAAATCAAGAATTGCCCATCTCAACGTCCTTTTTCTAGTATATGAACTTTCAAGTAAAGGCAAAAGCCTGGCAGACAACTTATTAGAAAAGTGTGCGCTGCTCCAACCTCCAAAAACGCTGAAAAACTTACAGTCGATTCTAGGTTTCCTGAATTTTGGAAGAACTTATATTCTAAACTACGCAGAAAGGGTTAAACCTCTCTACTAATTAATCACACATTGGACAAAAGAACACACAGTAATTTTGCGATTGCTACAAACAGACGTGTTAGCAACAAAACACTTACAAACACGTGTAAACGTACGCAACGTAGTGATCCAAATAATTCCGGGTCAATGCGGATTCACCTACTTAACTTTTAACGAAGGTGAGAAAGAACCAATTGCATACAAATCACATTTGTATACACAAGCAGTAATGAAATTTACATCAACAGAAAAAATTCTGACACCAGTTCAAACCGCTGTAGCAAAAGAAAGAGCCCTAGCACAGGGGAAACGCTTTATTGTCATAACTCCTGTACCAGCCTTAGAGGCAGTTACAAAAGCTAGCATTGCGAATGCAAAAGCTTTACATCAAAGATGGATACAATGGGTTAATTCTCT
This sequence comes from Lissotriton helveticus, assembly GCF_964261635.1. Classification (NCBI taxonomy): domain Eukaryota; kingdom Metazoa; phylum Chordata; class Amphibia; order Caudata; family Salamandridae; genus Lissotriton; species Lissotriton helveticus. The sequence continues at coordinate 298,066,429 of NC_136067.1, read as the reverse complement.
TGCTGCAACTGATGTTGAATATGTTTTTGATCCTTATTTGAAAACACGAGCATTCCTGCAATACGAACACGAATGTCCACTGCCTACTGAAATTCTACCTCTAGACCAGTATGAATGTATAATTTATACTGACGGATCAGCACAACTCACTACGGGGGGTAAACAAGCTTATAGTGCTGCATGCGCGACCGTTAAAGGTCGTATGTGCGATGGCAAATTTAGACCTATGGTCACAAAAACACAATCTCTAGGAGATCGTACAGCATAGCGAGCTGAACTACAAGCATTCAAAATGGCACTTGAAAATACGGATAGCAAATTCCCCACACTCATAGTGTGTGATTCTTTTTTCTTTGTTCAATCTTACAATGAATATTTACAGAATTGGCTTCAAAATGGTTACATTGATGCAAAAGGTGGGACAATCAAGCACAAAACGCTTTGGGAACAAGTAGTTCAGTTGTGAAATGGACTACAAAACACTCACGTGATACACACGCTGAGTCATCAACGTGATGGTGTTCACGTTAAAGGGAATTCCTTGCCTGATGAAGCCGCGAAGGGGGCTGTGCAAACGGCTTCCGTAGCTGCAATCACTCGTTCAAAAACGAAAATAGACAGTGAAATAATACTGCCTTTTAATGCTTCAAGCAAAGGTAGCGGTGCAGCGTTACCTAAAAAGTTTCCACTCAAATACTCATATACAATTGATGCGAACAGCATTCCGTTTGCTCAAATCCCTGGAGTGGGGGATAGGGTGATACCAAACATGGAACGTAGGACAGCTTTGATTTATGAAGCGCACCTGGGAGAGGGTCTGATACATCAGGGGATCTCTAAAACAATATTAGCATTAAAAGAGATGTACTGGTGGCCAGGGATGAATGCACATATTCACATCATCATTAACTGCATTAACTGCAATAGAGATTCCAGTACAGAACGCCACCAGATACCTGACTACAGGGTAGCCAGCCCAGTACAGACACCATTGTTAGACAGCATTAGACCAGCATTAGCATCGGTCCACGGTTCGACTGCTTACTTGCACGACGCGTTTCGGCACGGCAAGTTCGGAAGGAAGTCCAGTCACCAACTGACGCACTGACCAGATGCTAACATCCTCCTCGCCGAGAATTCAGCTCCAGTGTTTCTGACTCCCCTTGCGGGGTGTTAGAGATCGAGACCCGGGAAAGAGATTCCAACCTCTCTCATTCTAAGGTATGGAGCAGACTAGAACCTAGAGGGACTCTTGGCAACTATAGCTAAACTTTGGCAACTATAGCTAAACTCTGGCACCTATAGTTAAACTAAACTATAGCTAACTAAACTATACCTGCACAGCACCTACTTCTTCCCTCGTACTACACTTAGGTTAGGTACACTGGGGTAGGATTATTTTAGAAGCACCAGATGAATATTTTAGACTGTGGTATTTATGTATGTATTTTTATGAATATATGTTATAGCTACAGACCATGCTATTGCAGTATTATTTAACTTTACTCCTAACCCTGTACGTATTATACTTCGCATTCTGTCTTACAATTGTAGCAGTTCATATCGCTTGCATGAGAAATAAGACTGTTTAATAAACCCTTTTTATTGAAACGCCCATCTCTCTATTTCTGTGCAACTCTGTAGAAACGAAGCATGCACGATTGACTGAGTAAAACGGTTATCTATTGTTTCCACGACTCTGAAGATATTGTAGGGAAACAAAGTTGTCATGTTTATGCGGTTGTCAGAAACAAATCCCTTCTTGTTCATTTGAGAAGTTTCTAGTGACCCTTTTGTACCTCTCAGTTAGCTGGCACACACAAGTAATTAAGTTTAAAGTACTCAATAGAGACATACTGACCTCAGTCCTATGTCAAAACTATAGTGTATATTATTCCAATGCGCAGAGCCTATCAGGGATATAGGAACTACACTACAGTACTGAGGCATGAATAGGAAAGGCCACAAATGGTCTAAGGCTAAAGCATCTGCTTTACACAACTAAGCTTCGAACAGGATTCAGAATCTCCAAATCTGATTCGGAACCTATGTGTCTGACCGAATCGGACACATTTCCAACTGACCTATTACGATCCAAGGAAACTGTTCGGGCTGTCCGATTCAGTACAGAGCAGCATTCGGACAGCCTAAGTTGTTAGGAACCAAATTGTACAGCTCTATGGACACGGTTTTTGATTACGATGGCCGATTCTGACAGCAGTTCCAAATCGGTCTGCCCGACTCGAAACGGCTGTCGGAATCTGACTTTGAGGACCCCCCACGGGCCCGCCTTCACCCTGAGGCCTCCGTTTGGGGCCCGTGGTGGTACCTATGGGACTCTCTTCACAATCATGCACAGTGTGGCAGGCACCCTGCCACAGGGTGTAAGGTTTTCCCCAACACCCCTATTTTCAATGCATTAAAAAGCAAGCATTCCAGCATACTGTTAAAAGTTGTCTAACTTTTCCATTGGAAGAGATCTTATCTTGACAATAAATGGGGTTTAAAAAGTGTGAACAGGTTTATTAAAAGTATTGTAAGCCAGGGGAAGTTAAAAAGAAAGTTCCATACAAAATTGAACGAACATAGCAATTTAATGATGGGAACTCCCTTTTTACGATAGATGAAATACAAGAGATTTCACAAGCACAGCGCAAGCACTGTGCAGGCAAAACCTAAAAATGAGGCGTACCTTTTGCGTACCTGTGTACCACAAAAACAGGACAAAAATGTTGTAAATGGTAGATGCAAAGGCTCTGGAAGAACTGTTAAACTCTAAAATACTACATGTGCTCTCAGAACCAGGGTCAGCGTTGGTGGTGCCAGTGCGACAATCTATGATGGGGCCCCCTCCATGACCTTCTTTATGGATTCCCTCACTAGCACCCTCTACAGTGTGCCTCATCTCTCCCTAGCCCCTCTCTAACAATTATTTACTTTATAGCACTACTAATCCCAACACATTATACTGAAACAACACATCATAAAAGTTTGAAAATGAATGTATAGAAAATGATACTTAACACAATGAGTACTACAAGGTGTAGGGTTCACATTTCATCCATACTGCTTGGCATTATATGTTAAGTGCTTGGTGTGAAGAAACAAAGGGGTTGAGTTTCATACAGTGCAATAAACAAAGTGGATGCATTGCATTGCATGAAAAACAAGGAGCAAAACAGCATAAAATCTATTGAGATAAGGAATTGTTGCACTCTCCCCTATTGCTGGAGTACCTTAGGTTGCCTTGTGCTAATGTACAAAACCTTGCACCACAGAGCAAGGGTGTGTGTATATGTGTGTTGAATCAAGCATAAGCTTTATACTGAAAGGGTACCCTTCCCACACATATTCTATGCTTTGATAAAGTTGAATACTATACAACTTTGTAAATGTGCTGCACTGTACAGCACACATATAAAGTTGGAAAGGTTTGGGGAAAAAAAATCTTTTCTCCTAGTGTACGCCTGCCTCAAGGAGGCATAATTTTTTTAGCCAAATCCTGTTCTACTAAAGTTAGTAGATAGAGATTTATGTCAAAATCAATTGGAGGGTGCATGGCAATGTCCATGAACCAGTCATCGTATTCTTCCACCAATCAATCAATCAATCAATCATGGAATTGTAAGTGCACTACTCACCCGTGAGGATCTCAAGGCGCTAGGGGGAGGTGAGAGCCAGCAGTTCCATTTAGTCGAAAAGCCAGGTCTTGAGGGTCTTTCTGAAAGTCTTCAGCGAGGGGGCTCATCTGATGTTGATCAGAAGCTCCTTCCAGGTCTTGGCCGCGATGTAGGAGAAGGCTCTTCCCCCTGTACTGGATCTGCAGATGTGAGGTGTACCAGCGAGGTTGGTGGAACAGAGGTTCCTTTTGGGTACGTGGAAGGTGATTCTCTCGTTGAGGTATTTGGGTCAGGTGTTGTAGAGGCATCCATAGGTGTGGGTGAGTATCTTGAAGGTTACTCTCTTCACGACGGGGAGCCAGTGGAGGTTCTGTAGGTGTTGGCTGATGGGCTTGTGTCGAGGGATGCCGAGGATGAGTCTGGCCAAGGTGTTTTGTATCATCTAGATCTTGTGGATTAGAGACTTGTTGATGCCGGCATAGAGGGCGTTTCCATAGTCAAGTCTGCTGGTTATTAGAGTGTGTGTGACTGTCTTCTTTGATTCGGGAGAGATCCATTTGAAGGTTTTACGGAGAATGTGTAGGGTGTTGAAACAGCTGAAGGCGTAGGCGTTGACCTGTCGATTCATGGAGAGGGAGGAGTCGAGTATAATACCGAGGTTTCTGGTGTGGTAGGTGGGCTGCTGAGGGTGATGGGCCACCAGGTGTTGTCCAATGCTGATGGGGTGGTTCCGAGGACGAGGACTTCTGTTTTCTCTGAGTTGAGTTCCAGGCAGCTGTTGCTCATCCAGCATGCGACGTTGTGCATTCCTTCTTGGAAGATGAGTCTGGTGGTGGTGGGGTCCTTGGTGAGGGAAAGGATGAGCTGTGTGCTGTCGGCGTAGGACACTATGCTGAGGTTGTGCTGTCTGACAATGGTGGCGAGTGGGGCCATGTAGATGTTGAAGAGGGTTGGGCTGAGTGAGGATCCCTGGGGACCTCCGCGGTTGATTTCCTTGGGTTCGGAGTGGAAGAGTGGCAGTCTGATTCTTTGGCTTCTGCCAGTGAGGAACGATCGGAACCAGTCGAGGGTGGTTCCTTGTAGGCCGGCGTCATGTAGTCTGGCGAAGAGTGTGCGCTGGGAGACGGTGTTGAATGCTGCTGACAGGTCGAGGAGATCAGGGCTGCGGTGCGGCCTAGGTCGAGGAGGGTGCGGATGTCGTCTGTGGCGGCGAGTCGGGAAGTCTCAGTGCTGTGGTTGCTGCGGAATCCGGATTGGGAGGGGTCGAGGATGGAGTTGTCTTCGATGAACTTTGTTAGTTGTGCGTTGGCGGTCTTCTCCACGATTTTTGCTGTGAAAGGGAGGAGATGGATCGGCCGGTAGTTCTTGAATTCCATGGGATCTACCGAGTGTTTCTTGAGCAGGGGTCTGACTTCTGCATGTTTCCAGTCATCGGGGAAGGTGCCAGCGTGAAGGTGGCATTGACGGTGCGTCGTAATTCTGGGGCAATGGCGGTGGTGACTCTGTGGTAGATGTGCAGTGGGCAGGGGTCCGTGGGGGCCCCTGAGTGGATGCCTCTCATGGTCGAGGCTGTCTCTTTGGTCATGAATGGTGTCCAGGAGGTGATCCTGGGCTGGCTGGTGCTGCCGGAGGGTGCGGTGGTTGCGAAGTCAGGTGTTTGGTCATTGAAGTTGTCATAGCAGGTCTTGATTTTCATATGGAAGTATGATCTGAGTTTGTTGCGGAGGTCCTGGGAGGGGGTGATGTCCGTGGCTTTACTGGGGGGCTTGGTAAATTGCTGGAGGATGCAGAAAGCTCCTTGGAGTTGCAGGGGTTGGTGAGGATTTTGGTGTGGATGAAGGCTCTTTTGGTGGTTCTGATGTGTTGGTGGTATTCCGTCGTGGAGTTTTTGCAGGCGGTGTGGTTCTCAGGCGTATTGTTGTAACTCCAATTCTTCTCGATGCGTCTGCAGGTGCGTCTTGCTTCTTGGAGATCAGCGGGGAACCAGCCGGCTTTCCTGTGGCTCTGTCTGTCGGAGTTGCATAGCGGGTGAGCTTGTCTGCGCAGCTAGAGATCCAAGTGTGAAATTCCTTGGCTGCGAGGTTGCCGTCGGTAGTGGCGGTGGGGGTGTAGTTGAGCTGCTCCTCAGTGATTCTGCTGCAGTTTCTTCGCGGAGGGCACGGAGCAGGTTCGGGCGGCTTGGGTTTGTCTACAAGGAAGTGTACGCAGTGGTGGTCGGTCCATGGGGGTTGTGTGGTGTGGCTGAAATGGGTACCATTTCCCCCTGCGAAGATGGGGTCGAGGGTGTGTCCTGACTTGTGGGTGAGCGTGGAGATGAGTTGTTTCAGTCCGATGTTGGTGAGGTTGTCAAGGAAGTGGGGGAGTTGTGGTCCCTGGGGTTGTCGAGGTGGAAGTTCAGGTCTCCGATGAGTATGTAGTCCATGGAGGCGATGGCATAGGATGCAATGAGGTCGGTGATGTTGGAGGTGAAGGGGGCGTGGGTCAGGGGGTCTGTAGGTGAGGGTGCCGCAGAGTGTGGAGTTGGGGCTGGTCTGGACCTGGTAGTGCAGGTGTTCGGCAGAGGAGAAGGCATCACTTGAGGTGGGGAAGCGTAGGTTGTGTTTGTGCGCGATGGCGAGTCCTCCTCCCGGGTGGTTGGGGTGGTCCTTCTTCTGGATCTTGTATCCGTCCGGGATGGTTATGGCAATGCTGGGGCAGAGGAGGCGTTGGTCCAGGCTCTGTAATGAAGGTGACGTCTGGTGAGAGGGTTACGAGGAGGTTTCAAGATCTCTACGGTGTGTCTGTGCATGGAGCAGACATTGTGGAGGATGCATTTCAAGACGTCTGCAGTGTTGGCGGGAGGTGGAGGTGAAGGTCTGGCGGCAGTGGCAGCAGGAGATCTGGCCGTGGGTTATGTTCGGCGTGGCCTACTGGCAGAGGTTGTTCCTTGCAGTGTTGAGTGCAAGGAGGGCTCCTGAGTCGTAGCAGCGGATGGTCAGAGATCCAGTGTTCCTGGTGCTGGCCGCAATCGGGTCGCGGACGGGCACAGACGCGCTTGCCTTTGGCGCGACCGCAATTAAGTAGGGGAGGGGGTGGGATGAGCAGCCGGCAGGTGGGAAGGGGCATTGGTGGGGGAGGGGCCGCAGAAGCGACAGGGAGAGAGCTGAGCAATGCAGGGTCAGCCCAGAAAATTAGGCACAGGGCACCTAAAAGCAGAAAATGCACAATGGACAAAACAAAAAATGAGCAGTACACTTACAGTGATGCCAGAAGCAGACAATGGCGTAGGACACAGCAAGGGGCACTGTAGAGGCTGGAGAGAGCTGGCCGGCTGGAACAGGCACAGCGAGAAGCGGACGGACAGCGGCCTCGAACACCAGGCCGGTGGAGGCGAATTGGGTCAACAGCAAAGCAAGGCACAGCAGAGCTGCTGGGGTGAGAGCAGATGTCAGACCAGAGGTCAAAGGAAAGCATAGTGCTACTTGCATGCAGTGCTTTGACACTAGTTCATGGGTCAATGTACATATTAGAAGGCTTGTAATGCCAAATAACAAAAGGGCCTCTGTGACAAAAGCAGTAACCCACTGAGATATCTACCCAAAATACAAATGTGTGGTCTGTATGTTACATAATGTACTTTGCAGCAGGAATATTAACCCTCTATGATACTTTATCATGATTGAAAACTGTGACTAGACAAATCACAGCATTATCATGCCTTTGTTATCATCCCCTGAACATTGCCTGGCACACAGGCAGCTCTTATCTTGCCTAAAACCGGCATTGGCCGTTTGAATTATACAATACATTATTAACCAGGGTTCAGTGATCACCCCCCCCCCCCCCCAGTGTCACTGCACCTGCTCCACTAATGGAAGCTTCACTCGTGCATTTAATTTACTTAGCTAAGTGATATAGCAGGGTTAGAAGTGCATAACACGAAGTACTGGAAATAAGTTTGCCACTTTTCCCTGCGAAAAATACTAGCCATTTGTTCATGTTTTAAGATTCTGCAAAGACCGTGACATGGCACTTAAATGGAAGTTAAAATATAAGTGTGTGTAATAATTGTTAACGCACCTTTCTCTCTTACTTTAAATCAGTCAGGGATCATTAAGGCTCTAGAAGACATTTCAACATGCTTTTCTTCTTACAATTACTGTTTAAAGTGTATGCTAATAGGGTAAATACTGTCTTAGGTGATCAGCACAATCATTAAAATACTTGCCCACCACGTGCTAACCCAAACTGAATCAAATATAATAATGAATTACTTCTAACATGAGCCAGTCTGATATTTAATGCTTGGCCGAATGAATTATAGACATGAACAGCTTTTCCTTGTCACCCGGGCAGCTCCCAAAAGGCAGGTGATTATAAATACACTGCAGCGTGCTGGCCAGCTATCACCCAATGGTGTGATCATGAGAACACCCTTTTCCCTTGTTAATTTCCATGACGCTGTCGCCCACCTTCAGCTGTGGTTCTTTTGCTCCTCGGGCCTCACTCGCCTTCTGGTTGGTGACAGTCCTCCTGGCCTGTGTGGCGGCGGCGTCTCTGTCAGGAGGTTTCCACGTTGGATCGGCTGGGATGCTGTCCCTCAGGGCTGCTTTGAAAAGCAGGTGAGCGAGAGCACATTTGGTGGTGCTATGTGGCATTTGCCAGTAGGCATCTAGAAACTGGTTGAGTGCTGATTCAGCGTCCATCCCCTGATCCACTGCGATTCGTAGAGCTCAGTTAAGGGTCTGCATAAACCGTTCCACTTCTCAGTTGGCTTGAGGCCACAGAGGGGTGATATTCCTGTGGTGGATCGCCTCATTTTCCATGTACTCTTGGAACTCATGACCTTGGAATGGGGGTCCATTGTCTGACCGGATCTCATCCGGTAGGCCGAGGAGGGTTAATGTCTTGTCCAGGAGTTTCTTGACATGGAGAAACGCCATGGAGGCCACAACCTCCACCACTGGGAACTTGGAAAATGAGTTGACGATCACCAGCGTGTGGCACCCATCAGGAAAACTCTCGAAGTCGATGCTGACTTTAGACAATGGGAGTTCGCATGGCTCTTCTGTGATGACTGGGTGGGTGCCAGATCCCCGCCTGTGAAGGTGCATGAGTGACATTGATGCACCATGTCCTCCACTCGGCAATCCATCGCTGGGAACCAGACTTTGTTTTGCAGTCGGGCTTTGGTTGTCGCCATCCCTTGATGCCCCATGTGTGCTAACTGGATGATGCGATCCTGCAGTGCCCTGGGAATCACAATGACATGCCCTCTCAGGATGGCGCCCTGCTCCCCTTCGTTCGGTTCATGTCAGATCTGCCAGAGCTGTTGCCGAGCATGGCTCTCTTCCACCCAGAGTGATTGGGCTCCGTCCTGGAAATGGGTCCACCCATTGTTTGTTAGAGCATCCTTCACCCTGGCAAGCGTCTCGTTCGCAGCCGTGGCTTGGCCAATCTCCTCCAATGTCATTGCTTTTGGACATGCCTTGTACGAGATCATCTTCACAAATGCTTCCAAGTATGCTACATCCGTAGGCAGAGCTCGAGTGACCGGTAGCTCGGGGGTGCTGCAAGAGGTAGTCTGCTGGGTTATGTGCTCCAGGATGGAACACAACCTTGAAGGTGTATGCCTTCAGCTGGACGGCCCATCTTTCGATCCAGGGAGGCGCCAGCCTTGAGGATCCTGCAAAGAGTGGGAGCAGCGGCTTGTGGTCTGTCACTACCTGGAATTCCTGTCCGAACAGATAGAGGTGAAAATGCAGGCACACTCACTTTATAGCCAGAGCCTCCCTCTCAATCTGGGCGTATAGGGTCTCAGTGTCAGAAAGCGCCCGGCTGGGGTATGCGACTGGCCTCCAAGACTCCCGGTCATGCTCCTGTAGGAGGATGGCTCCTAGTCCCACTGGGCTTGCATCCACTACCAACTCCGTATGTCGACCTGGGTGAAAGTAGGCCATGACCGTCCATGACGGCTGTCTTGATGGTTTGGTATTGAACGCCGTGTTGGCAGCCACGTTCCACTCCCTTTGGTGGTCACTATGGGTGAGGGCGCGGAGGGGCTCTGACAAGGAAGCCAGGTTCGGAAAGAACCTGCCACAGTAGGTGGCCATGCCAAGGAAGCTGCGGACCTCTGTTGGGAATTTTGGGGTGCTCGCCGCAAGGATGGCCATCGCCTTCTTGGGGTCCACTCTTAGACCTTCTCTGGTGAATATGTAGCCAAAGAAGTCAAACAACTCTTGGCAAAAGGAACAATTGGCCTTGTGGAGGGTCAGTCCGCAGTCTTGTAGCCGCTGGAGGATGGCACGGAGGTGGGTGGGATGTTCTTCCAGGGTATTCGAGAACACCAGGATGTCGTACCTCAGGTTTATGATGCCTTGCAGACCAGACAGTGCTTCCTGGATGGCATTCTAGTGAACCTCGGCTGCAGACGACACCCCGAAACTCAGTCTTTTGTACCTCCGAAGGCCGACGTGGGTTGAGAACATGGTGATGTACCTGCTCTCAGGCTCCAGTGTCAGCTGATGGTACCCCGGATTCAGGTCCAGCTTGGAGAACAACTTGGCACCATTCATTGCCGCCACAATGTCATCCATAGTGGGTGTGAGATGATGTTCTCTCTCTCTTTACTGCCACATTTGGGAGCCACATGTCCACGCACAGCCGAATGGCACCCGGCTGTTTCGGCTTGGGAGCTACAACCAACGTGGATACCCACGGGGTCCCAGATACCTTTTCGATGATGTCGCGGTCCTCGAGTTTCTTTCGTTCCACCGCTACTTGTGGGCGGAGGTTGAACGGCACCCTCCGGTGTCTTAGGGCTGTCGGCCTCATGGTGGGGTCAAAATCCCCAACCTACCTGATTGTTCTGAACCTTCTAACCACAGGATTTCCCCCCCCCCCTCTCTGGTGAGTGCTGAGATGCCCCTGGGTGAGTCGTGCGTGATAAAAGAGTCATTAACATAACATAACATAACAAAATGGAGCTTGAACTGCTTCCCTTTCAGCTTGCCGAGCCCTGTGAACAGCGCTGGAAAAACGTGCAAGATGGCGTCAGCGTGAGATTCGTGGACATGATGAGCGAAGAAAACCAGGCCGAGGTCTTCTGCAGTGTGGCAACTGAGAAGGGTGCCTTTCTTCCCTTCCATGATGTGGAAGCAGGCCTTCTTAATGTGACCATCACTAGTGACTTCAGCCTCGATGACCCCTCTGAGGGGTAGAGGATGTGTCCCTCCTGTAGATGTGTAGATCCTGGACTTGGTTGATGCAAGAGGGGGTCATGGTGACAGCTGTTCCCACTGCTCCGAGTCTATGATATTGACCGATGGATCCATATCGATGAGCGCCTGAACTGCTTACCCTCTGACCAGGATAGAGCATATCGGCGGTGGCCTTCGGTGTTTGTCTGACCTGCTGACAAAAGATATGACAAGCACCTCGTTGTCATCTTCTTCAAGTGCGAGGCAGCACCCAAGCATCCATTATCTTGTGACTGTGTATCATCGAGCTATACCTGGCGTAGATGTTGTGTCATTCCTTGAGGCCTGGGGAAGGTCTGTCGAGACCGGCTGCTTCTACACACTTTGGCAAAGCGGTTTACCTTTCTGCAGCGGGAGCACGTCTTCCCCTTTGCGCCACACACCGCTGTTGATGGGTGTTCTACTCCGCAGTTGTTGCACGCTCCACTTGTAGACGCCTGCGGTGCAGGGTAGGCTGTATTCGGTCGCCGTTGTATGGCCTCTCTTCCTTGATGGTCGTGTACTTCAGCAGGGCTGGCGCAGCGGTGGTTCTCTGCAGGGCAGCTTCCGTTTCACCCTGTCTGGGCATCTGAAAGTTTGTGAGACCTGGTAAGGATGAGAATCTTGTCCTGGGAGATCCCTGGTTGCCGAAGGATCAGTTTCTGTACAGCGCCGAGTGGCACCCTTGGATGACCTGTCCGCGTACTTCTTCTCTCTTACTGTGCCGTCCGTCTTTTTGGTGCCCCTGAAACAGTGGTTCAGCCATCCAATTCACGCTTTCCACCGTGGGGCTGTCATGGCTGGGTCAGCAGTTTCGCAGAAGGGCTGCAGCGGGACCAGGATGTATGACGTTACAACGCATACTTTTACTCCGCGTACCATTACAACGCGGTATTTACAACGAATACCGTTACAACGCATAGCGCTTTGGGGTGCTGGATAGTGGTAAGTATAATTTACTATTCTAACTCCAGTCCCCGTGGACCCTAGGGAAGGTGTTGGATAGTAAATTAAACTTACCTCTTATCCTAGAGCGCCCCCCAGCGCAATGCGTTGTAATGCCATGCGTTGTAATGCCCGCGTTGTAATGGTAGTGCGGAGTAAAAGTTGCGTCGTAACGGGTGTATACCGCGGGACCACAACCGTGTAGCCATGGCTTGGGGGCGGGACGTTAGTGCCCCTTTGCTGATTGCCAGCATCGGCCGACGGGCCTGTGGCACCTGCTTGCGTCTGCGTGCTCATGTGGGTGGCAGGTATGTGCCCAGGCGTAGGGAACCAGTCCCCTTTTGTGTTCTCCTTCCCTTCCCCTTGGGAGCATCACCTACTGGCGTGGGAGCGTTGCGGCAAGTTGCTGCCCGGCTTGCGCGATCTTAGCTTGTGGGGACTTGTGCGCTATGTTGGGGCCTGTTGCAGTCCAGGCAAATTGTGCCTGTGTGGGCGTAGAGATGTCACTGGCAGCAGGTATGCCATTCAGGTGGGGGGGAGACTCCTGATTGGGCAGCTCTGTGCCACACTTTCACAAATGTTCTCCCTTGTTGTGCACTTTGTCTTGTCAACTGTTCACAAGTGTTCTACCCTGTTCCCCAGATAATCACTTTTCCTTCATATTCCAGGCCATGTTGGCCCATCCAGACCTTGTGCTCCCCTTTGTGGGCGTGTGATGGCTGGGCCGAGTAGCAGGATGGTGCATGCGTAGCAGCACGTTAGGTGTGCAGCCCCCGGGTGATTTTAAAGCACTCACCCGCTGGCAGACTGATGGGTCACGAAGCTCCAGCTGCTGCATTGTACGCACTCCTCTTCAGCGCGCTCCTCCTGTGAGACTCCGGGGCGTGCCGGCTGGTGCCGGATGCAGGCAGCAGAGGCCTCTCGGCAGCCTGGGGTGTGGCGCCTGTGCAGGGGTAGGCACCCTGCGGGCAGCAGTGTTTGCGCGGTGGCGACAGCCACGCGCAGACTTCTTTTCCGGGATACTGTGTTTATGCAGGGGTGGGCACCCTGCGGGCCACAGCACTCGCGTGGTGGTGACGGCCACACGGAGACCTCTGGTTCAGGACTTGGCATCCGCTCAGAGGTGGGCTCCCTGCGGGCTGCGGTTCTTGTGTGGTGGCGACGGCTGCACGCAGACTCCTGCTGCTTGGGTGCACGACAGTGTAGCCACCTCCTCCGGGCACATGACACAGGGCAGCAGAAGGTGAGGGGAGTCAAAAGGGGAGGCAGTGCCCCTCGGGAAAAGGAGCGGTCCCCTTCACAATCACCGCCAGAGGTGAAACCGAGCACCAGGGTTCAGACCGGCCTCGTCGCCAGTGTAGCGGAGCAGGGCCATGGAGGTAAGGCCTACGCAGTGCGTCAATCAGTAAAGGTCCACATAGGGATAACTGGCTGGCAGGAAGACCCCGAGCGGCCTCTCGCTGTTTATTTATCTCCTTTGGTAGAGCCTGCCCCAAGGAGTGTATGCTTGAAACAATGTATGGGAGAGCACGGGTGTCTCTCTACATTGTAGATATAAAATTTCGATTTTTTGGAATGCGCTGTGTCCTGATTTTTGGGCATATGTAAATTAACCCCCACCTTTTTCTCTCCACACTCTTTTTGCTTTTTTCCTCTTTTTTTCCTCTTCCCTGTTTTTTCCTCTCCTTTTTTCCTTTCCTCTCCTCTGGTTTTTTAACTTGAGTCCAATTTCCTGTGGCTGTTATTTGGTATTAACCGCTGAATTAACTTCCCTTTTTTTGTCTCAAGTCGCGCACAGTCTTTCTTTTCATCGCGGACGCAGCGCCTGCCCTCTTTTTTGGCCTTGTTTCACTTTCCGCTCTTACTATCCGTCGGTGATCTCAGCGGGCGGATACTAACCTGATTGAGCATAAGTTAGCTTTTTATTTCTTTTCTTTCCCCTTTTTTCGGTAAAGTGTTTACTTGAATTGGGAGGTTTATGTAATCGGTTCTCTCTCACCGCATCAGTGGGCGGTGAGTCCTTCGATCATTTGCGTTTTTTTTGCTTCTTTTTGAATAAGATAGTTATCTCATTTTATACTTGACTTTACTTTTGTGATTAACAGGACTTGGATTTGTCTGTGTTGGTTCAAATGAAAGTTTTCCTGCACTCGCAAGGTCTCTAAATTATGTTTGACCTATAGTGAGTATATATTACCTACTGGCGGTGGCCAGTAGGTATATATAGTTAGGATTTTTTTCCTATGGGATTTTTGAAAATTCTATGTCGAATAACTTTGGCGTTTGAGGACGGAATTGGCTGAAAATTTCAGGAAAATGGAACATTTTGTTTCTGAGCAGTCCCTGAAAATTTGGGGGGGTTTCGTCAAGCGGGGGCCGAGAAAAAAGGGGGGTCCCAAAACGTGTTTTTAACATTGAGTTTTCCATAGGGCGGTTGGACTCACTTTTAGCTCGAACGGCTGAATGGATTTCCACGAAACTTGGCAAAATTGTAGGGACTGGTAGCCCGATGTGCCGTTGCTATGTCTCAAGATATATGCTCCAGTGGTTTTTACGAAAATTAACTTTGAAAAATATATATTGGGCTACATTGGGCTATATATATGTTAGAGCCCAAATGTAGCCCAATGTAGCCCAATGAAGCCCAATGAAGCCCAATGTAGCCCAAAGATGGCCACCAGAGACAAAAAAAAACAAATGTAGCCCAAATATCAGCCAGATGTAGCCCAACTATAGCCCAGTGACAGAATGGCCCAGAGTGTTCTAAAGAACAACTAGAGCGCTAACAGTCTTACTTATGACAAAAGTATGACACACCTGAAGTCATCTTGATTGGAATAAAGTGTTAACACTTAAAACATTGAATTTGCAAAGGAACAAAATGAGGGGGTTCATATTGCCATAGAAATTATGATTAGTGCTGAAGAAAGAAAAATTAGGGCACATTTTGAGTGACTTCTCAAATCCTCTTATATTTCATTAAAAAAATTCTGATATGCAGTCTCCCAAGATGGCCACCAGAGACAAAAGAGCCCAAATGTAGCCCAAATATCAGCCAGATGTAGCCCAACTATAGCCCAATGCCAGAATGTACCAGAGTGTTCTAAAGAACAACTAGAACGCTAACAGTCTTACTTATGACAAAAGTATGGCACACCTGAAGTCATCTTGATTGGAATAAAGTGGTAACACTTAATACATTTAATTTGAAAAGGAACAAAATAAGGGGTTTCATTTTGCCATAGAAATGTTATTGTCCTTCTTGTCAGGATCTTGGGACGTGAAGCGAGGAGCTTCGTTAAAAGGGTGCCCTCCGGCTGCTAAAGAGATGACACCACTAGAGTTGAATAGGAAGAGGCCTCCAGGAGGGGCCCGCCTGAACTTTGGGAATGGAAACTTTGGCGCAGCTAGGGTATGCCGAGGATTACCCTCAGCACGACAGACTTGGAGCCTTGAAAACAAGATAAGCTGATGAAGGTCTGCGTGGTAGTGAAATCTAATCTGCACGGTGTGACCGAGGTATGGAACACTTTCCCTTTCAAAGCAATATTTGCACTCTGGACACATCGCGCTGACATCGATTTTACCAAGATCAGCAGTGGGAACCAGTTAATATTTGAAGGGCAGTGGAGCATTATGGGCAATGGAGTCCCGTGATGACATGACTCTAAAGACTAAAGCAGAGAACACTGTTTTATTTTTTCACCACTGTGGGGTTACTTGGAAACCTGAAACACACAAGTACTCACCTCTGCTTTTTCTTCTATAGAGCAAATGGGAGAAAGAACAAAATAATACTTCATACACTGTCCCTTTAAACTGGAGTAAATGACTGAAGTCCGTTCTCACTGCCTAATGAGATACGTTATTTAAATCAAAACGAACCCACGGACACTGCAGCTTGGCATTTGAGGAAGAGTTTTGTAAACTCGAAACGCGTTATGCCTGTCTTTTAAATTATATTAAAGATCTTTTTCAAGTAAACTGTTGGTGTGGCTCGTGCAGCGTGAGGTATTGCGCACGTCTTTCTTTGATATATATATATATATATATATATATATATATAACCTACTGGCGGTCGCCAGTAGGTATATATAGTTAGGATTTTTTTGAATAGGGATTTCTGAAAATTCTATGTTGAATAACTTTGGCGTTGATGGACGGAATTGTCTGAAATTTTCAGGAAAATGGCACATTTTGTTTCTTAGCGTCCCTTGAAAGTTTGGGGGGGTTTCGTCAAGCGGGGGCCGAGAAAAAAGGGGGGGTCCCAAAACGTGTTTTTAACATTGAGTTTTCCATAGGGCGGTTGGACTCACTTTTAGCTCGAACGGCTGAATGGATTTCTATGAAACTTGGCAAAATTGTAGAGACTGTTTGCCCGATGTGCCTTTGCTAGGTCTCAAGATATGTGCTCCAGTGGATTTTGAGAAATTAACGTTAAAAAAAAATATATATCTGTGACAGCGTCCCGGTTAGCGCCCCGGTTCGCGTACCAGACGCGTAACGGAACTTCGCGAGGAGAAGCGGATTGGCTCTCCGGTGACTGTCAACATTCTAAACAGTCCGGAGCGGCCGCCATCTTGTCTCTCGGTAGGATCGAGAGACAAGAGGGGGAAATAAACGAAGGGGGAAAAGAATGAAAGGGGGCAAGGTAGACCCCTCCTGACCCCCTAGGATTGATGTGGGGGCTATTAAAGGGCCCGGCGGGGCAAAAAAGTAAAATAATTTTTTACCCGATTTTTCGTGGTGGAAGCGCTACCCGGTACACGAACCGGGTAGCTCACCGGTAGCGTAACGGGAGTCCGCCATCTTGTGTTTCGGACGAATTTAGTCACAAGATGGAGGATAAACAATGTTGGGAATGGGTATAAGGGGGCACGGGAGACATATCCTGACCCCCTAGGTTTTCTGAGGGTGGCTGAGGAGGCCCATATATGTAAAAAAAAAAAAAATTTTAAATCATATTTTCGCACGGTTAGCGCCCGGTCCGCGCCCCGGGTAGCGTTCCGGAAAGCGTAACAAGGGGAAAACCAAGGGAAATATTAAAACAATATTTTAGAGTGCTTTGAGGTAGGGTAGCTCTGAATAGAGCTGTTGTGTTGTGTGGGTGATGTAAGTACCAACATGTAGGTACCAATGAAGAGTCTAAAATTCAATGTACACCGTCTCCTCTGTAGATATTTTGTATGTTCTAATATGGGTTATTTAAATGTAAAGGTGTGGAAAAGCACTTCATGCTTTAAATCAATTGTATTTTTGAACTGATTGTTCTTTCCTCTTAGTCCTCCTCTTTGTTTTTTTTTCCCCACACTCTTCTTCAGGATGATAGTTGATAAATTCGTTCCCTCAAAAAATTTATATACATAAAAAAATTATATTAAATACATATAAAATATATTTTCCTTTAATAGAAGAATACATTGTACAGCTTTTGATATTTGCTATTAAAAAACCATTGAAATTCACTGAAAAAACCATAGGTTATAGACCATATATAGTTAGGAATTAGCATTTACAAAACCTTGAAAATTCACTGAAAAAACCATAGGTTATAGACCATATATAGTTAGGAATAAGCATTTACAAAACCTTATTTTACTCACACAAAACCATTGAAATTCGCATATATAGTTAGTTGCACTAACTATATATCGCGCACCCGCAATCCACTGCTGATCATGTCACATATTACATCATTCATGACATGGTCAGTGACATCACTGATGACATCACTGATGACATCTCAAATGACATCACTGATGACATCACTGATGAAAACATCCAGTGACTGTATGTTTCTGTAAAGTTAAAATATGTCTTACATATTGAAGAATGAGTGGATGTATAAGTGTCTGGATGAAGGATTTAGTAGGTGCATGACTGACTGTATGAGTGAGTGATTAAATGTGTCTCACTGAGTGCATGGTTTAGTGACTAAACTGTCTTAATTTGTGCATCATTATGTCTGTTGTTCTGTAAACTGCTGCATGTGTTGATCAGTAGCTATATGAGTAAGTATATGGGTTATTGATTGGTTGCCCAAGTATTTGTATGGGAGACTGAGTGTGTGTGTGGGTGGCTGGGAGGTGTATGACTCTGTGCATAGATGTGTGAGCAGTTGATTCACTAGATGTATGGGTTCAAAAGTGCATGTTGAAACAGCTGTATGGGCGGTTGACTGTGTGCATGAGTGTATTGGTGAGTGAATGGATATCTCAGTGCTACATGTCAAAGTAAGTACATATGTAAAACACAGTACATCTGAGAGTTGACATATATAAATAACTGTGCATAAGAGCCAGTGAATGTGTGAGTGGCTGTATGGATCATTGTGAACTTGTATCAGGGATTGTATAAGAGAGTAAATATGTGTTAGTATATGTTTGAATAAGTAAGGTGTGTATAACTGTATAGTTGAGGAAATGGAGGTGTGATTGATTCTTTGCATGACTGACTAGGTGTGTGAGTAACTCCATGGATGAGTGACAGTCTGTGAGTGTCTGTTTACACTGAGTGTATCTAAGGTTATATTAGAGTCTGAAGAGGTTCATCGTATTATCACATGAATGATGTCATCAGTGATGTGATCAGTAATGTCAAATGAGATGTCATCAGTGATGTCATCAGTGATGTCATCTGAGATGTCATCAGTGATGTCATCAGTGATGTAATTTGAGATGTCATCAGTGATGTCATCAGTGATGTCATTTGAGATGTCATCAGTGATGTCATCAGTGATGTCATTTGAGATGTCATCAGTGATGTCAGCAGTGATGTCACTGACCATGTCATGAATGATGTAATATGTGACATGATCAGCAGTGGATTGCGGGTGCGCGATATATAGTTAGTGCAACTAACTATATATGCGAATTTCAATGGTTTTGTGTGAGTAAAATAAGGTTTTGTAAATGCTTATTCCTAACTATATATGGTCTATAACCTATGGTTTTTTCAGTGAATATATATATATATATATATATATATCAAGTACAACTTGCCCTCTGCATTGGGAAGGCACACTGCAGTGCTCGGCCATCCAGCTATAATGTGCTTCCTGCTTTCTCCTCTCTGGTAATTTATAAGTTTTGCCGACGCGTTTCTGGGCACCACGCCCCTTCTTCATGGGCTCGGAAAAAAGCACACCTGATTCTGCATGCGTTAGCTTTATTCAGCAGTATATTTTCCAAAGCATTGTGGGATTTTGAGTTCTGCATTCAGGTTTGTTTCTTTGCAGTCTTCGAGTGTGCCTGTAAATTCCAAATTAAAAGTTCATTATTTACTCTGAGTGAGTTCCAGAGGAATACAGGCAGGAATATATGCATTGATGAGCAGTGCGCTGTATTTCGTTCGGAAAAGTTCTGAACTGACAGCCTCTTGCAGCCCGTGGGTGGCGTGTCCTCAGGCTGCAGATGGTGCTCTTCCCCACGGCCGGGCCGCCGCGTAGACATCAAGTACAACTTGCCCTCTGCATTGGGAAGGCACACTGCAGTGCTCGGCCATCCAGCTATAATGTGCTTCCTGCTTTCTCCTCTCTGGTAATTTATAAGTTTTGCCGACGCGTTTCTGGGCACCACGCCCCTTCTTCATGGGCTCGGAAAAAAGCACACCTGATTCTGCATGCGTTAGCTTTATTCAGCAGTATATTTTCCAAAGCATTGTGGGATTTTGAGTTCTGCATTCAGGTTTGTTTCTTTGCAGTCTTCGAGTGTGCCTGTAAATTCCAAATTAAAAGTTCATTATTTACTCTGAGTGAGTTCCAGAGGAATACAGGCAGGAATATATGCATTGATGAGCAGTGCGCTGTATTTCGTTCGGAAAAGTTCTGAACTGACAGCCTCTTGCAGCCCGTGGGTGGCGTGTCCTCAGGCTGCAGATGGTGCTCTTCCCCACGGCCGGGCCGCCGCGTAGACATCAAGTACAACTTGCCCTCTGCATTGGGAAGGCACACTGCAGTGCTCGGCCATCCAGCTATAATGTGCTTCCTGCTTTCTCCTCTCTGGTAATTTATAAGTTTTGCCGACGCGTTTCTGGGCACCACGCCCCTTCTTCATGGGCTCGGAAAAAAGCACACCTGATTCTGCATGCGTTAGCTTTATTCAGCAGTATATTTTCCAAAGCATTGTGGGATTTTGAGTTCTGCATTCAGGTTTGTTTCTTTGCAGTCTTCGAGTGTGCCTGTAAATTCCAAGTTAAAAGTTCATTATTTACTCTGAGTGAGTTCCAGAGGAATACAGGCAGGAATATATGCATTGATGAGCAGTGCGCTGTATTTCGTTCGGAAAAGTTCTGAACTGACAGCCTCTTGCAGCCCGTGGGTGGCGTGTCCTCAGGCTGCAGATGGTGCTCTTCCCCACGGCCGGGCCGCCGCGTAGACATCAAGTACAACTTGCCCTCTGCATTGGGAAGGCACACTGCAGTGCTCGGCCATCCAGCTATAATGTGCTTCCTGCTTTCTCCTCTCTGGTAATTTATAAGTTTTGCCGACGCGTTTCTGGGCACCGCGCCCCTTCTTCATGGGCTCGGAAAAAAGCACACCTGATTCTGCATGCGTGGGGAAGAGCACCATCTGCAGCCTGAGGACACGCCACCCACGGGCTGCAAGAGGCTGTCAGTTCAGAACTTTTCCGAACGAAATACAGCGCACTGCTCATCAATGCATATATTCCTGCCTGTATTCCTCTGGAACTCACTCAGAGTAAATAATGAACTTTTAACTTGGAATTTACAGGCACACTCGAAGACTGCAAAGAAACAAACCTGAATGCAGAACTCAAAATCCCACAATGCTTTGGAAAATATACTGCTGAATAAAGCTAACGCATGCAGAATCAGGTGTGCTTTTTTCCGAGCCCATGAAGAAGGGGCGTGGTGCCCAGAAACGCGTCGGCAAAACTTATAAACTACCAGAGAGGAGAAAGCAGGAAGCACATTATAGCTGGATGGCCGAGCACTGCAGTGTGCCTTCCCAATGCAGAGGGCAAGTTGTACTTGATGTCTACGCGGCGGCCCGGCCGTGGGGAAGAGCACCATCTGCAGCCTGAGGACACGCCACCCACGGGCTGCAAGAGGCTGTCAGTTCAGAACTTTTCCGAACGAAATACAGCGCACTGCTCATCAATGCATATATTCCTGCCTGTATTCCTCTGGAACTCACTCAGAGTAAATAATGAACTTTTAACTTGGAATTTACAGGCACACTCGAAGACTGCAAAGAAACAAACCTGAATGCAGAACTCAAAATCCCACAATGCTTTGGAAAATATACTGCTGAATAAAGCTAACGCATGCAGAATCAGGTGTGCTTTTTTCCGAGCCCATGAAGAAGGGGCGTGGTGCCCAGAAACGCGTCGGCAAAACTTATAAACTACCAGAGAGGAGAAAGCAGGAAGCACATTATAGCTGGATGGCCGAGCACTGCAGTGTGCCTTCCCAATGCAGAGGGCAAGTTGTACTTGATGTCTACGCGGCGGCCCGGCCGTGGGGAAGAGCACCATCTGCAGCCTGAGGACACGCCACCCACGGGCTGCAAGAGGCTGTCAGTTCAGAACTTTTCCGAACGAAATACAGCGCACTGCTCATCAATGCATATATTCCTGCCTGTATTCCTCTGGAACTCACTCAGAGTAAATAATGAACTTTTAACTTGGAATTTACAGGCACACTCGAAGACTGCAAAGAAACAAACCTGAATGCAGAACTCAAAATCCCACAATGCTTTGGAAAATATACTGCTGAATAAAGCTAACGCATGCAGAATCAGGTGTGCTTTTTTCCGAGCCCATGAAGAAGGGGCGTGGTGCCCAGAAACGCGTCGGCAAAACTTATAAACTACCAGAGAGGAGAAAGCAGGAAGCACATTATAGCTGGATGGCCGAGCACTGCAGTGTGCCTTCCCAATGCAGAGGGCAAGTTGTACTTGATATATATATATATATATATATATATATATATATATATATATATATATATATATATTACCTACTGGCGGTCGCCAGTAGGTAGTTATAGTTAGGATCGTTTTCCATAGGAAATCCGCAACATTCTATTGGGAATAACTTTGGCGCCGAATGAGGGATCTGTCTGTAATTTTCCTTAACCTTGCCTCGCTGCGCTCCGCTCCTTCCCTGAAAGTTTCGGGGGGATCCGTCAAGCGGGGGCCGAGATAAAAGGGGGTCCCAAAACATGTTTTCCCCATGTTAATTTCCATTGGGCGGTTGGACTCCCATTTAGCCCGAACGGCTGAATGGATTTCCACCAAACTTGGCAAAATTGTAGGGACTGGTACCCCGATGTGCCTTTGCTATGTCTCAAGATATATGCTCCAGTGGTTTTTACGAAAATTAACTTTGAAAAAATATATATTGGGCTACATTGGGCTATATATATGTTAGAGCCCAAATGTAGCCCAATGTAGCCCAATGTAGCCCAAAGATGGCCACCAGAGACAAAAAAAAACAAATGTAGCCCAAATATCAGCCAGATGTAGCCCAACTATAGCCCAATGACAGAATGTCCCATAGTGTTCTAAAGAACAACTAGAGCGCTAACAGTCTTACTTATGACAAAAGTATGGCACACCTGAAGTCATCTTGATTGGAATAAAGTGTTAAAACTTAAAACATTTAATTTGCAAAGGAGCAAAATGAGGGGGTTCATTTTGCCATAGAAATTATGATTAGTGCTGAAGAAAGAAAAATTAGGGCACATTTTGAGTGACTTCTCAAATCCTCTTATATTTCATTAAAAAAATTCTGATATGCAGTCTCCCAAGATGGCCACCAGAGACAAAAGAACCCAAATGTAGCCCAAATATCAGCCAGATGTAGCCCAACTATAGCCCAATGACAGAATGTCCCAGAGTGTTCTAAAGAACAACTACAATGCTAACAGTCTTACTTATGACAAAAGTATGGCACACCTGAAGTCATCTTGATTGGAATAAAGTGGTAACACTTAATACATTTAATTTGAAAAGGAACAAAATGAGGGGTTTCATTTTGCCATAGAAATTTATATATATATATATATATATATATATATATATATATATATATATATATATATATATATATATATATATATATATATATTCACTGAAAAAACCATAGGTTTCACACCAGTTATAGTTAGGAATTAGCATTTAAAAAAGTTATTAAATTCACTGAAAAAACCATAGGTTTCACACCAGTTATAGTTAGGTGGAAATTTTACTCGCATAAAACCATTGAAATTCCCACGTTATAGTTAGTTGGACTCACTATAACTTGCGCGTGCAATGCACTGCTGATGATGTCACATATTACATCACTCATGACATGGTCAGTGACATCACTCATGACATCACTGATGATCCCACCCCCAAATGTTTATCAAACTAAATCTTGGACACCCATGGTCATGCAGCTCACTTCATTGACATATACATTCTCGCTTAGAGCTTGTAATGGTCGCTTCCCGGGGGACAGCCCAGAAAGGAGTACCTAGAATGGAATGGGCCACTCATCAACAATAGATTATCTTATGGTTAGTATGTCCTTATGGCATCTGATCCGACATTTCCATGTACTTGACCGCTCGGAAAGTGACCACAACCCCTTGGTAGCAGACTTGGAATTGCTACTTCCCGATGGGGATTACCAAGAGGATGATATGGTCTCTAGTAACATCAGAATCTTACAGGGTGGTAAAAGAATCCGATGGGCCTCTATTAAGTCTTCATCAGATAATTTGGCACTATTGTATAAAAGTGTCATTCCCCAGTTTGAGCGCCCAATAACTTTGCATGAAAGTGCCCAAAATCTTGATAAAGATGCTAAATTTTTAAATATCCATAAAGAACTAATGTTGGTCCTGGCGGTTAGCTTTTATAAACCAGTAAAGCAGTCTATCCGACAGACACGTGTCACAAACCCCTGGTATAATCAATCTTGTAGGAGGGCGAAGACCACTCTAATTTCCGCCCTCAAACTAGGCCATAGAGCAACCATTATGGTGCAAGGAAGGACTACAAGAATCTCCTCTCCCATGCAAAATCCGAATGGGAAACAGAGAAATGGGAGGCTATCAAACAGGCATTAATAGCGAAAGATGCCCGATCTTTTTGGAATCTGGTTCATACTGGGAAGCCAGAAGGCAAGGCTAAGATTGATCCCAACATTGCCGAGGAAGCCTGGTGCACCTACTTTGGTGATCTTTATTCTAGCCCTGCTTTCCAGCACAAAGCCTTATTAACCACGTCTCCGAGATTGGACCCTGGATGTCTTCCCCCCCCCCTTTACCATGTCGGAAGTTACTCTTGCGGTACAAGCATTAAAATGTAACAAGGCCCCAGGGCTGGACAAGATCCCTGGTGATCTTTTCAGAGATGAGCCGAAGATCTGGGTTCCTTACCTGACCATCTTATTTAATGCTATTCTTGACGGCCAAGATGTTCCAAGTACCTGGCTGGGGGCCGAAATCATCCCGATTTACAAAAAGGGCTCTCCGTTGGCCCCGTCAAACTATAGGCCAATTAGTCTTATCGACGTTACCCAAAAAATCTACGCCAAACTGCTTTTGCAACGCTTGCAAGATTGGATTACTGAGAATAACATCCTCTCCCATCTGCAAGCAGGGTTCCGAGCTAAAACATCTACCATCGACCAACTATTACGGCTCCAGGTACTTTATTGGAAGCATGTGGTCTTGGAAGGGGGTAGCCTCTACCTAACATTTGTGGACCTCAAATCCGCTTTTGATATGGTGGACAGGAACCAATTGTGGAGCATACTAACAACAATGGGGATTCCACCCTATTTGTGTCATCAATTTAAAAGACTCCACGAAGGAACCTATGCAAAGGTACGCTATGGCAAATATGGCCAGTTGACAAGAGCTTTTCCTATTGAGAAGGGAGTTAGGCAGGGATGCGTACTTGCCCCTACTCTATTTTCCCTTTTTTTAAATGGCCTTGTCGATGACCTAATTGGTGTACACAATATCGATGCTCCCAATTTAGCTGGCGGTAAATTTCCTGCACTTATGTTTGCGGATGACACCCTGCTGCTCTCAAAAACACCCATGGGGATGCAGCGGGTGTTAGACGAATTCACCAAATTCTGTAGGAACAGGAATTTGGTGATTAATATAGATAAAACAAAGTACATGGTGTTTAATGCCAGCGCAATAAATTGTCCGAGCCCGAAAATGGATGGACGAGCCCTGGAAAGGGTTAATAATTTCACTTACTTAGGTCTGACTTTAAATGATAAAATGAGCTGGGAAACCCAAATGACTAAGGCCAACCTAACCCTTTCTCAGTCTACAGGGGGGATTCTTAAAGTGCAGAAATCTTGTGTCCACAAATTAGTCAGCGTACCGCTGGAAATATATAAGGTTCAAACCAGATCTTCCACCCTTTACGGGGCGGAACTCTGGGGGCACCGTCCAGCGAGTGAGATTAGCATATCTGAGAATAACTTCATCAGACAGCTGCTCTCATTACCAAAAAACACACCTCTAACTCCATTAAGGTTGGATTTAAACCTAAGGCCAATTGCAGAAGCGGAGTGTCCCGGAGCTTGAGTGCTATAGAGAAGAACTGAAGATCGTGATGGCACGTCCGGGTGTAGGGAGGATAAAGTGGTTATCTTTTATAAGGGGGCAGGCGTCCAGGATTGGCATGGAGAATCTCTGGTCTAATCCGGAGGTCACATGTCAATCCATCTCAAAGAGAACCCTGGCAGAGTCTATAAAATATTACAACTTACAAGAAGTTCTTCGATCAGCCAGGCCCTCTAGTCTCACTGACAGCTTTCTAGATTTCAAGAATGTTTACAGCTTTGAGAAGGAACTAGATATTATAGAACCTGTCTTAGCAAAAAAACTGTACCTACAGTTCAGATATGGTACACTACCCCTCCACTCTTACACCGATAAATGGAAAACGGGTTTAGTTCGTCCCTGTCCAGGCTGTAATGATCCAAATGAATCTCTAATTCATGTGATTTTGTTCTGCCCTGCTTACTCTGTTAGCAGAAAGAAATGGATCATACAACTATGTGTGAACCTAGGAGTCAGGAACCATATAGAGTTTTTTAGAATTTTAAAAACTGATACTAATGCACTAATAGTTACTGCTATTGCTAAATTTTTGTTTTCAATGTGGTTAATTAGACGGAGAATGATTCGGTAGTAGCAAGGTACTCCAACGTAGGTAGACAGTTCGTCTCAGTAAAATCTAGGCTTCTACCGCGTTTTAAACTTTTAATCTATGTATTTTATTGTTTTAGTATTTTAACCATTATTCTATAAACCACATGCTAACTGATTTATTGTATATATATAAAATGAGATGTAACTGTGTATTAGTTTATTGCTACAAATGTATTCTTTTCCTTGATGTACTTTTATGGTTCATAAACAAACCGAAATAAAGTTAAAATGAATGAATAAACACATTAACATTGCACACACTACAGGTGAAACAGAGTAGAAAAATGGGTATCCTACGACTCAGGGAGATAAGGGACAAAGTAACACTCTCACTACAGGGGCAGGGACGATCTACATGATCCTCAGAGTGCAGCAGATTGGTACGACAAAGAAAACTGTCAATCAAAAGAAAAACTCTAATCCCCCAGAAGACTATTCTTCCAACTGTTGATATTTGTACAAATAGGTAAATAGCTTATTCTGGGTTTTAGGAAAATAATATGGAACTGGGAATTCGGATGTGAGTGCCAAAATGTTTTCAAATATAGTCCTCATTAATCAAGACACAGTTCAAGTGTTGGTGAACTATTCCAAAAGTCAGATCTAAATGTATTTGCCATTGTCATAATAATCATTTAAGTGTTCTCTAATTACCATTCGTCCAGAGATGCCTCGTTATTTACCATGTTATAAACCTCTGCTGCCACCACCAGTGACCTGTATCAAGTACAACATGCCCAGTGGCTTCAAACCCCAACATTTAATACAAAAACAAATTGGGGGCGGGGGGCAGGGGGATTAATGGACAGGACCAACTGGAGACAGGTTTGTACTTGAAAGTTGCTGTAGTTTAATCTTTGAGTTTTCCAATTATTGTCTGGCAAGTGATAACTGTGGTAGACATGTACAACTGTTGTTTATCAGTAAATATTTCGCTTGATTGCTTGATTGCATATGTGAGAACCTGTCACTACAAAGTAGAATAGTTAGATTATCTGTAAAAATGGTCAGTATTAACATCTCAATATAAAAAGCTTTATTATCACAGATTCAGATACCTAATAAAACCTAAAGCATGTTGCCATGCCTACTCCCTCTGGATTTTGTGATTGTTTCATAAACATATTTTCTTACCATGAGCAGCATCTCACATTACTGTTACATAAATCACATGAATTCAGTGAATGAACACAAATTGTAATAACAGTGGAAATTATGGTTTAGCAACCATTTATTGGAATACATCCATTTTAATACAAAGCATTTGTCAACTACTTTTCTGCCATATTCTACCCTATCACCAAATACCACCAATAAAGACGTATCTAATAAAGCATAGACAGCCAGATTCATGAAAGAAAATTCGGCTCGCAAAGGGCCAGATTCTGCGAATCTGGCCCTTTGCGAGCGCAATTTTTGCATTTGGGATTCATCATCCCAAATGCAAAAATCGCTATTTGCGAAATCGCATATTTGCGAGGAATTGCATTTAAGGAATCTCTATTTGAGATTCCTTAAATGCAATTCATTAACCATTTTTAAATTGCGAATTCACAATTTTTGGTCGCTATTTACCACGAAGTCTGACTTCGTGGTAAATAGCGAAAAAAATAGAAAAAAGCACTTTAGTGCATTTTTCTCAATTGCATGTCACACACACACTTGTCCTTTGGACATGTGTGTGCGCAACACCTGTGTAAATTTGCATTTCAGGGGTGCTACAGGGTGTCCTTTGGACACCCCTGGCACCCTTGAATTCGCATCCTTATTTGCGATTAGCTAATTGCTAATCGCAAATAAGGAATAACTCCCCATTCATTCCTATGGGCCTTTAGGCCTTTAGGCCCATAGGAATGAATGGGGAGTTATTCCTTATTTGCGATTAGCAATTAGCTAATCGCAAATAAGGAAGCTGTAGGAATCGCAATAAATATTGCGATTCCTACATGAATCCCGTTTTGCGAGTCTGTAATAGCGATTCCTTATGAATCGCTATTAAAGACTCGCAAAACGGGTCCTTGATGAATCTAGCTGAGAGAGCCTTAACAGTTCAAGTGAATAACTGCATCATCGTAGGAGACAAGAGATGGGCCATTTACTTCTACAATCCCCTTCCGTACCAAAATGTAGTCTCATTTCAGTCTTCTGATCCACAAGTGGCTAGAATTGATAACACTTTTCTCCACTCAGGTACGCCAGTTCTTTCAGTTTGTGCAACAATTATGTTGGCAGTGGAGAACAGCCAAATAACTATGTCTCAATGGTATTATACCCACATCAACAGGATTAGGACCTCTTATTCTAGATTTCTGGAGGCGACAGCAAGTTACCTCCTACTCTTGACTTTTGAGAAGTGTGACTGCTCTACCAATGTCAATAAGCCAAATGAAAAAATCATAAGATGGCACTGTCTAAAGTTAACGGTTATTCCATAAAATGGAATAAGGTGGACCAAGTCACTTTCCTGCATACTCTAATATCAGGCAACTTAAAAGATTTTATGATCTGTCTTGCGGAAGAGGTTAGCCCAGCATTGGTTGTACCTGCCTTTCAAAAAAAAAACAGGTCAAATCTGTAATCAATTAACACGCAGGTTAAAGGAAGGTGAGAGTCTTAAAATTGAAGGATGGTTTGATTCAGAGTGCAGCAAAGCGCACGCTTTTTTAATGTCAACTCTTAAAAAAATACCCAAAAACATTCCAGATATAAGGTCAGCTAGATTATGTTATAAAGCTGCAGTAAAGAAGAGGAAATTAGAACTAAAGGAGGATGCCTGGGAAGCCCTCCACAAGGCATGTGCATTGAGAGACAATACCGCCTTCTGGAAGGCCATAAATGCCCCCTTCTTTGTCGAAAGGAAAAGGGATACAATCGAGATAGCTATTGAGGAGGCCGTATGGGTAAACCATTTCTCTGAACTATACAAGAAAGATGAATTAGTTAGCTCAGAATTTCTTGGCCACCAGACAACTGAGGAGCATGATACCCAGGGATTATTCCCTCTGGAAATAGCCTTCTCATTAACGGAAGTAGAATTAGCCATTACAGAGAGCTCCTCAAATAAATCTCCAGGACCAGATGGAGTACCGATAGACATTTATAAGGCCAATATCTCCATTTTGGGCACCCCTCCTGACAAATGTATTAAACAGCTGCAATAAAAATGGATTTCCATCGACCTGGCAGGAGGCGATTGTAGTGCCAATTTTTAAAAAGGGAGATCGAAGTGATCCAAAGTGTTATTGGCTAATATCACTACTAGACTCCTTAATGAAAGTGGTGGGCAGAATCGTACTGAATAGATTACAAACATGGGCCAAGGAAGTAAATACCCTTTCTAAATTTCAGTATGGTTTTACGTCTGGCTTAGGCACTGTCGAACAAGGTCTCAATTTAGCCATGATCACGGGAAAATATGTAGTGGCCAAAAAGGGAAATTTATTTATGACCTTTGTTGATTTGAGTTCAGCGTTCGACTGTCTGAGTCATGAAGTGATGTGGGACACTCTAAAAGATATCGGCATTGACCCTAATATCCTTAACTTCATAAAAGAATTGTATAGAGGGGCAGGGCCGAAGGTGCGTTTCGGTAAAAATGGTGAATGCACAACCAAATTTCAAATAATGAAAGGTGTACGGCAGGGTTGCATTTTGGCACCCTTTTTATTTAATTTGTATATAAATAGTGTGGCAACGTTTTTAACTGACCAAGATCTGGACTACCCCCGTATTGAAGGTGTTGCGGTACCTATACTTTTGTACGCAGATGATGCGGTTATAATGGCGAGGACCCAAGTAAGCCTCCGGAAGGCGCTAACTAGTTTTTCAGAATACATGGGCGCAAGAGTTTTAAAGATTAACATTGGGAAAACCTTTACCATGTGCTGCTCATCTAAAACGAATGTATCCTGTAACACTTTCTTAAAACAGTCAAAGATAGGTCTTACTAATACCTTTTCATAATTAGGGATCGTTTTTAATAAAAAAGGCACATGGTCTTCAGCTGTAGCTTCAAGGAAATTGTCCTTCTGTCGGGCCATTGGAGCTGTAAAACAGTTTGCCAACAAACTGGGGGGAAGGCCGGTACGCATCCTGCTGGATATATATATAAGGCTAAATGCGTGTCGACTGCCATATATGGGGCAGGTATCTGGGGGTCTGCAGACTGCTCAGAAATTCAAACATGTGAAAGTGGTTTCCTGAGATATCTGTTAGCCGTCCCAAGATCTACTTCCACTTATATATGTCACAAGGAGCTTGTCTTGGCCCATATATCAGACTTGGTAAAGACTTCCCCAGTTTTGCTCTGGCACAAAGTATGGTCATCCACCAAAACTCAGTTTAATAGGGCCATTATTCAGGACTGTGTTAAACATCACGGCGCACAACATATACAGTGGTTAAGATATGTAAAAGCTTTCCTAACAGTCATAGGCCACCCGGAGCTCTACAATGATCCGTCTACCTTATCTGCTATCTCCAGAAAAGCATTGAAGGAGGCCTGCTTTGAGTATCTGGAAGATAAACGCTGGCAGGCAGAGGGGAAGAAGGTGTCTGTTATCCAACACCAATATCTATTGCAGGGCCCAGGTATTCAGTTGTACTTATCACCCAAGTGGTCCAGTTATAGTAGAATGTTGTTAACACGATTGAGAACTGGCACTTTCTTTAGACTGGCCACTTTTCCAGACATAAATGACTGGTCAAAAAACTTAATACCATGCCCTTGTGATGATTCCTCTTTACAATCACCCATACACTGTATTTTATTTTGTAAATTTTATTCACACAGTAGGAGGAGATACTTGTTACCCTTGCTAAAAGTTTGGGGATTGAGACAATGCAGACCTGCCTTTTTCAGGATTCAATTATTACAAGATGAAATGTCCATAACTGTGTTTTTAAAAAGTATTATTAGATGCAGATCCTCAATGTGTTAAAAATTCTTCCCTGAAATAGAATTTAATTGAACTGTACAGAGGATTGCTTTGTGATTGATTAATTTACTACTGAATTTTATTGTATATACATGTAATTTTATGTGCTTTTATGATTTTTGAATGGAATCGAATAAAGCTATCTTTGACTTGATTTGACATAAGATGGCATCAAATCAGAATGTAGCATCATGGCATTTTTTGGAAACATCTACTGAAATGGAAACAGCAGGTGGGGGCATTTGAGAATTATCTTATTGCTATTGATGAAAGTAATTCGAACTTTAACACAAGAAAGACTTCGTGTTTAATTCACGGGGGTGGAAGGCCGAAAGGTTTTTGACTATTTACCAGTAGTGATACTTCACAATGAGGATTTTGTTAGGTGGGTTGAGTATATGAAAGCCATAAAAATGTTGAAGCAACATTTAAGTGAGAGGGTAAGCTTACCGATCGAGAGACATCATTTCTTTTATCCGGAAACTTGCAGCCATGAGAGAGTAGATGAATACGTAGTTTCATTAACTATTTTTCTGTGTCATGCAAATTCAAAACGCTTATAGAGCAGTGTGCAGGAGACCAACTGAAAGTTCACTATTATTAAGTGTAACAAAGGTTTCTTTGTTACAACAATCCATGACTTGCAAACCCAATCACAGTGGCTAAAGTTATGAAAAAGTCAATGTTGTCAGCACACACTGTGATAGGTGTGGAGGAACAAACAGTTTTGCACCATGTCAATATCACTAGTTTAAGGAGAAAAAAAAGACAAAAAGAAATACAAAGACAAAGGTGTGCAGTGTTGTGGATGTGGGTGTAAAGCTCCTTTAGGCAATAATAGTTCTTGACCTGCAGTGAGTAAGAGGCGCATTAAATGTCACAAATTTGGACACTTTCCCAAGGTGTACAAAAGTTCCATGGAAAATATTGAGCAGGTTAGTTACAATGAAGGTTCTTATAAAGGTGTTTGTAAAAAAGAAACTAGCCTGTTGTTGACGATGGGTGTGGAAGAGCATAAGACAGTATTGGTCAGAAGGAAGGAACATTTTCGTGCACTCGAATTCTGATTCACTCTTTTTTAGGTCTCGCCTATTATATCCCCTAGGGATAAATAGGCGAGATTATAGTAACCAGAAAAGAAAGCCTAACTAGCCTGCGGATTAGACACAGTTCATGTGAGGTATATGCGTGCACACTATCGCCAGCCACATCACACCACCATTTGTCTTTGCCTCAGCATCAGACTTCAAAAGCTGCCGCTCCCCCCCGCGTGCACATCTCAATCAATCAATCTATTTGTAGAGCGTGCTATTTACCTGTGAGGGTCTCAAGGCGCTGAGTGGGGCGGGGGGGGAAGCTTTGCTACTGTTTGAAGAGCCAGGTATTGAGGAGTCTTCTGAAGGTGAGTAGGCCTTCGGTCTGCCGTAGGTGGGCAGGAAGGGTGTTCCGGGCCTTGGCGGCAACGTAGGAGAAGGATCTGCTGCCTGAGGTTGTTCGTTGGATGCGGGGGACGGTGGCGAGGGCGAGGCTGGCGGAGCGGAGCTGGCGGGTCAGGGTGTGGAAGCTGAGTCTGCTGTTCAGGTAGGCTGGTTCGGCGTTGTGGAGTGTTTTGTGTGCGTGGGTGAGGAGTTTGAAGTTGATCATCTTGTCGATGGGGAGCCAGTGTAGGTTTCTCAGGTGGGGGGGTGATGTGGCTGCGGCGGGGACAGTGATGATCAGTCGAGCGGACGCATTTTGGATGCGCTGTAGTCGTCGTAGGTTTTTGGCTGGGATTCCGGCATAGAGTGCGTTGACGTAGTCCAGCCTGCTGCTGACGAGGGCCTGTGTCACCGTCCTTCTTGTTTCGATCGGGATCCACTAGTAGATCCTGCAGAGCATGCGGAGGGTGTTGTAGCAGGAGGAGGAGATGGCGTTGACCTGTTTGGACATGGAGAGGGAGGAGTCGAGGATGATTCCGAGATTGCGTGCGTGGTTGGTGGGTGTCGGTGCTGTCCCCAGAGTGATTGGCCTGCAGGAGTCATCCCAGGCTGAGAGGTTGGGTCCGAGGATGAGGACCTCCGTCTTGTCCAAGTTCAGTTTCAGACGGCTGCTCTTCATCCAGTCGGCGATGGCCTTCGATCCGTTGTGGATGTTGGTTTTGGCGGTGCGTGGGTCCTTGGTGAGGGAGAGGATGAGCTGAGTGTCGTCGGCATAGGAGATGATGTTGAGGTTGTGGTGGTGGGCCACTTGTGCGAGGGGGGCCATGTAGATGTTGAACAGCGTCGGGCTAAGGGAGGAGCCCTGGGGGACGCGGCAGATGATTTCGGTGGCTTCGGATCGGAAAGGTGGGAGGCGGACGCTCTGGGATCTGTCGGAGAGGAAGGATGTGGTCCAGTCGAGGGCCTTCTCTTGGATACCGTTGCTTCTTGGAGGCGTGTTTTTAGAGTGCGATGGCAGACCGTGTCGAAGGCGGCCGAGAGGTCCAGGAGGATGAGGGCAGATGTTTTGCCGTTGTCTAATTGGCACCTGATGTCGTCTGTGGTGACGAAGAGGGCTGTCTCGGTGCTGTGGTTTCGTCTGAAACCGGTTTGGGACGGGTCCAGGATGTTGTTGTCTTCGAGGTGGCGGGTCAGTTGCATGTTGAAGATTTTCTCACACAACCATTTGTCTGTGCCTCGGCATCAGACTTCAAAGGCTGCCGCTCCCCCCCCGCGTGCTGTCTTTGTGCGCCTCTATCTGTCTCTTTCTTGCTCCATTCAACAGCCTCTGAATTATTCACCACTTTCCTTCTTGCTCTCGCAGCCCACTCTCACTTTATCTCTCCTTCTCTCACTGCCCCCCTTTCTGTCACTTCTTCTCTCAGCCTTAGAATTATTCCATCGTTTTCTCTTTTACCCTGTTTCCCTCTCACATTTTCTTTCTTTCTCTCATTTCCTCTCCTCTCTCCCTCTCTCTCTTTCTCTCCTATCTCTCTCTCTTTCTCTCTCATGTTCTCCATCCCATTCTCCCAAACTTTCTCTCTCTCTCAGTCTCTCCAGCGTTCGCTCTCGCTCTCTTCTCTTCCACTCTCTCAGGAGCACCACCACATCACTCAGGGGCACCACCATATCACTCGGGGACACCACCACTTCACTTAGGGGCACAACCACATCACTCAGGGGCACCACCACATCACTCAGGGACACTACCGCATCACTCAGGGACACCACCGCATCTCTCAGGAACACCACCGCATCACTCAGGAGCACCACCACATCACTCAGGGGCACCACCACATCACTCAGGGACACCACCACATAACTCAGGGACACCACCACATCACTCAGGGACACCACCACATCACTCAGGGACACCACCACATCACTCTGGGACACCCACATCACTCAGGGGCACCACCACATCACTCAGGGACACTACAACATCACTCAGGAACACCACCACATCACTCAGGAACACCACCACATCATTCGGGGACACCACCACATCACTCGGGGACACCACCACATCACTCAGGGACACCACCACCTCACTCGGGAACACCATCACATCACTCAGGGGCACCACCACATCACTCAGGGGCACCACCACATCACTCAGGGGCACCACCACATCACTCAGGGACACTACCACATCACTCAGGGACACCACCACATCACTCAGGAGCACCACCACATCACTCAGGGGCACCACCACATCACTCAGGGGCACCATCATTTCACTCAGGGACACCACCACATCACTCAGGGGCACCACCACATCACTCTGGGGCACCACCATATCACTCAGGGACATCAACACATCACTCTGGGACACCACCACGTCACTCAGGGACACCACCACATCACTCGGGGACACCACCACATCACTCAGGAACACCACCTCCTCACTCGGGGACACCACCACATCACTCAGGGACACCACCACATCACTCAGGAACACCATCACATCCTTCAGGGGCATCACCACATTACTAAGGGGCGCCCTCACATCACTCAGGGACATCACTCAGGGGCACCACCACATCACTCAGGGACACTACCACATAACTCAGGGACACCACCATATCACTCTGGGACACCACCACATCACTCGGGGACACCACCACGTCAGTCTGGAACTCCACCACATCACTCGGGGACACCACCACATCACTCAGGAACACCACCATATCACTCAGGAACACCACTACATCATTCAGGGACACCACCACATCACTCGGGGACGCCACCACCACATCACTCAGGGACACAACCACCTCACTCGGGGACACCATCACATCACTCGGGGGCACCACCACATCACTCAGGGGCACGACCACATCACTCAGGGGCACCACCACATCACTCAGGGGCACCACCACATCACTCAGGGACATTACCACATCACTCAGGGACACCACCACATCACTCAGGAGCACCACCACATCACTCAGGGGCACGACCACATCACTCAGGGGCACCACCACATCACCCAGGGGCACCACCACATCACACAGGGACACTACCACATCACTCAGGGACACCACCACATCACTCAGGAGAACCACCACATCACTCAGGGGCACCACCACATCACTCAGGGGCACCACCACATCACTCAGGGGCACCACCACATCACTCAGGGACACTACCACATCACTCAGGGACACCACCACATCACTCAGGAGCACCACCACATCACTCAGGGACACCACCACATCACTCAGGAGCACCACCACATCACTCAGGGGCACCACCACATCACTCAGGGGCACCATCATATCACTCAGGAACACCACCACATCACTCAGGGGCACCACCACATCACTCTGGGGCACCACCATATCACTTAGGGACATCAACACATCACTCTGGGACACCACCACGTCACTCGTGGACACCACCACATCACTCGGGGACAACACCACATCACTCAGGAACACCACCAAATCCCTCAGGGGCACCACCACATCACTCAGGGGCACCCCCACATCACTCAGGGACAACACTAAGGGGCACCACCACATCACTCAGGGACACTACCACATCATTCATGGACACCACCTCATCAATCTGGGACACCACCACATCACTCGGGGACACCACCACGTCACTCAGGAACACCACCACATCACTCGGGGACACCATCACATCACTCAGGAACACCACCGCATCACTCAGGGACACCACCACATCACTCAGGGGCACCACTCAGGGGCACCACCACATCGCTCAAGGACATCACCACATCACTCAGGGACACCACCACATCACTCGGGGACACCACCCCATCATTCAGGGACACCACCACATCACTCAGGGACACCACCACATCACTCAGGGACACCACCACATTACTCAGGGGCACCACTCAGGGGCACCACCACATCACTCAGGGACACCACCACATCACTCAGGAACACCACCATATCACTCAGGGACACCACCACATCACTCAGGGGCACCGCTCAGGGGCACCACCACATCACTCAGGGACACCACCACATCACTCAGGGACACCACCACCTCACTCGGGGACACCATCACATCACTCGGGGGCACCACCACATCACTCAGGGGCACCACTCAGGGGCACCACCACATCGCTCAGGGACACCACCACATCACTCAGGGACACCACCACATCACTCGGGGACAACACCCCATCATTCAGGGACACCACCACATCACTCAGGGACCCCACCACATCACTCAGGGGCACCACCACATTACTCAGGGGCACCACTCAGGGGCACCACCACATCACTCAGGGACACCACCACATCACTCATGAACACCACCACATCACTCAGGGACACCACCACATCACTTGGGGACACCACCCCATCATTCAGGGGCACCACCACATTACTCAGGGGAACCACCACATCACTCAGGGACACCACCACATCACTCAGGAACACCACCACATCACTCAGGGACACCACCACATCACTCGGGGACACCACCCCATCATTCAGGGACACCACCACATCACATCACTCAGGGACACCACCACATCACTCAGGGGCACCACCACATTACTCAGGGGCACCACTCAGGGGCACCCCCACATCACTCAGGCACACCACCACATCACTCAGGAACACCACCACATCACTCAGGGACACCACCACATCACTCAGGGACACCACCACATCACTCAGGAGCACCACCACATCACTCAGGGGCACGACCACATCACTCAGGGGCACCACCACATCACCCAGGGGCACCACCACATCACACAGGGACACTACCACATCACTCAGGGACACCACCACATCACTCAGGAGAACCACCACATCACTCAGGGGCACCACCACCTCACTCAGGGGCACCACCACCTCACTCAGGGGCACCACCACATCACTCAGGGACACTACCACATCACTCAGGGACACCACCACATCACTCAGGAGCACCACCACATCACTCAGGGACACCACCACATCACTCAGGAGCACCACCACATCACTCAGGGGCACCACCACATCACTCAGGGGCACCATCATATCACTCAGGAACACCACCACATCACTCAGGGGCACCACCACATCACTCTGGGGCACCACCATATCACTTAGGGACATCAACACATCACTCTGGGACACCACCACGTCACTCGTGGACACCACCACATCACTCGGGGACACCACCACATCACTCAGGAACACCACCAAATCCCTCAGGGGCACCACCACATCACTCAGGGGCACCCCCACATCACTCAGGGACAACACTAAGGGGCACCACCACATCACTCAGGGACACTACCACATCATTCATGGACACCACCTCATCAATCTGGGACACCACCACATCACTCGGGGACACCACCACGTCACTCAGGAACACCACCACATCACTCGGGGACACCATCACATCACTCAGGAACACCACCGCATCACTCAGGGACACCACCACATCACTCAGGGGCACCACTCAGGGGCACCACCACATCGCTCAAGGACATCACCACATCACTCAGGGACACCACCACATCACTCGGGGACACCACCCCATCATTCAGGGACACCACCACATCACTCAGGGACACCACCACATCACTCAGGGACACCACCACATTACTCAGGGGCACCACTCAGGGGCACCACCACATCACTCAGGGACACCACCACATCACTCAGGAACACCACCATATCACTCAGGGACACCACCACATCACTCAGGGGCACCGCTCAGGGGCACCACCACATCACTCAGGGACACCACCACATCACTCAGGGACACCACCACCTCACTCGGGGACACCATCACATCACTCGGGGGCACCACCACATCACTCAGGGGCACCACTCAGGGGCACCACCACATCGCTCAGGGACACCACCACATCACTCAGGGACACCACCACATCACTCGGGGACAACACCCCATCATTCAGGGACACCACCACATCACTCAGGGACCCCACCACATCACTCAGGGGCACCACCACATTACTCAGGGGCACC
This sequence comes from Lissotriton helveticus, assembly GCF_964261635.1. NCBI lineage: Eukaryota > Metazoa > Chordata > Amphibia > Caudata > Salamandridae > Lissotriton > Lissotriton helveticus. The sequence continues at coordinate 298,028,079 of NC_136067.1, read as the reverse complement.
ATTCAGGGGCACCACCACATCACTCAGGGACACCACCACATCACTCATGAACACCACCACATCACTCAGGGACACCACCACATCACTTGGGGACACCACCCCATCATTCAGGGGCACCACCACATTACTCAGGGGAACCACCACATCACTCAGGGACACCACCACATCACTCAGGAACACCACCACATCACTCAGGGACACCACCACATCACTCGGGGATACCACCCCATCATTCAGGGACACCACCACATCACATCACTCAGGGACACCACCACATCACTCAGGGGCACCACCACATTACTCAGGGGCACCACTCAGGGGCACCCCCACATCACTCAGGCACACCACCACATCACTCAGGAACACCACCACATCACTCAGGGACACCACCACATCACTCAGGGGCACCGCTCAGGGGCACCACCACATCACTCAGGGACACCACCACATCACTCAGGGACACCACCACCTCACTCGGGGACACCACCGCATCACTCAGGGACACCACCACATCACTCGGGGACACCACCCCATCATTCAGGGACACCACCACATCACTCAGGGGCACCACCACATTACTCAGGGGCACCACTCAGGGGCACCACCACATCACTAAGGGACACCACCACATCACTCAGGAACACCACCACATCACTCAGGGACACCACCACATCACTCAGGGGCACCTTTCAGGGGCACCACCACATCACTCAGGGACACCACCACATCACTCAGGGACAGCACCACCTCACTCGGGGACACCATCACATCACTCGGGGGCACCACCACATCACTCAGTGGCACCACCACATCACTCAGGGGCACCACCACATCACGCAGGGACACTACCACATCACTCAGGGACACCACCACATCACTCAGGAGCACCACGACATCACTCAGGGACACCACCACATCACTCAGGAGCACCACCACATCACTCAGGGGCACCACCACATCACTCAGGGGCACCATCATATCACTCAGGAACACCACCACGTCACTCGGGGACACCCCCACATCACTCGGGGACACCGCCACATCACTCAGGAACACCACCACATCCCTCAGGGGCACCACCACATCACTCAGGGGCACCCCCACATCACTCAGGGACAACACTAAGGGGCACCCCCACATCACTCAGGGACACTACAACATCACTCAGGGACACCACCACATCACTGTGGGACACCACCACATCACTCGGGGACACCACCACGTCACTCAGGAACACCACCACATCACTCGGGGACACCATCACATCACTCAGGAACACCACCGCATCACTCAGGGACACCACCACATCACTCAGGGGCACCACTCAGGGGTACCACCACATCGCTCAGGGACACCACCACATCACTCAGTGACACCACCACATCACTCGGGGACACCACCCCATCATTTAGGGACACCACCACATCACTCAGGGACACCACCACATCACTCAGGGGCACCACCACATTACTCAGGGGCACCACCCAGGGGCACCACCACATCACTCAGGGACACCACCACATCACTCAGGGACACCACCACATCACTCAGGAACACCACCACATCACTCAGGGACACCACCACATCACTCAGGGGCACCACTCAGGGGCACCACCACATCACTCAGGGACACCACCACATCACTCAGGGACACCACCACATCACTCAGGGACACCACCATATAACTCAGGGGCACCACCGGATCACTCAGGGACACCACCACATAACTCAGGGACACCACCACATCACTCGGGGACACCACCACATCACTCTGGGGCACCACCACATCACTCAGGGACACCACCACATAACTCAGGGACACCACCACATCACTCGGGGACACCACCACATCACTCTGGTACACCACCACATCACTCTGGGACACCCACATCACTCAGGGACACTACAACATCACTCAGGAACACCACCACATCACTCAGGAACACCACCACAGCATTCAGGGACACCACCACATCACTCAGGGGCACCACTCACGGGCACCACCACATCACTCAGGGACACCACCGAATCACTCGGGGACACCACCACATCACTCAGGGACACCACCACCTCACTTGGGGACACCACCACATCACTCGGGGGTACCACCACATCACTCAGGGACACCACCACATCACTCAGGGGCACCACCACATCACTCAGGAGCACAACCACATCACTCAGGGGCACCACCACATCACTCTGGGGCACCAGCATATCACTCAGGGACACCACCATTTCACTCTGGGACACCACCACCACGTCACTCAGGGACACCACCACATCACTCGGGGACACCACAACATCACTCTCAGGAACACCACCATGTCTCTCAGGAACACCACAATGTCACTCAGGGACACCACCACATCACTCGGGGACACCACCACATCACTCAGGAACACCACCACATCCCTCAGGGGCACCACTACATCACTCAGGGCACCCCCACATCACTCAGGGGCACCCCCACATCACTCAGGGCACCACCACATCACTCAGGGACACCACCACATCACTCAGGGACATCACTCAGGGACACTACCACATCACTCAGGGACTCCACCAAATCAGTCTGGGACACCACCACATCACTCAGGGACACCACCACATCACTCAGGAACACCACAACATCACTCGGGGCCACCACCACATCACTCGGGAACACCACCACATCACTCAGGGACACCACCACATCACTCAGGGGCATCACTCAGGGGCACCACCACATCACTCAGGGACACCACCACATCACTCAGGGACACCAATACATCACTCAGGGACACCACCACATCACTCAGGGACACCACCACATCACTCGAGGACACCACCACTTCACTCAGGGACACCACCACATCACTCTTGGGCACCACGACATCACTCAGGGGCACCACCACATCACTCAGGGGCACCACTCAGGGGCACCACCATATCACTCAGGGACAGCACCACATCACTCAGGAACACCACCACATCACTCAGGGACACACCCACATCACTCGGGGACACCACCCCATCATTCAGGGACACCACCACATCACATCACTCAGGGACACCACCACATCACTCAGGGGCACCACCACATTACTCAGGGGCACCACTTAGGGGCACCACCACATCTCTCAGGCACACCACCACATCACTCAGGAACACCACCACATCACTCAGGGACACCACCATATCACTCAGGGGCACCGCTCAGGGGCACCACCACATCACTCAGGGGCACCACTCAGGGGCACCACCACATCGCTCAGGGACACCACCACATCACTCAGGGACACCACCACATCACTCGGGGACACCACCCCATCATTCAGGGACACCACCCCATCATTCAGGGACACCACCACATCACTCAGGGACACCACCATATCACTCAGGGACAGCACCACATCGCTCAGGAACACCACCACATCACTCAGGGACACCACCACATCACTCGGGGACACCACCCCATCATTCAGGGACACCACCACATCACATCACTCAGGGACACCACCACATCACTCAGGGGCACCACCACATTACTCAGTGGCACCACTCAGGGGCACCACCACATCACTCAGGCACACCACCACATCACTCAGGAACACCACCAAATCACTCAGGGACACCACCACATCACTCAGGGGCACCGCTCAGGGGCACCACCAGATCGCTCAGGGACACCACCACATCACTCAGGGACACCACCACATCACTCGGGGACACCACCACATCACTCGGGAACACCACCACATAACTCAGGGACACCACCACATCACTCAGGGGCATCACTCAGGGGCACCACCACATCACTCAGGGATACCACCACATCACTCAGGGACACCAATACATCACTCAGGGACACCACCACATCACTCAGGGACACCACCACATCACTCGAGGACACCACCACTTCACTCAGGGACACCACCACATCACTCTTGGGCACCACGACATCACTCAGGGGCACCACCACATCACTCAGGGGCACCACTCAGGGGCACCACCATATCACTCAGGGACAGCACCACATCACTCTTGGGCACCACAACATCACTCAGGGGCACCACCACATCACTCAGGGGCACCACTCAGGGGCACCACCACATCACACAGGGGCACCACTCAGGGGCACCACCACATCGCTCAGGGACACCACCACATCACTCAGGGACACCACCACATCACTCGGGGACACCACCCCATCATTCAGGGACACCACCCCATCATTCAGGGACACCACCACATCACTCAGGGACACCACCACATCACTGAGGGACACCACCAGATCACTCGGGGATACCACCCCATCATTCAGGAACACCACCACATCACATCACTCAGGGACACCACCACATCACTCAGGGGCACCACCACATTACTCAGGGGCACCACTCAGGGGCACCACCACATCACTCAGGCACACCACCACATCACTCAGGAACACCACCAAATCACTCAGGGACACCACCACATCACTCAGGGGCACCGCTCAGGGGCACCACCACATCACTCAGGGGCACCACTCAGGGGCACCACCACATCGCTCAGGGACACCAGCACATCACTCAGGGACACCACCACATCGCTCGGGGACACCACCACATCACTCGGGAACACCACCACATCACTCAGGGACACCACCACATCACTCAGGGGCATCACTCAGGGGCACCACCACATCACTCAGGGACACCACCACATCACTCAGGGACACCAATACATCACTCAGGGACACCACCACATCACTCAGGGACACCACCACATCACTCGAGGACACCACCACTTCACTCAGGGACACCACCACATCACTCTTGGGCACCACGACATCACTCAGGGGCACCACCACATCACTCAGGGGCACCACTCAGGGGCACCACTATATCACTCAGGGACAGCACCACATCACTCAGGAACACCACCACATCACTCAGGGATACCACCACATCACTCAGGGGCACCACCACATCGCTCAGGGACACCACCACATCACTCAGGGACACCACCACATCACTCGGGGACACCACCCCATCATTCAGGGACACCACCACATCACTCAGGGACACCACCACATCACTCAGGAACACCACCACATCACTCAGGGACACCACCACATCACTCAGGGGCACCGCTCAGGGGCACCACCACATCACTCAGGGGCACCACTCAGGGGCACCACCACATCGCTCAGGGACACCACCACATCACTCAGGGACACCACCACATCACTCAGGGACACCAATACATCACTCAGGGACACCACCACATCACACAGGGACACCACCACATCACTCGAGGACACCACCACTTCACTCAGGGACACCACCACATCACTCTTGGGCACCACAACATCACTCAGGGGCACCACCACATCACTCAGGGGCACCACTCAGGGGCACCATCATATCACTCAGGGACAGCACCACATCACTCAGGAACACCACCACATCACTCAGGGACACCACCACATCACTCGGGGACACCACCCCATCATTCAGGGACACCACCACATCACATCACTCAGGGACACCACCACATCACTCACGGGCACCACCACATTACTCAGGGGCACCACCACATCACTCAGGCACACCACCACATCACTCAGGAACACCACCACATCACTCAGGGACACCACCACATCACTCAGGAGCACCACCACATCACTCAGGGGCACCACTCAGGGGCACCACCACATCGCTCAGGGACACCACCACATCACTCAGGGACACCACCACATCACTCGGGGACACCACCCCATCATTCAGGGACACCACCACATCACTCAGGGGCACCACCACATTACTCAGGGGCACCACTCAGGGGCACCACCACATCACTCAGGGACACCACCACATCACTCAGGAACACCACCACATCACTCAGGGACACCACCACATCACTCAGGGGCACCATTCAGGGGCACCACCACATCACTCAGGGACACCACCACATCACTCAGGGACACCACCACCTCACTCAGGGACACCATCACATCACTCGGGGGCACCACCACATCACTCAGTGGCACCACCACATCACTCAGGTGCACCACCACATCACGCAGTGACACTACCACATCACTCAGGGACACCACCACATCACTCAGGAGCACCACCACATCACTTAGGGACACCACCACATCACTCAGGGGCACCACCACATCACTCAGGGGCACCATCATATCACTCAGGAACACCACCACGTCACTCGGGGACACCACCACATCACTCGGGGACACCACCACATCACTCAGGAACACCACCACATCCCTCAGGGGCACCACCACATCACTCAGGGGCACCCCACATCACTCAGGGACAACACTAAGGGGCACCACCACATCACTCAGGGACACTACAACATCACTCAGGGACACCACCACATCACTCTGGGACACCACCACATCACTCGGGGACACCACCACATCACTCAGGAACATCACCACATCACTCGGGGACACCATCACATCACTCAGGAACACCACCGCATCACTCAGGGACACCACCACATCATTCAGGGACACCACCACATCATTCAGGGGCACCACCACATTACTCAGGGGCACCACTCAGGGGCACCACCACATCGCTCAGGGGCACCACCACATCACTCAGTGACACCACCACATCACTCGGGGACACCACACCATCATTCAGGGACACCACCACATCACTCAGGGACACCACCACATCACTCAGGGGCACCACCACATTACTCAGGGGCACCACCCAGGGGCACCACCACATCACTCAGGGACACCACCACATCACTCAGGGACACCAACACATCACTCAGGAACACCACCACATCACCCAGGGACACCACCACATCACTCAGGGGCAACACTCAGGGGCACCACCACATCACTCAGGGACACCACCACATCACTCAGGGACACCACCACATCACTCAGGGACACCACCATATAACTCAGGGGCACCACCGGATCACTCAGGGACACCACCACATAACTCAGGGACACCACCACATCACTCGGGGACACCACCACATCACTCTGTGGCACCACCACATCACTCAGGGACACCACCACATAACTCAGGGACACCACCACATCACTCGGGGACACCACCACATCACTCTGGTACACCACCACATCACTCTGGGACACCCACATCACTCAGGGACACTACAACATCACTCAGGAACACCACCACATCACTCAGGAACACCACCACAGCATTCAGGGACACCACCACATCACTCAGGGGCACCACTCACGGGCACCACCACATCACTCAGGGACACCACCGCATCACTCGGGGACACCACCACATCACTCAGGGACACCACCACCTCACTTGGGACACCACCACATCACTCGGGGGTACCACCACATCACTCAGGGACACCACCACATCACTCAGGGGCACCACCACATCACTCAGGAGCACAACCACATCACTCAGGGGCACCACCACATCACTCTGGGGCACCAGCATATCACTCAGGGACACCACCACATCACTCTGGGACACCACCACGTCACTCAGGGACACCACCACATCACTCGGGGACACCACAACATCACTCTCAGGAACACCACCATGTCTCTCAGGAACACCACAATGTCACTCAGGGACACCACCACATCACTCGGGGACACCACCACATCACTCAGGAACACCACCACATCCCTCAGGGGCACCACCACATCACTCAGGGCACCCCCACATCACTCAGGGGCACCCCCACATCACTCAGGGGCACCACCACATCACTCAGGGACACCCCCACATCACTCAGGGACACTACCACATCACTCAGGGACGCCACCAAATCAGTCTGGGACACCACCACATCACTCAGGGACACCACCACATCACTCAGGGACACCACCACATCACTCAGGGGCACCACCACATTACTCAGGGGCACCACCCAGGGGCACCACCACATCACTCAGGGACACCACCACATCACTCAGGGACACCAACACATCACTCAGGAACACCACCACATCACCCAGGGACACCACCACATCACTCAGGGGCAACACTCAGGGGCACCACCACATCACTCAGGGACACCACCACATCACTCAGGGACACCACCACATCACTCAGGGACACCACCATATAACTCAGGGGCACCACCGGATCACTCAGGGACACCACCACATAACTCAGGGACACCACCACATCACTCGGGGACACCACCACATCACTCTGTGGCACCACCACATCACTCAGGGACACCACCACATAACTCAGGGACACCACCACATCACTCGGGGACACCACCACATCACTCTGGTACACCACCACATCACTCTGGGACACCCACATCACTCAGGGACACTACAACATCACTCAGGAACACCACCACATCACTCAGGAACACCACCACAGCATTCAGGGACACCACCACATCACTCAGGGGCACCACTCACGGGCACCACCACATCACTCAGGGACACGACCGCATCACTCGGGGACACCACCACATCACTCAGGGACACCACCACCTCACTTGGGACACCACCACATCACTCGGGGGTACCACCACATCACTCAGGGACACCACCACATCACTCAGGGGCACCACCACATCACTCAGGAGCACAACCACATCACTCAGGTGCACCACCACATCACTCTGGGGCACCAGCATATCACTCAGGGACACCACCACATCACTCTGGGACACCACCACGTCACTCAGGGACACCACCACATCACTCGGGGACACCACAACATCACTCTCAGGAACACCACCATGTCTCTCAGGAACACCACAATGTCACTCAGGGACACCACCACATCACTCAGGAACACCACAACATCACTCGGGGACACCACCACATCCCTCGGGAACACCACCACATCACTCAGGGACACCACCACATCACTCAGGGGCATCACTCAGGGGCACCACCACATCACTCAGGGACACCACCACATCACTCAGGGACACCAATACATCACTCAGGGACACCACCACATCACTCAGGGACACCACCACATCACTCGAGGACACCACCACTTCACTCAGGGACACCACCACATCACTCTTGGGCACCACGACATCACTCAGGGGCACCACCACATCACTCAGGGGCACCACTCAGGGGCACCACCATATCACTCAGGGACAGCACCACATCACTCAGGGACACCACCACATCACTCAGAAACACCACCACATCACTCACGGACACCGCCACATCACTCAGGGACGCCACCACATCACTCTGGGGCACCAGCATATCACTCAGGGACACCACCACATCACTCTGGGACACCACCACCACGTCACTCAGGGACACCACCACATCACTCGGGGACACCACAACATCACTCTCAGGAACACCACCATGTCTCTCAGGAACACCACAATGTCACTCAGGGACACCACCACATCACTCGGGGACACCACCACATCACTCAGGAACACCACCACATCCCTCAGGGGCACCACTACATCACTCAGGGCACCCCCACATCACTCAGGGGCACCCCCACATCACTCAGGGGCACCACCACATCACTCAGGGACACCACCACATCACTCAGGGACATCACTCAGGGACACTACCACATCACTCAGGGACGCCACCAAATCAGTCTGGGACACCACCACATCACTCAGGGACACCACCACATCACTCAGGAACACCACAACATCACTCGGGGACACCACCACATCACTCGGGAACACCACCACATCACTCAGGGACACCACCACATCACTCAGGGGCATCACTCAGGGGCACCACCACATCACTCAGGGACACCACCACATCACTCAGGGACACCAATACATCACTCAGGGACACCACCACATCACTCAGGGACACCACCACATCACTCGAGGACACCACCACTTCACTCAGGGACACCACCACATCACTCTTGGGCACCACGACATCACTCAGGGGCACCACCACATCACTCAGGGGCACCACTCAGGGGCACCACCATATCACTCAGGGACAGCACCACATCACTCAGGAACACCACCACATCACTCAGGGACACCACCACATCACTCGGGGACACCACCCCATCATTCAGGGACACCACCACATCACATCACTCAGGGACACCACCACATCACTCAGGGGCACCACCACATTACTCAGGGGCACCACTCAGGGGCACCACCACATCACTCAGGCACACCACCACATCACTCGGGAACACCACCACATCACTCAGGGACACCACCACATCACTCAGGGGCACCGCTCAGGGGCACCACCACATCACTCAGGGGCACCACTCAGGGGCACCACCACATCGCTCAGGGACACCACCACATCACTCAGGGACACCACCACATCACTCGGGGACACCACCCCATCATTCAGGGACACCACCCCATCATTCAGGGACACCACCACATCACTCAGGGACACCACCATATCACTCAGGGACAGCACCACATCGCTCAGGAACACCACCACATCACTCAGGGACACCACCACATCACTCGGGGACACCACCCCATCATTCAGGGACACCACCACATCACATCACTCAGGGACACCACCACATCACTCAGGGGCACCACCACATTACTCAGGGGCACCACCACATCACTCAGGCACACCAACACATCACTCAGGAACACCACCAAATCACTCAGGGACACCACCACATCACTCAGGGGCACCACCACATCGCTCAGGGACACCACCACATCACTCAGGGACACCACCACATCACTCGGGGACACCACCACATCACTCGGGAACACCACCACATCACTCAGGGACACCACCACATCACTCAGGGGCATCACTCAGGGGCACCACCACATCACTCAGGGACACCACCACATCACTCAGGGACACCAATACATCACTCAGGGACACCACCACATCACTCAGGGACACCACCACATCACTCGAGGACACCACCACTTCACTCAGGGACACCACCACATCACTCTTGGGCACCACGACATCACTCAGGGGCACCACCACATCACTCAGGGGCACCACTCAGGGGCACCACCATATCACTCAGGGACAGCACCACATCACTCTTGGGCACCACGACATCACTCAGGGGCACCACCACATCACTCAGGGGCACCACTCAGGGGCACCACCACATCACACAGGGGCAGCACTCAGGGGCACCACCACATCGCTCAGGGACACCACCACATCACTCAGGGACACCACCACATCACTCGGGGACACCACCCCATCATTCAGGGACACCACCCCATCATTCAGGGACACCACCACATCACTCAGGGACACCACCACATCACTCAGGGACACCACCACATCACTCGGGGATACCACCCCATCATTCAGGGACACCACCATATCACATCACTCAGGGACACCACCACATCACTCAGGGGCACCACCACATTACTCAGGGGCACCACTCAGGGGCACCACCACATCACTCAGGCACACCACCACATCACTCAGGAACACCACCAAATCACTCAGGGACACAACCACATCACTCAGGGCCACCGCTCAGGGGCACCAACACATCACTCAGGGGCACCATTCAGGGGCACCACCACATCGCTCAGGGACACCAGCACATCACTCAGGGACACCACCACATCACTCGGGGACACCACCACATCACTCGGGAACACCACCACATCACTCAGGGACACCACCACATCACTCAGGGGCATCACTCAGGGGCACCACCACATCACTCAGGGACACCACCACATCACTCAGGGACACCAATACATCACTCAGGGACACCCCCACATCACTCAGGGACACCACCACATCACTCGAGGACACCACCACTTCACTCAGGGACACCACCACATCACTCATGGGCACCACGACATCACTCAGGGGCACCACCACATCACTCAGGGGCACCACTATATCACTCAGGGACAGCACCACATCACTCAGGAACACCACCACATCACTCAGGGACACCACCACATCACTCAGGGGCACCACCACATCGCTCAGGGACACAACCACATCACTCAGGGACACCCCCACATCACTCGGGGACACAACCCCATCATTCAGGGACACTACAACATCACTCAGGGACACCACCACATCACTCAGGAACACCACCACAGCATTCAGGGACACCACCACATCACTCAGGGGCACCACTCACGGGCACCACCACCTCACTCAGGGACACCACCGCATCACTCGGGGACACCACCACATCACTCAGGGACACCACCACCTCACTTGGGACACCACCACATCACTCGGGGGTACCACCACATCACTCAGGGACACCACCACATCACTCAGGGGCACCACCACATCACTCAGGAGCACAACCACATCACTCAGGGGCACCACCACATCACTCTGGGGCACCAGCATATCACTCAGGGACACCACCACATCACTCTGGGACACCACCACGTCACTCAGGGACACCACCACATCACTCGGGGACACCACAACATCACTCTCAGGAACACCACCATGTCTCTCAGGAACACCACAATGTCACTCAGGGACACCACCACATCACTCGGGGACACCACCACATCACTCAGGAACACCACCACATCCCTCAGGGGCACCACCACATCACTCAGGGCACCCCCACATCACTCAGGGGCACCCCCACATCACTCAGGGGCACCACCACATCACTCAGGGACACCACCACATCACTCAGGGACACTACCACATCACTCAGGGACGCCACCAAATCAGTCTGGGACACCACCACATCACTCAGGGACACCACCACATCACTCAGGAACACCACAACATCACTCGGGGACACCACCACATCACTCGGGAACACCACCACATCACTCAGAGACACCACCACATCACTCAGGGGCATCACTCAGGGGCACCACCACATCACTCAGGGACACTACCACATCACTCAGGGACGCCACCAAATCAGTCTGGGACACCACCACATCACTCAGGGACACCACCACATCACTCAGGAACACCACAACATCACTCGGGGACACCACCACATCACTCGGGAACACCACCACATCACTCAGGGACACCACCACATCACTCAGGGGCATCACTCAGGGGCACCACCACATCACTCAGGGACACCACCACATCACTCAGGGACACCAATACATCACTCAGGGACACCACCACATCACTCAGGGACACCACCACATCACTCGAGGACACCACCACTTCACTCAGGGACACCACCACATCACTCTTGGGCACCACGACATCACTCAGGGGCACCACCACATCACTCAGGGGCACCACTCAGGGGCACCACCATATCACTCAGGGACAGCACCACATCACTCAGGGACACCACCACATCACTCAGAAACACCACCACATCACTCACGGACACTGCCACATCACTCAGGGACACCACCACATCACTCAGGGGCACCACCACATCACTCAGGGGCACCACCACATCACTCAGGGACACCACCATATCACTCAGGGGCACCGCCACATCACTCAGGGACACTACCACATCACTCGAGGACACCACCACATCACTCTTGGACACCACCACATCACTCAGGAACACCACCACATCACTCAGGGACACCACCACATCACCCAGGGGCACCACCACATCACTCAGGGGCACCACCACATCACTCAGGAACACCACCACATCACTCGGGGGCACCACCACTTCGTTCAGGGACACCACCACATCACTCAGTAACACTACCACATCACTCAGGGGCACCACCACATCACTCAGGGGCACCACCACATCACTCAGGCACACCACCAAATCACTCAGGAACACCACCACATCACTCCGGGACACCACCACATCACTCTGGGACACCACCACATCTCTCGGGGACACCACCACATCACTCTGGGACACCACCACATAACAATGCTATTAATTTATATATTTTCAAAGCCAACACATATAAAAAAAATTGTCATTTACAATACCAACAGCTCACACTTTCCTAATGCGAGACCTATTGCATGGCAAATGCTTGTTTTTTATAGTTTTTATTGGCATTTTTAAAAAAATATATTTTCAGTACAGTGCAGTTGAACCACAAGAAAATATGTATATAGAGTAATTGCTCAAAAGAATTAGATATGAACAGTCACAGCAATATATAACTCTGAAGTCAGTAAAGGTTAGTCGCCTGTGTGAGTGGATAACAACGAAAACCTCAATAACAATGACAATGGAGACGAGAATGGATGTTTTCGAAAACATTCAATTGAGGTTTAGCGAAAAATAAATATGCCAAGGAATGCAATTATGAACAGTAATGCAACTAGGTGAGAAACTAAAACCCCTACTCAATAAGTAGGAAATGAATGATTTTGTCTTTTAGAAAAAACAAAATATTGGGTGCATTTGTTCATAGTAACGGAGTAATTCATCACAATTGTCGCGAAGCCGGTGGGGACCAGCTGGGTTACCCAGATTAATATTGCTCAATAAGAGAAAATCCGGTGTTATGGTAAGCTCACCATATACCATGGAAAAGGGGAGCGATAAAATATGGTTTGTAGGTGCCATGGTGTCAATTTCCTGAGTGTAGTGAACATATGCCCTCGCAGCATACCAAGCAATGGCAGTGCCAGTGTCAGTGCGTATGGTTTGGTCGACCAGGTAATGAACAGGGCCCTACGGAAGCACAGATAAGCGACTTGGAGGTTGCGATGCTTGGTATTGGAGCCCTGGCAACAGGGTGAAATATGGTGAGTAGCCGCTCCAAATCCCAAGGGGTGAGAAGCGATGCAGTATCTTCAAGATTAGAGCCAAGAAATAAGCGCACTGCCCATTGAAATTGGAAGGCCAAATAATAATGTCTGAAATTAGGGATGTTGAGTCTGCCATTTTCCGTAGGCAATCAGAGCTTGAGGAGTGCTACTCTGTCACACATATTGTGCCAAATAAGTTCACCCACCATGCGTTCCAAGGAGCGGAAAAAAGTTCAATATACAAAGAAAGATAGGTTGGCAAAATAATACAGCAATGTCGGCAGAACCACCATTTTCATCAGGGCTAACCCCCTCCGCCCCCCGCCAATGACAGCGGCAGTCTGCCAAAAAGACATCTGCATGTGTATCGCAGAGACCAAGTTGCCCTCAAAGAGGTCTTCTGGCTTGTGGTATATACGTATCCCTAAGTAGTGCAATGTAGCAAGTTGTCACTCAAGTTGGATACCGTTCACTTTGTTCATCAGCTTCGAAGTATGAATGTTGAAGAGAAAGACACATGATTTGGTCCAGCTAACCCCAAGGCCAGAGATGATGGCAA
This sequence comes from Lissotriton helveticus, assembly GCF_964261635.1. NCBI lineage: Eukaryota > Metazoa > Chordata > Amphibia > Caudata > Salamandridae > Lissotriton > Lissotriton helveticus. The sequence goes on along the minus strand of NC_136067.1, from coordinate 298,012,882 downwards.
ATTCAGTTAACATTTGCAATGGTGGGGTATGATTCTAACATCCTTAAGATAGAGTAGCATATTGACTGCATAAAGGACCGCATCACTCAGGGACACCACCACATCATTCAGGGACACCACCACATCATTCAGGGGCACCACCACATTACTCAGGGGCACCACCACATCACTCAGGAACACCACCACATCACTCGGGGGCACCACCACTTCGTTCAGGGACACCACCACATCACTCAGTAACACTACCACATCACTCAGGGGCACCACCACATCACTCAGGGGCACCACCACATCACTCAGGGGCACCACCACATCACTCAGGCACACCACCAAATCACTCAGGAACACCACCACATCACTCCGGGACACCACCACATCACTCTGGGACACCACCACATCTCTCGGGGACACCACCACATCACTCTGGGACACCACCACATAACAATGCTATTAATTTATATATTTTCAAAGCCAACACATATAAAAAAAATTGTCATTTACAATACCAACAGCTCACACTTTCCTAATGCGAGACCTATTGCATGGCAAATGCTTGTTTTTTATAGTTTTTATTGGCATTTTTAAAAAAATATATTTTCAGTACAGTGCAGTTGAACCACAAGAAAATATGTATATAGAGTAATTGCTCAAAAGAATTAGATATGAACAGTCACAGCAATATATAACTCTGAAGTCAGTAAAGGTTAGTCGCCTGTGTGAGTGGATAACAACGAAAACCTCAATAACAATGACAATGGAGACGAGAATGGATGTTTTCGAAAACATTCAATTGAGGTTTAGCGAAAAATAAATATGCCAAGGAATGCAATTATGAACAGTAATGCAACTAGGTGAGAAACTAAAACCCCTACTCAATAAGTAGGAAATGAATGATTTTGTCTTTTAGAAAAAACAAAATATTGGGTGCATTTGTTCATAGTAACGGAGTAATTCATCACAATTGTCGCGAAGCCGGTGGGGACCAGCTGGGTTACCCAGATTAATATTGCTCAATAAGAGAAAATCCGGTGTTATGGTAAGCTCACCATATACCATGGAAAAGGGGAGCGATAAAATATGGTCTGTAGGTGCCATGGTGTCAATTTCCTGAGTGTAGTGAACATATGCCCTCGCAGCATACCAAGCAATGGCAGTGCCAGTGTCAGTGCGTATGGTTTGGTCGACCAGGTAATGAACAGGGCCCTACGGAAGCACAGATAAGCGACTTGGAGGTTGCGATGCTTGGTATTGGAGCCCTGGCAACAGGGTGAAATATGGTGAGTAGCCGCTCCAAATCCCAAGGGGTGAGAAGCGATGCAGTATCTTCAAGATTAGAGCCAAGAAATAAGCGCACTGCCCATTGAAATTGGAAGGCCAAATAATAATGTCTGAAATTAGGGATGTTGAGTCTGCCATTTTCCGTAGGCAATCAGAGCTTGAGGAGTGCTACTCTGTCACACATATTGTGCCAAATAAGTTCACCCACCATGCGTTCCAAGGAGCGGAAAAAAGTTCAATATACAAAGAAAGATAGGTTGGCAAAATAATACAGCAATGTCGGCAGAACCACCATTTTCATCAGGGCTAACCCCCTCCGCCCCCCGCCAATGACAGCGGCAGTCTGCCAAAAAGACATCTGCATGTGTATCGCAGAGACCAAGTTGCCCTCAAAGAGGTCTTCTGGCTTGTGGTATATACGTATCCCTAAGTAGTGCAATGTAGCAAGTTGTCACTCAAGTTGGATACCGTTCACTTTGTTCATCAGCTTCGAAGTATGAATGTTGAAGAGAAAGACACATGATTTGGTCCAGCTAACCCCAAGGCCAGAGATGATGGCAAATTCAGTTAACATTTGCAATGGTGGGGTATGATTCTAACATCCTTAAGATAGAGTAGCATATTGACTGCATAAAGGAAGATCGAGTGTGTACAATCTCCTAAGGGGATCCCCCACTGCTGGCCCTGAGTGAACAAATAGTGTGCTAAGGGTTCAAATGCCAGAGAAAATAAGAGGGGAGACCGCGGACTTCCCTGGTGGGTCCTTCATTGTATTGTGATAGGATATGAGATATGGCAGCTGACCCATGGCCTTGGGGTTGGTATATAAGATTGTAACCAGTCAGAGGAATCAGGCCCTAGGCTGTGCCAGTGTAGTACTTTGAATAAAAAAGGCCACTCGAAAGATTCAAAAGCCTTATGTAGGTCCAACACTAGGCACCCCGAGTGGAGATATCACTGTGGGGCGTAAATACACAAAAAACTCATCAGAGGTACAAAGAGGTGTTTCTAGTGGGTACAAAACCGTTCTGTCTGAATGGACCAATTACGGCACCAAGGGGGCCAGACTGTCTGCCAATATTTTTGCTTGTAATTTATAATCTGTATTTAATATTGCAAGAGGCCTATAAGATTCTATATTGAGTGTGTCACTGTCTAGTTTCTGCAAGAGATGAGCAAATCATCACTTATTGTGGATGGCAAGGTTGCTGTGGTGAGAGTGAGATCATACAGAGCCTCAGGCGGGGTGCCAATAGTGGGCATATACTTTAAGAAATTCATCCGGTATGCTATCTGGCCAGGGGTTTTACTGGTGACAAGCACACAGATCGCTTTCTGTACCTCAATAAGGGGGACCTCCACGTACAGTTCCTCCATGGATTCTGGTGAGATCTGTAGGAGTGTGAAATCCATCAGGACGTAGCTGATGGCTCCAAAGGGAGCCACGGGGGCAGGTGCATATAGTTTGTGTAGTGGCACATGAAGGCAGAGTGTATCTCTCTTTGCCTGTGAAGAACATGTCCTGTATCAGAGCAGATAATAGGATGGGCCGTTGTAGGAGAGTAGGGTCTGCTATCCTATGGTCACCCCAAATTTTTGCTTTTTGCTTCACTGGTTTTCGACTACTGAGGCTGTGGGCCTGCTGATCGGACCCCCAGCCTGCTGTTCTCTCACTAAATTAATGACACATGTGCTATAGGCACATACCAATTGGAAATGGACTCCTTGTCAGCCCCTGTAGAATGCACTATAGGTGCACAGGGCACAGGAGCCACTAAGGCCTACCAGGGGCTGCAGCATATCTTTTGCCACCCCTGGCTGGTTCTTAAATTGACACAACTGGCTGATCACTCAGCTGGGGTAAGGTGGTGTACACGCCCCTTGCTTAGATATAGTATACCTATGTCTAAACCTATATCTGGACACATGTAAACCTGTGAGCCACTCCTATAGTCAGGCCTCACCAATCCTGGAGGCTGGGTGCATGGTTTTATGTGAGATGGAGCTCTAGCATGAGCTGAGCCTGTCTGCAGCCGTCGGGAACAAATCCCTAAGCTGTTTCAGGATAATGCCATACCATATACTATTAAGTGCCTTATAATCCTCGCGGTTATTTAGCAACTCTGGTTTGGCTTTATCAAAACATGTCGTGTAAGGTGTCATACGCTTTGGAATACCATCCCCTCGCCAGTTCTGGCGACGGGGATGGCATTCCACCCCTCTAGAGGGGTAAGACATGTTACTTCACTTTAATGCGGTTGATTTCTCCAAAGGCCTTAAGATCCACAAAATGGATGCCTCTGCCACAGACAAATGTCTGGACCCCTGGAGCTGACCGAAACGCAGTCAAGGGGGTCCTGGACAAAGGGTTTCCTGTCACAGGAGGGTGTCACCGCCCTCCAGACAGGAGATAGTGTATTGTAGCAGGGAGGTTTGAAAGAAACCAGACACTGCCTGGGGCGCACAAGGCTGCCCCTTGCATAATCCGGCCAAACCGGTTCTGGGGCACTCCAGCCCTCGTGCCAGGGCGGCCTGGATCAAAGGAAGGGGGTGTATCCACCCACTTCCTGGGTCCCACCCATAGGAGGGGACCTAGCAGGTAATCACGCCCACCAGATTCGAATAAGAGTGGGAGCAGTGCCAATGCACATCAGATTTCCTGGAAGAAACATTTGAAACGATATTCTGGACCCTTCGCCCTCCATCTCAACGTGGAAGCCCGAAGAATCTCCCTTGTGGTCAAGGAGTGACCACCCTGCAGCAGCAGGCACCATCCAGCCCTCGACGTCTACTTAGTTGCAGTTCCCGCCGGAACTCGAGCGACTGAGATCAACGAGATCAAGCCTGCCCAGCTTCTAACAGCCCGATCCACAGTCCCTGCAAAGCTGAGACCCGTGGAGGCGACCGGAAGCGTGGGGCACGCCATCTTGAAGTGACCACGAGACGCTGACCGTGCAGCCCACGAGTGACCCTCGAAGCTGTACACCGGGGTTTGAGAAGCCCCCACCCTAAGCTACTCCTGAGCCGAAGTTCAGCCCTCCACACTCGACGAGTGCTGCGTGGGGCCCTTTGGCACGATTTGGCTCAACGCGTTGGCCCGGTCACTTGCCAGCTGGCTTGTGGTCCCTGTGCCGACGAACTACCTAAAAAGACTTGTGATTCTGGTTGCTCCAGATCCACACCAGCTCCCCTGAAAAGGAGCCCCGACTCTGACCTTCCTGGTCCGAGTGAGAAGCAATCTTCCGATCCTGCGTGGATTGCTCTTACCAAGGCTTGTTTGCTCCAAACTTGAAGCCGACTGCACCGACGGTGAGAGCCTGCGTGGGACAGATCGTGACCTGCTCTTGGACGTCGCAGATGCCCCAGAGCCCACGTGACAGCGGAGAGAAGCTCCTCGACGACCACCTGATTGTGCCCGACATTGCCTGGTTCCGTCCTGGTTCCACCCTGGTCACTGCTGAGTGACCCAGACTCTGTCCCCTCTGCTTTCAGGTACTCTACAACTTGAGTCCACCCTTGGACTCCACCGGACACTTCGTCTTCACCCTGCCTGCAGCCCTTTCAGCTTCAAGCACCAAGAGCCTGCGTGTCAAAACCCGACGCCACTTCGACCCTGTGCACCCACTTCCTGTGGGTGAGGTAACTTTGCTCCGCCGGTGTTCCCACACTGGTGCACACCTCTAGGGTCTGTGTGTTAAGTTTTGTTCCTCTAGGTTCAGCGGAAGTGTCCTTAAACTTTAACTCTTTGACTTTTACGCACCATTGGTTAACATTGGTGCATGCGTGCGCTTTCCGCACATCTCCCGAATCCCGAGGGCCATTCCCGACTTCAGCATTGCTTGTCCTGACTGCTCCCAGCGATTCCCTAGGCCCTAGGCCTAACCACTGCTCGAGTGGCATCTCTTATACCACTTGTTTAGTATATGGTTTGAGTGGCCACCCGCCCTCATCCATAATTGTGCAACTTGTATGTTTAAACAGTGCTTTTGATTTAACGCTTGTGCCCCTTTATTCATAAAGAATACTGGGGATTGTTTTTAATAATAAACACATATATTTTTATAATATATACTTGTGTGGTGTCCTTTCATTTGGTATTACAGGATTGTATGTGGTAAAACAGCTCGCTTAACACGACCTCTTAAGTTAAGCCTTTAGGCTGCTTAGTCCATGCTACCCCTAGGATAGCTTGTCTAATAAGGTTGACTTACAACCAGACACCATAAGGGATTGTTTGGTCAGGTAGTAGGTGGTTCCAGAATTGGAAACATCCCCTACCAGGCCAACTTCTCACATTGGTGAGCAGCGGTGCGGATTTGAGCTTGCTGTTGTTTTACCATTGCAATCTTTATATCAAATTGAAAGATCACATCAAGTACCTCTAGGTACATATAAAATCAAAAGCTTAGCATATTAAGTTCTACTGAACTTAGTAGTTGTAGGTTGAAGGGAGTAGCACACCCCTGACTACAACTCACTAGCAAGGTCCAGTAGGAAAACACTTAGTGTAGGTAAGTGCACCACTTACACCTCACTAGTAACCATGTCTGACACAGGAAAGGCCTCAGGGTCTAGTCCTGTGACAGTTGACCCTACCCAGGCAACTTTTGGATATGACAAACTAACCCGCAGAGACTTGATTGCCTTGTGCAAAGCAAGAGGGTTAAAAAGGGGCAGAAGCCCCACCTGCCTAATCCTGGTAGAAATCCTAGAACAGGATGACTTAGAGAAGGCAAAAGCAGCTTCCCTAGATACAGGAACTGGAGGGAACCCCCCTGCAGTTGATCCCCTTGAAGAGGAGGATGATGATGACTTGGATGAGGACTCAGATGTTGAGGACTTAGGAGTACAGGATCAGGGTAGCCAGGTTCCAGTTGGTAGGCTTAGCCAGGCCAACTTGGACCTACTGGGGAATGGAGAGGGCCAGCACCTCCCCAGAACCCAACATATGATTCTCCCAGGCAACAGAAGAGTGAGATCTCCCTCAGGGGACTCTCATCTTTCTAGTGCCTCCAGAGAATCACAGAGAGGCATGAATGCTTCTCAAAAGTTAGAGCATAGGGCCAGAATGAGGGCTGTCAAACTCCAGATAGAGAGGGAGGAGGTAGCCTTGGCTCAAGCTAGACTTGCCTTGGCAAGAGAGCAGAAATTAAGTGGCTTAGATGTCACTGGTGGCAGCAATTTTCCAAGAGAAAAAGACAGGACCTATGATAATAGAAACCTGACCAAGATTGTGCCCCCCTTTAAAGAAGGGGATGACATCCACAAATGGATGACTGCTCTTGAGAGAGCCTGCATGGTACAGCAGGTTCCTGAGAATCAGTGGGCTGCAATTTTGTGGTACTCCTTTTCTGAGAAAGGGAGGGACAGGCTCCTCACAGTTAGACCTGAGGATGCCAAAAACTACTCTGTTTTGAAGAGTGCTCTCATTGAAGGGTATGGCCTAACCACTGAGCAATACAGGTTGTTGTTCAGAGACACCCAGAAAGCACAGACTCAAGACTGGACTGATTTTGTGGAGTGTGCCACTAAGGCTTTGGAGGGTTGGTTGCAGGGAAGTAAAGTTTCAGACTATACAGGATTATACAATCTTATGATGAGAGAACAGATCCTTAATAACTGTACAAACCAGCTGTTGCATCAATACCTTATTGACTCTGATCTGACCTCTCCCCAAGAATTGGGAAAGAAGGCAGACAAATGGGTCAGAACAAGGATTAAGCAGAAACCCCAGAACCAAGGTGGTGACCAGAAGAAAACAGACCAAAAGGGTGGTAATCAGAATCAGAAAGATAAAGAAAAAGACCAGAAGTCTTCAGGCCCCCAAACTAATAGTAAGGAGGGTGGTTCCCAAACTGGTAACAAGAAGAAGAAGAACAAAGGTCCAAAGACACCTTGGTGTAATACCTGCAAATCAGTTTCACACTGGGGCAGTGAGTGCACCAAGGCAAATCCAGTTCCCACCACTACAGCTCCTAAAGCAACTGCAACCCCAAGTACAGTAAGCAGTGGTGGAACACAGTCCAAGGGTGTAGCTGGGTTGACCCTGGGTATTGAAGTAGGATCTGGCCTAGTCAGAGTCCCTACACAGGCAGTTCTCCTGTATGATGTGGACATTGAGTTGCCCACTGCAGTAAGCCCCACTAACCTGGGCAAATACAGGCAGACTCCCTTAATAAATGAGAAACTGGCTCAAGCTTACAGGGACACATGTGCTAGTGTCACCATGGTGACCCCTGGCTTTGTGGACCCTGGACAGATTGTACTAGGAGAGAGCTACCTAGTAACCAATGCAAGCAACTCCACTACCTCCCATAGTGCGGCAGTTGTGAACTTCTCCTGGGGAGGGGTTGATGGCCTAAAGAAAGTTGTGGTGAGTGCAGACCTACCAGTAGACTGTCTGTTAGGCAATGACCTTGAAAGCTCAGCATGGTCAGAAGTGGAGTACAGGACTCATGCAGAAATGCTAGGGATTTCAGAGCATGTCCTTGCCATGACAAGGGCTCAGGCTAAGAAGTGCCTTCCTGAACCAGTGGTGGATCTTGAGACAATAGACCAGCCACAACCCAAGAGAAGGAGCAAGAGAGGAAAGGCCTCGCCTTCCACCTTGCCCCAGGTTGAGGATCAGGTTTCAGAGGAAACTGATTCTGCAGTCCAAGAGGAGACTGTCTCTGAGGAGCTTGAACCTGACCAGGTTGAGTTTCTGGGGACAGGGGGACCCTCAAGGGCAGACCTGAGGCAGGCTCAATTAGATTGCCCTTCCCTTGAACCCCTCAGACAGCAGGCTGCTGCTGAGGCTGCTGGGGATGCTAAAGGTACCCATACTGTGTATTGGGATGAGGGACTCCTTTACTCAGAGGCTAGAGACCCCAAGCCTGGCATGACCAGGAGGTTGGTCATACCTCTGCAGTTTAGGGGGTTCCTTCTTACCTTGGCCCACGATATTCCCCTTGCAGGACACTTAGGCCAGAACAAGACGTGGGACAGGCTTGTTCCACACTTTCACTGGCCTCACATGTCAGAGGATGTCAAGGAGTTTTGTCGCTCCTGTGTCACTTGCCAAGCCAGTGGTAAGTCAGGTGGCACAACAAAGGCCCCCCTAATACCACTACCTGTGGTGGGGGTCCCCTTTGAGAGAGTTGGAATTGATATTGTGGGTCCAATGGACCCCCAAACAGCATCTGGGAACAGATTCATACTGGTGGTAGTGGATCATGCCACCAGGTACCCAAAAGCCCTCATTGCAGTTTTCTCAAGAGTGGGCTTTCCTAAGGAGGTACTATCAGATAGAGGGACAAATTTTATGTCCAGCTATCTAAAAGCAATGTGGAAGGAATGTGGAGTAAACTATAAGTTTACCACCCCATATCATCCACAATGCAATGGGCTTGTGGAGAGATTTAACAAGACCCTTAAAGGCATGATAAAAGGATTACCAGAGAAGCTCAGGCGGAAATGGGACATTCTTTTACCCTGCCTGCCTTTGCTTACAGAGAGGTCCCACAGAAGGGGGTTGGCTACAGCCCTTTTGAACTTTTGTTTGGCTACCCTGTGAGAGGTCCATTGTGTTTGGTGAAGGAAGGATGGGAGTTACCTCTCAAAAAGCCCAAACTAGACATAGTGGACTATGTACTTGGTCTCCGCTCCAGGATGGCTGAGTACATGGAAAGAGCATCCAAAAACCTGGAGGCCAGCCAAGAATTGCAGAAAGCTTGGCATGACCAAAAGGCTGTGCTGGTAGAGTTCCAACCAGGACAGAAGGTATGGGTACTGGAGCCAGTGGCTCCAGCAGCACTCCAAGACAAATGGAGTGGACCCTATCCTATTATTGAGAAGAAAGGGGAAGTCACCTACTTGGTAGACTTTGGAACACCCAGGAGCCCTCACAGGGTAATCCATGTGAACCGCTTGAAAGCATTTGTAGACAGGGAGGACATGAGCTTGCTCATGGCCACAGATGGGGAACAGGAGGAAGAGAGTGACCCTCTCCCAGACCTGCTTTCTCAGAACCCTGATGATGGTTCAGTTGATGGAGTAGCCTTGGCAGGCAGCCTCACTGACCAGCAACAGAGGGACTGCAGACAAGTTTTGCAGGCTCACAGGCAAATGTTTTCACTCACACCCAGCCAAACTGACTGGTGTACCCATGTTGTGGACACTGGTGACAGTCTGCCTGTCAAGAATAAGATCTACAGGCAACCTGATCATGTCAGGGATTGCATCAAGGCTGAGGTGCAAAAGATGTTGGAGCTTGGAGTGATTGAGCCATCAGAGAGCCCATGGGCCAGCCCAGTAGTCCTGGTGCCAAAACCTCATACCCAAGATGGTAAGAGAGAAATGAGGTTTTGCGTGGATTACAGGGGTCTCAATGCTGTCACTAGGACAGATGCTCACCCCATTCCAAGAGCAGATGAGCTCATTGACAGATTGGCTTCTGCCAAGTTTCTGAGCACATTTGATCTGACAGCTGGCTACTGGCAAATCAGACTAGCTGAGGAGTCAAAAGCCAAAACAGCATTCTCTACCCCTAGTGGACATTATCAGTTTGTGGTAATGCCCTTTGGTTTGAAGAATGCACCTGCCACTTTCCAAAGGTTGGTGAACCAAGTCCTTACTGGGTTGGATGACTTTTGTGCAGCTTATCTAGATGATATTGCTGTCTTTAGCTCCACCTGGGAGGATCACCTGATCCACCTGAAGAAAGTTTTGGAGGCCCTGCAAAAGGCAGGCCTAACTATCAAGGCCACAAAGTGCCAGATAGGGCAGAGTAAGGTTGTATACCTGGGCCACCTAGTAGGTGGAGGCCAGGTTCAGCCACTGGAAAGCAAAATCCAGGCCATACAGGACTGGGCTCCTCCAGTTACCCAGACACAAGTCAGAGCCTTCTTGGGCCTGACTGGGTATTACAGAAAGTTTGTGAAAAACTATGGGTCTATAGTGACACCATTAAATGACTTGACATCCAAGAAGATGCCAAAAAAGGTTCAGTGGACAGTTAGCTGTCAGAAGGCATTTGAAGACCTGAAGAAGGCCATGTGCTCTGCACCTATCCTAAAGAGTCCTGACTACTCCAAACAGTTCATTGTTCAGACAGATGCTTCTGAGTTGGGGGTGGGAGCTGTACTCTCACAACTTAATCAAGATGGTCAAGACCAGCCAATTGCTTTCATTAGCAGGAGGCTAACCCCAAGAGAAAAACGTTGGTCAGCCATTGAGAGGGAGGCCTTTGCTGTGGTTTGGGCATTAAAGAAGTTGAGGTCCTACTTGTTTGGAACTCACTTCCTGGTGCAAACAGACCATAAGCCCCTCTTATGGCTTAATCAGATGAAGGGTGAAAATCCCAAACTGCTCAGGTGGTCCATTTCCCTACAGGGGATGGACTTTACAGTGGAGCACCGCCCAGGGACTGACCATGGTAATGCAGATGGTCTCTCCAGGTACTTCCACTTAGAACATGAAGACTTATCTGGTCAAGGTTAGTTTAATGTCCCTGCGTTTGGGGGGGGTTGTGTAGGAGAGTAGGGTCTGCTATCCTATGGTCACCCCAAATTTTTGCTTTTTGCTTCACTGGTTTTCGACTACTGAGGCTGTGGGCCTGCTGATCAGACCCCCAGCCTGCTGTTCTCTCACTAAATTAATGACACATGTGCTATAGGCACATACCAATTGGAAATGGACTCCTTGTCAGCCCCTGTAGAATGCACTATAGGTGCACAGGGCACAGGAGCCACTAAGGCCTACCAGGGGCTGCAGCATATCTTTTGCCACCCCTGGCTGGTTCTTAAATTGACACAACTGGCTGATCACTCAGCTGGGGTAAGGTGGTGTACACGCCCCTTGCTTAGATATAGTATACCTATGTCTAAACCTATATCTGGACACATGTAAACCTGTGAGCCACTCCTATAGTCAGGCCTCACCAATCCTGGAGGCTGGGTGCATGGTTTTATGTGAGATGGAGCTCTAGCATGAGCTGAGCCTGTCTGCAGCCGTCGGGAACAAATCCCTAAGCTGTTTCAGGATAATGCCATACCATATACTATTAAGTGCCTTATAATCCTCGCGGTTATTTAGCAACTCTGGTTTGGCTTTATCAAAACATGTCGTGTAAGGTGTCATACGCTTTGGAATACCATCCCCTCGCCAGTTCTGGCGACGGGGATGGCATTCCACCCCTCTAGAGGGGTAAGACATGTTACTTCACTTTAATGCGGTTGATTTCTCCAAAGGCCTTAAGATCCACAAAATGGATGCCTCTGCCACAGACAAATGTCTGGACCCCTGGAGCTGACCGAAACTCAGTCAAGGGGGTCCTGGACAAAGGGTTTCCTGTCACAGGAGGGTGTCACCGCCCTCCAGACAGGAGATAGTGTATTGTAGCAGGGAGGTTTGAAAGAAACCAGACACTGCCTGGGGCGCACAAGGCTGCCCCTTGCATAATCCGGCCAAACCGGTTCTGGGGCACTCCAGCCCTCGTGCCAGGGCGGCCTGGATCAAAGGAAGGGGGTGTATCCACCCACTTCCTGGGTCCCACCCATAGGAGGGGACCTAGCAGGTAATCACGCCCACCAGATTCGAATAAGAGTGGGAGCAGTGCCAATGCACATCAGATTTCCTGGAAGAAACATTTGAAACGATATTCTGGACCCTTCGCCCTCCATCTCAACGTGGAAGCCCGAAGAATCTCCCTTGTGGTCAAGGAGTGACCACCCTGCAGCAGCAGGCACCATCCAGCCCTCGACGTCTACTTAGTTGCAGTTCCCGCCGGAACTCGAGCGACTGAGATCAACGAGATCAAGCCTGCCCAGCTTCTAACAGCCCGATCCACAGTCCCTGCAAAGCTGAGACCCGTGGAGGCGACCGGAAGCGTGGGGCACGCCATCTTGAAGTGACCACGAGACGCTGACCGTGCAGCCCACGAGTGACCCTCGAAGCTGTACACCGAGGTTTGAGAAGCCCCCACCCTGAGCTACTCCTGAGCCGAAGTTCAGCCCTCCACAGTCGACGAGTGCTGCGTGGGGCCCTTTGGCACGATTTGGCTCAACGCGTTGGCCCGGTCACTTGCCAGCTGGCTTGTGGTCCCTGTGCCGATGAACTACCTAAAAAGACTTGTGATTCTGGTTGCTCCAGATCCACACCAGCTCCCCTGAAAAGGAGCCCCGACTCTGACCTTCCTGGTCCGAGTGAGAAGCAATCTTCCGATCCTGCGTGGATTGCTCTTACCAAGGCTTGTTTGCTCCAAACTTGAAGCCGACTGCACCGACGGTGAGAGCCTGCGTGGGACAGATCGTGACCTGCTCCTGGACGTCGCAGATGCCCCAGAGCCCACGTGACAGCGGAGAGAAGCTCCTCGACGACCACCTGATTGCGCCCGACATTGCCTGGTTCCGTCCTGGTTCCACCCTGGTCACTGCTGAGTGACCCAGACTCTGTCCCCTCTGCTTTCAGGTACTCTACAACTTGAGTCCACCCTTGGACTCCACCGGACACTTCGTCTTCACCCTGCCTGCAGCCCTTTCAACTTCAAGCACCAAGAGCCTGCGTGTCAAAACCCGACGCCACTTCGACCCTGTGCACCCACTTCCTGTGGGTGAGGTAACTTTGCTCCGCCGGTGTTCCCACACTGGTGCACACCTCTAGGGTCTGTGTGTTAAGTTTTGTTCCTCTAGGTTCAGCGGAAGTGTCCTTAAACTTTAACTCTTTGACTTTTACGCACCATTGGTTAACATAGGCTGATGGGTCTTCCTGAGCTAGAGTTGTGGGAGGAGTTGTCACTGACATCTGAATAGGTCTGTGCCTGTCCTCTCACAATACTGTCTCCACCCCCTGGAGTTTGTCTGGAGCCGAGACAGGCCAAGGCAGAAACTTGTAAACTACAAAGACTTCAAAGGCCAAAGGAGGTATGAGTATTGGACCTAAACCCCAAGACTTTTAGAACACTTCTGGATCAATCAGAACCTCTGCCATGGAGAAGAGCTGAAGAGCTGTGAGGGAGAGTACTGCACATATGATGTTTGTTGCTTTGTTGGGTTGGTCTGCAGCTTTTCTGCTTTGGAGAGGAAAAGGACTGGACTTTGCTTTGTATCCTGCTTGTGAAGTTTCTCCAAGGGCTTGTCATTGTCATCAAAGACTTGACCTACAGCATCCCTGAACTCCACTGCTGGAGTTTTGACCTGTCAAGTGGTGACAATTCCAGTTCTGGGCCCTTAGAGGTTGTTCCTGCTACAAAAAGCTCTGACATGCAGGAGAAATTTCCACACACTGCCGTCATGCACCCAAAGACATTGGCAGAACCTCTGCCCGCAGTCGGAGAACCCGCTACAGTCCGAACTCAACGCACCTTGTCTCTGAAGTCTGAGACCCCGCACTGACTCCAAAACAGTCGCTGCTGTGTGACTGAAAGAATCGATGTATCGTGGGACCGCAGCTGAAGACATCAATGTCGCCGCAACCGCATTGACCTCCAGCTCGTCCTGACTTCCACGCATCACATCTGTGCGCCAGATTTTTCCAACAATTAACCTGCAAACCAGAACCATCTTGGATTTCAACGCATAGCTTCCCCCTACAGTCAGGATTTGACACAACAATTCTCCTAAGCGCAGCAGAACTGACGCATTGCCTCCCCTTGGAATCAGTAACTAACACATCGCTGTGTTTTCTAATGCTTCTCTCCTCTACAGCTGTTTTGCCCTGCTTGAAACCTTTTAAAAGTCATATTTTGAGTTCTGGATGTTGGAATTTGTGTTGTGTTGGTCTTGTTTGGTGTAGATAAAGATACTTCATTTTTCTAATCTGTCCATTTGCAGTGTTTTCACTGTGTTACTGTGTGTGTTATGTACAAATGCAGTAGACATTGCCCCTGAGATAAGCCTGTCTGCTCGTGCCAGGATACAAAGGGTGTGAGCAGGGGTTATCTTGGGTGTGACTAGAAGGGAGGGTTCCCTACTTGGACAAGGAGTATACCACTGCCAACAAGAGAACCCAATTTCTAACAAGCAGGAAAAAAGCTGCCTATGCAGGTGTCCATGTAAGTCTCCACATCCCTGCCTTCAATGCCTCAGAAAGGCCCACCACCCAGATGTTGTTCCATTTAGATCTCCCTTCTGTATCTGCTGTGTGTTCCTCCAGGGTGCAGACTTTCTCTTGCAGGGTATTTAGGTGGGTTTGCAGGTCCGATGTTTGCAGTTGGAGAGTTGCTACTGCTTGTACCGCCAAGTGCACCTGTCTGATAACTTCCAATGGGCATCTCATAGAAGGGTGAGGTCTGTAGCAAAGGCATCAATATTCGCCTCCATGAAAGTGCAAGTCCTTTCTATTGCCACAGTACAACATCCAGCTTGCCAGCAAATGTCTATGCATCAGACAAGCAGCCAGGGGTTTCAGTGATATTTTGAGAGCCCGGTGGGGGTATAGATGGGGGAGCACGCGGCACCATACCATTTTGACGAATCTCTGGATGAGTTTTTTGGCAAGTACTTCGTTTTGTCTCTGATACGGGCCCATTTGTGAGTGTCAGAATGGGTCACAGAAACTTACAGCACAAGCAGTCCAGTGTAGAGACTAAGCAGCAGCGTATGATGTATGATTCAAGAAGAAACCAAGCTGGTGCCCAAGTGATGACACTTGTAGAACAATACTCAAAAGGTAAGTTCAGTTCAGGAGGATGCTAAGTGCATGGAGTCACATAGCAGAATGAGGTAGAGTAGGGAACTAGAGGAGGAGGAGTATAGGGATGCCCTGGGGCACTTCCCTACAGCGTGTGGCAGGAGACAATGTTCCTTGTGCTTATGGGTGACCAGTTGCTTTGTTGGGATAACGTTACCTTTTGGTTTACAGGAGGATGGTTGGTGATGTCCCTTAAAAGAGGTGCACTGGTGGGAGCTCTGGAGCAGCAACACCCGGGAGTAGGGAAACTCAGTCATCAATCTTCTTTTACCTGGTAGGCAGCCTCTCTCCATCAGTGCCCCAGATCAGATCAGAAGTCCAGAGCTCCAGGGTGTACCACAGGGTGCACACGGGTCAGTGATGGCAATAAGCAGTGGAAACTGTAGGGTAGGGGTGAGAGAAAGTCAGGAGGAGGAGCTCAGGGGAATTTATTCAGAGCCCAAGATTACGAGTGTGTGCAATGAGCTACTCGTGGGCTTTTCCTGGTGCTTCTCCATCAAGGGCCCAGCGGCTCCCGCAACTAGTTTGGTGTCTGTCCCAGTCCTCCACACATAGGGCAGCAGATTGTATTTTAGGGAGTTTCCCTCAGCCCTGGCAGCAGGGCTTTAAGTGGGCCGGGTCTCACTGGGTCTGAACACCGGCAGTTTTTTAAAGGGGGTTTTGAAACGGGTCTCTATCGGGCTCTGTTTTGTGCCATGGCACAGGCAGTGCGTTTTTTTCCAGACTGCAGTGACAGCAGGCACATTGATGGGTGTGCTCAAACTGCTCACTTCTCACTAGTGGAGGTTACGGCATTATGTCATGCCAGGTGAGCGTTGTAGGGGAATGGAAATCCTTTAAAGAGAGACATTTTCTCTCTGGATTTCCCGTCTCTTTTTGAAACTCAGGAGCAGAACATTGTTGTGGATTCACCAGGGCTTTAAGTCGAAGCTTTTTCAATATTATATACAAGCCATAGTTGCTGCTTATTTATCTTATGCAACTAACAACAATTGACAAAGCCAATAGTCCTGACTTGTTGTAGGTATGATGTTACTTATTGTATCATATATCTGGATGCAATGACAGAAACAGCAAAATACAAGTCGGGCGGCACACTATGCTAAGCACAGATTTTTAGCTTACCTGCTTTTATTCCACAACCCTAATTACATTGACCACGCCCCTTTTAGAGACCCCCCCAGTTTTTTCATCCCACTTAAAGCTCTGCCCGGCATCATGGTAATCTGGCAGCAATGTGTTGCTTACGGCGTTTCCCTCGCGCCAGGTGATATGGCAATTGAGTGTGGCCAGATGTGACTTACCTCTGTTGGTGAAATGATGATTAGCCGCCCGATAAGAGCAGAGGGATGCTTTGCGGCCCGCATCCACCGCGGGTGCCGAAAACAATACAGCATCCGACGGGCGAGGGCTTGTAACGTTCAATCGGTACAGGTCCACGGTGGATCCCCCAGTGTGGGTGGAAAGTTTGGAGGCAAGATGGTCGCCCACTCGGGGATGATGCTAAGAATTACAGGCAAGCGGCACAGAGCTCTATTAGCTTGCATCCGCCACCGTAGCCTCCTAGGTCATGCCTTGAATTCTGATTCACTTAAGATAATTATGTTAGACAACATACTGAAGAATTCTTAGTATGAGTATTTGCGGAAAATAACATTGAGATGTATTTCTTCAAGGAAAATGTAACGTCCAAAGAATGTTGCATCTAACATAAGATGTCTGTAGCAGATAGACAGATAATAAGGAGTGGATGTATCAGGGCTAGTTGGGTATTGTATCCTGGTATGGAACATCCTGTGACGTTAGTAGAGGAACTCGAGTGGGACATGATAGGATGAGTATAAGCAGGTATAAGTAGGTTTTTGCTAACGAGACTGAGTGAGTGTGTCTGATTTTAATAACAAAATTGTACAGAGGAAAGGGACTGTAACTATGGCACACAAGGTGAGAGATGTGCCATTGAGTGTCCAGGAGGATTTCAGGAAAATGTGTGAACATTTGTGCAAGTTTAAGATCATATAGAGTGTCAATTCTACTGAATTGTGATCAGTTTATAAGCAAACCTCCGCCAAATAAGAATATTTTGGTTGATTGTTATTTGTGTCTAAAATCCAGGAAAGTTAGCAGTGTTTAGTGGCGCAAAGCATTTCACCATGATTTATAATAGTAGTGTTGGCCTCAGAATATCAGCTTTTAGATGAACTACTTTTGTTACCCAAATTTAAGCCCTGACTACTGCTTTTGTGGAGTAGTACTCCCAGGTGGAATTCCTCTCCAAACAATTAACAGAGGCTCAGGGTTACTGTACCAGCACTTGTTAGGTGCGGGAACACCAGACTCAGGTTCACTGGTTGAAATAAAAGGTCAGGAAAATTGCTTCAGGAAAGAGCTGCAATGCAGCCCAGACCCATTCTTGAAAAAAAGTCATGAGATGGCAGCAAATCAAAATGTAGCCCCATCAATTTTTTGGGGCAAAATCCACAGACATGAAAGCAGCGTATGGGCTATTTGAGATTTATCTTATTGCTAAACATGGAAAGTAATTAATTTTACCAGGAAACTGGGCAGCCACGGCAGCCACGTGACAGTAAATGAATATGTACCTTAATTATGTATTTTCATGTCATGCAGATTCAAAGCACATATAAAGCAGTTGGTAATAGCACAAATTATAGTTCATAATTGTTTTTAAAAAAGTGTAAGAAAGATTGGTTTGTGACAGGAATCCAAACTGCAAACGCAATCACTATGGCTGAAAATTACGAAAAAGCCAATGTTGTCAGGTGGAGAGAAACAAACAGTTATACACCATGTCAATGCCACCGGTTATAAGGAAAACAAAAAGACAAAAAGAAATACAAAGACAAAGGGGTGCAGTATTATAGATGTGGGTGTAAAACTCCTTTAGGCAATAATATTTCTTGACCTGCAGTGAGTAAGAGGCGCTTTTAGTGTCATAAAGATGGAGACTTTCCTAAGATGTGCAAATATTCCATGGAAAATATGTGCTGGTTAGTAACATGAAAGGATCTATAAAGGTGTTTGTGAAAATGTAACTGTTAGATCTGGGCATCTCTAGTTGGCAATGGTATTCACCTTTGTACAAATGGGGACCCTTACTTCTAAGTTAGGATAAGGGGATTACACTCCTTAATAACCCCTGCTCACCCCCTTGGTAGCTTGGCACGAGCAGACAGGCTTATCTCAGAGGGAGTGTGTTATGCATTTGTGAATATACACAGTAATAAAGTGATAACACTACAGATGAACACAACACAGGTTTTATAAAAATAAGTATTCTTTATATAGACTTAACACAAGACCACAAATGACAAAAATCCACAATACTACACTTAAGATTACTTAAAAGATGATTAAAGTCTCTTAGTTCAAGTTGTTGGTAAATGCGAAAAAGTTCTCAACAAAGTACCTGGATGCGTAACGCAAAGTGAACAAAAGGCTCGCAAAAGGGGTGATGCGTTGGTTCTGTGACGCGGGGGAATGGTTGCGTCCTTCCTCAATGCTTGCGCAGAGTAGGGGACTCGTCGTGAGCCTTACCGATGCGAAGGTGATGCGTAGATTCTCGGCCTGCGGGCCCGTTGCGGTGCGCAAGATGGCGCCTTGATGCGATGCGGCGATCGGGTTGCGATGCAAGAAGATGACGCCCTTGATGCGGCGATGCGATGACAATGTGATGATCCCCTGGTAGCCTTGCGACGACTCTGTACTTTGGAGGCGTGACAGGCCCTGCGACACGCTTCTCCGGTGATGCGATGGTGACTCTCTCGATGGCGTCACGCTTCTCCGGTGATGCGACAGCAGACAGCTTCGATGAACACACGCTTCCAGGGAGATGCGGCAAAGGCTCGCTTGTCCGGTGTTGCGACAATTTCAGCTGTGGCGGTGACACGCTTCTTCTCGATGTGTCGCGCTTCCAGCTCCCAGCGGCACGCAAGTGTCTGGAGTCAGAATTCCCAGCAAGGAAATTCGGGAGGGAGCTGGAGGTAAATAAAGTGCTTTGTCCCTGAGACTTCAGCAGGAGGCAAGCACAGTTCAAGCCCTTGGAGAATATTCTGTAGATGAAAGTCCTTACAAAGTTCCTTCTCCTTTCCTTTGGCAATGAAGCAACCACTGCAGGCCACCCCAGCAAACAGCACACTGGCAGAGGGGCAGTCCAAACTCCTGCAGCTTCCTTGGTTCTTCTGCTTGGCAGAAAGGTTTCTTGTTCCAGAAGTGATCTAAATTCTTGGGATCAGGGTCCCAATATTTATACCACAAAATCCTTTGTTCTCTCAAGGCAGAGAGGCCTCTGCCTAGTCCAAACCAGTTCCTGCGCACTTTGTTTACATGAATCTCTTCTTCCTTTCACAGTGCAGGGCAGAGACATCAGACAAGCCACAGGGGGTGGAGCCAGCATTGTAGAGGGAAGGCCCAGCCCTATTCAGGTCCCAGGTGCAACTCCTCCCTCCCATCTAGATGCAGATCTCTCTGTTCACCATGGGCTGCCCCCGCCTGTCTCCTGGAATTCCCCAGCCCTGTCACTCACAAACCCAGACAAGGAATACACAACCCAGCAGAGACAGGCTCAAATGGTTAGGCAAGCAAATACCTACTTTCTAAAAGTGGTATTAGCAAACACAGAAAATAAAAATAAACTTTACTAAAAGATGTATTTTATTATTCTGAGTTCAGGCATACTAAATTCGAATTTCTACCATGTTCACTGAGTCAGTTAGGATTATAAGAATGTAATAATCTAACTGCCCATTCTGGCCTATGAGAACAGGTAGTCTTCAATAGTGAAATACGAAAATGGCTGTAATTCACTATTAGAACATGCTACACACATCAGGGCATGTCCTACCTTATACTTACAATGCACCCTGCCCTGGGGCCTACCATAGGGGTGTCTAATATGAAGCAAAGGGAAGGTTTAGGGACTGGCAAGTGGGTGCACTTGGCCAAATCGACATGGCAGTGCTAGACTGCACACAGGCCTTGCAATGGCAGGCCTGAGACACACTTTACAAGCTGCTTCTGTGGGTGGCACAACTAGTGCTGAATGCCCACCAGCAGCATTTGATTCACAAGCCCTGGGCACACATGGTGCACTGTACTAGGGGCTGACAGATAAATCAAATAACCCAATCATGGAATCCAATTAGTATATCAATTTAACATAGGGAGCACTTGCACTGTGCACTGATTAGCAGTGGCACAGTGCCCAAAGCATAAAACCAGCAAAAACATATCAAAACAGAGGAGGCAATCCGTCACAAATGGAAGGGAGACTCACGCCAAGGATGTCAGGTCTAACAGTAACTTACCAGTTGTTGATAATAGGTGTGGAAGAGTACAGGGCAGGATTGGGAGGGAGGAAGGAAGGAAAGAAGGAACCTATTTGTGGCGGGTTCTGGTTCACTCATAATAATTATGTCGCCCAACATAGTTTAGACTTTTTAGAATGAGTAAGTTGCACAAATGAAGTGTAATTTGCAGAAAATAACATTGAGGTGTGTTTTTCACCAACAGATTAACATTCAAAGAATGTTGTATTTACACTAAGATTTATGTAGCAGATAGACCAGGCTTCTCCAATGAGTAGCTCTTCAGCTGCTGGTAGCTCTTCAGCTACCTGTGAATAGCTCTGCTGAATGCAGTTCAATCTACTAAATTAGAAGTTTTTGCTTGGTTGAATTAATATATGTATACCAAAATAAAAAGTGTCTTTTTGAGACGAAAATATGTGTATTTTAAAAATTCATCATTTCGAAAACATATTTAAGTCTGATATTTGACTGAGGAATCAACCAGCATTGGAGACTAATTACTAATATTATCTTGGTGCCAGTGGCCTTGCAGCTATGGCTGAACCATGTAGAGGCATTTCAAAATGACAGACTGTTTTACATTACTGCTGGCAACCCTACACTGAGGTGGTCACTACTACTAATCTTGCATAGGTTGGCCACTAATGTTATCTTGTCTGGTGTGGTAACTATTAACAGCACTAATAAAATTATCGCCCCTCTGTCCAATACATCCTCGGCACCGGAATTTGCATGAGAAGCCCTCATCAATAGGATCCATGACGATGATGCAGGACCTCGCATCGCAGCCTCACCGTATCTCAGAACCGACGCATCACTTCAGCTGCACGAAGTAGCTTCGATGTGGGCCCTCGCAACGCTCCGCAAATCAGGATTTAAGGTACTTTGTTCAGAGGGCCTAACTGGGTCCCTGTAGCTGGCAAGCACTCCGTTGCGTTTGGCCTGAACTTGTGATTTTGTCCCGGTCTGGCGCAACCAGATATCCAGAGTTGGGGCTTTGGTTTTTTGGTGCTATTTTCACTGAAACCTTTAAAATTGCATATCTCTGGTTCTACTGAATGGGTTTTTATTATTTTGTCTTGGTGTATTTATTAAAAAGTACTCTATTTTGTCTAATCTGGTTTGGGATCCTTTTACTGTGGTGTTTTCACTTTACTACTTTTTGAAGTGTTGCACAAATACTATCTACATTGCTTCTAAGTTAAGGCTGACTGCTCTATGCCAAGCTACCAGAAGGTTGAGCACAAGGTAATTTAGGGTTGGCTTCTGCCTCACCCTGACAAGGATTGGTATTGTTGTTGATACGGCTACATCCCAGCCAAACAACAACCTAATTTCTTACACAAGTGGTATTGCTTAAGCGCAGTATTAAGTTAATGGAGGGAGAGGACAGACGGGAATTTGCGAAGCCCACAGGTTGTTCGTGAATCTTCCACCTCAGATTGTTTGTGTGATAATGTGACCATTCCTTTCTGAATTGATGCATGATGGAATAAGATTTTGAAACAGTGTATGGTTGGCACCCAAACGAAATTCTGTAAACTCATCCAAAGTTTTCAAAGATGCCAGTTCATTTAGAAAATACAGTCAAGTACTGACATACATTTCTTTTCATTTTTTTTATACTGTTGAATGCTTGGTACTAATGTAAGTCCTTTACTATGTGTGCTTGTGTGGTATACAATGTTAAACTTTGATCTAGGCTCGCACCTCAGAGTTTGCAGAAACTTTCTCCTGTTTTTCAATAGACTCTTGGTGACAGTAGAGGATAGCAGTGGTGGCAGACACGGTACGGGAGTGGTGGGGTGAGGTGGCCATGAGGAGAGGAGGGGTAAGGGATGGTGGGAGGTTTACATTTTTTCAATTCACTTACCTGATCGCCACATCTCTCCTCCGTCTCTTCCAAGTCGTCCCTCGCTCCGACCAGAAGAAGAAAGCATCCAGGCTCCCCAGAGCCAATCACAACGCTGCAATGCAGATTGGCCTAAACGTAGTGGTTCGGCGCTCAGATGGGGACATGTTCTCCACTGTAATGCAGCCTGGTGGACAACATGCAAAGTGTGCATGACGGTTTGGCCAGGTCAAGACGGCCAGCCAAACTATCGTGCACACTTTAGAGTGCAGCAACCACTCCTCGTTCCTCGTCACAGAAGCCCAGCCCCGCCCGTACCTGGCAGATACCAAAAGTAAAATGATAATAACCTATGTTTTTGTAAAAATATTTCTTTTACACTACCCCACGAGCAGTGGGCCGACGCTCCTCGTCCTTAGCAACGGAGCTGTCACTGGAGGATGGAGTGTGCTAGATTGCAGCATTACTACGTGAGGTCTCCTGCAGAGTGGCTACACTTTATTCCAGTACTTTCTTTCAGTTTCACTCATGTAACTTACGTAAGGAGCAGAAAAGAAGACGCAAGAGAGGAAGTTTGAGGAGATAGTGGAAACATGTCCCTCACAGATGGTAATGAGAATCTGCAAGAGGGACAAAATTACTAATTTCTAACATCTCCTTGTGAATAATGTGTCATCATTCATTGATGATAACGGCTAAATTTGAAATATCTTAATTTTTAGGTTTTATGTAATACCTCTTTCCAACCCTTACACTTATACCAGGAATCTAGGTAAGCCCTTTTCTCGGAATAGAAATTACTTGAAAATTGCATTGGTTGCCTTTCAGAAAGCTGGTCATTTAAAAAAAATTCTGTTTGACACAGAAGCCACTCTACAAAGCTTGTCCTGCCTCCCTGCACTTGTGACTTAGTTACTATCAGCCTATTAGACAGTTAAGGTCCTCAAACAAAGCTCTTTTGCAGCCCCCATGCATTCGCATTTTAAGATTATGGGGCAAATCTTTTTTGTATATGGCCATGTACCACTGGAATAGACGCCCTCTCCATCTTCGTACTTTCTCAGATTTTAATGAATTTCAAGAAAATGTTAAAAACGTGGATGTTTGCCAGATCAGCACAGCGCCGAGATACTACTTCAGCAGTGAGTAGTGCTCTAAATCAAGAAACATAAATAAATACATTTGTGAATACTATCCATTCAACTGTCTTCTGTACTACTGCACAGAATATGAGGATCACAATATCTACACAATGCAGTAATACATCCACACACAGATCCAATGCAAAAACAGCAAGGTGAGGGATGGAATGCTCGAAATAATGTCAGCCAAAGGCAATTGCTCTGGGCCCCATCCCAATCCATTGTTTTCTGCCCACCAAGATACCTCAGTTTGGACCCAGCCATATGCAACTCATAGGAACAGCCCAGCCTGAACTGCCAGGCCCTCCCTGAACAGGAACACAAGCAACCTAAGACCAGTTCTACCCTAAACAGGGTTCATCAACTGGTTATGGCTTGCCCGGCTCAAACACACCTGTATCAGAACAAACACCAATCAAGACAAACTTCACCTACAGAAACATAACAGATTATACAAGTCAGTGATGAAGAAGGCAAAATAAGATACTATTCAGACAGAATACGAAATGCTAAATGTGCAAATAAAGAATTCTATAAAATCTCACCAAATTTCATAAACCAAATTGACTAGAAGTGTGGAAATCGATAAACTTTAGGTATACATAAGCGGCTTTCATTTATGTTCTCCACAGCCACTGTTAAGAGCAAAGTGAAGATCGTGAAACATTGCCGGCGCCATCTTGCTTAGCAAGGGCCTCTGCGTGCGCGTAAGCAGCAACCATTTTAGATATCGCAGCCATTTTGTATTCTAATGGTCACCTTTTTCTAACCCTGCCCTCACTAGCACCCATCTTACCCTCTGACCAAAACTGGTAGGTGTGCTGAGGCCATAACTAACAGGCATGCCTTTGATGATATCTTCAAAGAGACATTCTATTGCCACAACAATCCTTAGCGCCCTTTGGCTAAACCGCCACCTCTTCCTGTCCTCGACAACTAATGAACTTATGAACTTTTGCATTCTTCTCCCCTCCCCACACTTGTGTACTAACCAAAGATTTCAGCTACTAAGATGACCCTTGTAGACATGGTTTATTGCACCGCAAACAGCAAGACTTGTTTTCACCAACAATGGGACCTGTTTTATCAATGGAACAGACTCTTAGATCTGGCCGGTCTCACATGTTTTAGACCCTGAAACAAGGCCCTGTTATACCATAATACTGTCTGTTTGACCCGGGTGGGAGGAGAATAGCAGTGGGACTTGTATGACAACACGCTCAGAGCGGGGACTCAAATGTTGTATAAACATGTTGATATAACAAAGGTGGGCTGACATGACAACAATGCATTGTGTAAAATCTGTATAAAAGGAAGAGCCAAAATGAGATGCAGTTAGAGCACCTCCCAAAGACATTCTGCGTGTCTGAGTTGACGTGTTCTCCTCTGGAGTAATAAACCTGTTCTTGCCTTCCAGTTTCCATCGCCTGCCTCTTTATTTTGGTAACTATTATTAAAGTGAATTAGAGGCGTCTTGCGCCGGGCAGCTTTGGTATTTACAAGAGAAACACTGTTTTTCTACAGAAGGAGCTCAACTCAGTACCCAAGAATTCACAGTCAAACTGGCAAATCATTACACAACCAAAGCAGACACGTTGGAATCTTATTTAAACAAAGAAAAACCACCAGCACTGACTCTTTTCCAAAACAACAATCCAATAGAACACTAACTCAGTCTCTTCATTCCTTCCAACAAATTTCACTCTATGAATTTATGGACCTGGTCAAAGCAAGCAGGCCTGCCGGCTGCCTTTCTGACCCGTGTCCACCACAAACTTTCAAGACAATTCTTCTAACTACATCTGCTGGCACACCAATAAGAAGAATCATCAACAATTCCTTAACTACAGGAGTATTTCTCAAAAAGTCATAAATACGCCCATCTCTAAAGAAAACAAACATGGACCCGCTTAACCCCGACAACTACAGACCCATTACAAATGGACCTTTCCTGGGCAAACTGGTAGAAAGAGCAGCATTTGCCCAGATATCATAATTCAGTAACGATAATTCCATAGTTTCAGACTTCTAAACAGGATTCTGTCCAGAATGAGGCACAGAATCTGCCATAGTTGCCACCTGGGATGACCTTAAGAACACATTTGACCGGGACAGGGTTTCTGAACTACCTTTTTGGACATCACTGTTGACCATGTTACCCTAATACAAAGACTCTACTAAGCTGGCATAGAGGGGACTGCTCTTGACTGGATCAGATCCTGCCTTCACAACATAATTATTGTCATCCATACCCCCCTTTTTCATCCAAATGGTACTTCTCAAAAGCTGCGGTCCCTCAAAGCTCTATCATCTCACCCATGCTTTTCAACATCTACATAAAGTCATTACCTGCACTTAACAATCAACTTTACCTCACATGCTATAACTATGTAGATGACACACAAATACTCCTTAAACTGGAAAGCCTCAAAGACATTTGACACTCACACATTTTGAGTTGCTTCAGAGCCGTGAATCAGTCGATGACATGGAGCCATCTCAAACTGAATGCTTCCAAAACAGAAATACTCATGTGTAGTGATTGGAAAAATGATGACCCACTCGCAGCCTGGCCTGATGACCTGAGAACACAACATAGAGTAGCAAAGGAAATAAGAAACATTGAAATTGCCATTGACTCCAAGCTATCAATGAATGACCAAGTGGACAAACTAGCCAGATAAAGTTTTGTTACTATAAAACTCTTAAACGATTCTTCTCCTACCTGGGATTTCCACACAAGGCCTAGGCTACTATCTCTCTTGTTCAGTCTAATCTCGATTACACCAGCAACCTCTACCACGGATCATCTTTAACAACTATGAAAAGACTGTAAAGGATTCAGAACTCTGCTGCCAGATTACTCTTACATATAAAGCCAGAAGCCCACATCTCCCCTGCCTTGAAAGCCCTAAATTGCTTACAGGTTGCCAGAAGATCCACATCCAAGCTGCTTTGTATCACCCACAAAGCAATACATGAAACAGGACCACTCTTCATCAGGAATAAAATCACCAAATACATTCAACAACGGAACCTTCACTCTAGATTGGCATTTTGCCGCAAAATCCCACCTCACAACAAAAAAACAATCAGTGGCAGAACTTTCTCTGTTCAAGCAGCCAACCAAAATATGGAACTCTTTACCCCAAAAAATAATATCCACGGATAACTACCTTATCTTCAGAAGACTACTCATGAGTTGGCTCTTCCCCACATAACCACCATACTCAAACATAAATATACAGCATATCTCTCTGTATATAAGCATTTATTTGGACTATAGATGTGAACCTACATATGTGTATTGCTTTGTATAAATGTGTATAATAATTAATATGTTTTAAATATATAGATATTTGTTAGTTATGCTTAGCAAATGTACATATTACTTAAGGTTATATTATTCTATGTTTAACATATATATATAGGTGACTGCATAAGTAAATACAGCTTTTATCATATCATAACTATTTATCTACAATTGCTTCACTATTAAATAACAAAACAAAACAAAATCTTGAAATACAACACTTGAAAGTCTGAGTTTTATTAAATACAACTTAAATCTATATATATTACCTTCATTATACATATGTACTTTGCATGGACTTAGCTATATTTTATTGTAATTACTTTGCTTCTAATTCAGCATCTCCAATGCACTAACCTATATCTCACAATATACCTCTCGCAATATATCCTCCATCTCCACTCTGCCATCTCAAACCTCATTCTACTACTATGATCCCCAAAAATAACCCTTTTAGACCGGTTCCTCCTCTACCCCTCCTTGCATCATCTCATACCTCTTTTACTATTCAGATCACCCAAACAAGACTTTCTAAACCCTTTCCTCTGACTCTTCCCCCTCCACCTCCCCTATACTCATCCCAAACCTCCTCCTACTACTCTGAGGTCCCAAAAATGTTTTCTAAATCCTTCCCTCCTTTATCCCTCCACTATCCTTTTCAATACAAATTAAAGACTAGCATCTCTACCACTCAAATTAATTTCATATTTCGATGTCATACGTTCTTGAATGGTTTAGATCCTACCTCCGGAACCGCTCCCAGAGATTCTTAGTCAACAGTAATCTATCTGCTCCTTTCCTGATAACGATTGGAGTCCCCCAAGGATCAACTCTTTCCTCAACCCTCTTCAACCTCTACCTTGAACTCTTAGCTGAATTACTACGTACCACCAACATCTCCTTCCACATGTATGCCGAGGATACCCGGATCTACATCAAAATCGCATCTCTAGGGGGGATCGACTCTTGGAATGAGGCCCTAAAGCTGACTGTTCAATGGCTCGCTTGCAACCAGCTCAAATTAAATGCACAAAAACCAGAGTTCTTTCTAATCTCCCCCCCCTAAAAGTGACACTGACATCCGATAATGGACCAAGTCGATCACAGCACTCAACTGCACACCGACCATAGTGGAATCTGCCAAATCTCTATGAATAATCCTAGATAGCAACCTGAATATGCAAGACCACATCAACTTGATGGCTAAAACTGACAGGTTTCACCTGAGCTACCTGAGGAAACTAAAACCTTTCCTTGATGCCTTGGACCTAAATATGGCAGTCCAGGCATTAGTTATCTCCAGAATCGAATACGGATACTCAACCCTTTCTGGCTTGCCCAAGATCTCCACAGTCCCCCTAAAAGCTTGCCTCAACGCCACTGCCAGACTCTAAACAGGCTCAAAAACATTCGACCACATCTCAGTGCATCTGAAGGGGCTGCACTGGCTTCCTCTAGAAGGCAGAATCCCACTCAAACTGGCATGTATCACCCACAAAGCGCTACAAATGAAATCCCCTGCATACCTTGCCTAGAAAATCATGGTTTCTGGAGGAGTCAGAAACTCCTGATCCGCCAATGACTATTTGCTCCAGCCACCCCACTTACAAAAGTAAAAAATGTACAATTGTGCGTTCTCGGGGCCCGCGCCAAGAATCTGGCACGCTCTGTTGTATTTCATCAGAAGAATTCCCTCTCTGTTAATATTTAAAAAGGAAGCCAAAACCTTCCTAATAGGCCAGTTTCTCCCATAAATCATGCATTGCACACACAGTTCAGCAGCTTTGCTTATTTTTTGTTGCTGCTAGAGTTTGGATTGACTGGCTGCTATCCATCTTGTACTGACCTTGTACTCCCACAAATGTAATTGCTCGATTTCTCTGCATTATGATCTGAATATTGTATACACCCTGTTATTCCCCAAACGTTTCACTTCCTTCTACCCCTACTTATGTTATTTTTTTGACTATTTCATACTTGTATACAACGTGTTATTCCTGTAAAGCACTCTGATACCCTAACAGGTCACGTTTGTGCTCTATAAAACACTAAATAAATAAAATTAAATAAATACTAAATCCCACTAATCCTGTTTGGGTTCCGGAGTAGCGTGATACCCTCTGAAAAGCGCATCTAAACCTAATCAGGGGTAGCAAACTCTATATAGATACAAACCCTTCCCTCTTCTATTCCTCCACTATCCTTTTCAATCCAAATAACAAACTAACATGCCCACCACTCACATTAATTTCATATTTCTCTATACTAATTTATCACTAATCCTTATTGGGTTCCGTAGTAGCGTGCTACTTGCTGAAAAAGTACTTGAAGGCCTTGTCAGGGGTAGTAAGCACTATATAAATGCAATTACAATTACAATCTAAGCATTCTCGGTGCACTTAGGGCGGCAAATGCAAAAACAACAAGGTGATGATGGATGGAATGCTTGAATTCTTCTCAGCCAATGACAGTCGCTCTGACTGCATAAACTAAACAAGCTATGCCTGACTGAAGAGCCCTGATTAAACAAAATCGGTCTGTTTCCTCTTGGTCAAGAGATACATGCTAATAGGAGGAAATACCCAACTGTGGCGCTTTTGGCAAACAAACATTGACGCTCATTAAGCTGGGGAGGGAGATGCTCGCTGACTCCTAAACAGCGGTTGAAAGATTTTGTGTTTCGTAATAAGAAAATTAATATTTATTTTATACTAATGCCGATTACCTCCTACCCCAAAGATATATGGCACCCCCTGAGGCATTATATTCTCGTTGATAATCTAAACTGAGAGACGTGGCAGGAAACGGAGGAGCCGCCCACATAATGGAGGACAAGTGACGTCTCACAACAAGCTGGGGCAGGATTTACCAATGTAAGGGAAGAGAAGGTAATAACTCCCTCTGAGAAAGGAACAAGGACCAAAATTCAAGATGGAGCCTGTTGATTGATTAAACATTTAGGGTCTGATTTCCAAGCCCCTTGCTCCTCCTTGCGTCGCAATTGCGTCACTTTTTTTGACGCAATGGGGGCGCAAACAATGCGGCAAAATTGCAATGTGGCACATCTAGGGAGATGTGTCACGTTGTAAAGCCCTGCGTCACATTATACCTGCACCAGGTATAATGTATGCAGGGTGGGTGTTCCCATGCATGAAGCCATGTAGATCTGACGCGGTGACATTTACAACATTTCACTGCGTCACTCTACGCCTTGACTGCATCAAACTCCCCACACCTGCTCTGACAAGGCATAAAGAATAACGCAGGGCTTTTTGTATGGGACTCACCTATCTGTTGTGGCCACATTGCTGAAGTTGCATCACTTTCTTGAGCAACTCCAGCAAAGCGACATTTGGCACTGGGGCAAGGAAACTGACGCATCTATGCAGATGGGTCAGTTCCTTGTAAATCTGCCCCTTGATGATTTATCTGTTAACTCTAATAATGCTTAGATGCGTTCTGCTTTTTGTATATGAAGAAAGAAAGACACTGTTTATGTCGTTGTGAATGCTTCTACAGACACCTGGAGTTAATATCCTAAATACATGTGCTATTTACTGTTTGTACATTAAATAAAGTGTTAAATACAAAAATAAATTGATTAGGTGCGGGCCAAGTACCCTAACAAGCTCGCATAACTCCATAGTAATATAAAGTATATTTTTTATATCAAGCTGGATTTAAAAAAAATGTACTTGTAGATGGTTATGATGATCAACTCCTCACCCCTTATCTAAACAAATCGTGTCATGCTTTTATTTGTTTCATTCATTTGTCTTCATCTCTCATTTTTTGCACGTCCTATATTTTACTTTTCACAATCTCCGGTCTTTCCTGCCTTCTTTTCTTCTTTCATAAATATCAGCAAGATTCTCTCTGTTTATTAGTTATTTTTTTCGTTCTTTTGTATTGTTTTGTCGCTGATGGCTATAATTCAGGACAATTCGTGAGCACTAGGAGCTGCTGACAGGACGAGAATGTGCTTTAAAGAAGAAAACAAGGACAGCTGAGAAAACGGAACATTAAACAAGTTCGTTATGTATAATGACTGTATACTTTCTACTGTGAAAATAAGCATATCAATGCGCCTGTTGTAGTTTCTTGCAGCTTTGGTGCTTTAGAATGTGTGTAGACCATGCAGCTGGATTCCTGCCTCCCTTGCATTGAAATCCATCAGAGCCACAAATACACATTTTACCATAACAAGTAATTGATTCGATTTTCAGGATGGAAAGTGTAAAAAGAAAGAATCTAAAAATCTAGTCTTCCATTTAATTATCAAGGTCTTATGATATCACTTCCTGTGATCTCCTTAAAGTCAAAGGGTGCATGATGTCACTTCTGCTTCCCAGGCATTTTAGTGAATGGACGCCCATGGTCACAAACTCCCATTCTTGCCATTTGGCATAATTTTACTAATTTTACATAATTTCTCCTGTGCATCTACCATTTAATTGGTAATGCTTCTATGAATCACCATTTTTTATGGTGAGTGTGCACACAGCGTCATGCTGCCCATCCGGTTAAAATATGGTTTAACTCTCTGTTGCCCCCATGTTAATTTAAAATATTAAGAACTTTCAACCTGTTGAAATGTCCACATGGAGTAACATATGCTGGCAGCACAGCAGAGCACAGAACCCCACAGAACAAGGCAGGGCAATTAAACATCTGACGTTACTATCCCATATTTTGCTGACGATCCCAATAGTGATCGCGAGAGAATGTTGTCCATGATGCGCGTCAATTGGAATGCAGGACGCAGGGGGACCACGCCTTCGACGGCCACGAAGCGCTTTCATTATGATTGTTTTCCTTCACCTTCGATTTTTATATCTGAAAATATGATCATGCTGGGCAAAATCTGTGGAATGGCGGAAAAAACATCTTGTAACAGCATATTACATACAAACCTCCAGGCGCTTATAGGATGACTACCCACATTATTCACAATTTGTTTTGTTCCTTCTCAGTAGTTAATATATATATAAAATACTCGTGAAGAAAATGTGTAAATAACTAAGCTCTGGCAATACTTCTGCAATTAGTCCTAGTCGGGCCAGCATGGGAGTATGGTACTTTATTGTATTAATATCAGCAGCAGGCAATGCGTTGTTTTTTGGTATTTGGTGCCATCTAGTGGTTAACTCAAATCTCTAAAACTAACATAAATTAAATGCTTTTATAAGTATTGAGTATGACGCTTTCACTCTGTTTTTTTTTTTTTTGCTTTATGTGTTCTAAGACTAAGTAATAAAGCGAATGCATTTTAGTGGCATTGTCATTAATTGTAGTTACGTGTATTTACATTGTTTTACTTTTTTTTTTAAATAAACTTAAAACGTTTCAAATGGTCAGATGGGAAATACACATAAATTCACCTGAGTCCTTCAAACCACTGTGATGGGTATACCTCGCCCTTTGTGGCTATGTGATTTGTAACAAAGAAGAATTTCAAGATGGACGTCGATTCACAAAAACGTCTGGAGTAGCGTTAGTAATATGACGATTTTGATCTGTGATTATATCACTTGAAGTGACCTCATACAACTGCGGACAGGGCAGGAAGTCATGTGACTTTGGACCATGATGACATCACTGAAGATAAAAAAAAATAAGATAAACATACATGTCAACAGACCCAATTCAGCCAGGAGACTCCCGATTTTTCTGCAATACTGACTTTCATTTA
This sequence comes from Lissotriton helveticus, assembly GCF_964261635.1. Taxonomy (NCBI): domain Eukaryota; kingdom Metazoa; phylum Chordata; class Amphibia; order Caudata; family Salamandridae; genus Lissotriton; species Lissotriton helveticus. The sequence goes on along the minus strand of NC_136067.1, from coordinate 297,980,607 downwards.
CCCGTCTCCCACCTAAAATTGCATCTGCTTCAATAAAAGTCAATGTGAAAAATAAATTCCCTCATTTTGTTTTCAAAATCTCCCACTTTTCAAGTATAAAATGTTGGCATGTATGAATAAGTGCAAAATGAAACAATAAGTTCAAGATAAACCAGTTACCTTCTGTAACGATCCCTTTAGTAGAGACTCCATCTAGCCACCAATTCCTCACCTTTTGAATATTTCCCATCCGTCAGACTGGATCTGGAAACTTTTCAGTAGTACCTCTGCGCGTGGGTAAGTGGCACCGTGCGGCTCTGAAGCGAAACTGATGCACGCCAGAAATGACGTGTAGAGCCTATCTTGGTGTCACTCAAGTGCACTGAAGTCAGTTGCGTTTGAGACTGCCCACACACAGAACCCCAAATCAAATTGGTGTGACCAGAGTGCAGATTCCTAGCCTTGGGATTTTACTAATGGATAGAGTCAAACCACAGAACAAGGGAGGGTCAGCAAGGAATCTGCAGCTAGGTAGAAGCTTTACCACAAAGAGGGTTACCTAAAGTAAGTAACTTGTTATTCTGATGGAGAACTCGAGAGGAAGGTTTCTCGCTTTCTGGATAGATACCAAAGCAGTACCTTTTTGAAAGCGGGCTGTGAATAGACTCAAACCACAAAGTTCTGCAGAACCGAGCAGGCAAACTGCCCTTCTTGTCGGACTTGACTGTTCAGACAATAATGCTTTGTGAACATATGGAGGGATGCTAGGCAAATGTCTAGGAAAAGGACAACTAAACTGGTGCTGATGTAAAGCGCTCTGATACCCGATGTCTCGGGTGTAGTTCGCGCTATATAAAACTCTAAAAAAAAAATGGTTCTGCATGCTAATACTGTGGTAGTAGCTTTAGCCTTGGCAAAATGAACTTGCAATCCTTCCAGAGGCACATCCTAATCAATCCATCAGCATTTGTAGAGCACGGCACTGTCACCACTGGGGGTACCTGTGCGCTGGGGAGCAAGGCGTCTGTCAAAAAGCCAGGTCTTGAGAAAACAGCGGGAAGAGGGAAGAGACAAGCAGAAAAAGGCACACTAGTTTGCAGAAAAAGGAGTGAGCAGAATAGGCTAAATAGAGGGCAGAATAGCAAGCAGAAAAGGCAAAACAGAGCAGAAGAGGGCAAAACAAAGCAGCAAATGAGGAGAAATGCAAAACAGAGGGCAGAAAACGAGCAGAAAAAGCAAAAAAGAGGGCAGAAAAGGTAAAACAGAGGGCAAAAAACAAGCAGCTAGACAAGCAGTAGAGGGTAGTGGACTGTGAGAAAGCTTTACAGGAGAACTGTCGCAGGAGGAGCTGGCAGGAGGACCTGCTCCTAATGTAGAGCTCAGTACAATGGGAGATGGTTCTCTTCTGCACAACCCTGCCTTTTTTCGCCTATTGAGTCTATTCAAGAGCTAATTGTCCACTTGGTGGTCTTTGGTACTCTATGAGATCAGCACGCTCTAGGGGTCCAGGCAATGGAGTTTGAGGAGGAGCATGGAATGCCAGCATGGTGATTGTTTGACCAACATGAAACAGCATCACAAATTTGCTGCTGGTAAGGGGTGGTGACTCCAGTAGCACAAAGTCATCAAGGAGATGCGCCAGGTCTTGTACTTTTGTTTCCTCCTTCAGCCAGCCGCACTTACCTTGTTTGGTGAGTTGTTTTCAATAGGAATTCGCAGGTGAGTGTCTATTAGGCATAACTTCACCCAGAATTCATATCCAGGGCCACCTTTAAAGATTAACACGTAACCAGATTCACCTTGTTTGTGAATTAGGAATGGGCATCACCGAACACAATAGCACACTTAACACCAACCAAGTAATCATGGTCCCGGCAGTACTGTTAATTTTTGGGTCACTTCTCGGTACTTGACATAGGTCATGTTCATAGGAATAAAACATTAATATGCATTTAAAGGAAATAAAGAAATGAGATTGTTGGCACAGATCACCTTAACATGCACAGTTCATGTAGTTGAATATGAGCAGGTTAACTGTGGTATGGTTAGAGAAGTTCTAGGTCCCCAATATTTATTAAAGGGTCAGTGCATTTCCTCAGTCACACACGCTTAAGACTCACTGGACCTGCCCAAGACATGCTGTATTATTGTGGGTGCTGTACCTCACAGCCCCGACGGGCAGGGAAAACTAGGCGTGGCAAGGGCTCCCATCATATATTTACTAAACATACTTGAATTTCCACAAATTGGGGATAATAATACCTACGGTGTTAGGGAGGCGGCGCACTTGTTTGTTTCCTTGACGATTCATGGTTCAGAAGACAAATGCCAATGCAATTTACTAGGAAACATTTTGCATTTCCAGAATTTTAGGAAAGCACAGGTACGTTTGTACACACATTTTAGTCCATGGTCCACTTTCACAAAGCTTCTCCCCTTGTCTACATTCTGGGGATGTCCTGTTTGGAATTTTGCACTGGGCTGCATACACTTGGGTTGGGGGCATCAGCACAGAGACACATCATCAACATATTGTGGTTGAGGTCAAGTGATGGATTTCCATGCAATACAGACATGAAACAAAGCAGAATTCTAAGAGGCATCGGACCACACTCAGTTTCAGCTCCACCCATGCCTAGGCTTCGATGGGATAGGTACACCTGTCGGCCACGGGGGAACATGATGCCACTTTAATTTGTTATGGGACATGTCATCACATTGCCTATGTTTGGGGAGGCAATGCCTGTTATCCCAACTGGAGCAATGCACTGATACTATCTGGGACAAGACTCTGCCCATCACTGGGCATAAGTAGGAGTTACTAAATACCTTAATCAAAATAAATAAATAAAAATAAAGAGAAAAATGTGCACCTTCTCAGTGTTTGGCGATAAATGGCATGACTACAGAGCAGTCAATGGCTTCCATGGAACAGTGGTGAAGTGAGTTTTAAACTCAGGAACCAGTCATGTGTACTCAAGCTGGAGTTCCACCAATTCCACCTAGTGAACTACTCATCTGTCACATACTACATCATCCCCTGTCACTGAAGCGCTTGCTTGAGCTGCATGATCGGTGTGGAGCTGCGTGGTGGGTGTGGAGCTGCGTGGTGGGTGTGGAGCCGCACGGTGGGTGTGGAGTTGCATGGTGGGTGTGGGGCTGCATGATGGGTGTGGAGCTGCATGGTGGGTGTGGAGCCGCATGGTGGGTGTGGAGCCGCATGGTGGGTGTGGAGCCGCATGGTGGGTGTGGAGCCGCATGGTGGGTGTGGAGCCGCATGGTGGGTGTGGAACTGCATGGTGGGTGTGGGGCTGCATGATGTGTATGGAGCTGCATGGTGGGTGTGGAGCTGCATGGTGGGTGTGGGGCTGCATGGTGGGTGTGGGGCTGCATGGTGGGTGTGGAGCCGCATGATCACTGTGGAGCTGCGTGGTGGGTGTGGAGCTGCATGGTGGGTGTGGAGCTGCATGGTGGGTGTGGAGCTGCATGGTGGGTGTGGAGCTGCATGATGGGTGTGGAGCTGCATGATGGGTGTGGAGCTGCATGATGGGCGTGGAGCTGCATGCTGGGTGTGGAGCTGCATGATGGGTGTGGAGCTGCATGATGGGTGTGGAGCTGCATGATGGGTGTGGAGCTGCATGATGGGCGTGGAGCTGCATGCTGAGTGTGGAGCTGCATGATGGGTGTGGAGCTGCATGATGGGTGTTTTCAGTGGCAGCCCTCTCTCTGCTCCCATTGACCCTCGTTAGCATGTCCCTATTTAACATGCTGATCCTGCATATAGATGGCAGATCAGACCATGAACTCTGGGTATTCTCAGTGCGGGGTAAACACAGGATGTATAGCCAACCCCTACATATAGAATCATGCTTTTGTACACAGTGCTTGACATAGTAGATCATGCCGAAGTGTGGCAACAGTGGTTTCGAATCTGTCCCTAGGGGACCTTTTCGAAAGTATATAAATGGTTAATAAGCGAGTAAAGGTAACAGAATTGGGTTGACCACAAGCAATAAGTTAATAACAAATAAACTTATGACACTTTGAGGTGTTTACACATGCTGGGCGTATCATACCATTTGTACCAGATGCTTATGAAGTCAGGCCTGTTGACAGTGGACACACCTTCATTGCGGCATCAAGCAATGGTACAATTCAATATGAATTAGGATTCCAGTGTACAACAAAACACTTGTGTCCTATGATGAGGTGCGGAGGCGCAAATTGACCGACTAGTCAAACATTTATGGATGATACCTTCATGGTTTACTTAGTAATTTGATATACATAAGGGCAGTACCTTAATAAAGGTAGGTAATTCACGAACACAAGCAGCCGTTTCAATCTAGATCACAGTCAGACCACAAAGGGGCAGCAGCTTGCACCTTGAAATGGTTGAACACAGATCTTCCCACTTTTTAGAACAAAAACCTTTTGTGACCTACCTAGCTTTAATGGACATGAGGCGGGCAGTTGTTTAATGTAAGAAAATCAGCGTGCGGTAGAGCCCTGTCATTTATAGACCATACATTTTCCATTGACATGGCCACTAAATTTGCACCGAGATGCAGTTCTACAGATAAAACTATATTGCACACAAATAATGATGGAAATCTGTTTTAAGTGAATATTTATCATTTGTCCATCACCAAGTAAAGTGTCTTGATTTGTTTTGATCCTTTTAAAATCCTTGCTTCCATAACACTTTAGAATTACTAAGAAATGTGCTTAATTAGGTCTCGCCTTTCAATGCGCATTCGCATTGAGCAGAGCGAGACTATAGGGGCTTAAGTAAGCTTTACCTAGACTGGCGATTGACTGGCGATTTGATGCTGTGCCCGTGCGCTTTTAGGTCAATGCGCAAGCGCATTGACCTAAAATGCGCGTGCACATCATCAAATCGCCATCTGTTCCCCAGCAGCACTCCTCCCACACCTTTGAAGTGAAGCTTAGCTTCACTTCAAAGGCCCCTGCTGCTTCACACCCTCATCGCCGCTCTCCCCGCTCCGCCCCCTCCCCTGCCCGCCGTGTCGCATTTCTCCTCCCCCTCCCCTTCTCTGCCTTCCCTCCGTCTTGTTTTCCTAGCACCCTCCCACCCCAAACCCCCAGCCCCCTGTCCCCTACCAGCCTCCACTGAATGTTCCGATTTTTCTGTGAAAGTAACTGGGCTCGTGAGAAGTTACGCTTTTCTCCTTCCAGTCCTAATGTGCATTGAGTGCGGCTCCGGCAGCTTCCAGTTCTGCAGCACTTCGTCTATTGCTTTTGGAAAGCTGCATTTCTGTAATTTTGGCTCTCCCCACTCCGCCCCCTCCCCTACCTGCCGTGTCGCTTTTCTCCTCCCCCCTCCCCTTCTCTTCCTTCCCTCCGTCTTGTTTTCCTAGCACCCTCCCACCCCCCACACCCCTGTCCCCTACCAGCCTCCACTGAATGCTCCGATTTTTTGTACCAGTCTCAGTTTTCATAACATACGTGGTGGCAGGGAAGAGGGAATGGCAAGCTGGCTTATATTTTTACATATTCTAAAATTTCCACGTAACGGAAAATGTGTAGTATTGAAGCCCAACTTCACTCAGTTATCTCCTTTTTTGTATGTAAACAACTGAGAATTAAGCACAGATGTTGTGATTTTTTTTTAAAAATATATACGCATCGAGTCCTAAATACATTTTACACACCGAGCACGTGTCCTTTCACTACTGTTTCCCCCTTTAGCGTGCTTCTGATTTCAAGAGAAACTGGAGTTCTTTTACTTCTGCTTGTCACACCACTTAATGTAGTAGTACTCTGTGCTGCAGGTAAACCGCAGATGTGGCCTAACGACCAGAGCTGCCATCTAAGTCACGTAAATACAAAACATGTTGCATTACAAATGCTATAGGTGTCACATTCGCGAAAGTTATAACTATTGGCATTGTAAATGACAAAGCTATCAATTTAGCTATTTTAAAAACCAACACATAAATAAAAAATTTCATTTACAAGACCAATAGCTACAACTTTTCTAATGCGAGACCTATTGCATTTACAATGCTTGTTTTTGCCTTCCTAACTGATGAATGTGTACAACTAATTTACAGGTATTTACAGTTTGTTGTGCATTACAAAAAATTACATACTACAGCCTTTCTCTTCATAGTTTCTGTAGCCTAGTTAGATTGTCCTATACTTCACTTTACTTTTCTTTCTCTAACCACAAAGTGAGAGGAGTTTGCAAACACCAATCCCTATAAGTAAAAGCTTCTTATTCTTTAGAATAATGCAGATTTATGAAAAATATAACATTGTAAATGCATTTGGATAAAAATATCGTTGGGCATTTAGACAGAGGGTGTGTAAGAGAAAAGGAAAACAGAACAATGACAAACCCACACTTTATAGTTACCTATTTCGGTGTGATGACCAACCCTGGTCATAGGCTGAGACAAAGTAATTAGATCCCAAAGTACAGGTGCCAGCAGAAAAGAACTGGTGCAAGCCAGAATCAGAACCAGGACAGGATACGGACCAATTTGGATCAGGACAGGACCACCACAGGTTAAGACTCGCACCAGAGTTAAAGTTCAAAACGCCAGCGTTAAAAACCCTCTCTGCAGGTAACAGTCGAACCCCGATTGGGTCATCGATCTCCTTCCCAATAACCCCAATTGGATTATCGAATCTTCTGACAGAGTGCTCCACCAGCAACTCTGCTCTCGATCACCTATTGAGTGCGTTGGGTCAGTGACAGGTCAGCTATTCGGACAAGTCAGACAATCTAGCTAGCTAAGCCTACCCGAGTTATATTATTTTCCAGGTCAGTGTAGCACCCCCAAATGTTGCAAATATGTGAATCCCACAATTTTATTGGACAAAAACGAGGAGTAGCCATCACACCATATTTTTCTAGAGGCAAATTGTCAATCATGTATTCATGACATCCCCTCCCATAACTTTATCAACCCATGGTCTTTTTATTCCTCCCGGTAATGAAATATATCAAATGTTTTATTTTAATAAACAATTTTATCAATTCAGCTTCCTCTGTCAAGGCAAGAAGTTCATTCTTCTCCGCCTTCCATGTCCGTCTTGGCCATGATTCAAGGCTACAGCTTCTGTAACTTCAGGACTTTGTCGCACAGTCGCAGTTTCTCCAAAGATGGAGTTCAGCAAAGCATTTAGGCCCATTCAGTTTATCGTGTAAAAATAGAAGAGAACAGTTTTGGAGACACAGAATAAATAAATACACTGTATACCACTTCTTTCTACTCTACTCCCATTATTTTATGTTATACTATGGCGTTAGAGATTATGCAAAACAGACAGCTTAGCAAGGCAGCGGTGCAAGCTTTTTGCACGTTAGGACACATAACGGCCATCTTAGTTCTATTGCGCAGAAGCTTTCCCTCCAATCATATCAAGTGGGCATGACAGACGCATGCGCAGTAGAAAATCCAGCGTAGCAGCAGCCATTTTAGCGCAAACGGATTATTGTTAGTAAAAGCACATTGACAAGCTTCCCCTAGATACCTATTATGTCGTGTAATGCAATATTAATAAGACAAAACATGTTAATTAGTACATTAATGTTATGACGAGAGGGTTGAGTACAAGCAAGTCACTTTACATGTAAAACCTTGCTAGAAAAAAAATAAACAAACATTTTCAAAATGTATTTAGCGGATTGGGCTTCTCTTCTCAAAAAGAACGGGAATAAGAACAAACAGCAGTCTGTGCCCAGCAGCTGCTAAAGAAAAGGTTGCGGTACCACCGAGGCAGGATGCAGGTGTTTTTTCACCCATTCAGGTGAGAGGCTGCTCACGCACCCGCAGCACTCCGTATTCTGAGATGGAGGTGCTGTGGGGGTGATAAAGTCAGGGCTAATAACAGGGCAATAAAGGTTGTTAAATACCCCCTTAATACTTTCTTGCCTGTCCCTCAGGCCCCAAAAATACACAGAGGACAATTAAGAGCTGTGAACGCTCAATTCACATACACGCGAAACACTGTTCTCAACACTACAGCTATTTCAACAGAGCACTCAGATTTTAGAAGAACCCAAATATGTTCCACCACCTTTTAGATTCACATGTCTTGAACTCTAATTACCGCCAAGCTTAATATATACAAATTGTTCTATGCTGGTTTGCAGAGCTGTTTTTAATATGAGGAGGTTCCTGCATAATTTGCCTTTCCCTGCTCCATGTTTGTTGGACTTGCTTTAACCCCTTCGGGGCTAATGACGAGCTGGGCTCGTCATCGCGCTTACCTGTCCTGCGCGGATGACAAGGCCAGCTCGTCATCAGCCCCACCCTCGGGGGAAGCGCTGGCGCTCCCCCCGAGGCTCTCAGATCGTCATTGTTTTGCTGGGGGCGGCAGTGGAAGAGCTTCCGCTGCCGCCCCCGCCCCCCCCCATGGTAATCCCTGATGACGTCAGCGCGCACAGCGCGCGCTGACATCATCAGGGATTCCCAGCGCTCGGGAAGCCATTTGCTTCCTGCGCGCTTCAGAAGAAGGTAGGTTTTGGGACTCCGGCGGGGGTTTGGGGCAGCGAAGAGGCATCAGGGGAGAGGAAAGAGATTTTCCTTTCCCCTGATGTCTCTTTGCAGGGCATTTCTGCCTCACGATCGCGCACAGCGTCGCGATTGTGCGGCGGAAATGCCCCCACTAGACACCAGGGATATACTTTTAGTTTTTAGGAAGTGACCCCTTGGGCAAGGGTCACTTCCAGGCTGGCTGGCAATATGTTTTCGTTTTTCTGCCCCCCCTGGGGGGAAATCGGCCCGTTTTTTCGGCCGTTTTGCCCCCAGGGGGGGCAGAAATTCCCCACTAGCACCAGGGATATAGATTTGTACAAAGATGGCGGCCATTTATTTTGTTTACGTTTTTCTGTCCCCCCTGGGGGCAAATCGGCCCGTTTTTTTTTGCCGTTTTGCCCCCAGGGGGGACAGAAAATGCCCACTAGACACCAGGGATGTAATTTTAGTTTTTAGGAAGCGACCCCTTGGGCAAGGGTCGCTTCCAGGTGGGGTCTGAGTATGTTTTCGTTTTTCTGCCCCCCCTGGGGGGAAATCGGCCCGTTTTTCGGCCGTTTTGCCCCCAGGGGGGGCAGAAATTACCCACTAGAACCAGGGATTTTTGTTGGGGCAATGTGTTTGTTTTGGGAAGCGACCCCTTGGGTAAGGGTCGCTTCCAGGTGGACATGATTGTGTTTTTGTTTTTCTGTCCACCCTGGGGGCAAATCGGCCTGTTTTTTTTGCCGTTTTGCCCCCAGGGGGGGCGGAAAATGCCCACTAACACAAAGTTTTTAGGAAGCGACCCCTTGGGCATGTTTGTTGGTGGTGTGTGTGGGGAGTGGTACTTGGCTGGATGGTGTGCGTGGAGCGGTGCTTGGCTGGCGGTGTGTGTGGAGTGGTACTTGGCTGTCGGTGTGCGCTGAGTGGTGTTTGGCTGGCGGTGTGCGTGGAGGGGTACTTGGCTATCTATGCACAGAGTGGTGCTTGGCTGGCGGTGTGTGTGGAGTGGCGCTTGGCTGGTGGTGTGTGTAGAGTGGTACTTGGCTGTCTGTGCACGGAGTGGTGCTTGGCTGGCGGTGTGTGTGGAGTGGCGCTTGGCTGGTGGTGTGCGTGGAGTGCTACTTTGCTGTCTGTGCACGGAGTGCTGCTTGGCTGGTGGTGTGTGTGGAGTGGCGCTTGGCTGGTGGTGTGCGTGGAGTGCTACTTTGCTGTCTGTGCACGGAGTGCTGCTTGGCTGGTGGTGTGTGTGGAGTGGCGCTTGGCTGGTGTTGTGCGTGGAGTGCTACTTTGCTGTCTGTGCACGGAGTGCTGCTTGGCTGGCGGTGTGTGTGGAGTGGCGCTTGGCTGGTGGTGTGCGTGGAGTGCTACTTTGCTGTCTGTGCACGGAGTGCTGCTTGGCTGGCGGTGTGTGTGGAGTGGCGCTTGGCTGGTGGTGTGCGTGGAGTGCTACTTTGCTGTCTGTGCACGGAGTGCTGCTTGGCTGGCGGTGTGTGTGGAGTGGCGCTTGGCTGGCGGTGTGTGTGGAGTGGCGCTTGGCTGGATGGTGCTTGGCTGGCGGTGAGTGGTGCTTGGCTGGTGGTGCTTGTGGAGTGGCGCTTGGCAGGTGGTGTGCGTGGAGTGCTACTTTGCTGTCTGTGCACGGAGTGGTGCTTTGCTGGCGGTGTGTGTGGAGTGGCGCTTGGCTGTTAGTGTGCGTGGAGTGCTACTTTGCTGTCTGTGCACGGAGTGCTGCTTGGCTGGCGGTGTGTGTGGAGTGGCGCTTGGCTGGTGGTGTGCGTGGAGTGCTACTTTGCTGTCTGTGCACGGAGTGCTGCTTGGCTGGCGGTGTGTGTGGAGTGGCGCTTGGCTGGTGGTGTGCGTGGAGTGCTACTTTGCTGTCTGTGCACGGAGTGCTGCTTGGCTGGCGGTGTGTGTGGAGTGGCGCTTGGCTGGATGGTGCTTGGCTGGCGGTGAGTGGTGCTTGGCTGGTGGTGCTTGTGGAGTGGCGCCTGGCAGGTGGTGTGCGTGGAGTGCTACTTTGCTGTCTGTGCACGGAGTGGTGCTTGGCTGGCGGTGTGTGTGGAGTGGCGCTTGGCTGTTAGTGTGCGTGGAGTGCTACTTTGCTGTCTGTGCACGGAGTGCTGCTTGGCTGGCGGTGTGTGTGGAGTGGCGCTTGGCTGGTGGTGTGCGTGGAGTGCTACTTTGCTGTCTGTGCACGGAGTGCTGCTTGGCTGGCGGTGTGTGTGGAGTGGCGCTTGGCTGGTGGTGTGCGTGGAGTGCTACTTTGCTGTCTGTGCACGGAGTGCTGCTTGGCTGGCGGTGTGTGTGGAGTGGCGCTTGGCTGGTGGTGTGCGTGGAGTGCTACTTTGCTGTCTGCACGGAGTGCTGCTTGGCTGGCGGTGTGTGTGGAGTGCTGCTTGGCTGGCGGTGTGTGTGGAGTGGCGCTTGGCTGGTGGTGTGCGTGGAGTGCTACTTTGCTGTCTGTGCACGGAGTGCTGCTTGGCTGGCGGTGTGTGTGGAGTGGCGCTTGGCTGGTGGTGTGCGTGGAGTGCTACTTTGCTGTCTGTGCACGGAGTGCTGCTTGGCTGGAGGTGTGTGTTGAGTGGCGCTTGGCTGGTGGTGTGCGTGGAGTGCTGCTTGGCTGGAGGTGTGTGTTGAGTGGCGCTTGGCTGGTGGCGTGCGTGGAGTGCTACTTTGCTGTCTGTGCACGGAGTGCTGCTTGGCTGGCGGTGTGTGTGGAGTGGTGCTTGGCTGGTGGTGTGCGTGGAGTGCTACTTTGCTGTCTGTGCACGGAGTGCTGCTTGGCTGGCGGTGTGTGTGGAGTGGCGCTTGGCTGGTGGTGTGCTGGAGTGCTACTTTGCTGTCTGTGCACGGAGTGCTGCTTGGCTGGCGGTGTGTGTGGAGTGGTGTTTGGCTGGCGGTGTGTGGGGAGTGGTGTTTGGCTGGCGGTGTGTGGGGAGTGGTACTTGGCTGGATGGTGTGCGTGGAGTGGTACTTGGCTGTCGGTGTGCGCTGAGTGGGGTTTGGCTGGCGGTGTGCATGGTCTGGTGCTTGGATGGTGGTGTGGGTGGACTGGAACTCTGCTGGCGGTGTGTGAGTAGTTACTTTCTGTTGGTCACTACACACACTGCTAGTTGAGTGACACTCTACGCAGTCCATCATTTTCTGTAGTTGCTATGTCAGATATGTGGGCGTGTGAAAGTGATGGGCGGCTGGCGGTGTGAATGTTTTGTATGTGTCACACGTACAAAAGGTGTATGAATGTCCTTACTGCCCCTGTGTGATATGGGTACTGGTAGTAGCAAAAGACTGACTGGCACCAAAGTGGTCAGGCACTTTACAAAAATTCAAAAAATTATCCAGTGTCTTGATGTTAAAACTCATCTAATCTCATTTGGTCTAAGCCCTAATTGATGGCCCATCTGGCCGAATTTTAATTTGGGGGGCAAATTTGTGTGTTGTTTTTTTAATTGTTATATTGTTTGTGAAATGTGGTAGTAATTTTTTTTTCTTCTCTATTTTTGTCTTGTTCCAGGCTTTTGCTGTTTGGATTGTTGTAGGTTGCGTGTCTGTTTGCAGCTTGTGTAGTTGCTTGTGCTTGGTAAGTGAATGTATTTTGTACTACTTCTCCTTGATGTTTGTCTTTTTGAAAAAGGTTGTACCTCTAGCAGTTTGTGTGGCTCTGTGTTTTTTTTTTCAGGATTAGTGTTTGATGTGCACTTTGTTTTCTAATGTCATTTCTTTTTTTCTTTCTAGTGGGATTTCATTTCTTTTCGCTGTGTCTCAACAGAGTAGGTGCTGGTGAGTGTAGCTATATTTTGTAAGAGTGAAATTGTTTTGGATTGTATTTATCTTTTAGTGAAAGCCTTACCTTGTTTACTTCTTACTTTGCACAGTGTAGGTTGTTGTTCACTTGTGTGTGCAGTCTTCTTGCTTTGTAAGGATAATGGCTAGTCGCAGGATTACTGCTCAGCAGGTTCTTGGTTTGCTTTTTGAGTCTTCCTCGGACCATGGTTCAGAGTCTGAGTCCGATTCGGACTCCCAGGAAGTGGCAGAAGATTCAGGCAGTGAGTTTTCTCTTCGCATGGAATCATCATCATCGGATGATGACTCTTCTTCTAGTGCTGATGAAGGGCCTATGGTACAGGAGGACATTGTGTTGCCGGTAGTGGGCCAAGAGGCACCTGTGCTGCTGCCTAGGGCCGCAAGGTTTCCTTTCTTTTTACGTCGGCAAGAGGCATGTGGGCTGGAGCCTGCACCCAAAAGGCTTCACATTGCTGTGGTGCGCAAAGGGGCATCTGGTGCTTTTCGTCTTCCTGCTCGTGTAGTGCAGCAAGAGGCATCTGGGGCTGTTAGGCTTCCCATTGGTGTAGAGCGGCAAGAGGCATCTGGGCCTGCTGGGTTTCCCGGTGGTGTAGTGCAGCAAGAAGCATCTCAGGCTGCTGGGCTTCCCGTTGGTGTAGTGCAGGAAGAGCCCTCTGGGGATGCTACGTCTTCTGTTGGTGTTGTGCAGCCAGAAGTATCTGTGGCTGTTAGGCTTCCCGTTGGAGAACAGCAGCAAGATGTTTCGGTGCTGCAGGCTGGGGTGGCTGCTCCCCCCGTTGATAGGGATGGCCTCTGGGTTCCCCCTGGCTTGGTGCAGCCGGCATTGCCAGAGTTCACTGGTGTTCCTGGGTGTAGAGTGAATACAGAGAATTTTCTGCCAATTAATTTTTTTCAGTTGTTTTTTGACGATGTGTTTTTGCAAAAGATTGTTGAGCAAACCAATTTATATGCAGAACAATATTTGAGGGCCAACAGTGCCAGCCTTAAGCCCTATTGTAGAGCAATCCGGTGGACTCCCACCAATGTTGAAGAGATGAAGAAGTTTCTGGGATTAACTTTTTTGATGGGCTTGATAAGGAAGTCATCAATTACTTCATATTGGTCCACTAGTCCCTTGATGGTAACAGCTGTATTTCCAGCAGTCATAAGTCGTGATCGGTATACGCTTCTTCTTCGGATGATGCATTTTGCTGATAATAGTTTAGCGTTGTCACGCGATCACCCTGATTGTGACCGTTTGTTTAAAATTCGGCCTGTCCTTGATCACTTTGTTGATCGTTTTTCTGAGATTTTTGTCCCTGGTAAAGAAATTGCAGTGGATGAGTCTTTGGTGTTGTTCAAGGGCCGCTTGGTTTTTAGGCAATACATTCCTAGTAAGAGGTCACGCTATGGAATCAAACTGTATATGCTGTGTGACAGTGAGACTGGATATGTCTACAATTTCAGGGTGTACACTGGTAAGGAGTCCCGCATTAACCCTCCCGGTTGTCCTTCTACTTTTGGAGTAACTGAGAAAATTGTGTGGGAACTAGGTAGAGGATTATTTAACAAAGGCCATCATTTATATGTAGATAACTTCTACACTGGTGTGCAGTTGTTCAAGGAGTTGGCCAAAGTGGGCACTGTTGCTTGTGGCACAATGCGCAGTAACCGTAAAGGTTTCCCAAAGGAACTTGTTTGCAAAAGGCTTGTGCGGGGACAGTCTACGGCATTGCGATGTGGGGAGCTTTTAGCTGTGAAGTATTCAGACAAGAGAGATGTGTACATGCTGACTACTATCCACGATGAAAGTACTGTACCTGTGCCTGTTTGGGGTCAGGGTGCTGAAGTGCGCAAACCTGTGTGCATTGTAGCTTACAATAAGTTCATGGGTGGTGTTGACAGAGTAGATCAGAGGTTGGAACCTTATGCTGCTCTTCGAAAGGCTTACGTTTGGTACAAGAAGTTGGCTATCCATCTGTTCCACTTGGCATCATTTAATGCTTTCGTTGTGTACCAGAAGTCTTGTCCTGGGACGAAGATGACTTTTCTTAAGTTTCAGGAGTCTATAATAGGCAGCCTTGTACTTGTGCAGCAGGCAAGTGTTCCTAGATTTGGAGTGGTGGAGGAAGTGGCTAGATTGCAAGATCGCCACTTTCCTGAATCTATTCCTTCCACTACTGCTAGAGACTTTCCGACTAGAAGATGCAGAGTCTGTTGGCGAAGAGGCGTGCGGAAGGAGTCTCGTATATACTGTCCTGACTGTCCTTCTAAGCCTGCATTGTGTATGTCAGCTTGTTTTAAATCGTACCACACGCAAAAGAACTATTGGGAGTTTGATTGAGCTGTAAAGTGAATTGCTTGGTCTGCATTCTGTAAAACATTTTTAGTTTGTTTCAAGGATTGGCATTAGTGCAAAGTTTTTATTTTAAGAATTTGTGTTACCTGATTTGTAGGTATTTCCATTTGTTTAGTGTCATTTTCAAAAAAAGAATTCTAAATGTGTTTGTGGTGTGTGCCGGCTGGTGCTTGGCTGGCGGTGTGTGTGGAGTTGCGCTTGGCTGTCTGTGCACGGAGTGGTGCTTTGCTGGCGGCGTGTGTGGAGTGGCGCTTGGCTGGTGGTGTTCGTGGAGTGGTACTTGGCGTGGTGTTCGTGGAGTGGTACTTGGCTGTCTGTGCATGGAGTGGTGTTTGGCTGATGGTGTGTGTGGAGTGGTGCTTGGCTGGCGGTGTGTGTGGACTGGTGCTTGGCTGGCGGTGTGTGTGGAATGGTGCTTGGCTGGCAGTGTGTGTGGAGTGGCGCTTGGCTGGTGGTGTTTGCGGAGTTTTACTTGGCTGGAGGGTGTGCGTGGAGCGGTGTTTAGCTGTCTGTGCACGGAGTGGTGCTTGGCTGGCGGTGTGCGTGGAGAGGCGCTTGGCTGGTGGTGTGCGCTGAGTGTTTGGCTGGCGGTGTGCATGGTCTGGTGCTTGGCTGGTGGTGTGGGTGGACTGGCGCTCGGCTGGCGGTGTGTGAGTAGTTACTTTCTGTTGGTCACTGCACACACTGCTTGTTGAGTGACACTCCACGCAGTCCATCAATTTGTGTAGTTCCAGTGTCAGAAATGTGGGCGTGTGAAAGTGATGGGCCCTTGAATGGCGCTGTTTGCTGGTGTGAGTGTTGAAATGTGATGGGTCCGCGGCTGGCGGTGTGAATGTTTTGAATGTGTCACACGTACGAAAGGTGTATGAATGGCCTGTAAAGAGGTTGGTGCCTTGACGTGGCTTTACAGCTCACGAGCTGTGAGTCAGTGGTTCAGTTTATCATACTTGCAATTATACACAGTGTATTTCATTTTTGTGAAATTACTTGCGTATACAATTGTATGTACTGAATCATCACTCACCCTCGTGCCAAATCCAACCAGTATGTGTGTGTGCTTGCGGATTAGATGGGTGTGCAGTAATAATTGTTTTTTTTCTCTTTCTGCATTAGGGTGTACCTTGTCCCTTATTGTGATTGTTGTAATGTGTTGCTTTTATTCCAGATGGTGTCAGTGGTCTTGTTTGTATCAGGTATGAAAGGTGCGTGAATGGCCTGTAAAACGGTTGGTGCCTTGTCGTGGCTTTACAGCTCACGAGTTGCGAGTCACTAGTTCGGTTTTTATGCATTTATTTATTGACAGAGCATTTCATTTTTTTGAAATATCTTGTTAATAAAATTTTATATACTGAACCATCACTCGCCCTCGTGCCAAATCCAACCTGTATGTGTGTGTCTTTGAGGAATAGATAGCCGTGCTTGAATGTTTGTCTTTTGAGTAACTCTGTTAAGGTGAGGTACCCTTTTACTCGGGAGAACAAGGGGAACGCTGGGTGGTAGGACATTTTTGCCGGCACGGCGATCCCACGGCAAAATTTTTGTAAAAGTGCTATTTTTACCTAATTAAGGTTTGCAAGGAGTTCTGGGTAGGAAAACATTGGGGGACCCACGCATGCCATACCTCCCTGGACTCCCCCGGGTGTCTACTTTTCAGAAATGTGTGGGTTTGGTAGGTTTCCCTAGATGGCTGTCTCGCACGGGGCCAGAAACCCAGGTAACCCCTCTTGCAAAAGCTGGAGAATTCATGTCCACCAGCTTTTGCAAGAGGGGTTACCCGGGTTTTTGGCCCCGTGCGAGACAGCCATCTAGGGAAACCTACCAAACCCACACATTTCTGAAAAGTAGACACCCGGGGGCTTCCAAGGAGGTATGGCTTGCGTGGATCCTCCAACGTTCCTTTACCCAGAATCCCTTGCAAACCTCATTTTTGGCTTGGAAATAATCATTTTTTTTCACACGTTTTAGTGTGGGAAAGCGTGGCATCACTGGGCTCACACAAATTACCTCCCACCCAGCGTTCCCCAAGGTCTCCCGATAAAAATGGTACCTCACTTGCGTGGGTAGGCATAGCGGCTGCTTTAGGAAAAGGCCCAATTCATACTGTGGAGACAAAAACATTACCTTTAGCCAAATAATCTTATTTTTGAGGGGGTCACCTGAGCTTTTGGCCCGGGGCTTGGCAGGCATCTTTGGAAACTACCAAACCCAAACAGTTCTGAGAACTAGACACCCGGGGGAGTCCAGGGTGGTATGGCATGCGTGGGTCCCCCAATGTTTTCCTACCCAGAAACCCCTGCAAACCTGAAATTTTGGTCCAAAAACCAACTTTTCCATACTTTTTTGGGTGGGATCTCGCTGCCGGAACAAATGTCCTACCACCCAGCGTTTCCCTTGTTCTCCCGAGTAAAATGATACCTCACTTGTGTGGGTGGGCCAAAGGCAAGTGACTTAGGCTGGGGTGCTTAATTTGTAAAACGTAAATATGAGTAAAAACTACCTTTTTCAAAATTCATTTTTGGGGTGTTCTACTTTGGGGCACCCACACAAGTGAGGTATCCTTTTACTCGGGAGAACAAGGGGAACGCAGGGTGGTACGACTTTTTTGCCGGCACGGCGATCCCACGCCAAAAAGTTTGGAAAAGTGCAATTTTTACCTAATTTTAAGGTTTGCAGAGAGTTCTGGGTACGAAAACATTGGGGGACCCATGCATGCCATACCTCCCTGGACTCCCCCGGGTGTCTAGTTTTCAGAACTGTTTGGGTTTGCTACTTTGCAAAGAATACCACCGAGCCCCGGGCCACAAATTCAGATCCCCCCCCCCCAAAATCAAGGTAGTTTTGCAAGGTGGTAATGTAAATTCACCACCGTACGATTTGAACCGTTTCCTGTTGCAGCCACTATGTCTACCCACGCAAGTGAGGTACCGTTTTTTTCGGGAGACCTGGGGGCACGCTGGGTGGGTGGAAATTTGTTGATCCACGCAGATTCCAGAACTTTCCACCACAGAAATGTGAGGAAAATGTGTTTTTTTGGTCACATTTTTATGTTTTCAAGGAGTTCTGGGTAGGAAAACATTGGGGGACCCACGCATGCCATACCTCCCTGGACTCCCCCGGGTGTCTACTTTTCAGAAATGTGTGGGTTTGGTAGGTTTCCCTAGATGGCTGTCTCGCACGGGGCCAGAAACCCAGGTAACCCCTCTTGCAAAAGCTGGAGAATTCATGTCCACCAGCTTTTGCAAGAGGGGTTACCCGGGTTTTTGGCCCCGTGCGAGACAGCCATCTAGGGAAACCTACCAAACCCACACATTTCTGAAAAGTAGACACCCGGGGGCTTCCAAGGAGGTATGGCTTGCGTGGATCCTCCAACGTTCCTTTACCCAGAATCCCTTGCAAACCTCATTTTTTGCTTGGAAAAAATCTTTTTTTTTCACACGTTTTAGTGTGGGAAAGCGTGGCATCACTGGGCTCACACAAATTACCTCCCACCCAGCGTTCCCCAAGGTCTCCCGATAAAAATGGTACCTCACTTGCGTGGGTAGGCATAGCGGCTGCTTTAGGAAAAGGCCCATTTCATACTGTGGAGACGAAAACATTACCTTTAGCCAAATAATCTTATTTTTTGAGAGGGTCACCTGAGCTTTTGGCCCGGGGCTTGGCAGGCATCTTTGGAAACTACCAAACCCAAACAGTTCTGAGAACTAGACACCCGGGGGAGTCCAGGGTGGTATGGCATGCGTGGGTCCCCCAATGTTTTCCTACCCAGAAACCCCTGCAAACCTGAAATTTTGGTCCAAAAACCAACTTTTCCATACTTTTTTGGGTGGGATCTCGCTGCCGGAACAAATGTCCTACCACCCAGCGTTTCCCTTGTTCTCCCGAGTAAAATGATACCTCACTTGTGTGGGTGGGCCAAAGGCAAGTGACTTAGGCTGGGGTGCTTAATTTGTAAAACGTAAATATGAGTAAAAACTACTTTTTTCAAAATTCATTTTTGGGGTGTTCTGCTTTGGGGCACCCACACAAGTGAGGTATCCTTTTACTCGGGAGAACAAGGGGAACGCAGGGTGGTACGACTTTTTTGCCGGCACGGCGATCCCACGCCAAAAAGTTTGGAAAAGTGCAATTTTTACCTAATTTTAAGGTTTGCAGAGAGTTCTGGGTAGGAAAACATTGGGGGACCCATGCATGCCATACCTCCCTGGACTCCCCCGGGTGTCTAGTTTTCAGAACTGTTTAGGTTTGCTACTTTGCAAAGAATACCACCGAGCCCCGGGCCACAAATTCAGATCCCCCCCCCCAAAATCAAGGTAGTTTTGCAATAAGGTAATGTAAATTCACCACCGTACGATTTGAACCGTTTCCTGTTTCAGCCACTATGTCTACCCACGCAAGTGAGGTACCGTTTTTTTCGGGAGACCTGGGGGCACGCTGGGTGAGTGGAAATTTGTTGATCCACGCAGATTCCAGAACTTTCCACCACAGAAATGTGAGGAAAATGTGTTTTTTTGGTCACATTTTTATGTTTGTAAGGGATTCTGGGTAACATAACCTGGGGGTAGGCAGACGAGTCACCCCATCCTGAATTGCCCTGGGTGTCTAGTTTTCAGAAATGTATAGGTTTGCTAGTTTTCCCTAGGTGCTGGCAGAGCTACGGCGCAAAAACAAAAGGTAGTCTTTTTGTCCGAATCGTGCTAAATTTCACTGGGAAATTGAGGTGCGACCATGCTGCGTTTTGCGCTGTTTTATGTCGCAGCCACTATGCCTACCCACGCAAGTGAGGTACCATTTTTTTCGGGAGACCTGGGGGCACGCTGGGTGAGTGGAAATTTGTTGATCCACGCAGATTCCAGAACTTTCCACCACAGAAATGTGAGGAAAATGTGTTTTTTTGGACAAATATTTATGTTTTCAAGGGATTCTGGGTAACAAAACCTGGGGGTAGGCAGACGAGTCACCCCATCCTGAATTGCCCTGGGTGTCTAGTTTTCAAAAATGTATAGGTTTGCTAGGTTTCCTTAGGTGCTGGCAGAGCTACGGCGCAAAAACAAAAGGTAGTCTTTTTGTCCGAATAGTGCAAAATTTCACTGGGAAATTGAGGTGCGACCATGCTGCGTTTTGCGCTGTTTCATGTCGCAGCCACTATGCCTACCCACGCAAGTGAGGTACCATTTTTTTCGGGAGACCTGGGGGCACGCTGGGTGGGTGGAAATTTGTTGATCCACGCAGATTCCAGAACTTTCCACCACAGAAATGTGAGGAAAATGTGTTTTTTTGGTCACATTTTTATGTTTGTAAGGGATTCTGGGTAACAAAACCTGGGGGTAGGCAGACGAGTCACCCCATCCTGAATTGCCCTGGGTGTCTAGTTTTCAGAAATGTATAGGTTTGCTAGTTTTCCCTAGGTGCTGGCAGAGCTACGGCGCAAAAACAAAAGGTAGTCTTTTTGTCAGAATCGTGCAAAATTTCACTGGGAAATTGAGGTGCGACCATGCTGCGTTTTGCGCTGTTTCATGTCGCAGCCACTATGCCTACCCACGCAAGTGAGGTACCATTTTTTTCGGGAGACCTGGGGGCACGCTGGGTGGGTGGAAATTTGTTGATCCACGCAGATTCCAGAACTTTCCACCACAGAAATGTGAGGAAAATGTGTTTTTTTGGTCAAATATTTATGTTTTCAAGGGATTCTGGGTAACAAAACCTGGGGGTAGGCAGACGAGTCACCCCATCCTGAATTGCCCTGGGTGTCTAGTTTTCAAAAATGTATAGGTTTGCTAGGTTTCCTTAGGTGCTGGCAGAGCTACGGCGCAAAAACAAAAGGTAGTCTTTTTGTCCGAATAGTGCAAAATTTCACTGGGAAATTGAGGTGCGACCATGCTGCGTTTTGCGCTGTTTCATGTCGCAGCCACTATGCCTACCCACGCAAGTGAGGTACCATTTTTTTCGGGAGACCTGGGGGCACGCTGGGTGGGTGGAAATTTGTTGATCCACGCAGATTCCAGAACTTTCCACCACAGAAATGTGAGGAAAATGTGTTTTTTTGGTCACATTTTTATGTTTGTAAGGGATTCTGGGTAACAAAACCTGGGGGTAGGCAGACGAGTCACCCCATCCTGAATTGCCCTGGGTGTCTAGTTTTCAGAAATGTATAGGTTTGCTAGTTTTCCCTAGGTGCTGGCAGAGCTACGGCGCAAAAACAAAAGGTAGTCTTTTTGTCAGAATCGTGCAAAATTTCACTGGGAAATTGAGGTGCGACCATGCTGCGTTTTGCGCTGTTTCATGTCGCAGCCACTATGCCTACCCACGCAAGTGAGGTACCATTTTTTTCGGGAGACCTGGGGGCACGCTGGGTGGGTGGAAATTTGTTGATCCACGCAGATTCCAGAACTTTCCACCACAGAAATGTGAGGAAAATGTGTTTTTTTGGTCAAATATTTATGTTTTCAAGGGATTCTGGGTAACAAAACCTGGGGGTAGGCAGACGAGTCACCCCATCCTGAATTGCCCTGGGTGTCTAGTTTTCAAAAATGTATAGGTTTGCTAGGTTTCCTTAGGTGCTGGCAGAGCTACGGCGCAAAAACAAAAGGTAGTCTTTTTGTCCGAATAGTGCAAAATTTCACTGGGAAATTGAGGTGCGACCATGCTGCGTTTTGCGCTGTTTCATGTCGCAGCCACTATGCCTACCCACGCAAGTGAGGTACCATTTTTTTCGGGAGACCTGGGGGCACGCTGGGTGGGTGGAAATTTGTTGATCCACGCAGATTCCAGAACTTTCCACCACAGAAATGTGAGGAAAATGTGTTTTTTTGGTCACATTTTTATGTTTGTAAGGGATTCTGGGTAACAAAACCTGGGGGTAGGCAGACGAGTCACCCCATCCTGAATTGCCCTGGGTGTCTAGTTTTCAGAAATGTATAGGTTTGCTAGTTTTCCCTAGGTGCTGGCAGAGCTACGGCGCAAAAACAAAAGGTAGTCTTTTTGTCAGAATTGTGCAAAATTTCACTGGGAAATTGAGGTGCGACCATGCTGCGTTTTGCGCTGTTTCATGTCGCAGCCACTATGCCTACCCACGCAAGTGAGGTATCATTTTTTTCGGGAGACCTGGGGGCACGCTGGGTGGGTGGAAATTTGTTGATCCACGCAGATTCCAGAACTTTCCACCACAGAAATGTGAGGAAAATGTGTTTTTTTGGTCAAATCTTTATGTTTGTAAGGGATTCTGGGTAACAAAACCTGGGGGTAGGCAGACGAGTCACCCCATCCTGAATTGCCCTGGGTGTCTAGTTTTCAGAAATGTATAGGTTTGCTAGTTTTCCCTAGGTGCTGGCAGAGCTATGGCGTAAAAACAAAAGGTAGTCTTTTTGTCCGAATCGTGCTAAATTTCACTGGGAAATTGAGGTGCGACCATGCTGCGTTTTGCGCGGTTTCATGTCGCAGCCACTATGCCTACCCACGCAAGTGAGGTACCATTTTTTTCGGGAGACCTGGGGGCACACTGGGTGGATGGAAATTTGTTGATCCACGCAGATTCCAGAACTTTCCACCACAGAAATGTGAGGAAAATGTGTTTTTTTGGTCAAATTTTTTTGTTTGAAAGGGATTCTGGGTAACAAAACCTGGGGGTAGGCAGACGAGTCACCCCATCCTGAATTGCCCTGGGTGTCTAGTTTTCAGAAATGTATAGGTTTGCTAGGTTTCCCTAGGTGCTGGCAGAGCTACGGCGTAAAAACAAAAGGTAGTCTTTTTGTCCGAATCGTGCTAAATTTCACTGGGAAATTGAGGTGCGACCATGCTGCGTTTTGCGCTGTTTCATGTCGCAGCCACTATGCCTACCCACGCAAGTGAGGTACCATTTTTTTCGGGAGACCTGGGGGCACACTGGGTGCATGGAAATTTGATGATCCACGCAGATTCCAGAACTTTCCACCACAGAAATGTGAGGAAAATGTGTTTTTTTGGTCAAATTTTTTTGTTTGAAAGGGATTCTGGGTAACAAAACCTGGGGGTAGGCAGACGAGTCACCCCATCCTGAATTGCCCTGGGTGTCTAGTTTTCAGAAATGTATAGGTTTGCTAGGTTTCCCTAGGTGCTGGCAGAGCTACGGCGCAAAAACAAAAGGTAGTCTTTTTGTCCGAATCGTGCAAAATTTCACTGGGAAATTGAGGTGCGACCATGCTGCGTTTTGCGCTGTTTCATGTCGCAGCCACTATGCCTACCCACGCAAGTGAGGTACCATTTTTTTCGGGAGACCTGGGGGCACACTGGGTGGATGGAAATTTGTTGATCCACGCAGATTCCAGAACTTTCCCCCACAGAAATGTGAGGAAAATGTGTTTTTTTGGTCAAATTTTTTTGTTTGAAAGGGATTCTGGGTAACAAAACCTGGGGGTAGGCAGACGAGTCACCCCATCCTGAATTGCCCTGGGTGTCTAGTTTTCAGAAATGTATAGGTTTGCTAGGTTTCCCTAGGTGCTGGCAGAGCTACGGCGCAAAAACAAAAGGTAGTCTTTTTGTCCGAATCGTGCAAAATTTCACTGGGAAATTGAGGTGCGACCATGCTGCGTTTTGCGCTGTTTCATGTCGCAGCCACTATGCCTACCCACGCAAGTGAGGTACCATTTTTTTCGGGAGACCTGGGGGCACACTGGGTGGATGGAAATTTGTTGATCCACGCAGATTCCAGGACTTTCCACCACAGAAATGTGAGGAAAATGTGTTTTTTTGGTTAAATTGTTTTGTTTGAAAGGGATTCTGGGTAACAAAACCTGGGGGTAGGCAGACGAGTCACCCCATCCTGAATTGCCCTGGGTGTCTAGTTTTCAGAAATGTATAGGTTTGCTAGGTTTCCCTAGGTGCTGGCAGAGCTACGGCGCAAAAACAAAAGGTAGTCTTTTTGTCTGAATCGTGCTAAATTTCACTGGGAAATTGAGGTGCGACCATGCTGCGTTTTGCGCTGTTTCATGTCGCAGCCACTATGCCTACCCACGCAAGTGGGGTACCATTTTTTTCGGGAGACCTGGGGGCACGCTGGGTGGGTAGAAATTTGTTGATCCACGCAGATTCCAGAACTTTCCCCCACAGAAATGTGAGGAAAATGTGTTTTTTTGGTCAAATTTTTTTGTTTGAAAGGGATTCTGGGTAACAAAACCTGGGGGTAGGCAGACGAGTCACCCCATCCTGAATTGCCCTGGTTGTCTAGTTTTCAAAAATGTATAGGGTTGCTAGGTTTCCCTAGGTGCTGGCAGAGCTACGGCGCAAAAACAAAAGGTAGTCTTTTTGTCCGAATCGTGCTAAATTTCACTGGGAAATTGAGATGCGACCATGCTGCGTTTTGCGCGGTTTCATGTCGCAGCCACTATGCCTACCCACGCAAGTGAGGTACCATTTTTTTCGGGAGACCTAGGGGCACGCTGGGTGGGTGCAAATTTGTTGATCCACGCAGATTCCAGAACTTTCCACCACAGAAATGTGAGGAAAATGTGTTTTTTTGGTCAAATATTTATGTTTGCAAGGGATTCTGGGTAACAAAACCTGGGGGTAGGCAGACGAGTCACCCCATCCTGAATTGCCCTGGGTGTCTAGTTTTCAAAAATGTATAGGTTTGCTAGGTTTCCCTAGGTGCTGGTTGAGCTACGGCTCAAAAACAAAAAGGTAGTCTCTTTGTCCAAAGAGCTTAAGATTTCACTGGGAAATTGAGGAGCGACCACGTTGCATTTTGTGCCGTTTCCCGTGGTAGGCACAAGGCCGACCCACACAAGTGAGGTACCATTTTTTTCGGGAGACCTGGGGGCACGCTGGGTGGGTGGAAATTTGTTGATCCACGCAGATTCCAGAACTTTCCACCACAGAAATGTGAGGAAAATGTGTTTTTTTTTTCAAAATCTGAGCTTTGCAAGGGATTCTGGGTAACAAAACCTGGTGGTAGGCAGTCGAGTCATCCCATCCTGAATTCCCCTGGGTGTCTACTTTTCAAAAATGTATAGGTTTGCTAGGTTTCCCTAGGTGCCGGAAGAACTAGGGTGCAAAAACTACAGGTAGGCACTTTGCCAAAAAAGGGTCAATTTGTAACTGCAAAATTTAGGTGTGACCACGTTGCATTTTGCGCCGTTTCCTGTCGCAGGCACAAGGCCGACCCACACAAGTGAGGTACCGTTTTTATCGGGACACTTGGGGTAATTCAGATTTGTAAATCAACTGTTATTACCAATTGAGCTTTCTTGCATTTCTCCCTTTGAATGAAAGATATTGTGTAGAAAAAAAAACTTTATGAAAAATGACCAATAATTCTCATGCTAGTATGAGTATTCCCAACTTTGAAAATGTGCAATTATATACTGTTTCTGAACTCTATAATTTGTACCCAATTCATACATACATAGGTGTCTTTCATGCAGATTATTCCATGTGTACATTTTCCAAGACAAAGTGCACTATACCCAGTAAATGAAAAAATACCATTGCAAGTTGCTGCTCAGTTTTTGGATCTGGGTTCGTCGGGTTCTTGGTGAAACTACAAGTCCCATATATCCCCACAACCAGGAAGGTCTAACGGATGTAACGGTATATTGCTTTCCAAGAGCTGTCAAAATTAGAGAAAGTTATAGGTGAAAACGTTGAGACAAAAGGCCGTTGTTTTCAACAAATTTTCAAATATTCCAATATCTAACTGTTAGTTTCTATAACGAACCCTTCATGGATTTAGACAAATGACCCCTTTCTGAATTCAGAATTTTGTCTATTTTTCGGAAATGTAAAGCTTTCCAGGATCCATTATTGCTTTCAAACTCATTTCTACCATTAACTGGAAGGAGGTGGAAAGCTCTAAAAATAGCAAAAATAGGCTATGTCCCAGAAAAATGCCAAAACTGAGTGAAAAATTTCGGTTCTCTGACAAAACACTGTCATTCCCTAAAAGCTGAGAAAATGGAGAATTCAGCCCCACAAACCCTTTTTTGATACCATATTCAGGGAAAAAGCCAGAGGCTTTCATTTGCAGCCCGTTTTTCCCATTTTTCTGAAAAAAACAAAAAAAACACTATATTTTGGTTAATTTCTGGGACCCCTCCAAGGGAATCCACAAACCCTGGGCGCCTTTAGAATCCCCATGATGTTGGAAGAAAAGGACGCAAATTTGGCGCGGATCCCTTATGTGGTCAAAAAGTTACAAGGGCCTAAGCGCGCACTACCCCAAAACACCAAAAAAAGCCTTAGCACAGGAGGGGGAAAAGGCCTAGCAGCGAAGGGGTTAAAACTGTTAGTCACCTACTTTCATTCACCACATTTCGTGCACTAGGTCCCCGGTCCACCGCCGATTTCTCGGATTGTGTAGAGGGACCGTAACGTGCCACAGGAAGTGACTACTACTTCTGCTTCTTTCCTCCAATCAGCTGCTCCCAGCTGATCGCCCACACCTCCTAAATACCAACGCCTTTCATTCCGCATGGCGGATGCGCGCAGCAGGCGCGCCGAAGGTGCGCCAAAGGCAAGCCCGTCTGTGCCTGTCCGCGGTTGGCCGGGGCCGGGGCCAGGGGCCAAAACCCCTGCTCGTTTTTCCATCCATGTCAGGAGCTACAGCCCTAACTCTCTACTTAGACTAAGAGGAAAGGCCTCAGCTCCATGCCTTTCCACATGGAACCCAGCAGAACTAGGCTCAATCTGTCCACACTGCGGATTTCAGCCTCACCCCAACCTCACAATTAAAAACACACAGCGAAGTATGTATCTCCTGAACTGCAGATCACTCTCCAAATACACTACAGAGATACCAAATCTTACGTGAAGACCGCTCAACGGGAAGAGGAGGTGGCTTAGCAGTCATTTACAAAGACTGCTATGGGTGCCACAGCTCCCCCAACTCAATACCTAACTGCGAAAGTCTCTCCTTCTCCATAGACATTTCCCCCATTAGCACCTTCTCGGGGATGCATATATATCACCCACGCAGGACCCTAGGACAATTTCAAATCCCTGCCTTCCACTATAGCCAACCTAGCATGCAGCTCATTACATTTTACACTTCTAGGGGATTTTAATATCAATTTTGATGATACCACGGACCACACTGCTCTAGAAATGACCACTAGCCTCGCTGCGCTACAATTTCACCAACTAGTGCTGAAACCGACCCACTCCAAGGGTCATCTCCTTGATCCCATTTTCAGCAATTGTGCAGATCTCCTCGCGGGAAATCCCTCCCCCTACCATGGACGGACCACTTCCTGATCCCTGTCTCCTGGGCTACCCCACATACCCACTCCTCCTCCACTATAGTTACTCTGAGGGAACGCAACTGGTCCAAACTTCCCCAGGCTGAATGGGCTGCGACTCTTGAAACTTCTAGACCACTCTGCAATACTGACCCCACCCTAGCCAATGAAAACTACAATAGATGGATCTCAAACTCACTAGACTCTGAACTCCCCATAAAACGCACCGAAATCAAGCGCAGTACCAGGACTGCTCCATGGTACTCCCATGATCTACGAGAAAGGCAACGTCAATGCAAAAAACTGGAGAGGAAGTGGCGTCTGGACTACTCACTTCCCAGAAGAGCTGCGATAAAAACCTATAAAAATGAAATTAGAATCGCGCAAGCGGCCTTTTTCGAAAATAAGATTAATGCAGCTGCTTCCAGGCCTAAGGAAATATATCGAATTGCAAAAACCCTTCTTAAACTCCCAGAAAAACCTCCAAATCCCCTTAATGCCCAACCCAGCTGTAATGACCTGGCAGAGGTCTTTTACAATAAAATACAAACCATCTATTCCTCCTTCTCCCACACTCGGATCCCCACTTCACCCATCAAACCTCATGAGCTAGGGCTCCACCCCCCAGTAACACTCGAAAACCCTCCCCCTCTTGACTCTACCACGCTACAATCCATTATGCTTCAGGTGAAATCTGGCTCCCCTAACGACCCAGCACCCCACGCACTTTGCTGACAGTTACCACGCACATCCTACCCACCATTCTTGATTTGCTCAATGCCTCTCTATCCACTGGGACTGTCCCGCTCCCCTGGAAACGGGCCATGGTCAAAGCCCTCCTTAAAAAGCCCAACTTAGATCCAAACAACCCAGTGAATTACAGACCAATCTCCCTACTACCCTGGCTAAGCAAGATCCTTGAGAGACACGTCAACAAGGCGCTGACGGAGTTCCTAGAGATCAACCACCTGCTCGACCCCTCCCAGACAAGATTCCGACCCATGCATGGGACTGAGACCGCCCTCGTTGCTGTGACAGAGGAGGCAAGGAAGATCATGGATCAAGGAGGCTCCGCAGCTATTATCCTCCTTGACCAAAGTACCGCCTTTCGACACTGTAAATCATAACATCTTACTGCAAAGACTTACCAATCTAGAAGTCTCAACAAAAGCAATCACGTGGTTTGAGTCTTTCTTGTCTGATCGCTCCTTCCAAGTCTTTAAGGGCGAAATCACCTCCACCAGCAAACCTCTTGGCTGCGGTGTGCCGCAGGGCTCTTCTTTGAGCCCTACGCTCTTCAATATTTACATGAGCCTCCTAGCTGAGATTGTCCGCCCCTTCAGGATAAAAATCATCACCTAGGCAGACGATACTCAGCTAGTGGTAGCCCTAAATCAACTTCACACTGAGCCCAACAACCTGAGTGTTTGCTTAGAAGCGGTGACCTCATGGATGACATTGTCCTGTCTCAAGCTAAACAGAGACAAGACCGAGCTGATGCTCCTAGGTAACTCCCCCAATCCTACTATTGACTCCCTGTGGCCTACTTGTCTTGCACCCACCCCCATATCCAAGGACACAATTAAGAGCCTGGGCATCTGGCTGGATAAGTCTTTTAATTTTAACTACCAAGCAGCTAAACTTTCAGTCACCTACTTCGGTATACTTAGGCTTATCCGGAAAATCCTTCCCTTACTACCCTTCAAGGATAGGCAGATTATGATCCATGGTCTCATTCTGTCACGCTTGGACTTTGGGAATGCTCTTTACCCAGGGGCCCCCCAGGCCACCCTAAGCAAGCTCCAGGTCACCCAGAACTGTGCAGCACAAACCCTCCTTCAGATCTCTCGTCGCCTCCCTGTCGAAACCGAACTTAAAAATCTTCATTGGCTCCCAGTCAGGGAAAGAACTGAATTCAAGGGCCTGTGTATCGCTCACCGAGCCTTTTGGAAAACGGGCGCCACCATTAATCATTCTCTGATCACCCCTTACCACCCCAAAAGACAGCTCAGATCAGCTTCTTCCTTCCTTGTCACAGTACCCAGGATCAAGAGAGCCAGATGTGGGGGCCGTTCGTTCTCCTATATCTCGGCTTAACTCTGGAACTCCCTTCCCCTCCACCTGCGATCAGAGCCCAATCTACTGTCTTTCCGCAAACATTTAAAAACCCTGCTGTTCAACAAATCAGACTAGGTCCCTACTGTTCATCCACACGCATTTGTCCGCAGAGCTAGGACGCCTAAGGGTAGCTATTGCGCTATACAAATGAACTTTTCATTTCATTTCATTTCATTTCCATAATTTACTTTAACCGGATTCTTAATTTAAGGCCTCATGTACTATCTGCATTCGCAAAGTAGGGATGTGCAATTTGCATACTTTGGCAACATGTATGTTCAAATTTAGGGGAATGGCCCCTTCTGAGAAATTTGCATAATACACAAAGTCAGCTTCCATGTTCTTCAAATAAACCACAGAAGATAAGTGTATTTGTAGAATGCACATTCATCGCTAAAGCAGTTTCCTGGTGCTGATAAATAATGCTTACTATTACTAGGCTCAGTAATATTCACTGTTTCAACCTCAGAAGAGTGAAAGTCTAGGTAAATCCAATCAAATTCAAACCTGTGGTTTGAAGTCCCTTGAAAGGATACAGTAATCCACTAAGCTACCAGAAAGCCATAAATAAAATGAGTTTTTATGACTCGCGATAATGATGCCCAGTACCACAATGCGCACATTTATCAATCAACAGCAGTATTACTCACAGTTTTTACTGCAGGGACCATACACGACACAGGAAAGAAGATTACACCTACATTCCCAATCCTGCCTGGAACGTAATACTAAACCCCATTTTTAGGTCTGGACTTAGCCAAGACCTTTTGATTTTACAAAAATTATGTATATAGTATACAAATAGGTGCATTCTGTCAGCCATTTACATCAGTTGGTCTGTTATTGTGCCTTTTAGTTTTCTTTCGCCCACTACTGAATTCAATATGTTGCCATGGGTCATCCAATTCCAGTCATTGGCTAACATAACTGTGCGGGTGACAGCTTTCTGTCCTTTTACAAGAAGTACTTCCACACTCTTCATGATGCTCAAGATGTCCACCTCTTGATATTTCCTACTGCTGTTAGCTGTAACAGCACAGACAGTCGAAAGGATCCAGCAAGGGAAGGGACCAGCTGGAAAGGAGATCTGGAAGAGAAATAAACAACTTTAAGAACATCTCCCTAGGTACCTATATTGTCAATATCCTGTGATGGTTCTCTACTGCATCTGAAAGGGAGTAAATGACTTCTCTTTCTGTAGACTGCAAGGATACATGTGCTTGTGTTAAAACCTTTAAAACATGAACACACAAATAATTAGACAAACTGTTACTGAATCAAGAATATGAGTTTTAAACTTCTGCTGTAATGGTAAATGCCTACCATGTGACTTTTCTGCTTCTCATCACAGGGGAATTCTCTATGTGTGCTTCTTTACCCCTGTTAGCGATAAAAAAACAGTCCTTTAACCAAACAGGCTACTGACAGATTGCACTCGATAAGCACTCAAGCCGCAATGTCAGGAACTTCAGGCACCTATGGAGACCAAAAGCACGGGGTATTGTTACACAGTTTTTAGGTTTCGCCTGCGATGGCTGCGCATGCGCAGTCTCGCTGGCGAGATCAAATGAGATTGAGCGAGATTCACTAGTGGGCTTTATGCCCCGCCCCTCTTTCCCATTGGCGCCATCACCGTTCATGCTAAACGGTGGCCGGCCATTGGGAAAGAGCTAATGTGGTGACGTACAGTTTTCTCTCTTTCTGCCGTCCCACTTGGACTGACTGCCCAGACTTCCTACTGGCGTAAAAGGTTTGTTATATTCTTTATGGGTCCAAACAGATGGCCCCATAAAGAAGATAATAAACCTTTGAGGGAAAAACACTAGACGGTGGACTACCCTACCTGCACCTCTATACCAGTTTCCTATATTATCAAAATTTAATCAGTGCTACAGACCCAGACACCAACCGCCTAATGGTGCTACTGTTTCCCAGATAAAAGAATAGTCCTTGAATGGTGTGCGCAGGAAGAAGTAATGTCCAGGAATTTGCTCCAGAATTTTTCAAAATTTCTTTATTGACAAAAACGGTTCACAGAAAGACAAGTATTTTCAGCCAACGCATTTCGTTCTCATGGAGAACTTCATCAGGGCACCTTAGGGAAATACCCCTCTTGAGCAACAGAATATCCGAGTTCAAAAAATGGTCTAATTTAGGAGAAACCAAACTGGAATTGACTCGGACAGCAACGCAATCTCCAATCCAAATAACAATAGGACTCCAAGTATAATCAGAATCACAAACTTTATGCAACAATCCAAAGGAAAGTCTTCTAGCGGTAATGTGCAATTAATCTATTTTTGACGTAATATACACAAAATATTGGGGAGATAGTTCGCGTCCAAGCCACTTCTAATGGTCGAGGTTTATAACCCCTAATAAATCCAGAAAGATGAACCCAGTATTATCTCACTTGAGTTCCGAAAAAAGGCGCCCACCAAATATGTGCCATCTAGCAAAAAATTTTCATTCAAAATCAGTTGATCATATAAGTTATTTGTTAATCGTGAAGTCGCAGTAAAAAAATGACGTTCGGCATTTTGGGCGCGTTACTGAGACTTGTAAGGCCGTAATATGGCTATCGGGTAATTCCCCTTCTGGGCTTGAGGACTTGAGACTGGATTCCTCAGTTTTTACTGCGACATTCACCAAAAGAGACCGAGACAGACCCAGCGTGAGAGAGAGACGCCCAGAGTGAGTGAGGGAGGCCAGCGGCGTCGAAGAGACGCCTGTGCCCTGCAGCGTGTGTACTTTTCCGTCAGGCTGTGGGCTCCGGACACGTCTCCGCTGTTCTTTGTGTACTTTGGGACCCTGCCACGCGGCCTCAGCCTCCCTCACTTGGGATGTGACTGACGGGCCCCTCACTCCAGCACTCCTTTACCTCAGCCACTCTCTCGCTTCCTGGCCCTTTACACGAGTGGGGCAGCCAGAAGAAGTGGGGCTGGGATAGGGAGTAAAGAATAGAGTAGGGGATAGGGGACAGGTTGAGATGCGGGCGAGGGCGATGGAAAATGAGGCGGAGAGTGGAGAGACACGTCCAAGAGCAAGATGCTAGCTGGAGAAAAGGGAGAGTGCAAAAGAGAGCGGCGGGGGGTTAGTGAGTTAAGAAGAACCCAAAAACTACAGGGAAATGGACCAAACAGTGGGAGAAAGTTGCACAGAGGGGGAAGAAAGTCGCTTAGAAACCGAGTGAAGGGTGGGGCAGTGATCCATCCTGCAGCAAGTGCAGTGGCACTGGGCCAGAGGGTCTGAGGGCCCTCTGCACCCCAGCCATGGATGTATTTCAGAACCTAGACTTGAGGTTAAGCAAGGGAAGCGCTCGCACCTGGACCCCTGCAAGCGAGGAACTCCGCCCACCAATCCCATATTTTGATAGTAAGATAATACAATAATGGGGCAAATTGGGCCCTCGAACTCCCTGGGCCGCAGTGAAACTGCACCTGCTGCATGTTCATAGCTCCGACCTTGACAGGACTACAAACTGAAGAAGCCATAGTACGGCGGTAGGGCTACGCTAGGCTAGGGGGTAAGGGGTAGGTTGACAGACGTCCCGATTTTCAGAGGACTCTCAGGTGCCCGAAGCGTTTTAAAATGTTCAATGCATGTCCCGGTTTTTAAACAAAGGTCAAGTCAGCCTGCAAAACGAAAGCACTGTTGAACGTTGTGCTCGTGTTTCAAAAGGCCCATCTAACATCTGAAATAATGTAAGTACTTTATCTGTGGGAGGAGGAGAGGTGGTGGAAAAAAAGAAGCAGAAACCGGTAGACGGAGAGGAGGAAGATACAGTGATACAGGGAAGAGAGAAAGGAGGAATGAGAAGAAAGGAAAATAAAAGGATAACCATTGAAAATGCAGCAGGTCTCGCGTTTGGTTAAGTTACAGCCATTTGCTTTGCTATTGGTATTGTATAGCAAAGCAAATGGCTTTAACTTAATAAAAGGCGAGACCTATTGCATTTTTAATGCTGGTTTCTTTAGCAACAAAAGAAATGTCACAAAGTTGACATGACTCAGAGTCATGGAATACACCCGCAGAACTTCATCAGATATCTTTTAATATAAGATCACCAGTGAGATCCAAACGCTGGGTGCAACAGCACCGGCTTTTCAACACCTTTGAACTCATATGCGGACTCCAACCGCTAAAAGGTAACTCTCACACAAATTTGCTTGTTCAATTTGGCAGCTTATTTGTATACGAAATGGAGCGGTGCATGTGCATCCTTACCTTACCGCCACCTCTGTTGGAAATCAGAAAGAAACCGCAGGGCGCTGCATCCTCGATATTCTGCTGACGACGTTCAATAACAAGCAGAGGGCAGTGGGCAAGGCCTCCTCTTAAATTACTGCCCCTATAAGGCAGCATGGGAACTGTTGTCCCAACAGAGAAATGCATCTGAAAAAACTAGTTCATGTAAATGGAATGGAAGGAGCGATGCATGCCATGTTCAACATAGTTTGTAGGAGCTTGAAAAGTGCCCTCAGTACAGGCATGCATCATGCTTAGTTCCTTGGCCTCAAATATGAGAAGAGACCTCCCGCTATTTCTTAGAACAAGGAACATGTCCATGTATAGGATCTGGAGAGGGCCTGCCATTGTGGAACAGGAAGACTGGTAAGATTCTTTCCTGCTGAGCCAGTTGCAAGGCTGGCAGCCTGTTTACCTGCCAAAGATCTGACATCTGTGTCAGTAGCATGGATACATCAGTAGCATGAATGTCATTGATGACTGTGGGCACAGTGAAATCCGATTTAGGATCTTAAGTGATGATTTACAAACTGGAGGATGGAAGTAGTCTGCCAGACGAGCATGCATGCATGTTGCTTGCATTGTTAAAGCTTTCAGGTGAGTCAGATCCTAGTGTGCGACAGGAATGGAAACAGCAGTCTCAGTAGAAGTACAACAATAGCCTGATCCATACCCTCTTCCCAAGTATGGTACTCTCAAAAGTCTAGTGAGTGTTAAGCTCGAAACCTTCCCTCCCTTTGATGTCCATGCTTTGGATCTCTATGTACAGGTTATACCAGGACCACCATTCCTTCCTGTGATATGAGAAGGCAAAGACCATTAATACTCCACAAACACTGTTTAGAAAATAGATTAAAAGAAGGGGGCTGAAACCCCAAGTCAGTTCCATACTGACTGGTGCTAGGTGACACCCGACAGCATGTTTGAGAAAGATCTGAGATCCTAAGCTAGTGCTGCTGAGAGCCAGATTTTCCGCCTGATGAGGGTACATTACCTGGGAAGCTCAAAATCTGCCTTGGATGATCAGACTGCCCTGCTGCTAAGAGAGGGACGCTGGAGGTGGCCCTGCAGTGGGAGAATGTCCAGCGAAGACCTCAGTAGTAGCTAGACAATGGAGGGGCTACCTAAAGATGAAGACTTATCAAGACGGTACTCAGGCTGTGTTTTGCGGGGGAGCTAATGCAACTGCATTGGACTGTAGCAAACCCTTGTGCCAAACCTATAGTCCTCATGTTTTTTTTTTATTTGAGCTTATCAGGACTTCATATAAATATGAAAATGCATCCAAAGAAAACCAGCTGTGATTTGGAAAGTCCATATTATTCTATGTGGCCCGGCAGTCCAGGACCTAGGTTCGCTCCACAGCTGACAGAGCACATGTACATTTTCTGAATCATCTTTTTCCTGGAGCGCACAGTTTGCTAATGGGGTAAGGCAGGAAGATGGGACTACAATGGGGTTCTTCATGCAATTGATTACAAAGTTTCTATGATCTGCTGAAGCTCCAAACCAAGTTACAAAAAGTTCATAGCCAGGCAAACATTGAATAGCCATCTATGGAACGAAATAAACTCAAATAAGGTATGCGCAGCCATGGACTACCTGACAGCATCAATAAATCGTCTAGGCCTGGAGGACCTCTGGGTGGCCTAAGGAACACATAATAGTTTTAAGCAACTTGTAAACAAGACAGTGAAAATGTTGTCAATAGTCGAGGACAAGGCAGTGCTCAAAGAAAGGGGTTTGTGCTGCAGAGTGTTAGACTTGGCATCTTCGGCGTGGTTTCCCCTAATTTTTTGCCTCTATTTCATGTATTTTTGATGCTTTATTTTTTTTAATTTTTCAGGTTTTATATAGCGCGAACAAGACCCTTGCAGGTATCAGAGGGATTTACATGTCATAGATTGGAAACAAGAGTAGGACATGGAAAAAAGAAAAATCAGCATAGAAGAATTTAATTATAGATTAATAAAATGAGTCATATGAGGTGCTCAGTAGTACGAAACTATCAATTAAAATACGGTGCTCAATATTACACCCTAGTAATTAACAATTAGTAAAAAGTAAATAGTTCATGTGAATTTGGCCATGAGAATCGCTTTCACTTCTTTTTTGAAGGCAGCAGTTGATGGGTTCATTCTTGTTGCTGTGGGCAAAGCATTCCAGATCTTAGGAGCCATTCCAGAGAAGGACCGATTGGAAGTTTTTTTCTTGGCAAATCGTTGGAGTTTCAGTAAAAGATTCTTTGAGCTTCTGGTAGCTCTATTACCAGCAGAGAGTACCAGTTTCTGAGCTAGATAGTTCGGCGAATTGTGGTGTATGGCCTTGTGCGTCATACATGCAATTTTTAGGTGAATTCTAGCTTCAAACGGTAGCCAATTGAGCGTTCTAAGATCTGGGGATATGGGAAATGTGTCAAATGCTGATGACAAATCGAGTTAAATTAGTAAACAGGCTTCCTTTTGGTCAAGGATTTTTATAGCGTCGTCAACTATGTGTGTCATGGCTGATTCAGTACTATGGCCTGCACGGAAGCCCGATTGATATTAGTTAAGCAAGTTGAATTGGTCGATGTGGTTGCTAAGCTGAGAGTAAACACATTTTTCCAGGAGCTTGGCTAGAGAGGGGATATTGGATATCGGGCGATAATTATTTAGGTCCGATGGGTCAGCTGTTGGTTTCTTTAAAATAGGGGATACGTGACCTATTTTCAGGATATCTGGGATGGTACCTTGACGAAGGGAGGTATTTATAATCTTGGTCCAGAGAGGTAGTAACAATGGGATGAAGTCTTTTAGATAGTTAGCAGGAAGTGGGTCTGTGAAGTGGTTGGAGGGATTCAGGGCGTTTAGTGTCTTTAGTATAGAATCTTCACTATAAGTATTGAAGTGGGACCAGGTTGCATTGTTTTTTATGTTGAATATTGTGGAGCTTTTGACTGAGGCCCCTGTCAGGGGTGGCGCCGAGTTATTTTGTATGACCGTCAGGGATAAAAGATCATTGAGTAAGTCAGTTTTTATGGAATCCGATTTTGTAGTGAAATAGGATGCAAATCCCTCAC
The DNA here is from genome assembly GCF_964261635.1 of Lissotriton helveticus. Classification (NCBI taxonomy): domain Eukaryota; kingdom Metazoa; phylum Chordata; class Amphibia; order Caudata; family Salamandridae; genus Lissotriton; species Lissotriton helveticus. The sequence goes on along the minus strand of NC_136067.1, from coordinate 297,944,361 downwards.
AATTAGGTAGGATGTCAGATGTAGCCTTGGGGTGAAGGGATGCACTCTTGGTTTGAGTTTTGATTAGGTCAAAAAGTTTTTGGGGACGTTTTTTGGCTTGATCTAGTTGTTTTCTAAAGAACTCGGTTTTAGGTCTTCTGATCTTTCTGAAGTAGGCATTCCTGGTGATTCTTAAAAGTTTGAGGTGGTCAACTGATGGAGCTGATCTCCATTGTCTTTCAATCAATCTAAGTGAGCGTCTTTCATCGTTTAGCCTACCATCATACCAGGGTTTTAAGTCTTTTGTGGTTGTTCTTTTCCACTGTAGAGGAGCTATATTGTCTAGTAGGCGCGTCATGGAGTGAAAGTAGTGGTTGGTTAGGCCTTGTACATCGGTAAGGTCTTCTGGGGGACATTTTATATTTGGAATAGAGGATGCTAGTTAGTCCGGGTCGACGTTTTTCAGATTTCTCTTCCATATCGTTGATCTCACTGGTTGTGTTGGAGACCTTTTAAATGATACCATGACTTGGAATGTAATGATGTGATGGTCAGACCAATCACATGGTAGGATCGAGTCGAGCTGAATGGAGTCAACATTGGAGATGACTAGGTCGAGGGTTGCACCTTTGTCATGGGTGGGACTGTTACAGAATTGGATCAGATTAAGGTCTGATAGGAAGGCTTTGAGGCTATTGACTTCTGGGTCGTTCAGGTCATCCCAATGGAAGTTGAAGTCACCCAAGAATATTTGCATGTTGTGTTGGCCGTCATTTGTAGCAAGAATATCATGAGGTGTTCTATGAAGGTGATGTTGTCACCTGGAGGGTGGTAGAATGTGTGAAATTAGCATATTTGTTTATTATTGCTAAAGATATTTAAACAGAGGTATTCACATGAGGATGGTGCTAGGGCATTGGAGTTGATCACTGTTAAATTGCTCTGATGTATGAACGCGATCCCACCACCCGGTCTATCAATTCTGTCAAGTCTGGTGATGTCATAGCTTGGGGTATTAGTATGTCCAGGGGGGGTGTAGATGATTCATTTAGCCATGTTTCAGTCAGAATTAAGATGTCTGGTTCGTTTGTGAGAAGAAGGTCGGATATATCTATTGTGTGTCTAGATGCGGACCTGCAGTTTAGGAGTATACATTTTAACTGCATCTTGTTGGGTAAAATGGTTGGTTCGGATATGAGAGGGATTCTTGTGAGGTTGCTTTCAACTATGTCTCTATAATGGAGTCTTGTATCTCTGTTCGAGTTGATAGGGATAGACTGAATTAGGGAGTATATATGTAAGTTATCTGTGTGTCCAGAGTTATGTGGGAGGTAGGACTGTTTGTAAGAGTGAAGTAAGGTACCTAATTCTTTAGATGTTAAGGAATGTTTCAGCCTGGTTGGGCGGGATAAGGCATTGGGGTAAGGCACTGCATTCCATTTTGGGGGCATCTGCTTTTGGGAGCTTTCTTTTAGATAATGGGTGCGATTAGAATTTTTGATGTTTGAGTATGTTGGCTTAGATGCTTTGTGTACTTTGCCACTGCTGATCAGTGTCAAAGGGCAAGTGCTCCCTGTGTAAATTGTTATTATGATTGGTTCGCCCTGATTGGCAGATTTGATTTACTGGTCAGTCCCTAGTAAAGTGCACTGAGTGTGCCGGGGCTGCTAAATCAAATACTACTAGTGAGCCTGTAGCACTGATTATGCCATACAACATGAGAAGTTCTGAAACTGTAACACAGACTTGCCACTGCAGTGTCTGTGTGCAGTTGTTAACTGCCATGTCGACTTGGCAAGTGCACCCCCTTGCCAGGCCCTAACCTTCCCTTTTCTTACATGTCAGTCACACCTAAGGTAGGACCAAGGTACCCCTGTGGGCAGGGTGCAGTGTATGGAAAAGGTAGGACATGCCCTGGTGTGTGTGGCATGTCCTGATAGTGAATTACTGCCAATTTCGTTTTTCACTATTGCAAGGCTACCTGCTTCCATAGAACAGAATGGGGAGTTTGTTTATAACATCTTATAAACATAACTGCCCCTGGGAACAAGGTAAGAAAATAAAGTTTAGTATTCCTGAACTCAATGTTAAAATGCATCTTTTAGTGAGGGTGATTTGTACATTCTGTGTTTGAAAATACCAAATTTAGAAAGTAGGTATTTTATTGTTTAGTCATCCAGTGTGCTTCTGCTAGGATGTGGATTGACTTTCTGAGTTTGGAGTGTCAGGGGCTGGGGAGGAGCAGTGGCTCCAGAGAGCCGGATGAGTCAGGGCTGGTCTGAATAGGCTTGGGCTGCATTTAAAGCAGGGGGAGGAGATTTCCTTTCACCTGAATGGGCCTGGTCTGCTTTCCACAATGCTGTTTCCACCTCCTGCGAGGAAGCTGCACCAGGGAGGACAGAACTTAAATTTGACTGGGCACCGGGCTTCTCTGCACAAAGAGAACAAAGACATTTTGGGTTGTAAGTATTAGACTTAAAACCCCTGAACTTTAGACTACTTTTGGAATCAAGAGGAACCTTTTCCAAGGAGAAGACAACGCTCCTCACAACGAAAGTGGAATGGCGCGCATGCGCGGACAGCCCCCGCGCTCCCAGGTCTCCTCACAACTGTCCCGGCGCGTGTCGGTTCGTGGAGCACAGTGGTGAGTAGCGTGCCACGGGCGCGATCACTTGTTTTTGAGTGTATTTATTTGTTTGTTTACATTTATTTCTAGTCTTTCCCTCTCTGTTTGCTTCCCAATGCTCTCTACCCTACCCCTTTGCTCATCCTTCGCCCTCTATCTTCCAGCGCATTCTCCCCTCTTATTGCAACCATTGTTGATGTTTTCTTTGCCAACCTTCATTGAGATGGGACATCGGGTTCAAAGGAGGAATTGCATAGTGACAATGGTCTAATTACTCTCTCCATTGCCTTTCAGTTTATGTAGTAATGTAATGGCAACATGACTACTAGAGGTTTATCTTGTATTTAGAAGAGCTTGTCAGGCGGCCACTGTGTAAGTGGATGGAGTTGTATTGAGAGACAGACTGCTTAAATGTAAATGTCAAAGGTTCCTATATAGCGCCTTATCACCGCAAGGTCTCAAGGCGCTTGCTTTGGGAACCCGTCCTGGCTTTTTGCCTGTGAGATAAGCCATCCTGGGCATCCCCAAGGTGTAACCCAGGCATCCCGCCGCGGGGGGGGGCGTAGTGGAGATTAAGCAAGCTATTGCCCAGAGTTGCAGAGTGTGAACCCGTGATTCGAGTAGGCACCGAAGCGAGAATTATCGAGTCCGTGGAGATTTGGGCTCAAGACCCTGCCGCGACGGGAATTGAACCCTGGTCCCAGGTCTGACCTCCTCTAACCAGTGAGCCACACTTCTCCACTTAGGTTTTCTGAATAATTTCTAGTTGTTACTGTGACCGTGTAAGAGATTTCATACACAGGCCTATGCAGCCAGCTCTGAGCTCGACACATTTGAGCTTTTTTTTAATTGAGGCTCTGTTTGCCTAGACTTACAGCTCCAGTATCTGAAAGGGGCTTAGTCTCCAGTTGTGCTGAGCAAAGCCTCTTCACCAACCTATGGGTTCAGAAGGTCCATTGTTCAGGGTCCAAGGATGCATTTAAGTCAAGTATGTGCAGTCTAGACTTTAGAGTAAATAGTCGCTGCTGTGGAGTTAGAGGGGTTTTCAGTAAAGTCTGATATTATTCAACATATTGCTGCTGTTTCATTATTAGCTGCATAGAGATGATCCACTTGCAAAGGTCTGTTTTGTGGGGTTCAAATTGTGTGTGCAAATTGTTCGTTTTTCTTATATTGATACAGGTAGAGAAGTCGCTGCTGGCTTCAGTTTGGTACAGTAGACTTTTAATTTTGTTTCCAATGTCCACTAGACAGGCTAATACCGGACCTTTTGGATTTTACTAAAATTATATGTATAATATACTTATTGACTCTTTTTGGCTGTTCTTCTTTGATAGCGTCAGTCAATTTTTTTCCAGCCCCACAGCACAGAACATGGGAAACTAGGTCAGCCCCTTTCATCCTTTGGCTAACTTTACTGTGAGTCATGACATTTGGCTAATTCTTTGGGAGAAAGGACACCCACACACAAAATGTTCTTTAAATGCCAATGCTGCGTCTGCAATGTGTACTGTTTGAGACCCCAAAATTATTTGCCTTTAGATAGACGTGTTTTTTTTTTTTAGATTGACAACGGTCTGGCAGCTTTTCCAACAATAAAGTTTTTCAAAAATCATGAAAAACAAAATGCATTGACCAAGCCAAAAGTCTGCCTTGCTGGCTCAAAAGCCTAATTACTGTGCAGTGCTTGTTTTTTATTCGACAAAAGGGGGTGGTGATGGACGGAGCATCTGAACCAATCAAACACTCACACCCAGTCAACGGATCTGGGTTTAATCCATCACGGTTCTTCAGCCCACTCTGCCACCCCAGTTCAGACATGGTGAAGAACCGGGTTTTTAGAACCCAGCGGCGCCAGGGGAAACGCCCGATGTCTCCGAGTTCTCCTGTCTTGGGGTACAGAGACACGAGGTACTTCTTGGTGACGTCAAAGATCAAATTTATTGGCTGCAGCCAGTAACAGAGATCCTAGAAGTACAACACGGTGTATGTTCTCAGGAGACTGCTCCATTTTACAAAGCAAGCCATCCCTTTTATACAAAAAATTGTGCTTCAGGCAAACATTCCTTATTTACAGTTTGACCACTCACATGTTTCCACGACAAAAGCAGGAGCATGATGACAAGACCATTTTTCAGTTTGTCCAGCCCAAAATTAATGATCAAACAAACCCATAATAAACATTCTTCTTTTGAACAAGTTGGACACAAACCCATAATAAAAGACCTCAACCCAAATCGTAAATAGGCCATAAAAGAAGAAACAGAAACAGATGAGAAGCAAGATAGAAAGGTGTGTGCGTGTACCATAAAATCAGCAATGTCCTGCTCTTTGATCTCTATCTTGACCAGCTAAAGGGCAAGAACTGGTTTGGCAAGGTCAGCTTCAGGCAGCAGGGTCAGTTCACTTCAGGTCAAACAGGAGTCAGCACAAACTCGAGCTAAGGTGCACGTGTCCCAGAGACTTGTTCAGCCACAGTCATAGGCCTATGTGAGGGCAACCACAAAATGCTTGCCATGCACAAAATGGAACCCAAGGGTTTCAGAACGAAATCGTCAAATACACAGTGAATCCATCAATGTAACATGACGGAAACACTCATGCTTGCTGCGCTCACTGTTTACGGTTCGCTGTTACCAAATTCGTAACAGAACCACGACCATTATGACCCAGGGTCAGAATTCACGGAACCTCAGGCCCTCCTTTTGCCCTTACATAGGCAATAACCTAAACTCACGTCAATCTGAATCCAGGTCTATACTCATCAGATCATCAAGATGTTGCTGTAGCATCATCCTAGTACTTAGTAACTCTCTCTGGACAGGTCTCCTCGAACACGAAGTAGCACAAAGGCCACATATAGCAGGAGCAGACTGTACGCAAAGACAGAACAGGAAAAGGATAGCTAATACCATCCCAATGATCATCAGAATCTTCCATCCCCAGGTGGATAACAGTTCCCAGAACCATCCCATCAACGACCAATCTCCTTCTTATGTAGCTTGGAAATGGCTTGGTACGCTGTCGGAGCGTTGTCTGGAATAAAAACGCAGCAGCTCGGTTGAATCAATTTACATACCCCTCCTCTATCTGCAAGTATGACATCTAACAGAACCCTGTTCCGAAGAGTCATAAGGCGATCCGACTGGAGCTCAGCAGTCAAGTTACTAAGGGCACCGGCAGTTTCAACTATGGTGGACTCAACCAATCTCGTCAATTGCCGTATGTTCCTGCTGTTAACCATAGGTCCCCAAAACGGCAGAAAACCCTTCAGAAAATCTCCCAATTCTTGTCCTGCAGTATCTTTCTTACTGAAGACACCTCTAACAACTCTCGTCTTGTGGTAATCTGCCGCAGCTGTATACGTAGGAGGCAACAGGAACGAGACAAAACATGTGCCCGAGAAATCAGGGGGCAACCATGTGTATGCTCTATCGTAACAGATGAAATAGGTACCCTTAGCTGCTAGGAACGATGGGGGAGTCTGGGACGCAAAAACATACGTCTCAGTGCAAACACTCTTCCCTAACTGAGCTCTCGGATTCTTGCCATTTCCTTGCAGACAGTAATGACCCTGATGGGGTACAATCCAAATTGGAGAGGATCTTTTCGCTCCCTGGTACTCACTCAGACTAGCTCCATATCCAGTAATATTCCTTCCAATATACGCTAGTGTCTCATCTTTCGGGATTGTCTCATAGGAACTAGCTCCTTTAATCATATCGACTATTCCCTTAACTAGAGCACTATTCTTTGGATTGTCTTTCACAGAACGTAGGGGGTAGACTTAACGAGCATAGATGAACATCGTTCTGTATGCCCACACGGAACCATTATAGCTGAATGGCAGGACCAGGTAAGGAATACCTTTATCGGTAGTATGGGGCATAAGGCCACACACCCAACAATTTGTCGTGTTCACTACTAGCTGGTGTTGGTGCAGAAGCTGAACAAAGGAGTTATTAACAAATTCCAATCTCCTAATGGACTCATGTTCAGGCAGAGGATGGAAAGAATGCGAAGAAACAGTAGAAGAGGTATGGGTTGTGTAGTGGGTGCAAACGTCACTTGAAAAGTCAAGAACATCATCAAGCTAAGTAACATGAAAAGACATAATATCAAAAAACACTTTCTACTCATAATTCGGCACATTTTGCTCTTAAAACTAATTTCTTCAACAGGTCTCTCCATCTCGAAAAACTCCATCCTCTAACCGTGCTGCTCGCGGCGGTTGGGTCTTCCGTGCTAAAGAATGCGTCTGTCAGTCCAGGGAACGCCCTAGGACCAACCAGAACCGTCGACCTTATGTCTTCGGCTTGCACTCCCAAGTCTTTGCACCGCGACCCTATAGCTGAACCCGGATGGCAGTTCGAAAAACAAAAACCAGTCAAAACAGTTTCTCAGATGGGAGAGCTGAACTTTCAGAAATAGCAAAAAAAGAATTTTCATTTCATTAGTCCCACAACTCTTGGTCGCAAATTATAACGGCCTTTTCCAGGCAATGTCTGATCACGGAACAAGAGTCCAGGCTCGGTAGTGTCCAAACGAACTGACGGAGGCACAGCTTCTTGCAGAAGATCGTCACTTTCACGCTCAGAACTCGTCCCAATTAAACGTGCATCGCTAAAAGGCAGAAAACGAGGCACGGTGTCAGTTTCTGAATCAGGAATGCCCTCCTGGACCCACTGGTCGTACGGCAGAGGCAAAGGAACCCTCTTACAATGTACGCCGTGGATCCAGTTTTTCTTCCCTTGCACTCGTACTGCAGATCGCGTAGACAATAGCACCAAGTAGGGACAGGTCCAGCGGGGCTGATCGTTCTTTGTCCGCTGAAAGTTCTTCACTAGGACCCAGGAGCCAGGATCGATGGCATGTCCTGAATCTTCAGAAGCCTGAGGCAATGTATCATGAACCTGTTGGTGTAAGACACGCAATTTAGCCGTCAATTCGTACAGGTAATCAAGCAGTACAGGATGTTCGATCTCGCTGAAATTTGTCGTGCGACCAAAAACTCTCTCATATGGACTAAGTCCCACTCGAGGATGTACAGTCATCCTTGTTGACAGAAGTGCTAATGGCAAAGCATCAGGCCATTTAAGACCAGAGCTCGCCTGTATCTTGGCCAATTTCAACTTAAGGGTGCCATTATAGCACTCAACTAAACCAGCTGATTGGGGGTGATTTGCAGCATGGAATTTCTGACGAATTCCTAAACCATCACATACTCTCTTCATCACTTGACCCACAAATTCACTCCCATTGTCACTCCAGACCATTCTCGGCAAACCGTCCCTAGGGAAAAGCTCCTTAACAAGGGCTTTAGCTGTGGACAAGGCGGTATTATCTTTCAGGGGATATGCTTCTACCCATCTTGAAAAGGCACAAACAACCACGAGTACATATTTCAAATTGTTGCACCTCTCCATGTGGATGAAATCTAGCTGCAAAACCTCGAACGGATACGTCGGAGGCGCAAAATGACCAGCTGGAGTTGGAGTTCCCTTGCCAGGATTGTACATCAGACAAACCATACAATTTTTTTACCACATTCTCTGCACACTTAGGGATTCCCATTACATGAATGGGGTGGCCCATAAGGTAAGGACCTGGACAAATGTAATTATAAACAAACAGTGGTCCTAGACCTATAGATTATAGTGTTAGATCAAATCCAGAATGAATCAATGTTCAAATCAAAAAGCAACAATAATCAGTCTGCTATCTGTAACTCAAAGACTATATTATCTTTGAAAAGAACCTTACACCACGGGTAAAGAAAATATATTCCTGTTTAATATTTCCCTGTATTCAATTTTTTACATTATTTTTGTCGATAAAAACGTAGGTTGCCCCAAGACAGGAGCGTGCAAAAGAAAAGATGTGATCCAGGAAGTGAAAACAAGTGAAGAGGAGAAAGGAATTACACAGTAGTGATTAAGAAATGGTTTGCATAATTTTACAATCAATACTGGACACAAAGTTCACCGTATTGAACACCTGGCCAACAACGTTGTTCATATAATTGTGATCAGCACCATTTGTAGTACATAAACATAGATGTTCTCAGTCTTGCACGGTCTACAATATTAGCAAATGAATGGTCCTAGGTGTATATATTGAAAATGTCGACGTTTCGACTCGACTTATTCCCAACCGGTGATTTGGACCTGGGGATGGCGAGTCTTCATCAGGACAAGGGGTAAACGAGGCAACCAAGGGATATTAAATAACCCCTTCGTGATAGAGAAAACGATGTAGGGTGATCAGAATTTACCACATCTCAAATGGAGTCCTTCGATTCATATCTTGGTCCATGTCCGATTGACACTAATTCATATTTGACATGGTGGGCGGTACCTTATTGCTGTCAAAATCAATGCCCCCAAGTCGGTAATTTTGTGAACTTCCACTCCGGAATTCAACGAACACTGGATTAAAATATACTGTTTTTCAAATAATTATAGGCAGTAGTACTCCAATTTAATTTGGAAAAGGCCGCTATATTGAAGATATCGGCGTATACATCCGAGCCTCACGGTGCTCCCGGATGTCCAGGCATGTTAATGTAAAAGATGCTCCTACTCGACTTCAGAAAGCCGCTCTGCCTTACGAAAAAAATCGTCTGCATCCGAGCCTCACGGTGCTACAGGATGCCGTCGGTAAGACGCAAAACTTAGGGATTCCAGCATTTTGCCATACTGGAGCCAACAACTTACAAATCCCTTTCGTACTGATATGAGTCATTCCATGCGCCATTATAACCACTGCCAGCACGTACGCATCGGGTAACAACCATCGCTGATGCTCTGACAACTCAACCCAACAACCATTCGAATCCAATTTACCCGTACTCTCTCTCCATACGCTCAACTCTTTTTCTGTAGCTTCAGCTTTCATAGCGCTATACAAACACGCAAATTGACTTCACACTCTCTATCGTATCTTCACACATTCCTCTATCCGGAACCCATCTCGCCGGACCCACAACATACATGCGACTCATCACATCCCTTGCTGTTTCCTTCGCAACTTCATCTGCAAACGCATTACCACGACCAACGCCATCAGTAACCTTCTTATGTGCACTGCATTTCACGATCGCAACTTGCAACGGCAAAGTAAGTGACTCAAGGAGTTCATTTACCAACTGACCATGCTGAATCTTAGCTCCATGCGAAGTCAGAAACCCACGCTCTTTCCACAATCATCCAAAACTATGAGCCACACCAAACGCATACTGGCTATCAGTGTACACAGTCACTCGTTTCCCTTTTGACAACACACACGGTCTTGTCAATGCAATCAGCTCTGCTGCTTGAGCTGAGTAATGGGGATACGTGTAGCTTCAACAATCATATGCAAAGTCGTAACAGCATATGCCACAGTCGTATCACCATTCGGGAGCTTGAAGCACGAACCATCTACCCATAAGGTACCATCACACTTTGAAAGAGGAGTGTCCCTAAGGTCTATTCTCCCTTTCGTTTCCTCCTCTGTCCTAAGAAAACAATCATGCTGTTCAGAAACATCTGTCTCCGCTGCAATCGGCAACAACGTAGCTGGATTCAACGTGTTGCATCTCTTTATATGCACATGGCTCGCTAAGAGTGTCAACTCATAACCTGACAATCGAGCACTAGTTAAGTGCTGTGTCTTGGTCCTGTTTAACAAGGTATCCACTGCATGTGGAACCATCACAATCAACGTATTATCCATCACCAAGCCAGCAGACTGTCGAATAGAAACAGCCGCTGCCGCTGTAGCTCTCAAACAACTCGGCAACGCTCTAGCTACCGGATCCAAAGTCGACGAGAAATACACACATGGACGTTGCTTATCGCCGAACTGCTGTGTCAAAACTGACAATGCACATCCCTCTCTCTCGTGGACATAGAGTGTGAAAGGCTTACTGTAGTCGGGGGTACTCAACACAGGAGCCGAACACAACGCATCACGCAATTCAGAAAAACTCTTCTGGCATTCTTCAGTCCAAGGAATAGGATTCGGAGTATGCTTAACAGTAAGAGCTATCAAAGGTTTCGCGAGAAGCGAAAAATTTGGAATCCACTGTCTACAATATGACATAATACCCAGGAAAGCACGCACTTCTCTCTGAGTAGTTGGCACACTCATTTTCGCAATTGCTTGGATTCGTTCTGGGGTCAGTCTTCTTCCCTCCTTCGATAAGAGATGACCTAAGTAGGTCACTTCTTGACGACAATACTGCAGCTTCGAAAGAGACACTTTATGATGGAAGTCAGACAAATGACGCAACAACGACAAAGTAGCTTCTTTACAAATCTCTTCATTGTCAGCAGCAATTAACAAATCGTCGACATACTGAACAAGAGCAGCACCATCAGGTAAGACAATCGTATCAAGCTGTGTTTTCAAAGCCTGACTATAGATTGATGGACTCTCACAATAGCCTTGAGGAGCGCGCTTGAACCGGAAGCTTCGACCTCCTAAAGAGAAGCCGAAGATATCTCTACTCTCCTCGGCAATCGGGATGCTGAAGAAGGCATTCTTCAAATCAATCACCGAAAACCAAGTGGCTGAAGCTGGGCTCATGGTCAGTAAGGCAGTAATATCTGGAACAACAGGAAATTCGGAACTACAATCTTATTCACCTCGCGAAGATCGATCACGAACCTATATACAGGCGGTTGTGAAGAATCAGTACGTTTCAGAACAGGCAAAACCGGACTATTGCACACATTACCTCTCGTTTCTTCAATCACATCTTTCTCAATCAGGTCATAAATGATCGCTAGCAACGCTCTTTCACCATCACTAGAGATCCTATATTGGGGAATACGTGGCATTCAAACATTTGCTTTCAGCGTCACAACATATGGCGGTATCTCCAAAAGACCCACATCATTAAGACCAGTAGCCCAAAGAATATCAGGAAGAGAAAACAATTCGGCCGGGAGTCGGTCTTTCGACAAATACATCGGAGAGATCACTCTCTTACCTAATGTAAGTTGTACTCCCGAAGGAGAACATTGTAGTGTCGCATACAATCTTTTCAATAGATCCAATCCCAACAAATTCTCACCACAACCTGTCGTCAAAATGAGGGGTGCTTCGAATTCACAAGGTCCAACAGAAAGAGACAAAGGACTAAAAATCGGGTTTCTAACTGGGGCGCCAGAAAATCCTACTGAAACATTTGTCAAGCCAGACAAAGGTGCGCCAGGGAGTTTAGAGCGCATGATAGAACTCTTCGCAGCACCCAACAGAAAAGGCTCTGACACACCTGATGTAATCACTTCAACATAAGGTCCACTCTGATCTACTGGAACTGAAACAACTCCCTCTCTTTGTCTATGGCTCTGCTAGCAATCATTACCGTCCATATTCTCACCTTCGACATAGTAGTCGTCAGCATAGTACTGAGTCGTCCTACCAGACGCACCATTTTGCTGATCAAAACAATTCATTGAATTTTGTAGAGGAAAGGAACGCGCATTCTGGGGGAACACACCCCGTCCCCTACCTCTAGAAGCTTGCTGAACACCTCGACCTCTCACACCAGAAACACCATTTGTGCGCTGTAACAGAACTGGGCAACTATTTTTAAAATGGCCCTCTTCTTTACAATAGGCACACTGATTAGGGCCTATAGGAAAACGCGGTTGAGGAGGCTCAAACCTTTGCGAGTTTCTCTGAAACTGCTGAGGCTGCTGATAATCACGTTGGCTACTACGAGGCGGATACGCTTGCTGCAAAAGAACCTTTGTCTTCAACTCTTTAGTCTTCTTGTCTGCTCTATCCTTCTCATCCTTAGCCCTATTTTCGTAGTACTGTGCAGTAGCCAATATCTGTGCTGATGAGGAAACAGCCCAAGAACTCTCTGAATCCTTCAATTTAGTACACAATTCGGGAAGCAAATTATGCACAAACTTATCAACAAACAACCGTTGACCACCTTCCGTACTCATGTCTTGACCACTATGGTCAATAAACGTCTCTTCAAACCTAGTGAAGAAATCAGACACACTTTCATCTTTCTTCTGCTTACACGCAGACAATTTGTCCCAGTTTACTCGCATAGCAGGCATTAAGGTCTTCATATAAGTAACGATCCTACCAGGAAGTTCTGCAACTAGAGGCTCAGGTTTAGCACCACCAACTTGTCGACCATCCGCAGCACCAATATTGACCCAGGTGTCACCTAACTCTTGTGCATGATCCGTGTGACGAATCAATCCCCATAAAGGCTGTGGAACCACATTTCCAAACAACAAGTCTATATCAGCTAGATTCATAATACATGAGTCTGCAGTCTGTGATAATTCCTTATAATACCCTGCAGGATTTTTACGGGGGTCAGGCAAAGCCTGCTTAAGAGCCAAAACTTCAGCTCGCTTCCACGGAACATGTACCCAAACACGTTGAAAATGAGCCGGTACGGCTACAATACCAGCATTAAGATCGGCCTGAACGGCCTCTTTCCACACCGGAGGAACCTCTCTCATCGGATATTGTCGCACTTTCCTCCTAACAGAAGGGTCAGGCTCAAACAGCGACCGAGAAGGAGACTCGCTCCTGAATGAAAGCAGTGTCGCTGCCGCTCTTTCGACGTCGAGACCCACAATCGTGCCTTTCGCAAATTCGGACTGTACACGGAACAACTCAGACGGAGTCTGTCCCAGATCACCATCTTCCCATTCTTCACAAAGGAAAACACACATCTTGTCAAAAACATATCTCTGCTTCGGTGCTTCCCATTGGCGGAAGACATCCATAACAGACTCTAAATCATATCTCGCAGGATCAGTAACCCATTTACGCGCTAAATGATCTAATACTGTCCTTTCTGTAGGACCAGGTATTTGGCTACGCAATTGCTTACGCTCTGAAACGGGGGTCGTGCTCAATGACCCAAAGAAAGGAGACAAAAGACTAGTAACAGTATCCATCATTCTCTGTCGAACAGAAGGAGAAGTTGACAGGTCAGGAGATAAAGCGGACTGAGAGGAAGCTAATGTAGGAGCAGTAGCAGAGGAAGAAGCGAGAACAGGCGGAAAAGTCATAGGAATTAAAGACGGAGCAGGTAGCAAAGTCGGCGGCCCTTGAGAAGGCTGCACCAGAGGAGTAGGAGCCAACTGAAGAGGAGCTGGCGGCTGTGCAATAACAAGAGGCAAAGCAACCGGAGGTTGCGCAACTAAAGGTTGCGGAGGTGCTGTAGCACTCTGCGCATAAGGCGGTGGCGACCTCAACAAATGGGACATCAAAGGATCCTTCTCATGTTCCTTCGTCGCATCTTGCTGATGAGGTGGCAAAGCTGGATAACACTTATCAATCGCCATTTTACGTTGTGTATGCGACTGCTCACTCGCTTGTTCTTCTTCGTTATCTTTAAACTGTATAGCAGCCTGCATTATCGAAAAACCCTTCTCTCTTTTATTTCTCTTCGCTAATTTAATTTCTTTCTGGTTGGCTTCCTTTCGCCAGAGGCGGAAAGAGTCAAACAAACATCGCCGGCCGGGCTTTCTTCTTGAAGAGTTTAACTTCTAAATTATCTAAAATCTCTGTGTCATAACTACCATATTGGGGCCACTTTAGGACACCGTCCTTTCTAGTGTAGCGAATCCACACTTCATTATACGTGATGGGGCCCACTCCATGTTTCAAATAGAGCTCATAGGTTGGAGTTCCAATTGGAGGAACTGGACACGAATCCTCCAATCGGGAATCCCTATTACAACCACAACAAAATACCTTTCCAAGTCTGCTAAGACCAGGCATCTTCGCTCACTAGTCTAGCTTCAAACTTCAAGGGAATATCAAACACGATAGTCTCGTGAATACACGAGTCCCTCGGCTTTGGAGCTTGCAAGTCCCAAATCAAAGATCCCAAGGGATACCCAAAAACTAAGGACTGGGAGACGCTCCACTCATACTTAACTGAGGTATCAATGACGTCGCCAGAAGACCCGTCTATCGTCTCGCTTTACAAATCATCAAAGGGCTCCAAGACAGGGCGACAGTCAGGGCAGCAGTCCTTCATAGCCGTCGGAAAGCAGAGAACCTCGCAGCAAAGACTTTCGGACCACGACGACATACAGGGGTCGATGAAGTGGCAGGCCTTCCTCCAGAATTTTCACACAAAGCTCCTCACGATCCTCAGGCCTCTTGGGGTACAGAGACACGGAGTACTTCTTGGTGACGTCAAAGATCAAATTTATTGGCTGCAGCCAGTAACAGAGATCCTAGAAGTACAACACGGTGTATGTTCTCAGGAGACTGCTCCATTTTACAAAGCAAGCCATCCCTTTTATACAAAAAATTGTGCTTCAGGCAAACATTCCTTATTTACAGTTTGACCACTCACATGTTTCCACGACAAAAGCAGGAGCATGATGACAAGCCCATTTTTCAGTTTGTCCAGCCCAAAATTAATCATCAAACAAACCCATAATAAACATTCTTCTTTTGAACAAGTTGGACACAAACCCATAATAAAAGACCTCAACCCAAATCGTAAATAGGCCATAAAAGAAGGAACAGAAACAGATGAGAAGCAAGATAGAAAGGTGTGTGCGTGTACCATAAAATCAGCAATGTCCTGCTCTTTGATCTCTATCTTGACCAGCTAAAGGGTAAGAACTGGTTTGGAAAGGACAGCTTCAGGCAGCAGGGTCAGTTCACTTCAGGTCAAACAGGAGTCAGCACAAACTCAAGCTAAGGTGCACGTGTCCCAGAGACTTGTTCAGCCACAGTCATAGGCCTATGTGAGGGCAACCACAAAATGGCTGCCATGCACAAAATGGAACCCAAGGGTTTCAGAACGAAATCGTCAAATACACAGTGAATCCATCAATGTAATATGACGGAAACACTCATGCTTGCTGAGCTCACTGTTTACGGTTCGCTGTTACCAAATTCGTAACAGAACCACGACCATTATGACCCAGGGTCAGAATTCACGGAACCTCAATGGCCATATGCAAATCAGTCTGACCCTGTGCCTCATGGGAACAGTCAGAAGCACTTTCACTGCTATGGAGGTAATGGGCTAAGGCCCCGTCCTCTCCACATTAACTCCTCTCACACGATGAGTTTTGTTTGGATGTTGGCAGGTCTGGTACGAGCACTCCTTTTTAGGTCAAGCCTGCATGTGCTGCTCTGCGTGGTATGCTGTATTCAGGTAGGGACTTGAAGGTCTGCCCACTCTACGCTAATATTTTTTATTGGCTTGTGTCATTGTCCACTGTAAACTGTGGCTTTTCATCAGTCAATAGGCTTAGTAGTCCCTCCTTAGTGGCACCTTGTCTCATTTTGTAACCTCACATGGCGACACCCCTGGTTACGTGTTTTGTTACTCGGTAGGCTTTAATTACAGCCTCAGAGCACTATTTTATCAAATAGCTTTGGCCTGTCTGCTGTTGCAGGCAGGACCCGCTCTCTCCTAATGCTTTTTTTTAAAAAAAATTATAGCACGGGCGCGAAACACATTTGTAATGCTAGAGGTCTCACATTTGCAAGAATTTAAACTATGAAAGGCATTGTAAATGACAATGCCTTTCAAATATCTGTTTTAAACATAACACATAAATAAAAGGCATTGTCATTTACAATGCCAATAGCTCAAACTCTTGTAAATGCGAGACCAATTGCATATGCTTGTTAACTTATGCTTTCAAACTTGTAAATATCGATTTTTTATGTGTCATGTCGTTTATGTGAATATTGCAAAGGTTCTTATTAACTTATAGAAAATACATTTACTTACTTACTTACATAGCCAGGCAACCCCAGAAATTGTAGCCACCAATGTTGCATCGGGCCCACTTTAACTCTTTCCCTGCTGTTGTGTTTTACCTTTGAACTTAGACAATTTTCTGGAAGTTGGATCTGTCGTGGGCAAGGATCCAGGAAATCTCTCTGAAGCCTGGAAGCCATTTGGAAATTGTGCCCGCTGACACTGAGTCTTCTAAGGGAATCCAAGCAACTTGTCCTTCCTCTCTACAGATAGTGCCAGTTAAGAATTGGAAGAAAAGTTCTAAATCTTTGGTATTTATGCTTCAAATGCCTCCAAACACAGCTCCTTGGACACAAGGCCACAAGTTCAAATGTGGAAAATTCATTTTCCCACCACTTAAGTCAGGACCACACAAAAATTCCAGTCCTGCATCTTCTTTTCCATGAGGATCAACAGGTCAGCTTTCCTGAACCTGACAGTGGCCTATTGAGTCCGAGGCACTTAAGAATTTCTCCACAGTATTCTTCTTCTTGTCTTCTCAGATACCAGCAACATTCTGAGTTGTGATTGATGGCAGCAGGGTTTTATTACTTTGAAACAGTAGTGAGTGGCTGAATTCAGTGAACATTCTCTGCTATCAGTCGCTTTCCAGTGTCACACATGTAGTTGGGTGTTTGATGTGTCTAAGCAGATTGGGAAGTGGAAATGGTGTGTTGCGTGTACAACAGTAATTTGTGAAAGCGCACATTGCCCGATTATTAAGTTTGCATGAAACTGTAATAAACGCGATGGATAGTCCTCCTCTCCAAAGTGGTGCTCACATTTCATTTCAACCAGAGTCTAGCTAGCAGTGGTACTGAAGGCTACTAAATGGAATTAAACTGTTCCAATGCCCAAAAAATGCCTTCTATCATTTAAAAACAACACGAGCAAAGTAAGAAACACATTTTTTATTACTGTATTATCACAAAATATCAATGCATACTATAGAACTTGTCAGGTCTAATTTTTCATTTTTGATGTAGCGTTTATTTTTGAAGTAGCTTTTTTAAAGTGTGCCAAAATATTTTCTTTAAAAAATACCAGCTGAGTATATTTTACACTTCTATCCTTCTGTATTTCGAACTGAAGGTAAGCATCGGTTAAACATGCAGATCATGTTGCTTGAGACAACAATCCATTAATATTTTCTTCTTTTCTTTTTGTTCAATTAATTTTTATTTTCAAATAAAAGGACAAAGTAAATAAAAAACATATAACATACACTCCTATTACAGTACTTCTGGGGGGAGAAACAGCGTTGAGTGGAAATCATAAGCAACGAAGGTGGAAGACATAATATACAGCAAGGCCTGCGCTCAGGGTGAATAAAAGAGGTGCTGCGTTAGTATACTAAGAAACCTGGCAAACTGGTTGGCTCATAAGGAAAGAGAGGAGCAGGAAAAGCAAGTATGAAAATAGAAGAGAGAAAGACAAGCATAGGGGTACGGGGGAGGGACACTACACTGGTTTGGCCTCACATTTACATCAGAGGTATCAGCATCCCTGTGTGTGCGACCAAACAGAAGAACTCAGGGTAGGAAGTTTTCTTGTAAGTATTTGCCCAAAGTCGTCTGGGTCTGGCGAAGGTGTGTATTTTTATGTGTAGTATGTTGTCGGCCCCCCTAATCCAGCACAGTATAATCCACCATTTGTCAAAGGGGCTTGGGGATGTCTTTTTCTAATCTGCAAGTATTGTCTTGGTCTCCAATGAGATGAGGAGATCCTCTAGTACTGATGTGGTCCCAGTAATTTCTGAGGAGAGGAGGTTAGCTTGGATGCCCAGGGCTGTCGTTCATAAGTCAATTTCTATTGCTTACCCTGAGATTGTCTGTATCAGTTATCAATTGATTTAAAGAAGGATGGTGAGAGGGTCACAAGGAGCATACTTGAATAAAAATTAATGAGTTAAAATTAATGAGTGGGGCGTTCCTTATCTTGATAGTGGACCCACAGGTCTCCACCAAGTGATGTCCTTTCTTTAGGGACCAGGTGTTAAGGAGCTCTTCAATTTTGGCAAATGTATTCTGCTCATGGATATCAACAGAATGTTTCAGATCTAAGTCAAAGCTTACACCTAGGTTCTTGATAGCCTTAGGTTGCCGTTGTATGCTGAGGTTGCCAATTGCAGTAGATGTACAGTGGATGCTTAGGGAAAAACTTTGGTTTGATCTTTGTTTAGAGAGTTTCCTGCAACTAATGAGTATCTCTCTATGTCTTGCATGATAATTCTGTTAGCACGTGGGGCATCTTCGGTGAATAAGAGTACATCGTTCACATACGCTGCCACAACTTACCTTCCAGATGGTAAATTGATGCCCAAAATACCTGGATTATCTCTGAGCACAGAGATTAAGGATTTGATGACCATCAGAAAGAGTAAGGGTGATAGGGGGCAGACTTGGCGAGTCCCTTGAGTACGATTAAAGGGTTGGAATAGATGGCCATTGACTCTGGCTCTTGCTTTTGGGTCTGCTTAAATGCCCATAATCATGTAGATGAATTAATCTCCAAGATGGTATTTATAGAGGTTGGCTTGCAGGAAAGGCCAGGAGACTGTTTCAAAAGCCTTATCTGCGTCTAGTGTGAGGGCCATTTTTGGTGAGTTGGATGCTTTGGCCTTCTCTAGGACATGGCCGAATGTTCTGATGTCAGCGGCTATTAAATTAACTCCCCAGCACACGTCAAATCAAAGCAAAGGTCTCCCAGTTCTCACAGCAGCAAACAGAAATTATTATGTTATACAGTAAAATGAACATAAATGCATTGTGTTCTCTTTTTTCAAGATTTATTCATGTGGACTTCTTAATCAGCTTTCAACAGCCAACACGTGTTTCGTTGCATTTGGCGTGTTATCCCGCAACTTCCTCAAGGCTGTAAAGATACAAGCATACAGAACCTATGTATCGATTGCATACTCGGTGTGAAATTCCAAAAAAACGAAATAAACACATCACGTGTCAATCACGACACACAGGGTTATACACAATGGTTAACATTCGAAATTTACCAGCAGCGAAAAAGCACCAAACTCACATCAAGAAACATTACAAGATTACCTACAAAATAAAGAGGGTGACTATAACCCAAAACACGATGGAGAGAGCAAAGATACAAAATTAATGAAGGAGAATTACGGCCTCTCATGAAAAACCAGCGCGACCTTATCCACCCATTATGAGGTGCATGAAATATGAGGCCTTTCTAATTATGATCACTCCATTTTAAAATTCTACCATGCTGACCGGAGATATCGCATTCCAAATCAAAATACAAATCACCCAAACAAATGTGAAAACCTCCTGTGAAGAGAAACGGGGAGGTGAAAGACCCCGTGCATCTGACATGCAAGTAATGTAACCTATATAAATACCTATGTAGTTCACGTTGTTATTCCTCTGAAAGTAGAATAGACAGAAAACCCCTATAAATCCAACGGAAACCTACTATGGTATCAAGTCATCATGTCAGACTCATCCTAAAATAATCTGCACCTACTTGTTTTGTGGTGATACTTCCGGACCACAAAGGGTTTCTGTGTACGATGACTGTTTCCAATGCAAAACCGAAACAGTTTCTCTGTATCCGTCTATTTAATATTCCAGGTTTCCTGTAAAGATCATATATATATATATCTCATGACTAATATATCCTCAACAGTGCAGAGACACCTAATCTACATTAAAAGCATACGTTCTCATCATCTATCCTCAAGGAGTTGTACCTCCTCCAAATATCCATATGAATACACCTACATAATTACATAGCTCCAAATACCCAAATTCAATCTGTAATTAAACTCTGGTTCCTAATATGTACTGTATTCATAACGCTATTGCTCTTACATTCTGGCTTTTCATTCGTTTCGTAAAATGACATGCAATACTTAAATTGAGGTGACCATATGTCTCTTAATCTAACTTCAGCAAATCCATTTAACTAAAAAGTTAAACTTCCTTTCGTCTATCTGTGCAAAGTAAAAAAATGCACCCTGGCGCTTAATTTCCTATTTTTACATGTATCCCGATCAGCACAGCGTGTAACGCAGCGCTCTTACCTCCATATCTAAACTCCTAGCCCATCATTAGTTCCTCCTTGATGCACGAGTACGGCAATCAACACCAAGTGAGCGTGACAGCTTCCTTTATCCGCAGGTAACCGGATGCAGTCTAGGTACTGAAACCGACCGGCGGAACAGCTTCTAGCAGTGCGCATAGAGACAGGATTCGTATGTCCTTACTTCGCCGCCATATTGTATAACATGAACAATGTTACCGGATCGGCAATAATTCTATTTGTTGAATACCAATGGATCTAAATGCCCCGTTTTAATCGGTATTTCGAAAAAGCCTAATCAGGTTAAAATATTCCAAAATTATTTGCGTGATAAATAGTGTACTTAAAACATAATGCAGTCACATACACTTGTAGTCAACTTTACTATACAAGTAAGACATCAAGAACCGATGAAAAAACCTTTCGTGTATACGTATTGATACCCATCTCCATCTCTCCATCTTTTGAGGTTATTACATATTCCATAACTTTAAATCATTTATATTTTCAAAACGTCATTACCAACATAAGTAATTGTACAAAATGTAAGCCAAAACAGAAATAAAAAGAAAACGGAAAAAGAAAACATCGCAATGTTGCAATCATCTATATATTGGTTGTCATCTCACAGTTTGTTACTTTGATCATATATTCATAATTCACAGTAAATTTCAGACACTCTGACTCACTAGTAGCCACCAGCGAGTATTAGACGGACATATAGACAGTCCCTGGGACCTTAATTCCATTTGAAAATATCCAAAATTGGGTGTCAATTATCGTCTATTCCATACTCATGTATAGAAAATAGACGGTCGATATCAGGTACATTGACTCACTAGTAGCCACCAGCGAGTATTCAACGGACATACCAATAGTCACTGAGACCCTTATGTAATCTAACTACCCAAGAAATAGTGTAATTCTTGGTCGATGTTAAGATCACCCTCAGTACTCCGTAGTCTAAGTATCCAAAATCCCTCTTTTCTACGTAAAGCAAACTCTCTATTACCTCCTTTTGGATGTCTAGGTATATGCAGACCCCCCAGGATATTGCGGCATAGATTTGCAAATTTAGCGGCACACAAATTGAAATTTAGCGGCACAAAAATTTAAATTTAGCGGCATTATTGCGGCACTTTACTTTACTCTTAATCATTCTTTTTCAATCTTAAATCAATGGAAACTGTTTTAGCAGAGTATTACACTTTGAAATAGGCATGTTTAAAGTGTCTGAGAGTATTTGTTTGATATGCTAAGTCAATGAGTCCTGTAATGGCTGGAAGCAACATTTTTTGCAGGTTGCTGGCAGCCAATCGAAGAACTTGCAGGACTCTGACTTCCACAGGAGCGATATGGCCCAAGGGAAATGAAGATCACATGGCCAATCATAACTCTCTACTTTTCAATTGGAGATATTTATTAGAAGGCCATCAAGTCCTAGCACAACAGTTAGGTAAACACAATGGCAGTGGCATTTAACAGTCTATTCCATCCACCTCCTCCCAGAACGCTGAGGGTATGTCTCAGCCATGACATTATAGCCCTTTCTCACCGCTTCAACGGTTGATTCCTGCATACACCTCTACTGATTTTGTGCGATACGATGAATATCTCATTTTTGTAGTTAAAAAACATACCTTTCTGTCTTTGTAGATTTCTTAGACTACCTGAGAGTAAGTCTTCTCACATCTGGAACTAGCTTTTGAGTTTAGAAATCGTGTTGTTAACCCACCTAGAGGCACGCTTTTCCATTGCATTAGTTCTTATTCCCAGTAGGCTGAGCACCTAAACAAGTGCCTTAAAGTAAAGCTTGTTTGCCCATTAATAGAACCAGATTACTGTAAATGTCAGTTCCTGCGCTGACCTGGCGCCAACCCTTGTATGTTGCTTGCTTGTACTAAAGCACATCTGTACCATGCTCTAGAAAGACATATGTAAATGTAAATGTAGCCGTATTTGTAAAGCGCACTGATACTCCTGAGTGTCCTGGCGCTGTACTCATACCGCTAGGGAACCCTTCCTGGCTTTTCCCCGTGAAATGTCCACTCCTGGGCATCCCCAGGGTGCAACCAGGCATCCCTAGCGCTGTAGGGGGCAGTTGTGGAGACTAAGCAAGCTATTGCCCAGAGTTGCAGCGTGGGACCCATGCTTAGAGTAGGCACCGAGGCGAGAAATCAGGTCCGAGGATTTATGAGCCCAAGATCCGCCGAGACAGCCAAGGCAGGAATTGAACCCTGGTCCCGGACCAGACCTCTGCATCAGGGTCTGCCGCTCTAACCATTGAGCCACACTTCTCCACATATGGACAGGTTGATGAGCAGGGGTCACTTGAGCCACCCCACCAGTCTTTCTTCTCAGTGAAATGTGGCTCTTTAGAGCCCAAGAACCAAAAACAGCACTGTTCTACACTGCCAGCAAGTTGTTGCTCATCACACAAAGTCTAAAAGACTACTGCTCTTTAGTTGCTAGATCCATATTTTCACCATGTCTGAAGCTTCCACCCTACAGCCAGAGTGAGCAATTCACATTTTTGGCCTGTTGAGGGAACTGCTCACCTCATGAATGCCCTGGTTAGTGATTCAATCCACACAATGATCATCAAATGTCCTCTGAATCAGTGTCCCATGAGACGAGGAAATCATTCCATGCGTGTGGAAAATAAGGCGATGATTTAACACGCTGAGCACTTCATGCTGGTCTAGTCAGAGAGAATGAAAGGTCACACACCGCAGACTGTTTGTGGCCCTGAACGGTTTCCAGAGTGAAGGGAACCAGCTGAAGGGGCTGCAGAAAGCATTAAAAAATCCGCTGGGGAACGCAGGATTCCTTATGAATGAAAGCATGCGGGTCAAGAGAAAAGCAGGATTTGGCACAGGCTTGAGCCTAAAGGGCACAGTGCATCCTGAGCTGGAGAAGAGCGGAGAATTGACTGTCCAGGCGATCGAGCAGTTCGGAGGAGCTGTGGAGATGATGCTTATGAAGCATGGGAAGAAGATTATTGATGAGCAGTTTGTGCTGAAGCGAGTGGCAGACAGGGCTATTGATCTCTATGCCATACTGGGACTATAAGATTGTATCCGCTCTCAAGCAGCAACGTTTTTTAATTGCTGGGGCATGCAAGTAATGGACATCAGGTGGGAGGGAACCCGAGTACCACGTTCAAAAGTTTGTCAGTTTTCTTCGTTTCCAGCTCGGAGCACTTTTTAAACTCCTTTTAGAATAATCTGCAGCATAATTCTATAAATAACCACTTGAGGGCGATATACTACTAAGGAAACAGTATCTATTATAGAAGGAAGACCATCGGAATACGATCGAATCGTTTCCCCACATTTAAAATATCTGTAACATCGAGAACGCAGATATAAATCCCGTCATGGATCACATTTTTCAAATTT
This sequence comes from Lissotriton helveticus, assembly GCF_964261635.1. Taxonomy (NCBI): domain Eukaryota; kingdom Metazoa; phylum Chordata; class Amphibia; order Caudata; family Salamandridae; genus Lissotriton; species Lissotriton helveticus. The sequence goes on along the minus strand of NC_136067.1, from coordinate 297,920,546 downwards.
CGCAGGCCATTTTGTAAAAATCACGCAATTTTTACAAAATGGCCGATTTCGCGATTTTTTTGCAAATCGCGAAATCGCGAAATCCTGGAGGGTCTGGTATATGGTCTATCCCGTAAAACTCAAAGTGTTTGTTCGTCAGCTGTGCAGGGCATATGGACATGTGTGCAGCCAAAGGGTATCTCATATCTCCTTGTTTGACCGCCCGTATATGTTCCCCAATCCTCTCTCTCAGTGTCCTAATGGTGCTACCGATGTATCTCTTCTTACATCTACAGTCAATAGCATATATAACAAACTTTGTCATGCAGTTAATGTTTGTCCTAATCTCATATCTTTTCTTCTTGGCATAGGCCCACTTGCACGCTGTACAATGGCCACAGCCATAAAAACCCTTGCTCAATTGACTCCTCCAGTTAACATTCGAGTGTCGTGTAGGACAGCTGGGACTAAGAATATTACTCAGTGAAAGTCTACGTCTGTAGGTGATGTTCGGTTTGTCAGTGATATGATCATTGGGGGATCTATCTCCTCGTAGCAAGTGCCAGTGTTTTATTCATGCTTCGCCTCAAAACCCCCGATCAATTGTCATATCCTGTTACCATTCTTATCACGTCTCCCTTCCTTGTTTGAGGTTTCTTGTCCCTCAGTGTTTCATCTCGTTATAATCTATCTACTCTTTGCTTGGCTTTTTTCAGTGTCTGTCCGTCATAACCCCTATTTTTAAACCTCGTGAGGACTCCCTTTTCACATTCATCAAAGTCTATATCATTACTGCAGTTCCGTCTGACCCTTACCAACTCTCCATATGGGGTCAATCGTATCTGATGTGGTGGGTGTGCACTGGATGCATGCAGAAGTGAGTTACAAGATGTTTGTTTTCTATATAACCTACTTTGTATCTTGTCATTCTGTACATAAAATTCTACATACAGAAACGGAATCTTAGTCTTACTCTGTTCTGTCGTGAAGTGGATGTTATATTCCTTTGTGTTAAGATGTTCAATAAACTCTGTTAGTTTAGTCTGTGTGCCTGTCCAAATCATAAAACAATCGTCTATGTACCTCCCCAGTATAATATGGAGTCATTCCATTTAGAGCCCTTAGGGCTCCAGATTCTCATCTCCTCTAGCCAACCCATGAACAGGTTGGCATACGAGGGAGAAAACCTGGAGCCTATTGCCACTCCTTGTGTCTGTCTATACCACTTGTCTTGAAACAGAAAAACGTTGTTATCTAGTATCAACTCCACCATTTCTACTAGCATTTCTGTATGGCTCCAAGCACTTGCAGATCTATTATTAATCCTTTTCCCGATCGCCTTCAATCCTGCTTCTCTCTTTATACTTGTGTATAGTGCTGTTACGTCTAAGGTTACCATGCACATATTGTCATCCCAGTTGAAATCCGACAGTATGCTGTCGGATTTCAACTGGGATGACAGTATGTTGGGATTTCAGTGGGATGACAATATGTGCATGGTAACCTTAAACGTAACAGCACTATAGAATTACACTATTTCTTGGGTAGTAAGATTACATTAGGGTCTCAGTGACTCATGGTATGTCCGTCGAATACTCACTGGTGACTACTAGTGAGTCAATGTGCCTGATATCGACCGTCTATTTTCTATACATGAGTATGAAATAGACTATAATGGACACCCAATTTTGGATATTTTCAAACGACATTAGGGTCCCAGGGACTGTCTATATGTCCGTCGAATACTCGCTGGTGGCTACTAGTGAGTCAGTGTGTCTGAAATTTACTGTGAATTATATATATATGTTCAAAGTAACAAACTGTGAGATAACAACCAATATATAGATGATTGCAACATTGCGATGTTTTCTTTTTCCGTTTTCTTCTTATTTCTTTTTTGGCTTACATTTTGTACAATTACTTATGTTGGTAATGACGTTTTGAAAATATAAATGATTTAAAGTTATGGAATATGTAATAACCTCAAAAGATGGAGAGATGGAGATGGGTATCAATACGTATACACGAACATTTTTTTCATCGGTAATTGATGTCTTACAAGAAACAGAAGAGACTTACTTGTTGACTAAAAGTGTATGTGACTGCATTATGTTTTAAGTACACTATTTATCACGCAAATAATTTTGGATTATTTTAACCTGATTAGGCTTTTTCGAAATACCGGATTAAAACGGGGCATTTAGATCCATTGGTATTTAACAAATAGAATTATTGCCGATCCGGTAACATTGTTCATGTTATACAATATGGCGGCGAAGTAAGGACATACGAGTCCTGTCTCTATGCGCACTGCTAGAAGCTGTTCCGCCGGTCGGTTTCAGTACCTAGACTGCATCCGGTTATCTGCGGATATAGGAAGCCGTCACGCTCACTTGGTGTTGATTGCCGTACTCGTGCATCAAGGAGGAACTAATGATCGGCTAGGAGTTTAGATATGGAGGTAAGAGCGCTGCGTTACACGCTGTACTGATCGGGTAACATGTAAAAATAGGAAATTAAGCGCCAGGTTGCATTTTTTACTTTGCACAGATAGACGAAAGGAAGATTAACTTTTTGGTTAAATGGATTTGCTGAAGTTAGATTAAGAGACATATGGTCACCTCAATTTAAGTATTGCATGTCATTTCACGAAACGAATGAAAAGCCAGAATGTAAGAGCAATAGCTTTATGAATACAGGACATATTAGGAACCAGAGTTTAATTACAGATTGAATTTGGGTATTTGGAGCTATGTAATTATGTAGGTGTATTCACATAGATACTTGGAGGAGGTACAACTCCATGAGGATAGATGATGAGAACTTATGCTTTTAATGTAGATTAGGTGTCTCTGCACTGTTGAGGATATAATAGTCATGAGATAAATTTGATCTTTACAGGAAACCTGGAATATTAAATAGACGGATACGGAGAAACTGTTACGGTTTTGCATTGGAAAGAGTAATTGAACACAGAAACCCTTTGTGGTCCGGAGGTATCACCACAAAACAAGTAGGTGCAGATTATTATAGGATGAGTCTGACATAATGACTTGATACCGTAGTAGGTTTCCGTTGGATTTATAGGGGTTTTCTGTCTATTCTACTTTCAGAGGAATAACAACGTGAACTACATAGGTATTTATATAGGTTACATTACTTGCATGTCAGATGCACGGGGTCTTTCACCTCCCCGTTTCTCTTCACAAGAAGTTTTCACATTGGTTTGGGTGATTTGTATTTTGATTTGGAATGCGATATCATCGGTCAGCATGGTAGAATTTTAAAATGGAGTGATCACGATAAGAAGGGCCTCATATTTCACGCACCTCATAATCGGTGGATAAGGTCGCACTGGTTTTTCATGAGAGGCAGTAATTCTCCTTCATTAATTTTGTATCTTTGCTCTCTCCATCGTGTTTTGAGTTATAGTCACCATCTTTATTTTGGAGGTAATCTTGTAATGTTTCTTGATGTGAGTTTGGTGCTTTTTCGCTGCTGGTAAATTTAGAATGTTAACCATTGTGTATAACCCTGTGTGTCGTGATTGACACATGTGATGTGTTTATTTTGTTTTTCTGGAATTTCACACCAAGTATGTAATGGATACGTAGGTTCTGTATGCTTGTATCTTTACAGCCTTGAGGAAGTTGCGGGATAACACCCCAAATGCGTGTTGGCTGTTGAAAGCTGATTAAGAAGTCCACATGAATAAATCTTGAAAAAAGAGAACACAACGCATTTATGTTCATTTCACTGTATAACATAATAATTTCTGTTTGCCGCTGTGAGAACTGGGAGTCCTTTGTTTTGATTTGACGTGTGCTGGAGAGTTAATTTAATTGTTTAAAGAAGCTGTGGCTTTGCTCTGTCGAGGTTGGTAAACGTGCGATGTGAATCTACCTAGTGGCGCCCTGTACCCATACATGATACCACACTTCTAAACAGTATACTAGATGTCAGCGGCTAGCATACCTTTGAGGAAGCCCGATTGCGAGTTAGCTATCAGGTTTTGAATAACCAATTCCAATCTACAGGCTACGATTTTAGAGTAAATGTTACAGTCGATTTTAATGAGTGAAATCAGCCTGTAGTTTTTAACATTTAGAGGGTCTTTCCCTTCTTTTGGGATTTCCAAGATTGTGGCTTCAGTTGCCGAGCCAATGATGCACCCAAAGAGGCATTTTGGTGGAAAACCATGTGAAGCGGACCCAAGACTTTACTGTTGGAAGTCTTGCAGAATTTGGCTGAGTAGCCATCTGAGCCTGGGGCTTTCACGGTTTTAAGGGTCTGTACTGCAGTCCTGGTCTCTTCTTCAGAGATAGGTTTACTGATGGTGAAGGAGTCATGCTGTGATCTCCTTGCTAAGGATTTGCTTTGCTAAGATAAGGGGCTGGAACATGTGGAAGCGCAGAAGAATATGTGAGAACTCTTTTGCCTGTGGAATGCTTGCTTGGCGAGTGGCCAACTCCAGTAAGTTTCCCTGGCGTAGAAGAGGTCCTCTCGGAAACTTCGAATGCTTTGATATTATAAACCTGAGGTTTGTTGACTTGGAGAGTGGGATTTTTTTTTGACCTGACTGAAGGTGGACATGTCTAGTTCAGAGTTCCCGGTTTGCTGAGTCTCTTGACCCCGGTTGTGAATCTCCCAATCAGGAGTGGGCTAAGATGCGGTTTTTGCAGCTGGTGATGTGCTTTCTTTGATTATTGGCATTGTGACGTGTAAGTATGTCTGTATGCATATTCAAGTCTCCAGTGGTTATAATCACCTGATGTATTTAGTATTATTATCTGCTTGAATTTTATTCTATGCATTTAATAGTATCATGTGCTTACTTCTAAGTGTGTCATTATTGCTTCCACACACACACACACACACACACACACACACACAGCGCCACACACACACACAGTCACACACACACAGTCACACACAGGGATCAGAGTCCAGAAAAAGCGATCACAAAGAGGGAACAGAGTCCGGAAAAAACGATCACAACGAGGGAAGCAAGCACAACGAGGGAACAGGGGGCAGAAAAAGCAAGCACAACAAGGGAACAGAGGGCAGAAAAAGCAAGCACAACAAGGGAACAGAGTCCAGAAAAAACGATCACAAAGAGGGAACAGAGTCCGGAAAAAACGATCACAACGAGGGAAGCAAGCACAACGAGGGAACAGGGGGCAGAAAAAGCAAGCACAACAAGGGAACAGAGGGCAGAAAAAGCAAGCACAACAAGGGAACAGAGTCCAGAAAAAACGATCACAACGAGGGAACAGAGTCCAGAAAAAACAATCACAACGAGGGAAGCAAGCACAACGAGGGAACAGGGGGCAGAAAAAGCAAGCACAACGAGGGAACAGGGGGCAGAAAAGCAAGCACAATGAGGGAACGGAGGCAGAAAAGCAAGCACAATGAGGGAACGGGGCAGAAAAGCAAGCACAACGAGGGAACAGGGGCAGAAAAGCAAGCACAACGAGGGAACAGGGGGCAGGAAAGCAAGCACAACGAGGGAAGGCAAAGTGCACGGGCGAAGGGCGGGCGGGAGGTCAAAGTGCACGGGCGAAGGGCGGGCGGGAGGGCAAAGTGCACGGGCGAAGGGCGGGCGGGAGGGCAAAGTGCACGGGCGAAGGGCGGGCGGGAGGGCAAAGTGCACGAGCGAAGGGCGGGCAAAGTGCACGGGCGAAGGGCGGGCAGGAGGGCAAAGAGCACAGACGAAGGGCGGGCGGGAAGGCAAAGAGCACAGGCGAAGGGCGGGCGGAAGGGCAAAGAGCACATACGAAGGGCTGGCAAGACGGCAAAGCGCACGGACAAAGGGCAGGCAGGAGGGCATAGGGCACAGACAAAGGGCGGGCGGGACAGCATAGGGCACGGACGAAAGGCAGGTAGGAGGACATAGGGCACAGACAAAGGGCGGGCGGGACAGCATAGGGCTCGGACGAAAGGCAGGCAGGAGGACATAGGGCACAGACAAAGGGCGGGCAGGAGAGCAAATCGCACGGAAGGGCGGGCGGGAGGGCAAAGCGCACGGAAGAAGGGCGGGCGGGAGGGCAAAGCGCACGGAAGAAGGGCGGGCGGGAGGGCAAAGGGCACGGAAGAAGGGTGGGCGGGAGTTAAAAGCACACAGAAGAAGGGCGGGCAAACCGTATATAGAATAGATCGTGCCAACATATATTAATGACTCATTTACAAGAAGGGCGAAACTCTCCAAGGGATTGCACCCTTCAAAACATTTAGTATCAAACCAAATGGGTTTCTGACCGCTGACGGGTCGACGGTCTCTCTGCACCCAATATAACTAATCACTTGAGCTGTCAATACGGGTTGGTCACAATCTATTAAACCATCCTTCCTTGGGTGCGGCCTGCACTAATATCTCTGCATCTTAGCCCAAGAAACAAGCATTTACAATGCAATGGTCTCAGCATTGTTAAAGTTAGAGCTATTGGCATTGCTCATGACATTTTTATTTATGTTTTGGTTTTTAAAACATACAAATAAATGGCATTGTCATTTACAATGCCAATAGCTTAATCGCTCGCAAATGCGAGACCTATTGCATTTGCACCCACACAGAGCCACACACACACAAAGCCACCCACACACACATAGCGAGCCACCCACACAGTCATTCACATAGAACCACCCACATACAGAGAGCCACCCACACAGAGCCCCCTACACACACAGAGCCACCCACACATAGAGCCATCTACAAAAAATAAGCTGCCCAAACAGAGCCACACACACACACACAGAGCCACACAGACAGACAGACAGAGCCACACACACACAGACAGGCAGAGCCACACACACACAGAAAGACAGAGCCACACACACACAGACAGACAGAGGCCAACACACACACAGATAGACAGAGCTACACACACAGACAGACAGAGCCACATACACACACAGACAGACAGAGCCAACACACACAGAGCCCCACACACACAGAGCCCCCCCACAGAGCCCCCCACACACAGAGCCCCCCCCCCACACACACAGAGCCCCCCCACACACACATTTATATATGTTGTTCTCATTTTACATCTGGGAAAGCCTTTCTGTGAGACATTGTTGCACAAATAAAACCCCAGGCTTTATTCTGAAAACTGTCTTTTGATGTACCTCATTTTATGAGAGAGAAATCCCTTTCCCGGGATTTTTTGTTACTTTTCCATGTATGTTCCTCAGTGTGGGGAGGTGGTATTTGCTATTATTTGGGAGGGTGAAGCAATTCAGCAGGATTTGAATATTGAATTGGTTGAGTTTGGTTCAAGAAAATCTGATGGTATTGAGATCCTATTGTATGACCCACAGCTGCAATTTAGAACTATTTTACAGTTAAATGTATACGGCAAGGGTAAACTCTTCCCTAATTATAGTTTGCTTGGCTCTGGTTCTTGGTCATTTGCTTGAAAAAAATCAGCAATATTTAAGGCATACAATTAGTCAGACATCAATATGCACATTACAAGCTATTGGTTTATGCTAATGTTATGATCATTAATATGACATATAGACGCCTCTTAGACTTTTGGAAATAATAAAGCGATACTCTCCCCTAGATAGGAATAGCAAAAACCGGAACAGCAACTTATTTCCTGTTGAATTTAAGTGTTCCCAAAATATAGAGGAGTGAAATGAAAATCAACAGTTATTAAGTATCTTCGGATGGGTTTAATAAAACCAATTAGATAAACAATAGGTTTCAATAGTTAAATGGAAATTAATAATTAGTTGTCAATTTAAGAAATTGGACCGGCTCTCTATTAGCAGGTATAATAAATAAGGGAACTGCGCACCCAATCAGAGTTTTGCAGATCCCAGATTTGAATTCGAAAACCTCGCAAAGATAGTCTTTAATCCTTCTAATGTTTAATAAAATTAATACTACTAAGCTTTACATCAATGCCCCTTTTATTAAAGTGCATAGAGACAATTTCATTCAGAGTGTGCCCCATATAAATTATAAAATATTACAATCATGAACTTCATCTGATTTGGTCTCAAACTCAGACTTCCTTAACCTGATGATTGGCTAGCTGACATTCTATTCTCTTAATCACTGTGTTTTGCAATACAAACAAACAAAATAATTCAAATCATATTTACTTTATCAATATGTCTTCGTTTTTGGCTTCAACCATCACCATGACAATCCAAAGGTTATCAAAAATGTCCTTAACGATCAGGAGGAATTTTCAATATGTCTCTTATACCATTTTTCTTTATCAATAGTTGTTTGGTTTAGACTCTGAACAGCATCCTGAAATCCTGGATTGATCTCCAAAACTTTGTTGAAATCCTTGACCGCTTCATCGAAAAAGGCTGCAATTAAACAGATGACACCCAGTTTTAAAATCTATCCTGATTACAGTGTTACAATTGTTACAATGTGAGATCAAGGTAAATTGAGTTGAAGGGTCTGTCACAACTACAAACACCTCTTTCATCAACTAGTGATATAGTAGATGAAAGTGGGAAAAGTACCAATGGCATAGGTTAAATGAGGTTCAGATATCTAGGAGTCAGTGTCACTGGAGCTAATAGACATTTTAATGTAAACCTATTTCGACTGCAGAAAGATAACGTACATTCAATTCTCAGTTTGATTCCACACTTGAGATATGTATATGTATGTATATGTATATATATATATATATATGGCATACAAGTGAAAAATAAATATGGCCCAATTACATGTTATTTAGAGCAACTGTACAAATAAACACCCATTTGTTACTACGGTGCAAAGGTCAAATTTAAGTCTATTATCATAGCAGAGTGAACTTGGCATGATGAAAACATTATTTATTGCCTCACACATTTCATATTACAATTACGTTACATATGCAAACAATTCTCCTGATGTTCACAAAACCTCTTCAATATGATTTTATTGTACTGCACAAATGTAGCTTCTCCCATCCTGGTTTCTGTTAAATATATATTTTTTTAACAGCCTTTAAATAATCTCATGGCATAACCTATATATAGAGAGGAGTGTAAAGTAATTAGCTATTTATTACCACTGCTGGAGGAGGGGCATTATGACCCACTAGTAGTGTCACCTCTCATGAGTTATGGCCCCTACCCACATTCAGCAATGATAATTAATTTAATTGAATATTACACTTTATGCCACATATATGTACCTATAGTTCATAATTATGCCTTTAGACAGATGTCTCCATTTGGAAGCCCCATATATGTGAAAGTAAAGTTGAAACTACATGCAAAGATTTACCTAGTCGGTATCTTATCAATCCTCTGTTGTAATAAGGAACTTCGAAATTTGGCTTGCTTTCAATAGCTTTTGTATAGTCATCCATCGCTTCATAGAAGTCAACTCTAAAATATTTGATTTGTCCTCGGTTATTGTATGCCATAGCCAGTTCATCTGCACTGCATCTGTTTAAACACAAAATTGAGAAAAAAGAGCTTAGATCTAACTATTAGACACTTTTACTCCAGCAATCTATAGGTCACTTTTGGTATAATGGGTTGTAGAAGATATTTTTCCTTATAGGTTTCGCATAGCAAATAGCTTTAGCTGCTTGCAGGTGAAAATCTCTTGTGGACCATACCAACAACTTGCAGTGGGCTGTAAGCCCATCCACTGCTTAGCATTGGTTACCTAAATTGTCACTCGCATTTGCTTGCTGCTTATTCAATGGATTTCCTTCCTCTCAGGCCCGGACTGGCCACCGCGGGCACTGGGCAATCCCCTGGTGCGCCGCACGGAAGGGGGGCCGGTTTTGGCCCCCTGGGGGCCGTTTTTGTTACAGGGCCGTTTTTGCAGCATAGCTGCAAAATCGGCCCTGTAACAAATTCGGCTGAAAACCGGCCCTGGCAAAGAGCTCGGCGGTAACCCCAACAACCGTGAGGGGGGCGGGGGTGGAGGGTGCGGCCGAGCACTTTGCCAGGGCCGTTTTTTTTTTTTTTTTTTTTTTTTTTTAAAGACCTTTATTAGATCGTTTCACATTACACAGCTACCAGCCTACAACCCCATGGGCTGGCCGCAATATTTCAAAGCCAGGGCTGGTTTTTGTTCTCAGTCCGGCCCTGCTTCCTCTGCTTGCATTTGTCCCTCTCTGTGGTATCGACTATTTACTATCCTTTTGATTTGCTAACTTGCATTCTGTCACTGATCACATTTAGGGAACTACCTTTTTCTTCAAGAACTGCATGAGAATGCATGTGTTTTCATGATTTTTCCCTTATGTGCAGCTTTCTGCACACCAAATCCCTGCATCCCTCTCCTCAAGCACTTTGTCGCTCCCTACTCCCCCATTTGCTCTCTCCCTTGTGCGCTGCCCGGACACCTCCCTACAAGTTCAGTGTTGCTTCAACATTCCTCCAGTCTCGCCACTGCTTCCTCCTCCCCTTCCTCAACCTTGGCTTTTTTTAAAAAAAATATTATAGTTTTTTTTAATTATGTCCCACTGCCCCGGTTCAATGCTTTCCCGCCCGCTTTCCAATGCTTCCCTGTCCGCTTTCCAATGCTTCATTTCCACCTTCTCCTTCGTTGCTCCCCCATCGATGGCTACAATTTCGGATCGGTAATTATCAGTAATTAAAAAAAAAAAAATTAAAAAGAGAAAGAAAATGGCACCCACGCCAATCAGCATAAATGCACGATAGTACATATAAGTCATTATTCATATTATTACCGAATGATGTGGCCCAAGCTGCATCATTATGCATTTTTCTTTTTTGGGTGGTTTTGCAGAGCATTGGCAAAAACCATTACAAAAGTCAAATGGTCACAAATGCAAAACCTACACACTCTGCCAATGCTTGTGCTATTTTTTTGGTTCCAATACTTTACCGTTTGTGATTGGACTTATGCCTTTCATTATAGCTTCCCAGTTTTTATTTGAAATAAGTACTTTATGCATGTCACTGTAGGTTTTTTACACAGGCTGAACGTTGTCACTTATCTGGGACACTGGCAAATCTCAGTATATTGTAAAAAAACTAAATACAATGCAATAATTCAGCATATCAAGTTAAACAAAAATTCATTGTCGCTTTCAGGCAGTAGGATAACTCAGGAAGTGATCAGTTATCAGAAGGAATGAATCAGCCAGTCATCCATTTAAAGTGAATAAGTAGACTATTTTTCTTATATTTTTTCATAATACCTTTCTCTAATAATACAGCATTTAGAAGCTAACTCAGCCCGATGGAGTTGCACCAAGAACAAATGGAAATTTTCTTGTGCGGGAGTGGGGAAACTGTGCTGGCTCTTTGCTCACAAAGAGTTCTGCCAATGGCCCTCCATCCTTGCCTACAGCGTGGAGGAGAGGAAACAAAGGGGGCCCTGCAGGGATGCACACAGGGGAACACAGCATGTGCCCCCCCTGTGTACCTGCGCCCAGTTCCTGTATTACATGGACTTTTCAGTCATGCCTTGCCAGAACTGTTTTTGGCTTTCCCATTGCAGTTCCCATTTTTAGAAGCACCACCATGGGAATAGCAAAAAAAAGCCTGCCAAACAGGAGAAGACTCCTAATCTAGCAGGAAGTCTGACCATGGCTTTGGCAGTGCTGTGGCGGGGCGGGTCCAACGCTGCACCACCAAAGTCGTAATCGGGCCCCAACCATCAGATTGTACTATGGAAACGCCCTCTACACTGGGATCGACAAGTCTTTGATCCGCAAACTCAGGACCATACAGAACACTGCACCCAGACTCGTCCTAGTCATCCCTCGACACAATCATATCACCCAACACATGCAAAACCTCCACTGGCTTCCAGTCGAGAAGAGAGTAACTTTCAAGATACTCACATATGCCTACAAATGCCTCCACAACACCGGGCCACATACCTCAACAACAGAATCTCCATCCACGTACCAAAGAGAAACCTCTGATCCGCCGACTTCGCTCTCGCCGAACCCCTGCGCATCTGTAGAGCAAGAACGGGGTGGAAGAACCTTCTCCTACATCGCGGCCAAGACCTGGAATGAGCTCCCTATCAACATCAGACATGCCCCCACCCTGCATATCTTCAGGAAGACCCTCAAGACCTGGCTCAAGGACTGACGGGAGCTGCTTCCACCCCACCCTACCAGCGCCTTGTGACCCTCACTGGGTGAGTAGCGCGCTTAGAATAAATACCCTGATTGACTGATTGATTGATTGAGTGTACAGAAAATAGGGTGCGGAACTAGGAAGAGCTTGTCTCCTCAGTTTTGCATGTCTTTTTTGGGCAGTTTTATAGCCATTAAGTACCATTTTAGGTTAGTGTCCTTATTAATAGAATTTTGATTCTGAGCAACTTTTCATGCTTTAGGTTTCACAACAGCATAGTAAGTGGTTGGACATCCAAAGTGTTGGCGACCTCTAAGGAACGAAGTTTAAAGCATTGCAATATTTACCAGGAGGTATTATTAGCATTTGGCCCCGGGGACCTCGAGTCCAGTGCTTAATTTGAGCCGGTGGTTTACAGTGCTCCGCACCACCACTTAATTGTCAACACCAGCACTTAAGACAGTTTGTTACAGGGTGGAGCTATTTGTCTAAAATATGAATTAAATGAATTAAAGAAACATCATTTGTAAATCGCGTGGTTACCCGGGGGCATCCCAGCGCTGTGAACATTATCAGCCAAGGCAGCAGCGAAGTTATTCGGAGAAGACCTCTGGTTTTATTTAGGGAAAATCCAGGTTTTAAGCATCCTACGGAATGTCATGTAATTGGGTTCCTTTCTTAATTGAAGCGGGAGAGAGTTCCAAAGCTTGGCGATGTTGTATGAAAAAAGACGGCCGCCGCTTCTAGCCTTCTTAATTCTGGGGACGAGAGACAGATGAAGGTCGTTTGAACATAGTTGCCTGTTTGCATGGTAGGGCTAGACCAAAAAAAGAGATTATAGCTGGTCCTTTCCCTCCAATCAGCCTCTGGGCAACACACAGGGCTTTGAATTGGACTCTTTCACGCACTGGGAGCCAATGGAGAGCCCTTAAAGCCGGCTTTGCCGATTGGCGGCTCCAAATGCCCATGAGTGTTCTGGCAGCAGACTTTTGCATCGTTTGAAGCTTAGCCAGGACCGAGCAGGTGGCGCATAAATACAGGGCGTTTCCGTAAACCAAGCGAGATAGAATAAGCGCTTGGACTACAAGCTTTTTTGCTTGAGCGGGTAGCAAAGGGAGAACTTTACGCAACATTCTTAGTATGCCAAAGCAAGATGCAACAACCCTTCTAGCTTGGGATTTGAAGCACAGCTCAGAGTCCAGCCAGAAACCGAGACTCTTTATCTCCAGTTTATGAGCAGGGACCGGGCCCATACATGCTGGCCACGAGAGAGCTACTTCAGAAGGGGAGGAATTACCAAGGAGCATGAGCTCGGTTTTGTCTCCATTGAGTTTTAAATGGGAATGTTGCATCCATCTAGTCACCTCTTCGAGGCAAGGGCCAAGACAGGTGGGGGCTCTGTCTTTCTGGTTCAAGGCGACCACCAATTGGGTGTCGTCCGCATAAGTGACAATATGTACCCCAAAGGGGAGGGCGATATCCGCAAGAAGGGCCATGTAAATATTAAAAAGAGTAGGGCTCAATGACGAGTCCTGGGGCACCCCACAATTGAGGGGCCGGGGGCTTGACATGGCCTCGCCTTCAAATACTTGAAAATATCTGTCCTCCAGGAAGGATCGCAGCCAATGTACAGCGACTCTAGATAAGCCCATGTTTTGGAGGCGTTGGACTAAAATACGGTGGTTCACCGTGTCAAAGGCCGCACTAAGATCCAAGAGTAGCACAGCCAGAGAACCTCCTGCATCCAGAATCCTTCTGGAGTCTTCCACGACTGCCAATATGGCAGTTTCAGTCCCTTGGCCCGGTCGAAACCCGGTTTGGGACGCATGCAGAAGGTTACCTGCTTCCAAATGTCTTGAAAGTATCTGGTTGACGTGTTTTCTGCCAATTTACTAACTCCGGGAAGTAACTAAATGGGTCGGTAATTACTGAGGCAGTCAGGGTCTAGACTCTGTTTTTCAGTGATGCTTATCGGGTATCAGAGCGCTTTACATAGCACCAGTTACGTTACGTTACATGAGGACACACATTAATTTTTGTTAGGCACGGGGAGATTAAGTAATTTGCCCAGAATCACAGGATGTTTAGCGTCATTACCAAGACTCGAACCCAGTTCCCCAGGTCCGAGGTCGAACGCCTTAGCCGTTAGGCCAACTCCTCTCCCCTTAGATTCCTCCGTCAGGGGGATAGGAGAAGGGTCAGAGAAGGAACAACAAATAGTTTGAATTTTGTAATAAAAATAATCAGCAAGTTTGTTGCAGCGGCATTCAGTGGCCTCATGGTTGTCTGAGGGGTCAGAGGCTTTCAGGAGTTTTTTAACAATGCTAAAAGTCTCCCGAGGAGAATTGACTGCACCAGCTACTTTTTCACCAAAGTTTTGAGCTTGGGCTTATTTGATTTCACCTTTGTATAATTTAATATTATCCCTGCACTGCTTTTTCCTGGAGGGAGAAAAATCTTTCCTCCAGCTTCTCTCAGCTCTTTTACACGCTTGCTTCAGCTCGCGAAGATTAGGCGTGTACCAGGCTGATCTATTAGGCCCTGTCTGTATCTGAATATTCTTCTTGGGCAGAACCTGGTCAAAAGACCCCTCAATCTAGCTATTAAGTTGATCGTTAGATAATGTAGGGTCACTATCAATAGGAGGTTTGGTGTTTTCCAAAACCGTGACCCATTCTACTAATATGAGCTTAGGCCAACTGCAAGCGTTTTTCCTAGTTGGTCGAGCAGATGAAATAGCAAACTTGGGGGACCGAAGGAGAGAGATCAGATAATAATCTGACCAATGGATGGGGATGGGTTTCAAACATCGTAACTCTTGTAAATTAGAGAAAACCGGGTCGAGAGGGTGCCCTTTAGAATGTGTTGCATAAGACATTTTCTGAGTAAGTTGGAGAGCTGCGAGATCGCTAAATTCTAAAGCGGCCATTGATCAGTCTCATCAAAATGAATATCCAAAGAGAAAGCTAATACAGCACACCCATAATACATATATAATAGGTCCTAACCATAACCCAAAATATAGACCAATATTATTCCAAGTTACATAAACAGTCACAAAAAAATCGTAATTACATAAAAGTATCCAAAGTTCCAACAGGACATGATGGACAGGTCACAATGCTTGAGTATACAGTGTTCTTTATTGTTTGTTATTTTGAAAGCTCGTATACAAACGTGAAAAGCAGCCAACACATGTTTCGTCTGTACACAATTAGTACTCAGACTTTCTCAAGGCTGTAGACACAAGGAAAATATATACACAGTCAATATATTCCATCCAAAATAACCAAGTACTATATTGGTAAAACATATATACTTTATATTACTCCAAGATCTCACAACCCATGCAGATCACCTGAAAAAAATGCTCAAAAGCAGATCTGTGTTTATAGTAGAAAATATGTCCCAATAGTTGTAAACTACATGAGAGCTATGTACTTAACATAAAACAAAGAAGTAAACCCAGGGATCAGTACTGAGTCCCCTGCACTGAATCCCAATAATTGCAAAAGAAAAAGAAATAAGGATTGTGACCAAATAGAAAAAATTAAAAAAGAGAAGAAGAGCGACCAAATCAAACCATGCCTAAATATAAGAAGACCAAAAACAACTGTGTCAACACCCTAGAACATACTCCCACAAAGAGAATTATGTAAGTATAGACCAAGGATTCGTACACACCATCTGAAAGGTCTATACTAATAAACACACCCACCTATTAATCGATTCTTAGATGATGCCAGAATCAAATTAAGAGTCAAAAAACAACAAACGTAGCCCACTGGGAAGAGGGTCTCCACGGCGAAATAGGCTACGTCTCCGGGCAATCTGGTCGAGAAAGACATAGAAAAGGCACAACTGATGACTAATACAGTTGCCCATTATCACTATTATATGTCCACACAAAACTGTAAACAAACAACAAAGTATAATGTGATGTAATTCCCAAATCAAATTCAGTTAGAGATAAAGTGTACATAGTATTCAGCACATAAACACATAAAATACTATGACAAAGCATATGCCCCAGTCAATATTTACAATCACTTACAGTGCCAGTAGGCAAAGCCAAAGCAACACACTAACAATTATAGTCCGATATCACATTATCCTTTAACAAGGAACTCACCCACTCCGTTGTGCGATGGAACGGTATAACAGACTCCTAAAATCAATATGACTTCGTGTAGAAATAGATACCCAATCGGATGCAAACGTGAAAAGCCCGTAGTGATCCTAAGTAAAAAGGGGATCCAGGTGATGACACTGCATCTGTATTGCGCACGGCATTACAAAAAATACGCAAATATGTGCTATTGCGACTCACCTCTTAATAAACACCTTGGATAAACACGTTGTAAAGGGACAGAGTAGCCACAAGGTAGGACCGACCCTATTCCATCGTATCCTAGGTATAATACGTAAAACCTAGGATACGACGGAATCGGGTCGTATTTTTTGTAACGCCAGGCACAATACAGATGCAGTGTCATCACCTGGATCCCCTTTTTACTTAGGATCACTACGGGCAGCTATTCAATTTGGCTTCCGATTGGGTATCTGTTTCTATACGAAGTCATATTGCTTGCCACTAGACTGCGCATTTCAAATCACTATGTTAAATACAAACCAGATTTTCCCACACCTAAAATGGCCGCCGTAAGCATGCGAGCAAGCGTTTACTAGTCTAGGATTACTACAACCTGGTCTTGTACGTTTTGTTTTAGTAAGGGGACCGCTTATCTCTGAAGCAGTCCCAGGCTCACATAGTCCTAGAGATTCCGCTTACCTGGCACGTGTGCCTGCGGCATCGTGCATGGCAATGAACTTGCTATAAAGCTGTTCTGCCAAATCGTACTTCTGTTGCTGGAAATGCGAGTGCGCCGAGGCTAATATCTCTCCCCCGTTCTCCATCGTGTGGACCCAGCCTGCTCCAGCCACGGCCGCTCCTGGGAAAGCGACTACACGGTATTCTGAAAGAGCGAGTCTTCCTTTGTGCGCATCAAAGCAAGACTGGAACCCGAAACACCTTTCCAGGACATTTGAGGAAGTATAACGATCATTGTAATGGTGCTCATTTAACCGCCATATTGGAAGGGTGCAACTTCCCGTATAGTAAGTACACTATTAGGTCTCGGAGAAAATGCTTTAGTCCAAAATAAACTCTTTTTTTTCAGTTTCTTACTGTTACTAGAAACATACAGCTAGACTATAGTCATATTTAAATAACATGAATAAGCTTTTAAACATTGTAATTCTTCATCGTGGACATGTTTTACTCAGTGTATGAGTAAAACGAAGTTTTGCTTAGATTTTTTTTGCTGCTCATAACGTTCTGTTCTAAAAGTAGTCTTAGAAGGGGGCTGTAAACGGTGTGTGTGGAAATCCTAAAGAAGCGGCTTGGCCATGAAGCTTACTTAAGACATTTTTGGTTCTGATGGAATTTAAATCACTGGCATTATTTGTGTAATATCAGAAATTTTGGGTTACGTTCATTTTGCGTTCTTACTCACTGTTCGTTGTAAAATGAATGGCTAAAAGAACGCAAGCTCCTATTGCGAGCACTACTGTTATTTCCTGGATATTTAAAATCACCTTTACCAATAGGACCAACAGTCCATCAATATGGTCACAGCCAATATGTGTTTCGCGGTGGTGAACTTCTTCTTCAGGGCTAAGCAGATGTAGTGGATAGTTGTCATACAGTTAGAGACCAAAAGCACCATTCATTTTACAAACTGGTACAGTCAGATCAATTATGATTGAAGATAATGTGAGACCTATTGTAGTGTCGTCATGCCTGACACGGCGCTGCGCGCCATGACCAGGCAGAGGAGGAAGCGGAAGGGAGCGGGCCGGAAAGGGGAGTAACAAAGGTGCAGAATAAATGTCAAACGATCTCCTGCTGTCAGTCTTGTCATTTCATGCTGACACACGAAACTGGCGACGAGGGTGGGATGCGGAAGAACCCGTCTGCCTGTGCAGTATTGCATCACCTGCAGTGAGGCAGAGAGCCTGCATCAAAGATGCCAACACCCGCTGTGCAGTGGCCCGCGTCAGAGCCAAGTACCTGCCATACGCTGCTGCCGCCGGCACTGTCAGCCGCTCCAAACGTGTGCCAACCCCCAGAATCTCAGAGTTGGGGTAAGTCTCTTCACCACGTGTCTGTGGCACACGCACGCCTGTCCTAACTGGCTGCCATCTTGAGGTCAGGCAGTTAACATTGGGAAAACCCTGCCACCATTCTGGCTGCCGTTTAAAGTCAGGCAGAGCAGAAAAACACCACTACCTCTACTACAGGGGAGGAATGCGACAGTACTCCTGCGTGCCTCTGCTGCCAGCTACACCCTTACAATACCAGGTGCAGCGCAAACACGCTGCGGAGTTGAGAAGAGTGAACAAAATCGCCTATGCGCCGTCATGTCTACGCCCCCAGATTCCTTCCAGAATGGGCAACCGGTTCCCAGGGCTGCCAGGGGTATCGTTCCTGCGCCCCCCGGAACCCCTGATGCTGACATCTGGAAAGAGCATGGGTCCTAGATGGCAAAGCTGGCTGGAAGACTTCGAGGACTTCATGAAAGGATCGAGGGTACTGGACCCCAACCAACAACTGATCGCTCTGCGTAATCTGGTGGGCAAAGACGTTGGACAAATCATCAAGGAACTACCACCGGCCACGTCTGCCTCCTACGCAGACGTGAGGGAGGCACTCAACAGAAAATTCCTCCCCAAGCGAAACCTAGGCTATGAATGCTACACCTTCAATTTAGCGTCCCAAGAAAAGGATGAAGCGATGAGCGATTTCATTACGCGCCTTAAGCGCCTAGCCCAATACTGTGATTTCGATAACTTCGCTACCAAAAATGCACTTCGACTACGGATCATAGAAGGGTGCGTATCTGAATCCCGGCGCTTGCTAAGAAACATCACTCCCTAGATGACATCGAAGAGCTCGCGCGCATAAATGACCAAGCGAAGAGCATGCGAAAAAGATGGAAGCAGGCAAGACAGAGAAACGTGAGCAAGCTTTTCGACTGCACTCTCGGGCAGACACACAGCGCCAGTCAGATCCCAGGAAACCCTTTAAACCCATGAGCCAAAATCGTGGCGGAAGCAAGAACAGCAAAACTCAGAAACAACGATTGCAGTGCTATCGTTGCGGCCAAGACTACCCCCACACCTGCCCATGCCGCCATGGGACAACAGTGCCGCCGCCATGGGACAACAGTGCCACCGCCCTGGGAAAGACAATCACTTTAAAACAGTGTGCAAGACTTATCGCAAGGAGTTCGCGCCAACCAAATGTAACCCGGGACCTCATCATCACGCAAGAGCGGTACGAGAGAGAAGAGACTGATCACCAGCTCATCGAGATCCAGTAGCCGGTCACACCTCTTATTGGTCTCGACGATCGTCATCAAGGGAATCATCAGCCCTCATGAGGTACTGGGTTTTTAAGAACCGGCACAGAACCGGTAACCCAGCGGTGCCAGGGAATCAACACCCAGAGACCTCGGGTTCTTCCTGATCCAGACCTACAGAAACTCGGAGTCTTCTAGGTGAAGTCAAAGATTAGTTTATTGGCTGCAACCAAGGTAACAAGTGTCCTAGAAGTACAATACGGGTATGTTCTCAGGAGACTGCACACTTTTGCAAAGTCAGGCTTCTCTTCTTATACACAATTTTGGGCCTCGGGCAAAACATTCTTGGTTGTAAAGTAAATCGTTAACATATTTTGGTACAAAGAAAAAGCAGAGTCATGATGACATGTCCATATTTCACTTCGCGCTGCCTTCAACAAATCATTTGGCAAGGCCCAACATTTCATCAGATATCACTGGACCCCTAATAAAAACGGGCACCTCCCCACGATAAAGTAAGTGAAGCAAAAGAGTGGAGATAGATGTGAGCAAGATATGGCAGGTGTGCGCGCTGAAATGGTTTTATGGTTTGTTGAGCCTAGATGCTATCTTGCTCGGCCACTGGGAGGGAACTGACCTAACGAGTTCGGCCTGGGGCAATGGTTCCAACTTGTACTGAGGTCAGGGAAAAGTCGATTAAGGAGTACGTGTCCTTGTGGAATCAAATTCAACTGGATTAAGGCCTATGTAAAGGGCAACATATAAATGGGAGCCAAGGGTTCAGAATGTAAGTGACGATTTCGAGGTGAAATCGTCACTCGAATAGGCTGAAAATACATGTACATGATGTACTCGTCATTCTCGGTCTTTTGATACCAAATTCGTCATGTTTCGACGAAGTTTTAATTCTCGAGTCCAGAACTATTATATGAATCCAGATTTTCAGAACCACAAACCCTCCTTTTGCCCTTACATAGGCAATTAATCTATCCTCATGTTAGTCTGAGTCCAGATCTATATTCCTAAAGTCATTGAGATGTTGCTGTAACATCATTCTAGTACTTAGTTCATCTCTTGACACAGGCTTCCTTACACATGATGTAACGCAGAGGCCACATATTGCAGGAGCACACTGTATGCACAGACAGAACAGGAAAAGAATGGCTAAGACCATCCCAATGACCATAAGAATTTTCCATCCCCAGGCAGATATCAGTTCCCAGAACCATCCCATTAACGACCAATCTCCTTTATCCACATGAATAGATTCGGAAATCTTATGCAGTTTGGAGATGGCCCTGTACACTGTTGGAGCATTATCTGGGATGAAAATGCAACAACTAGATTGGATCAATTTGCATACTCCACCTCGGTCTGCAAGTATAACATCCAAAGCGACCCGGTTCTGAAGGGTCATAAGTCGATCCGACTGGAGCTCAGCGGTTAAGTTACTAAGGGCACCAGCAGTTTCAATCACGGTGGATTCAACTACCCTTGTTAATTGCCTTATGTTTCTACTGTTAGCCATGGATCCCCAGAACGGCAGAAAACCCTTTGCAAAGTCCCCAAATTCTTGACCTGCAGTGTCTTCTTTACTCAAAACACCTCTAACTACCCTTGTCCGGTGGTAATCCGCCGCTGCTGTGTAGGTGGGAGGTAACAGGAATGAAACAAAACATGAGCCCGAGAAGTCAGGGGGCAACCATGTATAGGCTCTATCATGGCAGATGAAATAAGTACCCTTAGCGGCTAAAAACACAGGGGAAGTCTGAGATCCAAAAACGTACGTTTCTGTACAGATACTCTTCCCTAGCTGAGCTCTGGGATTCTTGCCAATACCTTGCAGACACATTTGACCTTGATGGGGTACGATCCAGATAGGGGACGATCTTTTGGCTTGCTGTTTCTCACTTAAAGTAGTGCCATATCCGGTCACGTTCCAACCTACATATGCAAGTATCTCATCATCCGGAGTATCTTCATAAGAAGTTACTTCCTTGATCATGTCAACTATACCTTTGACTAGGGCGCTAGTCTTGAGGTTGTCTTTTACAGAACGTAGGGGTTGGACTTCTCGTGCATATATGAACATTGTCCTATATGCCCATACTGAACCATTGTGACTAAATGGCAGGACCAAATAGGGGATACCTCTATCCGTTGTGTGAGGCATGAGACCGCACACCCAACAGTTAGTTGTGTTCATTACTAGTTGGTGTTGGTGTAATAACTGAACAAAGGAGTTATTAATGAACTCTAATCTCCTATTCGATTCGTGGTCAGGCAGAGGGTGGAAAGAATGAGAGGAAACAGTAGGAGGAGGTATGGGTGATGCAGTAGGCGCAAATGTTATATGGAAAGAGAATAAAACATAACTTATCAAAAAGATCATTACGCTGGATAGCATAAAAATACACAATATTATAAAACTTTTCTTTGTCATCGTGTGACACAGTCTCTGCTTAAAGTTCATTGTTTTGGCAGGTCTCTCCACATCAGGAAACTCCATCCTCTCTAAGGTGCTGCCCGCGGTGGTAGGTTGCCTCTGCTAAAGGATGCTTCCGTCAGTCTAGGGCAACTCCCTTGGACCAACCAGAACTACCGACCTAACGTCGTCAGCTGCACCCAAAAGACTTTAATCAACCGCGGCCCTAGCAGCGGAACCCGGATGGCGGTTCGAAAAACAAAAATAAGCAAGTTACCTAGATGGGAGATCTGCACTTTCAAAAATAGTACTTGGGGGGGAAAAAAGGATAATTTCAGTTGTCCATAGGTCTTGGTCTCAATTTATAAAAAGGAATCACTTTTATTAGTCTGTTTTACTCGGTCGCAAATTATAGCGTCTTTTCCCTGGTACTGTCTGGTCCTGAAACAGGAGTTCAGGTTCCAAAGAGTTAAATTGTTCTGGTGGTGGCACAGTCTCTTGAAAAATGTTCTCGCTTTCACATTCAGGGTTAGTTTCTTTTACACGGTCATCGCTGACAGGTATGACACGTGGCACAGTTGTAAGTTCTGAGTCAGTGGCACCTTTCTGGATCCACTGGTCATGTGGCGGAGGTGAAGGGATTCTCTTGCAATGGACCCAGTGGATCCAGTTGGCCTTCCCCTCCACTCGAACTGCTGACCTCGTGGAAAGAAGGACGAGGTGCGGCCCGGTCCACCTGGGCTGGTCGTTCTTTGTCCTTTGAAAGTTTCGCACGAGTATCCAGGATCCAGGGACAATGGAGTGACTTGGAGTCTCAGAGACCGGAGGCAGGGTGTTGTGGACCTGTTGATGTAAAACACGCAATTTAGCCGTCAATTCATACAAGTAATCAAGCAAAATAGGGTGTTGCAGCTCGCTGAACTTCGTGGGCCTAGGCACTCTCCATATGTTGGCTGGTTGGCCAAAGACAATTTCGTAAGGGCTGAGTTTCACTCGCGAATGCACAGTCATTCTGGTGGATAGGAGTGCTAAGGGTAGAGCGTCAGGCCATTTAAGACCTGTGCTCGCTTGGATTTTGGCCAATTTAAGTTTTAGCGTGCCATTGTAACATTCCACTAATCCAGCTGATTGGGGGTGATTTGCAGCGTGGAACTTCTGCCTAATGCCTAGCCCTTCACACACTCTTTTCATCACACGACCCACAAATTCACTTCCATTGTCAGACCAGACCATTCTAGGCATTCCAAACCTGGGGAAGTACTCTTTTACAAGGGCTTTTGCTGTGGACAAGGCAGTATTGTCTTTTAGGGGATAGGCTTCTACCCATCTTGAGAAGGCACAAACAACAACGAGCACGTATTTTAAGTTGTTGCACCTCTCCATATGTATGAAATCTAGCTGCAAAACCTCGAACGGATACGTAGGAGGTGCAAAATGACCAGCTGGAGTTGGGGTTCCCCTACCAGGATTGTGCTTCAGACATACCATGCAATTCTTGACAACATTCTCTGCACACTTGGGAATCCCTGAATTCTTCCATACTGGGGCCAACAACTCGCAAATCCCTTTCACGCTGATATGAGCCATTCCATGAGCCATTGTAACCACTGCAAGCACATATGCATCGGGTAACAACCATCTCTGATGCTCTGTCAATTCAACCCAACAACCATTTGCATCCATTCTTCCTGTACTCTCTCTCCACGTGCTCAACTCTTTCTCTGTGGCCTCAGCTTGGATGGACTTCACACTCTCTATCGTGTCCTCACATATTCCAACCTCACCAGTCCATCTTTCAGGGCCTGCAACATACATTCGGCTCATCACATTCTTTGCCGTTTCTTTAGCGGTCTCATCAGCAAACGCATTTCCGCGACCTACATCATCAGTCACCTTCTTGTGAGCACTGCATTTCACAATCGCCATTTGCAGGGGCAAGGTCAGTGATTCAAGAAGCTCATTCACCAACTGACCATGCTGAATCTTAGCTCCATGCGAAGTCAGGAACCCACGTTCTCTCCACAATCGTCCAAAACTGTGAGCCACTCCAAAAGCATACTGACTATCAGTGTAGACAGTCACTCTCATTCCTTTAGACAACACACATGCTCTCGTAAGTGCGACTAATTCTGCGGCTTGAGCTGAACCATGTGGTATTCGCGCAGTTTCAACAACTGTGTGCAAAGTTGTGACAGCATATGCTGTAGTCACGTTACCATTTGGGAGTTTAAAGCATGAACCATCTACCCATAATGTACCATCACATTCAGCAAGAGGAGTGTCAAATAAATCCACTCTCCCTTTTGTCTCTTCCTCTGTTGTGAGGAAACAATCGTGCTGTTCTAAAGCATCTGATTCCTCCGCAATTGGTAACAATGTGGCTAGATTTAGGGTACTACACCTTTTTATGTGCACATGGCTCGCTAGTAGCGTTAATTCGTAACTGGACAGTCGAGCACTAGTTAAGTGCTGTGTCTTGGTTCTATTTAACAATGTGTCTACTGCATGCGGGACCATCACGATTAGTGTATTATTCATTACTAGACCTGCAGACTGTCGAATAGAAACAGCTGCTGCTGCTGTGGCCCTTAAGCAACTTGGCAATGCTTGTGCTACCGGATCCAAAGTTGATGAAAAATAGGCGCATGGCCGCTGTCTACCTCCGAATAACTGAGTCAACACAGACAATGCACAGCCTTCCTTCTCGTGGACATACAATGTGAAAGGCTTACTGTATTTGGGGTTACCCCATACAGGAGCCGAACATAATGTTGTGCGTAATTCGAGAGAACTTTTCTGACACTCTTCAGACCAAGGAATGGGATTGGGTGTATTTTTACACGTTAATGCCACCAAGGGTTTGGCCAATAACGAAAAATTTGGAATCCACTGTCTACAGTACGATGTAATGCCCAAGAAAGCACGCACTTCTCTCTGTGTTCTTGGCACACTCAATTTCGCTATTGCCTGAATTCTTTCTGGGGTCAGTTTCCTTCCCTCCTTCGATAAGAGGTGACCTAAGTAGGTCACTTCTTGTCGGCAATATTGAAGCTTGGAAAGTGACACCTTGTGATGCAGATCACACAGATGACGCAATAATGTCAATGTGGCCTCTTTACAAAATTTCTCAGTATCTGCAGCAATGAGCAAATCGTCCACATACTGTACAAGAGTGGCACCTTTAGGCAAAACAATCGTGTCAAGCTGAGTTTTCAGAGCTTGACTGTATATTGAGGGGCTTTCACAGTAGCCTTGAGGAGCGCGTTTAAAGCGGAAGCTTCGACCTCCTAAACTGAAGGAAAAAATGTCCCTGCTCTCCTCAGCAATTGGGATGCTGAAGAAAGCATTCTTTAGGTCAATCACTGAAAACCATGAAGCAGAAGCTGGAATCATAGTCAATAATGTGGTAATGTCGGGGACAACTGGGAATTGTGGCACAACTATCTTATTTACTTCTCGAAGATCAATCACGAATCTGTACACAGGTGGCTGAGAAGGGTCAGTTCGTTTTAAAACAGGCAGAACAGGACTATTGCAGACATTGCCTCGTGTTTCTTCAATCACATCCTTTCCAATCAGTTCGTAAACGATCGCTAGCAAAGCTTTTTCACCCTCATTAGATATTTTGTATTGAGGAATTCGTGGCATTTTAACATTGGTTTTCAATGTTACGACATATGGTGGAATTTCTAAAAGACCAACATCATTAGGACCAGTAGCCCAAAGAATATCTGGGAGAAGTGATAATTCTGCTGGAAGTGCATCTCTCGACAAATACATGGGAGAAACTACTTTCTTACCTAAAGTAAGTTGCACTCCTGAAATAGAACAGTACAAAGTCGCATACAATCTTTTTAACAAATCCAATCCTAACAAATTTTCACCACAACCTGTTGTCAGAATAAGGGGTGCTTCGAATTCACAAGGACCAACAGAAAGAGATAAAGGGTCAGAAATCGGATTTCTAACTGGGGCGCCAGAAAAACCTACAGAAACGTTCATTTCGCCAGACAAAGGTGCGCCAGGGAGCTTGGAGTGCATAATAGAACTCTTTGTAGCACCAGTATCCAACAGAAAAGGTTCTGACACACCTGATGTAATCACCTCAACGTAAGGTCCACTCTGATCTACTGGAACTGAAACAACTCCCTCTCTTTGTCTATGGCTGTCCTAGCAATCATTATTCTCCCACTGCTCATTTTCTGGGTAATAATCATCAACATAGTATTGAGCTGTCCTGTCAGATACGTTATTTTGCTGATCAAACCTGTTCATAGAGTTTTGTGGTGAAAGGGGACGTGCGTCCTGTGGGGCGTTTCCACGCCCTCTACCTCTAGGTGCTTGCTGACTGCCACGACCTCTTACACCAGAAACTCCATTTGCACGTTGTGATAGGACAGGACAATTATACTTGTAATGACCCTCTTGTTTGCAATATAAACACTGTTTGGGGCCTACAAATACACGGGGTTGAGTATACTCGAATCTTTGTGAGTTTCTCTGATACTGTTGAGGCTGCTGAAAAGTATTTTGGTAGTGATTTTGACCATTATTATTTTGATTACCACCACCACGTGGCGGATAGGCTTGCTGTAGCAAAACCTTCGTTTTTAGTTCTCTAGTTTTCTTTTCCACTTTATCTTTCTCATCTTTGTCCCTATTCTCGTAATATTGTGCGGTAGCCAATATCTGGGCTGAAGATGAGACTGCCCAAGAACTTTCTGAATCTTTTAATTTTTTACACAATTCTGGAAGCAGATTGTGCACGAATTTATCGACAAACAATCTCTGACCACCTTCTGTGGTCATATCTTGACCGCTGTGGTCAACAAATGTTTCTTCAAACCTGGTGAAGAAATCTGAAACAGTTTCTTCTTTCTTTTGCTTGCATGCAGACAACTTATCCCAATTTACGCGTATTGCAGGCATTATCGTTTTCATGTAATCTACTATTTTACCAGGGAGTTCTGCTATCAAAGGCTAAGGCTTGGCACCACCAACTTGTCGGGCATCTGCAGCAGTAATATTAGCCCATGTGTCACCTAATTCCTGGTCATGATCTATATGACGAATTTTACCCCATAAAGGCTGTGGAACAACATTTCCAAATAACATATCGATATCGGCTAGATTCATTATACATGACCCAGCAGTTTGTGACAACTCTTTATAGTACCCTGCAGGATTTTTACGCGGATCTGGTAATGTTTGTTTGAGTGCTAAAACTTCAGCTCGCTTCCATGGGACATGTACCCATACAGGCTGAAAGTGTGGCAGAATAGGTGGGACAGCAGTCGTGTCACCCTCTCTCCATTGTGGGGGAACTTCTCTCATAGGGTATTGTCGCGCCTTTTTCCTACTGGATGTATTAGATTCAGATGGTGACCCAGAACTGCTTCCCTTACTCCGATATGATAATAACATTTCAACTGCTTTCTCCACATCTGGACCTACAATCATACCTTCTCCGAACCTAAATCGTACACGACACATTTCTCGTGGGATGCATTCCTGGTCATTGTCTTCTAAATCCTCGCAAAGGAAAACACACATCTGTTCGAAAACATATCTCTGTGTCGCTGTTTCCCATTGATTGAAGACTTCCATGACAGACTGTACATCATATTTTGCAGTGTCCATGACCCATTTCCGAGCTAAACCATTCAGAGAATCTCTCTCTTGGTAATCAGGTAGTTGACTTCGCAACTGTCTTCTTCCCATGTTAGGGGTCGTAGTAGGCGACCCGAAAAGAGGTAAAAGAAGGTTAGTAACAGTGCTGGCCATTTTCTGCCAAATGGAAGGTGAAACTGAAGGACAAACAGATGGAAAAACGGGGTGAGATAAGGTGGGGGTAGAGATAGCAGAAGAGGTATCCGGGGAAATAGAGGGGGCACTAGGCAAAATCGTAGAGGGAGCATTAGGAGGCGTAAAAAGTACAGTAGGCAAAATTGTAGAAAACACAGGTGAAACAGAAGTGGTCGATGGGCCTGGAGGAGGCTGCACCGAAGAAGTAGGAGCCAGCTGAAGAACAGCTGGTGGGTGCTGTTGAGGAGCAGGAGGCGTAGTTTGCGCAACTAAAGGTTGCGGGGGTGCTGTGGCATTCTGCGCATAGGGGGGTGGTGAATTTAGTAAATGCGACATTAATGGGTCTTTTTCATGCTCTTTTGCTGCCTCTTGCTGAAGAGACGGCAAAACTGGATAACACTTATCTATTGCCATTTTACGTTGCCTGTGCAACTGCTCATTCATCTGCTCTTCTTCATTATCTTTAAACTGTACAGCAGCTTGCATTACTGAAAGTCCCCCTTCTCTCTTATTTTTCTTAGCTAATTTATTTTCTTTTTGTTTGGCTTCTTTACGCCATAAGCGGAAAGAGTCAAACATCGCCGTCCGGGCTTTCTTTTTAAAGAGTTTAACTTCAAGGTTGTCTAAGATTTCAGAATCAAAACTACCATATTGGGGCCATTTTAGAACACCATCTTTCCTAGTGTATTTAATCCATACTTCGTTGTAGGTGATGGGGCCTACCCCATGTTTTACATACAGTTCGTAAGTCGGAGTTCCAACTGGAGGAACCGGGCATGAGTCCTCCAATCGGGAGTCCCTATTATTACTACCAAGACAAAACAAATTCCCAAGTCTAAGACTAGGCATCTTCGCTCTCTAGTCTAGTTCCAAACTTCAAAGGATTATCGATTACGATATTTCTCGTGAATACACGAGTCCTTCGGTTTTGGTGCTTGCAAGTACCAATACAAAACTTTGTATCCAAAGATACCCAAAAGTAAGTCCAACTAAGGACTGGGAGACGCTCCACTTATACTTAACTGAAATATCGATGACGTCACCAGAAGACTCGTCTCAGTGTTTCGCTCTACCAAAAACTTCAAGGGTCCAAATCAGGGCGATAGCCAGGGCAGCAGTCCTTGTAGCCGTCGGGAAGCGGGGAACCTCGCAGCAAAGACCTTCGGACCACGTCGACATGCAGGGGTCGATGAGGTGGTTGGCCGTCCTCCGGAATTTCCACACGAAGCTCCTCACGATCTTCAGGCTGACTGGTACCACTGGAATCGCCCCAAACGTTGGGCGCCAACTGAGGTACTGGGTTTTTAAGAACCGGCACAGAACCGGTAACCCAGCGGTGCCAGGGAATCAACACCCAGAGACCTCGGGTTCTTCCTGATCCAGACCTACAGAAACTCGGAGTCTTCTAGGTGAAGTCAAAGATTAGTTTATTGGCTGCAACCAAGGTAACAAGTGTCCTAGAAGTACAATACGGGTATGTTCTCAGGAGACTGCACACTTTTGCAAAGTCAGGCTTCTCTTCTTATACACAATTTTGGGCCTCGGGCAAAACATTCTTGGTTGTAAAGTAAATCGTTAACATATTTTGGTACAAAGAAAAAGCAGAGTCATGATGACCTGTCCATATTTCACTTTGCGCTGCCTTCAACAAATCATTTGGCAAGGCCCAACATTTCATCAGATATCACTGGACCCCTAATAAAAACGGGCACCTCCCCACCATAAAGTAAGTGAAGCAAAAGAGTGGAGATAGATGTGAGCAAGATATGGCAGGTGTGCGCGCTGAAATGGTTTTATGGTTTGTTGAGCCTAGATGCTATCTTGCTCGACCACTGGGAGGGAACTGACCTAACGAGTTCGGCCTGGGGCAATGGTTCCAACTTGTACTGAGGTCAGGGAAAAGTCGATTAAGGAGTACGTGTCCTTGTGGAATCAAATTCAACTGGATTAAGGCCTATGTAAAGGGCAACATATAAATGGGAGCCAAGGGTTCAGAATGTAAGTGACGATTTCGAGGTGAAATCGTCACTCGAATAGGCTGAAAATACATGTACATGATGTACTCGTCATTCTTGGTCTTTTGATACCAAATTCGTCATGTTTCGACGAAGTTTTAATTCTCGAGTCCAGAACTATTATATGAATCCAGATTTTCAGAACCACACTCACTCCCATTTCTCAAGACAGCGATGAGTATGTCTGCATGGTCGCGGACCCTGACCGATTAAAGAAGTAACCCAGGCTGCATATTCAAATGGGAAACCACCCTGCATAGTTCGTTTTAAATACTGCAGCATCACTCAATTACATATGCACAACTGAGTACAAGAGGATGAATCTGAAACCCAAACTACAGCCGGCCACTGTGCGTGTTTTCACCTGGATGTCCAAGGAACCCCTGCCGTTCCTAGGACAATTCCGTACATCTCTGACATACGCAGACAGGACCGTTCATGCCCAAATCCATGTCATAGAAGGCCCTGAAGTGGCTTACTGTCTTCACAGCTTACCCACAGCGGAGCGCCTGACGCTAGTGGAAATCCTGTACAAAGTGGATGACATGCCTGATATCAGTAATTTCCCAAAACTGTTCTCTGGACTAGGAAAACTTGCTTATTTCAAAGTTTGACTGCACATAAATGAATAAGTGTCCCCTGTGGCCCAACATCACCGGAAAGTACCTTTTCACCTCCAGCAAGCGGTGGATTAAGAATTATAGGATATACTGGGAGCAGACATAATCGAGAGGTCAACGGGACCCCCTGTGGGTCTCGCCAGTGGTAGTAGTGCCCAAACGGGAATCAGAGAACAAAGTGCATCTCTGCATGGATATGCGAGCTCCGAACACAGCCATTGAGCGGGAAAGGCATCATGGACTCCACATCAGCGACATGATCACCCGCCTGAACTGAGCAAAATTAGATCTAAACAAGGGGTATCATCAGCTTGAGCTCCACGAGAAGTCCCGGTACATCACCACTTTTACCACGCACCAAGGGGTCTTCAGGTACAAACGCCTCAACTTCGGAATTTCCTCGGCAGTGGAAATATTTAAAGAGGCGGTGCGGCGAGTCATCCAGCACATTCCTAACTTGTTCAACTACAGTGACGACATTTTGGTATTTGGTGAAACTCGCAAGGAACACGGCAAGGCTCTTGATCGCGTGTGTCATGCTCTTCTAAATGCCAACCTCACGCTCAACCGAGACAAGTGCGAGTTTCACAAGTCTACGCTAAAGTTCTACGGTCTCATTTGCTCCAGTGACGGGATGCTACCTGATCCTGAAAAAGTATCAGCATTATCTGACATGCCATGCCCCTGAGATGTCAGTGATATACAATCCTTCCTGGGTATGGCTAGCTACAGTGCCCGTTATATCAAGGACTACGCCACCATCAGTTACCCCCTGCGGGAGCTCACAAGACCAGGCCAAATGTTTCATTGGCCCACCAAGTGTGAGCAAGCATTCAGCCAAATCAAAACAACAGGGAGTCTGCCATCAACCTAGCTTACTTCAACCCCCGCAAGAAAACAGAAATCACAGTCGATGCAAGTCCTGTAGGACTGGGAGCCATCTTAGCTCAATACGATGATGAAGGAGAATAGTGACATATTGTAGCGTACGATAGTCGCAGCCTCAGCGACACAGAGAAAGCTTACTCCCAGCCCATAAAAGAGAGTCTGGCAGTTGTGTGGGCGTGTGAGTACTTCCATCTCTTCATCTACGGGAAGCACTTCACGCTAATTACTAACCACCATGTCGTCCTAACGATCTTCGGAAATCCTCGAGCAAAGATGCCACCACGGATCGAACGGTGTGGTATTCGGCTCCAAGAATATACGTACACCATTGTTCACAAACCGGGGAAGACGGAGAACCCAGTAGAATACATATTGCGATAACCCAGGACGTCAACAAGGATCATTGATTAAGCAAGGCCACCCGCAGTCCCACTATAAGCTATCATAGAAGCCAATGCTAAGGGCGCCACGCTCCAGAACATAATACATCATATCCGCACGAACTCGTGGAGACACCTGGAGGAGACATTAAGTGACAAGACTGTCAACATGCAAGAACTTGGGTCATTTCATCATGTCAAAGACAATCTCACAATCCGCACAAATGGACTGCTATTAATAATAATAATAATAAAAACACTTATAAAGCGCCTGGTTACACTTATGACAGTGTGTCCCCGCGCTAAGAAATGCTGCAGTATATCAAAGAGGCCGAGGTAAGGAGCCCACGCGGGTACAGGGGTACAAAACCAATATTACTTTGGGAAAAGGTATGTTTTAAGTTTGAGCCTGAATATTGTTTCAGAGGGCTCCATGCGTAGATCTAGCGGGAGATTGTTCCAGTGCTTACTTGCAAGAAAGCGAAAGGAGCTACCTCCCATCCTGGTCTTACGTACGCGAGGGAGCTGAAACAGCATCGCTCCCGCAGATCTAAGGTTCCTGGTGGGGCGGTGAATAGTCAGCAGGTTGCGTAGGTAACTGGGTCCTTTTCCCTGGGCAATGCGGTGGGCGAAGCATAGAGCTTTAAACTTAACACGTTCCTCAACAGGGAGCCAGTGAAGTTTTCGTAGTGCTGTTTTACCGGAGGCTCTGCGGGGGAGATTCAATACCATGCGGGCCGCGGCATTTTGGACACACTGTAGTTGATGTAGACATTTACGGCTTAGTCCTAAAAAAAGGTGTGGAGTAACCAGGGCATGAATGAGTGTCTTCCTGGCGCTAATGGGGAGGAGATCTAGGACTTTCCGAAGAGTTTTTAAAATACCGAAACATTTACCCGTAACTTTACTGATTTTTTGCTTAAAGGAAAGCTCCGCATCTAGCCATATTCCCAAGTTTTTCACCAGGTTAGCGGGGTGGGGAAGTGCGCCCAGTTCTGATGGCCACCAAGCCTGCGACCAGGCAGAAGGGGATTTGCCCACTATCAACACTTCTGTTTTATCGCCATTGAGGCGTAGGCAATTGCTATGCATCCACCCTGCCAGAGAGCGCATGCAGTTGGAAAAATTGATGGCATCCTCTGGTTGATTGTGGGTGAGTTTAATTATCAATTGGGTATCGTCAGCGTATGTGACGATATCCACACCAAAAGTTTCCACTATATGGGCTAGCGGCTCCATATAAAGATTAAAAAGCGTGGGGCTCAAGCTTGAGCCCTGTGGTACCCCATGTTTTAATTTGTGGATAGATGATTTATATGGAGGGCATTGTACTTGGAAACTACGGTTTTCCAGAAAGGATACCATCCATTTCAGAGCTGGCCCGTCTACTCCCAGATCTGAGAGGCGAGACAGCAGTGTTGAGTGCAGCACGGTGTCAAAAGCTGCACTCAAGTCTAATAATACCAATGCTGCTGTCTGCCCCTCATCTGCAAGTTGTCTTAAACATTCTGTGGAGAATAGAGCCGCCGACTCAGTAGAGTGGCCTGCTCTGAACCCTGATTGCGTAAAGTGGAGAAGCGAGTTCTCTTCGACAAACTTCATAAGTTGGCTGTTTACTATCTTCTCCACCACCTTCCCACAGAAGGGGAGGAGAGAGATAGGACGAAGATTTTGTAGCTGGGAAATGTGTATATTAGCCTTTTTTTTCAGAGGTATTACTTGTGCCATTTTCCAGGTATCAGGCACATAGCATTCCTGAAAGGAAAGAGTAATCAAGTGCTCCAATTGCTCAATCATACAGTCAATGACTGCCTTACAGCGATTGGGGGCAATCACATCGATGGGGGAGCCAGACTGAATGCCATTGATGATTTTTAGCAAGTCTGCCCTCTCAGGAACAGTGAACTGGGTCAGAGGCCTTTTTAGCACCGACACTTCCCACGACTGGGTCAGTGGTCAACATGCCTCCTGTGAAAGTGGCATGTAGAGAATCCACTTTTTTTATGAAAAAGTCAGCGATATCTTCACATATTTCATTGGTGTAGTTATCCTGGGTCTCAAGCCTAGTTGGAGTAGTGAGCTCCTTATAGATCAGAAAGAGCTCTTTAGTGGGATTTTTGGCCGATTCAATGCGTCCATTGTAATGAGCGCCTTTGGCTGCTCTGACTAGTTTATAATAGGTTTTTAATTCTTTCTTATAAAGCATCTTATCCTCTGGAGTATAGTTTTTCCTCCAGTGACGCTCAGTATTTTTACACTTAGCTTTGGCTTCCCTAAGTTCCTTAGAAAACCAGGGGGCGCTTTTATTTTTCCTAATGGGAGGTTTGGATGACCAGGGAGCTATTGTATCCAGAGCCCTAGACACCCAGTTCTCATAGTGAACCCAAGCCTGTCGCTGAAGGGCGGCGGGTCTTTAAGTAGGGCAGATTTAAAATTTTCTGGCGTAAACTTCTTCCAGTTTCTATGTTTCACAGGCTGAGTTTTAGTCCCACTGTCATCCTGAGGAACAGCTTCCACTTCAAACGGAATGGCGAAATGGTCTGACCAGGCAATTTGCAGTGGCATAGCTGTTTTAATTCCTTCCCAGTTGGCAAAAATGGGATCTAAAAGGTGGCCACCTTGATGAGACGGGGCCATAGATTGAAGTTTAAGTGATCGAGCCTTCATTGCCACTATTACCTCCTGTGCCACCTTACAGTCCGGGTTTTCAAAATGCAAATTAAGATCTCCTAATACAAGAAATTTCTTATACCGCAGAGTATATGTAGTTATCAGCTCTGTCAAGAGGTTACAGAACTGTGTAGCCTTCCCAGGAGGTCGGTATAAGAGGAGTCCATTAATAGTATATTTGGGGTTAACTTTTATCGTGAAAAATCCACCTTCACAATTGGGCAATGTGATCTTTTCTAAGGTGCAGTGCAGCTCACTTTTAAAAATTATTGCCAATCCCCCCCTATTTGTCTTTCTCTATCAATTCTGAGCAGGCAATATCCTGCGGGAACGGCTTCAAGGGTTTCAGGGGTAGAGGCCTCGTCTAACCATGTCTCCGTTAAGAGGAGCACATCAAGATTGTCCTCTAATATCAGATCGTATATCTCTAGCTTGTGTTTTTTGAGGGATCTGCAGTTTAACAGCATCAACTTCACATTTGTCAGACTCCCTACATCTTTCTTCCCCTTACTAATGGAGTAACCACAGAATCCACAGTGAGGCATGGTAGACTCTATTGACATCGTATGGTGGCAATTTGTGTCAGCGTTAGAGCGGAGGGCAAGTAGGTCGCCTCTAGTGTACCCAATTAAGGTTTTGGGGCAGGCATTTGTGGAAAAGTGAGCAGGGGTAGTGGCCCCGTGCCCCGGTCTGCCGCGGACGGGCGCAGACGGGCTTGCCTTTGGCACGCCTTCGGCGCGCAGTCGTCGCGCCCGCTGCGCTCGTCCGCTGCGCTTCCGGTGGGGGCTCATGCTATGTGGCGGTAGTGGGGAGGGGTTAGAGGGGGCGTGGCTTCGCTAGTGGGCGTGTCCTGGCGACAGGCCAATCACGTCGCGGCAGCAAGTAATACCTTGTCCACGTCAGCAAGCAATCTGCTGAGTGGCGAGGGATTCACAGAATCGGCGATTTTAAAACAAATAGACAACAATATTAGGTGTAAGTAAAATAGGCTGTTTGTCCCTGCTCCCGGCTGTGCCTCAAGAGCTAAAGCTACCAAAACGCTGCGCTAGTGATCAGCGTGCGTTTTAAGTTAGAGGGGGCATGGCTTCGCTAGTGGGCGTGTCCTGGCGACAGGCCAATCACGTCGCGGCAGCAAGTAATACCTTGTCCACGTCAGCAAGCAATCTGCTGAGTGGCGAGGGATTCACAGAATCGGCGATTTTAAAACAAATAGACAACAATATTAGGTGTAAGTAAAATAGGCTGTTTGTCCCTGCTCCCGGCTGTGCCTCAAGAGCTAAAGCTAGCAAAACGCTGCGCTAGTGATCAGCGTGCGTTTTAAGTTAGAGGGGGCGTGGCTTCGCTAGTGGGCGTGTCCTGGCGACAGGCCAATCACGTCGCGGCAGCAAGTAATACCTTGTCCACGTCAGCAAGCAATCTGCTGAGTGGCGAGGGATTCACAGAATCGGCGATTTTAAAACAAATAGACAACAATATTAAGTGTAAGTAAAATAGGCTGTTTGTCCCTGCTCCCGGCTGTGCCTCAAGCGCTAAAGCTAGCAAAACGCTGCGCTAGTGATCAGCGCGCGTTTTAAGTTAGAGGGGGCGTGGCTTCGCTAGTGGGCGTGTCCTGGCGACAGGCCAATCACGTCGTGGCAGCAAGTAATACCTTGTCCACGTCAGCAAGCAATCTGCTGAGTGGCGAGGGATTCACAGAATCGGCGATTTTAAAACAAATAGACAACAATATTAAGTGTAAGTAAAATAGGCTGTTTGTCCCTGCTCCCGGCTGTGCCTCAAGAGCTAAAGCTAACAAAACGCTGCGCTAGTGATCAGCGCGCGTTTTAAGTTAGAGGGGGCGTGGCTTCGCTAGTGGGCGTGTCCTGGCGACAGGCCAATCACGTCGTGGCAGCAAGTAATACCTTGTCCACGTCAGCAAGCAATCTGCTGAGTGGCGAGGGATTCACAGAATCGGCGATTTTAAAACAAATAGACAACAATATTAAGTGTAAGTAAAATAGGCTGTTTGTCCCTGCTCCCGGCTGTGCCTCAAGAGCTAAAGCTAGCAAAACGCTGCGCTAGTGATCAGCGCGCGTTTTAAGTTAGAGGGGGCGTGGCTTCGCTAGTGGGCGTGTCCTGGCGACAGGCCAATCACGTCGTGGCAGCAAGTAATACCTTGTCCACGTCAGCAAGCAATCTGCTGAGTGGCGAGGGATTCACAGAATCGGCGATTTTAAAACAAATAGACAACAATATTAGGTGTAAGTAAAATAGGCTGTTTGTCCCTGCTCCCGGCTGTGCCTCAAGAGCTAAAGCTAGCAAAACGCTGCGCTAGTGATCAGCGCGCGTTTTAAGTTAGAGGGGGCGTGGCTTCGCTAGTGGGCGTGTCCTGGCGACAGACCGGCGAATTGTCATTCCCCAACAACTGAGGCAAGGAACCGTAAATCTAGCGCATAAAGGACACAGAGGCATGGTGGCAACGAAGAATGCACTACGGGAGCGGGCCTGGTTCCCGTCACTTGACCAAGTGGTAGAATCCACACTCCAAGATTGCACGCAATTCCAACTAGTACGGCGAGAAGAACCACACTCCCGCTTCAAATGTCTGACCTTGGAGACGGTGTATGGCAACAAGTGGCCATCAACTTCTTTGGTCCACTGAAGTCTGGGAAGTACATTATTGTCATCATGGATGAGTACTCCAAGTTCCCCATTGCGCTACAAGTCTCATCCAGAAGAGCCACCACTGTCATACCTGTCATAGACGAAGCATTTGCTGCATGGGGAATCCCCACAGTAGTGAAGACGGACAATGGCCCACCATTTAATGGACAGGAGTTTGCAGAGTTCGCAAGACTAGTACAATAACATCACTTCATGCGTATTGTCAGATGATTATGTGGGTTATATGTCTTAATCATTCAGACTTAACCATGAGTCATGTATCTAACACGTTAATTCCATCGCAACCGGGTTAGTTAGACATTTTTGGCACAATTGTTGTTGGTATTTACTGTGCGATTTAATTCAGTCGCAAGTACTTTGTAACGAACCGTGTCACGTTGTTTCCGTGCTCCTGCCGGAACCTATCGAACTAGAGGACGTAATTATTTTTCCTCTACTCGAACATTACGATGGACATAAATACAAGCACTTTAATAAATCAGGCACAATTATTTTACATTTTTCAGAAGCCTCGGCATAACGATTTCCCTCGCCACTCTATCTGGGGGCATTTTGGGATATTTCTCGCGTGCGGTCAGGTTAAAACCAACCGGCTTGCATCTGTAACTTTTGCATTAGTAGCCCTTCTGTGTTTCTGCACACTATGGGCACCTTCATTTTTAAACCGTGTTGATGCCCTTTTCCGTGTATCTAACATTTCACGGATACTGCACTCGGCGCATGTCATATACTCAAGTACGAATCCCAGGTCTTCCTTGACGTGGTTTCTTAGCTGTTTTTTTTATCCTCCCCAGATTTATTCTGCTTCACTGTCTTTGATTCACTCAGGCTTTGTTTGGATTCACTTTTAACTTTGGGGATAATTTTGTCCACCTGAGAAGGAATCCTCCTGACAGATTGGAACCCTGCGCGCCACACACATATATGCAGTAAGTGTGCAGCGACCTTTGACCATTTTGAATTGTTGTTTTTTATGCCCACTTGATTTTGGCTAATGGCCACCTCTATTATCCAGGTAACGCCTCACTCCTATCAACAATGTATACTTTGGAGTGCCTCGGAGCCCCTTTCTCTCTCAACAATTGACCTGTGAGAGAATCCTTCACCTTCCCGCTGCTACACTCATGGTAATAATGTTTAATTATGCCCAATGCCCTTAAATTTCTTAGCAATATATCAGGTACTTACACACCGTCCCTCGCCCTTTTTTAGGTGTTCCCAGCCCTTCTCACGTCAATCTTGTCCTGAGGAAGACCCCGGTAGTAAGGTTCAAGATACCTACGAACAGAGGGGTCGAAACGTCGACTTTTACAGCATCTGCCAATACTGAATCGACCGTGATGAATTAACTGTGATTGCATTTGTTATATGGCAAATATTTGTATAGAATGTGGACTTTGACTATCCGGTATGTTACTAATATCTACCCAAACTGTTTGTGATATGTTTGTCACCATCACAAAACTCTCTCTCCCACCACTTACAATCTAACACTCCTTTTCACCCCCCCCTTTGACCCCTGGGCACCACTCTTATGAATTGTGATACCTTTTTAAAGTGTATTACTTAAAATTGTTCATAAAATACATTCCCAATGTGATTAAATAACATTGGTCGAACATTAATGTTTCCTCTTTCATACTGTTGAATGCTTAGTTTCTTGATATTTGTTTTTAATTTTTCATCCCCTCCTTTTGAAAGCCAGTAACACACTGGGACCACTTCAATTTATACAGTCTAGTACCCAGGTCCCAGTGATTCCGGGTTTACCCTTATTTTGTAACTGCCGGCTTTAAGGTGGTCACGCTCTTCGCCTTGCTGCATCCAGCGAACAGACTGCTGTAGGCGCGACAGATAGTCATTGCATTTTTTTATTATATTTTTTTTAATCTACAAACATCTGAGTGGTTATACATCTTATATAGAGCTGAAGAGAGGTAACTCAAGTTAGTGTATTAAATTGTTGAACTTGTCTGCTAAGGTGCGATGTATTGTGAGGCGCTATCAGTCACAGCAAGATAAGGATGTAACTTTTCATTTGCACGGTTTTACTAATTGGACTTGCTGGCAATTCATTCCTTAGTACTTGGGTGTGAGCGCACTGAGCACAATGCGGTCTGCTGGTCGAAGTTCTATAGTTGTGTGAAAGTAGGTAGTATTCTTGTTATTGTAGACATTTCTGTGTAGTTGGAGCACACAAAAGAAGAATTATAGTGAGAAGTGGTTCAGGAAGAACTCACATCATTCTGGTGCTACGTCATCTGGGTGCCACGCAGGGATTGACTGGCGGATGTTGTAACTGCACTGTGATAGGGTGACCTTTGACAGAGAGGCTTTGGGATTGGTGGATATATTGTGAACCTAGTATGATGAAGAGTGTGAGAGATTGGAGCAAAGAGTGATTGAGAATTTATTAACATGGGAAATCCTTGTTGAAAAAAGAGAAAGATTTAAATAGAAGTTTCTCCTAGAGGGCATACCAGCCATGGAAATGGCAGCCAAGAAAGGGTTACACACGTGCATTTGGCTTAGCCAATGGCATGGATACACGTCCAAAGATGGAGAATTATGATTCCCACTGAACTGGACTTTCCATATCTCTATACTAGAGGATCTGAGGAGGAGAATATATGACCTAAAACCTCAGGCTTAAGCCCACACATTTTAAGCCTTAAATCTTTGGGAGAAAATGATGAGTGAAGAGAAAAGGAAGAAATTTGAATTAAATATTTGCAGTAGGGCTCATTCATAGAGAAGGGTGCAGGACGAGGAAAGACGGAGAAAATGGACGTAGGAAGTCATCAAGACACTCGAAGACTATCCCTTAATATAAAGCGAGGAGATGGAGATGGAGAAGGAGAAGGAGAAACCCCAAAAAAAGAGGCAGAAACAGAGAGTGAGGAGGCGGAAGCTCCTCGGTATAAGACCACCCCTATATAACGCGACAGCTGCTGCACCGAGTACCACAGCCCCGGCCACAACCGAGACCTGGTTAGGTGCAGGATCCCCTGTAGAAGCCCGCACACCTCCAAGCTATACCGTGCTACAGTCTCTTCTCCTGCTCAGATCCCCGCGCCTATAAAAGTGAGCAATCTGCCGTTGTTGGGGACCATAACCTCTTTCCCAGTTGAGGTACCTGTGAGCACTTTACCAAAGCAACCTATCTTAAGCGTACCTAATGACCTTGCATCGAAGCCTGGAGTAAAGGCTCCAGTACCTCTGCAAATGGAACATTTGACACATGAGGTAAGCTAACTATTGCAGCCTTACCAGTCAACTCACGAAGCAATGGGCAAACCCCAGAGTGACGTAACATCGCCCAACTAAAAACTGAATTTAAAGAAATCGTTAAGAGAAATGTGGGGATGGACTTCCTGGGACATTACAATGAGCGCAAATTGCTCTACATGAGTAAGGAAATAGTGAGACAGGCGCATACAAGAATGGAAAATATGACGGACAAGTGTGGGATTGGCAGAAGAAAGTTAGGATGACAATGGGTGAGAAGGAGTTAACATTGTTGAAGTTAAGAGGATTAAGGACTCCTGTAAGGGAACTGATTGAGAACATAAGGGAATGGAGCGTGACTGAAAAATCAAAGAGAAAAATTCAGAGAGCTGTGGTGCGGGAAGCAGAAGGTCAAGGTTAAACAAAAGAAAGAGTTTTTAGAAGGATGTGGAGGAAGCTGCATCAGGAAAGATGAAGGAATATACTTTGAGATAAGTAAAGGGAGAAGCATATCTACATGTCACATAGTCACGATCAGATCTTTTCCATTTCACAAATTCCCTTCCAAAAATTAGAGAGAATGATGATAAGCATAAACACAGATGGAACAAATTGTTTCAAAGGCCCTATGGGAAGATTTAGTTCTGTTTTGTTGAGGTGGCGGTTCCAAAGAACTTGTGAGCAGAATGTAAGAGGGCCGTCAAGTATACCCTAGAGCATGGGTACTCACAAACTTTCTCTCGGGGGCCAAATTTACAGTGTGGTTTGTGGCAGAGGGCTGCACCGGTGGGGGTGGGGTCAGAGGGGGAAGGGGTGGGGCTAAAGCAAAAAAAATTGTGACCATGAGGTTGAACACAGGTCCCTGCAGCGGACGCCTTCGTCCACTGAGCCACCAGACCCATCATACACGCATCAATTTCTCTCTCTTGCTCCCTCCCTTTATCTCCCTCTTGCTCCCTCTGCCTCCCTCCTTCTCCCTCCCTCCCTCCCTCCCTCCCTCTCCCATCCTCCCCCTCCCTCCGTTCCTCTCCCACCCTCTCCCTCCCTCCCTCTCCCTCCCGCCGTCTCCCTCCCTCCGTCTCCCTCGCTCTCTCTCCCTCCGTCTGTCTCCCTCTCTGTCTCCTCCCCTCTGTCTCCTCCCCTCTGTCTCCTCCCCTCTGTCTCCTCCCCTCTGTCTCCTCCCCTCTGTCTCCCTCTGCCTCCTTCCCTCTGTCTTTCTCCCTCCTGTCACCCTACTCCCTCTGTCTCCCTCTCTCTGTCGCCCTTCATCCCTCTGTCGCCCTCCTCCCTCTGTCGCCCTCCTCCCTCTGTCGCCCTCCTCCCTCTGTCGCCCTCCTCCCTCTGTCGCCCTCCTCCCTCTGTCACCCTCCTCCCTCTGTCGCGCTCCTCCCTTTGTCTCCCTCTCTGTCCCCCTCTGTCTCCGTCCCCCTCTGTCTCCGTCCCCCTCTGTCTCCCTCCCCCTGTCTCCCTCCCTGTCTCTCTCTCTCCCTCTCCCTCCGTCTCTCTCCCTCCGTCTCTCTCCCTCTCTCTCCGTCTCTCTCCCTCTGTCTCCCGCCCTGTCTCCCTCCCTATGTCTCCCTTCCTCTCCCTGTCTCCCTTCCTCTCCCTCCCTCCCTCTGTCACACTTCCTGTCACCCTCCCTCCCTCTGTCTCCCTTCCTCTCCCTCCCTCTGTCTCCCTCCCTCCCTCTACCACACTTCCTCTGTCACCCTCCCTCCCTTTCCCTCCCTCTGTCCCTCTCCCTCCCTATCCCTCCATCCCTCTGTCTCCCTCCCTGTCTCCCTCTCCCTCTGTCTCCCTCTCTCTCTGTCTCCCTTCCTCTCCCTCCGTCTCCCTCCCTCCTTCTGTCACCCTCCATCCTTCAGTCACCCTGCCTCTGCACCCTCCCTCCCTCTCCCTCCCTCTCCCTCACCCTCCATGGCTGCCAAGGTTTCAGATTGATAGGTGTGACATTTTCATAGTTTCAGTGTAATTATGAGTGACATTTCCACAAATATGAGTGACATTTCCTCGCAAACATAATCAAGCACTGAAGA
The DNA here is from genome assembly GCF_964261635.1 of Lissotriton helveticus. NCBI lineage: Eukaryota > Metazoa > Chordata > Amphibia > Caudata > Salamandridae > Lissotriton > Lissotriton helveticus. The sequence goes on along the minus strand of NC_136067.1, from coordinate 297,878,430 downwards.
CGAGGGAAACGTATAAATATCAGACATTACACCCATTTGAACGAGAGAAACGGCAAGAAGGTCCTAAAAGTACTGCATAGCAACAAAAATGGAAGAGCACCGTGGGGCCCAACTGTGATAAACAGGATGTGAGAGGCCATACTTCCTGCAATTGAGCCTCATGTTCCATTATGCTCTGCCCACCCCGCTCCAGGGTATGCCATATCTGAATGCATGTGGGATTTTTCTGTTTTATAAATACACAGGAACAAGTGTTGTTTTTTTAAAAGAAGACTCAAGCTTGGAGTTAATGTAAATTATCCCTGCTGCATGGATAATGACTAATGCAGCGCAGGAGTGTAATCCTCTGAAGCTAGGAGAAAGGATTCCCCGACTGTCACCACTGCGTGGGAACGATTTGTTCTATGCGTTTAGCCTGGCACCATGACCTCCTCACCCTGTTCCCTAGAGGGAGACCCTCGTCTGCAGAAAGGACAGTAGGAAAATAATATCTGCCAAGCCAAGCAGGCAGAGATTCCAGTACAAAGACAGTGGTGCGTGTAATATGGTGCTTCAAGTGTGCAGATAGCAAGTTGACACGTTAACTGAAAGGGGGGACACCTGATATCGTTTGAGTTGCTGGTGAATAGATGCGCGTGACAACCAAATCCAATCTTAAGTATTCCTCCTTCTGCAATCCGAGTTTTTTTCCCTATACCCCAACGTGCTATTTAAGCTGATTCCTGCAAAGGAGGGTTCGAGTTGGAGGAACATTGTGCCATTGCAGGGGAGGCAATGAGTGCAATGCGAAGAACCCACGAAGGAAGGAACAGATCTGTGAAGGTGTACCTCTGTCACCCTGCCCTGTGTGTGTGTCTTTCCGGGCTGAGACAGCTTCCTCAGCGCACACGCACAGCCGCGCCCCAGTACTTCACAGGTCTGTAAAAGACCATTTACATGTTAATGAGGCTTTGTTGTACTTCACCTCTTAGCACCCCTGCAGCTCCCCTCTGACAATCACTGAAATCCCCCTCTACAGCCCCCACAGAGCAGATTCTCTTGAGTCCGCGCTGCTGCGGCGGTATTTGCTAACACAATTTTTTTTTTTTTAAACACGGGTGTCTACAAAGTCCGCGGGCCGCCCAGGATGGCTTGCCGGGCCGCTGGCAGCCCGCGGGCCGTACTAGGAGTACCCCTGCCCTAGAGTGATGGGGACTAATGCACCTTTACCCGTAGAAAAAACAAAAATAAAACACCTGAAGACAAAAGTCCCTCAAAGAGAAATGAATTGGTACACGATTTTCCAAACCTCTCGAGCCGAAAATATTTGGTGCATGCCTATTTAGAGAGGTTCATGCAGGTGTACAGGGAGTAGAGTGGAATGAACAATCCACTTGGATACAACATTGAAGGGTTTCCAGCCTCTGTGCAAGGACTTAGACCTGAAATCAGTGACCAGATTATCCAAGGTGTCCTATGTTGACAGAGCAAAACTGTTGATAAGATCCTGCAGTGCGTAAAATATTGCAGTGACATGTAGGAAGCCCAGCGAAAGGGGCTCAAACAAAGGTAAATGATAGCTCAAACCCAGTTAGCACATAATGAAGGGACAAAAGGATTTAATGTTTCTCTTCAAAGCCCTGATGTGGATTCCAGTTGCGGGATGACAATTCAAGGAGTTTTCATGACATATGTCGTGCTATACAATGGTGTACCAAAAGCCCATCATGTTTCAATCACATACTCTAAAAGATTATGGAATCTCTGCAGCTAACATGCAATTTGATCCAGATTCACAACATTAATTATCTTTTGATTGCATCGATGACCAAAGAAGCTTGTAAAAAAAGACACGATTGCTCTGCTCAACCACCTGGCTGAGAATGGGCAGTTTCCTCCAAGAAATTTTAGTACTGTCAGAAGGAAGTCCTGTATTTAGGACATCGGATTGAGAAGAGCATGAGGTGAGTGTCCCATGAACATATAGAGACCATCCTTAAAATGAAATTTCCGTCTACACAAAGAGAAGTGTGTGTGTTCCTGGGCATAGTTGGCTACTGCTGACAATGGATCTCAACTTTTTCCTTCATGGCAAATCCTTTACTGAGGCTGAAGCACACTGATATCAGCAACCCTGTACCAAAGGATGACGAAAGCATTGAAGTCTTCCGGGTGCCATCAAATTTACTTTGCAGTGCACACACTTTTGGAATAGCTGACTATACTAAAGAATTTTTACTCTTTTGCCATGAAAGAGATGGGTGCGCATGGACTGTACTAACTCAAGCACATGGGGAGACTAAGCGTCCCATCTGATATTCCTCAGCTACTCTTGACTCTGTGGCAGTAGGGCTGCCTGGTTGTCTCAAAGTGGTTGTAACGGTGAGCTTTCACATTCAGAAAACTGAATGGATAATGATGGTTTACCCCCTGATTGTCATTGTCTCTCACTGGCTTGATATTCTAATGACCCGCACGCAACATTTGACAAACAGCCACTTAACCCGTTATGAGAGAATCATGTTGGCTGCCGAAAATGATTCCATCAGAAGCTGTAACACTAAACCCTCCTTCTCTTTTGCCAGCCCTAGAGGGAAATGATGAGGGCGATTTTCACTATGACTGTTAGTGTTACTGAGTTGTGCACAAAACTGAAATCCATCATACTGGATGTACACCGTCCTGAATCTGACCATACCCTTTTTGTTGATGGGTCAAAATTTGAGAAACCATTGTGGTATTTTAAGAGCTGTTTTCGCCAGAGGAAAATGCTATACAAATGAAATTGCCCAATTTTGAGTCCAGCACCTTTCATAATGGATGAGCCATGTAGGTCAGCAAAATAGACTATTTTCCACTATGCTATTGAATAGTGTACACACCTTCAATGAGCAAGAGAATTTCAACAGAGTGCCCCAAAAGTAGAGAAGGCTAACTGGTAAAAGATGGGATGTGTGAAAGATGCCAGCAACATTTGGGTGTCCAGTGATGGGAAGCTAGTTCTCTGACTCTAAATTGCGTGCTATGGTACAGCACATGCATGGTCCCACACATGTGGGTTTAGACCAAATGGTGTGCACATTTGGTATTTTGGTACAATCCTCATGTTCAATCCATGTCAGAAAGTTTGTGTCAATGTTGTGCTATTTGTCAGAAACAAACAGTGGGCAAAACAATTGCTGTAACCGTGAGCCACATTGGCTTGGTGAGCAAAATAACGATGGATTAAACCCAGATAAGTGACTGGTGGTGAATGTTTTGCCATTGTGCAACATTCCGTCCATCATCTTGTGTGTTTTGCTGTTCACCCTATGTGGGAAGGGTATGCCCAGACGTGGGTCCCGTGCTCACTAAGCCACTGGAGTCAAGCTATCCTGGCTGAAGACGGCTGATACCCAGAAACCGGTCCTAGGGTGCTTGATTCCGGTCCAGGGAAGACATGGCTTGGCAGTTCGGGCTGGACTGTTCCCATGAGGCACAGGGTCAAGACTGATTTGCATATGGCCATGTGTGAACTGGGGTGGCTTGGTGAGCAAAATAACGATAGATTAAACCCAGATCTGTGACTGGGGGCGAATGTTTTGCCATTTTGCAACATTCCGTCCATCATCTTGTGTGTTTTGCTGTTCACCCTATGTGGGAAGGGTATGCCCAGACGTGGGTCCCGTGCTCACTAAGCCACTGGAGTCAAGCTATCCTGGCTGAAGACGGCTGATACCCAGAAACCGGTCCTAGGGTGCTTGATTCCAGTCCAGGGAAGACATGGCTTGGCAGTTCGGGCTGGACTGTTCCCATGAGGCACAGGGTCAAGACTGATTTGCATATGGCCATGTCTGAACTAGGGTGGCTTGGTGAGCAAATTACGATGGATTAAACCCAGATCTGTGACTGGGGGCGAATGTTTTGCCATTGTGCAACATTCCGTCCATCATCTTGTGTGTTTTGCTGTTCACCCTATGTGGGAAGGGTATGCCCAGACGTGGGTCCCGTGCTCACTAAGCCACTGGAGTCAAGCTATCCTGGCTGAAGACAGCTGATAGCCAGAAACCGGTCCTAGGGTGCTTGATTCCGGTCTAGGGAAGACATGGCTTGGCAGTTCGGGCTGGACTGTTCCCATGAGGCACAGGGTCAAGACTGATTTGCATATGGCCATGTCTGAACTGGGGTGGCTTGGTGAGCAAAATAACGATGGATTGAACCCAGATCTGTGACTGGGGGCGAATGTTTTGCCATTGTGCAACATTCCGTCAATCATCTTGTGTGTTTTCCCATCATTATTTAGTTGCATGCAAAACCTTTTCCGAATTGGAGGCGAGTTTAAAGGCATCAATTATGTATGTGGTAAGTCAGCTCAGAAAAAGAAAGAGACTTGATGTAAAGGCTGAAGAGATGCAAAGTGACCTGTATTACCCTCTGTAGGTTCTTGGAGAATCTTAGAAGAACCCAAAGTTAATGAATATACTGTAATAAAGAAATAAGCTGAAGATTCAGAAATCTTCAGAGGGTTGTGAGAGCGGTTTCCTTTTTGTCTGCTTTAAATGCACTAGAACCAAGCATATGCTAATATAATCATGTTTACACTTCCTCCATTTTTAACCACTGTCATGAATATCCCACATGATGATTACTATTTTAGGTGTCTCCCTGTTCTAACTAAAGAATTGCAAGCTCTACACCAGGGGTACTCATAGTACGGCCGCGGGCCGGTGGCGGCCAGGCAAACCTCCCCTGGCGGCCTGCGGACCTTGCACACAGCATACCAGTGTTTAAATTTTTTTTTTTTTTTAAGAGTGTCTGCAAACTAAGTTACAGCAGCGCGACTCCGAGACTCTGCTGCTCTGTGAAGGCCGGCCGGGGGATTCCTGCCATAGTTGGAGTGGAGCTGCAGGGGCGCTAAGAGGTGAACAACACAGCCTCATTAACAAGCTAATGGTCTTTTAAAGACCTGTTAATGTGCTCAGTGCAGCTATGTGTGTGCTCCGAAGCTGTCTCAGCCCGGGCTGACACAGAGGCAGGGTGAGATGACAGAGGGAGAGGGAGGGAGAGGGAGAGGGAAAGAAAAGGAGACTAAGTGAGGAAGGGAAAGGGAGAACGGGTGAAGGAGTAAGAGAGGGAAGGAAGGAAAGGGAGGGTGGAAGCAGGGCTCAAGTCGAGGTACCACGCGGGTGGACGGCGTCCCCCCACTTATTTTACCGGGAGCTCAATAACTGGAGTAAATGGAGCAGCACATTCACTATTTGGCCTCTCTGGGGTGAGATTGGAGCTCATTCAGAACACTGCTCACGCGCTGGCTTCTCTGATGCAATCGCATCTAAGGGGTGAGCGAGAGGAGGCAATGAATCTGATGGTGCAAGCCACCTTTCGTGACATCACTTCCTGTTGTGACGTCAGCGTCCCCCCACTTCTTTTTATAGGACTTGTGCCCTGGGTGGAAGGGAAAGGGAGAGAAAGGGAGACAGAGTGAGGGAGGGAAAGGTAGTGACAGAGTGAGGGAGTAAGGGCGTAAGGGAGGGAAAGGGAGACAGAGTGAGGGAGGGAAAGGGAGACAGAGTGAGGGAGGGAAAGGGAGACGGAGAGAGGGAGGGAAAGGGAGACAGAGTGAGGGAGTGAGGTAGGGAAAGAGACAGTGAGGGAGTGAGAGGGAAAGGGAGAGAGTGAGGGAGTGATAGAGGGAAAGGGAGGGAGAGAAAGGAAGGGAGGGAAAGGGAGTGACCGACTGAGAGAGGGGGAGGGAAGGAAAGGAAGGGAAGGAAAGGGAGTGACAGAGTGAGGGAGTGAGAGAGGGAAAGGGAGGGAGAGAAAGGAAGGGAGGGAACGGGAGTGACAGAGTGAGGGAGTGAGAGAGGGAAAGGGAGACACAGTGAGGGAGTGAGAGAGGGAAAGGGAGACAGAGGGAGGGATACAAAGGGAGGGGGACAGAGTAAGGGAGAGGGAGAGAGGGAGAGGGAGTGAGGGAGACGGAGAGAGAAAGAGAGCGAGAAAGAGAGATGTGTGTATGCCGCGTCTGGTGGCTCAGTGGATGAAGGTGTCCGCTGCAGGGACCAGTGATCAACCTCAAGGTCAGTTTTTTTTTGTTGTTCTAGCCCTGCCCCCTTCCCCACTGACCCCGCCCCCACTGGTGCGGCCCTCGGACACAAACCACAGTGTAAATTTGGCCCCCGAGAGAAAGTTTGTGAGTACCCATGCTCTACACGAATAAACTGAGAGCGTTCTCAGAGATTTTACCTCCACTGTTCTTAATCAAGGACATCCCAACTGTCCCAGGCTATCATTGTACAATGTATCAATTTGCATGCTTAAATAAACTGAGAGAACAACTAAACTCAACTTAATGCTACTTTGAGAGAATACTCAAACGTATTCTGTAGTAAAATGTTTCTTATTGCTTATTCCTTATTGGTGCAAACTCTGAAATCTGTGCATTTGTGTAGAAATGTATTAAAGTCATTCTCTAAAGTCCTAGAAAAGGATATGCTTCCTACTGCACATTGGAACCCCATATTCCCTACCTTTAGAAGGCAAATCTATTTAGGATTTCATGTAGAACTTTACTAAGTTATTTGCATGTATGTGTTGTTACTAAACTCTGACATATTTCCAGTATTCTGCCAATTACTTCTTTATATACATTTACAAAAACCTTAACTTGAGTCTATTCTTATTGAGATTGTTTCATCCCTGCATATTCAACTTGTTTAAGAATATTAATAGACAGGTCCAATCGGTGAGCACCAAAGTCCATAACGAGACATTGGCACGCTATTAATCTGATCATATCACACAGGGTTGCGTGCTGACATTGATGTTAAATACACAGGAAATGACAACAATAAGGTTATGACTGAACATCACTGAGATTGTTTCAAAACAGAGAAAACTGAGATCATGAAAGATTTATATGGACCGTCATTTCCCGTCGAAAATCTTGCTTTTATGAATGTTTTGTATAGTACATTTTGAAGATATTAAAAAATAAAAATATTTGCAGAATAATTTTTCTTGGTTATATATTGACGGTATATTTACTTCAGTTTATGTATGGCTTCCCATGATGAGGTATTAAATATACTTGAATGTGCAAGTCAGTAGGGCTACTGACTTAGTGGGTGGTAACCAGGGCAGGGCCACTACCACCCTTGTAACCCGAATTTTTAGTCTGTTGTAAGCTTAATTTGTGTGTCTGATATTTTTTTTACAGTTACATATAACCTCACATCAAAAGTTGAAGGAGCTCTAAGTGATGGATTTGCGTTTTGTGTAATTATGTGTCAATTTATCAAAAATTTCACATAATTATGCCAAAGAAAAATGTGTATTTCACATATCCCTACTAAGAATTATTTGCTGTGGGTGCACATTTTGTTACTAAGGGCAGGCCTTACATATAACCTCACATCAAAAGTTGAAGGAGCTCTAAGTGATGGATTTGCGTTTTGTGTAATTATGTGTCAATTTTTCAAAAATTTCACTTAATTATGCCAAAGAAAAATGTGTATTTCACATATCCCTACTAAGAATTATTTGCTGTGGGTGCATATTTTGTTACTAAGGGCAGGCCTTGATACAGGTGGACTAGAATTCTATGCGGTACAATTCATAAACAGACACTGACGTTTTTTTACAAAAATACTAACTGAGAAAAGTGAGTATAAGATACTTTTTTAATGTTTCTTACAAAAACATTTGTTTCTGTTGGTTGCTCTGCAGTAGGTGGGAGGCTGGCCAGGGTTCAGGCTCAGTGGCCAACCTCCGGTGCACACAGCCAGAAGCTGTGTGCAGTGGGGCTTGGCTGTAGTTTGCCCAAGGGGGCTAGGCATAAGTATGGTTAAAACAAATACATTCACTGAAAAAATAAAGCTTAAAGTGACATTATAGTTAAATATGGTAATTGGTTCTTAGCTTATATTGAAAACAAAAAACAGATATTCACTGAAAAAAAGAGGTTAAAATGACACTATGTTTAGGTGTTGGAATAAAAAAAAGAATTAATCTTTGTAAAACAAAAAAACATTTAATTAGGCAGTTAAAGTTTAGTTAACTAATTATAATTACTATTATTTGCACTGTTGTCAAGCACCGCTTAAGACCTCACATGTTACATTGCTCTTGATATTTTAAATGACATCTCTAATGTCCAAACATCCAGTCATTGTTACAGTGTCCTGTAGGTTTTGTGGACTTGATGTAATTCAACACACTACACCTGTTCCCAATTTTCTATCTCAGATCAAGTGATAATGGACATAAACTTTCACAACATGGTAGACACATAGCACATCTGTAAAGTTACCCACATGTGATGGATGTTACTCTCTTTTTACTGGTGTTTCACCCACTTAACAAACAAAATACCTCCATATTCTTTAATGAAGTCACTCCCTTTTTAAACCTTAAACACCCTCCATAAAAGAGTTTGTACTCTATTGAACTTAAACTGCTCAATCTCTTAACGACTTCACATGATCTGTGCCTTTAAAGCAAGAGGTTGACCGTTATGATACTAATAAGGCTTCATGGACTAACCTTCAAAGTTTGGTAAAATACACTGCAAACATTGCTGCAATGAGCACAATGGCATACATTAGAACCTTGCTTACAACCCCAGTGTGAATTAAACCACCTCTAGGTTGGTCACCCTATATTCTACTTTATTCAGCAATATGCAATGCCTTAAAATATTCAGCTAAGTTCTGGAAATAAACATCCACACCATATAAACATCCTTGTTACGTAGAATTTGCCTTTAGCACTCTATTAAAACTGTTTAACATGGGTACATGCCCAGACATCCGCCGGTGGATGATCTAGTGTCAACAGAAGCTTTGACTTTTCCCACAGATTATTTGCAACAAGCGTTTGTCTTTAAGCCACAATTTACATTGAAACATGCATCTACAACCCACAGCAGGAGTGCTCAGCCTTTACTTATTTAACATGACGTACTGCTTGTAGCCCGACCATACTGGTTTGTAAACGGTGCACCATATAACTTTCAACATGCATAACCACACAACCTTACGCTATTTTCATTCTTTGCAACCACACATGCACTCTGTAACTCTATGCTGTATATGAATATAGGCCCTCCAGTAAAAACGTTCCTATTTAAAATAATATTAGGGCTTATGAGGTAATGTGAATAGCAGAATCTAGGCTGGTGTCAATTGGATGTCATCAATGATGCCATTTGAAATGTCATCAATGATGTCCCCAATGATGTAATTTAACATGTCATGAGTGATGTAATATGTGAAGTCCTAAGCAGTGCTTGACAGGGCGCAAGTTATAGTTGGTCAACTAAACTATAACTGGAAAATTGGGTATTTTTTCCGTTTCTTAAAATTATTCCTTTTCTCATTTCAACACCTAACTATAATGTCACCTTAACCTTTGTTTTTTCATCAAAATTTAAAAAAAAATTATATATATATATATATATATATATATACACACATATATACACACATATATACACACATATATCATTGCAAACGACTGCTCCACCATTAGAAACAGACTCCAGCACGCTCCGGTTTGCTATGGAGAGATTTTATTTTTGCAACACAAAACCAGGTAACCTGTTTCGACCACGCAAGCAGTCTTTGTTAAATCTGAAATTGCAGCCATCTTTTTGCTTTTTATACCATCTACAAAGTGACAGTGCATCATTTTAAATAAAGTTTCAACAAAATTTAAAGTGACAGTGAAACATTTCAAAAACCAAGGTGACATATGCAATCATGATCACAGAACTCAATGGCCTGCACATTGTGCAAATGAGCGTTATCAAGGTAGTGACATATTAATATTTCTAATATATAATGGCAATTTAACGGCGTCATGCATTTCAAATTACATATGGTACGAAATTAATTCGCCATATCTAGGGCAAGTGCCTAATTCACGCCGTATTTGTACTACAAGACCCAAACTTCCAGGCCAAACTCTATGTACAATCAAAAAAGTGCCTTTTACAATGTCCCTTACAAAATAAAGTGACCTGTGCAAATTCCACATTACTATTAAAATATCATAATAACATGAGATGCCCTCCAATGAAATATCATGTGCAAATGTTCTCATTGTTTTGGGCCAGTGCCCTTGATCCTTCAATATGCAACAAGGTTGGTCACAAACAGATTAAAATTGAAGTGCTGTGCAAAAACTATGTGCAGAAATTTCAGTAATATTAAATGGAGTGAATTAAAATTAATGGACTCAATCATTTACTTATCATTGTGAGAGCTTCAGAGCATTAACCATAAGTACATCCTCTTTCCTCTGGATTACCCGACATTCAATCGTCCTCTTTCTCTCTGTCTCTTTACAGATGGACATGTAGGTGTTCCTCAGTGTTATGCCCATTAGAGGATCTTACTATTCAAATGTATCTTGATTCAAGTTGTCTCCGGCACCTTTCTCTATTTCCCCCTCTCAACCTTTGTGGCACTTGATTTAGTATAAAGTATTTCAGATCTTCCAACTTGTTGTCATGAAACTGCTGGAAATGTCTGGCCATGGGGTACGCCTGATCCCTGTTATTAATCGCTCTAATGTGTTGTAGGATCCGCTGATGGACTGGTAAAATTGTACTGCCTATATACATTTTAAAACAACTGCATCTAAGAGCATATACTACAAATTGGCTCCTGCACTACATTGGCTTCGTGATCTGCCACTTTTATCTGTAAATGGTAAGGGTACTTGCATTGTGTTTTCTCCATTCCTGCACGCCTTACACTTGTGACATTGCCTGAAGCCCTTGCTTTCACAGAGCCAAGTTGTCTGTTGTGGGGTACCTGGGCTATTTGTTACTAAAGCCTGCTGAAAAAAATCTTGCCCTGCGAAAGGTTATTAGTCGCCCTTTACCTAACTTTTGTCTCAGAAAGGCATACCCTTGAAGTACATGGCAATGTTTCTGCATGATAGTTCCTATGCTTTTGTGCTGTAGCCTGTAATAAATTGGAAATGTGATTATCTTCTTGGGACTTCCTTGTGTGTAATGAGTTGGCAAATATTAGCAGTTCCCTAGGCTTTGCATTTGCTTTTTCTCTGGCTGCTCTTAACACTGACTTACTGTTTACCCACGGTTCAAACCTCTTTTAACTCCTCCTGCGCTTGATACAGTTGGCTGGGGCAGCAGCAGTTCCTTTTCATCCGCAAGTTCTCAGCATATGGGATGCTATTCACCAGTTTGGGAGGATGGAAACTGCGAGCATGGGGTATCGTATTGCCCGCAGTACTTTTCCGAAATGTTTTAGTATTTATTTCCCCATCCTTTATGTACAATGTGAGATCCAGGAACTGTACCTCTGTCTCACTTAAATGTGATGTGAACTTTAAATTTAGGTAATTGGTATTTATCCTCCCAATAAACTCCTCTGCTGATGTTATATCGTCTCGCCAAATGATGAAAAGATCATCAATGTAGTGGGTCCATATATGAGGCAGACCAATCGTTAGCTTTGTGGATTCAGCACTAGAAAACTGCTCAAGATACTTAGATCTATTCTTGCATCCCTATGTTACTAGTCTACCTTCTTATTTAAGATATTCTACTGATTTCCTGAAAAAAAATGGAGAACTGATTATGTGATGGTAACACTTGATTTTGTGTTTTTATACACCTCAAACCACAGCAATGGCATCGAGCATGCAAGTATTTAGAATACACTCGGATGGTGATTGAAATGTTGAGATTCTGCCTCACAAACGTGTTCCTATTTAATAACAAATACTATTTGCAACAACACCGTACAGCTATGGGCACCTTCTTCGCCCACACCTACACAAAATTGTTCATGGGGTGGTAGGAGAAGGAGGTGGCCTGAGTTGAAGAGAATGATGGACACATGAAGAATGTTGTGTTATGGACCAGATTCATCGATGATCTGTTTATCCTCTGGGAAGATAAGTATCACAACTGGAGATATTCATCGCAAAGATAAATTCCAATGAACATTCAACTGGCAAGCGCATTCAAGGTGTGTAACGTCTTGGATATAGAACTGGAAATGGAAAACAGGTAACTAAGGACAATAATTCATAGGAAAGCAACAGCCACACATTCAATTCTTAATGCCATTAGTGGCCAACCTGCAATATTGAGTGGAGTATCCCATTCAGCCAAAAGGTAAGGGCAAAAAGAATCTACTCAACGACAGAGGAATATGAAAAAGAGACTAGTAAAATGATTGAAAGGTTTACACATTGTCAATACCCCTTTAAAGTATTGAGAAATGCTAAGGAAGGGGTCAAGAAAACAGAGCCAGTGAACTACCACCACCCTACCTTACCCAACATGACCTTGTTCCAGAGCAAATTGAAACAGCCATGTTTTGAGCTTCTTACGAAAGGCTTTTTCCGAAGGTTCCATCCTCAGCTGTAAAGGGAGAGAATTCTGCAACTTCGCCGCTAAGAAACCAAAATAGCAACCGCCCATCGTGGCTCTCATCACTCGAGAAACAACCACCCTATTGGTAGCTGATGACCCGAAACTGTGACTCGACAGATAGCATTTCATCAACGATGCCAAGGATCGTGAGCGCCAGCCATTAAAAAGTCTTTGGCAGAAGTCCAAAGCTTTAAACGAGGTTCTCTCACTGAGTGGCAGCCAGTGCAGGATGGCAAGAGCTGGACCTGCAGGTGCATGTCTCGGAAGATTTAAAACAAGGTGAGCTGCTACATTTTGAATCCGTAGGAATTTCTGCAGTCTCCCCTTCGTGACCCCCAAATAGAGGACATTACAGTAATCTAACTGCGTGGTCACCAGTGCTGGCACAATGGATTTTTTTGCAGTTAGAGGGAGAAGGTCACATATTCCTTCCACAGATCATGTATATCTGGTTCCTCAAAAAATTAAAGTAGGCATAATCTGAATCTCATTATTGCACCACCTACTCTTGATGTATTCAACAGTACCCCAGGTATAAATGATAAATAAAGAAGGATGTATTCCTAAGCGAAAACAACATACATTTTCCACATTCATCTTGTAGCAATTGGAGGGTAATGTAGTGGGTATGCTTCCCAAAGTCTACAACATTAGTGTAAACCAATTATGCCTGTTAGTGTTATACCAACACCTTTCCTGTATTCCTGTTTACGTGAGATATAATTTGTGGCATGCTTCCTGCAGATCATATCAACCACTCACCTGCCTCATTTAATATACTTTTGCACTTATTGTGTTTTAGCAAACAGTCAGACACGACATGAATTTAACAAAACCTTTTAGTTCTAGCATGTCCCAAATTGAAACATTGTGCAGTGGTATCATTACAGGAGTGAACATTTAGCTGCCTAAAATAGGCCTTTAAGAAACGTATTATGTAATACTGTAAAGTTATACAACAATACTTAATATGTATATGTTGCTTTCTCTAATGTAAGCACAGAATATACTGCCCTCCATACACAGCTGGTTTTACAATTTCTGGTAAAATTCCCCTGCATCAAATAACCCAAATTGCTATCTGAGATATTCAGTTTTTTTCAGTGATACTGATTACAGCAAATATAGGGACTGATTACGATGACTGTTGGACGAGCGTCTGACCACCATCATTGCGGGAAAAATGACAGGCCAAGAGGTACTGGGCAGTCCCCCCACCAAATTATGATCCGACCGCCGTGGTGGCAATCAGAAACATGCCTCTTAGCATTGAGGCTTGTGCTACGCCCCGGAAAAGGGCTTCAGCACATGCCCCAGTGCCATGTTTGTAATCATCCCTGCACCCTGTGGCAGGCACCATGCGGTGCCTGCCACACGTTGCCCCACAGGTGTCCTCCACGGCCCATTTCTGAGGGCACCATGCAGGACAGGAGCCCTGCTAGGGGCCCCAAAACAGCCTTTCCGCCATCCTTTTCACATCGGAAGAACCAACGTGAAATGGCTGGCAGAAAGGTGGATCGTAATCCCCACGGCGGTGCTTGAGATGGCACCACCTCCATTGTGGGGAATGCAATCGGACCAACCGTTGGCCTGACGGGCTACTTGAGCCTGTCAGAAGCAATTAGTCGGTCCCTAGGTCATTGCGGTCGGACCAACCACATCCTAATGCTGCGGTCTGACCACAGCTCTAGATTTATTTATTTATGGCACCATGTCGGTGTCGGTTCCACTGAGATCGTAATCTGACCTTTAGTTGTATTTGGCCTTAAGAATATGTGTTGTTTAGGTCCATATCGAAGGCCGTGAAAATGTATGTATTTAGTAAAATTGATTTGCTCCATATATTATATGGTACTAGCATGCACCTGCTAGCGTTCCCTTATGACTGTTGGCAACAGGTCTAATAGAGTAGCTTAGGGGCATGTTAGATTAAAGATTGACCCACGATGGCAGAAGTTGAACTTTTACTCCCTTTAAGAGGGGTTTAATAGACGGACCTGTTAGTCCTGGACATAAACAGTGTAATACAAAATCAACAATTCCACCTTGGGTTTTAATGCAGCTAAAAGTTTCAAGTGGGCTCTTCTATCGTAGAAACAGAGCCTCAGATATATTTGTATTTACAATTTTAATGTCCTCCCTGTAGTGTTGCTGGTTGCGGAGCAGTCCACTACAGCACACGCCCCTCCCACTGTTCTTCCCAGTTTACCCCTCGAGCGTGAGGGGACTTTGGTTCAGCCCCACGTATACGTGGGGCACGTTAGGCAAGCAATAAAAGGCCCAGGGCTCTGGGCGTGGTTAGGTCACTTGCCAGCCACCAACTGTAGAGCGTGTGTCCCGAGATACGTTATTCCTAGGCCTGCTGTCAGGAATATTACACTGGCGACGAAGGGTGTGTGTGTGCCCGGCCCCCTGCGTGCGGCCCGCCACCGTCTGCATCGCGGATCTGGCAGCGCTGGTTGCGCGATCCCCGGCGGCCTCCCCCGGTGCCAGCCGACGGCCCACCGGCTCCTCACCTCAGTGTCCCGCTGGCCTGCCCGCCGATCCTTTTCTGCTGCGAGGATCTCCTCACCGGAGCCAGGTACCCCTGTGCCTCTGCTTGCTGCCCGCTGCCCGGCCGAAGACCCGTGTTGCTGCCTCCAAGCCCGGTCACTGTGGCCCTCCGGAGGTCCCGCGCATGCGCTGTGTGCGCCTCGCGCCACGTGGTGAACGCGCTACGCGGCCTACCGGCCGATTACCACGCATTGCGCGTGTCATCCGCACCTGCCAAACCTCACGCATCTCGCGGAACGGGTGCCTGGAGCCCTCCGCTGTCCCTGCCAATCGTCTACTGTGCCTAATTAGTGTCTGGACGCCGCTATCCACTACTGGACCTTTCTGCAGCCCCTCTGTGTGCCTCCCCCTGTTGGGTTTCGTCAGTCATGGCTAATGTCCCGCCACTTGAGCCATTTGCGGTCACAGGAAGCCCCCCTTCCCAGGCTACCCGATGGAGGAAGTGGGTGGAGCGGCTTGAAATCTACTTCGTCGCGGCGAACATTGCTGTCGCACGTCAGCGTGCCATGCTGCTCCATTTAGGTGGCGAAGCGATCCATGACATCTCCAAAGACATTGCTGAAGGGGCCCCGCCTCACACATACAAGACCTTGAGGGATGCCATCACGAAATACTTTGAGCCGTTTACGAGCGCGGATTACGAGCGTTTCCTACTCCGTCAAGCGCGGCAACTCCCTGAGGAGTCCGTCGATGTTTTCTACGCCCGGCTCAAGAAGTTGGCCAGCACGTGTACTCTCCCGGATGCGGAGGATGAAATTCGCGCCCAGTTCATTCAAGGCTAGGCCTCCCTAAAACTGCGTGAGCGGGTGCTGGAAACTGACGCCATGTCCATGCGCGACATCTTAGCCCTAGGGCGGTCCAAAGAACTCTCCAAGGCCCGTGCCGCCCATATGGAACCGAAGCCAGCGATCACGATCAAGACGGAGCCCGTGTGTGCCATCAGGTCGCAACCTGCAGACTCCCGGACGAGGCCTCCCAGAAAAGGTCGACCGAAACCGGCCCAATCCACCAAAGATCAAGCATGCATGTGGTGTGGAGGGGCCACCCCACATAAAGGCGCCTGCCCCGCTCAAGGTAAAGTCTGCAGCGCATGTGGCAAAGCCAACCATTTTGCGAGCGTCTGCCTCTCGTCGCAAAGGAAGAAGCCGGGTGCTCCACCCAGGAGAGTGCGGCATATGGCACCATTAGCGAGCACACCGACCAGCAGCGACATGGACGACGATGACGAAGACGCTGCGTCCGTCCACGTAGTGCGCATGCTCAACACCTTGGCAGCCCCGTCTCTGACCGAACCAATGTGCACCGTTTAGGTGCATAGCCAAACAGTCAGAGCCCTCATCGACACAGGGGCGACGATAAACCTCATGGCCGCCAGCGTCTACCAGAACCTCGAAAATGCTCCACCACTGCTCCCCACAAGAGTGCAAGTATTTGCCTACGGAACCCGGCGCCCGTTGCGCCTGTGCGGAGTATTCCGGACCACAGTGACCCACGACTCAACGCAGCTACAAGCAAAAATCTACGTCTCCCGAGAAGGGTCAGGTTTCCTCCTCGGTTGCAGAACAGCACGAGAACTGGGACTCATACACTTTGCCCTGACCGTACAAGCCCAAGGTTTGGACCATCTAGTTTCGGAACATTCCTCGCTGTTCGAGGGCATTGGATGTTTGAGAGGACCTCCCGTCCGGCTCCACATCGATCACTCGGTGGCCCCAGTAGCCCTTCGACACAGACGGATCGCTTTTCACCTCCGACCCAAAGTCGAAGCCGAGTTAAGGATGCTGGAACAAGCCGGTATCATTGAACGCGTGACTGGACCCACCCCGTGGGTTTCCCCCATTGTGGTTGCCAAAAAACCAAAGCAGCCCGAGGCAGTCAGGATATGTGTGGACATGCGCCTCCCCAACCTAGCAATCAAGAAGGAGCGTCACCTGACACCGACCATCGACGACATCATCGGGGAGCTTGCGGGGTCAAAGTGGTTCTCCAAGATGGACCTAAGGTCGGGGTACCATCAGATTCCTCTTCACCCGGACTCCCGTCCGATCACAACTTTCTCCACTCACGCAGGCCTGTGGAGATATACGAGACTGAACTTTGGCATATCAAGCGCAGCCGAGGTGTTTCAAAATATCATTCACAACGTCCTACAAGGTCTCGACGGAGTGCTCAACGTGAGCGATGATATTCTGGTGCACGCTCCGACCTTGGAGGAACACATCAGACGTCTCCAAGCAGTATTCAATCGGCTGAAAGAGCGAGGTCTGACTCTTCACAGAGACAAATGTGAATTCCTACGCAAAGACATCAGTTTCTTTGGTTACAAATTCTCCGATCAAGGAGTGGGGTCTGATCCAGAGAAAGTGAAGGACATACACGACGCGCCTGCCCCCACATCGGTAACTGCCGTCCGCAGTTTCCTGGGTATGGTGACATATTGCGGGCGGTTCATCAAGGACCTGTCCGACCTGACAGGGCCCCTCCGCGACCTCACGAAGTCGAATGCCACCTGGACGTGGGGCCCGGAGCAACAAGAGTCGTTCGAAAAAACCAAGACAGCCCTATCAGCGGACACCACCCTGGTCTATTTCAACCCGCAACACGAGTCACAGCTGCTGGTGGATGCCAGCCCCACAGGTCTTGGGGCCGTCCTATCACAACAACAGGCATGCGGAGAGTGGGCCCCTGTGGCGTATGCCAGCCGTACACTGACGCCCACCGAACAACGCTACTCACAGATCGAAAGGGAAGCCATCGCCATTCTATGGGGGTGCCGACACTTCCATATATATCTTTATGGACATCCTTTCTCAGTGATCACTGATCACAAGCCCCTCGTACCACTATTCCAAGGATCTTCCTCTCGTCCACCTCCGAGAATTGAAAAGTGGATACTCCAGCTGCAGGAGTTCCAGTTCACAGTGGAGTACCGGCCTGGAACACGAAACCCTGCAGATTATCTATCAAGGCATGCCCGTCCAGTCACCGATGCGGAAGCAGCCGAAGCAGCAGCCACGGAAGAATATGTCCGGTTGATCGTCGAACGGTCAAGACCAAGGCCGATGTCATTAGAGGAAGTGGCGAGAGCCACCAAGGATGACGACTGCATCCAGATAGCGATCCACGCTATAGACTCTGGCGACTGGAAGGCGCTACAAAGCCCGGCATCTTTCAGCACTCCACATGCGCAAGCGGTCCTAAAAGCCCTGTATCAAGTCAGACACGAGCTATCCATCTCAGCCGAAGGATGCCTCCTGAGAGGTCCTCGCCTGGTGCTGCCCGACAGCCTCACCCAACAAGCTGCGGTGCTAGCCCATGGGTCCCACCAGGGGATCGTCAAGTCCAAAAATAGGCTCCGGAGCAAGTTGTGGTTCCCAGGACTCGACAAAGCCGTAGAGGACGTAGTCCAAAGCTGCCCAGTGTGCCTAGCGACGAGTCTACCAAACCCTCCAGCACCAGTGATCACCGAAGAAGGGCCATCGTCCCCGTGGGTGCGGGTAAGCGCAGATTTCGGCAGTCTCCCCGAAGGCAAGTACATGCTCGTCGTGGTAGACGACTTCTCTCGCTACCCCGAAGTGGAAATTGTAACATCAACAGCGGCATCCGAAGTAATCCCGAAGTTCGAGAAAATCATCGCCACCCACGGGCTCATGAAGGAAGTCCGCACCGACAACGGACCCCCGTTCAATGGCAGCGAGTTCACAGAGTATCTACAAAGCCACAGTATCAAGCACAGGAGGATAACACCGAGGTGGCCCCAAGCCAACGGTGAGGTCGAAAGGCTGATGAGGACTTTGAACAAAACAATCCAAATCGCAATAGCTGACGGCCACTGCTTGGAGTTGGCTATCTACCAGTTTCTCCGAGAGTATCGCCTGACCCCACATTGCACCACAGGAGTCTCCCCAAGCCGACTCTCTTTCAACCGGGCTATGGCTGACACCCTACCACACCACCCCTCGTGGGAGCTAGCCCCAACCCCCAGGAACCGGTCCATGGAACAACGCACCAAAAACAATCAGGAAGCATCCCATAGGCGAAAAGCATCCGACAGCCAGATCCAAGTCGGGGACAGGGTTCTGGTGAAAGACCGACATCCTGGCGGAAAGTTCCGTCTACCTTTCGAGCTGGACCCCTGGAGAGTAACAGAGATAAATGGAACAATGGCCACTTCTGTCAGGAATGGGGAAAGAGTGACAAGGAACATTTCATTCTTCAAAAAAACACCCGAAGCGGGTGAGGACTTGGACCCAGACGACTGGCAGCTGACCCCCCAGAACAGACCGCCGGAGCTGACGGGAACTGACACCCTAACAAGCCCAGCCTATAACACCGCCACGAGCGAGGAAGAGCCAGAGAGACTCACAGAAGACTCCAGCGTTCTTGAAAGGGAGTCTGAAGATCCTTCACCAACTACGGCGGAAGAGCGGAGCCAAACAAGATACAGTCTTCGGCCGTGCCCAAAACCTTCCCAGAGATATCGGGATTTTGTGGCCCAGTGTTGGCGCTGAAGTAACCGAGATGGCTGACCCCGCCGAGATTAAAGTAAGACTGTTTTGATTTGTACATCACCTGTCATGTTCTTTTCAGAGACTGCACCAGAGACATTTGGCGAACTTTGTTATATGATGCCTGCAGTAGTTATTGCAAGAACATTATTGACTGTGAAAGACTTTTGTGCATCATTGCTTCCCAGTTTGTTTTATCCCTAGGTAAAGGAGGAATGTAGTGTTGCTGGTTGCGGAGCAGTCCACTACAGCACACGCCCCCTCCCACTGTTCTTCCCAGTTTACCCCTCGAGCGTGAGGGGACTTTGGTTCAGCCCCACGTATACGTGGGGCACGTTAGGCAAGCAATAAAAGGCCCAGGGCTCTGGGCGTGGTTAGGTCACTTGCCAGCCACCAACTGTAGAGCGTGTGTCCCGAGATACGTTATTCCTAGGCCTGCTGTCAGGAATATTACACTCCCCACCTAGGTGCCTTCCTTTTTTAATTCTTCACTTCCCGAAATTTAGAATGCACAATTTAGTTGTATTTACTGTTAAACTGTTTGCACAACAGAAATAAGATCGCACTCTGGGGCTGTATCACAGAAGCTGCCCCGGGGGTGCAATGGATGTTAACGCCTGCTTTGTGTGCAACTCTGCGGCCCCTTCTGTAATACTGTAAATGCTGGCGCTTTCTCAAGAGGGTGTTCCCTCATTTGCATGGGGCCTCTGCTTCTGCACCATATTACAGACACAGGCACAGAGGTAAGAAGCTCTTAGGAGGCGCACTGTCAGTGCACCTCCTGATTGCAGCACTATGGCGTGGGGAAAGGGGATGCCCCTTAAAAGGACAGGCGTGTTGCTGCCTGCTCTGTGAAACACGGAGCAGCTGCTTTACAGCTGTTCTGCATTTCACTTGAATGCCCTGCACTCAGGGCAGCACAAGTTCCCGGCTGCCCGGGGGGCTGCTTATTCTATGTAATAGGGCACAGTTTCCCTGCTTGTGCCCGGTGCACCTGTTTTAAGGTGTGCCAGGCGCATACAGGGAAAGTGCACCCTTTACATACAAGGACCTTTGAAGATTAACATTGCAATGCCTGCGGTCATAACCTCCAGATAAAGGCATAAACGTCAGCCTATGGCCATATGGCCAACCAAATTCAGAGCCCCAACAACACATCAAAAGAGGTGAGAAACCTAGGTGTGTGTGATCATGGACTCAAACTTATATATGTTGCCAGATGCTGAAGAAGACACTAGAAGCACATTTCACACCACAAAATCCTTGCTTCCGATCTTCCCGTAGCTTTGATAAAAAATAAAAGCTACACAGCATTCTCACACTGATAGCCACGTTGCACTAAGCCAATGGCATTACATTGGCACCCCAGCATCATTTTAAATAAGCCACAGTGAATTAAGAACGCTGCAGCAAGACTCTTCCACATCATCTTACCTGGGAACACTTGACACCAATCCTACGAGTATTCCAGTGGATAGCTGTAGCCAGAAGATCAGTGTTCAAAGTAATGTTCATAGTAGACAGAGCCCCAAGGAAAGGGACCACTATGCAGACTAATGAAATCTAAACTATACAAACAAAACATATCTGCTCCATACTAGCCTTGCTGATTGTCATACCCACACCACAATAACCTTATCTAGCTAAGTAAACAAATTATGCCACTCCCTTATCAGTGGATACCCACTGCAAACTAGAATATATTTCAGAAGAAAGGTGAAAACAGCATTGTTTCAAAGATAATCATTCTCAAATGCCAACCCAAGTTAAAGTAACTTACAACACAATAATACATGGAATGTCAGTATTTGCTTCCAGGTGTAGCCTACTACCACCCACAGGGTTGGGATAAGAGACTCCTGTGCACAGTCACCCCGCAAGTGACAATCCTGTAGCTGATATTATCAGCCTCACCTGTCACATCATATTACTTCCGTATACGGCAGGGATAGCTGGCCACTGACAGACTAAGAATCATACCCATGGGTTGAAATATATGTACCTGGGCCCATAACCTACAGAGACTAAATAGTTCACCCTGTCATTTGATGTCCTCAGAACCTCCTCCGCTAGTGTGGGAGGTGCCAAATGAAAACCCACATATAAAAACTGAAGAACCTTCCGGTCCGCTATAGGTAGAGAACGTCCCGAATGAGGACTTTACCCTATCTGACTTGGATTTAGAGCTCTGTAGGAGATATGACTCTCTTGACATTAGTAAGATTATAGAGACTGTAGACATGCCGGCTATGATAGCGCCGGTGGGGTAGACATTATTTAGCAGTCCTCCCTCTAATAACTCTTCCTTGATTTATCATTTTTCTGACCCCTGATATAGCTAAGAGTGATATCAAACCCAATCAGCCTCCGAAGGAAGAGGTAATAGTAGCGGATTCATTAGTAGGTTTAGAACGTTTGCTATCTTCTATCCTAAGCTGCTTGAAAAATGCATTGGTGGGTCTGATTGTGTTCTGGAAACAGTGACACAAAGACTAAAGGTGCTATTAAGAAGTAAACAGGATAAGGAATAGATTTCAATGACAAACCAAAAATAGAAGAGGTTCTTACGAAAGGTCTTGTTTTACGTGAATGTTGGATGTCAGACTGTTTCTAATACCCAGGCCAATATACTACAATGTAAAAAATTGGTTAAAAAAGCTGATATGCCAGAGAGTCTTCATGAACATATATCCGAAGTTGTACTTCCTGAATCCACATCGGAAGTTAAACCACCCATAATAGATACCATCCTGTAGATAAAGAACTTGGAGGATCCGTCGAGAAGGGCAGACCAGTAAATGTTTCCCATTTTTAAAACCCAGTCAAACAATGGAAAAGAGGGTACTCTAGGGGCCCCATGACCAAAGTAGAAAGGGAGTAGGGAAAAGACAAAAGGGAAAAAGAAGAAACCCTTGCGTAGATTCCCTATAAAAAGACAAAGGAGACTACGCTTTGGAGAAAGTTTAGAGGTTAAATTTACTTTGGCGGCTTACTCAGTCTCCCCAAGTTTCCCTTCAAGGTAATGAGTTGGTTTGTGCCAACTTAAGCTCACCAGTCAATATATCCATAGTGGAGCGAATGGCAGCACATATGATGCCCTCCCTCTCCATTTTGCCTTTCTCGAACTTACCCACTTCCGAAACAGGTTTTGGCGAAGGAGCTCGTAATAACTACAGGGCGCCCGTCATTCATAGTTCTCAATCAAATCCTTTGACTGTCCCCCTCGTTAATGCTGGCAAAAGGAGTGGTTCTGCAGAGTAGATATTGATCCTGCCTGGCGTAATGTGGATACCAATAGATTGGATTTTATCCTCCTGTTTGACATACACCAAATATTAAATAGTGCCTCACTGCTTAAATACTTCTTGGCGATCGGGAATTTTAAGCTCATCCAGGGTAGTGATATAAACTTAGGGGCATATGTTAAAGGAAGTGGCGGAGTGGGTCTTTAGCTTAACGCCCCACTCCATCACTTCAGAAACACAGGGCTGCACCATATTTACAACAATATGGTGCAGCCTTGCGTTTTTCCCTGCATTGGCGCTACAATTAGCAGTGTAGCGCCAACGCAGGCACCCTTGCACCAAAGTGCAAGAGTGTCTGCGTGTAGGGGAAAGATTGTTTATGGTCTGGTAGGTCCCCCTTCCTGTACATAAACAATTTTTAAATGCCATTTTGTCACTTCTATGTGTGCTGCCTAGTACAGCACACATTGAAGTCACAAAATGGCATTTGTTTTTAAAATTGTTTATGTACAAGGGGGACGTTCCTGTACATAAACAATCCAAGGCGTTGTGCTTTTTCCATGTATGCTGCACAGGGCAGCACACATGGAAACACTCAAAACAAGGAGAAATAATGCATTTCTCCTCGTTTCGGCAACTTAAGACCAGGTTTTCCTTAGTCTTAATTTTGACGCTGCCTCCTATTTACACTGCTCTTGTAAATAGGGGGCAGCATCAGAATCAATGGCAACACCCACTGCCCAGCCCCTTCATGCTAAGCATAGCATGAAAGGGGGCCTTATTTACAAGGCAGCATTAAGCCACATTAAGTGGCTTAACGCTGCCTTGTAAATAAGGCATAGCCCCTATCACCACCAGAACGTCGTGAAAAGTGACGTGGTGGCGATAGGGGATTGTACATATGCCCCCTAGTTTCTCTTTTAGCGTCCGAAGTAGGTTTCAATTCAAGGGTAATTTTTAACTCTATAATAACTACAAATTTGATTTTAAGATATTCTGAAGGCTTTCAAAGTAGGGGGACTGATATCGTGGAAGAGGCTCGAGACAGTATTCCGGGTAATTGGTTCTCAATATTCCAACCTTTTACTACCGGGGGTGGGCGGGGCGGAGATGGTTGAAAAGGAAATACAAATCTGTGTATATAAACACTGCAGACAAGTAATAATACCCCTACCCCCCCCCCCATGGAATGAAATTGGCTACCCGGTGCACTATCAAGTTTCTCCAAAGTAATCACATAAAACGCCCGTCCTACTAGCAATGAACTAAAAATGATATCCTGGAATGTGGCAGGAGTGAAAAATAGTAGGGAGAAGTTATACTATTTGATCTCTCTCGAGGCTGATGTGGTATGTTTTCAGGAGCCTTGGTGTACGGATGATTTAAGTTGCGATTACTTCTTTACCTTAGATTGCAAAGCAATTTCTTCCAGGAGGGGTCACACAAAGGGTGGTGTGGCCTGCCTCCTATCTAATAAGGTTCAGTGGAGTTAAGATTGTTATAAAGACTCTAACAATCTATTTATGGTAGTAACTATTTAATTCTCAAGGAAATCTGAGAACCCTCCACTAATGCTGATAAATGCATACATTCCACCAGAAGCCTCGTATGATGCTCTGTTAAATGAGGTCTTCTCCCTCATTAAAAAATAACGTGAAAAAGAATTGCCCCCACACCTAATTCTGGTAGGTGATTTAAATTGTAAGATATCCAACTTTACGTTAGACTGACTATGGGAAAAGAAAAAGAGGAAGCATGCAGATTCCCCAAGCCCTTTTCACCCAAAAAGTAAACTGTTGGCGGCCGTATTGAAAAAGGTCAATGGTGTTATAGTAAATGGGAGACTTCTATGCGATTTCCCCCGCAGCCTTCACACACATCAACCCAGTGGGGGATTCCATCTTGGACTATGTGGTGGAGGGTAGTGCCTCATTTTTTCTGTTGCTTGACTTAAAGGTCTCAGACTCCTCTTTCAGTGAACACAAGTTATTAACTCTCTCTATAAATTTTTAATACATTGCTCCCCTTGGGTTTTAGATGGCGAGTCAGCTAGTTTTGACAAGAAAACTGATCAAAGCCATTGGGATTAGAGGGCTGTCTTAAGTCTCTATGGTCTCTTGGAAGCTACCCTAGTTAAGCTGTCAGATTGGTTAGGAAAAGAAATAGAAAGTTTCAATAATCTTATGCTGCAAGTGGGGAACAGAAAAGGGGGTGGTGATGAACAGAGTGTCTGAATTAAGCAGACCACTCTTACCCAGTCCAAAGATCAGGGCTTGATCCATCACCGTTATTTAGCTCACTGCCCCATCCCAGCTCAGAACCTGGCTATATGCAAATGAGTCTGTCCCTGGCCCAGTGCATCATGGGAACAGGGCAGACCAAACTACCAAGCCAATTCTTCACCAGAAAGGAGACAAGCTTCCGGGGACCGGTTTCTGCCATTCCAGGCGTCGTCGGCCCGGCTTGCTTGAATCCTGATGGAGCAGTGAGCAAGAGACTCATGTCTGAGTATACCCTTCCACGCTAATGGTGGACAAAATGATTCAGAAAAGGGGGTGGTGATGAACAGAGTGTCTGAATTAAGCAGACCACTCTTACCCAGTCCAAAGATCAAAGCTTGATCCATCACCGTTATTTAGCTCACTGCCCCATCCCAGCTCAGAACCTGGCTATATGCAAATTAGTCTGTCCCTGGCCCAGTGCATCATGGGAACAGGGCAGACCAAACTACCAAGCCAATTCTTCACCAGAAAGGAGACAAGCTTCCGGGGACCGGTTTCTGCCATTCCAGGCGTCGTCGGCCCGGCTTGCTTGAATCCTGATGGAGCAGTGAGCAAGGGACTCATGTCTGAGTATACCCTTCCACGCTAATGGTGGACAAAATGATTCAGAAAAGGAGGTGGTGATGAACAGAGTGTCTGAATTAAGCAGACCACTCTTACCCAGTCCAAAGATTTGGTTTGCCCTGTTCCCATCATGCACTGGGACAGGAACAGACTAATTTGCATATAGCCGGGTTCTGAACTGGGATGGTGCAGTGAGCTAAAAAACGGTGTTGGATCTAGCCCTGATCTCTTGACTGGGTGAGAGTATTCTGCTTAATTCAGAAACTCTGTCCATCGCCACCCCTTGTTGTTTTTGTCCACCCTAAGCGTGGAAGGGTATACTCAGATGTGAGTCCCTTGCTCATTGCACCATCAGGATTCAAGCAAGCCGGGCCGACGATGGCTGAAATGCCAGAAACCGGTCCCCGGAAGCTTGTTTCCTTCCCAGTGTAAGAATTGGCTTGGTAGTTTGGTTTGCCCTGTTCCCATCATGCACTGGGACAGGAACAGACTAATTTGCATGTAGCCGGGTTCTGAACTGGGATGGTGCAGTGAGCTAAAAAACGGTGTTGGATCTAGCCCTGATCTCTTGACTGGGTGAGAGTATTCTGCTTAATTCAGAAACTCTGTCCATCGCCACCCCTTGTTGTTAAATATTTTGTCCACCCTAAGCGTGGAAGGGTATACTCAGATGTGAGTCCCTTGCTCATTGCACCATCAGGATTCAAGCAAGCCGGGCCGACGACGGCTGAAATGCCAGAAACCGGTCCCCGGAAGCTTGTTTCCTTCCCAGTGTAAGAATTGGCTTGGTAGTTTGGTTTGCCCTGTTCCCATCATGCACTGGGACAGGAACAGACTAATTTGCATATAGCCGGGTTCTGAACTGGGATGGTGCAGTGAGCTAAAAAACGGTGTTGGATCTAGCCCTGATCTCTTGACTGGGTGAGAGTATTCTGCTTAATTCAGAAACTCTGTCCATCGCCACCCCTTGTTGTTAAATATTTTGTCCACCCTAAGCGTGGAAGGGTATACTCAGATGTGAGTCCCTTGCTCATTGCACCATCAGGATTCAAGCAAGCCGGGCCGACGATGGCTGAAATGCCAGAAACCGGTCCCCGGAAGCTTGTTTCCTTCCCAGTGTAAGAATTGGCTTGGTAGTTTGGTTTGCCCTGTTCCCATCATGCACTGGGACAGGAACAGACTAATTTGCATATAGCCGGGTTCTGAACTGGGATGGTGCAGTGAGCTAAAAAACGGTGTTGGATCTAGCCCTGATCTCTTGACTGGGTGAGAGTATTCTGCTTAATTCAGAAACTCTGTCCATCGCCACCCCTTGTTGTTAAATATTTTGTCCACCCTAAGCGTGGAAGGGTATACTCCGATGTGAGTCCCTTGCTCATTGCACCATCAGGATTCAAGCAAGCCGGGCCGACGACGGCTGAAATGCCAGAAACCGGTCCCCGGAAGCTTGTTTCCTTCCCAGTGTAAGAATTGGCTTGGTAGTTTGGTTTGCCCTGTTCCCATCATGCACTGGGACAGGAACAGACTAATTTGCATATAGCCGGGTTCTGAACTGGGATGGTGCAGTGAGCTAAAAAACTGTGTTGGATCTAGCCCTGATCTCTTGACTGGGTGAGAGTACTCTGCTTAATTCAGAAACTCTGTCCATCGCCACCCCTTGTTGTTAAATAGCAAGTGGGGAACAGGCAAAATCAGAGAATCGAAGAAAAACTTTTAAAGCGGTACGCCGATTCCCTTCTCCAATTAAATCGAGAAATAAATGCTTTGGTCAGAGAGCAGTATTTAAACTATATCCTAGAAGGATACTGTAGAATACTTTTACTAAAAAGGAGAAGGAATCGATTGAAGGCCAGGCTACGAAAGGAGAAGGAAGACAGTCTGGATAAAACTTAGGTAAGCATTCTCAAAAGGCCATATAAGGACTTTTTGGACACTCATGGCAGAGGGCTGTGGACTCAGAATTTGATCCTCCCTGATTGCTATTGAAGAATCGTTATGCAGCAAACGAGGGGACCACCAAGTATCCTTTGCCCAGCCTTTGAATATTGTTATGATAGAAAAATGGTTCCCCTTCTTGGAAGGGGAGTATCATAGTCTAATTATTCAAGAAAAGTGGCCAGATCTCCCACAAAATTACAGTCAGCTTCCTCTTTTTGATGCAGTGGGTAAAATATTCGCCAAATGCCTGCTTACCCGAATTAGCGACTGGGCAGAAGCGAATAAAATCATACCCATGGACCAAATAGGGTTTAGGAAGAAGCACAGAACTACACTATATCACTACCTTCCAGGTAATAAACGAAAAGTATGTTAAGGTTAGAGGGGAAAAGGTTTATACAACTTTCATCGACTTCTCCACAGCCTTTGACAAAGTTGATCATCCCCAGCAGTGGAGAAAGCTTTAAAACTTGGGTTTTCCGGGCACACTTCTTGAACTAGTTTGTGTTCTTCATACTGATACCTGGTGTAAAGTTCTAATGGGAGGAGATAGACGATTATCGCTAGCCATCCCTACTCCAAATGGTTCAAAACAAGGATGCTCGCTTCATCCCTTGCTCTTCTCCCTATATATTTCTGACCTTCCAAACTATTTAGCATGAAGTGAGGGCATTGCCCCAGTAATCGGGAGAAAAGCGATTGTTTACGTTATGCAGACAAAATAATTTTCAATTTAACCCCTAAGGTTTTAAATAGTCACATACAGGCCATCCAAATAAGTTCTGAGAATCATCAACTAAAGATTAATGTATCCATAAGTTAAATTATGTGTATGCATCAGAAGAAGAAGTTGAAATATGGAAACTTTGAACAGTCCTTGGGTAGCAAAAAAATAGATTTTGTAAAGTCATATACATTTCTGGGGAAAATGTGTGGTAACCTAAGCGATAAAGCCCATTTAGGAAATAATATATCTAAAGCTGATATTCAGACGAAAAGTTTGGCTTCTCTCTATAGGCATACAAGAAGACATTTTGCACCTTTATTGGAAATCTTCCGCGCAAAGATTCCTGCCTCTCTGTTGTATGGCACAGAATTGATTAATGTAGGAAAATGGGATTTTTAAACACAGCAGAAGGCTGAATTCTTAGAAATACAACCTCAGCATGTTCCACGCCTGCCCTTAGGCTAGAATTTGGATTGAGAAGTACTTGAGCACGGAGCCTCGCAGTGTTAATCCGTTGGATGATGGATCTAGTAAGGAGTGAAGATGGCACGCTTAGGTCTTGGCTGCGAAAAGAAATCTCTGAAGGTTTAATCTATAGAAACTTTATGATTGCGATAGACTTGCAGTTAGACCAATATTCGATCTTTAACTTGTCACCGTAGCAGTTAAAAGTTCTTTTGAAGCAGGCCACATGGTCTCAAAGTTTCTCGAGGGATAGGGAAGCCTGCTCCCTAATGAAAGGTAATCATCCGGCCATTGACTACTGCCTGATAAATAAAACACAGGCTTACATTACATGGAACTTTCCATATGGAGTGCGCCGTTTTTGGTTTTTATTGAGGCTGGGTATGTTATGCTTAAATCCCCTTCTGGCAAAATGGTACGGTTCTTCCCCGTTGTGTAGCTTGTGTAATATTGGTTCCGCAGGATGTAAACCAAGTGCTATTTATTGGACAAGCTTTGTTAGCTTGCCGACGGAACTGGTTGAGACCAATATGTTTACAGTTATCTATACTCTCTGTTTCGGCATTATTAAAATATCTTTATGAGACTCCTAATGAAAGGTTCTGTTATAGAATTTTTAACTTTTTGGAGTGTTTTCTTAAATTATATTAAGGTGCATTAATAAATTAGGATGTGAGTGCTAACATTTTTTTAAACCGGGACGATCTTATTCATCATTTATCATAGGATGGTATTTTATGATTTGTAAGTTAATTTCTTTGTTATCTTTCAAACCCATGCACTGGTATGATGGTTACTTTAATATCTCGTACTGTATAAAATGATGCTGCTAATAGAATCCGGTCACTTGAAATTTTTTCTTGTTCCTCGGATATGGTTTAGAACTCTTTAATTTGTGCTGGGGAGGAATCTTTTTTATTGAGCCAACCTAACTGTAAAACAAAAGACTCTTTTTATTTGTATGTCCTTGTTGATATGCTGACAAGGACTCCGTGGGAATACTCGACCCCAAGAGAATTCATCCTACAGTTTGCCACACTTGCCCTGAAGGAGAATTATTTTGAATTTGAGGGGAAATTCTACCTCCAAACCAATGGCACTTCGATGGGCAGCGTTTTCACCCCGAGCGTGGCCGGGCTTTACGTATACCAATTCAAACTGCTACATATCCTACCAGCAACCAACCCTTACACCAACAACATTGGGTTCTGGCGTCGATACATCGACTATATTCTGATGATATGGACTGGCACAGACGAATCATTGACCACCTTTTTTAACTGGCTAAATGAATGTGACCCATATCTAAGTTTCATGAGCACAGCTAATGCACTTAGCATAGCTTTCCTTGACCGCAATACAGAGGCAGAAGATGGCACTCTAAATATGTTTTTCTGACATGCACTACATGAGCATTGCTAGTATAGTTGGCTCTTTTTTATTATTGCTAATAGAATCCTGTCACTTGAAATTTTTTCTTCTTCCTCGGATATGGTTTAGAAAACTTTCATTTGTGCTGGGGGAGGAATACTTTTTATTGAGCCAACCTAACTGTAAAACAAAAGACTCTCCTTTTTATTTGTATGTGGTTGTGTTTGTGATTTATGTGGACCTCTTTGGAGTATCGTGATCTTAAATAAATACATTTAAAAATTGTAGTTACACTTAAGCCCTCATTACAAGTGGCCCGGTGCAGGATGCGATATTTATTACACCTGAAAAAAATATGGCACTTCAGGGGGTCTCAATTTATTAGCTGCTATAAGTAGAACTTATTTCCCCCATTACGGAATAAACATGCAGCGTTTGGTTCTTACTGCACCAAAATCCACATGTCCTAGTAATGACTGGACCTGCAGAAAGGTTTGGAGACTTATTTCCCGGGGCGGCCGGGGTGGGAGTGTTTGGGGTGCTACCTCATCTAAAAATGTATTCCGTAGTAAATAGTTGGGTACAAGTGCTTTCAGTCGGGTAATGTGAAGTGAGTGTCGCATTTCCCTGGGATTTTTACATGCCCACACTGACTAAAACGAACCCAGCATCTCTCATCTATGTTTTGAAAGCCTTAAAAATGTTGGTTAGTTTGGAAAATATAGCATTTTAAGTACCCTTAACAATCTGCACTCCTCTCTTTCCACTGCACCCAACATACCCTGCTGCTCATATAATGTGTATTTTTACTAGATGTCTTGCGTGATTGTTGGGAAATCAGAAGCTCACACCCCCCCCCCAATCATACTGACCAAGCTAAGCCCCTGGAAATGTGGCAGACTATGCAAACTTTAGCGCACCCAGTAATTGCTGTATTCGATGACATTAAAATGAGATAGGTTTGTCTAGGGTTCGGAAAACAGTGGCTCACTAGAAATGAGGGTCTTAAACTAGAAACATACTGGCACATAACAAGCTTGTTTGCCTAGCCGTTCATGTGTAATAATGACTGTTAACATGAATTAATGAAAAAACAAGAGGTGGTAACTTGCAGAATAAATTACAATGGGCCACATGTACCAACATTTGTAATAGCGATTACCTAATTGTGATTTTCAGCGAATCGCAATTAGGTAATCACTATTACAAATGTATGAAACTCCAAGAGTTTCATATAGTGATTCGTATGGGGTTGCAAATAGACCTACCTCATTAATATTAATGAGGTAGGTCGTAACTTGCAACCCCCAAGGGATCTCTAAAATGTCGGGGATCGTGGCCTGTTGGGTTCACCAGAACACCATTTCCTTTATTGCTTTTAAAATAAAGCAATCTCTCTTTTTTTAAATGCAGCCCATTTTCCTTAATAGAATAAAAAATATATAGTTCACGTTTTTTAAGAGCTCGCAGTGCTCCGTGAGACCACTGCCTGCTCTTAAAAATGTTTTTGCTTACATTCACAAAGGGGTAGGGGGTCCTTGCTTATGTTTTGCAACTGCATTCCAATCACTAAACATTTATATATACTGCAACGATTCCATATTTGAAAGGAACGGCCTACAAACACCCCTTCCAAATACTGAATCGCAAACCCATTTTGCGATTTGGAAACAAGTTACTGAATCGCAAAATAGGGTTTGATATATGTGAAAAGCATTTTTTGCGTTCGCAAACGGGCCGATTCCGACAATTGACCCATCTATGGAAGCCCCAGGGTCAATTGTTTGTGGTAATTCTCTGAGTTTTACTTCCCCCGAGGTTAGTATTGCGACTGATAGGGGAGCTATCGACATATTTGATGGTTCGCCGAATACTATGCGCACAATGTGCCCAGGAAAAACACTAATGACATCCCTGTCTGTGTTGTCATGGAATATATCCGGTTTAGGCTCTAAAACTAGTTCTCCGGAGTGGCAGTCTTTCATCGCTAAACACTATGTGTGCCTGCTTCAAGAAACCTGGGCAATGGAGCCAATTCACGGCATAGGCTATCTGAATTATTATGTACCTGCGATCGCCGTTGGAAAAGATCGGCCATCAGGAGGCCTAACAGTCTGGGTCCGCCAAGAAATTAGTTTTGTGGTACAGGTTTTAGAGTCTCATAATAAGGACATACTAGCGGTTAGACTAATGTGGTGTGCGGGTAAAAAGCTTGATGTGTATAACATCTATGCAAGGGGCACTAAGGGAAGGAGGTGTTAGTAGCCCTGGACACACTGCTCGACCAACATTCTAGGGGCATAGATGTACAATTAGCGGGTGATTTCAACCTGACTTTTGAACCCCTTCTAAACGGGAACTCTAACTTTTATGATGCTGAAGATGAGCTATGGAGGATCCCGAAGTTAGACCTAACACCAGTCAAAAAATGGACAGATGCCATAATACAGATGAATTCCCTCTGTATGGAGAAAGGTTTGAGGGCTACAAATGGCTGAACTCAGTCCGACAGAGATGGTGCATGTACTTTCGATAATGGCTCTAGCCAAAGCTGTATCGACTTTGTTTTAATTAATTGTCAGTTTTGGCACGTATGAGGGTAGTTGATCGTATTGAGAGTGATCATAACCCATTATCTGCGGACTTTGAAATAACGGCAGAAAAATATACATCTTATTCCTAAGGGGATCTGATAACCCTAGATTTAATTCCCTCAAATAATATGAGGCGTCTGAAATGGGCAAACCTGTTAGTAAAGCCTGAAGTCCTAGCCAAGCTGTCAGTAGATGCAAATAACGCAACATTAGATCTGGAAGAACTTTTGCTTAACAGGGCATCATTTGAGGAGGTTATGGAATTTCATTTGGTGTTTTCTAGACACCTTTGCACTTCAATTCAATTTATTTATTTATGTTTTGGCTCTCAAACGAGGGCCACATAAAATATACAAAATAAAAACAAAATCAAGACAAATACATTTGCATAGAAACAAAGAAGATATACCACTTGCAACAACAAGAATTGAATACCAAACTAACATACAAAACACTACTACACAAGATCGGAAGGTCAAAACATCACCAAGGACATATTAATAAATAGCTAAAAAACCTTTAAAAAAGTTAAAAATATAGAAGCAGAACATTTCATTAGGAGGGCAGTAAAGTGCATGAAAAAAGCCATTTAAAGTGACAATGCCGAGGCGGAGACAAATAACTTTTAACCATCTTGCGCGCAATTTACGAAGCACAGGGCAAATCAGTAAGACATGCGTGCAGTCCTGGATATTTAATTTACATAAATTGCACAATGCAGGGGAGCCATACCATTTGGATAACAGTAGATTTAAAGGTATTAAATCATAACGTAGAAGAAACCAAAATCTACGTATACCATGCGGTAGGTTCCATGTGGCGTAGTTTTGAGGTTGCTTCATCACATATGAATCAAGGAGAAAATCTACCTTCCTTTTACCAAAGATTAACTTTTTGTCAGACTGAAAACTTAAGTCCCACGAGGCTACTTTTAAAACAAGTTTTAACTGTGGGGGAGAGTACGAAAACAAAACGTTTTCATCTAATTTTAGAAGGGCTACAGCTTTTCTAAAGTTACATACAAGTTGGGAAAACTCGTTGAAATTCCCCTTTGCACTTATTTCCTTAAGACTGAAAAAAAAGGGAACCAATTAAAAGAAGGGAAGTATATTGTTTAATAAAGAATGTAAGGAGGCCCGTAGTTCCCTGGGGAAATCAATACAGGAGGGTGATATACCTACGGTTCGGTCAGCTAGGCAGAAATATAAGAAAGCCCAGGAAGTGGCAAAGAAATCCTGGGATGATTACAGATGGCGGGACCTTAAAAGGGCCTGTGAAAATAAAAACCAGAAAGTATTTTGGGATGTAGTAAAATGGGGCAGGGATGGCCGCCACGCAGAACCGATTAATTACGTAAGTCAAGACCAATGGGTAAAGCACTTTCAATCACAATATGAGTGCTCTAATTAGGATGAGGAATTATCTGACCTTTCTTATGTTTATGATGGTTCTGCCTTTAGTCAAGCGGATGTTGCATTGCACTGGGCACCCTAGAGGGAGGCAAAGCGTCTGGCTCCAATGAAATTCCAGCGGATATTTTCCTCTCCGATAAAACTATATGGAGCCGTTATATTTTAATTCTAATGAATGAAATTGCCAAAGGCGCATCGGTTCCAAGAGTCTTGAAAAGGGGCTGTGATTATCCCAATATTTAACAAGCATTTGCAATGCAATAGGTCTCGCATTAGGAAAGTTTGAGCTATTGGTCTTGTAAATGACACATTTTTTATTTATGTGTTTGTTTTCAAAATAGCGAAATTAATAGCTTTGTCATTTTCAATGCCAATACTTTTATCTTTTGTAATTGTGACACCTATAGGCATTTGTAATGCAACATGTTTTGTATTTACGTGACTTAGATGTATTGATATTACAAATAACAATGGCTTTTAATTTTTTTCAATAATTAATACTTAAATAAAAGTTATTGTAACTTATAATGGCAATATCTTAAACTTTTGTAAATAACTTTTGTGAAGAATATGTTCAGTGTATTTTATTGTGATGAAAATCCAAGAACAGAAGTGAAATATTACCAACTTTTTGTGACATTTGTAATAAAGCTTGAAACATTGAGAGAACATATTTGAACCAGTTGTTGTTGAATGGTTGCACAGATTGATACTGTGGTGGCGCTGAGTGATGGTGTGGCGTTTAGTGATGTTATGGTGCCCCTGAGTGATGCTGTGGTGGTGCCATAGATTGAGTGAGGGCGATAGATAGGGTCAGGGCGATAGATAGGGTCAGGGCGATAGATAGGGTCAGGGCGATAGATAGGGTCAGGGCGATAGATAGGGTCAGGGCGATAGATAGATGTGTGCGGTTGTGTGTGTGCGGTTGTATGTGTGCGGTTGTGTGTGTGCGGTTGTATGTGTGTGGTTGTATGTGTGTGGTTGTATGTGTGTGGTTGTATGTGTGTGGTTGGGTGTGTGGTTGGGCGTGGTTGTGTGCGTGGTTGTGTGCGTGGTTGTGTGCGTGGTTGTGTGCGTGGTTGTGTGTGTGTGCGTGGTTGTATGTGTGTGAGGGTGTGAGTGAGGGTGTGTGATGGTGAGGTGTGAGGGTGGGTGAGGATGAGGCTGTGAGGGTGTGTGATGGTGAGGTGTGAGGGTGAGTGAGGATGAGGGTGTGAGGGGGTGTGAAGGTGAGTGTGTGTGGGGGGGTGATGGTGTGAGTGAGGGTGTGAGGATGTGAGGGTGTGTGATGGTGAGGAGGTGTGATGGTGAGGAGGTGTGATGGTGAGGAGGTGTGATGGTGAGGAGGTGTGATGGTGAGGAGGTGTGATGGTGAGGAGGTGTGAGGGTGAGGAGGTGTGAGGGTGAGGAGGTGTGAGGGTGAGGAGGTGTGAGGGTGAGGAGGTGTGGGGGTGAGGAGGTGTGAGGGTGAGTGAGGTGTGAGGGTGAGTGAGGATGAGGGTTTGAGGGTGAGTGAGGATGAGGGGGTGAAGGTGAGTGAGGGTGGGTGAGGGTGCGAGGGTGGGTGAGGGTGCGAGGGTGGGTGAGGATGTGAAGGTGTGATGGTGAGGAGGTGTGAGGGTGAGTGTGTGTGAGGGTGTGAAGGTGAGTGAGGGTGTGAGGGTGGGTGAGGGGTGTGAGGGTGGGTGAGGATGAGGGGGTGAGGGGTGAGAGGGTGGGTGAGGGTGTGAGTGAGGGCGTGAGGATGTGAGGGTGTGTGAAGGTGAGGAGGTGTGATGTGAGTGAGGGTGGGTGAATGAGGGTGTGAGGGTGACGAGGGTGAGTGATGGTGTGTGAGGCGGAGGGTGTGAGGGTGAGTGAGGGTGAGTGAGGGTGTGTGAGGGGTGAAGGTGAGAGGGTGTGAGGGTGAGTGAGGGTGGGAGGGTGAGTGAGGGTGGGAGGGGGAGTGCGGGTGTGTGAGGGTGAGTGCGGGTGTGTGAGGGTGAGTGCGGGTGTAGGAGGATGAGGGGGTGAGGGGTGAAGGTGAGGGGGTGTGAAGGTGAGTGGGGGTGTGAGGGTGATGGGGTGTGAGGGTGAGTGATGGGGGGGTGAGGCTGAGGGTGTGAGGGAGAGTGAGGGGGGGTGAGGGTGAGTGAGGGTGTGTGAGGGTGTAAGGGTGAGTGAGGGTGTGAGGGTGAGGGATGGTGTATGAGGATGAGGGGGTGAGGGGGTGAGGGTGTGTGAGGGTGAGGGGGTGTGAGGGTGTGAAGGTGAGTGAGGGGTGAGGGTGAGTGCGGGTGTGAGGGTTGTGAGGGTGAGGGGTGTGTGAGGATGAGGGGGTGAGGGGGTGTGAAGGTGAGTGATGGTGTGTGAGGGTTGGTGAGGGTGCGAGGATGTGAGGGTATGCGATGGTGAGGAGGTGTGAGGGTGAGTGAGGGTGAGGGGGTGAGGGTGGGGGGTGTCAAAGTGAGTGAGGGTGTGTGAGGGTGAATGAGGGTGTGTGAGGGTGGGTGAGGGGGTGTGATGGTGAGGAGGTGTGAGGGTGAATGAGGATGAGGGGATGAGGGGATGAGGGGGTGAGGGGGTGTTAGGGTGTGAGTGAGGGTAAGGGTGTGTTGGTGAGGGTGTGTTGGTGGGTGAGGATGTGAGGGTGTGTGATGGTAAGGAGGTGTGAGGGTGAGTGAGGATGAGGGTGTGTGAGGGTATGAAGGTGGGTGAGGGTGTGAGTGAGGGTGGGTGAGGGGCGAAGGCGAGTGAGGGGGTGAGGGTGAGTGAGGGTGTGTGAGGATAAGGGTGAGGGGGGTGAGGGGGTGTGACGGTCTGAAGGTGTCTGAAGGTGTGTGAGGGTGTGTGAGGGTGTGTGAGTGAGGATGAGTGAGGATGAGTGAGGGTAGGGTGAGGCGGTGTGAGGAGGTGTGAGGGTGAGGAGGTGTGAGGGTGAGGAGGTGTGAGGGTGAGTGAGGGTGAGTGAGGGTGTGAGGCCTGCAGTTTTGGCCTGCAGGTGGCGATAGGCGACCACGTCCCGAAAGAAGGTTCACATCACAGGAGGGGGATAAAAGTTTGCGGCATTTAAAAACCAGTGGCTTACATAATGTCATCGACTTTCACTTAAAATAGTCACTCTCAGTGAGAGACGGGTAGATTCCATGTGCGGCAAGAGGGCCTGTAAGCCGACATCACAGGGTGTGGATAGAGGGGAGGGTGTAAGTAGGGAGGGAGAGCGAGAGCAGGGAGATGAGAGAAGAGTTGAAGAGAAAGGCAGAGGGGAAAAGAAATTGTATTGAGGCGGTTGATATAAAGCAGAGAAGAGAGAAACAAAGGGGCAATATGTAGGAAAAAAGGCTTCATTTGTGTAGCTTTCGTGAGTGTCTGCCACCAGGACAATTAAATTCACTCAGTGAAGGCGCTGTTTAACAGTGGGCTATACAAAACTAATCTATCAGGTTTTTTTTGCTTAAAGTCCAAAATCATTGTGTTGTTTGAAAGTTTATTTGTTCAGGCAGTCCTGTATTTTTAGTCATCGCCACTTGTATGTTGGACCGGGGAAACCCATGCTTGAATGGGAACAAAGCTAAGTGCCTACTGTAACGCACAAAGGAATCTATTTCTTATATTCATTTTATTACAACGACATAACTGCCGCCTTCTACTCGCAGTGAAGTGCCTCTCAAAAAGTTTCATACGTTATCAAAATGTCACTCATATAGTGAGATGCGTGATGAGAGATAGCATATGCGGGTATGGGATAAGAGAATCAGTGCATAGGCTAGTAATAGTGTTTATAAAAAAAAAAATTAAAAAGACATTTACCGTAAACCTCTTGTGCTCGTCTGATGGCTCTGATCGTCCAGCGGCTGTTCCAGCGAAAGCAGGCCGGGCTGGGCGGAAGTCAGGCAGCCCTCCTCGAGACAGAGGCGGGGCCTGACCAGAAGCAGGAAGTCGACCGCGACCGGAGCTTCCCAGGAGGCAGGCTGCAATGGCTGGCGCAAGGCTCCGGAGCAGAGAGAGGAGAGCCCTGCATGCAGCCGGCGTCCACCCGGGAAGCCAAGGAGCGGAGTGCCAGTGTCCCTGTGCCCGTTGACGCCGGAGGGAGCAGCCCGGAGCGGGACGAGTAGAAGTCCGGGTGAGTGGGGCTCCGTGCTTGCGTGTCTGTGTGTATGCAGGGGGTGCAGGGCGGCAGTGTGTATGTGTGTGTGTGTGTGTGCGCCTGTGTGTGCGTGCGTGCATGCAGAGGGGTGGGGGCCACTCATTTAAATGTAAAAGTAAATATGACGCCAAAATAATAAATAAATAAACCAGCAGCTTGACCCATTTATTCACTGTGATGCTTCCGATAATTAAAAATGTGCCTTTACAAAGAAGTGTTTTAAAAAGAATACCAGCGTGCATGTTCATTACAAGACGGCTAGAAATAATTACTCATGATGTTCAAAGCAAGCCTGTTCATTTCAAGCTACCCTCAGCCAGCCTCGGAAAAAACGAAAGTAATACAAAAGCGAAACTGACACTGCCACTGCAGACAATGCTGCGCGCTCCCGAGGTGAAATCCGGCACTGAACACGCTCGTAACACTTTGGTGTCCACTCTCCTAAAAACGGATCACATTAGTTGTCGAGCTGACAGCATTCATGCTTCGCATGAATGCTAACGTCAGCTCGACCTAAAAAGGGGGACAAGTCACATCCAGGGAATTATAGGTCCATAAGTTTAATTGATTCATCTCAAAAGATCATGGGTCGCCTCGTACTAGACAAAATCCAGGATTGGCTTTTCTATTTTTATAAATGGGGTTGCTAAATTCTTGGAAGACACCCCAACTGACACTCCTAAATTGTCGGGCGTAAGAATTCTAATTCTTATGTTCGCCGATGACACCCTCCTACTAGCAAAAACTCTGAGCGGCTTACAGCGTGCATTAATACTTTTTGAGGAATTTTGCCTTATGCAGGGTCTCGAGATATATGTCTCAAAAACTAAATATATGACCTTTAATCCGCAAAAATCCTCGGGAGGAGCGATGCTGCTGAAGAAGGCGAAAGACTTCACATACTTAGGCGTCATTATTCAGAACAATATGAACTGGGGTAAGCATCTGGACATGGCAACACTGAAACATCGCCAGCAAGCGGGTCCCATATTATCCGAATTTATTGCATCCTTCACCAAACCAGTCAGTCCGGTTTTGACCATCTACAATATGAAAGTTGTCAGTGCAGTTTTATATGGGCGGAGATATGGGGCTTTAAAATTCTTTCCAAACTGTCTGTAGCGGAAACTAGCTTCCTCTGAATAATTGTTAACCTTCCACAAAGCACCCCGTTACAGCTATTACTTTACAAACTAGGTAAGAAGGCTTTGGCAGATAGTGCTAGACTACGGCCCCTGCTGTACTGGCGCAGAATCTAGACAACTCCTGAATTGTCACCTTATGCTGAGGGTTTTAAAGATCTAATAAAACTGACTGTTTTAAGAAAATTTCTTGGTTACAGCAGGTTAGATCTGTATTAACAAATATTGGTTTGGTGGCCTTATGAGAGAACCCTGAGAACACCCGGTTCCCGTTGAAAGAGCAAATTAAGGAAATTTACTGAGGATGGGTGGATGCCAACACTTTTAGGAATAGTGATCCCTCAACATTGACGGGTCAATTCCTTGTGGCCAAACCAATACAAAAACTAGAAGCTTATTGGGATGCTATTACGAAGCCATATGATAGGAAGCTTCTGTTTCAACTGAGAGTGGGTACCTTACCCGGTAAATTGTTTAATGCGAAGTGGGTGGCAGCTGAGGATACTTAGTGGCCTAGTTGCAATGAAAGTCCAGTCTCTTTGGCCCATTTGTTATTTGTGTGCCCCGCCTATATAGTTCCAAGGCGAATATGGCTTGCTCCTCGTCAAACCCTGGGCACCAGTAAATGTGATGTGGCTTTGAGATTAATTTGTACTGAAACATGGTCACCACTTCTCATCGCCATAGTCAAATTTTTAGGATGGGCCTGGATTATAAGATCCAAAGCAACATTGGCATCATGATCAATGTATATTATGTATTGTACCCCCAAATCTTTTATAGACCTGTATATAGATGAGTTTATATATGATTTTGGCACCCAAATGAATTATACTGTCCGTTGTACCATCTTTATTTGTATTAAGAGCTGGGTTTATATGAGCTGAACACACTGTTGTTTTTATAATCTTTTTAATGGATTGTTTTTATATTTGAGAGATATCCATTTTATCTGTTTTTATTGGATATTTTATGTACTGGATCTTGCTTTTATGACAATCAGTCGAATAAAGCTTTGTTGATGATGATGATAGATTCTGACAATTGACCCATTTGCAAACGCAAAAATTCTTGATACATGTGGTCCAATATTCTCTGAATTTTCTGGTCGGACTGTTTGGCCGACTTGGAGTTCTCCTAGAAGCATTCTTCGTAGATCTTCTTCACTGGAGCGGGGTAGGTTGATAAAGTATTGCTCTTCACAAGACGGAAGGCCAAGGTATTACTATATATTCATATTTATTTGGGGTGTGCATTCCAGACAACAGAAGTAGCAGCCTCACAATTGTAAAAAATACCTGCGTATTTGATGACTACAAAAATACTTCTGCACTTCAAAACCTTTGTTTAAATCCCTTTATATTTCAAAGTGATAAAATGCTGGTGTGTTGTAGAAAAGCACTGCATATAAAATATTCGTATAGGTACATAAATAGTGATATGTTTAAAAATAGTCCAAAGTGTTTTCAAGCAGAAGAGAATCCCGTTCCAGAACATCACTGCGTTAATGCCACCACCGAGCTGTGGCAGAGCGGACAGAAGCTGTAGTTGCTGATTTCGTGATCTTGGACACAATGTTTGCACACGCTGCACATCCAGAACTGGTACTCTGTGATAGGACGTCCGGAGGCAATACACGTCGGAAGCTTCCCTTCTCCACTGTTAGTACAAAAGTGAAATAAGAACATAACGTAAGCATGGTTTGACAATTTTGAGTTCAAAATACACATAAATATTTGATGCTATTAAAAATATAACATGCAAATTACATGGAATGAGTTTGCTCTCTGAAAAGATTAAACGAAATGAAAACTCATATAACTTTAACTGAAATCTTCGACACATAATTCAATATTTAGAGATAGCAGGCCAAACAGAGATGTGCCTGAGAGAGGGGGCCAGAGAGAGGGGGAGAGGGGGGGGGCCAGAGAGAGGGGGCCAGAAAGAGGGGGAGAGAGAGAGGGGGCCAGAGAGAGGGGGAGAGGGGACCGGGGAGAGGGGGGGAGAGAGAGGGGGCCAGAGAGAGAGAGAGAGAGAGAGAGCGCGTGAGAGAGTGAGATAGAGCGTCAAATAGAGAGAGAGCGAGCTGGAGGGTCAAATAGAGAGAGAGAGGGAGGGAGATTTTTACAGACACCTGAGACGTCCTGCTGAGATTCCTTATTTTAATTGTGCAGATCCGTGAAAGGGGTACCACGTTTATGATACCACAGTATCATAAACATAGCATTGGACATGTGAATGTCTGTGGTCTCATCTGAATCATCCGTTCTACCGTGTAATGCATGCAAGTGTCTCTCTGGAACAGGATGGATTTGGGAACAAGGTGGGAGGGGGGTCATCTGACTGATATGAAAATCAGGTATGGCCTTTGGTAGGAAAAATAGCAAGATGAGTCAGAAGGGAACGCTTAAGGCCTTATTGTGATGAAAGATCGTGTTACTTTCCTAGGAGCAAACAGCATGCAGCTCACTGACTCTTCTACCTGAAGGGAAAGTCTCTAAGAAAGCATAAGACAGGTATTGGAAATATGCAAGGTGCACTTGTTCGACAGGCACGCCTGTTACCATATTAAAGTACTATATTTCACAACCACAGAGGGGAAGGTCTACTTACTGGAGTAACCTCCTTGATTCATTCTAGAAAATATTTAATCATGAGAATCATGAGAGGAGCCCTGAGAAGGACATTTAAACAGTATCAGCTGCCAAATGCACCTTAATAGAGGAAATCTGCAATCGAGATTTAGCCAGGATAACCTAATAGGTTTATACTATTTCTTCTTAACAAGGTCTCAGGATTGGCTGCCTCATTAGACACTTTGGGGCAGATTTACAATAACTGACACATTCCTGCAGATCAGCAGGGATGCAGCAGTTATTTTGCGTGATGTTAGGAACCCCTTGCGCCACCATGGATGCGCCCTATTTACAATGCGGCGCACCGTGGCGCAAGGAGAGACAGATGTGTGACGCATCTGTAAGTGTATAGGTGACGCAGTGCTGGAGTCGTATCGCAAGCACAACGCAATTCCAGCACTGCTCAGGGGCATCCTATACTTGCAGTGCTGTGCAATTTCTGAAGCAAAATGGCAGCTGGAGACTTAAGGCTTGCGGTCCATGTTGAGGAGCATATCTCCCCAGCCCATGGGCACCTAGCAGCACAGAAGAGGGACTGTTGAAAAGGGCAAACTGAGGTTTTCCTTTCTGATAGTACCTGAAGGATTCCTGCTCAAGGATCCCAGCTAGGCAGCAATTCCTGACCAGGAACCCATCAATAGACACTAGGATCTGGGGACTGTCCAACCTTAGCAGTTGACCCTTCCTTCGGGGCAATTCAATTGTGACCATTGTCCCTTTGGATTTAGTTTCTCTGTGCTTGGTGGCCTTATGCCCCTCTCAGCTGAATTTAACACCATGCGTGCGGTGCAGATTTCCGCGCTGCGCTGCAGTTCGCAAAAACCCGCGGTTCATGACGAGCTCAGCTCAGCTCGTCATGAGTGTATGAGAGGTGTACCTCATGACGAGCTGAGCTCGTCATGAGCGTCGAAGGGGATAAAGCGTGCGGCAACCCCTCTGTCAGGTGACTTTTGCTCATACATTGTAAACCTTTTTTGAGAGCACATGAGAGTCTGGGCCCTAAATC
This sequence comes from Lissotriton helveticus, assembly GCF_964261635.1. Taxonomy (NCBI): domain Eukaryota; kingdom Metazoa; phylum Chordata; class Amphibia; order Caudata; family Salamandridae; genus Lissotriton; species Lissotriton helveticus. The sequence continues at coordinate 297,835,488 of NC_136067.1, read as the reverse complement.
ACACCTATAATCTGTACAGCTTTGTTATGTCATTAAAATGGTTATTGTAACTGCATTTCAATTTGCCTTTTTGATGTTTGTGTTGCAAGTTTAAGGAATTTAGTTTCTTATCTTAAAGATTTTTTTTTTCAGTCTGCCAAGCCTGACCTTCATGATTGGTTTGAGTTTTGATTTTAATTTAATTACTGCTCGCTATATTTTCAGCCTCTAATACTTTTGTAACCATTTTCACTTGCATTTATTCTCATTTTCTCCTCATATCACACACACACACTTATCAGCATTCTCAGTGCATAGCTATGAGTACCTTCACATTGTACCGATTACACAGTATTTGAGGAGAACAGTTTTACATAGGAAACAGATATGGCCTAAGCCGTAAGTCACGTAGAGGAGGAGACCTCTGAGGCTGGTTCCGATACTAAACCTGAGAGAGAGGATTATGGATAAGAATCTATGAGTTTTCAGTTGGTGGAGTTCCATCAGAAGTTCGCTCCTCTTCCAGTAATTCTGAAGAACATGGCCATGCAGAACAGTAAGGCAGTTGTGATTTCCCATCATGGCTGCAACCCGCGCAGCTGAGAGACAGGGGTATACTACAGTCCATGGTGTGCATGCAGGTTCTGCATCCCCTAATCCCTCCTTTCCCTGGAGAATAGTGCAACTTTTTTTCACACATTGATTATTTCCAACATTTTGTTGAGGAAGTTTTCCACAAGGAAATTATGCAGCAAACACATTGTTATGTTACGTTATACTTTATTTGTGAAGCACACGTACACCAGATTGGTTTCATGGCGCTACTCTAAGGGTGCTAGTCCTGGGATGTTACTCGTATGCCTGTCTAAATAGCCATGTCTTCAGAAGCCTTTGAAAACTCATGAGGTCTGTGCAGGATCTGATTTCTAGAGGCAGGGAATTCCAGTATCTGGGGCCCAGTATGGCAAACTTTGTTCCACCAAAATGCTTCAGTTTGAAGGAAGGTAGAGTCAGGAAATGCATATGGGCAGATCGCAGATTGCGTGTTGGAGTGTATCTTTCAAAAAGACTGTCAGTGAATTTGGGGATTCTACCATTCAGGGACTTAAAGATAATGCATCCCACCTTAAAGGCGGATCTCTTATTTAAAGGGAGCCAGGGCAGCTTCCTCAGAAGGGGAGTGACATGTTGACACCTGTTTTCCTGAAGAATCAGTTTAGCTGCCTGATTCTGTACCCGTTAAAGACAGTGGGTGAGATAAGCAGGAATGCCGACGTATAGAGAATTGGCGTAATGTATATGGATTATCACCATAGCAAGGACTGCCTCTATTTTTGCTTCCTGTGTAAGGAACCTACAAAATGTCCTTATTTTTCTCAGCTGGAAAAAGCACGTTGAGATTACAGATCCTATCTGAGTCTTCATTGTGAGGTCATTATTAATTATGACCCCCAGTGTTTTGGCAGATATTAAAGGGGTAGGGAGCTGTCCCAGATCTTTAGGCAAGAAACATTTACTGCTGAACAGTTTTTGAGGGAGTATGGAGGTACCCTGGTGGCTCCTTAGGGCACATCTTCACTTCACTTGGGGAGTTGAAAAAATGTGGAGCCCTTACATTGCTCATGAGAATATTGTGCAAACCATCAGTGGAGTGTTAATGGCCTTAGCTAATGAATTGGCAACAACCAACTTCCCATCTTTCATGAGCAAAGATCATTTTTGATTCTTCAGTATATGCTACATTTCACTTGATCCAATTGGCAACAAACAAATCAATATGTTGTCTCCTGTCTGACTTCCAAGGAAAGGCTGCTGTCCTTTCTGGATTTTGAGTTGGCCATTATCGTTAATCTTAATGCTGTAGAAGCAGTAGCCTCTACTTCATCTGTTGCAGAGGATGTTGGAAGGCTACAGGACTGATAATTTACAGACCACATTCCTGCAGTAGAGAAAAAGAGTAAACCATAATGTAAAAGCGGATTTTGCACTCTGCAAGGAAAGAGGTAGGATACATGTTACTACTGTCTCAAGAGTCAATCCAAGCAATGCCTGAGGTTTCCACCTTGTTTCACGTAATTCCTCATAAAAGTGAGGTTCTTGGAAAAAGAGTTAGTATGTGAACTGAAATGGCTGTGCATGGACACATATCTTCCATGGCCCATTCTCTGGCTTGCACATGCAGCCTTTCAAACTGTCCCATCTAAGTTGGAAAATCTTTCTAATAGCCAATACACGGTTATCCACACACCTCACTCTACAGGTCCTGAAGAAAGCCAGCGTATTTTAGATACTGGCTGAAACATGTAGGCCTAACTCCAGTATATTAGAGTCAAGTTTCAAAAATGCTTTATTCGGTATGTATGAAGACAACCATGTAGCAACAATCAAAATAAATTACAATACATCATGGATTTACATAGACTCCGATTTACCAAGCGCCATCAATACTATGTACAATATACATTTAGCAACACATGTGCAAATGAGCTATCTTAAAGTGCATGTTAATACATTTGCCTGATGATACATGTGCAAACTAGCGGGAAAGTGCAATACATGCTAGAAATACTTATTTTCTGGCACGTGTGCAAATTAGCAAAATTAAAGTGCATATAGGTACATACGACCAGTATTCGTACACAAACTGACAGTAATAAAGTGCATAAAAGTCGGGGTCATGTATTGAATTCATACAGTGATTGATTTACGTGCAAAAATGCATTTTAAAATATAAGCAGCCACATAAAAACATATATCTAGGCTCTCTAAATTAAACATCAGTTGCATCGCTTTCTTTGTACTACGAATGTTATATTTTAAAAAGATGGGTTTCAAGTAAAATTTTCTATAAGAAATATAAAATTTACAAAACAACAAAAAATGACAGCCACTCTGCTTAGATGCACCATCACAGGGGCATAAACATGAACCGGGTTTCTTAATTGTTGGGAATGCCACAAGGTGGTGCACAATCCCCAAACGTAGGCGAGATAGGACAAAGCGGTGGGAGCTTTTGCTAACAACAGTGAGGTATGATTGTAAGCCTTCATTAATATTGTATTCTAAATAAGAATTAAACGTGCTTTGTTTTGTATATTTATTCATCCTGATACTACCTGTGTGTTTCAGGAAAGTGACTTTAAGCTCCTTCTTTGACAACCCTGTCCCCAATGTTGGTTCTTCAAGAATGTCGCAACTATAAAGTGTCTTATACCAAGATTGGATGTGGCATAACCAAGGAATGTTTTAATCACATCCTGAGTAAAGTTTGAATCTTCTTTTGACCAGATTGAACTCCATAGGGACAGAGGGCGTAGGGCAATTAGGTCGTTGACATGATTTAAGCCGACTTCCCTATGTATTAGCTCGTTTGAGGCCGAAGCCGGAGCACAAAGCAAGCGTTTCAGGAAGGCATTCTCCTCATGCTGAATTAGGTTAGCACTCTTGGAATGGTATCCCCATATCCCAGCCCCATACAGGGCTGATGATATGCACCTAGAATTATATATTGACACCATCTCTTGGATTCTACGGCCCCCTAATTTCGCTGCAAATCTAAAAACGCAACTTGTGTTTCTTGCCATTTTGAAACGGACACTGTTTTGTTCATTAGCCCACCTCCCATCTCCTGAGAATGTGATGCCCAGGTAACAAAAATTCCTTACAGCTTCTAATTTCTCCCCATCTAGATAAAAGGGCCTGCTTTTTCTTGCCTTCCTACCACAAGACATTGTAAAGGTCTTTCCTTTGTTAATTATCAACTTTCTGCTCTCAGTGAAAGTATGAAATTTATTAATCAAACATTGCAGGCCATTTTGAGTCCGGGAGAGAAGGACCGCGTCGTCCGCGTATGAAAGAATTGGGATTGAGTTACCATTAGTAGTAGGGGCATCTGCTTGAATTCTTCTTAAAATTGAATCTATCTGATTTATAAAAAGCGAAAATAAGAGTGGGGCAAGCACACATCCTTGTCGGATACCTCTATTAATTCTAAAAAAGGGTGTGTATTCTCCATCAGATCCGAATCTAACTTTACTGGACAGGTTTTCATACAATCTGGCCAGGAAATGTATGATTTCAATCGGGGCACCCATTTCCAACAAAACTGGCCAGAGGAGCGAGTGTTCCACCAGATCGAATGCTGAACTCAAGTCAGCAAAGCACAAAAATAAATTGCCCTCTTTGGCTTTTGTGTTCTTGCTGACTATAAGTTCCAGGTTCACACACTGCTCCATTGTTCCCAACCCCTTTCTGAACCCGTACTGTACTGGGGATAAGATGTTATTTTCCTCTAACCAGGCTTCCAGTCTTTCTAAAAGAACTCGACTGAGGATTTTAATTGACGAGTCCAGAAGTGAGATGGGACGGTAGTTTCGCGCCTCCGACCTAGAGCCTTTCTTGTGAAGAGGCACGATGATAGACTGACCCCATGTTGGTGGAAGCCTGTCTTCTATAGATGCGTTAAAATACCGTGTCAATATTGGGGCCCATAAGGTCATTTCAGATTTATAAAAATCCATAGGCACCCCGTCAGGCCCTGGGGCTTTACCGCTTTTACTATTTTTTTATTGCTTCAGTAACCTCGGTTAAGGGCACAGATAACTGCATTTTTTTCCATTTAAAACTAGACGTTGTATCTGTAATTAAAATTGACCCATCTAAGTTAGAATCAGAGTTAAAAATCCCAGTAAAATGGGCTATCCAAGCGCTGCAACTGACATGGGAGGTAATTTCAGGAATGTTATCATTCTTTAAGAATGGGCTATTTACAATTTCCCAAAATAATTCGTGGTTTTTTGTTTCCGCAAGCATATCCAGATTCAACCAAGCCTCATTTTGCAGATCTTTTTTTCTGGCTGCTAGGGCGGTCTTATAGTTAAGACACTCCTCTCTGATTTTATCTATGTCCCTGGGCTTGGTATCAAGTGCTATTTTAAGTTTATTTAATGACTGGGCACAGTGCTTATTGAACCACACCACATGAATTCTCCTCAACTTACGACTCCTTGCTGTAAGTGAGTTATCGATTACTTTGGTTATTTTTTTAAAAAGTTGGCAAGTAAAATGCCAGGGATCACTTTTGATTCTAGACAGTAGCCTATTTCCCTGCCGCATTTTAGAAATAAGTCCTCCTTAAATTGGGTAGGGTTAATTCTGGTTCACTTAATTCTCATACCGTTAGACCTTTCAGCTGTAATCCCTTGGACAGGTCTTCCATATACATGGGTTTTTTGCCCCCAACCTGTTAATTCCAGCGATATGCTGTTATGATCGCTCACTGACTGCTCTATTACCCAAACATTAGAATAGACAGATCCATTGGATACCAAAATGTGATCGATATTAGAATGGGCGTCTCTCCCTCTAAATGATGGACACTCTTCATTATCTTTATTCTTTGTGCAGTCTAATAATTCCAGGTCTAATTTGGCTACCAAATTATTCAGCGCACTCCCATAATTAGTGTGCGGGAAGTGGTTAAAAACAGTACTACCTCCATTGAAATACTCCTCACGGCCACAGATCCCCTTCTGTGCATGGCTACATGCTTGAATGTTAAAATCACCCACCCAGATTATTACTGGGGGATCACTTGATAGCACAAGTACTTCCTCTATTGCCCGCTCTATGTCCGGTACAATCGTGCCCCGGTTGGGTCCAGCAATATTATTGTAAAAATGTACTATAACTAAATCCCTACCTTTACCATGCACTAGACGCAAGATTGAGGCATACTGAGCCACCTGCACATAACCACCAGGGCTAAACTCTGTTAGGGTAGTGGATACCAGGGTCAATAGTCAGCCTTTTGCTCTTCCTGCTGAAGGAGCTATTGCATCCACACTATATGATGTATACCCTTCAACTTGTATTTGAGCTCTGTGCCACGTCTCCTGGAGACAAATTATATCGTGGCCTTGCTTAATAAAGTTATGCCAGAACGGCGTAGTTATTTTGGCAGTGATTCCCGCTATGTTCCGGGTAATAACCTTTAAGCATTCAGCAGAGTTATCGGCTAATAAATCATAATGTGCGGTCACTTCAGGTCTCACAAAACTCACATTCATAGTTATATCCGTACTAGGAGTAACATCAAACTGGGCTATTTCGTCAATTTTATACTGGTCACTACTTACTAAGCTCGGGACAGTGTCCTCTTCTGCCCTATTTGTACACAGCAGCCCTTGGTCAATTGCGGCCATTCCCCCAGATGCGGTTGCTTCAGGTTGTGATACTATAATTTGTTCCCTCAGTCAGTCATTCTCTTCTAATGAACCAAACACCTGGAATCTGTTGTAGGTCGGAATTGTAATGTTATCCCATAGATTGTACAAAGGTGCTGGTTCATAAGCTACATTGGAGAAGTTAGGATGGGCAGTTCTATGACAGTCAACAGTCCGTGTTACAGCTTGTTTCCCTGACTGACTCCTGTAGAAATATTCTAGGGGGAGCAGGGTTGTATTATATTCATGTTTAGAGGGTATGGGTGCATTTAAGATGGAATCTCTGGCCCATTCAGGAATCCTAAAATGTATAACTATGCAGTCCCCATTTATCTCCTTTTTGCTGGGTCCCAACCAGCCTACTCTCTGTGTTGAGATAATTTGGTTTGCCCCACGCATTGGGAACCCACAATTTTGAACAAGCCAATACAAGGTTTTGTTCTTAAGGGTTTGCTGGTTTTCAAATTGGGTGGGCTTGAGCTTTGGTACGTTAGCGAGAATAGCTACGTATGGACTACATTCTGGTGGGAGGTTAATCGTTGCCGGGATTATGTTGTTAATATGCCGCGCTGGCGCTATCCTATCGATGTTGTTAAGTGTAAAACCCCCTTTCTCCCTTTGCCCCGCATCAGATTTCTGTCCCGTTATAATAGTAGAAGTATTGGTAGGTAATTTTTTCGGGGCAGTAGCTACTATAACCAGAGGCGGGGGCTAGGTGCTCTTGTTTCACTGCTAGTCAGGTTATTACCGGGTTTACCCTTTGGCACATTAGTTGTGGATGGCTTGGTTTGTGTGTTAAGATGTTCTAACAAATCTAAGTTAGCTATACCCAGCTTCTCAAGAGTCTCCACTTTGTCCGTTAGTACCTTCAGTCTTTCAGCCATCGGTGTAATGTGGGATTTTACCATTAGCTCTAGTTGATGTATGAGACCTTCCATATAAATGGGTGGTGAATTTTGCTGGGCAATAGCATGATTTTCATTCAACTGTAGATTTGTGCTCTGCTGCAATGACTCTCCCTCCCTCCCTTGTTTCAATGTGGTTTGGATTAGTCTCTTATTTTTACTCCTGTATCTCTTCCCTTGTCTATTTACGACTACCAGTTTCCTACTATGGGCAGATTTATGTTTGAACCGACCGGTTCCATGATCACTCATGCAACTTAATAGACTGGTGTTAGCTGACTCAACTATTAAGTTAATATCATTAGTACCACAGCCACCTGACTCCACTCTAACACTGGGCACATCGGTCACTGTAGATGGATGAGTCTCACTAGATTTTAAATTAGGAGTTAGTGACAGACTACTCTCCCGGGAAGCAAACACAGTAGATGGTGACTATTTTGGTGCCTGATCTAGGTTCCGCTCGTTCCCTGGCAAATCTGCATAAGAATCTAGTAAAATTGAATCCTGTGATATAGATGTTATAATAGAAGTATTTACAGGTAAATTGGCTCCTTGTGTAGTCGGGGTTATCAGGCACATGCTCGGTGGTATTGAGAGGCGTCTTTCGGTGTTTTCTATAGCAGTTACTACAACCCCGATAGTTTGTTGCAGCATTTTGTCAATTGCAGTTAGGGTTGGAAGCGGGGTTTGGGCCAGCGTTAATTTCCTAGTAGTCGCTCGTGTGGACATTGGAGTCTTTTTAACCATGGTTCTACTTGTTGCCTCAATCAGTTCTGTAGAGAGATCGTTCGCACTGCTACAAAAGTAGTTACCTTAAACGATGTTTTTGTTTGTAGAGCCAAGGGGACACGGTCCAGCCCAGTCTCTTCCGGCCTCTGAGGGCCTAAGAGGGCCCGCCCTTTGCCCGGGCTTTGCCCGGCGTCCCGCGAGGCGGGGCTTACACCAGATTTATGCGCCTTCCTGGCGCGGTCGAGTGATGCGTGGGCAGCAAAGGTTGCTGGGTGTTGTGGTCCCCAGCCCGCACTCCGCTCGGCGGTCGCGCCGGTATGGTGTCAGGACCAGCGGGAGGCAGGCGGGGGGTTCCGGGCGCAGGGAAAAGGCAGCAACCTCCCTCGTGCAGCGTGAGCAGGTCAGCAGAATTACCCCACTCAGCAGGGGCTTACACCAGATTTATGCACCTCCTGGCGCGGTCGAGTGATGCGTGGGCAGCAAAGGTTGCTGGGTGTTGTGGTCCCCAGTCCGCACTCCGCTCGGCGGTCGCGCCGGTATGGTGTCAGGACCAGCGGGAGGCAGGCGGGGGGTTCCGGTCGCAGGGAAAAGGAAGCAACCTCCCTCGTGCAGCGTGAGCAGGTCAGCAGAGTTACCCCACTCAGCAGGGGCTTACACCAGATTTATGCGCCTCCTGGCACGGTCGAGTGATGTGTGGGCAGCAAAGAATGCTGGGTGTTGTGGTCCCCAGTCCGCACTCCGCTCGGCGGTCGCGCCGGTATGGTGTCGGGACCAGCGGTACAGCGGGAGGCAGGCGGGGGGGTTCCAGTCGCAGGGAAAAGGCAGCAACCTCCCTCGTGCAGCGTAAGCAGGTCAGCAGAGTTACCCCACTCAGCAGGGGCTTACACAAGATTTATGCGCCTCCTGGCGCGGTCGAGTGATGCGTGGGCAGCAAAGGTTGCTGGGTGTTGTGGTCCTCAGCCCGCACTCCGCTCGGCGGTCGCGCCAGTGTGGTGTCAGGACCTGCAGGACAGCGGGAGGCAGGCGGGGGGTTCCGGTCGCAGGGAAAAGGCAGCAACCTCCCTCGTGCAGCGTGAGCAGGTCAGCAGAGTAATCTCTACACATATCCGCACTTCTCTATTTTAACCCTGTCATAGGGCCCATCATTAAAATTTCACTTATAAAACGGACCCTATAAGCAGTTTTAATATCACTTTCACTGCACCATACCACACACAAAAAAAACGCTCTGCTGAATTCCAGGTGTCGTAGCACACCCGAGGTGCACTTGGCACCTTGGGTGGGACCCGATGATGAAGCATGCGATCAACTAGGTTGGCAAGTAAGGGTCTTCATAAAAAACCTACTGGTTTTCCACAAACATAAATGCAAGACTTCACGATAATATAGGTAACCCTAAATTCAGAGTCGTACAAAAAAAACACTAATCCTAAACTCAACATATTTCAAATATACATTACTTTCTTTCATAACCATTTTTCATTCTTTAGATTTTACCTTCTAAAATTATGCATGGTCGGAACACAATGAAAAAAAAATATTTTTTTGGCTCTATGTATCGCATGCCTTTGGATAACCAGCAAACCCTATATATCCTTTTTTCTCATTACTTACATTGGTTATTAATTTCAATGATTAGTGTCTTTGGCAAATCCATGAGCGATCTGCGCCTTGTTAAATTCAAAATGATCTCTACTTTTGAGAAATATACAGTTTTCTGGGTTTGCCTATGGGTTTAACACCTCTTTTGCCCCACAAAATGCAAAGCAAGCAAGTATAAACTGCACTAAAAGGAAATATGGTCTACCATTTAGAAAATTGCAAAAACTCTGGTAAAAAAAAAAAGATTATTTTGTACAACTTTGCTTGTTCCTGATGGCTAGCAAGAGGGTGATCTTAGCACAGTAAACTTTTTGTAGATGTATTTTTCAGAAAAAACTCACTTTCTTGCCCAGCACGTTTCTCCATTTTTTTCACTCCACGAATCAAAATGTTGCTACATTTTGGTCATTTTCCCTGGAAGCCATAAACCCTGGGTACTTTTGAATCCCCAACATGTAGGAAAAACGATTTAAATTTGGTCTAGAAACCTTTAATGCAAGAAAGTGATGCTGGATTAAGCACAAACTGCAGCCAAATATCAAGGTACGGGCTCAGCACTGGGGCTGTGGAACCCCCAGCACTTAAGGTGCTCCAGCCAGACGCATTGGTGATGCCAATGCTTGATATTTATGTTAATGTACTATGTTTATACAATTGTTTGTTCACATTACCGATCTCTTAGTTCGGGTACTGGCAGAAGGCGATTTAAGAATTACCATCTCAACAATGGTTGTGAAGACAAACAATTAGATCTTTGAACATAGATAACTCACCTATGTTCATATATTCATATAAATATCAATCAATAACTTTATTCGATCTAAATAAAACATAGATCATAAAAGTACAGTACAATGTTAGTAATCTGTTTCCAAAAAAAGTGTCAGTGCATAATACAAAGTTAATAACATGGTTGCAAGGGGCATGGACATAGATCATAAAAGTACAATAAAATACTTGTCATCTGTTTCAAAAAGTGTCAGTGCATAGTGCAAAATTAATAAAAGGATTGCACAAACCTCATTTATATCTATATATATTTTTATTAAAAAGAGACTTTAATGTGGAAGAGATAATTCATGGCCAGACGTACAAAGACCAAAGGCCTTTTGCATGTCTTAATGGGCCGAATCGTAATTTTGGCCTATTAAGAAATGCAAACCAGCCTTTTTCTACGTACAAAAGCCTATAGGGAATCGCAAAATGAGATTTCTACCAAGTAGAAATCTATTTTTGCGACTCCCTAAATAGGAAATCGCAAATAAGGATTTCCCAATTGTGATTTCTTAGCACATGCACAAAGCATTTCCTAAATGTAAAATGAGCATTTTGGAAATGCAATTACCATTGACTCAAAATCGATGGTAACCATGTGCAATTAAAAAAATAGCACCACAAGATGCTTTTTTTAAAGTGCATTGGAGCCCACACATGTGTGCTCTACATGTGCACCAATAGTTATGGGGTGCATTACGAGGAGCCTTATGCCCATTGCCATCCTTGGTTTAGCATTTCTAAATAGCAATTTCCTAAAAGCACTATTAGAGGAATGCAAAACCGGCCCGTTGGTACGAATGGCATGGGATTTCCTAACTGCGATTTCCTAATAGCGATTCCTACTCTCTAAGAATCGCTATTAGGAAATCGGTAATTTCATACATATCCTTTTGCATTTTCTAAATAGCGATTTCTATGGAGTCGCTATTTAGGAAATGCAAAATAGCATTTTCGTACATCTGGCCTAATATGCGGTACTTTGATAAGCCAACGACTGAAAAAACTGGCACTATCACCAGTGTGTAAACTGTAAATTAAAAAAAAAAAACACTTGGATACAATTATCTGTTGTGCCATTTTTGTAAACATGTATTAAAAGCTTTATCTTTCTGTGATTATTGTGTCGTATCACCAAGAGGTAAGTAAAATGAAATACCGTTTATTTTTCAAAATGGAGGCACATAAGTAGAACTATTGTATACATACATGTCTTCAGTTCGCACAGACTATAATACATTTATTTCTGTAACATAGAGATCCACAGCATGAGAAAAAAGTCTTACCCTTCAGGAAGGCTGTCCAGTTCTGGCGGCCGGGTATCTTTAGGACTATGTTTGGTGAAGATCTCGAGAGCAAGGTCTTCATAATGCTGCCTCTGTTCAGAACTTAGTGTCTCCAGAGATTCAAGCTTAATAAATGCTTTAGAGCATGTTCCAAATGCTCGGTTTGCACAGGAGCAGAGCCCTAACAGGGAATATATTTCAACTGCAGGTATAATGTCTTCATAATCTCTCAAATGGAGGCCTGCGATTTACAAATAAAATATGAAAGGCATATTAAACATGGGCCAAGGTAAAAATCACAATACTGGAATTTAATTAGTAGGTTATATGAGCAAACAATAGAAAATAGTGACATATTGTATTATTAGTAACAATGTTACATATAGTTATATCTTTTGTAGCTCTTTAAAATAGATTTTGGTGTTAGGCTAGAGAATATGGAATGTTTACTCTTTATTGAACCCTGTCTCTAAAATCCTTCCCTCCATCAGTCCTATGTAAAGGACATCCTTGTAATGGATGGCACTAAGTCTTAATAATAATAATAATAGCAAACCTTCTGGTGGGCATTCTTACCAACCGGCAGGCTCTTCTCCTCTTGAATCTCTTCCAGGCGCAGAGTGAACCTATACAGAAGAAATAGCTCTCCTGCAGTGATAGATGGTGCCTTGGCATTGGGAACCATCCTCCATATGATATCATAGAGTTGTATAAGGTACCCTACTCTGGTGCACTGACCTCAGTTTCCTGGCTTTTTCCACACCCTCCTAATCAGAGAAGCGCCTGACAAAATTGACAATAATTGTAGTGTACTAACAATAACTTGAGAGCTTATTAAAAGTTGCATAACATCTCCTCGGAATGGAGTGTCAAGAGAGGAATCTGCAGGTATTAAGAGTATCCACCAAAAATATCATTACCAAAGCTAAGTGACTTTTCCTTTTGTTGAATATTTCTATCTGCAGGTTCCTCCCCTTTGAATCAATAATCAAATGTCTGGTAAAGGTATGGATGGCAGCTCACAATGCAAACCCAGCAGCTATCCAGAACAGGAACACCCCTGGACAATGACAAAGAAGAGTGTCTCTGGTGGAATAGGCCCGATAGCCTGGAGAAACTCTTTTCTGGTAAAGATGTTTCACTTTTGATGCACAGCATGTTCCAGTAGGGAATGGTCCACTTCTGAATCACCTTGCCTTTTTTTGGAACCAACATAGCAAAACAAAAGCTGATCTTCATTCTGGTACTTTAGGGTCCTTTCAATGTAAAAACGGAGGGCCCCTACAAGGAGCCAGAAAGTGCAGTCTGTCCTCCCCTTAGGTGGGTTGAGGAGGTAGTTAGAATGTCAACAGTGTAAGACACCGACCCACGTGAAATGGTGTGACCACCTTTGTAGGAAAGAAGCCTTGGTTCTATGAATCAGTTTGTCCTAAAAAAAATGTGGTAAAAGAATGAACAGGCAAAGGCTGTAGATCATAAATGCACAAGGCTGATGTAATGGCAACCAAGAACAAAGTCTTTAAGGTCAGACGCTGCAAACTGTGCACAGGCCCAAAAGGAGAACCCATTAGCAGTGTGAGCGCCTGGTTAAAATCACACTGAGACATTACAAAGAGAGAAGCGGGAACAAGTGGATCAACTGCTTCAGACAATACAAATCTTTGCTGGGCCAAGGAAAGTGCAACACATCAGATATATGCGCCTTAAACGAGTCAAATACTGACTTGGTGCAACAAGAAACAAAACAAGACAAACGTCTACAAATAAATGGATTTGACCTGACAAAATCACATCGGTAGGAAGATCAAAGGAGCTCAGATTCCCCGCTCAATATCCAGGCATTGAGAGGGGGTGTACTCTGTAAATTTGGATGCTGAACCTGCCCTGCTCAACGAGAGAGGAGGACCACCCTAATTGGAAAAAGGGAAGGAGCAGATCCAGGTATTGGACCCCCAACAGCTAAGGTGTCACAACCACTATCATCTGCACGTGGCCCTAATGCAGCTTACTCAGAACCAGAGGAATCAGTGAGATGTGGGAAACAAGGTAGAGGAGATGGAAGTCCCACCTCATACGGAAATGGTCACCAAGGGTTATATGCAGGAGGAACTGTAGAGTGCAGAAGCGAGACATTGTGTGTTCTCATGAATGTCAAAGCGGTCCACAGGGTGTCTTCACAAGAAGGGGGAAGAAGAACTGTACTACCTCTGGGTGAATGTGCCACTCATGATCGGCTAGATGATGCTCACTGAGATTGTCTGCCTGGACGTTCAGGTTCACAACCAGCCAGACATTGTGAGCCTGAGCACAAAGCACAGCTTCAATGGTTCCAGTTATAGAGGGTGCAATCCCATGCCACACTACTTGTTGGCGCAACTCATCACAGTCATACTGTCCATCAGGAACTGAACTGTATGACATTGGATGGGAGACAAGAATGTTGAGTACCAGGAGATTGCCCAAAGCTCAAACAGGCTGATATGACATTTCTGCTCCGCAGGGGGCCACAGGTCTTTTATCTTCACTGCATTGAGATGATCTCTCCAACCAAGGGAGGAGGCATTGGTCACCACTGTGGCCACTGATGGTGGAAGAAATCAGGGATTCCTGCTTGTGTATGTTGCCTACCTCCAGCCACCACTGCAGATCTCAAGCTGCTTCTCTGGAAATATGAATGCTGTACATCAGGACTCCCAAATGTGCTGGCTGCACTGGGAGTGAAGACACCAATAAAGCACACAATAGTGCAATTCCCAAGCTACAAGGATTTGCCACTAACCATCACTTTTGTGAAAACCCGAGGGGACGATATTCGCTCAAATGGTAGAACCATAAATTCATCGTAGGAGGAGCCCACCAAGAAACAGGTATCTCCTATGAGACTGCAGGATCAGTACACCTCCAAGTCAAAAGACACCATCCAGTCTTCCAGCTCCAGAGGAAACTGGTGCAAAGGAAAGCATTTTGAACTTCTTCTGAAGAAAGGTATTCAGAACACAAATATTTAGAATGCTGTTGAGACCACAGTCTTTATTAGGAATAAGAAAGTAACATTGTGCCTGAATTTGTTCTCCAAAACCAATTCCATGCCCATTTTGCTTAGCAGAATGAGAAACTGCTGCTGCAGAATGTGAGAATGTAATCAAGAGCATAATCCTGTCAGACAATCTATAGGACTCTAATGTCGAACATGATGGACTGCTAGTGCAGTACATGATAGGCCACTCTACCCTTGCAGTCCGCACATGCAGTCTTAAAGCATTTTTGCAGGAGTGGCCGGGAAGAAGGAGGAAAAGGACAGCATTTGCTGCCCTTGACAGCCTTTGGAGACACAACACCCTCAGTAGATGCATTAGAAACTCTGCAGCTGTGAGTGATGGTGCCTCCAAAAAGCAGGAATCAGGACTAGCCTCTGAATATTGGTACTGCTGAGGAAACTGGTGAGCTGGAGAAGTCAGTCCAAGGGACTGAACTAGAGCATGACCCTGTTTGAATCGTTGTAGCACTAAGTACGCCTTCTCACCAAAGAGGCAAGCACAAAAAGACATACATGTCTATAAGTTTGGCCTGAACATGGCTGGACAGGCTAGTAAAATGCATTCAGGCGCATGGCAGTGGATGGCAACAGAAGAGCCCATGGAATTTGCCACCAAATCCACAGTATCCAGATTGGAAATGAGAAACTAAATGACTGAATTCTGTGCGTCGCGCAAACTTCTGCAAAATGTTCCGCATATGGAGTCTCATTCATGAAGGTAAACTTATACTTTTGTGTAAGTTTACTATTTGTGGTGTTCACAAACTAGGAGTTAATAGTAAGTTTACATCTGCGGAGATTCCACAGTTGGGGTGGAGAGCCCGTCATATAAAAAAATAGACCTCTCCTTTAGCAATGCCAAACAGTCTCCATTGTGCATGCCTGTAAAGGAGAAGATGGTTCACCATACTGCTGTCATCTGTTATTGTCATGATAAACACGATTTGGCATCTGAATTGATATGAGTCAATGTCCAAAAGCCACTTGAGCCTGCTATGGTATTCAACCAAAGGCAAGGCATGTAAGGATACTCCACCATCATTTACTGAGGCTGTGTCTAGATCTGACCAAGATGGCCTAATTCTTCAGAACATTTGCCACCTCAATAGGTTCCAAAGTAGTCACTAGTGGTATCAGGAACTAAGCAACTACCATTGGTGGAGCAACTGGCAGGGGTTTTGGCAAAGGAAGAGGTTTAGCCAGTGCCAGACCAGCATCAGGAGGAGGATGAGGCTAAGCAAGGTAAGACAGGGGATGGAGTTGGTACTAGAAGTCCGGTTGGAGAATGCGGAGAGCCTCTTGGGGCCTGCAGACACACTGGCGTAACAATAGCCCCCAAGGTGAGGGGGGCCCGAGCTCCAGGAGATCCGCTGCATCCTTGTGCATGGGCCCCTGGCCTGCCAGTTCCTGACTGGATCCGGAGCGTGTGGGGGGACCTCCCTGCACTTCGTGGGGGTGCCCTCCCTGCCCTTTGCAGGGGGGCCCCCTTAAGTTTCCTTACATCACTGCGCAGACACACCAGAGACTGCGGGAGTGGTGCAAAAGTTGGCCGGCTTAAGTTGTTTGAAAACAGCTATTTTTGTGCAGTCAGCCCCAGGGACTTGAAAATCTGGGAAGTGAGTTTGGGGCACCGCGACTGGAGCCTATACCTGAGCAGAATTTGGCACTTGCTGTACCTGGAAAGAATTTGGCACCAGCTGCATCGCCACTAGATGTCAAGGCCCGAGCCGGGGAACATATCCATCAACTGGAATACCTAATTTTGGACCTGGAGAAGCTTGTGAAGCTTATTGTGCTGATTCCAGGCTTAGAAACTTGCTGATCAAAGGCGAAATAGTGGGAGCCGGCAAAAGACCTGGATATGGAATGACGATGGCCCAACATTTGTTTCAGGTCTGGGCTATGAAGGGCTTCACCTTCCTCTCCATTTTGCCCTAAACTTGCATGAGGTCGCGGGCGTGGCTAGCTGCCGAGCATGGCGGCCGCGTCTTAACAACAGAGCTTCCGGCTGGGACCCACATAATCCTGCCATTCCTCGTGGAGTCTGGGGTAATCTTGCCCCAATCCTCCCCCTACCTATCAGTGAGAAAACAGAGGTTGCTTGACAGCTGAAATAGCAGTGCAAAGCCCAATAATTACTGGACGGAGCTGAAGGTGCCTGATATCGCACTGCGCTGACTTGTCAAGACAGAGGGCGAGGCCTCCCGAAGGGAATCATCCGACTATTCTGGAATACTACCTCGTGCGGCGGCTGTAAAGACCACTGCTGACCTCGGCCCAGTCTGGCAAGACGCGCGACTTGGCCCTACTGCGTAAGAGGGATTCCCTGCCCCGGGGGGTTCCAAGCGCTGTACCCTGATCATAGACTGGGTGCCATGCACTTCTTCACTGCCTGTGCGGCTGCTGCCAATGCCTGCCCAGGCTTATGGTTCCCGCCTGTGACATCCACTCACCTACCCACCCTGCTGGGGTCCGGCGACTTCATTACAGTGACCGCCTTGTATCTGGAGACACGCCCTCATTACACGCTAGGCGTACTGCGTCACTGAGGTGTGAGATCGTGGTGGAATTCCTGCCTCCCTCTGGTTGCCGAAACCCCGCGAGGTGATGCGGTGGGTCGCCCTTGTCCTGGGTGTTGTCTGGCGCAGACTCTCTACACCCCCCCCCCCCCCCTTTTCTTCCTACTGAAGACGTGCCGATCCTGACAGCAGCGGGCCAGGGGGGGAGTGGGCATGACTGTCTCCTGTAATTGAGGTGAGTTGGAATATGCATAGATTGTAGGATGGAAGACCGGTGTACACCTGAACTTTCTGTCTCCCCTCCCCCCCCTACTGCGTGGAAAACAACAAGCAGGACCTGGTACCCTCTCAACACTTGTGTGGTGGGTTTGATGCAATGCAGAGAGTATTGCTTGTCCTCCTAACCGTGCTGGTCACTTGTTGCACAACCGGGTGACCCCAAGCCCCACCCGGATTGATTACTGCATTGTTCCTATTGCCTGAGCTCCAGGGTTGGCATTTGGGATGTCAGCTGGTTGCGCGCACTAGGGAGTCTGAAAGTGCCGTAAGTTCTGTATGGTGCACACCCCCTAAAGTCTCTGCATGGAAGGCTGCTGCTGGCTGGGGGCTATATCGCTTGTTACAATGCTGTATCCCCTCCTGGCGTTGTGGGACTTCTGAGTGCCTCTCCTGGCTTCTGTCTGTGTGGCAGGGGATTCTTCTTCTTGCCCGCATCACTGTGACCCCGATATCTGTTTGGTGCCCACCGCCGGCTTCGCAACGGGATCTGAGGTTAGACGGTCACTCCTTGTACAACAAAAGTGTATCACTCCTTCTCACTCTGAAGTGATTCTCACAGTGGCTGGTGGGTGTAGACCTCTTACCTAATAGTCCACCGAACTTTTTGTAGGACCCTAAGAGAGTCAACCAGTAAGTACGATTAGCTCAACTATTACCACCCTCCTAAAGCCGCAAAAACGCTCTAGTGAACATTGCCGTCGCTTTCGCCAGCTCAGCCCCCGCGCCCTGTGCTGACATCCCTACCAGCTTCTCCTATTCAAATAGCCACATCACGAATATCGCAATGGGGCTCACGAAGGGAAAACCATCTGACATGCCCTCGTCGGAACTGCCAAATCAGGGGGACTCAGACTCGGGCTCCCAAACGTCCTCGATAAGTTGTGTCCCATCGACGGCCTTGACACCCCCTCCTGACAAGCTGGATCAAATTCTCCAGGAGATCAGAGACTCGCGTCAGTCTATCGAACAACAGATTGGCTCTCTCACCACTGGCTTCACCCTCTTACGGGCAGACCACAATAAACTCAAGGACCATGCACAGAAACTACAAGAAATTGTACCACAGCATAAGGAACATTCTAGCCAACTGTTGCAGATGCAAAAACAATTGACTACCCTCCTCGATAGGGTTGAGGATGCAGAAGGTAGGGCCAGGCGCAATAATATTCGCATTTTTGGAATGCCATAATGCTCAGAAGGCACCAGTGCGACCCAGTTTGTGGAAACTTAGTTAAAAGAGCATTTAGCCCCAGAAGGTCTTCCTACCTTCTTCTGTGTGGAGTGAGCACACTGGATCCCGACGGGCAGACCAACAGCGGATCTGCCGGCGAGGCCACTTATAGCCCGTATCCTCAACTTTAGAGACCGGGATTGTTTACTTCAAAAGGCTCGAGAAAATGCTCCTATACACTACGAAAATACTCGGATCTCTCTCTGTCCGGATTACACTGTGCAATTGCAACATCAAAGAGCATCCTATCAACCATTAAAACTACAACTCCAGGCCCTCAACCTGAAATATGCCCAGTTAATCCCAGCACGTTTGCAAATTATCCACAATCAAAAATCCCACTTTTTTGAATGCCCTGAAACAGCAAATGACTGGTCGGAGTCCATCCTTCCCTCTCAATCCCTGAATAATCTGGATCAATGTATACAACGAGTTCAAACACAGCCGAAAGGGCCTGGGTCCCGTCACAATAGAACAACAAGAACTTTATCCACCAAAAAAACATTACCGGAACAATCTCTACTGGAACGGGGGTCGTCACTGGCGGCAGTTGTCTCTATGCGTGACCATACACAGCTCACGTCTCCGGAACACTCTGATGACAATGTGGAACATTCTGACTCGGAGATAATGATATCTTGTTCCCCTCGATCACCCCGCAGTTCGTAAAATACTTATTTGATTAATACTACCAACCACTACCCAAGGGATAATTACGATTGTGTACTTAACCTACTGTGGTGAAGAGAAGTAAGACATTACTGTTGCATTCCCATTTTGTGTCTTATATGTTTTGTTTTTCTTCCCAGATTTCTGCTAATTTTTCAGCATATTATAGGGTCCCATCACGATAGTGGCTCTAATTGCTGATGTAACGTCATGCTCGGCGTGGTACCCAACCCCTCTGCAGTTGCGTGTTTGTGTAACCTTTTGAATTAGTTATTTTTAGAATGTGTTTGGACCAACATAGTTCAATCGTTCGCCCTAGTATTGGGTGTTGTAGTTTTTGGAAGGTTTACTGGTTCCTCGCTTGACCAAGTTTATCCAATGCAATGTATTCTCTGTGCTTCCCTAGGGCATTACCTACTACCTGTCTAATATGGAATAGCTGCTTTGGGTAAATACAAAATTCTAACATGGAACATCCGGGGTATGGGGTCTGTCCATAAACGTCATAGAATTTATGCCCAACTGAATAGGTGAACAATTGAAATAGCTTTTATCCAAAAACACATTTAACTAATTCAGAAGTGACTAAAATGCGCAAAAAATGGAACAGCCAACTTTTTAACACACCCTTCTCTGCCTTTGCAAAGGGTCATTGATATGGATTAGACATGGGGTACCTTTTGTTCTTGTGGAACAGCGGATAGACACAGAGGGGCGATATGTGCTGCTACAGGGCAGATTGGTTGGTATCCCGATAGTCATTGGTAGTGTATATTCCCCTAATTAGGAACAAAATACCTACCTCACCAATCTGAATACAGTTTTATCAAACTGGGTGATCTACCCATGGGTTATTGGTGGAGACTTTAATTCTATCTTAGATGTCCACTTAGATCGTTCTCACCCCCCGGACAGGGGAGTGGTATCCACAAAAAATGCAGATTTCCAGCATGCTTGGGCAGTGGGCTGGACCCTCCAGGATGTGTGGCACCTGCAGCATCCCACTAGTCTCATTTGACTCCCCTCCGCATCAGCTGCACACCAGGATTTAGAGAATTTTTAGTTCCCTGTCCTTGATCTCCCAGATGAACAAGTTACTTATCTTTGGTAACGCCTTTTCTGGTGGATATAGTATCTGCCTGTGGATTCGTCACCTAATGAATATCCCCTGCGCCAGCATTCCGCTGAAACTTTTTTCCTACCTCTCCACGCCGACTAGGACATCACAATGCTACGGCTCCGCTTGCATCTCCGCACGACGTCACCGGAGACATAAGAGAGCCTCGTCGGCGTGATGTCTGTTCCACCCATTTTTTCTGTGCCCCCGAGGCAAACAGGTGGACCGACAACAGATTCAAAGTATACACAATACACAATATTCAAACAAATACACATAGTGCAAAGCAAATGGAAAGCCAAAGAATATAAGCATTTTCTATAAATCTACAAAGATAGATAAAAGAGACAATGCAAAACAACATGTTAAACAATGTCACCTCTAAGGTATAGAAGGGTGGACATCGGGGAGGAGGGTGGGTCAGTGAAGAATCCACAGGCAGATACTGTATCCACCTTAAAAAGCAATACCGAAGGTAAGTAACTTGTTCTTCTGATGGATACATCTGCCTGTGGATTCCTCACCAAATGAACAGATTCCCACAGCATTCCCACTCCCGGAGGAGGTTGTCCCCCTTCTATACCAAAAAGTCCTGTAGGACAGCGCGCACAAATTGTCCCTCCCTCTTCATTTCAGAGTCCAAGCAATAATGCTTGGCGAAAGTGTGGAGAGAGGCCTAAGTCGCTGCCTTACAAATGTCCACTACAGGTACACCTCTGGCCAAAGCAGAAGTTGATGACTTGGCTCTGGTAGAATGAGCTCTAATACCTTTAGGGGGCTCCTTACCGGCAAGGGCATAGCAGAGCTTGATGCACATGATGATTCATCTGGAAAGAGAGCGCTTTCGCACAGCCTTGCCCTTCATGCATCCAACGCAGTCCACAAAGAGCTGATCGTCCAATCGAAGTCCTTTGTCCTGTCCAAATAAAAGCTCACCGCACTTTTAGGATCCAGGCGGTTAAGTATCTACTCCTCCTGGGAAAAGTGAGGGGGAGGATAGAACACAGGAAGAGTAATGGACTGCCCTAGATGGAAGAGAGTAACCACCTTAGGCAGAAAAGCAGCCCGGGTCCTGAGATCCATCCTTTCAGCATGTATGGTCAAAAATGGAGGTTTTGAACTAAGAGCCTGAAGCTCACTCACCCTCTTTGCTGAGGTAATAGCCACAAGAAAGACCGGTTTAAAAGACAGAAGTCTCAAAGGACAACGATGTAAGGGTTCAAACGGGGAACCGATCAAGAAAGTTAAAACAAGATTTAAATCCCATTGAGGCATAACAAAGGGGGAAGGCGGAAACCGATTGCTAAGGCCTTTTATAAATCTCAAAACAATGGGAGATTTAAACAAAGAAGGCTGATCCGGCAAACAAAGAAACACCGATAAAGCCGACAAATAGCCCTTAACAGTGGCCACAGCACAACCCTGCTGAGCCAAGAAAAGTGAAAACTGATGAACATCTGACACGTGGGCCTTTAAAGAATCAATGGATCTATTTCCACATCATTTAACAATGGTGGAGTGCCGCCTGGCTGATAAAATAACATTCACCACATCCGACGGGAGAGAGAGAAGGAACTCAGGTTGCCCCGTTCAATCTCCAGGCATGAAGGTGCAGGCTCTGGAGGTGGGGGTGTAAAACCTGCACCTGCAACTGCAAGAGGAGGTCTGCCCTGAGAGGGAGACGGAACGGCTGGTGCGATGAGAGGTGAATTAGATCTGTGTACCACACCCTTCGTGGCCAATCCGGGGTGACCAATTTAACTTGGGCCCGGTCTTGGCGAATCTTCCTCAGATTCCAAGGAATAAAGGGTATGAGAGGAAACGCGTAAAGGAGTTGTGAGCTCCAATCTATCTGAAACTCGTCCCCCAACGCTCCCTGCATCAGATACTGGAGACTGCAGAACAACGGGCAGTGCACGGTCTCATGAGTGGCAAATAGGTCAAACCAAGGAGACCCCCACATCTGGAAGATATGATGGACTATCTCTGGATGAAGCCGTAACTCGTGATCGGCCGAGTAATACCGACTGAAACTGTCCGCACAAACATTCAGCACACAGGCTAGATGATTTGCAAACACAAAAATCTGATGGTCGTGAGCCAAGGACCAGAGTAGCAGAGCCTCTCTACAGAGACGATACGACCCTACCCCTTCCTGTTTGTTTATGTACCACATCGCGGTAGTGTTGTCCATGAGGACCTGAACTGACTGACCACGAAGGGAAGGAAGGAAAGCCTTTAGTGCCAAACGTATCGCCCGCATTGATGTGAAGCAACCTTTCTTCTGGAGACCAAAGACCTTTGACCTTTAGATCCCCCCGATGAGCACCCCACCCTCAAGTGGAGGCATCCGTGATCACTGTGGCCACCGTTGGAGGAGGTTGAAAGGGCTTGCCTTGAGACAGGTTGCCCTGCACACTCCACCAAGTCAGATCCGCTGCAGAGTCTCTGGAGATTCTGACTGACTCCCTGAGATCTCCATTGTGCTGAAACCACTGCCTACAGAGGCACCACTGGAGTGCCCTCATGTGCCAGTGTGCATGACTGACCAACAGTATGCAGGAAGAGAACAGACAGAGCAGGCGAAGGACCTTCAGGACGGGAACAACCGCTCCATTGTGAAACAGAGGAATCATCTCCTGAATGTCGAGAATTCTTTGTGGAGGTGGAAAAGCTCGACACACAGTAGTAACCAGTACCGCCCCTATGAAAAGGTTGCGCTGAGAGGACACCTGGTGAGATTTGGGCACATTTATTGAAAAGCCCAATTTGAACAACAACTGAGTTGTTACTCGCAGATGATGAAGCACCATCTCCGGCGACTCCGCCAGTTGTCCAGATAAGGGAAAACTGGAATCCCTGACCTCCTGAGATGAGCTGCCACCACTGCCATCACCTTTGTGAAGACACGAGGTGCAGCAGTAAGACCAAACGGTAGGACCGCAAACTAGCAGGGCTGCAACCCTACCGTAAAACTGAGATACTTCCTGTGCAACTTCAGGATGGGGATGTGAAAATACGCACCCAGTAAATCGATCAACACCATCCAGTCCTCTTGCTGCAGCGCGAAAAGAACCTGAGCAAGGGTTAGCATCTTGAATTTCTCCTGCTTGAGGTAAAAATTCAAGACCCTGAGGTCCAGAATTGGACGTAACCTGCCATCCTTCTTGGGGATCAGAAAAAACAGGGAGTAGCACCCCTGACCACTTTCCTGCTCCAGAACCACCTCTATCGCACCTTTTTGTAATAAAGCAAGAACCTCCTTCTGTAGAAGAAGTAAAATGGTAAATGGTCCGCCGAACAAAAACCTTGACAAGGAGGGAGAGTTGGAGGCAACTCCCGAAAGGGAAGGGCGTACCCATTCTCTACAAGGTTTAAAACCCAAAGGTCTGACGTAACATCCAACCCTGTAGGAAGTGAGACAACCGACCCCCTACAGGACCCACTCGATCCAGGATGGGGGATCTAGGGCTGCTTTCCTGTGTTACCAGGGGAAGCAGGGGAGGTAGAAGAGGAGGAGGAGAGATTGCAGGCCGACCCACGCTGGCAAGCTGCGATAGAAGGACCTTCCAAAACCATGATACTTCTTATAACCAAAACCACTTGACTGAGTTTGCAATCCTAAGGATTTCGCTGTGGCTTTGCTATCGTTGAACCTTTGAAGCGCAGAATCAGCTTTCTCGCCGAAAAGTTGTGAACCATCAAAGGGCAAATCAAGAAGGGTAGCCTGTACATCCGGGGAAAATCCAGAGGATCTAAGCCAAGCCTGTCTGCTGGTAACTATGGAGGAACTCTTAACCCTGGCCACCGAAATAGCAGTATCCAGGCCAGATTGTATAACCTGTCGTGCAGCAGCCGGAGCTTTGGACAGAACCTCCATAAAATTTCCCTGCTCTTCACCAGGCAACTTGGGCACCAATTGCTTTGTCGAATCCATCAAAGCATGAATATAACGGCCCAACAAACAGGTAGCATTGGTTGATTTTAGTGCCATGCTAGATGAAGAAAATACCTTTTTAGCCGATTGCTCCAACTTCCTAGAGTCCCTGCCGGCAGGAGCCTGAGGAAATGATCCTGAAGATTGTTTAGAGCAGGATGCCTGCACCACCAAACTTTCTGGAGACGGATGTGAAGAAAGAAAGGGAGTGTCTCCTGGAGCAGATCTATATCTTCTTGCCACAGAGTTAGATACAGCAGGAGAAGAGAGTGGTTTAAGCCACTCTTCGAAGATAGGCTCAGTCAAGGCTTCATTAAAAGGCAACAAGGGCTCAACTATAGAAGAAGGCGAATGCAAAACTTCAGTGAGTAAATTTGACTAAGCAGTAGGTAGTTTTAAGTCTAAAAACTCTGTAGCCTTTCTGATGAAAGTATGATATGGAGCTATCTCTTTAGGTGGAGAAGCCCTTGAAGAAGAAAGTTCCCACTCAGGGGAAGTGTCCAGTCCACTTGCCCCCTGGATTCCTTTGAATTTATCTACAGATTCCTCTATCTCACTCTCTTCAACCTCCTCTCTCTGATACTGTTCTTCCTCCAACAGTCTCTGTGCCTATCTCCTTGAGCGAAACCTTGGCTGCGGTGTCGGCGGCGCTACATGCGATGCCGAAGGAGGATCCGAAGGTGGAATCGGCACTGTACGAGGTCGAGAGGAAGGCCCACCAGACGGCGCCGGGGACTCCATGTACGGCATCAAAAATCTCGGATCCGGAAACTGCCATGACAGCGCTGTCGGTATGAAAGGCATGAAGGGTGCCTGGGCATAATGCTGAGGCACGCCCAAATTGAAGGCCAGCGGACCACCGGAACCCAAAGGTGCTCCAGAAGGGAAGGCTGCCTTGGCAAATACTCCATACATTGCATTTAAAAAATGCGTTGGATCTGAACCTGGAGTTGGATCTGTGGATATGTAGTCGAGTCAGCATCCGCACGAGGAGCATCCGACGTTGGAACAGCCGACGTTGGAACAGCCGACGTTGGAACAGCCGATGTTGGAACAGCCGGATCCACTGGCGGAGCCACAGGTTCAACCTCGTGTACAGGAGAAGAATCATCCTGAACTGGTGAGTCCTCATTATCCGGCGAACCCCTCGGTGCCGGAGACCGCGCCGGGGTGTCTTTTGGAGAAGGAGATCTTTCCGGAGTCACTGGAGGAGATGGCATAGGAGATAGGAGTCACCAGATCCTTCTGATGCCGTCAAGGAGCTGGTGAAGGTGACCTCAAAGCCTCACCCTTCGACGAACGGCGCCGCCAACCATGTCTCCTCTTCTTCTTGTGTTTCCTCGACTTTGACGCATGAAAAGTCGACGACTTCGATCTTTTACGTCCTCTTCCTTCCTTCTTTGCTTTTGCCATAAAATTCTTGGGCTACCATTCTTTTAAAACCTTAGGGTTCATTTTTTGACAGCTGGAACAGACTTCCACGTCGTGATCCGACAACAAACACCATAAACAATGTTCATGGGGGTCAGTGATAGACATGTGACCCCCACACTCCCTACAGGGCTTAAATCCAGACTTCCTCGAAGACACCATCGCAATAGCAAGATTTAAAGCTGCTCCGGTGACGTCATGCGTGGTTGCGAGCGGAGCCATAGCATTGTGACATCCTCGTCGACTTGGAGAGCTAGGAAAAAAGTTTCTGAGGAATGCTGGGGCAGGGAATATTCATTAGGTGAGGAATCTACAGACAGATGTATCCATCAGCATTCTGAATCCACATATCTCGGGAAAACATTGTCTGACCACAACCCGCTTGAAATACTTATTGAATGGGTGAGGATACCCACCCCAGTCCCAACCTGGTGGCTTTGGCCACAAACTCTTGAAGATGCGGTTCTTCCGCAATACCTTAGGCACAACCATCACTAATTACTTTACAGAAAATGACAACTCTGCATCTTCCCGCCTGGTTGAGTGGGATGCCTTTAAACAGTAATTAAGGGCACAGCAATAGGGGCGATTGTGGGAGCTCAACAGGAAACACACAAGAACCGTGCCAATGTAGAAGACTCCCTTAATAACTTGGAAACAGCAGCCATTGCAGATCCGACTAAACAAACACAGTTACAGGAAACCAGGATCAAGCATGCAGAACTACTCGAACAACTTTGCTGTAGAGATTACAGTACATACACTCAGCACTGTCATAAAGAATCAGATAAATCAGGGACCCTTCTGGCACGTCTTCTCCATGATACTCTCTCCCCCCCCCCCCCCCACCCCCCCCCAATCCCGATATCAGAAATATCTCTCCCGGATGGTACTGCTGCTATTACTCAAGCAGAGATTAATATTGCATTCTATACATACTACAAAAACTTACATGGTGCTCCACCTGCTTCATCACATGAATATATAACCACCTTTTTGAATGACTTCACATACCCTAAACTGACAGCAGACGCTCAAGCAGAATTAGAGGCTCCTATCACTAAAACTGACATCAAAGAAGCCATCAAGGACCTCCCCAAAAATAAGTCCCCGGGTTTGGATGGCCTGCCGACCGAATTGTATTCGGCGTACATTGAGAAGCTAGCCCGTGCCTCGAGAATCTATATAAGACAGCCTTAGAAAAGCGTACTCTCCCATTAACAACCATGAACGCACTAGTTATCTCTCTCCCCAAACCAAACAGAGATCCCAGGGACATGTCAGGCTATCGCCCTCTTTCATTTTTACCTACCGAGTATAAAATACTTAGTAAAAGACTAGCCAAACGTCTCCTCCCCTACCTTCCAAAATGGATCCATTTCAACCAATGTGGATTCATATCTGGCCGCAATACATCCCTTAATATTAGACGCCTTCTTTATATAATGGAAACTGCTGCAGAACTGGTTGTATCTACCTCGATATGCAACAAGCATTCGATACACTCAACTGGACTTATATGCAGGCGTCTATGGAAATATTTTACATTCCAAGAGGTTATTTACGCTGGGTTGAAGCTTATATACTGCCCCCACAGCCCGGGCCAAGACTGGCTCTCATATTTCCCCTGTTTACTCCATAGCAAGGGGCACTAGGCAGGGTTGTCCCCTGTCACCATTATTATTTGTCCTGGTGCTAGAGCCACTACTCATTAAACTCCGCAATGAAGCTACAGACCTGGGGATTCCAATTAGGAATACAGCACATGTGGCGTCCACGTATGTGGATGATATTATACTTTACTTAAAAGACCTTACTACAGATTTGAAACCTATCCCATCTATATTCAAATAATTTGAACAGGTATTTGGCCTTGCAATCAATGCAAATAAGTTGCATGCTTTCTATATGCGGTATAAAGACACCCCAGATCTAGTTACATTTGGCGCCCTCACCCTATCGACTGCCCCACAAACTTTTAAATACTTGGGTATACAAATATATGACTTCCCATGACCTACTAGATAGCAATTTATTGAAAACAATAGGATCACTTCGAGCACAGGTCTCTTTTTGGACTTCATTGCCATTGTCTGTGATGGGTAGAATGGCCATCTGTAAAATGGTGATGTTCCCTCGACTCTTATATTTCTTCACTTATATACAGGTCATGATTCCAGCCAGAATCTTTAGTACATTTAAAACACTTCTATCAGAACTTATCTGGGGTAGGGGACACAGAAGGTTGAGCCTGGCTAAACTTACAACTGCGTCCTGAAGAGGGAGGTTTTGGTGCACCCGACTGTCGGGCATATTGTATGGCCAGTCAATTACAATAGTTAGATTACAGGCTCGCAGGCCGACATATACAAGAAATATGTTATACAACACAGGTCCTTAGCCAGGGTACACTTCATTCACTATTGCTGCCGCATGCTAAGATTCCATCTACTGCCCCTCCCCTGCTTAAGACAGCATTAATGTACTGGAAGAAAGTACTACAGTATACTAAAAAAGACCTCCCAATACTCTACTAACATTTCCTTGCTTGGGATACCTACCACAACCGGGTTAATCTCAAGAAAAGTTATGGCCCCATGGGCACAAGAAGGTGTGACGACGATTGGAACGTTACTTATAGAAGGTACTCTAGCCGAGTATGATAACTTTACGCGCGCTCAGGGGGTTCCCTCGACACTGTTTCTCCTCCACACTCCAATATCTCATTACATTAAACTCTGCTGGTCCCCTCCTGGGGTCGAACCTCCTACCCATGAGCAAGTCTATGCAATGTATCTGATGGGAACAGGACACCATCTTACCCGCTGGTTATACAGGCGTATTAGGACACACTCGAAAACACTGCTAACCCGACTCCAAGCCCAATGGAACTTAACAAGGAACTGACGGATAAAGAGTGGGCCTCTTTATTGGGATTTCCCAAGGAAATATCCTGCAATGGTAAATTCAATTATATACAACTAGCTTACCCGTCGCGCGTTGCTGTGATCCCAGAAGAAAGGAAATTCAAGGAAACTTGTTATGATAACATACAATTTACATTGTGTCATTTTTATTGAAACTTATTCATTTTAATCTGGAAAACATTTCAAAGTGTTGTTTTAATTCTATTCATTTATTTATTCAAGTGCTTGTGGATACATAAATGGAAAAATTCAGTATTCGAAAGATTATGAGGGCCCTGGGGGCCGATATTAAAAAAAAATTTATGCCAGAAACCTTTGCGGGAGTGTACTCAACAACTTCCCAAAGTTTCATGGCGATCGGCTGAATGGTGTAGTAATGCATATGCCAGAAACCTTCGCGGAAGTGTACTCAACAACTTCCCAAAGTTTCATGGCGATCGGATGAATGGTGTATTAATGCATATGCCAAAAACCTTCGCGGGAGTGTACTCAACAACTTCCCAAAGTTTCATGGCTTACCCGTCGCGCGTTGCTGCGATCTCAGAAGAAAGGAAATTCAAGGAAACTTGTTATGATAACATTCAATTTACATTGTGTCATTTTTATTGAAACTTATTCATTTTAATCTGGAAAACATTTCAAAGTGTTTTAATTCTATTTATTTATTTATTCGAGTGCTTGTGGATACATAAATGGAAAAATTCAGTATTCGAAAGATTATGAGGGCCCCCAACAACTTCCCAAAATTTCATGGCGATTGGATGAATGGTGTAGTAATGCATATGCCAGAAACCTTCGCGGGAGTGTACTCAACAACTTCCCAAAGTTTCATGGCGATCGGATGAATGGTGTAGTAATGCATAAAGGACAAACAGACAGACATACATTCGTTTTTATATATATATAGAGATACATGATTTACATAGGGCATATCTCACAACGCACAACCTTAACAGTATGTACCCGAATGCGCAACTTTCTTGTCCTAGGTGTCGGGAGGCAGATGCGGACCTGCTTCATATGTTATGGGAGTGCCTGCAACTGCGAGTTTTTTGGCGCACAGTCCGTTACAGAGTACAAGAGGTTACTGGAACAGATGTCTGGACGACAGCAGATAGTCGTCTGTTGGGACTGCATAGAGGACCAAAGGGGCAGAAAGTCCAGTACAGATTTGTGGAAAAGCCAGTGTTACTGGTGAAACGTGCCATCACCCTGAGATGGAAATCTGCTTCTCCTCCTACACCACTTTCCTGGCACACAGAACTGACATGTTGGGGCACTGCAGAGAGCGCAAGTATTAGGCAGGAAGAATTTCATGATATGCGCAGGATCCCTATGTCTATGGAGTGGGGTTAGATGTTTGAGGCATTTAAAGCTATTGATCCCTTGTCTCCTCCAGTACCTCCGGTCATGCCCATTCTGCTCACACCTTCCGTATCTCTAATAGCTCACCCGACTCAACCTGTATAATGCCATATTATTGTTTTCTTATGCCTAGGGAATTCCCAATTTATAATTTAAATGTGTATGCTTTGTATATATCTTTGATTTTATAAAAACGAGTACAATCTGCTGCTACAGACATATTCAATCAGGAATCCAGTGAACCGGGGGTTGGGGGTAGTTTTCGTTGTATTGTAACAAGTTATAGATCATCATATGAGTACTCATCCTACAATATTTGGCTGTTTTATGTATTTGAGCGATCCAAAAATCCTACATCACATGGACTGTTATACCATCTGAAGTTATTATATATAAGGTAATATATTTAAACTCATTACCCAGATGTATCATTTGTATAATGGATTGCTATTTCAACACTATATACTCCATTGCCAAACTATAGACATGTATGTATTAAGAAATGTGAAAATTCAATAAAAATTTGAAACAAAAGCTTGCATGAGGTTACACTACTCACAGGACCTCAAGTCATATTTGGGGCCCAAGCACGAGTCAACTATCGTAACTGCCCGAGAGTTTTGTGTCAGGATTAACATGGTTTAAAGCCTTTGATTCCTTCGTATCAGAAACCTTTCACTCTTCCTTGCGGGGTACCACAAGGGTCCTTGCTCAGCCGTACTCTATTCAATCTTTATGTGACAGATCTAGCACCCTTGATCATGTCCTTTAGATTTTCCCTCACCTCCTATGCTGAAGACACACAAATGATGTTATAAGCATTAATAACATCCATTATATTGGAGTTAAATTTCATGATTGCATGCATGCAATCAACTATTGCATGTGCAGTCATTGCTTAAAACTGAACTCGGGTAAGACAGAGGTCATTTTGTTTGGGAATAATTCCCTGTTTTGGACACCTTCCTGCTGGCTAGAGGAGATGAATGAGCTCCCGAATCCAGTTAAAAAGGCAAAAAATCTGTGAGTTATAATTGACGACAACTTTAATTACTCCAGTCAAATAAATTCAGTCACTTCATCTTCATTCAATACTTTTAAATTGATCAAGAAACGTTGCCTTTTATTCCCATTAGTGCAAAGAAAACAGTTATTACCGCCTTAGCAATGTCTAAAATGATTACTGTAATGGTCTGTATCTGCGTTTGCGAGAGCAATACTTGATTAAATTACAGACTTTTCAAAATGCGGCTGCCTGGCTTCACTTGGGCATTCCCATCTTTCAATTAGTTTCTCAGGCCATTAAAGATCTACACTGGTTCATGGTAAGAAATCGTATAAAATGTAAGGCACTCTGTCTGGTCTACAAGGAGCTTCATGGCACAGGCCCTCTTTTCCTAAGACAATACTGCAAGTGATGCCAGCCTAGTAGAATTATATGATCTCAGGGAACAAAAAATGTTGTAGTTCCTAGATTCAACAAGTCAAAGTGGGGTAGAAGCAGCTTCACTCTTCGAGCAACCAGAGGCTGGAACTTGCTTCCACTCCAAATTGAGGCAGCTCCTACACTGCTTGCTTTTAGAAAGCAAGTAAAAAACCTGGATTTTTATTAACTAAATTTAATCAATGTTCATTCAGTTGTCTTCATATGTCTGCGAGCACAAAGACACCCCTGGGTAATCGAGCACTTTAAAAAACTGCTTAACATTAACATCCTGCAGATCCAGAGGCAATGTTCAGTCCTCATGTTCTAAGGCCTGAAGTACTTGCACAAGTGTCATTATTCTGAATTTATCAAGATTCTGAGGTCCAGAATTTGCCCTAGCCCTCCTTCCTTCAAGGGGACCAGGAAGTAACAGCTGAACTCCCAGTTCACTTTGGGCACAAACTCAATCACCCACTGGGTGAGTAACATTAAGAGCTACCTGAAGAAGATTTTAGCATGATACACTGATACCAATGTGAGGACTGGGGAGGAGAATCCAGAAAGGACATGGTATAACCAACTCAGACAATCTGAAGGACCCACTGTTCTGAAGTGACAGAATGCCAGTGGGACAGGCAATGTTGAATGTGACCCCCACTGGTCGCACATTCACTCAAGGATGAACTAAAGCAAAGCCAGGAGAATAGGAGGAAGAAGGGTGTAACTGATGTTACTGTCCTCTTTCTGTAGCACTACTTTCGCACCTAAAGTCCAGAAAATTGTGCTTGGTGTGCGTGATGGGTTGTAAAGGCTCATGTTGGTGGAGGCAAGGATTCTGGAGTATCCGCTGAACTTCTGATGCTGTTGGTAGAACTGGCACACTGGGGAAGAGAGCGCCCCCAGGAAAGTGTAGTCTCCAATGCAGAGTAAGGAGAATCCCATCAAAGAGCATATGTGTTAAGGAAGCACGGATGTCTACAGGAAAACCTCTGGAGTGCACCCAGGCAAGTCTGGGGATGATGAAACTGATTCCCATAGCACAGGAAACCAAGTTCGCCAAGCCACGGCCAAACTAAAAATCTGCTTGGCTGCATCATGGTCATCATGAACTGTCTGCACAAAAGACACACAAAGTTCCTCTGGTAATTCCAGAAACAGCATTTGTGAGATTTTCCAAATGATGTGGCAACAGAAAGCCAGAATACAAGAAGCATTAAAAGACTGCAGAGCCAGACTGCCAGAAGAAATTACTTTCTTGCCCATCGCATCAATACATTTCCATTCCATAACTTGAAGAGTAGAAGCAAAAGAGTTTTCTACTTCTGACTTCGCAATCAGAGGCTTGCACTGAAAGGGTCTTGACAACAGAGTGCTGCATCACGAACTTCAGGTCCCCAGGTGCCAGTCAATGCCATCTTGCAATAGGGAGACTAACAGATCAATATGTTTTGGACCAGACTGCTGAAATGAGATCAACTAAAGTCTTGTTGCTAGGCAAGACAGGTTCAGACGTGGCAGGCCAAAGCTGAAGGATCTCAATAAGTAGCTTAGCTTTGGTCTCCTCAGTGACAGCAGGTAGCTGCAACATTTCTACAGCTCTCTTAATGACAACCCCAAAAGAGATGCTTTTCTTAATAGGGATCCATGTGGCGAACCAAGAGCAGAGTTAGGCGAAGTGTCCTGGTCACTGGCATTTTACAAAACTAGATAAACATCAGCATCAGTATAACATGGAGGGAGAAAATTGTCTGCCTCCTCCTCCTCATCATCATACTCCTCATTGTGTTGTACTTGGTCAGTCATTTGAATTGTATCAAAGCTGAAAATGGTTTCCCAAAAGGCTTCCTTCCTATTGAGATACTGACGTCAAGGAAGGAGCGTTGCAAAGACAGACATCTTCAACAGGAGTCTCTAATGATTGTGTAGCATGACATGGTGATTGCGTAGCATGACATGAGACAATCTTTCTTAAAAAGAGGGATCTGCTACCTGCATTGATGGTGGGACATCTGGTGAGGCCTCTGCCTTAGGCTAGGAAAAGCATAGTCGATAAACGGGCTGGCCCTGACCATGTACATATGGGAATGAGAGCAAGGTTGACAATCTGCAGCATCGCCGCCTCGAAGGCTGAGACCTGTTGCAGAGTCAAAGATAGTCCTGTGAACTCAGGGCACATCAGCTCTAGATTAGGCACTTGTTCTGCATGACCTCCCGTGAGAGCAGGAGCATCTGGATATCAAGGAAGTGCTTCTTTTGATTGTCCTTTGGTTAACCTAATGATGATGACCTGCAAAGGAATCATCCTAATTTCTCATGATCGGCCACTTAGAATTTGTTCTCCTGCTCCCTTCTAGCCTATCGTTGCATCAAGGAACATTTTTCATAGGAACTGGAACCATGCTTGATTCCCAAACACCACAGACAGATATCACGTGGGTCCATGCGTTACATCTAATAGCGACATGCATGACACAGTTTCAAGCCTGTTTCTTCAGTGGGGACACCCTGCAACACTTTAGGAGAATATTTATTTGTGAATACTTGGAGAATGGAGTAAACACTGAAATCAGTAGGGCCAGAGCACTGGATCCACAATGAAGGGTGTCGGAAAAGAGGAAATGACATCAGCATGCAAAGGTGGTGCCTTAATGTAGTTCCAAGTCAGATACCTGCATCAGGAGTCATGATAGAGGAGGCCAATGACACCACCTGCTGTTGCTGAAGAGTGTATTTCAAAATGTTTTCTGGACTTAGTGTGGTGCCTTTGGAGATTCAAGATTTTAAGGAGCTGTGAGCAGAATATCCCTCACAAAGCTTTAATTGTTTTATCCAACACTCTGCAGTGTCTTTTCAACAACCTAGCAACCAGATCTCCCTGCAGGTTCATAGACATCCAACAGTGCATGGGAAAAGAACTCTGAATGTTCTGGAATGTGAACATCTACTTAAAACACAAAACTAGAAATTATTTAACAATATTTTGGTAAAAAAGTAATATCACAATGAATACGGCGTGTCTCTCCTGCAGCCAGAACCAATTATGTTGAGCTGTGCTCCCAGAAGTTCCAGCAACTCTGAATAGGGAATTTGGGGAAATGTCATATACTGACTGGCCAATGCAGGAAGTTACAAATACAGTACTGTGTGACTGTTGTAAATTATACTAGTATGACACCAAATAATGGTCCTATGTAATATTGCTGATATGATCTTGAACAACTGCAAAGAGGGACACAGACTGTCTACTTGAATAAACTATTCCAAAGATTTTTGTGCTTTTGTAACTTGGCCTGGAAAGTAAGGTATCATCACAATAGCAAGCCTTATATCAAAACCGCTTACTTGTCCTCATTGCTGCATCCACATAACCTTCGTAGAGCTGTCGCTGTGCAAGTAAGAAGAAATGATATGCTTCAGCTCCACGCCAGGCATTGTCTATTATTTTGTTATTTGCAGAGAGGGCATCTTCTTCAAGTAAACCAGCTAGTGCAGATGTTGCCTAAAATAAAAAATTCTCATAAGTCACATTATTTCAAGTTTTGAAGAAAATAGAAAAATAATTCAGACAAGGAGCACATTTCGATAAAGTAAACAACTATATTTCAATACCAATAAAAAAGGTCAGGGTAATACGCATCTTCAAACAACCATCTAGCTGTATTCTGCACTACATTAACAGAATAGTGGAAGAATTATTTTCAATATAGCATCACCAATTATTTGACATGAAAATATGTTACACATGCTCCCACCGACTTGCTGAAAACCTAATATCTAAACGAGAAATATCCAGTTAGAAACACTTTATTAACAATCACCTACCTTGAGTAATATGTTTCTGAAGCATACTATTACTATGAAGATTCTTTAACAATAGCCATGTAGAGACACCACAAAAGGCGAAAAAAAGTCAGTAAGCTGTGCCATCATCTTCAGTAGTAATGATGTTGGAATTACTATTGGCACCCAATGTGCACATGTCTAGTGGTCAGGATAATTTACAATAAATAGCACCTTGAAAACCTTAACTTGTGAGGCACCAATAGCAAGAGTCTAAGATGATCCAGATTAAAAGGTAGATGAGAAGGCTTGTTTGAGATATCCTCAGGAAATGCCTTGAACCCTTACCTTTTTCACATTTGAAAAGACCACATTCCACCCCCATGTTTACAAAATCCATTGCACTGGTAGTATCCATCAGAGGCAGCACATCACTGTACGTTTTGGTACATAGAGCACAGGTGGATACATTATTGTGAAAGGATGCTTTAGCCATGCTCACTGATATTTTGCAACCGTCTTTTTTCATCACTGTTTTTATTATAGTTTTTAAATATAATTACAAAAGGATACATGGAGTGCGTAATGCCAAAAGAAGATAATGGTCAAAGCGCAGTTGTACTGAATCAAATATAGGATATAGAGTATGTACAAGAGTGCGATATAGTGAAATTATACAATGACAAGTAAGTAACAATGCAACTTCAGTGTGCAAAAGCCACAACTTGGAGGTGGGGGGGAAGGCATGAGGGAATGGCAGAGAAATAATAAGTTGGAAAGTGGTACAAAGCAGGAATAGTGGGTCGCTTAATATGTAAATAACAGTGTAGGCAGGGCCATTAGGTGGGCTCGCTTTGTATCTCCGCAGTGTGAGCAGCCAGGGAGGGGGTGGGGTGCCCAAGGAGTGTATACAAGTGATAATGAACTATGGGGAGGATGTTCGCAGGGGGGCACATAAGGCTGGTGTGTTATGCTGTCGGAATCATGGGAAAGATCATCGGGGGACACGAGGTGTAAAAATTGTATTAAAAGTGTGTTCCACTCTTGGGAAATGGGGCGTTTGCGAAGATGTCCCGCTTCTTCATAGCGGAGGGCGGTCCACTCGGCTGTCCTCCATTTATCCCCTCCCATGCGGATGACGAGCTCAGCTCGTCATCAGCCACGGTGCTCGTGTGCTGATGATGATCCATGGCTGTTAGAACGCTCACCCGTGGGGATAATTCCCGTGCTGAGCGTTCTATGGAACGGGCGTGGCCGTGACGATCTCAGCTCGTCATCAGCACACGAGCACCGTGGCTGATGACGAGCTCCCGCCCCCCAGCACAGCGGGGGAATGTGCCCCGCAGCCAAGGGGTTATGCACTGCACTCTACTGTGCCGCTAGTTGAGGTGCACTTTAGGCCATCCATTGCAGTGCAAGTGTCCTTTTGGCAAGTACAGGGCCAAACCAGAGAAGCGAGTACGTACTGAGTGTTACTGCTTGCACTTAAAAATACAGAGGGCGCATGCCACCCATGTATATACATCCATGAGTTCAATTACCTCACGTAGTGCAGTGTGTACTTCTAT
Source organism: Lissotriton helveticus (assembly GCF_964261635.1). Lineage (NCBI taxonomy): Eukaryota > Metazoa > Chordata > Amphibia > Caudata > Salamandridae > Lissotriton > Lissotriton helveticus. The sequence goes on along the minus strand of NC_136067.1, from coordinate 297,798,700 downwards.
CCAATAGGTGATGAGGGAAGGACAGGACCACAACATGTCACAGAGGATCAAAACCCCCGGCTTAATCTGGAGCATCCTAGATCCGCAGCGGGAAAATAGCAGTTGAGTTGAACACCTGCCAGATATGCTCGGTGAAGGATATGGAGCTGTATGTTTTTTAATCTGCTGTTTCTCGAGAAACTCTGAGGAAATGTCAGTGCCTGGTCCCGTTCAGTATTGTGCAGTGCTCTCCCCAAGTCCTCCTCCCACTTTGCATGCAAGGCCGAGGCAGGTAGGTCCCTGAATAGTACCGCAATGCACTGTAGAGACATGTGATGAAATGACCACCCTCCCCCATGGTAAGAAGCACTTGAAGAACAGTGTGTGTAAGAGGTTCCTCATGTCATGTAGGCCATTGGGTATAGCAAATTCTGTAGCTGACGACAAGTGAGGAATTGACCCAGTGGGAGGACATTGTCTGCCTGAAGTTGTTCAAATGAATGGAGGTGGCCATCTGAGAAGAGGTCGCCGGCTGTGTTCAGGGATAGTTTGTGCCAGTTACGCAGGTTTGAAGCCGAGTATATTCCTGGATGATGTGGGATGTCCTCAATGGGAACCCTGGGGTATATGGTGATACAAGTCGCATGAGAAAACGCGATCTGGTGGCACATTTGCAAGCAATCCTCAGTGCGGGAGTCAGGTAGGAGCTGTTGCAGCTGGAAGCCTTAAATAATGGTAGCGGTGAGGGACTGTGAACGGTGTTGAGTTTCCTCCAGATTGCGGTTTGCCAACCACTTGGCTACCCATTACAATCGTGCCGCCAGGAAGTAGGCTTCAAGTGATGGGACGCATAAGCTGCCGTGGTGGGTTTCTTCCAGATTGTGGCTTGCCAACCACTTGGCAACCCATTGCAATTGCGTCTTCAGAAAGTAGGCTTCAAATGGTGGGATGCATAAGCTGCTCCCTCCGGAAGGCAGCTGTAATTTTTTCAGGCCTATCCGGTGGTAGCCACTATCCTAAATAAGTTCCACTAACAGTGCATAGAGTTCACAGAAGAAGCTGCGGGGAGACACCACTGGTAGGGTGGTAAAATAATATAGAAGGCGAGGTAAGATCACAATCTTTGACAAGGCAATTTTCCCCATGGTAGCAAGTGGTAATCTCTTCTAGAATTGTGTCAGTGATTATAATGCAGCTAGTGCAGGTTGCAAGTTGCTGTCTAGGAAGTCGGAGAGTGATACAGGTGAATGCCCAAGTACCGGACTGCGGAATTCCGCCAAGCAAGCAAGGTCCCACCCTAACAGATGACTTACAAACCCAGGTCAGGTTGTAGCGGGTAGATGGGTGATTTGTCCCAGTTGATCCCAAGGCCTGTGTGTCTGGCAAACGTCTGGAGTGCGTCTTCAACAGGGGTTAGGTCTGCCTGGGCGTCACAGAGATACAATAAGAGATCATCAGCGTATAGCGACATTGCATGTGTCCAACCAGCAAGGGGATACCCCAGCATGGACTATCTCTCCGTAGCCAGATGGCAAGTGGTTCCATAGCTCATGCGAATAGTACGAGGAGAGAGGGTACCCCGGCTGCTTGCCACGTTCGACCTGGAACGGGGAAGAGATGTAAAATCGCAACTGGGTCTGAGAGAGAGGCTTTGTATACAGGAGTCATTTATAATCTAGAAGGGGTTTACCTATACCCATCTGTGCAAGGACTTCAAATGAGTAATCCCAGTTGAGTGAATCGAACACCTTCTCCAAGTCCAGAACCAGGCACGTGCAGAGGAGAATCGGTCCTGAACCTGATCCTGTATGTGAAAAAGAGTCCTAAGATTGTGGGAAGTGCTACACCCAGGGACAAATCTGTTTTCGTCTGGATGAATAAGTTCTGGAAGGATTTGCGCATATCTAGTCGACAAGATTTTTACCCAGTATTTTAGTCTGCCCCTAATATGGCAATAGGGCGATATCAGGATGTGCATGTAGGGTCCTGGTTCATCTTGGGCAGAGATACAAGTATATATTCCCATAGGGAAGCTGGCAGCTCACTTAAATGTAGGGCATCATTGTACACTGCAGCCAATTGAGATGCCACACTGCCAGCTAAGTTGTTATTGAATTCTATAGGAAGTCTGTCAAGGCGTGGGGTCTAATTTCAGGCTATATTGTGAATTTCCTGTTTAACATCCGCAGTGGTTATCACAGTGTCTACATTTTCCCACTGGGACACAGACATTTGCTGTAGGGATAGGTGTGATAGGAACAACTCTTAACCCCTATGCAGGACATTATGAGGTGCTTTTAATATTTCTGTATCATATCTGTAGAATTCCTGGAGGATATCATGTTGCGCATGCAAGATTATGCCCATGGGGGTTTGATCTCGAGGATGAGTGTCTTCCTTTGTTCCCGATCGATTAACCGGATGAGGAGGCGACTGGATTTATCAGCTTCCCAATGGGTTTTAGCCAAATAGGCATTAAGGTTGAAGCATCCATGTTGACACTTTGCCTCTTCCAGCGCAGCCCGATGGGATGCGTCACGCTCAGCATACCGCTTCAGTAACGGTAGGCACGGTTTCGTCTCCATAATATCCCTGTCATGGGTTCTATGGACCCCTACAATTTCTGAAATAGATGCCGCAAGGGCCACTCCAGCGTCTTGCTGTGCCCCCGTTTTCGGTGACATAATTGCGTATGTGTGATTCCTGGGTATCCCGGAAGACAAGGCCTTCCAGGTAAACTCGGGGTAGATGGTACATGGAGGTCGGATTGAGGGGGACACCACACTGTATATCCACTGCATATCGGAGACCATGCAGCCTAAGTAGTCTGCAGTGTGGACCGATGGCAATAGAGTGAGAGTGGGTGAGATTGTCAGGAGGTGGTAAGATGACTGTGGTCACAGTCTGGAGGCCGCCAGTGAAGTCTTGGCAGTATGGTTCCAACAGTTTAATGATGGAGCAGATGCCAGACAGCTGGAAGATCTGGGAAACTGTTCTAAGCAAAATAACAAATATCAGCAGAATTTCACAGCGATCGTAAGGAAAAGACATCAAGGCTGTTTCCAGACTGTGTGGGACGATCCTGGAGGCAGAGGAATCTATGCCAATTGAGCTGAACAGAACTTACAGGACCCTCGGTACCTCCTTAATGCCCCACTTGACATCCTGGCAAGAGTCCACTGCTTTGACATACCAGAGAGAATCATGGATGGGTCACAGAGAAAAGACAACATGATCTGTGAAGAACAGAGTTGCCCTGTTTCAAGATCTCTTTATGAGCCTGTTAGAAATTGGGTTACTGAATGACTGGCGTGTGAGCCCTGGTCAAGAAGCAACCACAATCCTAGTCAGGTAAGGCACAAGTAAACCCCAAATTAACCTGTGCTCAACACCAACCGCAATGGAGCACGGGTTGGATTCAGTTCCAGATTAGTCCTGCTTTACTTTCTCATGTTATGTGCCAAGAGTCTTGTTTGTGTTAGAGAGGGTCGCAGAGAGCAAGGAGAGAGTCACAGGCGGTAATCGGCATGGTGCAAAGAACAGGCCAGGCATCTCTGATGGGCTGGTGTTTCACGTTGGTGGTTCTCTGCGGGCTATCAATGCCTGCTGTGCAAGGAGCCAGGTTAGCGCAGATTCAGGCGGATTTTCAGTGCAAGCGGCACAGTTTGGGTTTGAACAGGCCTGTGAGCCATGTTAAGGGTCCATGACCTGAGTGGTACCACTTGAGGGACCGGAACTCAAAGCAGCAGGGTGCAGGAGCTGGTTGGGGACATATTTAAGTCCCTGAGGTTTAGATCAGGAGGCCAGCAGACTAGTCCTTTGAGTCACAGTGGGGCCCTGGGTTCAAGAGAAAGTTACAAGGTCCAGTTCTTCTTTCCCAGGCAAGACGGCAGCAGGCCAGCACAGCAGGGCAGTAGTTCTTTTACAGCAGCAGTCCAGTAGAGTGGCAGTTCTTGTAACAGCACAGCAATCCTTCGCTCTGGCAGAGTATCCATAGGTACAGAAGTGAACTGAAGAGTTGGTGTCTGAGGTCTTTCTTTTATACACATTTGTGCCTTTGAAGTGGGGAGAAGCTTCTATGAGAATGCCTTTGAAGTGCACAAATGCCATGCCTTCCTAGCTCTGGCTCCAGACTAACTACAGAAGGCATGCAGCCCTTTGTGTGGAAGCAGGACACAGCTTTTTCAAGTGTAAGAGGGGCAGTGCCCAGCTTCTCCCTTCCTCCCATCCTGCCAGTGATGGCCCGTCCTGTCAAACCTAAGCTCCCATTGTGTGTGTCTGTGTAGGAGAAATACACAAAGGCCAACTGTCAGCTACACCCAGTGATGTGACTAGAGAGAGGCTGCAGGCACCAAAAAGCTTTGAGAATAAAATGCAACTTTCTAAAAGTGGCATTCTCAGAATTGTAATTTAAAATCCTACTTCACCAAACGTTAGGATTTTAAATTCCAGAGACAAGAAACAAACTGGAAACTCTTCCCATTTGAAAATACACTTCTAAAATGTAATGAGCCACCTTCAATGTTATCCTTATCCTAGAGATAGGCCTTGTGTAGTGAAAAACGAATTTAAGAGTTTTCACTACCAGGACATGTAAAACTTAAAAGTAAACCTCATACTTTTTAAATACATTGCACCCCGCCATCTGGGCTGTCCAGGGCCTACCCTAGAGGAGACTTATCTGTATTAAAAAGGAAGGTTTGGGCCTGGCAAAAGATTTACTTTATAAGGAACCTAAGCAGTACTGTGCACTCAAAGCTTAATAAACTATTCAAGATAGTCGAAGTCAGTGTGCTACTCTGGAGCGGAGCCTACCCGTGTCCATGTAACAGTGAAAGAATCCAGTAAACCATGCAGCTATCTAGAAACAGAGTGCACTAACTATAGGAGTCCGTAGGGTAAATCTAAAAAAAAAAGTTAACAGTTTTGACACAATGTGCACAACAAATGAGTGCAATGTTCAACAATTTTGTAATCAATAAAATGTATTAATTGATTATGTTTCAAAAACAAAGGTGATGATCCACTATTGATGACGTCCACATTAAATGTAGCTGATGTATCAGCAGCTTGATGAACTAACTCAATGCATTTCGGGGGCTGTCACCCTTTTTTCAGGGGTAACTGTAAAACATATATGTATTACCATATAGTAATTCTTCAGTTGCCATTTAAATTATACTTCATAAAAGATCAAAAAAGCTGGAAAATAAGAAGCAGAAAACAAATATGACTACTGGAACCAAAGTGATAAAGAATATTCATTACCAACAATAAGTTCAGACTGGTTGGTGTATCAGGTGACCCAATAACCAGTTTTAGCATATAACCACACGTAATCAGAACGGACAGTCAATCAGCTGTATGTTCGGGTCTATAGCCAAACACGGTATGAAAACCAGCCAAATCACAAGTGGGATGCATGCTGGAATAGGGTGAATAGGGTGCAGCAATGTGTAAACAGTGTTGATTGTGTTAAACAATATTGTGAGTAACCACATGCCGCCTTGCCAGTATAACCGCCAGTGAATTATGGACTCAATTGCCCACAATACATTGTGGAAGGTGCTTACTTGAACTGGCATACAGTTTTCTAACGGGGTTGAGGAAACTAACCCAATATGAGCCAAACATGTCCTGGACTGCAGGCTGGCTGTAAGGACAATGTAATACAAGGGTTAAACTCGATTGCAAACATGAATCTCCGCTGTCTCGCCTAGATAGATATGCATACTTACTGTAACCAGTGTGAGACTCGTCTACAATTCAACTAAGTTCAGCCCGATATTAAAGAATCTTGAGATCTCAAAGAGTGTAAAACCTTTGCTCCTACATGTAAATGTATTGAGATTAGTCTGCTAGAGGGTCTCAGGTCTTGGGTTGGTTTCCTCAAACCCATTAGAAAACTGTATGGCAGCTCAAGTAAGCACCTTCCACAATGCAAGTTTTTAGAAAGATGATAAAGACCTGGTTGTTTAACCAATAACTTTCTCATTGACCTTGTCCGCAGCGCCGAGAAGCCCCAGGGCATTTTTGCGCTTTACAAATTAAAAAAATAAATGCATCATGGGCAATTGAGTCCGTAGTTCACCAGTGAATATATTGGCGTGGCGGCATGTGGTTACTCACAATATTGTTTAACAGGATAGGATAAAAATGTGCTAAGCGCACTAAACCAAAATAGGTGTCAAGGCGCTAATCAGAACAATAGGGAAGCAGACAATCACCAATAATGATGCAAAAAGCCAGGTCTTTAACATCTTCCTGAAGGAAGCAAGTGAATTAGCCATGGTGACAGAGAGAGGGAGAGTGTTCCAGAGTTTGACGGCCGCCACGGAGAAAGAACGATCCCTCCCATCTGGAATAATAAAATCTAGGTGCGACAAGCTTTTTCTGGGTGGAGGACCTCAACGATCTGCCTGGGGTGTACCAATGGAATAGGGTGGCAAGGTAAAAAGATTCAATACCATGCATGGCCTTGTACACCAGATTCAGAGCCTTAAAGGTGATACGCTTCCTAATCGGAAGCCAATGTAAATTACGAATTCCTTCACTAACCGAGTGATATTTGGGGATGTTCAGTAGAAGTCTTGCCGCAGCGTTTTGAACAACCTGCAGCTTGTTCAATGAGCAACACGTCAACACTGTTTGCACATTGCTGCACTCTGTTCCAGCATGTACCACACTTGTGCATTGTCTGGTTTTATCACACGTTTGGTTATAGACCTACACATGCAGACGGTTGACTGTCTGTTCTGATTACTTGAGGTTATATGCTGAAGCTGGTTATCGGGTTTCCACTTACATCAACCAGTGTGAACTTATTGTTGCGACTGAATCTTTTTTTATCACTTTGGTTGCAGTGGTCATATTTGTTTTCTGCTTCTTGTTTTCCAGCTTTTTGATCTGTTATTGTGTATAATTTAAATAGCAACTGAAGAATTACAATATGCTAATACATATATGTTTGACAGTTACCCCTGAAGAAGTGTGACAGCACCCAAAATGCATTGGGGTTGTTTAACAAGCTGCTGATGCAACAACAGCTACAATGAATGTGGACGTGATCATTACTGGATCATTAAAATTATTTATGAATCAATCAATGAATACATTATTGTGCTGATTGCAAAATTGTTGCACATTGTAAAAAATTACTTTTGATTTTGCCTAGCGGCTCCTAAGGCCATAGAACTCTGTTTCTAGATAGCCGCATGGTTTACCAGATTCTTTCATTGTTACACGGAGACGGGCAGGCTCCGCTCTAGAGCAGCACACGGACTATGACTGTCTTGAATAATTTATTAAGCTTTGAGTGCACGGTGCTACATAGATTCCTTATAATATTTTTGTCTGCTCATTCAGCTACTGTGCACCACCTATTAATCATGTTGTTTGAAAACATAGCACATATTACCAATAATAAAGCAGAAATCAAAGTATACTTATCAGAAGAGGCAGTAGACATCTATTCTTTCACACAAGTAGCTAGGGTTTTTGATACCTCACCTGGCATAATCATACAGCTATTTAGACAGCTGGAATATATCATGAAGAAAGAGATCAACCAACAGCTTCATGCCACAACGCTCATGCAATACCATAAAGTTCAACGTATACCACATGGTTTAAGGATAGCACTGAATTTAACAAAAACTTCATGACTTGCTGGTACGCGACCCTGAACAAATGCTCACTAGCACTCATTCTACTCATAACTGAGGAACTGTCACAAATACTTTAAGACTTGGCATCTGAAATACACAATTTGAAAGCTCAATTAGAAACCAGGGTCAACGCAGAAACATGGAGAGTGACCTTGGATGAGATTAATTTGAAACTAGACTCTCATGCTAAAGAAATTCATGCAAGGAAACTGCAGAAATGTAAGCGGGACACAATCTACACTAATATTATAAAGGAAGAACTTTTAGCCTTTGAGGCGGGTAAACTCGGGAACCACAGTGTCAATCCACACACCCGATACACCGTTGGAATCGTCAGGGTGTGTAGATGGTTATAGGCTATATAAATTACTAAAAAAAGTTAATTAAAAAATGTACAGTAAAAAAAAAAGTAGTCCCTCCGAAGTAGCGCCGGCCGCGTCGTGCGTGCTCACGTCAGGAGCGCGGGGAGGAGCGGCGCCCAGGAGCGCGACGAGGAGCGGCGGACATGGCGCTTATGGTGAAACAGCAATCATTAACACACCTCTATGCCAAAAACATTAGCTATGATGTAAGCTTTCCCAGCCAATGTACACTCTGTAGAACGGATTGGTCAGCTGTACACCTCTGCAAAGAAGAACAGACATATTTAAAGCAGTATATCAGCAGCGTACAGGCGGGAGGAGTGGCGGCTGAGGTAAGGGGACCCATGTCGGGGGGACGGGCCTGGCGGGGGCCGGGCTGCTGGACAATGTCGGGGCGGGCGGGGGGCGGGGAAGCCTGTTGCTCCCGGACAACGTTGGGACGGGCTGCTAGTTGATTATAAATTAGATGAGGTGTACACATCGGCTGAAAAATATACTCAACGTCAGATTTATTTTAAACTGGATGCGACTTCTTCTGATGAGTATAGTTTCAGATAGAGAGACTTTGTCCACTCGTCAGCCTATTGCTCACACCAATCAAGTATTTCAACGGAAAGTGTCTTTTTTATTGACCAGCCATAGAGCAAATCAAACTCCAGGATAGGCTTCAGGCAGCTCAACTGCATCCATAGGAATCGGAGAGGAAAAGCAAACTGAAAATGAAAAGCGCATCCTCTGGAGCCAAAAATGTATTTATTAATGAACACGTTACTTACCTTTGGGAACGCTATTTCTGGTGGATACAGTATTCGCCTGTGGATTCCTCACCTTTTGAATTCACCCCTGCGCCAGCATTCCTCGGAAACCTTTTCATAGCTCTCCCATGTCGACGAGGACGTCACAATAGCACGGCTCCGCTCGCGACTCAGTATGATGTCACCAGAGCCATATGAAGACCTCGTCGGCTTGCTGACATCAGTTCCACCCATTCTTTCTGTGCCTTCGAGGCGAATGGGTGAACTGACAGCATATCGCAAGTATACACAATCATACACAGTATATGAATGAAAGAAGTAAGAAAACAGGAAAAGCTAAAGCCAAGACATTTCCTGGCGACAAGCATCAAAACAATGCAAATGACAATGAAATACGAGAATGTCATGCCCAAAAATCTTTTCGGTATACGAGGTAGACAACGGGGAGGAGGGTGGGACAGTGAGGACTCTACAGGCAGATACTGTATCCACCAGAAAAAGCATTACCGAAGGTAAGTAACTTGTTATTCTTATGGATACATCTGCCTGTGGTTTGCTCACCTTTTGAATTGAATCCCCAAGCTGTCCCTCTCCCGGAGGAGGGTGTCCACCTACTTAGACCAAAAAATCCTGCAGCACAGAACTTACTAAATAGCAGTCCCTCCTCACCTCTGAATACAAACAATAATGCTTCGCGAAAGTGTGGAAGGAAGCCCAAGTTACCGCCTTAAAGATGTCAACCGCAGGGACACCTATAGCCAAAGCTGAAGACTTACCTCTAGAACAATGAGCTCTAATACCTTCAGGCGCCTCCTTCTTGGCCAAGGCGTAGCAGATCTTGATGCACAAGATAATCCACCTGGAGAACATTCTCTTGTGGACAGGTTTGCCCTCCATTCTTCCCACATAACAAACGAAGAGCTGATCGTCCAACCTCAAGTCCTTGGTTTTGTCCTGGTAGAAGCTGACCGGCCTTCTGGGGTACAGGCGGTGAAGTCTCTACTCCTCCTTGGAAGGGTGAGAGGGAAGATAGAAGGTAGACAAGGTGATAGACTGCCTAGATGAAAAGGTGTAACCACCTAAGGCAGGAAAGCAGCTTTGGCACTAAGAACCATCTTATCTGCATGGATGGTTGTAAAAGGAGGTTTAGAACGAAGAGCCTGAAGCTCACTTGCCCTCCTGGCAAAGGTAATAGCAATCAGAAAAACAGTTTTGAATGTAAGAAGCCTCAACGGACAACTATGAAGAGGCTCAAAAGGAGACTCCATCAGGAGAGTAAGAACCAGATATAAGTCCCACTGAGGCATAATAAAGGCCATGGGAGGAAATCTATTAGTGAGGCCCTTAATGAACCTCATAACTATGGGAGACTTAAACAACAAAGGCTGGTCTGGCACATAAAGGAAGGCTGATAAAGCTGACAAGTAACCCTTAACAGTTGCCACAGCACAACCCTACTGAGCCAAAGAAAGTGAAAAACTAAGAACATCAGATAAATGGGCCTTCAAGAGATCAATCGAACTCTCTCCACACCACTTAACAAATCTGGCCCATCTACAGGAATAAACAGATTTGGTGGAGTGTCTTCTGGACGATAAAATAACATCCACCACATCCTGTCGGAGAGAGAAAGAACTCAGGTTGCCCCGTTCAATCTCCAGGCAAGAAGGTGCAGGCTCTGGAGGTGGGGGTGTAGAACCTGCCCTGTGACTGTGAGAGGAGGTCTGCCCTGAGAGGGAGACTGAGCGGAGGGTACACTGAAAGTTGAAGAAGGTCTGTGTACCACACCCTTCTTGGCCAATCCGGAGCGATCAGTGTGACTTGGGCCCGGTCTTTGCAAATCTTCCTCAGAAGTTGAGGAATCAAGGGTATGGGAGGAAACGTGCAGAGGAGTTGCGAGCCCCAATCCAACTGAAACGCGTCTCCCAACGCTCCCCGCATCGGACACTGGAGACTGAAGAACGATGGGCAGTGCACGTTCTTGTTAGTGGCAAACAGGTCCAACCAAGGAAACCCCCATATCCTGAAGATGTGATGGACCACCTCCAGATAAAGCCGCCACTCGTGGTTGGCCGAGAAATGCCGACTGAGACTGTCCGCACGTACATTCAGCACAGCTGCCAGATGATTAGCAATCACACAAATCAGGACCAGAGCCGCAGAGCCTCTCTGCAGAGACAAAACAACCCTATTCCTCCCTGTTTGCTGATGTACCACATCGTGGTAGTGTTGTCCGTCAGGACCAGAACTGACTGACCGTGAAGGGAGGGAAGAAACGCCTTGAGAGCCAAGTGTATCGCCTGTATTTCTAGAAGATTGATATGAAGCCATCTTTCCTCTGGAGACCAAAGGCCCTTGATGTCCAGATCCCCCAGATGAGCACCCCATCCCAGAGTGAAGGCATCCATTATCACTGTGGCCACCGGAGAAGGAGGTTGAAGCGGCTTCCCTTGAGACAAGCTGCCTGAAACACTCTACCATAACAGATCCGCCACAATGTCTCGGAGATTCTGACCACCTCCCTGAGATCTCCGTTGTGTTGAAACCACTGCCTGCGGAGGCACCACTGGAGTGCCCTCATATGCCTGCATGCATGCATGGTTGACCAACAGTATGCAGGAAGCGAACAGACCAAGCAGGCATAAGACCTTCAGGACTGGAACAGCCGCTCCTTCTTGAAACAATGGAATCATAGCCTGGATGTCTATAATCCTCTGAGGAGGTGGGAAGGCACGATTCACAGTAGTGTCCAGCACTGCCCCATGAACAGATTGCGCTGAGAGGGCACCAGGTGAGATTTATGTACATGTATCGATAAACCCAAGTTGAACAACAGCCGAGCCATTATTTGCAGATGATTCAGCACCAACTCTGGCGACTTTGCTTTGAGTAGCCAGTCGTCCAAATAGGGGAATACTGGAATCCCCGACCTTCTGAGATGAGCTGCTTCCACCGCATCACCTTTGTGAAGACCCGAGGTACGGAAGTAAGAGCAGGAGGAAAGACCACAAACTGGTAGTGTTGAGATCCCACTGTAAAATAGAGATACTTCCGATGCGACTTCAGGATGGGAATGGGAATGTGGAAATATGCATCCCGCAAATCGATCAACACCATCCAGTCTTCCTGCTTCAGCGCCAGAAGAACCTGAGCTAAGGTCAGCACCTTGAACTTCTCCTGATTGAGGAAAAAATTCAAGACCCTAAGGACTCAACTTCCTGTCCTTTTTGGGAATCAGGAAATATCGGGGGTAACACCCCTGGCCCCTTTCCTGCTCCGGAACCACTTCTAGCACACCCTTCTGTAACAAGGACAGATCCCCCTGCTGCAGAAGCAAAAGATGGTCCTCCGAACACCAGCCCTGGTGAGGAGGGGGAAACTCCTGGAAAGTAAGGGAGTACCCATTTTCTACAAGATTTAAAACCCAAAGAGCTGAAGTAACAGATTTCGAATTTTGTAGAAAGTGGGACACTCTGCCTCCTACAGGACCAACATGCTCAAAGATGGGAGAACTAGAGCTGCTACCCTGTGGATCCAGTGGGGGTGAACAGGAGAGGAGGAGGAGGACTGCTGTCTGGGGGCCCCCGCATACGCTCTCTTCCCTTCCCCCCTGTACAACTTGTATAGGGGATTCTGCTGCTGGCCTCGAAACGAAGCAGTCTTCCCACATCCACGAAATCTTCTGTAGCTATAACCCCTAGGCTGGGACTGCAAGCCTAAGGATCTCGCAGTAGCTCTGCTATCCATGAAACAGTGCAGAGCAGAATCCGCCTTTGTCCGAAGAGCCTGGAACCATCAAAAGGAAGATTCAGCAGAGTGGCTTGCACATCCGGGGAAAACCCCGAACCTCTCAACCAGGCGTGCCTCCTGGTACCCACCGAAGAGCCCATTACCTTGGCGACTGAGTCCGCTGTATCCAGACCCGACTCACCTGACGGGCTACAGCCTGTGTATCAGTCAACACCTCCAGTAAGTGACCTCGTACATCCTCTGGCAGCTTAGGAGCCACCTCCTTGGCTGAGTCCATCAAAGCGTGGATATACTTTCCAAACAAGCATGTGGCATTTGTAGATTTTAAAGCCATGCTTGCCCAAGAGAACACTTTTTTTGCTGGCTGCTCCAGCTTTTTGGAATCCCTATCCCCGGGGTGGAGGGTAAGAATCATGCCGACTGCGTGGACGAACATGAAGCCCGAACCACCAAGCTTTCTGGTGAATGGTGAGAGGATAACAAGGCCAGATACCCAGGAGCAGCCTTATAGCGTCTTGCCACAGCCCTGGATACTGCCAGGGCAGACATAGGCTTCTGCCACACTTTAATTGGCCCCGTCAGAGCCTCATTGAATGGGTGCAACGGCTCTACCACCGAACAAGGAGGGTGGAAAATCTCAGTCAGAATGTTGGACCTGACCTCTGTCATGGGCAACTGCAGTTCCAAAAGGTCAGCAACCTTCCTTATAACAGTGTGATATGGAGCCACTTCCTAAGTAGGCAACGTCTTAGGGGAAGAAAGTTCCCACTCTGGGGAAGTGTCCAAACCACTGGCTTCCTGAAGACCCTCTAAGTCATCCACAGAATCGAGGATTTCCCCCTTGGCTTGCTCCTGCTGTTCTTGGAATCCTCTTCTTCTAGCAGCATCTTAGCCTCCCTCCTAGAGCGCATCTTAGGAATTGATGGCGCCAGGCGTGGCCCCGGTGATATCAGTGCCTGTGTCAAAGGAGGTCCCTCAGTAGCAGCCAGCGCTGCCGCCCGACGCCGGGATGGCGTCTGCCCAAAACCCGATGGTGCCGGAGAAACTTGCGGGACCGGTGATGAGAATCTCGGCACAGGAGATGCCATGACAGAGTCATCGGCATGAAGGACACGAATGGTGCATGGGCATAATGTTGCAGGAGACGCCTCCGTGGACGTGGCGAATCCCTTGGCACCGGAGAATGGACCGGACTTGCATGCAGAGAAGGAGAGGGAGAAGGCAAGAGGTAATCTTTTCCATGATGCCACTGGACAGGAGAAGCCAACTTCGAAGACTTGCCTTTTGAAGAACGATGCCATGGCATCACTTCTTTTTGTGCATCTTCGACGACCTCTAGGTGTATAGGGTCATCAACTTCGACTTGGATCTCTTGCGGTCTCTCTAATCCTTCCTCGCTCGAGGCATAAATAACATTACTTCCCTTTCCTTAAGCGCCTTCTGATTCATCCTTCGACAAGATGAGCATCCCTCGACGTTATGATCCGAAGACAGTCACCTAAGGCAATCTTCGTGGGGGTCCGTGATGGACATATGACCCCCACATTCCCTACTGGGTTTGAACCCTGACTTCTTTTGTGTAGCCATCGTACTGCTACAACTACAGATCATAACTGAAACAATCCAAACCTACAAGAAATGGAGAGTCCCAGTAAAACCGTTATGAGTCGATGGCACGGAAAAAAGGGAACTGACGTCAGCACGCAGACAAGGTCTTCTTGTGGCTCTGGTGACATCATACTCAGTTGCGAATAGAGCTGGTCTATTGTGACATCCTCATCGACGTGGGAGAGCTATGAAAAAGTTTTTGTGGAATGCTGGTGCAGGGGTAAATTCAAAAGGTGAGGAATCAACAGGCAGATGTATCTATCAGAAATACCTTTCACATAACTGCATTCACAAGACCTGGCATTACTTAACAAAGGCATCTCTTTCGTACCCACTTACCACACCAACGCTTTGGAATATGAAATTGCACTTTTCAAATTTGCTCCTTTTTTCTATACTTTACCACCTACAGATGTCAATTTCAGAGATTCCAGAGTACCAGGCGTTCAAACCTAGAAGTACATTCATGTCTCCCATCTCTGACACGGGACGTTAGATGCTTTTGAAAAAGGATTTACAAAGCATACGGTTTTCCTCTACACAGGTCAATAACTTATCACAACAAGAACAGAAGATCCTATTGCAATTAGGCAAGAACACTGACATCATTTTTCAGCCAGCAGACAAGGGTGGTGCTCTTCTTGTTATGGATCGTGCATACTAAGACAAAAAGGTGACAACTCATGTGATGGATCAGGACACATACCTTACTTGATTATGACCCCACTTCAGAATTCACATCTACACTATCCACCATTTTGAATAAAGCATTGGAATATGGATCGATTAAAGAATGCACTCATAGATTCTTCTTGATAGAGCATCCCAGGAGCCCTCATTTGTACATGCTTACTAAAGTGCATAAGAACTTGCAAGAACCTCCATTCAGACCCATAGTGGCTGGGTGTGGTTAAATGTATGAACCTATAGGCAAATATTTGGATTACTTTTTTCAGCCTTTGGTACAATCCTGGAGGTCCTCCATTAGGGACACAACTAGTTTTCTGAACAAACTACAAAATTCACAAGTGTCTGAAGTATAGTGGTTGTGCACTATAAATGTTACAGCCCTCTACACGGCCATTCCACATGAGGAAGGATTGGAGGCAGTAGAATGGATGTTGCTTCGACATGATGGAATCAGAGCAAATAAAGCTTTTCTTTTGGAACTCTTACATTTCGGCTTATTCCATAGCTATTTTACTTGGAAAGGTGATTTAATCTTACAGCGCACAGAGACATCTGTGGGTTTTCCGGGAGCTCCTTCGTATGTAAACTACTTCATGGCCAAGTTTGAACATCATCACAGTTTTGAAAATGCTTCATTAACTAACTACATGCTCTTGTATCTCAGGTATACAGATGATACCCTTTTGATCTGGAAGAGCAGCTTCTGCTCTTTGCCGCTGCCTACGGAGCCTCCTGCCCTGGGTGTTCGAGGCTGCTGCCTCCAAGGTTTGTGAATTTACTTTGAGTGTGTTCTACTGCTAAATTGTGTTCCGTTTTTGTCACCATCATGGTCTTCATTTACTGTATTTTTACAGATTCACTCCTCATCTGTGCCAGATCCCTCGCGCTTTTCCCCCGTTCCCGCCACTGCTGCCCCAGCCACTCCCCTCCACACGCGCGGGTTTTCCTGTCTCCCAGCTGAGCCTCCCTCCCCTCCCTTATTTAAATGCAGACCGCTGTGGGGGAGCGCTCGTAAAACCTTGACTTCAGTCATAACCCTGCACTCTCCCTACAGCTCGCTGCTCTTCATCGCTGCGTGTGGAGCCCCCTGCCCTGGATGTTTGAGGCTTCTGCCTCCAAGGTTTTGTGAATTTACTTTGAGTGTGTTCTACTGCTAAATTGTGTTCCGTTTTTGTCACCATCATGGTCTTCATTTACTGTATTTTTACAGATTCCCTCCTCATCTGTGCCAGCCCCTCACGCTTTTCCCCCGTTCCCGCCACTGCTACCCTGGCCCCTCCCCTCCACCTGCGCCGGTTTGCCTGCCTCCCAGCTGAGCCTCCCTCCTCTCCCCTATTTAAATGCAGACCGCTGCGCGGTCGTGCAGCGGAAGTGCGATGCAGGAGCGCCGCTGGCGCGCCTTAGGCATGCCCGTCTGCGACCGTCCGCGACGAGCACCAGGAGAAGTGTGGCTCACTGGTTAGAGGAGGCAGACCTGGAAGCAGAGGTCAGCCTGGGACCAGGGTTCAATTCCCGGCTCGACGGGGTCTTGAGTCCTAAAATGTCCATGGACTCGACAATTCTAGCTCCGGTGCCTACTCGATTCACGGGTTCACACTCTGCGACTCTGGGCAATAGCTTGCTTAATCTCCACAACGGCCCCTCGCGGCGGGATGCCTGGCTTTCACCTTGCGGATACCCTGCCGGGGTTATCTCACAGGGGAATACCAGGACGGGTTCCCTAAGCAAGCGCTTAGAACCCGCTTGGTGATTTGCGCTACATAAATTCCTGTACATTTACATTTACATTTACATTTACAACCCTGCCTCTCCTGGGCCCCACCCCTACGCCTCTACAACGCTCAACGCACTCAACTCAGGAAGACACGCTGGCTGCATAAGAACCGCTCCAAACACCCCCCAGGGACAGTTCTCGTGCAGGGCCTGCCACAGATCCATCAACGATGCCCTCACCACCACCGAAGGCCCGCCCGACGCACGCACCACCAACACCCTGACATGTATCCTCATCGACGTGCGCTCCCTCCACCGACACGCCATAGAGGTCTGGGACCTGATGGACACAATCTTGCCCGATGTCGCCTTCTTCACTAAAACCTGGACCGTTGCCACCTCCGGCCCCGATATCATGACTGCCATTCCCGATGGCTACAAGATCCAGAGGAAGGACAGCCCCCACAGCCCAGGAGGAGGACTCGCCATCGTTCACAAGACCCCCTCCACCTCTCCACATCAAGCACGAGTGACCCCCCACTCCAACACAGAACACCTCAACTTCCAGATCCATACCAGCACCAAGACCACGCAATGGGGCACCCTCATCTACAGATCACAGAGACCCCACACCCAATCTGCAACCACCATAGCCGAGCTCGCCACACCCCATGCAATCACCTCCATGGACTACATTCTACTCGGGGACCTGAACTTCCACCTCGACAACCTCAACGACCCCGACACCACCACTCTCCTCGAC
The DNA here is from genome assembly GCF_964261635.1 of Lissotriton helveticus. Taxonomy (NCBI): domain Eukaryota; kingdom Metazoa; phylum Chordata; class Amphibia; order Caudata; family Salamandridae; genus Lissotriton; species Lissotriton helveticus. The sequence goes on along the minus strand of NC_136067.1, from coordinate 297,781,413 downwards.
AACCCCGGACTGAAGCAACTGGTCAACACGCCCAGGCACAGAGCTGGACACACTCTCAACTCCATCTTCGTGGGAGGAATAAACATCTGGTTCAGCCACACCACCAAGCCCCCCTGGACTGACCACCACCTCGTCCATTTCACCTTCAACATCAACACCACACCTAAGCCGCGACTGCCACAAAGAAACTGAAGCAAAGTCTCAGAAGAACTCCTCATCACCACCCTCCTCCAAGACCACCCCAGCACTGTGACCGACGCCAACTCCGCAGCCACAGAACTTAACCACTGGATCTCCCTCTGCACCGACAAACTTGCACCCCTCCGACACCCCACCAAACAACGCCCGCTAAAGGCCGCCTGGTTCACCACTGAGCTACAGGAAACCAGGCGCTTCTGCAGACGCCTAGAGAAATCTTGGCGAAGCCAGAAAAACAACGGAAGCGCAGAACATCCACAGTAGCGCCCAGAAGGAATATCACAAGCACATAAGGGACACCAAGCAGACCTTCATTAGAAACAAAGTCCAGACTAGCGCCAAGGCAGTGCTCATACAGCAGTTCACAAAACCCCCCAGCAAAGCCACGGACATCACACCCTCCCAGCAACTCTGTGACAAGCTCGGCTCATACTTACACCTGAGAATCAAGGCCCTCTACGACAATTTCAATGAAACACCTGACAACACCTCCCCCTCCAACGCTGAATAGGCAATTTTGCGGCAAAAATCACTGAGCAACTAGTGAACGCCCAGCTGACCACCTTCACTGAAGTGAACTCCATCCCAGACGCCTCCCAGTCCGGATTCCGCAGCAACCACAGCACCGAGACCACTCTCCTCGCCCCACAGACGACATCCGCCTGCTGCTCGACCAGGGACACACCGCGGCCCTCATCCTCCTAGACCTCTCCGCAGCCTTCAACACAGTTTCTCATTGCACCCTTACAGCCGGACTTCACGACGCAGGGATACAAGGAACCGCCCTCGCCTGGATCCGATCCTTTCTCTCTGGCAGAATCCAGACGATCAGACTCCCTCCCTTCCTCCCTGAACCCACTGACATCAACTGCGGAGTGCCCCAGGGCTCATCACTGAGCCCCACGCTCTTCAACATTTACATGACCCCCCTCGCCACCATCGTCAGACAGCATGGGCTCAGCATTGTATCCTACGCCGACGACACCCAGATCATCCTCCCACTCACGAAGAATCCCGAAGACACTAGACTCTGCTTCCAGGAAGGAATGAAGAACGTGGCAGCCTGGATGAAAGACAGCTGCCTGAAGCTCAACTCAGAGAAGACAAAGGTCCTAATCCTCGGATCCTGTAACTCAGCCTGGGACAGCACCTGGTGGCCCTCCGCCCTCGGAAATCCACCCACTCCTACTGACCACGGACGCAACCTCTGCATCATCCTCGACTCCTCCCTCTCCATGAACTGACAGATCAACGCCATCGCCTCTACTAGCTTCAACTGCCTACGCATCTTCCGCAAAACCTTCAAGTGGATCCCCCCCGACTGCAGAAAGACCGTCACCCACGCACTCATAACCAGCAGACTGGACTACGGCAACGCCTTGTACTCCGGAATCAACAAAACATTACGACGTAGACTCCGGACCATCTAGAACGCCGCTGTCAGACTCGTCCTCAGAACTCCGCGTCAGGAACACAGGACCCAACACCTGCGATACCTCCACTGGCTCCCCGTTGAGAAAAGAGTCACATTCAAACCCCTCACCCACGCCGACAAATCCCTCTACAACATCAGACCCAAATACCTCAACGAGAGAGTATCCTTCCACGTACCCAAGAGAAGCATCCGCTCCGCTGACCTTGTCCTGGCAGAGGTCCCCCGCATCTGCAGGAACAGAACGGGCGGGAGAGCTTTCTCCTACATCTCAGCCAAGACCTGGAACGAGCTCCCCGTGAACATCAGACGCTCGCCAACATTGCACACCTTCTGGAAGGACCTCAAAACGTGGCTCTCCGACTGATTCAGAGCTGCCATCGGCCCCCCAGCGCCTTAAGACCCTCACGGGTGAGTAGTGCGCTTTATAAATCCCCGATTGATTGATTGATTGCATTTACTAGTTTCATTCCCCATCTCTCAAACAGCATTTGCCTCTATTACAATTTATTCAAATAAAAAGAATTGCATCCAGTCAGGAAGTTTGTGGAGCGACCATGCAAAAATATTACATGCTATTCCAATTACGAAGATACCCCAAGAAAATACTTGACTCGGCTACACAACGTGTGCACTTGATAAAACGTGAAAAACGTTTACAACAGGTTCCCCAAAATACTATGCCCTGAGAAGTATTCATACTCAAGTTTTCCACCAAAGCACAAGGGATTAACCCCTTGAGTGCTAAGGGCATAATGGTTACGTCTTCAGCCGTGGCGCTCGCATTCTGAGGACGTAACCAATACGTACTGGCCACCATGGGGAAGCGCTGGCGCTCCCCCGTGTAGCAGCGGAAGCACTTCTGTTGGCACCCCATAACCCCTCCCCCCCTCGGCGATCTGGTGACATTGGAGTGCAGGATGCGCGCTGACATCATCCAAATAGGCTGGGATGCGCTGGAAGCTGTGAATAGAGAAGAAGTGAGTTTCTTCTCTGGGGAGGTTTAAGGATGGGCTCAGGGGCTCAGGGGTGGGGGGTGGGGAGTATTTTCTTTCCCCCGGTGTCTCTTTAAAGTGTATTCCTGCTGCACGATCGCAGGTGGGGCCACAATCACGCAGCAGGAATGCTCCCACTAGTCCACCAGGGATTCTTTTGAGCATTGGAAGCGGTCCCTTGGGCAAGGGCTGCTCCTTGTTATATATTCGCAAAGTTTGGATGTTTCTGCCCCCCTTGGGGACAGATCGGACATATTTTTAGGCCGAAACTCACTAGACACCAAGGATATTGCTATTTAGCATGTGGGGGAGCTGCCCCTTAGGAAAGGGCGCTCCCTCCTTGTTTTAGGCATTATTTTGGCCGTTTCTGCACCCCTTGGGTACAGATCGGCCATATATTTAGGCTGATTTGTCCCCAAGGGGGTCAGAAACCAACTAGACACCAGGGATAATTATTTTTTCAATAAAGGGGGCATGCCCTTTGGCAAGGGTCGCTCCGCTTTTATTTGGCCCCATATTTTGGCTGTTTCTGTCCCCCTTTGGGGGCAGATTGGCCATATTTTTAAACCCTTCTGTGCCAGAGGGGAGCAGAAAGCCACTAGACACCAGGGAGTTTTATATTTACATGTTGGGGAGCAGCAACAGTTGCTCTCCCTTATTGGAGCAATATTTTATCCATTTTCTGTCCCCCCCCCTCGGGGGCATATAGGCCATAATTTTACACTGACATTGCACTGGCTCTTTAACAGCATGGAGCAAACCATCCGCAACTAGTGCACAGGTCAAATTGTTAGAAACGGTTAAGGCGGAACACAAGCCCTTGCATGCTAAATAAAAATATTAAGATGGGGCATTAAGGCAGATAAATTACTGACTTGTACGATCAGAGTTGAAACAGGAAGGATAACAAGAGTTAAGAATCAAACAGGTTGGATGTTTAACAATGATTCAGACATAGTTAACACCGTCTAAGAATACTATAGGATGCTGTACTCTATGTAGACCATTTCCAATTCTGAAATAGACACATATCTTTCAGACACCCCTATACAGAAAATTAGAAAGGAACAAATGCAAGAACTAGAGAAGCCCACACATAAGGATGAAGTAATCTCCTGCATAGTTAGGCTCTAAATCAATAAATCTCCTGACTTTACAACCATTTTACAAGATATTTTGCTAAAACCTTGATCCTCTATCAATCCAAGTATTTAACTCATCTGCAGACATTCAGGCCTAATTGATTACATTTCAGAGACCATGATGTCGGTCATACCCAAAAAGAGAAAACTCAAGGAGTTATGTAGGTCATACCTACCAATCTCACTACTAAGCATGAATGCCAAATACGTCACTGGTATTTTGGAAGTAGGCTAGGCGGGGTTCTCCAGGGACTGATCAGACCAGCCTGGATTTCTATTGGGAAGCAGCTGTAGTGAAACCTATAAGAAACTGGAACAATTAACTGAGAACTTCCTAAGGAACAGCAAGGTAGCATTGATGGTCTTTCTCAATGACCAAAAGGTGTCTGACTGGGCTCACTGTCCTTTCTTTACGGTACCATTGTCGTGTAGTTTGCACTGTACGGTAGGAACTGCATGTTTGTAGACAGGATAACTGTTGGGATGGTGCCAGGCTGATTTCATGCGCCCCCTCAGGAGATGTCATCCTATAGGCCAGCTAGTTCAAAGTGCCACCATAAAGCACCCCAACCCTAGACAGGTAGCAAATGGTTCAGGCAACCACTGAATATGACAACCCTGATCCCCCAGGAATCGTGGTAACAGATCTAGAACCCTTTTTCACAGTCACTAGTACTCTCTTTCCCCTCAGAGAAATATACAAGAAATACACATGGGGGCGTTTTCAATATTTATTGAACTAACGTGATCCTTGTATGACATATATGTGCTGCAATGATCAATAAACAGAAGCAGATGAAAGTTATTAGAAGAATTAGGACAATGAACAAAATGAAAAGTCCCACCATCTGCTAAAACTATGTATATATGAAAGCATACAAAACAATATTGAAATCTGGTGTTCTCCTACTATGCGTCCCCAAATCTAAGTGTCTAGGGTGTGTATGTGTATTCTGCCAAGATTCACCGTACTGGATGATCCAACCCCCGTTACCTAAAAGTAAAGAATGCAGCTCCCCATTGTGGTCACAAGCTGGACACCCCTCACAGAGATATCAGCAACCTGCTGGGCAGAAGCATCAGCATGTACAGACCTCGCCACTGACAGCAAAGCACTCCTCTGCCAACACCCAGAAACTGATGTTTATTTATAGCAAAAGGCATCCTTGCCTTGGGGCGAGCTCCTGGTCACGCTGCCATTGTTTGTCTTATAGATAGCTCTGTCGCCATATGTACAAGAAAATAATCACTGCTGCGCAATGTATGTATAGACCTTGCACATGATGTGTCAAGGTTTCATGATAGTGTGCTTGAGAACTTGGTTTGTAAGCAAGTATAGTTCCCTAGAAACTAATCCACACTATCACAGTTGCAAATATGTGGCAAAGGTCATTGCGTGAGAGTGAAGGCAACTTTAGGAAGAAACTTGTGTACATGTAAAAATGGCAGTGTTTCCCTCTAGGCCTAAATGAGACACATGACATCATGGCTGCATTTATGATAGGCTCAGATTTAAGGGCTCGGTCAGCAGCCGCTACAAGAATCTTACAGCACTGGCCAGGGTTACCCACTGCTTTTATTGTCTTATGTGTATTTGTAAAGTGCACTGTCACCCCAAGGGTATCCTGGCACTGAGCAGGTATGTGTGTCTTGCCCTGTGGTAGGTTTGTTAATTGAAAAGCCAAGTTCAGCTTCTTGCAGAATTCAAGTAGGGAGGAGGAGGAGGCTCTGATGTGAAGTGGTAGGCTATTCCACACTTTAGGAGTGATGTTAGAGGACACCTGTCATTCTGGCCTGGTTCTCTGTATGCATGGCATGTGAGCGAATAGAAGGACTGCGGCGCAGAGGTTTCTGTGTAGTTGCTGTAAGGAGATGTGACTGTTCAGGGAGGTGGGTCTTAAGTCGTGTAGAGCGTTGAATGTGTGTCTGAAGTCTGCGTGGTTGTGTATCAGAAGCGGATGTATGTCGTTACAACGCGTGGTATTACCACGCGTACCGTTACAACGCAGGTTTTACAATGCAAGTCGTTACAACGACTTGCGTTGGGGGGCGCTGGATAGTGGAATAGTTTAATTTACTATTCCAACTCCAGTCCCCGTGGATAGTAGGGAAGATGTTGGATAGTAAATTAAACTGTTCCCTATCCTACAGCGCCCTACAGCGCCCTCCAGCGCGAGTCGTTGTAACGACTTTCATTGTAAAACCTGCATGGTAACGGTACCGCGTTGTAAAAGATTCGTGGTAAAGGATGTTCCCCATCAGAAGCCAATGGAGTTCCCTTAAGTGTGGTGTGATGTGAGTTCTGTGTGGAAGGTTGAGGATGAGTCTGGCTTTCTGGCGACTATGGCATGAGTGACAGTTTTTCTAGAGTTGCTTGGGAGCCATTTGAAGATCTTCCTTAGCATCTTCAGGGTGGGAAAGCAGGAAGTAGTGATGGCGTTGACTTATGCAGCATGTCCAGTTTGCCATTGATGCTTATTCTGAGGTTCCTGGCATGGGTGCTGGGTGTGGGTTCATGTTCAGCTTATCGCCAGTTGGGGTCCTATGGGGAGGTGTTTCCGAAGATCACTACTTCTGTGTCTCGACAGTGTTGAACTTTAAATCCACTCAACGTAACTGTACTGCCTGTTAACATAATCTGATTGAGATATGAGGAAATTCTGATAGTGATAATCTGTCTTTGTTAATAATTTCTCCAGAATGCCAAATAAATCAGTATAACCTCACTCTTTCAAGATCAACATAGCAACCCATGTTTTCGTCTTGTAGCTAATTAATTGCATCCTGCTTTTTTAGAAGCTTGAAAATCAAGTATTGAAAAGCTCAAGTTCAGAAGCAACTGACATTGGTACTTATATAAATTCCAAAGTTTCTTTAATATTCACTGTTGACCCTCTGCATCTCCAATCCTTTTGCCTTCACCCTCCTGCTTTTTAACTCATTGTTGTTTGTTTTTTGACTCTACTCATTAGTGCTAAAGTGCTTGTGATCTCTTCTCTAAACATGTTTAAACTGGCTTACACCCAATTGGCACATTTCATTTACTGGCAAGACCCTAGTAAAGTGGTACTACATGTACCATAGGCCTGTAAATTAAATGCTACTAGTGGGTCTGCAAGACTTTTTGCTATCCACAAAGTAGCAATTTAAACATGTCAGGCCTGCCACTGCAGCTTGTGTGTGCAATTTCAAAAATAAAATAGTGACCTGGCAAACTAAACGATTTGCAAGGCCTAAATCTTCTTTTTTAGGTCGAGCCTTGACAGCACTTGGACTGTCTGCAAGACCTGTTGTATCTCTTCTGTGGGGGTCTGTCACACTCACTGATTGCCATTGGTTGTTATTTGTGGTATTCAGAAATCCTGGCTTGTTATAGGTGCATTTGTGTAAATGTCCCTCCTTTGTGTGATGAGTTCCCTCCCCGGCGATTTCACTAAGAGAATATTTTTGCTGTCCGTCACACTGTACAGCGTGTTATGGCCTCTCCTTCCTCCTCCCGTCTGGCTATTGCATGGTTTATAGTTGGCATCTCAGTCTCTCACTCTCCCTCTGCCATTCCACCACCGCCTCACAACACTGTAGCCCGCCCCCACCACCACTCCTCGCTCTGAGGTTGCTGATCGCATTTTCAAATTTAAGGCAGTTTTGTTTGTGCACCATTCGCACCCGCTACTCAATCGGCACCCCAACCCAGCTTGCCCGCCCCCAACGCTACTCTGAGGTATGTTGCCTGCACAAGCTCTGTTTTATCTTGATAAGGCGTATCCTTGGTGGGACCCGGATAAAGACTGACTTGTCTCTGGTGCGTGCATTCCCAGCTGCACCAACAAGAGCGACACCAAACACAGAAAGTTGGTGGGTGATAAATAGCGCATTCTCCACGGCTGGGGTGTGGGCCAGACCTTGCAAACGTGGTGGTCCAAGTGCCTGTTGTAAGCATTGCACAAGTAATCCCCGGTAAATCCATCTATGAAACAAAAACATGCAAACAAATTCTCACAGTTCAGTCTGTGAAATTGTTGCTGCTTTCTGACGCCATCATACCAGCGTGAGGCATTTTTCATTATTCGCCATTCAATTTCTTTGACGAATCGTGTTTTGCTGCAGAGTGTCTGGGAAAATAAATTGAGAACGTTTAAATGACTGAGGTTTGACAAATTTCTCATTTCCTTCCATGACCGAGCAAGTTTTCTTCACTTTCTGCTTTACATGGGAAGCTGCACTGAAATCTCATGAAGGTGAGATCATCCTTTATTTGTTGGAGGGCAACATAACATGTGAATCTTTGAATAGACTGATGACAAGCCGCAGCAGGCCCGGCGGAGGCCACGCCAGGAGGTGGCGAGGGGGCAGGAGGAGCAAGCAGCTGACAAGCATAGGTAGGACATGGGCCACAGACTTCCACGTATACTAACTCAATGCAGCATTTTCAGTCAGACTCTTCCCTCCTGGCCCCCGAAAATGGTCTTCGTACCACAGATTTCTATAGCCACGACTAAAATGTCCTAACTGTAGTAAATTGGGCCATTGAATCAAAGAGAATCTCTGGATGGATCATGACACTCGTCGGATCGGAGAGGAAATAAAATTCATGCTGAAGTGCTGTGTGAGGTAAAGCGCCCCTTTGTGACCTGCTGTAGGTAGAGCTGGTCTTTGCTCCTATAGGCCCCGAGCGAAATTAAATTTGGCACCCTTCATGGGCCTCATCCCATTCCCTCTCCTCTCTTCTCTCTCCCCAAGGTATTCCCTTTAACCTTTTATAAGTGCTATATTAAACAGGAGTTTTTGTTAGGCTCAGTGTTTGATTTGTTAAAAAAACCAAGTGCAATTGGCCAAAATGATTAAAACAAGGCGCGCATAAAAAAATACATGAAACAAGTGTCATGAGTGAAGCTGCTAATTCATTCATTTTAACATAGGAAAAATGACGCAAAAGTGGTGCAAGGGGCTTTTAAATAAGCCCCATTGTTTATAGGTTGAGCTTGGACAGAGCTGCTTATGGCAAAGCGTAGGCAGCAGGGCAGAGCCAGGACTTTGTTTGTATTACTTTTACTAGAAGGCTGAAAATGCAATAAAACCAGTGCCTCATGAACATTGGCACAATGGGCTTCCTTTACACATTAACAATGTGAAGTGAGTGGCAGGGCAGACATCCGTGGGGGCGTGGACTGCTGGAGAGCAGTCCGCTCCAGAGTGGGCACCAGGCAGGGAGGGGTGAAGGGATGTGAGAGCAGGCAAGGATTTTGGAGAGCATGGGGTTAAAACAAAGATCAGTCCTGACAAAGGGGTGGGAGAAGCAAAGGCGCGATAAGTAAATCTGAAAAACAAGCAGAACATCAGGGTCGTAGGCATCAATCTTCTCGCCCTGCGCTTTTTGAACCACATAACAGCACGTTTGTGGAAACAATGTGTGTGTGCCTATCATCACAGATTTCATTTTTGTGAAATGCATGCCAGCTGCACCCCTGGAGCATGTTAAATAGCAGCAGAAGGCAATGATGTGATTGCCTGCACATAGCAGGGGCAAGCTTTAAGGACGGGGGAGCATTGAGGGTCTCTACTTGCGTGTCTGGTGAGGGGTAGCCATGGTTGGACTGGGACAGAAAATAGGCATGGGCACCAAAATAAAAGTGGCCCCATTAGTGAATTCGATAGCTAAAAAGTGAGCCATGTTTGCAAATTGGTGCAGTTTTTAACTTGTAAAGACACACTGTATATGTGTTTTTCTATGTATGGAAGACTGCGTGATTTGAGCTTGCTGCAGGCAATGTTTGTTTTAATAACGGGGAAAGCAACAACAAAAACCTGTCCAGCAGGCACACAAACGGCTAAAAAAATGAGCCACACACTGATCAGTCTAAAAACCCCTCGGGCAATGCCTGATCGTCCGGCAGGCAAGCACACCACTGGGGGTGGCCAGGCTACACTCTTACCAGCTGCTTTCACAAGCTGTGATGGAACCGTGAGAGGCTTTCACTCTTGAGCAGTGTAGGAAATGGCCATCTTGTGCAACAAGCTAGAGCTCTGTATAAGTGCAGTTCACTAACTTCTTTCTGATCCTCTTCCCCTCTCTTTCTCCCTACTCCTCTCTATCTTCTCTACTCCTCTTACTTGTCTTGCAGGCAAAAGCACCTTACCTCAGTGTCTACCTACTGCTCCCTCCCCCTTGGTAGGTAATAGACATTACCATTTACAACGCCATTAACTCTACCTCAAAAAAATGTGAGACCTATTGTATTTCCAATGCTTGTTAATATATATCAGTCACCCCTAGGCTAGGCCCTAAAAAGCCTATAGGGCAATTAAAAAGTTGGACATGTAATTCTAAGTTTTACATGTCCTAGTTGTGAAAAACTCAAATTCATTTTTGGCTCCTGCAAGGCCTACCTCTCCTGTAGGGTAACATTGCAATACCTTATTGCATTTAATAAGGGATACATTTCAATTGGGGGCAGATAGGAATGTTGAGTTTGGTCTCTAAGAATTGTATTGTAACTAACAATTCTGAGATTGTCACTTTTAGAACGTTGGCATGTTCTTGTCCAAATCATTTGTTGCCGGCAGCCTGTGTTCTGGGTCGCCTGACTAGGTGTACCTGGCAATTGGTCTCTGTGTATTGCTCCCAGACAGTTAGACAAATGGTGAATAGGTGTTGACAGGATGGGCCATCTCTGACTTAATGAGGGGGTGGAGCTGTCACCTACCACACTTGCACATCACAATGACTGCTTCAACACACTTGCAAAGAGTTTCACACTAGTCTTTTGTGCCCCCACAGAGGCTGTGGCCAGGGCAGGGAGGCAGGAAATTCCAGACACCACTGGGGAGGGGGTGGGGGGTGAAGGGGCTCTAGAAGCTACCTCCACTTCAAAGTGGGCACCAGGTATAAGTAGTAGACCCTCAGACCTAACACTTTAGTACACCTCTGGACCTGTGGAAGACTCAGAAAGACTGCTGTGCTGCTCTGCTGCTGCAAAGACTGCTACTCTGCCAATCTGCTGCCTGAGTGAGAAGGACTGGACCTACATCTTGAACCCAGGACCACCAGAGTGACACCAAGTGCTAGTTGCTGGCCTCTTGATCAGAGTCTCGGGGCAGAAAAGGTTCCAACCACTCTGTATCCCACTCCTGGACTCTGTCTGCTGGGAGTCTTGCCCCCCCCCAAAGGGCAACGCCCAGTCCTGGACCCTTGGAAATTGGCCTGAAGGTGTTCTGCCAGCCCAGCTATGGTCCAAGCAGAACCAATGCAGAGTGATGCATCACAGCTTCGCATCGGAACCCCTGCTGCGTAATTCATTTCTGACAAGGGCCTCGCAGCTACTCGGAACCACTGCTGCTCAGCACATCCCCGAAGCAGGACCCCGGATCACAGCTCCTCAGATACATCATTGTGCGATGCGTCTTTGATGCAGAACATTGCATGGCAGCCCGGAATCACTCCTGCGTGGCACATCCTCGACACAGGAACCTTGCAACGTTCCGCAACCAGGATTTAAGGTACTTTGTTCAGCGGGCCTAATGGGGTCCCTGTAACCGGCCTGCGCTCCAGTGCACTCAACTTGATCTTGTGACTTTGTCTCGATCTAGCGCATCCAGATAACCACAGTTGACCCTTTGTGCTTGTAAGCACTACTTTTAATTAACTCTTTTACTTTACATATCTTCGGTTCTACTAATTGGATTTGTCTTGTTTTGGTTTCAAATAATTTATTAATGCCAACCCAATTTTTCTAAATTGGTGTGGGAGTTTTCTGGTGTTGTGTGTTTACTTTATTATTCTTTGTGTTTTGCGTAAATACTTTACACATTGCCTCTAAGTTAAGCCTGATTGCTTTTGTGCCAAGCTTCCTGAGGGTTAAGTACAGGTTAATGTGGGATGTGCTATTTTGTACCCTGAAAAGAATTGTTGTTGCTGCTTGGGGAGGTGTCACCCCCTCAGCCAGTAGCCCAATACCCTACAATCCCATACACAGACTACAACAGGAATGAGAGGAAAGAGAGGAAATCGGTAACATCATGAAGGGAGTGTTTTTTTCATAATCAAAATTGCGTGCAAAGTGTATTATTTATCAGTTTGATCATTTTAAATATAGTGTCATTTTCATTAAAAACAAATTAGTAAAGACTGATTGCAACTCATTTTTCATACATGGACATTGTGCCAAACTATGACTTTGTTAACACCTGTCTGCAGGCTCTTATTCCTTATTACTCTGTGTGTATCTGGTCTACTAGTAACTGCTTAGATAGCCTTTAACACACATATTTGTGTGCCACAGTTCCAGTAATGTGTATGCAAGCACATGTAAGACATGACACGCACAATCACTGTTGTTAATGTTTTCATACCGTTAATTCAGGAAAAAGCTGAAGGCCTTTATAAAGGAAGGGAGACTAGGAATAAGAATGACTATGAAGGCAACTTTATCCAACACTTGTTCTGAAGCTCTCTCCCCTTCCCTACCAGTGGCTGGGTTCCAAAGCAAGTGACAGCAAGAAAGCAAGGAGGACAAAGGCAGCATCGTGCTTTTTAGGTCTTAGTAAACAGGTTGCAGAGAACTTTTGACAAAACGAACAAGTTACTTACGTTCGATAATGCTTTTTCTGGTGGATACAGTATCTGCCTGTGGATTTCTCACCTTTTGAATACCCACTGCACCAGCATTCAGCGGAAATTCTTTGCCTAGCTCTCCCACGTCGACGAGGACGTCATAATAGCACGGCTCTGCTCGCGACTCCGTATGACGTCATCGGAGTCATAAGAAGACCTTGTCGGTGTGCTGACGTCAATTCCACCCATTTTTTCCGTGCCTTCGGGGCAAATGGGTGGACCGACACATTTTCACACGTATACATAGTATACAAAATATATATACACGAATGCAAGCACACATAGTATAACAGTATGGAAAAGGGCAACAGACCAAGCATTTCCCACTATTAAAGCATAAGCATGAAAAAGACATATTAAAAACATTCATGTCAAACTGTTAAAGCATTTTTGGTAGAAACAGATGGAAAACAGGGAGGCGGGTGGGACAGTGATGAATCCACAGGCAGATACTGTATCCACCAGAAAAAGCGTTATCAAAGGTAAGTAACTTGTACTTCTGATGTATTCATCTGCCTGTGGATTCCTCACCTTTTGAATAGAATCCCAAAGCCGTACCTCTCCCAGAGGAGGGTGTCCACCTGATAGACCAAAAAATCTTGCAGAACACAACGTGTAAAATGGCCATCCCTCCTAACCTCAGAATCCAAGCAGTAAAGCTTCGCAAAAGTATGGAGGGAGGCCCAAGTTGCTGCCTTACAAATATCAATAACAGGAACACCTCTAGCCAAAGCAGAAGAAGATGACTTAGCTCTGGTAGAAAGAGCTCTGATACTTCAGGCGGGTCCTTCTTGGACAAGGCATAGCAGATATTGATGCACAAGATGATCCACCTGGAGAGAGTCCGCTTGTGCAAAGCCTTGCCTTTCATTCGCCCAACGTAGCCCACAAAGAACTGATCGTCCAGCCTCAGATCCTTTGCTCTTCTCTAAATAAAAACTGACCGCTCTCTTAGGATCCAAACAATGTAGTCTCTCCTCTTCCTTGGAAGGGTGAGGAGGAGGATAGAAGGTAGGTAAGGTAATGGACTGTCCCAAATGGAAAGGAGTAACCACCTTAGGAAGGAAAGCAGCCCTGGTCCTAAGAACCAACTTATCTACATGAATGGGCAAGAATGGAGGTTTAGAACTAAGAGCCTGAAGCTCTCTCACCCTCCAGGCCGGGGTAATGGCAATCAAGAAAACTGTTTTAAAAGAGAGAAGCCTCAAAGGACAACTATGAAGAGGCTCAAATGCAGAACCCATCAGAAAAGTAAGAACAAGTTTTAAATCCCACTGAGGTATAATGAAAATAGTGGTGGGGGGAAGGTATTTGTAAGGCCCTTAATAAACCTCATAACTACAGGAGATTTGAATAAAGACGGCTGATCAGGCAAACAAATAAAAGCCGACAAATAACCTTTAACTGTAGCCACAGCACAACCCTGCTGGACCAAGGAAAGAGAAAAACGTAGCACGAGACAAACAAGCCTTCAAAGGATCAATGAACCTCTCTCCATTCCATTTCATAAATTTGGACCACCTGGAAGAATACATAGATTTGGTGGAGTATCTCCTGGATGATAAAATAACATCCACCACATCCGATGGGAGAAAGAAAGAACTCAGGTTGCCCCGTTCAATCTCCAGGCATGCGAGAGGAGGTCTGCCCTGAAAGGGAGAAGGAGCGGAGGTGCGATGAGAGGTGAAGAAGATCTGTGGACCACACCCTTCTGGCCAATCCAGGGAGATCAATATGACTTGGCCCGGTCTTGGCGAATCTTCCTCAGAACTTGAGGAATCAAGGGTATGGGAGGAAAAGCGTAAAGGAGTTGCGAGTTCCAATCCAATCGAAATGCGTCCCCAAGCGCTACAAACATCGGATACTGGAGACTGCAGAACAACAGGAAGTACGCTTTCTTATGAGTGGCAAATAGGTCCAACTGAGGAGACCCCCACATCTCAAAGATGTGATGGACCACCTCCAGATGAAGCCGCCATTCGTGATTGGCCGAGTAATGCCGACTGAGACTCTCCACACGAACATTCAGCACACTGGCTGGATGATTTGTAAACACACAAATCTGATGTCCATGAGTCCAGGACCAGTGCCGCAGAGCCTCTCGACAGAGGCGATACAACCCTACACCTCCCTGTTTGTTGATGTACCACATCGCGGTAGCGTTGTCCGTCAGGACCTGAACTGACTGATCGCAAAGGGAAGGAAGGAAAGCTTTCATTGCCAAACGTATCGCCCGCAATTCCAGAAGGTTGATGTGAAGCAACCTTTCCTCTGGAGACCAAAGACCTTTGACTTACAGATTCCCCAGATGAGCACCACACCCTAGAGTGGAGGCATCCATGATCATTGTGGGCACCGGGGGAGGAGGCTGAAAAGGCTTTCCCTGATGAAGAATGCTTTGCACACCCCACCAAGTCAGCTCCGCTGCAGCGTCTCAGGAGATTCTGACCTTCTCCCCGAGATCTCCGTTGTGTTGATACCAGAGCCTGCGGAGGCACCACTGGAGTGCCCTCATGTGCCAGCGTGCATGACTGACCAACAGTATGCAGGAAGCAAACAGACCGAGCAGACGTAGAACCTCCAGGACTGGAAAAACTGCTCCATCGGGAAACAAAGAAATCATCGCCTGAATGTCAAGAATCCTCTCCGGAGGCGAGAATGCCCGACACACAGTAGTGTACAGTATTGCCCTTATAAACAGGCTGTGCTGAGAAGGCACCAGGTGAGATTTGGGTACATTTATGGAGAAACCCAAGTTGAACAACAGTTGAGTTGTTGCTTGCAAGTGGCGCAACACCAACTCCAGAGACTCTGCTTTCAACAGCCAGTCATCCAGGTAGGGGAAAACAAGAACCCCTGACCTTTTGGGATGTGCCGCTATCACCGCCATCACCGTCATAAAGACTCGAGGTGCGGAAGTCAGACCGAACCGGAGGACTGCAAACTGGTAGTGTTGCCATCCTACCGTGAACCGGAGATACTTCCGATGCGACTTCAGGATGGGAGGATGAAAATACGCATCCTGCAGATCGATGGACACCATCCAGTCTTCCTGTTGCAGCGCGAGAAGAACCTGAGACAAGGTCAACATTTTGAACTTTTACTGTCTGAGGTAAAGATTCCGGGATCGGTCTCAACCGACCATCCTTTTTGAGTATCAGGAAAAACAGGGGGTAGTAGCACCCCTGACCCCATTCCTGCTCTGGAACCACCTCTATCACTCCTTTCTGTAGCAAGGCAAGAACCTCCTGCTGCAAAAGCAGCAAGTGGTCCCCTGAACACCAACCCTGGCGAGGAGAATAAGGAGGAGGAAACTCTAAAAAAGGGAGGGTGTACCCATTCTCTACAAGATTCAAAACCCAACGGTCTGAAGTAATCGATTTGTAATCTTGTAGAAAGTGGGACACACGACCTCCTACCGGACCAACATGCTCTAAGATGGGGGATCTAGAGCTGCTTTCCTGAGGCACCTACGGTAGGGGGAGGAGAAGAGAAGGAAGAGGAGGCGGACTGCTGCCGAGCGGCTCCTCGAAAACAACCTATATTCTTGCCCCTGTACAATTTATACTGGGGTTTTGCTATTGTTGACTCTGCTGAGGTTGCTGACGGCCAAGAAAGAATGTCGCCCTTCCAAAACCTCGATACCGCTTGTAGCCGTATCCTCTAGACTGCATTTGAGGGCCCAAAGATCTTGCAGTTACCCTGCTATCTTTAAAGCGTTGTAAGGCAGAGTCCGCCTTAGTGCCAAACAGTCTCGTACCATCAAAGGGCAAATCCAACAGGGTTGCCTGAACATCAGGAGAAAATCCAGATGATCTTAGCCAAGCTTGTCTCCTGGTTGCCCCAGAAGATCCGATTACGTGTGCCACTGAGTCAGCTGTATCCAAACCTGACTGTAAAACTTAACGGGCAGCAGCCTGAGTGTCAGAAAGTGCCTCAAGGAAATTAATGTGATCATCCATAAGAGCCTGAATATGTCTTCCAAGTAAACAGGTAGCATTAGTACATATCAATGCCATACTTGCAGATGAAAATACTTTTTTTGCCGCCTGCTCCATCTTTTTAGAATCCCTATCCCTATGATGGTAGGGAAGGAACCAGATGACTATTTTGAGCAAGATGCTTGGCCCACCAAGCTTTCAGGTGATGGATGAGGAGACAGAAATTCAGGATCACCAGGAGCTGGCTTGTACCTCCTGGCAATAAACTTGGAAACGGCTGGAGAAGTCAAGGTCTTTGCCAAACTTCCAAAATAAGTTCTGTCAAAGCCTCATTGAAGGGCAAAAGAGGCTCAGATACTTTAGAAGACATTAAGAACCTCGGTTAGAATGTTAGACTTTATCTCAGCTGAAGGTAATTGCAGGTCCAGCAAGTCAGATGCTTTCCTTACAACAACATGATAAGGAGCAACATCCTGTGAAATCCCAGCCTTTGGAGATGAGAGTTCCCATTCCGGGAAAGTATCCAACCCACTGGCCTCCTGTAAGCCTTCAAATTCGTCAACAGAGTTGACATTTTCTACCTCCTCCTGTTCTTGTCTATATTCCTCCTCTTCAAGCAGTCTCTGCGCAACCCTCCTAGAGCGCTGCTTCAGAATCAGCGTAGGCGACCCCAGATGCGGCGCCGGTGACAACGGCATCCGCGTCGATGGAGGACCTTCAGGATCAAGCCTCGGCGTCGATCAAATGTCGGAATTTGTAAAGCGCACAGCTACCTCCACCGGAGGAGTCCCGGCGCTGTCTGTATACCGCTTAGGAACCCTTCCTGGCTTTCCTGGGAAATGTCCACTCCAGATCAAATCTAAGGTCGAGTCCACAGTCTCTTCATCTTCATCTTCATCTTCTGATACACCACGAATAATCACGTTGAGCATATCCAGGTTGCCAGCCCTTTCTACTCACAATAGGCACCCGGCTGGGTCCCTTGTGAGTATTCTCTCTGTCTTTTGTTTCACTTTATTGGTGGTGCACACCTTTCACGTTGCTGCGCAACCCCCTTGACAGATGTCCCTAAACCTTTAGGTCCTGATGAGACCCTACAACGCACACAGGGTCAAAACGCAGTCAACAGCTAATTAAAGCGAACCATTTCAATCAACTCTGACCATTTCGTACAGTAGCTGAGAATATTGTTAAATAATTGATGGTCGACTTTAAATATTGTGGAAACCAAGCTTAAAATGTCACAAATTTGTCACTCATGTTTTTAGGTTCCATTAACACAAGGGACACAGCACTATTGTTTTTTCTTTTCTGTCCATAATACGTATACTTTTTGAATGATATAAAATAATCATTGTAAATACATACAGAGGTGTGCATGGTCTCCTTTACTTCTGCCATCATTATAGCCCTTTATTATTGTGATTGCGCATATTATTAAAAATATAAACTAGCAATTTTTTCCACAGGAACCACTGTTTCTGTTACACTTATTGTTAATAGGCAGATGCAGTACAGAATGCCACAGACATTGCTGTACCCCTGGTCAAGTGAGCCCTGGCACTGGATGGAGGTTCAGATCAATGCACTGGGGGATGGTGGTCTTTGTAGCTGCTTGGCAGGCATAATTGCTCTGAAAACTAACAAGCATTTGCAATGCAATAGGTCTGGCATTTACGAGAGTTTGAGTTATTGCCATTGTAAATTACAATGCCTTTTATTTGTGTTGATTTTTAAAACCTAAATAAAAGGTATTGTCATTTACAAGGCCAATAGCTTAAACTCTTGCAAATGCGAGACCAATTGCATTGCAAATCCTTGTTATTGGTTCTGGTTCAGCGGTCAGAGCTGCCAACTCGGGAGCTGGGTACCAGTATTCGATCCTTGGCTCAACATTCTTTAAACTCCTAGCAAAGTATTTAATCTCCTGCCTGGGATCTAGCAATTTAAATTATAAATAAATATACAGCAATGTCTCGGCACAGGGTTTTGGCAGTATTGGGGAAGGGGGGGGGGGGGGAGTTGGGGAGAGGAAAAAAACAAGCCACAAGAAAGGCATGGATGTAGGAGGGAAGGGGAACAATGGGGGAAGCATCCACCGATTTCTCGAATTAACATAGTGCTCGTACAGCAAGGGAGGGGTATATTTCAAAGTTATACATTAAGCGAAAGCATGCTGCAAATACCAAAACAAAATAAAATGGCCTCTATTGCTAAAGCTGGCGTCCCACGAAGGCTCTTTAGATTAATTAAGCAAAGAGTTCCCCCCAAGAGCTAATGCAATCTATACAGTAATGACACGGTAAAATGTCCAGCAGAAGACAGGGAGGTACTAAGGAGGGACTAATAAGCCTATTAACAAATCAAAAGCCAACATTTAGAAAGGACAGCCACAGCAGCCAATTGAAAAGATGGGAGGAGAGTGGTCAAAGCTTGAAGTCCATACCTGAATACAGCATGCCTAGCAGAGCAGTGCATGCGTTGCCCAGGCTCGACCTAAGAAGGTGGTAGGATGTATACAAATCCTGTGTTCAGTCCAGAGAGAAGCACAATACCCTCTTCTTGTTCAAATTATACATTTCCTTTTCAGCCATGGAGACCTTACGATGTGGTAAAAATGTCTAGAGAACAATCTTATCATTCGGATGGAACTCCAAAAGTACACTCAGTATGAAGGAACAATAAGTACAGAGAACCACCATAGTCTGTATGAAACATCTTAAGAGTTTGTGAAGTGCAAAGAGCTTTGAGTGTTCTTACATGCCTGGCCTGTTTTAAGTCAAAGAAGACAATTAGTTTGAAAGGTTCATGCATCAGCCTGGCTAGGATCAGGTTTAGATCCCAATTGTGAGTTGTCTTACCAGAGGGAACAAGTACATTAAAATCGCCACATGCCTTTTGACAAGCTTACTTGGTATGGTGGTCTCCCCAGACCTGTTTCAGTAGACATTTAAGGCCGTGATGCAGGTCTTGCAGTATCCACCTGCACTCCCGCTTTAGCCATCACATCAACTTGTCCACTGAGCATCTGAGCGGGTTGATATTCTTCAGTTGTGCCTGCTGACAGAACCACAGTGATTTGCTCCAGTACTCAATTTTGGAGGAGAGCTTTCATCCATCCACAAGGACCATCAGATTGTCTGCAGAGAGGTCATGATTTTGAAAAATCATGAGCTTAAGCTGATGGTAGGGAGGGATGTAACTCTCACCTTCCACAGGAGGTCTCTCTTTTTTGGGTGGCTGATATGGTCCATCTGAAGGAGATGGAGTATGTCCAAACACCACATGTATGAATTTGTATTGTCAGAACCTGGATAGCGAGCAACTGACACCTAAAGAGGGGTGGGAGCCCTCAGCATTACCCTCTGTGGAGGTGGAAAGAAAATTGTCATTCTAGAGTCCAAGAAGTGTGCTCCAGGAAAAGGCTGTTTCAGAAAGATCTTAAGTGAAGTGATTTTATTCTATGTTTTCCTAGCTAATTCCCTGGATGATTAAAATAGGCATTTTGATACATGGTGTACCATGTGATTATGACTTTGTATGCTGTGACATTACTTATGGTAAATTGATACGGTGTGATGCTTTTGATGACACTGAACATTTAGCATTGTCAGTATATCTGTAAATGTGGATCAACACTTCTGTCACCTTTGTAAATCTCTGACGAAAGTAGTATAAGGAGTGATACATGGAAAGTACACATAGAATATAATAACAGATGTGAACATACAACATATTTTGAAAAGTTTAGTAAGTCATACCTCTGATTGCTTCCCTTTTATCTTTCCTTTTTGAGTGTTTTTAACTTGTTTATGATATTGTTCAATAAGTAAAGCTGCCAGCACATACAGCTTTTTCACAAGTAAAGGCTTAGTTCTTTTTTTGGCCTCTTCATCTGCAATCTTAAAAACAAATGCACACATAGAGGAAGTTTACATGACAACCACACAAATTCATACAGAAATGTATTTGTTGCCACAGTTCCCATAAACTGACAAGCTTAAACATTGCTCTAGCACCACCTTAAATTGTGTCATTTGTTTCAGGACAGAACTGGGTAGCAATCACAATTTCATCCCTTTTTCTTTTTTTTTTTAACTGTTCACCCGTTTATCTGTATGGCAGAAAGTAATTCAAAAAGGCATTTTTCAATCACTTACAAGCTTAAAAAAATACATGGCAAATTCAAAAGGTCAAACCAATTTACAAGTGAAGAAAAAGTTATTTACCTTCAGTAACATTATTTCTGGTGGATACAAAATCTTCTTGCAGTGTCCTCACTTTATGAATTATCCATCCCGGCTTCATTCTGGTCTGAAAGACCTTTTCCCCAGCATCAACTCTGCAGCACCACCAGGGGACACCATGCAACTTCAGCAATGGCTACACCATCAGACATTACAGTAACAAAGTATGTTGAGCACCAACTGCCATGCTGGTGTCAGTTTATGGTGCATGTTCTATATGCCTATAAAGTGTGCAGAGAGGCACCAATAAGAGAAACAATGACAGCTACAGCAAATACATGTTTGGGAAAGACACATCACTAACTTTCTGGTGAGTGCGGAGGCCAGTGAGGAATCTGAGGGAAGATAATGTATCCATCAGAAATATTATTAAGGAAGGTATGTGTCCGTTTTTTCTGACAAGTACACCTTTCTATATGTTCATCTCATTATGAATCGTTCCCAAAGCAATACGTCCCTGGAAAGGAGTAGTGTCAGTTAACCAAGGAAGTCAATCCAATACTGGTCAAGCAAAGTACCCATCAATGTGTGCCTAAGGTTTGCGGCAATACTGCTTGGCAAAGGTAAGCAAGGATTACCTGGTAGATGTTGTCAACCAAGACGTCTCTAAAGAGAGAGCTGTGGAAGTAGCTGGTTGAATGGGCACAGATGTCCTCTGGATGATCTTTCTTGGACAGGCTGTTGCAGATCTTGTTATAGAGGATAGCACAAATAGTGTGTTTGGTCATCATCTTGCCCATTTGAGCTTTGGCAACACCCACACAGCGCTGGTCCTCTAATCTGTCCTGTCACTTGCAATCAATGCAGTAGGGCACTGTATGGCGGACTTCCTTCCTGACCGACCGGAAGCAAGAAGTGGGGATAACTCCCATTTCTTCTTCAATCTGTGCGTTAGCAGTTGGAGTCCCCAAAGTTCAGCGCTCAGCCCTGCTTATCGCACACCCTTGGCAGTGTTAGATGAGACTTTGGGGGCGAAGGTAATATCTTATGACAACGACACCCAGCTGCTTTTCAACGTGATGGAGGATTCATTAAAACTCTTCAATGCGTTTAAATGGCCGTCCACCAACACACTACAATGGAATACCAGAAATAATATAGGTTTTGTTGTTTGTCCCTCTTCTGCCAGACATTTGGAAGACGTTCAGGACTTAGGGGGCTCCCCCATTCCCCCCCGGGCATTAACAGAGTTCGGTAAATAATTTAGGAATTTAATTGGACATTGTCCTTACCTTCCAAACACAAATTCAATCACTGGCTGGCTCCAAACAACAGCCTGACCAGGATCACGGCCCAAAGCAAGGATGCCTTTTGTCATAAATCAAATAAAATCAAAATTAACAGCTCCTGGTTTGAGTTGTTAAGGTCCTTGAAAAAATTCCTACCTCGCCTATTTATTTATTTTATTTATTTGCTTGTATAGTGCAGGAATTCGACCCCCGTAGGGGTATCTCCGCGCTTATGTTCTTACCATAAACCAAAAGCCAGAGACCAATAAACAAGAAAGATGCAGTGTTTAGATTGTCAGGAACAAGTGTGTCTTTAGGGATTTCCTGAAGGCTCCTAGGTTGGAGTTTTGTCTCAGGGTGAGGGGTAAGGTGTTCCAGAGAGTGCTCGACCACCCAGCCTTTCCCTTTTAATCCGCGGGACTTGAAGCAACAATTGGTTCCTAGAGCGCAAAGAGCGCCCTGGCTCGTAGGGTTTACATTTTTCAGTCAAGTATTTTAGACCAGTACCAAACAGGCATTTATGGATTACGCAACAAATTTTGAACTTGACCCGCTGGCGAATGGGCAGCCAGTGGAGTTTGTTCAAAAGAGGGCGAGAGGGGGATCTGGCTGGGACGTTAAGGACCAGTCTTGCTGCCGTGTTCTGGGCTACCTGTAGTCTGCCAAGTTGTTCATCGTTGGCAGAGAAAAGAAGCCTGTTGCAGTAATCTAATCCTGCTGATCACAAGCGTTTGAACCAGTGTTTTCCTGTGGCTATCTGCTAGGTACGGAAATACACGCCTCAGGAGCCCAATGACCCTAAAACAAAATCCCGTTACCCACGTTACGTGATCTTTTAAAAGCAGTGACTGGTCAAGCCGTACTCCAAGATTTTCCACTACCTGTTTGGGGCAAGGAGCAGGTCCTAAGTCCAGAGGCCACCAGTCGGGTGACCAGAGGCGAGGGGCTTCTCCGAAAAGCATGACCTCCGTCTTGCCCACATTACATTGTAGGCAATTAGAGGTCATCCAATCGGCTACAGCTCTCATACCCGCAGCAAAGGTGTGTTTAACTGCTGGCGTCAGGGTCTGGAAAGGAAAAAGAAGCTGGGTGTCGTCAGCATACGATATGGGCGTGAACCCATATTCTCTCACAATGTCGGCCAAGGGGGCCACATACACATTGAAAAGTGTGGGGCTTAGGCATGAGCCCTGAGGAACCACCTTGGTGAGCTCCCTAGAGATGGAAAAATGGGAGCCCAATCGGACACTTTGTGAGCGGCCCGAGAGAAAACTCTTCAGCCAGGACAAAGCAGATCCGCCTATCCCTACCCTCTTCAGACGACCGATAAGAATTTCCTGTGACACCGTGTCGAAGGCAGCGGACAGATCCAACAGCACCAGAATCATAGAACCTCCTCTATCCTGTGCCATCCTGATGGTATCGGTCACGGAGAGGAGGGCTGATTCGGTGCTGTGATTAGGTCTGAACCCAGATTGCGAGTGGTCCAGACCGCCCGCTGCCTCGATGAAATTAGACACATGTGTGTTCACGTGCTTCTCTGTCATCTTACTACGGTAGGGTAGGAGAGAGATCGGGCGGAGATTGGAAAGATCCGACCATGGCAGCGCCGCGTTCTTCCGAATAGGGTTCACTATCGCCTTTTTCCAATCACTGGGCACTTGCCCTTCTTTAAGGGAGAGGTTAATCACCATTTGAATGCCTGTAGAGAGCAGATTAACCATTTTAGCAGGAATGACATCTGTTGGAGACCCTGTCTTGATTTGGCTATACAGGGAGACAACATCAGATAAAATGACTTCCGGAAATACAGAAACAAGGTGCTTTCACATTTGGGTGTCCGGAGAACGGGGTAATCAACATCACTCCTGAGATTTGCAGCCTTCGTGATTTTCTCATATATTGACTCTATTTTATTTTCAAAGAATGCAGAGATGTCATCGCAGAGAGTTTCAGAAAAGTTATCCGGACTTTCACAGGCCACAGGTTTTACAAAAGATTGAAGACTTTTGTAAAGTTCTCTGGAGGAGTTGCCAGCCTATCTGTTGAAGCCAAGAAGAACAAGTTTCTTACTTTCGGTAAAGCATTATCTTGTATAGACCCTATCTAGGTGCAGATTCCTTGCCGTTGAATTTCCCAGGCGTGAGGCTATATCTCGAAACCTTTGCTGTGCAATACCCTTTGCATGCACGGTTGGGTGGCTCTATTCGGCTCAGCGTGACGTCCTGGCGTCGGTTATGACGTTACAGTACCTATATAGGCACCGCCCAGGCACGCGGACGTCGGTACTTTTAGTTTTTTCCATGCCAGAAGGGCAGAGCCACAAAGTAACAGACGTAGTCATGTGCAAAACTAGAGCCCTGAAAAGGGTAGCAACCCTAGCCCTACAACATTGGTCCACAAAGCAGGGAGGCATGGGTGGGGTTGTAAGGAATCTGTAGCTAGATAGAGTCTCTACCACAAAATGCGTTTCCGAAGGTAAGTAACTTGTTCATCGGACAGAGACTCCTTGCTGCAGATTCCTTACCTTTGAATTAAGATACCCAAACTATACCATCCCGGCCGTGGGTGTGGACCAATTCGGCAACTACGAGGTCCTATAGGACCGAACAGACAAAATGCCCGTCCCTGCGGATCCGAATGTCCAGGCAGAAGTGCTTGGCAAACGTGTGCAAAGATGCCTATGTTTCTGCCTGACAGATATCTAGTACTAGGACACCCAGAGCCAAGACTGTAGTCGCAGCCATTTCCCTAGTGGAATGGGCCCTTAATCCCTCAGAGGGCTGCTTCTTAGCCAGGGCATAGCAGATTTTAATGCAGAGAACGACTCAGTGGTAGATGGTACTTTTCTGCACTGCCCTTCCATTCTTAGCTCCTACGTACCCCACAAAGAGTTGGTCGTCCACCCAGAACTCTTTTGTGCATTCAAGGTAGAACGACAATGCTCTTTTTGGGTCCAAGCGGTGGAGACACTCCTCTTCCCTAGAGGGATGCGGGGGAGTAAAGAAGGTGGCAGCATCATGGATTGACCCAGATCGAAAGGGGTCACAACCTTTGGCAAGAATGAAGCACGGGTGCGAAGCATCACTTTGTACAGAAAATACATCAAGTAGGGATGTGTGCAAGATAACGCCTGCAACTTACTCAACTTCTGGGTAGATGTAATCGCCACTAAAGAAGATTGTTTTGATGGTAAGCAGTCGGAAGGGACAGTTGTTTATCGGCTCAAAGGAGCACACATAAGATAGGTGAGGACCAAATTCAGGTCCAACTGCGGCATAACAAAGGGTGTGGGTGGAAACAAGTCAGCAAGTCCTTTTAGAAACCTATGTACAATTGGACACCTAAAGAAAGAGGGCTCATCTGGAAGCTGCAAAAAAGCAGACAGAGCAGTAAGATAACCCTTTTGAGTTCCCAAAGCAGAACCCTGTTGGGCAAGGGTTAGAATAAATAGAACAGTGGAAAGGTAAGCAGAAAGAGGGTCGATAGACCTTTCTGTACAATATAAAACGAATTTCCGCCAAAATAACATTACATACTTCGGGAGGAATGTCAAAAGTCATCAACTTCCGCCACTCAATCTACACGCATGGAGGAGCTGACAGGTTCGGCTGGAGGACCCTCCCCTGCTGCTGCGACAGAAGATCCTTCTGAAGGGACAGCCTGATTGGAGGATCAGTTGCTCATCTACAGAAGCTCTGGATACCAGACTCTCCTCGCCCAGTCCGGAACCACAAGGATGACTTGGGCCAAGTTGCTCCTGATCTTCTTCAGAACCCTGGGCAGGAGTGGTATGGGCAGAAAGGCGTACAGTAGGCCTGAGCTCCACTCACAACGAAAGGAGTCGCCGAGCGATAGCCGCCTTGGAAACTCCAGCGTGCAGTATTGCTGACACTGCGCATTCTCTTCGGAGGCGAACAAATCTAATCAAGGTTCTCCCCACAGCTGAAAGAGACCTTCCACCACCTCCAACTGGAGACACCATTCATAATACGCTAGGCATCGACGGCTGGGTTTGTCCGCCCTGGCATTCAGAGAACTTGCCAGGTGTTGAACCAACAAGGTTATGCCCTGCTGTTCCAGCCATGTCCAGAGACGCAGGGCCTCTCGACAAAGGGTCCATGACCCCACCCTGCTTGTTGCAGTACCACATGGCGGTGGTGTTGTCCGTGAACACCTGCATTGAATTCCCCTTTGACAGAGGGAAGAAATGCTTTCAATGCCAACCAAATCGCCGGGAGTGCCAACAAATTGATGGGGAGCCGCGATTCCGCCGGAGACCAGTGTCTCATGATCTCCACCTCTCCCAGATGGCCGCCCCATCCCAGAAGTGACACATCTGTCATAATTGTGAGATCTGGTTGGGGAAGGGAGAGGGGTCTGCCATTAACGCAGACGCGGTTCATTAACCACCACTGCAGATCTTCTGCAGTTCCTTCCGAGATCTGAACCATGTCGGTGAGATTTCCCCGATGCTGTGCCCACTGGAACTTCAAGTTCCACTGCAGAGCCATGAGGCCCAACAGCCTCGGAGTCAGTCTCACCAAAATCCATATAGAGGCCGAAACATCAGAATCATAACCTGAATATCCTGGACTCGCTGCTCGGGAGAATTGGCCCGAAACTGCACTGTGTTCAGAACAGCTCCTATGAAAGGAAGCATCTGACAAGGCATCAGTTGTGACTTCGGCACGTTTAAATAGAACCCCAGCAAATGCAGGAGGTCCACCGTTGTCTGAAGGTGGAAGACGACAGCCTGGGGCGAGGACACCTTCCACAGCCAGTCGTCAAGGTTGGGGAAGACTGACACCCGAACCTGCGCAGATAAGCTGCGATCTACCCATCACCTTGGTGAACACCCAAGGGGCGGTGGTAAGGCCGAAGAGGAGCACGGTGAACTGACCTACCTAGAACTGCAGGTAATGTCTGTGGCCCGGCAGGATGAAAATACACATCCTGCAGGTCCACCGCTACCATCCAGTCTTCTAGGGCAGACAAGACCTGAGCTAGAGTGAGCATCTTGAATGTCTCCTTTTTGAGGAAGAGATTGATGATCCGAAGATTTAGAATGGGCCGCAACCCTTTAATAATCCACATTTGTATAGCGCACAGTCACCCGTTAGGGTCTCTAGGCGCTGGGGGCCGTCGGGAAGATTAAGCAAGCTATTGCCCAGAGTCGCATGGTGCTGGGCTAATCTGCCGCCGGACCCGGGGATCGAACCCTGATCCCCAGATTCCAGCGTCAGTCGCCCTGGCCGCGGCCGCGGCGCCACACCCTTTGTTCTTCTTCGGCCGCGGCGCCACACCCTTTGTTCTTCTTCGGAATCAGAAAGTATGGGGAATAACAGCCAATGCCTACTTCTGAATCCGGGACACTCTCTATAGCCCCCTTTGACCAGAGAGCTATAACTTCCTCCTGGAGCAGTTTTAAATGATCCTCCATCAGCTGTTCCGGTTTTGGCAGAATGGGAGGAGGAAAAGAAAGGAAAGGCAGAGAATAGCCCTTCTGAATGATCTGCAAGAACCACTTGTCTGATGTTATGGACCTCCAGTGGGGGAGATGATGATGGATTCTCCCGCCAACTGGAATGGTGTGGTCTTGCAGATCAAACTAGGAGTGCTTGGAGGCTGCAGCTGCCAAGGGCAGGGTTGCCGACGACTTCTGGCTTCCATTCCTAGGCCAGAATGATCCGCGTCCACATATACGCACGGCTTGTGAAGCCTGCGCAGCACTGTGGCTGGGATAGGGCTGGCGCGGTTGGAAAACCCTTCTGTTTCCATGGAAGGGGCGAAAGGTAGATTGGTGACGTGGAGTAGAAGAGAGGTCCAAGGATCTGGCCGTAGCTCGAGAGTCCTTGAACCTCACTAGGGCCCCAAAAAGACAGGCTCCATCAAAGGGCATGTACATAAAATTAGCCTGGACATCACTTGAGAAGCCAGTTGTCCTACGCCAGACATGGCGCCTCAAGGCCACTGTCGTGGAAATGGATCTGATCAGCGAATCTGTTGTATAAAGGCCACACTTTATGGTGAATTTTGCTGCATCTCTCCCGTTCTTAACTGCATGATAGCGCACAGCCCGGGCCTCCTCCAGGACTTGTGGCAGCACTTGTGCAAGTGTCTCCCAAAGGTAATGGGAGATACGGCCCAGTAAGCATGCAGCATTCACCGACCACAATGCCAGGCTGAAGTAAGAAAACATCTTCTTAGATTCCCTAACCGGAGGGGTCGAAGGGGAATGTGCTTTGTGATGTAGAGGCCTGCACCACCAAACTTTCTGGGGTGGGTTTTGGCTGAGGAACTTTGGATCGCCCGGAGCTGTAATTGCTTCATTAAAGGGCAAAAGGGGTTCTGAGGTGGAAGCCCCAGGCTGAAACACTTCAGTCAGGAGATTAGTCCTGATCTCCACGGAGGGCAACTCCAGTCCAAGGACCTCAGCTGCCCTCTTGATCACAATGGCATAAAATGCCCCCTTCTCCGTAGCAGCAGTTGGCGGAGAGGGCATGCCAGTATCTGGAGAAGTATCCAGTTCACGGGCCTCCCCAACTTTTCCATACCAGTCCAACTGCTCCGGAGAGTCATCCGGGTGTTACAAAGGGTCCACAGACCCCTCCCATTCCTCTCCCAAGCTTAACACATCCTCAAAGTGTTCGAGCAACAATATAGACCCCTGGGATCAATCTGCGCCAGAATCGGCATTGATCGACTTCGTTCCGACTCCCTGTCGTCGGGGATAAGGATGGGTCCGGTACCACCGGCGGCACTGAAGGCAACAATTGTAGGTCTGACGCCAGAGGAGGTAGCGATGGCAAACCAGCATAAATCCAGATCCACAATCAGATCTTTAAGGCCTCACCGACGCCATTGCCGAAGCAGACGGTGTCAAATCTGATGGGGGCCCCTTCCGAGGGCTCACCAGAGGGGTTGGCCCACTCAAAAACGCAGGGCATGGCTCGTAGAATTCTTTGATTTGAGCGGGGGTCCCCCAGGCTCCAGGAAAGGAAGGGAAGTGGAAAGTCGACCCCGACTCCAGCTCCGCAGAACCATGTCTAGAGCGGCGGTGCTCCTTACCTCCTTTGTCAACGGATGACATTCGAGGTGAAGATGAAGTCCATTTGGACTTCTTCTTCCTGTGCCTCTTCCCCAGGTGTCCCGACGAGTGAAGATGATTTTATGCTCTGGGAGCGGTCCCGGGACCTCCTCTTCTTTGATCGGGACCAAATGTCCGTAGAGTCTCGGACAATGTTGACTGCCGGGCCGCAAGGAGCTTCAATGCCTGCTCTTGCAAGGACTTCGAAGCCATAGCCCAATAGTCCGAGCAAGACTTTGGATCCTGGTCGCGCTAGAGACACCACAGGCAGACGAGGTGGAGATCGATAACAGACATCGTGCAGGGACCAGCCGCGAGCTGCTCAAACCCGGTTATCATCAAAGACATCCTTGCACACGATGGAATTAAAAAAAAATTCAATCGACAAAAAGTTGATAAAAAGACTGTCAAAAAGCAACAGAGGCAGACAATCGTCCTATTCACAGGAACCCCTGTGCTGGGCTTCGACCAAGTGCCCAGAAAGACCTCCATTAAGGCCTCATTAAAAGGCAGCAATGCTCCTAGCTGGAGACACCAGGCTACAGGACCTCTGTCAAAATGTTAGTCTTGACTGCCACCGTAGGAAGCTGCAGGTCCTCGACCTCCTCAGCCCTATGCACCACTATAATGAATAACGCCCCCTCTTCCATAGCCAGGTTAGGTAGAGACAGCATGGCAGAATCTGGGGAGGTGTCCAGACCACTGGCATCACCCAGTTTCTCTTACCAATCCAGGTTTTGTGTTTGAAGGATTTCTTTTTTTTTTTTGTTTAAATATTTTTATTGGTTTCAATGACAGCCATACAAAGAATATTGAACAACAAGTTTCAAGTTATTCATATCATTACGAGTACAGACATATGTCGGCCTAAGATATACATTAAACACTTCCATCTCAATCTGTAGTTCTGCGCATTTCCAGTTCCACCATAGGGGACAAACAGATATCTCCACGATATACATTCCACTTTGACCAATTCCGATCCCATTTTTTGGGGCAACCTCTTGCTACAAAGACCTCCGTCTCCGCCAGTATGCACCTTCTAGTTCTTTCGCCCACATCTTAGTGGAGGGCGGTGTAGCCCCCCATCCCTTCGCCAGCTCCTGTTTAACCAACGTGTACCCCCATTTTGAGAATTGCTGTTTAATGTCAGTAAGGTCAGTTGTACCCTATAAGTTTAGCAGCCCCAGTTGTGGTGTCAGAGCCACCTCCTTTCCCAAAGCTGTCTGCATAAGATTCAAGGCTTCCTTCCAAAGGCTACGTATGGCTGGGCAACTCCCGAGAGCATGGTAAAAGGTAGCCTGTCATTGGCAGCCCCTCAAGCAAAGGTCGTCAGGCCTAGATCCCAATTTTGCCAAAGTCTTCCCTGTCATGTATGATCGATGAAGTATCCTAAGCTGTAAAAGCCTAAATCTAAGTGTGATGGCTGCCTCCCTGGCGGACATAAGAGCCAGTTGCCAATCCTCGTCATTTATTGGGCCCAGGTCATCCTGCCACCGCTCTCTAAGCTTATTGAAGGTATCTGGTAGGTTTATACTCAATTTTTTATATGTGAGAGATATAGCTTTGGAGAGTAGTGGCCCATCCATCAAGCGATCCTCCAATGGCGACGATTCCGGTATGTCCATTAGGGTCGGAAATGCCGCCTGGAGGGAGTGCCGTATTTGCAAGTACCTGTACACTTCCCCCTGGGTCAGGTGGTATGGGCTCTGAAGTTCCATTAATGTAAGTATAGAACCCTTTTTCACCAGGTATTTTACTGCTGAAATACCTATCAGGTCCCATTTGTCGAACTCAGGCTGATAGCACAGCATGCCCAGCTTCTGGTTATACCACAATGGTGTTGCCCTAGAGAGGACGCCCACCTACCCCAGACGAGAATTTGCCCCTTGCCATATTTCCAGTATATGGGAGGTGGGCCCGAAATATTTCCATTTCTTTTTGCTTTCCCTTGAATAGAAGGCCCCAAGGTAACCGGAGCAATCTGTTTGGTATCTATCAAGAGCTTATGCCGGGTCAGGGGGGGAGGGGGTCGGGGGGAGGGTGATACAGCCAATGGTTGACAGCCACCAGTTGAGCCGCCCAATAATAGAGTTGCAGGTGAGGCAGTGCTATACCTCCGTCATACCAGCCTTTTGTTAGTTTCTTCATTGCTACCCTAGGGGCCCTGCCATCCCACAGCAGCATGCGGAGCTCACTCTCTATTGCTTTAAAATAGGAATCCGGGACTCTATGCGGGCAGTGATGGAGAATGTACAAAAAAATAGGGAGAGCCAACATTTCAAAGAGGGCTGCGCGACCTATTAATGAAAGAGGGCTGCGCGACCTATTAATGAAAGAGGAAAGGACCTCCAGTGTTTCACATCAGCGCGTAATCGAGCAAGTGAGGGAGCCAAATTGGAACTATGAAAAAGAACCTGATCTGACAAAAAAAAACAAATATCGGAACCCCTCCTCCGCCATCGCTATGGTACAGTTAACTGGGAGCCGAGGGACATGGCCCAGCAGCACAAATAGCACCGACTTATGCCAGTTAATCGCATACCCGAATAGTCTTCCGCAATATATTCCCTACGTGCCAACACATTGTGTACACGCCGTATGTTAAGGGCCGGGTTTCTCCCCGGCATAAAACCGGATCGATCCGGATGGACCAGGGAAGTAACGACTGTCACAAGTCGATTAGCCAGGACTTTTGCCAGTATTTTGGCTTCCACATTAATCAGCGATTAGGCCTATAAGAGCCACAGCTGTCCGCTGTTTTCCCCGGCTTATGCTATGGTAGCTAACCGTTGGTCCGCAGGCAGCCTACCTGTCTCAAAACTTTCCTCGTACATGGCCCGCAGATGTGGCACAGTCCAAGAGGCCGTGACTTTTAAAAACTCAATGGGCATTCCATTTGGCCCCATCGCTTTCCCAGATTTAATCTGTCCTATGGCCTTACTAATCTCTTTGTTCGATAGGTCCACATCTAAAGTGTCTCTATCCACGTCAGAGAGGACCGGCACATCGCTGTCCAGGAGGAGCTGGCACGAATCTTCAGCCGTGTATCTAGTAGAAGGGGAATACACCCCTTCCAGGTGATCTGCAAATGCCTCTGCTATGTCCCTCGGATGGGTAACGGTCGCACCTCCTGGCTTTGTCAGTCTGGGCACCCCTCTCATTCCCTGGTCTGGTCTCTCCAGCCACGCCAGGGTTTTACCTGCCCTGTCACCCATTTCGTATATTCTGTGCTGGGTGTTGCGGTACTTAGCCATCATGTGCTCCCTAGTCTTGATTCGGTACTTGTCTTGTTTCAGTAGAAGTCTATGGCTGGCGTCTGCTGAGGGATCATGCGCATGTTTCCGTTCCAGCTCCAGGAGTTCCTTCTCCACCTGAACCAGGAGCTCGCACTTCTTGTAAATGTACCCAGTTTTTAAGGACAAGGCTAGTCCATTCAGGACCACTTTGTATGCTTCCCAGATTGTTTGCGCAGAGTCAACTGAGCCCACATTCTCTGTGAAATAGTTCTGTTTGTGTAAAGAGTTCCTCCCTTATGTCAGGTATGTGTAGGAGCGATGGATTAAGGACGATGGTGGTGCGTGCCTGTCATTCCCAATGTGTGAATTCAACCCAAACTGGGGAGTGGTCCGATATACCTCTAGGCAGAACCCGGGGCTGTCTGAAATTCTCTATCGAGGCCGAATGTGTCAGAAAATAGTCGATACGAGATAAACTTTGATGTACATTAGAGAAACACATGAATGATTTGTCAGTCAGTCGGTCAGACCCAGTGCCATCATAAATTCTGCCATCAGCCCATTTGACTTTGCTCTCGTCCGTGGCGGGTGTCTGTCGGTCGTGTTGTCCAGTGTCATGTTGTAATCCCCACCCATGATTAAGGAGCCCGCCCGGAGTCTCGTCAGCAGGCGTCCGAGGTCTGCCAGGGATGTATTACCCAATGCTGGCGGCAAGTGAACTGAAATAATGTTGATGTCTCTCCCTTCCCACTGAGCCTCCACCCATGCATACCTTCCCCCCGGGTCAGTCCACGTCTCGTGTACAATAAGGGGTGTGTATCTTCTTACCGGGATCACCGTCCCCCTCGAGACAGTGGTATAGTCTGCATGGACCAAGAGTTTATACCCCCATCAGGTGAGGGCCTTGCTTTTCTGACCCACTAGGTGTGTTTCTTGCAGCAAGTCTATGTCAGGGGAATGTCTCTTTAGGTGTTGTTGCACTATCCCCCTCTTGATCTTATCGCCCATTCCATTGACATTCCAGGTTAGGACAGAAAGTGCTCGGTCTCTATCCCCCCCATAACCTTCCATATTACAAATCCCAATACAGCAGATCAATTCAAACGGATAGGTGTCACGTGGTACCCAACGCTTCTGTGCCAGTCTACTCATCGATTTGGCCCCATTGCTTAGCAAGATCAAACAGCCACATTGCAAACCAACAAAACAATAAACGATTGAACAACCCACTCTCCCCCACCCATTACCCCCCCTTCCTGCCCCCCTGCCCGTGGATTTAGAACTACCCACTCCCAAACATGGCAGAGTGCCTCTCTCCCTCCCTGAAATACTGAAAATGCACGGGGTTAGTCAGTCGCCATACCCGCGTGTACATATCACATTTATAGAAGTCCGGCCATCCACTGTTTGTGGTTACTCAAGTCCAGGGTGAACCCTCCTCATTTGGGCCCACACGTCGTAACCAAATCACCACAGTTTCCAACGTCAGCATCTTGCACAGATTAGTACCAGGAACTCTGTCCCTCCCCCACCATACTTGCGCTTCCGGCGAGGTACCAACTCTCTTCGATTTCCTCAAGGGGTTTTATTCAGGCTCCGTCATCTTCTCACCTCTCTCCGCTGAGCCAATCCCAGTTGCTTCTGTTCGCCCACCTCTCTGCTGGCTCGATCTGCCAGTGCAGTCCCTTCTCTGGCTCCCTACCCTGCTCCACCCTCCATCCAGGAAATAACTGGACAAGGTCTTGGGTTTGAGGTGCCTGGTTATTAGCTCCTCTACATATAGGTCTGCAGCCACCCCTCGGCCCTTTCCGGAACACCCAAAATGCGTATATTGTTGCGGCGTGCGCGACCATCATAGTCATCAAGCTGTTGCGCCATTCGCTCCTGTTTCTTTTGCAATTCGACCATCTGTGTTTGGAGCTCTGGTGTATCAGTTTGCAAAGCTGTAGTGACTATTTTGAGCTCCTTTACTTTTTCGTCCATCTTTCGAAAGTCTGCCCTGATGAGAGAAACTTCCACTGTGACCGAGTCTAGCGAGGTACGCACTCCATTGATAGCCGCCATGACATCATGTAGCGTTGGCTCTGTTCCCTGCTTGGGGCCAGTATGTACCCCATCTTTCTCCATTTGTTGCGGCTCACTTTTTTCACCTGCTTTAGTCCAGGCAAATTTGGCCAATTGCTTCTGAGCGTTGACCTTAGGACCTTTACCCCCCATTGCCATGTATGCAGGGCAGCGACACATGGGTCAAGAGAAAGTCCAGGACCATCCCGGGTGTTACCCGTCGCCTACCCAGCGAGTATGGTGATCTCCCCGTCGGCATGTCGGGTTCCCTCCGGGTCCGCCGCTCTGCCGTTTCTCAGTTGAGTCCAAATGTCCCAGGTGATATCTCTGCACTGGTAGCTTCCCTCCGCTGCCGTGGGGTCTGGGGGCAGCTTTGTTGTGGCCCGTTTCGGACCCTACCTTGGCAGGCCAGGCTTCCTGTTCCAGTCACAGCACCCGCAGCGCCAGTTCTGACCTCTGTCGATTGGCACCCCTGTAGTCTCTCTTGCTCCGTGGAGGTACACCGCCCCCTAGGGAAGGCAGCGGACCATTGCTCTACTTACATAGGAGCCAAACTGAGTCTAGTGGCCTCTACGGTCCCCCAGCTGTATTCCCAGGACTTCCAAGCCAACTATAACTTATGCCTGTCTATGGGGTCTCACCTGAGCCCACAATCTGGTATCTTTCCAGCTGTACATTTGGTTAGAGGGGCCAGCTCTCAGGTATGTACACAGGCTACACACCTAGTCTCCCAGAGCAGTACTGAATCACATTCGGCTGGCAAATCGGGTGACAGACCCTGGATCCGAGTCTCTGCGCCGTCCGGCTATCAACCTTTGCTGGCGCCACGTTGTCACGAATTGCGCATCCGACCCTGTTGTGTCTGCTCTGTGTGTCCTTTAGCGATGCCGGGCCCTTCCCGCCGTCCCAGTTAACACCAGAACCTTCGGGTCACGATCCGGCTGCACAGGGCCTAGCGGGCCGATCAGGCCAGGATCTCGAGTGATGAGGCCCGCTGCCACACCCCCTCCAGGCCACTTGCTGGTAGCTGCAGCTGTGCGCTGCCCTGTCCGCCACACTGGGACACTGAGCACTGCTTCCCACCACCCTCTCTCTCGGTTTCAAGCCGTCCCCCAGTATTCTTGGCCAGCTTCCGATCCTGCCGCATCTCCTCCTTCCATCGGGTCTCTGGCGCCGTCTGTTTCGGCCTAGACCCTGCGGGCCTCCAAGCCAGGAGCGTGATTAGGAACTGCAGCCGCTGGGCTCTCACCTCCTGGGCTCCAGCACCATGCGTGTTCTTGTCCGATCTCCTTCACTCCGTCAGCCGAGTCTCCCTCTCCGCGTGTTCAG
Organism: Lissotriton helveticus; assembly: GCF_964261635.1. NCBI lineage: Eukaryota > Metazoa > Chordata > Amphibia > Caudata > Salamandridae > Lissotriton > Lissotriton helveticus. The sequence goes on along the minus strand of NC_136067.1, from coordinate 297,745,896 downwards.
CAACTGGACACCAGCTGGTCACCGTGGGATTGTAGTGTCATTTTTATCACGGGTCTACGATCTCCGACTCGGGCCACCAGGAAGCCGCCATGATCGCTCCGTCTTCATCCCCTCCAGCGGCACAGGCTTACTTCCCAGTTTCAGAGCACGCTGGTTGTTGCACCACATGTAGAGAACACTGTACGGCACATTTGTAGCTGGGTTAGAACTGTGGATGGCTCAGGATATAGCAGGATATAGGATATCGAGCGGGGAAACAGGAGCTCATTCAGGCAGCGGCCATTCTTGGTGGCCGCTAGCCACGCCCCTGAACGATTTCTAAGGGATCCTGCTCCCCCTCCTAAGCCTCCTCATCCATTCCTTACCTTTCAGAATAAGGCAGGTTAAACGGCCTGGAGCCGTACGGCTCAGTCGGCACCAGTGTCTGAGAATGCCCGACCGGCTACATGTCATAGGGAATGAGGACTGGGGAGGAGCTGCCAGTGGGTGCCGGGGAAGGTCATTTGGGCGGTGCGACAGGTACCGGTCTGGACCCGGGAACGGGTCCAGTTGGAGGCCCTGGCATCGGGGCTGAACTCACAGGGACTCCTCCTTCACCTGCCGGGCCCGAAGGTGCGCCGGCAGGGTCAGGCCGCCCAAAATATGGCACACATGGCCTCATAAACCTCCTTAAGCTGGGCAGGGGTCGCTCCTGGTCATGGGATGGCAGGGAAGTGAAGCAGGCCTCAGATGCCGAGGGTCCTCTGCCTCGTCACAAGACAGGCGGGGCAAAGTCGAAGCATGCTTTGACTTCTTGTGTTTTTTGTGGTGCCTCTTACCTGAATTCGACGAAGAGGACTTCCATTCACCAGAGCGGTGCTCAGACCTTTCTCTCAACCGAGACCTGGACCAGGATTAAGATCGACATGGCAACCATAGGACGCCGGGCCCGCAATCAGCTTTAGGGACTGCTCCCTCAAAGCCTTCGGCACCATGGCCTGGCAATCAGAGCACAACTTTGTGTCGTGGTCGCTCTCCAGACACTAGAGACACACTAAGTGGGGGTCCGTGACCGATATGGCACAGTGACAGGCACCGCACAGTTTGAACCCCGAGGTCTTCTTACTAGACATTCAAACACCAAAAGGAGACAGCTCTCTTTAACGGACTTGCGCTGGCTGGCGCGGAAAGAAAAAGTACTGTATTAGGAACGGCGGTTATGTTGACAATGTGGACGTCACAGTGGCGACGAACATGATGCCAACGATGTCACGCAGAGTCTACCGAGGCCACCTACTGGCACGCAGGGCTACTGAGAAGAAAAATCTTCTGGATCCAGCCAGACGCCCAGAAGTTCGCAGGTAAGGAATCTGCAGCTAGATGTCTCTATCGGATATCATCCATCAATCTTCGCAATTATGAGAACGATTTAATGCTCACCTGTACTTAATGCATAGGCCAATGCAAACGACATATGGACAAGAAAATATAGTGCCACATTACCATATTTCCTTTCTAAATTTAATAACACACAAGAACAGAATCACATAAAATGAGCACTGGAAGTGTTAATTTAAAGCATGGTCTCTGGCACAAATTTGGGCTGACTGGTCTCTAAAAGATTGAAGAGTCAAAGGGGCAGTCTGTAACCGTGATAGATAGTGGTAAATGGTTGTTTGCCACTGGAACGTAAAAGAAATGTGCTACTTTTTTTCTGGCCATGTAGCAGTATTTATTTGCATATCTAAACAGCACAACAGCATAACACAAAGCAAAAAAACAAAACCAACTCATAAGAGGGCACAAAACAGCAAAACAAATCAACCAAAACAGATTCCAATACAACAACTACAATACAACAAAGTGCAAAAATGCAACATAAAAGCACAAAATATACCACCACACCAGCATATCAAGTCAACCTAAAATCACAAAGCAAAAACAAAGCAAAACAATGCAGAACACAAACAACACAATGGAACAATGCAAGATAGCATAGTAGCACACTTAAGTAAGAGAAAAACAAAACAACAAATACACCAATACAATTAGACTACAATGACAATACAGCATGCTTTCACAACAGCACAACTATATTCCAGAAAGCAACAAAACAGGGCAAAGGCACAAATCAAAAAACAACATAAGATTATTTTGTTGTTTGTTTTTCTGTAATGGGGTTGTGGTATTTGAGACCTGGGTTTGTTTTGTTTTCGTTCCTTTGTGCAGTTTTGATGCATTGTGTTGGTACAATGTATTGTATTGCTTTCTTGTATAATTTTGCTGTGTTATTATTGCACTATTTCAAAGTATTGCTGGTATTGTGGTGTGTTACTGTAATATAGTTCCGGAGAGTAGCAGTACCTCAAATCCTGTCTGTCTGGTAAAAGGTGCATAAACATTCTGGTCACACATTACCACCTCCACAAATTTGTTTCCATAATATGCTAGTAAAAGGTGTTTGCAACAACCTTTGCCTTACTAACTACCAAGAATATGAAGTAACACCACTCAAGAAATTATATGTGAGCCATCCCCATACTGCTGAAAATATTAGAGGAAATGTACCCAGTACAAAAATGTACCTTAAACATGAGCCGAGCAGCATCCAGGAAGTGATTTGCTTTACGATAGAGTTCAATGGCATCAAGAGTTTTATTTTTTTCCAAGAGATGAGATGCATATTTAGCTAACAGCGATCCAATTTCTTTCATATTATGATTTTTTGCCAACTCGACAGCTTTATTCCACTGGAAAAAAAAATCTTTTGTTAATATTGTCGTCTTTTTGCTCCTCTAAGAATCATTATTTAGCTGTTGAATTTATATTTTGTTCACAGTGCAAAGTTTTGAAGTTATAAGTGCTCAATTAGTTGCTTTAAAAAAAATCAGCATTCTATGAAGCTGGCAATAAAGTGTGTTATGCTAATCTGGCTTAATCAATGGGCGGCCCTTGAGGTCTGAAACAAAAGTATTTAGGCCTGATTTAGAATCTGGCGGACGGGAACACCGTCACAAACCGCCTCATTACAGAGGCATTATGTGCTATGGCAATTGTAATAGGGAGAATAAGATATCCAACAAGTTTGTGAAGTAGTGTAGGAAGTTGGATCTGCATACACTATACCAAAGTAAGGCATAGTGTGCACAGAGATCAGGGGATCCCCAGAGGTATAGGAGAGGCTAAATTAGGATAATCACTGACAGTTCTATTTGTGGTAGTGTGGTCGAGCAGTTAGGCTTCTCAGGAGGGTGTGTTAAGCATTTATTGTATTCACTCAATCAAGGCTGATGTCACACACTCAGAGACAGAATCCAGGCCAATTAGGTAAGTATAAAAAAGGTATACTTATAGGTTATTTCTAGAACCAAGCAGGGCCTGGTGAAGGTAAGTAATAAGTACTTTCAAATGCAAGACTGTTCAAGAAAATGCAGTTGTTCTTGTAATTGTACCAATTGCAGGTTGATATCACTTTTCAGAATACTTGGCATTACACAGTAAATACTCCCTGATTACTTTAGTATTATGTTACAATAGTGCTCCCTTTTCCTCATACATTAGCTGTTCTACATAAAACACTTTCTAGACCCAAAATTTCATACTATGAGTCCCCGTGGGAGGAAAAATGGTTGTCGAACTCGGAGGGAAGTATTGGACTTACTAGGTTTCTGGTTAAGACCAAGGTTCCCCAGGGTCCAAGTGGACAATCTAACTAACACCACCAGTGGCACAGGGCGGCTGGGTGCAGAGTGTAGGGGACCAACGTTAGCCAATGGGATAAGGGGGGCCTTTGCTTGGGGTCTGCTGGCAAGCTGACCACTTTTGTGTGGGAGCAAAGCTCCTACGGTTGCGGTCGGCACTGCAGGGGCCAACAATCAACACAAGAACTGCTCCGCCAGTGGTGCAGAGGCGGCTAGGTGCAGGAGGTAGAGCGAGCATCGGGTCCCTGGGCTTCTCAATGGAGTCCGTCAGCTTTGGAAAGTTGCAGACTCGGTTGGGAGGACTTCTTAGAGGCAAACCATGACTGGGGATCTGGGAGGATGCCTGGAGACCGTCGGTTGGACAACCCAAGGCCAGGAAGGCGTCGAGGGCTGATGTGTCTTAGGCATCGGTTTCCTTAGGCTGCGATTGGTCGCAGTCGGCAACCGTCAGACTTCCTGGACCGCTTTGGTCAAGGGAGCAGTTGTCTTATCACCCTAGGTCACTGTCGGGGGGACCCTTCAAGTAAGGGCTGCAAGTTAATTTTGAAGAGTGTGGGAGGTCAGGGGTCACTGGATCCCAATTTAGGATTGCCTGGGGGACCTCTTTGAAGTATGCGGCCACTCGATCTTGGGCTGTGGCGGCCAGGTGCAGAGTGGTGCAGAATCGCAGAGTCCGGACTTCGAGAGTTAGTCTTTGGTTTGAGCAAATCTGGTGCTTACAGACGAAAGAGTGTTAGTTGAGTACAGGGCAGGTTGTACGGGCTCTGGGGGTCTGCTGCTGCAGGACACGCTGGTTTCTTTGCTGTAGGGAGGTTGTGGTTGGGACAGGCAGGTAGGGCTGGGGCAAAGTCAGTTGATGTCCTCGGTTTCTTCCAGGGTCAGCACGGCTCTTCGGTCCTTCTTATTTCTTCCTCGAATCTGGGGAGGCAAGGTTCGTTCAGGGTCGCCCCTAAACACCACATTTAAGGGCGTTAAAGGGGTGGGCAGGTTGGGACCAAAGGGTTCCTTCCTTGGGGTGGGTACACCCACTATAATGCTACCCTTCCGTGGGATGGGGCATGAGACTCTTCCTAATTGGCTGATTCCCCTCATCTTCAAGATGGAGAGGACTGAGATGTGTGCTTCAACTCGATTCCCTCACCGGAGCGGTCGGGTTGGCAATGGTGGGCACACCTCTCTTCCTAACTTGGATTTCCTGACAATTCTCCCACCCAAGTGGGGGTCAGAACCAGTGGGAGCCAGTTGGTGGGGGAAGCAAAAGACAGGGACAGCGTCCAAAGGCGACAGGCCTTTGAAGCGTCCCTTTTCGTGGGCACAGTCCATTCTGGGGGAGGTGGCATGGCACCTCTGCCCGGGATGGGCTTTGTTTCTGGACCCAGATAGTGGAAGCCCTCTACCCAGGGGTCCAGAAACCTGTCTGGTGGTGGCAATCAATCAATCAATCATGCCATTTGTATAGCGCACTACTCACCCGGGAGGGTTTCAAGGCGCTTGGGGGGAGGGGTATGCTACTGCTCGAACAGCCAGGTCTTGAGTTGTTTCCTGAAGGCGAGATGGTCCTGGGTCAGCCGAAGGTGGATGGGGAGGGAGTTCCAAGTCTTGGCAGCCAGGTAAGAGAAGGATCTTCCTCCGGCGGTGGCTCTTCGGATGCGTGGTACAGCTGCGAGGGCGAGGCTGGTGGACCGTAGCTGGCAGGTGGGCGTGTAGAAGGTCAGGCGGTCGTTGAGGTACTTGGGGCCCAGGTCGTGGAGAGACTTGTGTGCGTGGGTGAGGAGCCGGAACGTGATCCTCTTGTCGACGGGGAGCCAGTGCAGGTTCCTCAGGTGGCTGGAGATGTGGCTGTGTCGGGGGACATCCAGGATGAGTCGGGCGGAGGCGTTCTGGATGCGCTGGAGTCTTTTCTGTAGCTTGGCTGTGGTTCCGGCGTAGAGGGCGTTTCCGTAGTCCAGTCGGCTGGTGACGAGTGCCTGGGTGACAGTCTTCCTGGTCTCGGTCGGGATCCAGCGGAAGATCTTGCGAAGCATACGCAGGGTGTTGAAGCACGATGAGGAGACGGCGTTGACTTGTCTGGTCATCGAGAGGGAGGGGTCCAGGATGAAGCCCAGGTTGCGTGCGTGGTCGGTTGGCTTGGGTGCGGTGCCCAGGGCTGGGGGCCACCAGGAGTCGTCCCAGGCGGAGGGCGAAGATCCCAGGATGAGGACTTCCGTCTTGTCCGAGTTCAGTTTCAGGCGGCTGTCCTTCCTCCACTCGGCGACGTCTTTCATCCCTTCGTGTAGGCAGGTTCTGGCGGTGTCGGGGTCTCTGGTGAGGGAGAGGATCAGCTGGGTGTCGTCGGCATAAGAGATGATGTTGAGGTTGTGCTGGCGTGCGATGGCTGCGAGAGGTTTCATGTAGATGTTGAAGAGGGTGGGGCTGAGTGAAGATCCTTGCGGGACGCCGCAGATGACTTCGGTGGCCTCGGAGCGAAACGGGGGGAGGCGGACTCTTTGTGTTCTTCCGGCGAGGAACGAGATGATCCACTCCAGTGCCTTCTCTTGGATACCGATGTTGCTGAGGCGCTCGACTAGGGTGCGGTGGCAGACCGTGTCGAACGCAGCGGAGAGGTCCAGGAGGATGAGGGCCACTGTTTCCCGCTTGTCGAGCAGGGTCCGGATGTCGTCGGTGGCTGCGATGAGGGCGGTCTCGGTGCTGTGGTTGGCTCTGAAGCCGGACTGCGAGGGGTCGAGGGATTCGTTCGTCTCGAGGAAGGCGGTCAGCTGTCTGTTGACGATCTTCTCGATGACTTTAGCAGGAAAAGGGAGGAGCGAGATGGGGCGGAAGTTTTTGAGATCGGTGGGGTCCGCTGTAGGTTTCTTCAGGAGGGCGCTGATCTCTGCGTGCTTCCAGCTCTCCGGGAAGGTGGCAGTGTTGAAGGAGGCATTGATGATGTTCCGGAGTTGGGGTGCGATGGTAGAGTCGGCCTTGTTGAAGACGTGGTGTGGGCAGGGGTCGGTCGGTGATCTGGAGTGGATGGTGTTCATCGTGCGGGCTGTGTCTTCGGTGGTCACCGTGGTCCAGGTGCGAAGGGTGGCGGTGGGGGGCATTGGTTCGACGGTTGGGTGCGTGGGTGGGGCGCCGAAGCTGTTGTGGATGTCGGCGATCTTGCGGTGGAAGAACGAGGCGAGGGAGTCGCAGAGGTCTTGTGACGGAGTGATGTCGTTGGTGCTGGTGCTGGGGTTGGAGAACTCCTTGACGATAGTGAAGAGCTCTTTGCTGTCGTGGGCGTTGTTGTCCAGTCGTTCCTTCAGGGATTTCTTCTTGGTGGTGCGGATGAGCTGGTGGTGCTTGCGGGTAGCGTGTTTGAGGGCGGTCATGTTGTCGGTGGTCCGGTCGAGGAGCCAGGCTTTCTCGAGGGTGCGGCAGGTCTTCTTGGAGTCCTTGAGGTCGTCGGTTAACCAGGATGCCTTCTTGCTTCTGGGTCTGCTGGCAGGGTTCTTTAGTGGCGCGAGGTCGTCGGCGCAGGCGGTCAGCCACTGTGTGAAGTTGCGGGCTGCTTCGTTGGGGTCCGTTGTGTTGGCGGGTGGGCTCTGGCTGAGGGAGGTGGTGAGCTGGTCTGGTCAGGCTGATGTTTACCAGTCAGGGAACCCACCAGAGGCTAGTTGTTTTTCATGGGGCATCTCTAAGATGCCTTCTGACAGCATTGTATAATAAATCCCACACTGGCCAGTGTGGGTTTATTATGCTGAGAAGTTTGCTACCAACCTTCCCGGAATTCAGTATAGCCATTATGGTGCTGTGGAGTTCGTAATACCAAACTCCCAGCCCATATACTCTTAATGGCTTTCCTGCACTTACAATGTCGAAGAATGGACTAGGACACTGTAGGGATACAGTGCTACTGCAACTGTACCCTCACCAGTGGTGTAGTGCACCCAGCTAGAGGGGTGTCTTACCTATACCATAGGCAGTGGGTTGTAGGCATGGCACACAGTTATGTGTATAACCAATAACTTATAATGGGTGGCACACACCGTATTTGACTTTTGTTCAATTCAAATCTCAAAATACATTTTCCTCAACTTTACCGTGATACACAGGGTCCTGGAGCTGCCAGTCTCCCTAATGTCATATGAATCATGTGTATCAAATAATAGTGTACCTAAATACCTGTGTACACTGAATCTGTATCTCACCTACAATTTTCCAAAAACCGCTCCAAAACACAATTAACACAAATTTCTTAAAAACACATTTTTCATTGATTCCAGTTGAACATCGTCTGTCACTCAATATTCAATGTTCAATCCACATGTTATTTGCATTGGTTACACCACATTTTTACAACACGTAGGCTTGGAGATATGTGATATCATGGTTAAGCGTAGCGCTTGACCAGAGAGAAAGATCTAATAGTGTGAGTGTTTCTCGTCATTTTCAGACAGATGGAGGACCGTCTCTGGTCACAGATAACCCTGCTCCCTTAATTGGGTATAAAATGGATCACATTTCAGCGTTCAATGACTCCATAAATACCATTGTGTCCACCTAAGATGATAAAGCCAGGTATCGAGCCCAGAAACTCAAGCACAGGCTTAGACAGATGAGAAATGGTGCACTGCTCACCTATTTCCTTCATGCAGCATGTCTAGGGACTCAATGAGGGGTCTAAACCTTTCCTGTTTGTGCTGTGTGCAAGCTTCCACTAAAATAACTGCTCTGAGAGGCCATGCATCTGTCTTTCAAGTGGCAGAAAGAAGATTGAACCTCATTCTCAGGAGCAGGTTCTGATACACACCGTTTTCAATGGAAAAAAACAGGAGTGATAAGGCTATAGAATAGAATAGAATAGAAGGGATTTTTATAAAGCGCATGGCTACCCGGAAGCATCCCAGCGCTGAATGATCACTAGAGTCGGCACTCCCTTTTAAGGAAAAAGCCAGGTTTTGAGTTGTTTACGAAAAACAAGATGATTGGGTTGTTTCCGCAGCGGCAGCTATGCATATAGGCAGGAAACGGCTTGCCATATAAGAGGCACACATTTGTGCACAGTAATTGTTGGAAATGGGGGACTCTAGTTGTAAGGTTTGTACCCTGTCCAAGTAGGGACCCTTTTTTTTAGTCAGGGTAAGGGGTTTACACTTCTAAAATAACCCCTGCTCACCCCCATGGTAGCTTGGCACGAGCAGTCAGGCTAATCTCAGAGGTAATGTGTAAAGCATTTGCACATAACACACAGTAATACAGTGAAAACACTACCAAAGGACATCATCCTAGCTTTTTTTTAAATAGCCAATATTTATCTGTGTAAAACAAGATTAAACAATAAAAATCCAACATATGGTAATAAAGTTATGAATTTTGCCAGAATAGACTTACAATGCAGTTCCTTGAAGTCAATTGCTCCGTCCGGGGCTATCACGGCATCGTGAACAAACAAATCCAACAATTCAGGCCGACTGCTAGGGTGTGGGCCAGCTATGGTGTCAGGAATACCTGCAAACAGTACCTTGGAAATACAAGGTGTTGTTGAACCATGTGATGAGTTCCGAAGAGGTGTCTGCATGGGAGGGCGTCTGTCGCGGAGGTCGTTGCAGGTGTCGTCGGGCCCTGGAAGTCACAAGCAATGCAGATCAAACTCCATGAGGTTGAAGTCAGGAGCGTCGGCGGCGTCGGAGCTGCGGTGAAGTGGAGCAGTGTGGCATGCTGTGCCCTCAGGTCACGGGGCAAGCTGGTGCTCGGTGACGGCATCCAGCGGTGTCAGTGATGCCAGGGCTGCAGTGCGAAGTGGGAGGGTGCCTGTCGCAGTTCTTGCAGGTCCCGTGGCAGGCAGCGTTATTGTCATTTCAGAAGCGCTGTCGTCAGTGGACCCAAGGCTGCAGTGCGAGACAGGGCAATGAGGTGTGCGGGGCCCACAGGTCATGCCGCAAGCAGCTGCTTCGGTTGATGATCTGGAGTCAATGAGCCGGCGTTGGTGGGCCAAGGCTGCAGCATGGGACAGGACGGTGCATTGAGTAACTTACAAGCGGTGCCCTTAGGCCACAGTATAGGCAATGGCGTCAATGTTGGCTAGGAGGGGCAGTGTCGGGGATACCAGGGTGGTGATGTCACGGTGCACAGTGCGGGGCTCTTAGGTCATGGTGTTATTAATGGCTCAGTGGCACAAAAGGGGGTGGTGATGGACGGAGCATCTGAACCAATCAAACACTCACACCCAGTCAACAGATCTGGGTTTAATCCATCACCGTTCTTTAGCCCACTCTGCCACCCCAGTTCAGATATGACGATATGCAAATCAGTCTGACCCTGTGCCTCATGGGAACAGTCCTATTTACAACAAGGGGTGGTGATGGACAGAGTCTCTGAATTAAGCAGAGTACTCTCACCCAGTCAAGAGATCAGGGCTAGATCCAACACCGTTTTTTAGCTCATTGCACCATCCCAGTTTCAGAACCTGGCTGTATGCAAATTAGCCTGTCCCTGGCCCAGTGCATCATGGGAACAGGGCAGACCAGACTACAAAAGCCAATTCTTACACTGGGAAGGAAACAAGCTTCCGGGGACCGGTTTCTGCCATTTCAGGCGTCTTCGGCCCGGCTTGCTTGAATCCTGATGGTGCAATGAGCAAGGGACTCACATCTGAGTATACCCTTCCACGCTTAGGGTGGACAAAATTATTTACAACAAGGGGTGGTGATGGACAGAGTCTCTGAATTAAGCAGAGTACTCTCACCCAGTCAAGAGATCAGGGCTAGATCCAACACCGTTTTTTAGCTCATTGCACCATCCCAGTTTCAGAACCTGGCTGTATGCAAATTAGCCTGTCCCTGGCCCAGTGCATCATGGGAACAGGGCAGACCAGACTACAAAAGCCAATTCTTACACTGGGAAGGAAACAAGCTTCGGTGATGGATCAAGCCCTGATCTTTGGACTGGGTAAGAGTGGTCTGCTTAATTCAGACACTCTGTTCATCACCACCCCCTTTTCTGAATCGTTTTTGGCCACTATAGGTGTGGCAGGGTATACTCAGACATGAGTCCCTTTCTCACTGCTCCATCAGGATTCAAGCAAGCCGGGCCGAAGAGGCTGAAATGCCAGAAACCGGTCCCCGGTAGCTTGTCTCCTTTCTGGTGAAGAATTGGCTTGGTAGTTTGGTCTGCCCTGTTCCCATGATGCACTGGGCCAGGGACAGACTAATTTGCATATAGCCAGGTTCTGAGCTGGGATGGGGCAGTGAGATAAATAACGGTGATGGATCAAGCCCTGATCTTTGGACTGGGTAAGAGTGGTCTGCTTAATTCAGACACTCTGTTCATCACCACCCCCTTTTCTGAATCGTTTTTGGCCACTATAGGTGTGGCAGGGTATACTCAGACATGAGTCCCTTTCTCACTGCTCCATCAGGATTCAAGCAAGCCGGGCCGAAGAGGCTGAAATGCCAGAAACCGGTCCCCGGTAGCTTGTCTCCTTTCTGGTGAAGAATTGGCTTGGTAGTTTGGTCTGCCCTGTTCCCATGATGCACTGGGCCAGGGACAGACTAATTTGCATATAGCCAGGTTCTGAGCTGGGATGGGGCAGTGAGATAAATAACGGTGATGGATCAAGCCCTGATCTTTGGACTGGGTAAGAGTGGTCTGCTTAATTCAGACACTCTGTTCATCACCACCCCCTTTTCTGAATCGTTTTTGGCCACTATAGGTGTGGCAGGGTATACTCAGACATGAGTCCCTTTCTCACTGCTCCATCAGGATTCAAGCAAGCCGGGCCGAAGAGGCTGAAATGCCAGAAACCGGTCCCCGGTAGCTTGTCTCCTTTCTGGTGAAGAATTGGCTTGGTAGTTTGGTCTGCCCTGTTCCCATGATGCACTGGGCCAGGGACAGACTAATTTGCATATAGCCAGGTTCTGAGCTGGGATGGGGCAGTGAGATAAATAACGGTGATGGATCAAGCCCTGATCTTTGGACTGGGTAAGAGTGGTCTGCTTAATTCAGACACTCTGTTCATCACCACCCCCTTTTCTGAATCGTTTTTGGCCACTATAGGTGTGGCAGGGTATACTCAGACATGAGTCCCTTTCTCACTGCTCCATCAGGATTCAAGCAAGCCGGGCCGAAGAGGCTGAAATGCCAGAAACCGGTCCCCGGTAGCTTGTCTCCTTTCTGGTGAAGAATTGGCTTGGTAGTTTGGTCTGCCCTGTTCCCATGATGCACTGGGCCAGGGACAGACTAATTTGCATATAGCCAGGTTCTGAGCTGGGATGGGGCAGTGAGATAAATAACGGTGATGGATCAAGCCCTGATCTTTGGACTGGGTAAGAGTGGTCTGCTTAATTCAGACACTCTGTTCATCACCACCCCCTTTTCTGAATCGTTTTTGGCCACTATAGGTGTGGCAGGGTATACTCAGACATGAGTCCCTTTCTCACTGCTCCATCAGGATTCAAGCAAGCCGGGCCGAAGAGGCTGAAATGCCAGAAACCGGTCCCCGGTAGCTTGTCTCCTTTCTGGTGAAGAATTGGCTTGGTAGTTTGGTCTGCCCTGTTCCCATGATGCACTGGGCCAGGGACAGACAAATTTGCATATAGCCAGGTTCTGAGCTGGGATGGGGCAGTGAGATAAATAACGGTGATGGATCAAGCCCTGATCTTTGGACTGGGTAAGAGTGGTCTGCTTAATTCAGACACTCTGTTCATCACCACCCCCTTTTCTGAATCGTTTTTGGCCACTATAGGTGTGGCAGGGTATACTCAGACATGAGTCCCTTTCTCACTGCTCCATCAGGATTCAAGCAAGCCGGGCCGAAGAGGCTGAAATGCCAGAAACCGGTCCCCGGTAGCTTGTCTCCTTTCTGGTGAAGAATTGGCTTGGTAGTTTGGTCTGCCCTGTTCCCATGATGCACTGGGCCAGGGACAGACTAATTTGCATATAGCCAGGTTCTGAGCTGGGATGGGGCAGTGAGATAAATAACGGTGATGGATCAAGCCCTGATCTTTGGACTTGGTAAGAGTGGTCTGCTTAATTCAGACACTCTGTTCATCACCACCCCCTTTTCTGAATCGTTTTTGGCCACTATAGGTGTGGCAGGGTATACTCAGACATGAGTCCCTTTCTCACTGCTCCATCAGGATTCAAGCAAGCCGGGCCGAAGAGGCTGAAATGCCAGAAACCGGTCCCCGGTAGCTTGTCTCCTTTCTGGTGAAGAATTGGCTTGGTAGTTTGGTCTGCCCTGTTCCCATGATGCACTGGGCCAGGGACAGACTAATTTGCATATAGCCAGGTTCTGAGCTGGGATGGGGCAGTGAGATAAATAACGGTGATGGATCAAGCCCTGATCTTTGGACTGGGTAAGAGTGGTCTGCTTAATTCAGACACTCTGTTCATCACCACCCCCTTTTCTGAATCGTTCATGGGAACAGTCCAGCCCGAACTGCCAAGCCATGCCTTCCTTGGACCGGAAACAAGCTTCCTAGGACAGGTTTCTGGCATTACAGCTGTCTTCAGCCAGGCTTGCTTGAATCCAGTGGCAAAGTGAGCAAGGAACTCATGTCTGAGCATACCCTGCCAGCATCGGGTGGGGTAGTTGGGTGGGTGTGAGACCAGGTTTGCGGTACGAAGCGGGCCATGTTCTCTGCTATGCTTTAAGGTCACGGAGCTGGCAGCGGCATCAATGTAGTTTCATCATTGTTTTTCTTCTGTTGCAGCATAAAACACACAGTTCCCAGTGCTGGTAGCAGATGATCTTGAAGTCTTTGCTAGTCTGAAGACTGCTTAAACAGGGGAAAGCTCTACTTCAAGCCCTTGGAGAAACTCAGGCAATAAGATGTAGATGTAGTCCAGTCCTTTTACTGCCCAAGACAGGAGCAGCAACTGGAGGCCAACTCAACAAAGTAACACACAGCAAAGGGGTAGTACTTCTCCTGGGAGCGCTTCCAGCTCTTCTTCTTGGCAGGTTCCTTAGTCCAAAAGAGTTCTAAAGATCAGGGGTTTAGATATAACACTCATATTCCTTTTTTCCTTTGAGGTCTTGGTTCAGAAAGTCTCTTTGGCTCAGCAAAACCAGGTCTGACCTCCTTGGTCCAGCCACACTCCATGGAGTGGAGATACCATTGTGCAGAGCAACCACAGCCTGTTCAAGTGTCAGTGACAACTCCTCCCACTACTCTAGCCCAGGATGGCTCATCAGCATATGCAAGACACACCTCATCTCCCTTTGCGTGAGTGTTTGGAGTGTATGAACAATCAGCTCTTGTCAGTCGAAAACCAGACAGTGAATCCACAAGCAGGCAGAGGCACACAGGATGGTTGAGCAAGAAAATGCCTACTTTCTAAAAGCTATTGTCAGAAACAGTGCTTCCTGTGGAATAATAGAATCAATATAGATAATATGGTGCACAATGGAAAGGTTAAAATGATGTCAGAGGGTGAAGAAACCACATACACCTATGGTTTTAGTTTGATACAATCATATTTTATATTTTACAAACAAAATTCTTTATACAACGAAAAAGAAAAATGTGCGTAGTGTCCCCAGTGAGAAACAGGAACCTAAAATATTGGTGACATAATATACAGCAGCTATATACAATAAGCTATATACAACGAGCTGTTAATGGTTCACTTTCTTTTGTTGAAAGTGAACCATTAACAGCGCGTATTATTGTATATAGCTGCTGTATATTATGTATTGAGTAGCTAAATGGTCGTCTTTTTGGAATACCTTGGAAACCTTGTAAAATACTGTCACAATTATGTCACCGATTATGTACCTTATTATCTATATTGATTCTATTATTCCACAGGAACCACTGTTTCTGACAATAATTTACCCACCCAGGTTCCTTAGTGAGTTGGGTTCCCTTGTCCTTTTTCTCTCCTTTCTAAAAGTAGCATTTTCAAACCCACAATTTATAATCCACCTTTACTAAAAGATGTGTTATTAAATTCTGAGCTCAGGGAACCTAAGGATATAAATGTCAGCAGCCCTACATGCCAAGAACAGGGGAGAGGGGAGAGGGGTTGGCCTAACGGCTAAGGCGCTCGACCTCGGACTTGGGGATCTGGGTTCGAGTCTCGGTAACGACGCCAAAAACCCCCTGTGATTCTGGGCAAATCACTTATTCTCCCCGTGCCTAAAAAAATGAAAGTGTGTCCTCATGTAACGTAACTGGTGCTATGTAAAGCGCTCTGATAACTGATTCGGTTCGGTTCTAGTTCGCGCTATATAAAAAACTCCGGAAAAAAAACAAAAACAAAAAAACCAGATGCATACTGGTAAGTAGCATATTCCGTTCGAGGCATGTGGGCTGCTGAATTTATATCTGTGCATAGAATAATTAGCAGTATCCTCCTTAGCGGCGGTTGCCCGTGCCAGCTGCAGCAGTCTGAAAAAGAGTTCTGAGAACAGCCTGACCTACAGCAGCTTGCTGTTTGGAGTGTACATCCACGCAGTAGTGTTTGGTGAATGTGTGTATGGTGGTCCATGTGGCTGCTCTACATATATCCTCTAGAGGAATGTTACCTAGGAAAGCCATGGATGCCCCTAACTTGCGTGTGGAATGCGCTCTTGGGGGGAACTGTTAATGTGCCTTTAGCCTTTTGATAACAGATTTGTATGCACTTAACAATCCATCGGGCTATACCTGATTTTGAAATTGGGTTGCCTTTGTGCTGTGGAGAGAAGGCAACAAACAGTTGCTTAGTTTTCCTGAAATCTTTAGTCCTGTCTATGTAATACAGGAGAGCTCTTTTAACATCCAGTGTGTGCAGTGCTCTGTCTGCCACTGAATCAGGATTCGGGAAGAATACCGGCAGTTCAATTGTTTGGTTAATGTGGAACTGTGACACCACTTTAGGCACAAAACACAAAAAGAGCAGAACAAGTCTGAAAAAGAGTGTGTGCCTACAACAGTAGCCATGTGGTACTGGTGATGCATGCGTGAGACAAGGGTTGCCAGAACCATCGGTTGGAAGTTGAGGGAGGCTGACACGATTCCCATCAGACCACCCATGCGGTGGAGTTTGCGTCATGTGGGAAAGGTTTTGTCATGCCGTCCCACAACCGACCATATAGTGCCGGTGCAGGGATGGATGTAAAAGATATCATCACAGGCATGCATCCTAAAGTGATGGAAGAATGAGAAGAGTGCAGTGCTCAAATAATAGTGAAGATAAAATTAAAAATTCAACAGTCCGGACTCCTGGAGGCATTGCGACAGAAGTGCGGGTGTCAAAGATTAAAAGACACGCTGGGTAATGTGGCTACCCTCTAGCGTAGTGTGATGTGGTCGACATGTTTCTGCTTAAGGGCATCTCGCCCAGCTTTCTTCAGGACCGATAACAAGAAATCAGCTACTGCAACTACATACATAGTGTATACATGATGAATAATAAACCTGTACTGACAAAGTTACTTTTATATCAAGGGTAAGAATACTTAAGTGTCCACTGTAGGGAGAGAAATGAATCTTCTTCCTGTTTTTTTTTTTTTTTTTTATTTATTTATTTATCAGAAAACAGCACATTACAATGCATACAGAGCCGTTCGCCTACATCCCATCACGGGCCGGCGGTAGGCCCGATCGTCACATCAATGAGGGAGGAGAATGTCAGTTGAGAATCACAAAAAATGAGTACTAACAGAGGAACAGTCCTGTGTACTAGCCAATCGGCCTCGGCTCCAGAACAGTGATAACATCAATAACGTAACGTGCACTGTACAAAGGTGAACATATCTAAAAATTTTACTTTTTCTCCCCCCCAACTCGTCCCCCCAACCCCAACTTCCAACCCCCCACAACCGGTCCCCAGTCTGCGTGTTCCCTGAAAGTTACGTGTGGTCTAATGGAGCGACATGGCGTGTGGTGTGTAGCACGGCCTACCGAGTGCGCAGGCGCTCGCGCGAGGCTGCTATGTTGGGAGAGGTAGTAAGCCTACAGTGGTTGGTGATGCTGGCTATGGAAGGGCGCCGCTGCTGGAGTCAAGGCGGGTCATAGGTCGCTGCGCCCCCCTGTTCCTCACCCTCCCCCGATGCTGTGTCATCCTCAACCACCCTGGAGGTGAGATAGGTCCGATAGAGTTCCCAGAAGTTCTTGGGGCGACTTCGGGGAGGGAGGAGTTCGCTATACGCCTCCGCCTGCGTGTTGCAATACAGCATATCGCTGGCCCACCGCTTCAGAGTCGGGAGCGGGCCTCGCATCCAGCAAGACGCGACTACCCGTTTGGCTAGTAGCATGCCCATGCTGACCATTTTGCGCACCGGCGCCGGGACGTTCCTCGCGTAGCCCAGGAGGGCGAGGGCGGGATCTACGTCCAAATCCAGGTCTGCTATTCTGCTCAGTTCTGCAAATATTTCGGTCCAGAATCTCTGAACACCCGGGCACAGCCAGGCAACGTGTATAAAGTCCGCCACCGGGGCACGACACCTCTCGCAGCAGGGCGAGTCTCGGAGGCGATATCGATGTAGCCGTTCTGGCGTGTAGTACACTCGTTGTAGAAATTTAAAGTGAACCAGGCGGTGTCTCCCATTTAGCGAAATTCGCCTGGAGGCCGCGCAGCAATACGTCCACATTCCGTCGTCTATGTGCATATCTAAATCGGTCTGCCAGGCCAGTCGCGCCCTTGTGTATTGCTGTGCCGTGTGTGCGTGTCCCATGCTATAGAGTTTAGAAAGAAGCTTCCTCGGAGATTCAGCGTGTATGACGTATTCTAGTTCAGGGATTTCAGGGGGTTCCTCCATGTCAGGGCCTAAGTGGTCCAGGAGAGCGCTGCGTACCCTGTGATATTGAAAGCGGTGTAGCATGGAGGGGGGATCGCGTCCCCGCACAAGCTGTTCCCACGTCTTCACCGTACCGTTTTCAAATAGATCGCCCAGCGTGCGTACACCCAGCTCACCGAGAGCTCTGTGGACACCCGGTTCTGTCAATGTAGGAAGCCAGAGCGCCCATTGTGTCGGCATGCTAGGGGCGTACAGCAATACCTTATCTTGCCTCTGCACTATGGTATGCCAAGCGTGGTTAGTAGAGCGGATGGAGTCCAGTACTCCTACTCTACGGTCGCCAGGGCTACAGATAGTCGCCGGGAGCGGAGTAGGGGCAGCGAAGAGGCGTTCCAGGATCACATGCGGTATGTCCGGGTTGCCATGTATCCAGGTATGGAGATGGGAGGCCTGCGCGATCCTATAGTAGCGTTCAAAATCCGGGGCTGCCAGCCCCCCCTGCTCATATGGGAGTTGAAGCACCGTCCAGCGAATTCTGGGCTGTTTGCCAGCCCAGGCTAGTCTGATAAGCAGTTTGTTTAAGGTCGTAAAGAAAGCTTTAGAGAGGACGATCGGGAGATTATTGAAGAGGAACAAAAATCTCGGGAGGGCTACCATCTTCATCAAGGCTATGCGGCCCATCAATGAAAGTGGGAGCTTGATCCAGAGCTCGACATCATCCACTAGTTTGCTATAGGCTATCCCGTAGTTCTCCCTCAGTACGACTTCAGGGTCCGTGTGTATCCGTATGCCCAGATATCTGATCGGGTCAACGGACCACTGTAGTGGATATTCCATCTCGAAAGGTTCAGTCACAGGGGTCAGGGGGAATGCCACGGACTTTGGCCAGTTGACTTTCAGCCCCGAGAGGGCCCCAAATCGTACCACCTCCCTTAAGACCGATGAGAGGTTATTCACTGGGTCCCTGACGTACAACAGCGTGTCGTCCGCGTACGTGGAAATGCCGATTTTGTAGGTCGGATAGCTGATTGCCTCATAGGAGTGGTATTCCCGCATCGCGCAGGCCAGCGGTTCCGCTACCAGTGCGTACAGCAGCGGCGAGAGGGGGCAGCCCTGTCTCGTGCCCCTACTCACAGTAAAGGCCTCAGAGACCACATCGCCCAGTCGGACTCTCGCGGTCGGTCGGTGGTAGAGGGCGCCCAGCAGCTGGAGGAACAGGTCTCCCAGCCCCAGTTTTCCGAGGACTTTACGCATGAAAGGCCATTCCACGGAGTCAAACGCCTTCTCCATATCCAAGAAGACCGCAATGGCCTTGGTATCATGTTTGGTGTGTTGCATAGCTCCCAGGACCGTCCTGATGTTGTAGGTAAGGTTCCGGGCAGGGATAAAGCCAGCCTGCTCTGGGGCCACCAGTTCCGGGGCGACAAGCGCCAGTCTGGTTGCCAGAACCTTAGCGTAGATCTTCGCGTCTACGTTGATAAGAGACAAGGGGCGGTACGATCCCGGAAGATCGTGTGGCTTTCCTGGTTTCAAGATCGTCACAATTAGTGCTTCCCTCATAGACGGGGGCATGGCGCCATTTTCGCAAATTTCATCGAAGAGGGTGGAAAGATAGGGCAGCAGTTTGTCTTTGTACGCCTTATAAAAGGTCACAGTTAGGCCGTCGATTCCAGGCGCGCTTTCCGACCTCATGCTGTCTAGGGCATCCGCTATCTCTTCCTGAAGAATGGAAGTCGCCAGGAACTCCCTCTGCCAGTTCTCTAAGAACGGCATTTTGATGTAATCTAGGTAACTGTCAATTTGCCCCTCTACTCCCGAGGTTTTGCTAGAGTACAGCTCCTGATAGAATCCCCTGAATTCCGCCAGGATGTCCTCCTCGGCCGTTAACGTCGCCCCGGCCGCTGATTTTAATTCCGAGATTGCCTGCCGCCGCCTGACTCCCTGCATAATTCTGGCTAGCAGTGCACCCGGCCGGTCGCCTTCACCGTACGTACGGGCCGTCGCGTATTTTCCCAGATGCCTAACCTCCCTGTCGGCCTCCTCGTGGAACTCCGTCAGGAGCTCCCTTAGTATCTCGTCCCCATCCGGAGACGGGTCAGCCAGCTGTAGGCGTTCGCATTCCGCAATCCGACCCTCAAGATGCGAGAGTCTGTTCCTGATGGCTTTCAGGACACTGGAGTGCTTGGCCATGACCACTCCTCTAACGTAGACCTTGAATGTTTCCCACACCGTCCCGAAGCTATCCACTGTGCCTATATTATTAGAGAAAAACGTGTCAATGTCCTCTCCTAGCTCTGCCCGAAATGACTCATCCAGTAAGGAGTATGGTGGAAAGCGCCAGGTGAAAGGGGGTATCCTCGGTTGTGAAGTGTTCAGGACTAACAGTATGGGGGAGTGGTCTGATAGTGTCCGCGGGAGCACCCTGCAGTCTCTCACCTTGTGCAGCAGGGGAAGTGCCGTCAGCCAGTAATCGATCCTGGTGTGGATGTTGTGATACGCAGAGTAGTGTGTGAAACCCCCCCGCTCGCTGTGCCTCTCCCTCCAGACGTCCACTAGTCCCAGTCTCACCATTTCCACTTGCATTCTCTGCGCAGCCGCTGCCGGACGCCTGAGGGGTCCCCCCGACCTATCCAGTTCTGGGTTAAAAGTGAAGTTGAAATCCCCCCCCCAGATCATGCTACCTGCGGGCCAGTCGACACAGTGTCCCGCTACTGCTGTATAAAAGTCAGGGGTGTCATAGTTTGGGCCGTACACATTCATGACCAGGAGATTATGTCCCTTACCCGTACATTTGCTCAGCACGAATCGGCCCTCCGGGTCCGCCTTCAGCAGTGTGAGGGATAGCTTGGATTTAGGGTTTACCCACGTAAGGACACCCCTGGCGTGTGATGTGAAGCCAGCATATGTGGCGTGACCCTGGAGGCCTCTATGTGTGTGCATTCTACTGGTATTGGGTAGGTGTGTCTCCTGTAGCAGGGCCAGGTCTACGTGATGTCTTTGGAGATAGTGCAGTACCTTACGGAGTTTCCGATAATCATTCAACCCCCGAACGTTCCAAGTCAGTGCCGTAAGGGTTCCAGTTTCATTCAGTGACCCGCCGGGTAGTGTGTCAGCCATAGAGAGAGTAACAACATCTGATGATTACCAACAGTACCTGTCGCGCCCTCCGGCGTGTGCCACCACCTCCAGGCCCCTCCAAGATACATAACTGTGTGGAACACATTGTGGACCCCCCCCCAAACATTCCCAAACTCAGAAAAAATACCCCAACCCTCCTCCCACAGCTCACCAACCCCAACCTGGTGTGACCGAAATCCTCACGTCCCTCCCCCCCACCCTTCAGCAACCCCATTCAAGAACTCCCCGAACAAGCTCTGTCCGAGCCGTAACAGCCAGAAGCGCCGGGGCAGAGGTAGCCTACTCTCAACTTCTGTCGTGTACCGTCCCTTCCGGACCACCACACTATGAATGTAAGCTGCTTCCGCGGCAGCGCCCCGTTAAAGTAGTCCAGCAAGAAAAAGAATCAAACATTAGGGTCCGGCCCATTGCCCGGGCCCCCGCCCCCCGCCCCCCGCCCTCCAAACCGCATCTGACCTGTCTCGTGTCCAGCCACAAGGTGGGGGATCCCGCCCAGGGCAGCATCGTACCGCAGCGTTGTGGGCCCAGGAGCACTATTCCAGAACATTCGGATCACACCCACTCGATGGCGTCCAGTGGATCAAACAGACCCGTAATAAGGGCCAAGCGGGAGTCTGCCTCGTGTCTGGGCAGAGGGGCGTCCTGGATGCCCCCCGTGAGAGCAGTTCACCGTTGTGCCCCCGTGCACGCTCTCCTTCTCAGTCCTGTTCCTCCAGGTCCGCGGCGCCAGATTGGTCCGGTGCGAGCGTCTCCGAATTTCCTCTGTTCTCCCTTATCCACACCTTCAGGGATTTTTGCAGTTCCTTGGGGTCCGTGAAAAAGTGCGAGTGGCCCTGTCTGTTGATGCGCAGCCGCGCCGGGTACAGCATGGCATAGTCCAACCCGAGGTCCCGCAACTGTTGTTTGTACGGGAGAAAGCGCCGCCGTTCCTCCTGCACTTTAGTGGTGAAATCAGGGTATAAGGATATGTTCATTCCCTCGTACTGGAGTGAGCCCTTCTCACGGGCTGCTCGGAGCGCTGCGTCCCTGTCCCTATAGTTCAACAATTTCGCTATCAGCGGTCTAGGGTTCGCGCCTGGTGGAGGTCTTGGTCCGAGGGTACGATGGGCGCGCTCCACGATGAACATCGGGGAAAATGTGTCGTCTCCCAGAAGTGTCTTCAGCAGTTTTTCAACAAAGAGCTCCATCTTACCCGTTTGGGTCGATTCGGCCACTCCCGTTATGCGTATGTTGGAGCGCCTGGAGCGCGCCTCCAAGTCCTCCGACTTCTCCTGGATCACTTGGAGCAGGCGGCCAAATTGCTTTCGATCAGTGTCCCACTCCGTCTGCGCCTCTTCAGCCTCCGTCAGTCTGCGCTCGGCCATATCAAGTCTCTCTGCGTGCTTATCCACTCTCTCCGTCATGCGGTCCATTCGATACGCCAGCGCGTCTATCTTGTTGCCTATGGCCGACATGCCATCCTGTAGGCCCTTCTCCATAGTCGTGAGCATACCTTTGATTTCCGCGCAGAGTGAGGAGCCCGGATCACTGGTAGCCCCCGAAGCCTGGGGGGACAGGGGGTCCGGTCCCTTCTGTCTGCGTTGGTCGAACGACAATTTCGACTGGGTCCTGTCCCCTTTCACCATCTTTGCTGCCCTGCGAGGATCTGGGGGCCACGTGGGCGCAACGAGTGCCTGTCACGATCAGGCCGTGGCCCGTCCCCGCCGTGTGCCAGCCGCTGGGGTGGGTGCAAGGGTCTGCTACCGTGGCCAGGTGGACGTGTCAGGCTTCGCCAGTGGCGCCGGTAGGGCCAGGCTTCCGCTGGGCGTTCGCTCTCTTGACTCAGTGGCACAGCTCGAGTCCCCCGAACAGTTCAGGACAAGCGGAGGGGGGGCTCTCGTCTCGCTCCAGGCCGCTCTGCAGGCCCCTATGTTGGGGGGGGCTCGATCGGTGGAGGGCCTTGGGTGTCCGTGTGTCGCCGGGATTAGACTGTCGCCATGAGGCGCGCCACCTCCCCCTCAGCTGTGCCGGCGTACCTTCAATCCTCGTGCCTCCAGGAGCCCCCACTAGGTGTCCGACTGGTCACCTCCACGTGACCGTGCAACTGCGGTGAATCAAAGGGGCCAGCTACGTTGGGACCCGGAAGGGGCCGAGTCGTCAGGTCCGCGTTGCCGCACGTCGGGGCACGCAGCCCGGTCTCGGCGCTCAGGAGAGGTCGGGGATCCAGGCCTGGTCCCGCGTCACCTCGCAGGCGAGGAAAAGAGGTGTTTCCGAGTGCGGATCGCTCCCAAACTCCGGGCGGAGGCGCAGCAGGGGCTGGGTCGGCAATTGCTGCCGTTTTCGGCTGAGTTTCACTGCCGGGTGAGGATAGTTGGCGAATATTCAATGGCGCCGCCGCGGAGCTCTGCTCTTACGCGTCCACCATTGACGCCGGCTAGCTCCGCCCCAGAATCTTCTTCCTGTTAACAGACAAAAGACACTGTATCAGACAATACCAAGTTAGACACACACAACACGGGGCGTACACATAGAAACCGTGCAGGCACACATACATGAAAAATATATGATTTTTACATGGAACTAAAGCAAAAATGCTTAATCACACCAAGGCATTTCCTCAGCGTGATACTCACCCAGCTTTGTGTGGGTGACGACCTCACCTCACCCGGCAACCGCTCGGGAGGAAGAGGCCCCGCTCTGTAGTGCAAAAATAACAGACTCAGTAAGCACTAAACTTTACCGTGTCTTAGCCAAATGACTTTACACTGAAACCCAACAAACGTGTGATAGCGACCCTCCTGCCACAAACCACCACTGACAAAACCCAGGGCGCGTAGATCTCGCATATTTAATGACACTCAAAGAGTAATAATAATATAACAACTGTTATTGAGGAGTTGAACCTGTTAATGACCGTGGCCTATTAAAAAACAACACAAAACGCTAAGGTGCTAGTAAAATATCTCAACCTATATCCATAGCTGGCTGCTTGGAAAGAGTTCCCATGTATGCAGTATTAAATTATAAGGGAAACAATAAAATAGCCTCCCTATCCCAGCGCAGAGACTGTAACACGTGTAAGACTCTCTCTGAGCCCACACATCACAATACACCTAACATAAGACTAAATCCTAGTTAGGTAAAGAAGTAAGGTTCAGGACAGCCGGACGTCTCACCTTTCCGTCGGTACCGCGGTACTGTCAGCGAGCGGAAGTGGAGGTGAGTTAAAGACAGCGCCCTCCCTCCTAAAATAGCCTCGTTGTGTAGCGCGCCAGCCCTCCGTTGTCCAATGGCCACGCAGGGTAGCGCGTTGATACCGAAAAGTTCCTCTCAAAGGGAGCGCATGCGCAGAGAGATGCCACGCATTACTCTCTCGCGCATGCGCATTCGTCCGCATTCTCGCGCATGCGCATTAGTCCGCCCACGTCGGATCTCCTTGTTGATCACAAGAATCCATAATAATGGTTCTATTTCCGTCTGGGGTAATCTAACGGACTAGGGATTTGTTATATTTGGCATAAGTCAACCTGGGGGACACAGTCATGTGTCCATGGAGGAGACACTGCTCCTTGGACAAAAACGGCGAAATACACCACTGAGGGTTCGGCAAGTGTATCAGGTATCATATTTGTTAGGGATGTGAGATGTGAGCATACATTATACCGCTGTAAAAATGAATTACAGTCGGACAGATTTAAACAAGGTCATCTTCCATTCGCATGCAATCATGTGATGGATATGTGTGAAGCGACCTATGGAAGAGAGTTTCGCTTCAGATACCTTGGGAAGGGACCAAAAGTGTCCGGAAATAGTTCTAACGCCAGTGATCAAGAGACAACTGTCTCATGAATGTTCAGTATATGTAGAGTCAAATGACTAACCACCTAAAGGGTTGCTTTTTGTTCAAACATCGATGGATGGGATGTTATAGTGCTGGGGTATGCAGTGGAGGCAGGCAGACAGTGGGTCACGCACACAAATAGGTTGGGTGAGCTAAAAGGAGTAAACTATACAGCGTTTACATCCTGATTAAATAGACCCGCAACTGAAAAGTTGCACTTAATACTATAAACAAGAAGGGTGTGTGGGGGTCAAGGGGAAAGTTTTATGACCTGACTGCTCACTCCCCAATTACAAGATACAAAACACAAAAAGAGCAGAACAAGTCTGAAAAAGAGTGTGTGCCTACAACAGTAGCCATGTGGTACTGGTGATGCATGCGTGAGACAAGGGTTGCCAGAACCATCGGTTGGAAGTTGAGGGAGGCTGACACGATTCCCATCAGACCACCCATGCGGTGGAGTTTGCGTCATGTGGGAAAGGTTTTGTCATGCCGTCCCACAACCGACCATATAGTGCCGGTGCAGGGATGGATGTAAAAGATATCATCACAGGCATGCATCCTAAAGTGATGGAAGAATGAGAAGAGTGCAGTGCTCAAATAATAGTGAAGATAAAATTAAAAATTCAACAGTCCGGACTCCTGGAGGCATTGCGACAGAAGTGCGGGTGTCAAAGATTAAAAGACACGCTGGGTAATGTGGCTACCCTCTAGCGTAGTGTGATGTGGTCGACATGTTTCTGCTTAAGGGCATCTCGCCCAGCTTTCTTCAGGACCGATAACAAGAAATCAGCTACTGCAACTACATACATAGTGTATACATGATGAATAATAAACCTGTACTGACAAAGTTACTTTTATATCAAGGGTAAGAATACTTAAGTGTCCACTGTAGGGAGAGAAGGCATACATTTAGGGTTGGTACGCAGCACTACCCTATTAGCATGAATCTGAATGAAAGGCTCCTGAATAGTGAGGGCTTGCAGCTCACTAACCCTTCGCAGCGATGTGATCGCTACTAGAAAAGCCACTTTCCATGTCAGAAATTGTATTTCGCAAGAGTGAAGAGGTTCAAAGGGTGGACCCATTAGTCTGGTGAGAACTATGTTTAGATTCCAGACAGGCGAAGGTGGGTGCCGTGGAGGAATTACCCTTTTGAGTCCCTCCATAAAAGCTTTAATGGCAGGCACTTTGAAAAGCGAAAGGTGCTGTCTGTTCTGAAGGTAAGCTGCCATTGCAGCCAAATGTATCCTGATGGAACTATAGGCTAGATTGCATCTGTATAGGTGCAATAAATAACATATGATGTTTTGCGTTGATGCATCCAGCGGATTTATGTTATTGTTGGAACAATAAATGACAAAACGTTTCCATTTTGCCGCATAGCACGCCCTGGTTGTAGGCCGCCTAGCCTCCTTGATGATGTCCATACAGTCAGGGGGCAGGTTCAGGTAGCCAAACTCTATGACCTCAGGAGCCATATTGCAAGGCTCAACTGTTGCGGATCTGGGTGCTGAATGTCTCCATGGCTCTGAGTGAGGAGACTGGGTGTGAGTCGCAGTCGCTGGTGGGGCACCACTGAAAGTTCTAGGAACGTGGTGTACCATGCTTGCCTCGCCCACGTTGGAGCAACTAGGATGAGTGTCATGGAGTGCTGCCGCAGTTTGCGCGCTAACAGCGGTATGAGCGGTGCTGGAGGAAAAGCGTACGCAAATCTGTTTGACCAGTTCATCCATATCGCATTGCCCTGAGACTACGGGTGTGGGAACCTGGCGGCGAAGGTTTGGCATTTTGTGTTTTCTTGGGTGGCGAATAGGTCTATCTCTGGATGACCCCACTGCTGGAAATACGGTTGTAGCACTGAGGGATGGATCTCCCACTTGTGCATTTGATGGCTGTGCCTGCTGAGCAGGTCCGCCATCTGGTTGTCCTTGCCTGGGAGGTGTTCCGCCATGAGGAACATGTTCCTTTGAATGGCCCACTTCCACATGCTCTGTGCTAGGTGTGACAATTGTGGAGAGTGTGTCCCTCCCTGCTTCTGGATGTAATACATTGCAGTTATGTTGTCCGTCCGGATCAGCACGACTTTGTTGCACAAATGCAATTTGAACGCCTTCATTGCCATGAAGATTGCCATCAGTTCTAGTAGGTTGATGTGCATCTTTTGCTGCTGCGTCGTCCATAGGCCCTGCACTGTGTAATGGAGATCATGTGCTCCCCAGCCCTGGAGAGATGCGTCCGCTGTCAGCACTATCTGGGGCACAGGCTCTTGGAACGGTCGTCCCCTGCAAAGGTTTTGTGTGTTCCACCAATGCAGAGAGTTGTATGCACCACCGGTCACCAACACTAGGTCTTTTAGTTGTCCCCGAGCCTGGTTCCACTGTTGCGCCAAGCACTCCTGAAGCGGACGCGCGTGGGACTATAAAGATGCAGGAGGCCATCATGCCTATTAGCTGCATAAGCACTTGCGCTGGGAGTGAGTGTTGGGGCCTGAATTTTTGGATCAGCACCTGCATGCTGTTGACTCTCGCTGAGTTTGGCTGTGCTGTTGCTGTCAGAGTGTTTATTTGTGCGCCTAAGTACTGTTGTACATGTGCGGGTTGAAGATGAGATTTTTGGTAGTTTAGTGAAAATCTTAGACTGTGTAGGAGTTGAATTGTGCGGGACATGTGGCTGGCACATTGCTGGGCCGACTTTGCTTGGATAAGCCAGTCGTCCAGATACGGATAGACATGGATGTGTTGTCTCCGAAGGTGCGCAGCTACTGTTGCTAAGCACTTGGTAAACACTCTGGGGGCTGTGGTGACCCCGAAAGGCAGGACCTTGAACTGGTAATGCTGCTTGTTGATGGTGAACCTGAGATATTTCCTGTGACTGGGGTGAATGGGAATGTGGAAATATGCATCCTTCAGGTCTAGGGTCGCCAGGAAATCCCCCTGACTGAGCAATGGTAGAACTTGCTGCAAAGTGAGCATGTGAAAATGTTCTGACAGGATGTATTGATTCAAGGGTCTGAGGTCCAGAATGGGCCTGAGAGACCCGTCCTTTTTTGGGATTAAGAAGTACAGAGAGTACACCCCTGTACCCTGTTGTTCGAAAGGCACGAGTTCTATGGCCCCTTTTTGCAGCATGGAGATGACTTCTTGCTGCAATAAGTGCATGTGCTCTGCCGACATAGGACAGTGCCTTGGGGGTATGTTGGGTGGAGTGGACGTTAGTTCTAGACAATATCCGTATAGCAGAAGCTGTCTCACCCACCTGTCTGTGGTAATGCTTTCCCAGACTGGCAGGAACTGCTGAAGTCTTTCCCCGACCGGTGTCATATGGTCCGGGGGCAGTGACAAGACGTCACTGTTTATTGGTGGCGGAGGATCTGGCATTATTATTTCCCCGTCCTCTGCCTTTGGTGCTATTCCCACGGTATCCACCCCTATTGCTTTTGTTATAGGTGGTTTGTGTGCCTCCTTTATTGTATTGGGCTTGCTGTGATGCTTGTCCCCTAGAAGCTCCCCTGTTACCGGAGCGACGAAAGGAACCGCCCCTGAACTGTTGTGACTGTAGAGCTCCCATGGACTTGGCAGCTTCTGTGTCTTTTTTTATTTTTTCTAGGGTTGTGTCTACATCAGGACCAAACAGAAAGTCAGGGTTAACTGGCTGATTAAGCAGAGTCGTTTGGATCTCCGACTTGAAACCAGATATGCGGAGCCAGGCATGTCTTCTGAGCATCACACTAGTGTTGATGGCCCTAGCTGCCGTGTCAGCTGCATCTAACGCACATTTAATGGATGCGTTTGAGATCAGCTTCCCCTCCTGTGTTAGCATTTCAGCTCCTTCCTTATAAGCATCAGGCAGGTGTTGTAGTAGCTGCTCTAACGTATTGTAATGAGCCCTATTATATCTGGCTAATAATGCTGGTGTATTTGAGATTCTCCAAATATCAGCCGCTTGAGCTGCTACACGTTTGCCAGAAGCTTCCAAGATCTTGGATTCTTTGTCCAGAGGAGGAGCATCACCACTTGTCTGAGAGTTTGCTCTCTTACGAGCATTAGCCACCACCAAGGAGTTCAACGGGAGCTGGCCTTTGATATACGTAGGGTCTACAGGCGCAGGCCGGTACTTCTTTTCAATCCTGCCTTTGTTGGTTCTTTGAAAATGTCACTAGCGTGTTTGAGCACAACTTTCAGCATAGGCAACGTCTTGACTGATCTTTCTGAAGTTGAGAAGCTATCAAACAGAAAGTCTTCCTCTACTGGGTCAGCGTGCATATCCACATCATGGTGAAGGGCTATCCTCTCAATCAAGGCGTTAAACGCAGCAGTATCCTCATTAGGTGATGTTTTGACTGCATAGGACTGAGTGTGAGGCATGGTGTCTGGCTCATCAGGGTCAACAGGGTCAGTCCATGGTTGGGACTCCTCTTGATCCGTGTCAAGAGGATAATTAAACTGGTCTTCATTGTACCCTTCCTGTACATCCTCAGTGGCATGTGTGGGAGAATAGGTACAGTCCTGTCCATAGGACTGTATAGGTTCAAAAAGAGTAGGTGATGTGGCAGAGTCCCTCTTCTTTTTGAGTGGTATTTTGTACGACTCCATAGGAGTTTCCGGTCTGATTTTCCTTTTATAAATCGTGAGTCTTCCTGAATCGGAGTCGATGAATAGTTTCGACTGATTATCATAGGTGGGCGTCTGGAACAGAACGTCCTGCTCTATGGGTCGAGTGGTTGAAGCTACCGATAAAGACTTGGATGTGTCGGTGCCCTTCTGGAGCTGGGCCGCCTTAGGTCGTGCGGTCGGGGGCAGTCCGTACTTTATCGGCGCCGTAGGCATTGAAGCCGGACTGACCTGCCTCGAGGGAGGCGTGGTTTTCGATCCGACCGACTTCGACTGTTCAGCATGTTGTATATGGCCATGCGTCGACTCGAGCTGTTGGTGCGCAGCAGGTACGCTCCTTTGCTTCGATTGGATATGTTCTTTCGGGGCAAGTGTTGTTTTCGACTCGAAGGCCTTGACAATTACTGGCTTCCGAAGCTTCGGTTCGAGGGTGTTTTGAGTCTGGAGTCCTTCGGTAGGGTCGCCATCTTTGGACCCGGGCGTCGACGACGTGAGCGTGATGCGCTTGACTTTAGAGACGGGCTCACTCGCTCCGATCTTCGGGTCGACACCCCCGTGCGACCCCGTTGGGTCGATGACACCTTTTGACTTGATTGGTGCCGAAGACGTCGAGCCGATGACTGTTTTGATCAGTTTCGGTTTCGATTTAGTGTCTTTAGGTTTCGGTTTTGATTTCTCCACTGGTTGTGGGCAATCGACCAATGGCTCTTTTGAAATGTTCTCAGCCGGGCCTGGAAGCGGGGCTAGAGAACGTGGATGAAGATCTTGGCTAAGGCCTTCCGGCGATGCCTTGACCTGAGCCGTGGAAGGTATAGAGTCTTTATTAGGCCCCGCTACTGCGGTTGGGCCTGGCTCATCGCTTGAGTCGTCGTCGACAGCTCCGATGGCTTGTGCGTCGTCTCCTACTTCGACGATGTCTTCATTCTGGACGTAGATTTCCTCTTCGTCCTCATCATAGTTCGAGTTCTGTTCCGACGCCGGATCCGACTGTCGATCAGGATCCTCTTCTTCTAAACCCTCTTCGTCGTCAGCCTCGAAGATGTTCTCTGGGTCGGGTGCCGACTCCCGTGCCGACTGTCTTGCGGCGCGTCGAAGCCTAAGAGTCTTCTTCGACCTGAATCGAGAACAGGCCATGCAGCTGGCCTCGTCGTGGTCTGGTGAGAGACATTTATTGCACACCGGGTGCACATCGATGTGAGGGTATTTGGAGTTGCAAATGGGATATCGTTTGAACGGACTCCGTTCCATCGTCGATCTTGGATGGGGCCTCTGGTGTCGAAAAGGCAAGAGGCCATCGACGTCCGGCTCGAAGAGCTGGAACAAGTACGAGGCACCGAACGAAAGACAATACCGACGCCCCGAAGGCCTTTTGGCCTTGTGAAAAAGTTTTTATAGTTATTCCGAACGTGAGTTAAGAAAGTACATCCGAACCCAATGGCGGAAAAAAACAATCTGAGGATGGAGAGGATGCCCATGCGCACTATAGTCCAGGGGAGGAGCCACCTATCTCGTGATACTTCGAAGACTCTTCCAGGACAACAATGTGCAATCATCCGGACCCAACACTAGGCGGCAATCTATGCACAGATATAAATTCAGCAGCCCACATGCCTCGAACACTCCATTTCTCTATCTTGTCCCGATTCAAAGTTACACTTCTAGGATGTTACAAGGCAGTTCCAATGATCACCTACGGGAAAGTCAGTCTTTAAATAGTGAAAAACTAAATGGACAGTATTTCACTATTAGGGCATGTAAAACACACCAGCACATAACCGACCTTTCACATACACTGCACCCTGACCATGAGGGAACTTTGGGCCTACCTTAGGGGCTGACTTACATGTAAGAAACAGGAATGTTAGGGCCTGACAGGTGGGTGCACTAGCCAGGTCGTTACGGCAGTTTAAAACTGCATGCGCAGACACTGCAGTGGCAGGTCTGAGACACATTTGAAAGGCTACTTGTGTAGGTGGCACAACATGTGCTGCAGGCCCACTAGTAGCATTTGATTTACAGGGCCTTCGCACACCTGTGCATATTACTGGGGACTTAGTAGTAAATTAAATAAGCCAATCATGGAAACAGCAATGCATAATACAATTTGCATGGAAAGCATATGCACTTTAATACTGATTAGCAGTGGTAAAGTGCCCAGAGTCCAAAAACCAACAGAAAATGAGGCAAACACAGGAGGCCAAAAAACTAAATATCTGGAGGTAAACCTGCCAAAAGTGTCAGGTCTAACAGTAATGGTACACAAAGCTCTGTATTTGGCAGCTGCAGAAACAGTTTTAATGTTGGCCACGTGTGAGGAATGGGAGACTCGACTTAATAGTCATACTAAATAGCTACATATACATATGAATAAGCTTGTGGGACTATTAGAAGTATTAACACCATCGGCGCTGCACATTTTCCCGCTGTGCGCTGACTTTTTGAAAAACCCGCGGTTCATGACGAGCTCAGCTCGTCATCAGCATACGAGAGGTGTACCTCATGACGAGCTGAGCTCGTCATCAGCGTCGAAGGGGTTAATATACCTTCAACTCTTCAGAACGGCAAAGCGAACTGAAAGGAGCTGGCCGTGCTATTTAAGTACTGATGGGATCACTAATGACACCATCATGACAGCCTGTTTCATAGATGCCTCCACCCATTTCAGCATGTGGCCAAGCAGTTTCAAAGATAAAGTAAGTTTTAAAAAAAATGGTTACCACCAGTGCCTATGTTTTAAAATAAGGTCTGCTGCTGCACAGCTGGGGTAAAAGGCTGGGCTGTTTGACTCAGAATGGTATCTGAACAAAGGTTGCCTGTCGCAGATGAGAGCCCTCGAATAAAACTGATCATGGACTGTGAAGTAAATTGTCAAATTGAAGCTGTACATCAATGCGAAGAAGCTCAGCACAATTCTGCCTGTAGTGACCAAGAAAGGGGACTAAGGTCTGCTAGTCTCCCTTCTGGGTGAAGGAACATCACCTAGGATGTTCCTTCACCCAGAAGGAACATCACTCGCCCTGGATCATGGAGCATCATCTACCTGCCGAGACCAGAGGACCCTGTAAGGAGGACCATAGGCATTCCTGTCTGCCAGTCAGTATATATATATATATATATATATATATTAATTTGTGTGTAGTATTTAGTTTGTAATTAAGTACTGTTCCTAAACACACTGATTAGTCAGTGATGTTTTACATGCTGTTTGATGCATTGCTGAGTGCCCATAGTAGCTTCCATCAATGAACTACTGTGCCTCACCACTCTAAGGCAAAAGACACACAGATGATGGTCAGAATGCAGAGCAAATCAAACATTCACCCCAGTCAATAGATCTGGGTTAAATCCATTGTTCTTTTGCTCACCATGGCACCCCAGTTTAGACCTAGCCATAAGCAAATCAGTCTTGACCCTGGGAACTGGCTGACTGGGGGTGAATGTTAGATTAATTCAGCGTTTCATCCATCATCTGTTCATTTTGGATTTGTCGCCCTAAGTGGGAAGGATATGCCCAGATGTGGGTCCCATGCTCGCTATGCCACTACATTAAAGCTAGTCAGACTGATGAGGGTTGTTACACCGAAACCGGTACCAGGATGCTGGTTTCTGGTCGAGGAAGGATCTGGCCTGGCAGTTTGGGCTGGACTGTTCCCACTGGGAACAGGGTCAAGACTGATTTGCATATGGCTGGGTCTAAAATGGAATAGTGTGGTGTGCAAAAAAGACTATGGATTTAACCCAGATCTCTGACTGGGGGTGAATGTTAGATTAATTCAGCATTCCATCCATCATCGGTTCTTTTTGTGTTTGGTGCCCTAAGTGGGAAGGGTATGCCCAGACGTGGGTCCCGTGCTTGCTATGCCACTACATTCAAGCTAGTCTGGCTGATGAGGGGTGTTACCCCGAAACCGGTACCAGGGTGCTTGTTTCTGGTCGAGGAAGGATCTGGCCTGGCAGTTTGGGCTGGACTGTTCCCACTGGGAACAGAATCAAGACTGATTTGCATATGACTAGGTCTAAACTGGAATGGCATGGCGTGCAAAAAACATAAATTTAACTCAGATCTGTGATTGGGCGTGAATGTTAGATTCGTTCAGCATTCCGACCATCATCTGTTCTTTTCACTACTAAAAGGGTCAAGTGCTTTAGGTAGTACCTGAATACTAAAAGCAAAAGACCCCAGTTGTTACAATTTGGGCCTAGTACCTTCTGACTGCCCTTTGACTCTTCAATTCAGATTTCTCACATATATCTTGTCTTGTTTAATAACTGAAAGAGCTTTGGCATAATCCTAAACTGTATGATGTGGAAACACGTATTAGTCTAATAAAGAATACACTTGATAACTTGAATGCAAAAGACCATTACTGGCCCAAAGCTAAGAAATATGTTGGCTATAAGAGGAGTATAATTTTCTATTACTCGGTTTGAAAATTGCCCATGGCAAACAGTGGTAAAAGCAACAGTAGGTCTACCCTACTGCAATTCTAGAGAATAAGTATTGGTGTGTTACTCGCTGGAGGTGGTCAATAGAGTATTGACTGGTGCCAAGTTAACACGTAGATGGAGATGCATTAGCTAATGCACGTCGCAACACCACTACAACGAGCAGTAGAGGGTTGTTGATAAGATAATTAGATCTACTGCTCCTCGTGCACTTGGCCTCTTTTCTTGCTTTCATCCCTATATGAAGATAGCTGTATCTCATTGACTGTACCCAATGGAATCTTTGAGAAAACATCCCAGAAAAATATGAACATTTTTATTTTCCTGTGCACCCGGGAGGGGTATACAAGGACATCAACCTCTTGGCTTCCCTCCCTTTTACACACAATCATGTTCATTTTGTTCTAGTTGGGTAGGATTAGGTAGGAGTACAATCATCTGAATCTCACAAGTATACTCTGATTTGTAAAGGAACTGCAGATTATAAAGCTTCAGCTCTTAAATTTTAGGTACCTTTCAATTTAACTTGGTACAGTTTAGGGAGGCAACACCCTAACATCTATAAATGTAGGGTTTTCTCTCCTCTTACTGAATGTTATACCCACAAGCTGTGCTACACACACATTCTCCAACATCCTCAAGATAAAGTTACAAGGATATTTACAAGCCCAAGACATTTTAAGATAACTGGGTGCTTTACTGAGCATAGCAGATGGGTTAAAACGTCCAACAATGTAGCCTACAAGGGCTGCACATGCTATTTTATGGTTGAAATGAGTACCCACGTTCAATTATTGATTCATTAATGAGTTTTATTCAGCACAGTACTTCCCCTGACCACTTCAGAGTGCTGGGAGAGACACACAAGGAGTAATAAAGTGGATTGACTTAAACATCAACGCCTTCAGACATTTTTCAGTACTATACTTCATAAAGTGTAAAAAGTGTAAATAAATCTTTAGGATAATGTATTTTTGCATGTAAATTAATGTTACTATTATCAATGTTGGAACTTCTCTCATTTCATCACCCTTAGACATGTGAATGATTGATAGCACGCTACACCTTTTAACTGCTTGATGTACCTAAATCTCTTTTTGAAAGGTATTCACCAACAATACATTTAAAAGGGCCACATTTCATGTTTGTGGACATTTGGTAATTATGACTGCAACTGCTCTGGGATTGCACAACGTATATGCATTGTTTGAAGAATTGTATAAGGATAAATGTTGCTGAACCCATGGCAAATGGTCAAGGACTGTGAGTGAGAAATTGTTTCTTGAATAAGTAAAAGCTTGATCAAGCCACATAGTTTACATTTCTTGGGTTGATACTCACAATATGGTGTGAGTGGAGCATTCAGACTGAAATAATCAAAAAGAAAGTGCTGG
Organism: Lissotriton helveticus; assembly: GCF_964261635.1. Taxonomy (NCBI): domain Eukaryota; kingdom Metazoa; phylum Chordata; class Amphibia; order Caudata; family Salamandridae; genus Lissotriton; species Lissotriton helveticus. Next base: position 297,711,115 of record NC_136067.1, on the reverse strand, counting down.
CCAGTAGGCACGTCTGATCCAAATTAAACAGAAAAATAACTATCGCCAAACCAAATTACTAAACCAAATATTTCATGCAATTATTGTACGAACTCTGTTGTTTGGTACAGCTCCACCACTTTGGGAAGTAGCTAAGCATCAAATTATATTGCTTGTTATCACAAATCAGAACCAATTAAAGCCATTAAAGCTGAATTGGGCTTAAGAGCTGCGGTGTTGAGAGCACGGCAAAGGAAGCGAGTTTTAAAATTATAGCACTTGATGTATTAGAGATAGCTTAGTGTACAAGCAATATCCCGAGTCCTATGATTCTATAGAGAATATGGAATTTACACGTAATACTTGTTTATGGCTGTTTTCTGTGTGACTGCAAGATAGCATAAGATTGGTACAGCCTGCATGAAAGGTTCTGAAAGACAGAGTTCCCAGGTGAGTTTTAAATTCAACTGACTTAAAAAACTGACTTAAAAAATATGAACGCTATCTGAAATGTTCACTTGAACGTTTGGTATGCAGGAGTCTTACAATTTCTTCTCTTGAGGTTCAAAGGCGTATCATATAGACTCACAACAGAAGAGTGGGTGAGTATTCTCTTTAATCAATGCGTATGCCCTCTCTGCATTAAAAATATTCAGGAGTTTAATCATGGGGGTTCTGACTACTAGTCTTAGTAGGGGCACAATAGCAAATGTTTTAAAGCCCTCAATTTTTTTAATGCAATATTAGATCTTCCAAGGCACCCATAATTTTATGTAGCCTACTTTAAACTAAGTAATCTGTCATCTTATTTTTTTTTTTTATTAGTTATGTATATTAGCTTAAATAGTTAATTTAAAAGGTGTGGCAAATTATTGTCTATGCTTTGTAGATATAAGCAAAAGTCTAAAACAATTTTAAAAGTTTTTTATTTATTTACTTTATATATATCTATATGTATCATCGTCATGTGATCAAGCCACTCTGTGTGGCGAAACGCATAATGGCCGACAATAAAAAGCTAATCTGAGCACTTTAAACGATATATATTACCTACTGGCGAAAGCCAGTAGGTATATATAGTTAGGACCTAGTTACCATAGGAAATTCCGAACATTCTATTGGGAATAACTTTTTTTTTTATTTTTATATTTTTATTATTGCAGGAAGAACAAAACAACAAAATTCACATAAAATATATATCTCAAATAGGAAATTACAATAAACAAATTACCGGAAAAAAAAAAAACCTAAGAAGCAGAGGTCGGACGAATACAAATCTTGACAAGAATAATAGATAAAAATATAGTCTTACAAGTAATAAACATATATTTAAACTGACCTCGTTCTATTCTGATTCATATAGATCATAGTTCAAAAAAGTTTAACCAAATTTTTTCCTTCTTTTGCAAAGCCTTAAGACCTCTATGTCTTGCTAGCGAAAGTTCCATAGTATTTATTTCATTTATCAATATCCACCACTCGAACACATCCGGGATATCTTTTGATATCCATAGTCTTGCTATAACCAGCCTAGCACAAAGATGATGGTTATTAAATCTTTGTGAGGACAGTTGATTTCCTGAATGTCTAGTAAAACCAATTGTACCGTCAATGGTGGGATGTCAATTTGTTTGCTATTTAAGACATCGGACAGCCCTTTCCAAAACGGTAGGAGCGCCGGGCACGAAAAGAGCATATGCTCTATACTTGCAGCTTCTAAATCGCATTTCGGACACTTTGTTTTCTTATTTGCCTGGTTACCCGGTGCCCAACTAGCTATTCTCTGTGGGGTGTAATACAGTTGTGTAATGGTTCTGTACGACTGTAACCTCAAGCTAGTAGCCTGGACAATCAGATTTATATGACGTAGAGAATATGAAATCTGTGTTGGGTTAATGTTCATACCCAGTCTGGACGACCATTTAGCCGCTATTTTCGTGCAATCTTCAGTTTTGCATTGTGTTAGGTATCCATACCCCAGACTTGTTAATGATTTTACTTTGTTTGAGTATAAACATATAAGTATGTCTGATTCAACTACTTCCGTAATTTTCATCTTAGAGACCAGATGATCCCTTATTTGAATATATTTAAAGTACATGTTATCCCTTAAATTAAATAGGATTTTGAGTACATCAAAATCCATAAAACCATTTGGGCCGTATAAATCCCCCAGTGTGTTAATACCATGTCTCTCCCAGAGAAGACCTGCTCCGTCAGAGAAAATATCGGGTAGTCCTGGGTTGCCCCATATTCTAAGCTCGGCATTATAGAAGCGAATTTTTCCAATTGTCAGAATTTGGTCCCAAATTTTTTAAATGTGCCTGGCTGACTTCAATTTCACTCGTTTAAAGTAGTTAGGGTCATGCAAACGATGTAAAAATTGATTACAATCAGCTCCCAACATGAGCCGGTTGTAGAATAACGAACTATCATTTTTTATCAGACTTCGTATACGACGAAAGAAAGTGGCTAAAAAATAAAACCTAAAGTCGGGAAATGCTAGTCCCCCCATTTCAATTGGGAGTTCAAGTAGTTTCAGTGCCCTACGCGCTTTTTTATAGCCCCATAAAAAGCTGCTACAAATACCCTCTAGTTTTTTAAAGAAGATTTTATTGGGTTGCAGAGGGATAGATCTAAATAGATATAAAACCTTCGGCAAGATCTTCATTTTCACTAGGTTTATACGACCCATTAAACTAATCGGAATCTTGTGCCATTTTTTGAGGGTCTTTTCCGTTTCCTTTAGTAGAGAATCATAATTTAACATCATGATTTTATCAGTGCTGGACGCCAGTCTAATACCTAAGTAAATCGCACTTTGACATATGCCTGGTATCAGTTCCAGAGGTTTATAGTTGGCAATAACCTGCGTCTTTCCTACGTTGAGTTTATACCCTGAAACATTGCCAAAGAGTGCAGCCTCTTTTATTATTTCAGGTGTTGATTTAACTAAATCTGTAGTAAATACGGCGATGTCATCTGCAAAAGCAGTAATTTTTAAGCTCTCTCCACCGTGCATGAATGGGTGAATATTTCTTTGCATAAAAAGTGCATTTAAAAATGGCTCTAGAGAAAGAGCGAAAAGCAGAGGGGAAAGAGGGCAGCCTTGCCTGGTTCCCCTCCCTATAAAGAAACTCATTGATTCTTTCCCCCCATAACTAACTTTGGCCTGCGGTCTGTCGTACAATGAGCACACCCACTGTAGGTATTTACCCTGAATACCTGCCTTCCTTAATACCTCCCACAAATACTCCCACCCCACTCGATCGAATGCTTTTTCTGCATCCAGCATGACCATTCCGAGTGGGGTGAGAGTGGTTGAGGCAACATCAAAGGCTGTGATCGCGGTGTTAACATGGGCCGTTGTGTCTCTCCCCATCACGAACCCATGCTGTTGTGTATTAACCAGACTCGGCATAATGGGGGCTAACCGATTTGCTAATATCTTCGAAAAAAATTTAACATCTGCGTTAAGCAGAGAAATCGGCCGGTAAGAGCCACAATCTTCCGGAGATTTATTTTTTTTAAGAAAGAAAATTATTTTGGCTATTTTCCATGACGTAGGAGCTTGCCCCGAGCTGTCTATAGAATCGATAACAGTTTCTAACAAAGGTAACAGTTCTTGTGCACAAGTCTTATATAGTTCCATGGGCAAACAATCCTCTCCAACAGCTTTCCCAAGAGGTAAGGCTAAAATAGCTGTATTTATCTCAGATTGTGTTATTTTTAAACTAAGTAGTTGTAATTTTTCTTTAGCGGTGTCTTTTTGTATGGGCATATATTTATCTAAATATTGTGTGATTCCAGCTCTGGTGGGAGTATTGTCAGGAGTGTATAGATTCTGGTAGTAATTGACAAACTGACCAAGAATCTGTGCTGGTTGATCGTATTTATGCGAATCAGACCCTTTAATCATTTTAATCTTGGTTCTCGCCTTTTTATCCGCAACTTTATATGCCAATATTTTTCCAATTCTATCTCCTCCTTCATATTGATTTAATTTATATTTATGTATTTTGGCACAGTATCGATCTCTTAGCATCTTTTTAAGAGATGATTGTAGTTTTAAAAGTTCTAATCTTAACTCATCAATGCTTACATTTAGTTGTTTGGTTGCGTCTGCTAATTTCTGCTCCATTTGCAGTATATTAGAAGTAATTTTCTTAGTAGCTCTGCGATTTTCAGCATTAGTTCTGTAGATGTATTGTTGAGTGAACCCCCTTATACTGCATTTACATGCATCCCAAACTACGTTAATAGTAGCTGAATTAATGTTCAATTCAATAAATTCTGTAATGTGTTTTTTTAAAGAAGTCACGAAACCCAGCTCAGTAAGTAAATATCTCGGAAATGTAAATTGTCGTACATCTGGCCTCGAATCACCATTCTCGAGCTCTAATAATATCGGGTTGTGATCAGAGGTAATCCTCGGGCACAGTTCTATCTTACATTTATCCACTATTTGATCAGTCGCCCATACCATATCTATTCTTGAGCAAGATCTATGAGGCGCTGAGTAGTATGTATGCCCCGCAAGATTAGGGTATTTAGACCGCCATACATCTTTTATATTAAGCAATCTACCCAATTCCAAAATTGCAGATCTAACCTTACGCATCCTGCGAGGGGAACCCTGTCCTGTAGAGTCAATTTTGTAATCTATTACACAATTAAAATCTCTCATCACTAGCATTTCACCCTCCCACTCTAATAGCTCAATACTTAAATGCTCAAACAGCTTAGGGTCATCTATATTAGATCCGTAAACCAAACATAAAACAAATTTCTTGTGTTCCAATTGAACTTGAGTTATCGCCCACCTCCCCCGCTCATCTGATGATGTTTTTAAGATTTCTATCCCCAATCCCTTCTGTTTTAGTATAGCCACCCCCCTAATGGAGGCACCCAGTGTTGAGCAGACCACCAGCTCATACACCAATTGTGATAGCAGCTTCCTATCTTGGTAACTAATGTGAGTTTCTGAGAGAAGAGCAAATTGTGATTTATACATGCCTATTTCTTCTTGTACCAGACTCCTCTTTTGCTTACTATTGAGGCCAGCAACGTTCCAAATTAACAATCTTGTCTTAGACATTGCTTGCGTCTAAATTTGTCTTTCCTCTGCATTAAGTCTCTAATAAAACATTTCGTTACTTTGTCCACACCATAGTTCTTCCTTACAATACATTTTTCCCCCTTTTTTTCCCCTCCCACCCACAGCCCCTGTGAATAACTTTGGCGCAGATTGAGGGCTCTGCCTGTAATTTTCCTTAAATTTGCCTCGCTCCCCTCCGCTCCTTCCCTGAAAGTTTCGGGGGGGATTCGTCAAGCGGGGGCCGAGAAAAAAAAGGGGGTCCCAAAACATGTTTTTCCCATGTTAATTTCCACAGGGACATTCTGACACGGCTACAGCTCGAACGGCTGAACGGAATTACACCAGATTTGGCAAAATGGTAGGGACTGGTATGCAGCAGTGCCTTTTGTATGTTTGGTGTAAATCCCTCCAGTAGTTCTTGAGAAAATAGAATTTGAAATTTTTCAAATGGCATTTTCTATGGGACCCTTAGACGCGGCTACAGCCCGAAAGGCTGAACGGAATTACACCAAACTTGGCAAAATGGTAGGGAAGGTATGCAGTAGTGTCTTTTCTATATTTGGTGAAAATCCCTCTGGTAGTTGAGAAAATTGAATTTGAGCAAATTATATATCTATATGCGCTCACCGTACGCGCACCGTACGCGTACGGTACGCGTACCGTACGTGTACGTGCGCGTACCGTACGCGTACGTGCGCGAGCGAGTTTCTGATTGGCTGGCAGTCGACTGTCAACTGTCCAAACCAGGAAGTGTTGGCCACCATCTTGTTTTTTAGGAGAACTGAGGCACAAGAGAGCCCAAAACAAGAGTTTGATTTGCACTTGGTGGTCCTTCTGGGACCCCCTGGGGGGTCAGGGAGTCTCTACCCTGCCCCCTTTTCGCGTTTTCCACTCTTGTTTTGTGCTCTCTTGTGCCTCACTTCTCCTGAGAAACAAGATGGCTGCTCAGGTGGTCCCAGAAGGATAATAACATATTTAAACGTTATCCGCTAATAGAATTAGCATTTATAAAACCTTTGAAATGTATGGAAAAAAAACTATAGGATTCATGCCTGATATAGTTATGAATTAGCATTTAAAAAAACCTTGCAAATTTACTAAAAAAACTATAGGTTTCAGGCCTTATATAGTTAGGAATTAGCATTTAAAAAACCTTGCAAATTCACTTAAAAAACCATAGGTTTCAGGTCTTATATAGTTAGGAATTAGCATTTAAAAAACCTTGCAAATTCACTTAAAAAACCATAGGTTTCAGCCCTTATATAGTTAGGAATTAGCATTAAAAAAAACATTGAAATTGCTCCTATATAGTTAGTTGGACTAACTATATTTTGCGCACCCGCAATCCACTGCTGATGATGTCACATATTACATCATTCATGACATGGTCAGTGACATCACTGATGACATCTCAAATGACATCACTGATGACATCACTGATGGCATCTCAATTGACATCACTGATCACATCACTGATGGGGAAACATCCTTTACAACGCAACTTTTACCACGCAGTGCCTTTACGACACAACTATTACAACGCATGTCATTACAACACATAGCGCTGGGGGGCGCTCTAGGATAGGGAATGGATTTAATTTACTATCCAACACCTTCCCTACTATCCACGGGGACTGGAGTTGGAATAGTAAATTAAACTATTCACTATCCAGCACCCCTCAACGCCATGCTTTGTAACAGCATGCGTTGTAAAACCTGCGATGTAAAGGCATGCGTAGTAAAAGAATGCGTTGTAATGTCATACATCCCACTGATGATCTCATTCATGTGATAATACGATGCACCTCCTCACACTCTAATATAACCTTTGATACACCCAGTGTTAAATACAGACTACCATTCTTGAAACCATTGACACACAAATACCAGTTACTACATATGCACTCACTGATTCCTAGGTCTACACACACATCCGCTCATTCACCCATAGAATCACTCATACATACAGTCACTCATCAATACAACACTAACATATGCACTCATACACCTATACAGACACTCACACACTGCCACTCATCCATGGAGTTACTCACACACCTAGTCAGTCATGCAAAGAATCAATCACACTTCCATTTCCTCAACTATACAGTTATACACACAACACCTTACTTATTCAAACATATAATAACACATACTTACTCTCTTATACAATCACTGATACAAGTACACAATGATCCATACAGCCACTCGCACAATCACTGGCCCTCATGTATAGTCATTTATATATGCCAACTCTCACATGCACTGTGTTAAACATATGTACTTACTTGGACATGTAGCACTGACATATCCATTCACTCACCAACACACCCATGCACACAGTCAACCGCCCATACAACTGTTTCCACATGCACTCTTGAACTCATACACCTAGTGAATCAATTGCTCAGACATCTATGCACAGAGTCACACACCTCCCAGCCACCCACACACACTCTGTCTCCCATACAAATACTTGGGCAACCAATCAATAAACCATATAGCCACTCATATAGCTACTGATCAACACATGCAGCAGCTTAAACAACAACAGACATACTGATGCACACATTCAGACAGTTTAGTCACTAACCCATGCATTTAGTAAGACACATTTAATCACTCACTCATATAGTCAGTCACGCACCTACTAAATCCTTCATCCAGATACTTATACACCCAATCATTCTTCAATATGTAAAACATATTTAAACTTTACAGAAACGCACAGTCACTGGATGATGTCATCAGTGATGTCATCAGTGATGTCACTGACCATGTCATGAATGATGGAATATGTGACATCATCAGCAGTGGATTGCGGGTGCGCGAAATATAGTTAGTCCAAATAACTATATAGGAGCAATTTCAATGTTTTTTTTAATGCTAATTCCTAACTATATAAGGCCTGAAACCTATGTTTTTTTAAGTGAATATATATATATATATATATATATATATATATATATATATATATATATATATATATATATATATATATATATATATATATATATATATTACCTACTGGCGATAGCCAGTAGGTATATATAGTTAGGATTTTTTTCCTATGGGATTTTTGAGAATTCTATGTCGAATAACTTTGGCGTTTGAGGACAGAATTGGCTGAAATTTTCAGGAAAATGGAACATTTTGTTTCTGAGCAGCCCCTGAAAATTTGGGGGGGTTTCGTCAAGGGGGGGCCGAGAAAAAAGGGGGGTCCCAAAACGTGTTTTTCCCATGCAATTTTCCATAGGGCGGTTGGCCTCACTTTTAGCCTGAACGGCTGAATGGATTTACACCAAACTTGGCAAAATTGTAGGGACTGGTAGCCCGATGTGCCTTTGCTATGTCTCAAGATATAGGCTCCAGTGGTTTTTACGAAAATTAACTTTGAAAAATATATATTGGGCTACATTGGGCTGTATATATATGTTGGAGCCCAATGTAGCCCAACGTAGCCCAAAGATGGCCACCAGAGACAAAAAAAACAAATGTAGCCCAAATATCAGCCAGATGTAGCCCAACTATAGCCCAATGACAGAATGTCCCAGAGTGTTCTAAAGAACAACTAGAGTGCTAACAGTCCTACTTATTACAAAGGTATGGCACACATGAAGCCATCTTGATTGGAATAAAGTGGTAACTCTTAAAACATTTAATTTAAAAAGGAACAAAATGAGGGGGTTCATTTTGCCATAGAAAGTATGATTAGCGAATATATGACGAAATCCCGCATGTACTATTAGGCCGCAAATTAAAATAACGAAAACCTTTAGAACGAATATGCATTTAGCATACACTAATCAACTAAACTACCCTAAACCCTAAAACACTACCCCCAGCATGACCCTACACTACACAAACAGTACAACACTACCCTAAACCCTAAAACACTACCCCCAGCATGACCCTACACTACACAAACACTACAACACTACCCTAAACCCTAAAACACTACCCCCAGCATGACCCTACACTACGCAAACACTACAACACTACCCAAAACCCTAAAACACTACACCCCAGCATGACCCTACACTACGCAAACACTACAACACTACCCAAAACCCTAAAACACTACCCCCAGCATGACCCTACACTACGCAAACACTACAACACTACCCAAAACCCTAAAACACTACCCCCAGCATGACCCTACACTACGCAAACACTACAACACTACCCTAAACCCTAAAATACTACACCCCAGCATGACCCTACACTACGCAAACACTACAACACTACCCAAAACCCTAAAACACTACCCCCAGCATGACCCTACACTACGCAAACACTACAACACTATCCTAAACCCTAAAACACTACGCCCAGCATGACCCTACACTACGCAAACACTAAAACACTACCCTAAACCCTAAAACACTAGCCCCAGCATGACCCTACACTACGCAAACACTACAACACAACCCTAAACCCTAAAACACTACCCCCAGCATGACCCTACACTACGCAAACACTACAACACTACCCTAAACCCTAAAACACTACCCCCAGCATGACCCTACACTACGCAAACACTACAACACTACCCTAAACCCTAAAACACTACCCCCAGCATGACCCTACACTACGCAAACACTACAACACTACCCTAAACCCTAAAACACTACCCCCAGCATGACCCTACACTACGCAAACACTACAACACTACCCTAAACCCTAAAGCACTACCCCCAGCATGACCCTACACTACGCAAACACTACAACACTACCCAAAACCCTAAAACACTACCCCCAGCATGACCCTACACTACGCAAACACTACAACACTACCCAAAACCCTAAAACACTACCCCCCAGCATGACCCTACACTACGCAAACACTACAACACTACCCAAAACCCTAAAACACTACCCCCAGCATGACCCTACACTACGCAAACACTACAACACTACCCAAAACCCTAAAACACTACCCCCAGCATGACCCTACACTACGCAAACACTACAACACTACCCAAAACCCTAAAACAGTACACCCCAGCATGACCCTACACTACGCAAACACTACAACACTACCCAAAACCCTAAAACACTACACCCCAGCATGACCCTACACTACGCAAACACTACAACACTACCCAAAACCCTAAAACACTACCCCCAGCATGACCCTACACTACGCAAACACTACAACACTACCCAAAACCCTAAAACACTACCCCCAGCATGACCCTACACTACGCAAACACTACAACACTACCCTAAACCCTAAAATACTACACCCCAGCATGACCCTACACTACGCAAACACTACAACACTACCCAAAACCCTAAAACACTACCCCCAGCATGACCCTACACTACGCAAACACTACAACACTATCCTAAACCCTAAAACACTACGCCCAGCATGACCCTACACTACGCAAACACTACAACACTACCCTAAACCCTAAAACACTAGCCCCAGCATGACCCTACACTACGCAAACACTACAACACAACCCTAAACCCTAAAACACTACCCCCAGCATGACCCTACACTACGCAAACACTACAACACTACCCTAAACCCTAAAACACTACCCCCAGCATGACCCTACACTACGCAAACACTACAACACAACCCTAAACCCTAAGACACTACCCCCAGCATGACCCTACACTAAACAACCACCACAACTCTACACTACACTAACACAACACTACACTACACAACACTACACTACACTACACAATCACTAACCCACGAAAAAATTAACACAAACCCACTTACCTCTCTCGTCATCGTGGTTTTCACAACGCAAATGCATTTACCATACATGCCTTTAAAACGTAATTCTTTGTAAAGGCATGCGCGATAAATGCACATGCGTTTTGAAACAATGCGGGATAATGGTATGCGAGGTCAATGACCTTGCGGGATAATGGTATGCGGACTGAAAGTCTGCGGGATAAAAAATGCGGGAAAATGGCTGCAAACCATGATTAGCAGCAGACTTCCCTGGTGAGCACTAGCTTTACTACAGTGATCTAATGAGCAACTAGAGTGCTAACATTCAGAATTTATGGCAAATGTGTGACACATCTGAATGCCTTCTTGGTAGAACCAAAGTAAACAAGCATTGAAAATGCAATAGATCTCGCCCTCGTTTAAGTTAAAGCCATTCTGTTTGTAATGAGGTGGCTTTTTAGCTTTGCTTTTATTAGTGTTTTTAAAACTTTCATGTAAATAACATGCATATGTATGCATATATGTATATGTATGCATGCATTTATATTTATATAGATATGCAGATTATATATGTTTATATATGTATATTACCTACTGGCGATAGCCAGTGGGTGTATATATAGTTAGGATTTTTTCTCTATGGGATTTCTGAAAATTCTGTGTCTAATAACTTTGGCGTTTGTGGACGGAATTGGCTGAAATTTTCAGGAAAATGGCACATTTTGTTTCTGAGCAGCCCCTGAAAATTTGGGGGGGGGGGTTTCGTCAAGGGGGGCCGAGAAAAAAGGGGGGTCCCAAAACGCGTTTTTCCCATTCATTTTTCCATAGGGCGGTTGGACTCACTTTTAACTCGAACGGCTGAATAGATTTACATGAAACTTGGCAAAATTGTAGATATGGTTTGCCCGACGTGCCTTTGCTATGTCTCAATATATGTGCTCCAGTGGATTTTGAGAAATTAACGTTTAAAAAAATATATATCTGTGACAGCGCTCCGGTTAGCGCCCCGGTTCGCGTACCTGACGCGTAACGGAACTTCGCAAAGCGAAGCTGATTGGCTCTCCGGTGTCTGTCAACATTCTAAACAGTCCGGAGCGGCCGCCATCTTGTCTCTCGGTACGATCGAGAGACAAGATGTGGTGAAAAACGAAGGGGGAAATGAAGGAAAGGGGGCAAGGTAGACCACTCCTGACCCCCTAGGATTGATGAGGGGGATATTAAAGTGCCCCGCGGGGCAAAAAATAAAAAATAATTTTTTTTTGCGATTTTACGCCGTAGAGGCGCGTCCCGGTACGCGAACCGGGCAGCTCACCGGGCAGCTCACCGGGCAGCTAACTGGGCAGCTAACCGGCAGCGTAGCTGTCAACATTGTAAACAGTCCGGAGCGGCCGCCATCTTGTCTCTCGGTAGGTTCGAGAGACAAGATGTGGTGAAAAAAGAAGGGGGAAATGAAGGAAAGGGGACAAGGTAAACCCCTCCTGACCCCCTAGGATTGATGAGGGGGATATTAAAGTCCCCCGTGATTTTTCGCGGTAGAGGCGCTTCCCGGTACGCGAACCGGGCAGCTAACCGGCAGCGTAACGGGAGTCCGCCATCTTGTGTTTTTGGAGCGTCCGGTTCGCGTACCGGGTAGCGTCCCGGTAAGCGTAACAAGGGGAAAACCAAGAGAAACAGTAAAAAAAAAATTAAGGGAATAGATTTCCAGCAAACTTGGCAAAATTGTAGGGACTGTTTGTTTGATGTGCCTTTGCAAGGCCTCAAGATATGTGCACGTGTGGATTTTGTCTAATTAAGGTTAAAAAATATATATATATCTGTAAGCGTGCTCCGGCACGCTTACGTTACGGGTTTTGTTTGCGCTGCAGAGCCGATACGTCACGGTTATGCGACGCGCCATGAGGCGTCTCACGTGGCTACGTGATACGTCACGTAATAAAGAATATATTTTACAGCTATAGATATTAGCTTTTAAAAAACCAATGAAATTCACTGAAAAAACCATAGGTTATAGACCATATATAGTTAGGAATTTGCATTTACAAAACCTTGAAAATTCACTGAAAAAACCATAGGTTAGAGACCATATATAGTTAGCTGGACATTTTATTGACATAAAACCAATGAAATTCCATATATAGTTAGTTGCACTAACTATATATCGCGCACCCGCAATCCACTGCTGATGATGTCACATATTACATCATTCATGACATGGTCAGTGACATCACTGATGACATCACTGATGACATCTCAAATGACATCCCTGATGACATCATGACACACCAATACCAGTTACTACATACGCACTCACTGATTCCTACGTCTACACACACATTCACTCATTCACCCATACAATCACTCATACATACAGTCACTCATTATTACAACACTATCATATGCACTCATACACCTATGCAGACACTCACACACTGCCACTCATCCATGGAGTTACTCACACACCTAGTCAGTCCTGTAAAGAATCAATCACACTTCCATTTCCTCATCTATACAGTTAAACACAGAACACCATACTTCAGTGACATCACTGATGACATCACTGATGACATCTCAAATGACATCACTGATGACATCTCAAATGACATCACTGATGACATCATGACACACCAATACCAGTTACTACATACGCACTCACTGATTCCTACATCTACACACACATTCACTCATTCACCCATACAATCACTCATACATACAGTCACTCATTATTACAACACTATCATATGCACTCATACACCTAGTCAGTCCTGTGAAGAATCAATCACACTTCGATTTCCTCATCTATACAGTTAAACACAGAACACCATACTTTTCACACATATACTAACACATACTTACTCTCTTATACAATCACTGATACAAGTACACATTGATATGCACAGAGTCACACACCTCCCAGCCAGCCACACACACACTCAGTCTTCCATACATCCACTCATTCTTCAATATGTAAAACATATTTAAACTTTACAAAAACACAGACACTAGATGATGTCATCAGTGATGTCATTTGAGATGTCATCAGTGATGTCATCAGTGATGTCATTTGAGATGTCATCAGTGATGTCATCAGTGATGTCACTGACCATGTCATGAATGATGTAATATGTGGCATCATCAGCAGTGGATTGCGGGTGCGCGATATATAGTTAGTGCAACTATATATGGAATTTCATTGGTTTTATGTCAATAAAATGTCCAGCTAACTATATATGGTCTCTAACCTATGTTTTTTTCAGTGAATATATATATATATATATATATATATATATATATATATATATATATATATATATATATATATATATATATATATTGAAAGCATACAAATAAATAAAGCACCAGTAGGTGATGATTTAGGTGGTGCCAAGGGGACCAATCTGCCCACAGAACAATGCAATTAAGAACTGTTCTAAAAGGCCGCTAGAGAGTGGTGACAATAGGGATACGCAGAAATGTCTTAAAAAACTACCCTACTATTAAGAATTCTGACACTATAGCAAACATTTTGGCAAAGAAGTTTCATGATCCACTCCCTAGTATGGAGGTGGACAGGGCGATGAAACAATGTAAACTGGGAATCACATTTGTGTCTCTGTTCTATTTGACTTGGGGAATCGATATTGCATGTGCTTTTGGAGCCACTATTCTGTTTAATAATAGCTTCAGTCTGCCTTTTGGTGCATGGCTGGCAATGGAGTGGAGCACAACATGTTAGACTGAAGCACATTGGCATAATGTGGTACAACCTATGCAAGCAATAATGTGGGAAATACTAAACAGATATACATTAACATATGTTTCATTAAACAATATGAATGACTGGGAATTTTGCATGGCTGTCCAAACTGTATGCAGTAGTTTGAAAGGAATGACTTAGTATTTGACTATTAATGCAGTAGAGGTTTTTATGTGACTGTACCTTTAAATACATATATTTCAGGAATGTGATAGTACATGTATTATCGGAGATCTTAAGTGATACAAGACAGTGTTTGTATAAACAATAGAAAACTGAATTTCAAATGTACATGAGAAATTCTGGATGAAATCATGATCCAACATCCGCTTGATGGCCGACTCTCACCTGGTTCAGATGTACACAAGCATCAACTGCAGCTTTTGGTTGACTGCATTTCAGGAAGGCAGTTATGGCCTGCTCACACATTCCCACTGTCACAAACATGCGTGCTATATCCTGTAAGAAATAAACAATTGGCAGTTTCTAGCATATTTTCAAATGAAATAACATTTTAATGTTCATATTTAATTGCAGCTTACATTCTCTTCTTCTTTCACACCTAAGGCCTGATGTATTAAAGAATTTGTGAGTGCAAACCCGGAGATTCGCAAAATCACTGGTTTTGAGACAGCAAAATCCTTTTTTGATATGTAGAAAAAAGAATTTTACGAGTCAGAAAAGTTTCTGCGACTCATAAAATGGGTTTTGTGACCCATATTGAATTGCAATTTGAAAGAGGAGTGAAAAGGGTGTCATTTCCAAATTGTGAATTGGTAATCTATGTATCAGTAGTAGGCAACCTCACTTCTGGTTGCAAAATATTGTCCTTGCCTTTTGGAAATCGGGTTGGCAGTTCCAGAGGGAGAGGTAGTGCTCCTGCGGACTGCTTCTTTTGAAATGTTGCCAAACTAGAAGCATTTTATTTTTTTGATGAAACAGTGGCGATTCCCTTAAGTAACTGAGCTTGCTTTAACAACAAAAAAGTTTCTGTTTGGAAATGCAAACGCAGGGATTATCATCTTCTGTCCCTTGCAGCTCACCATTCCTGTGTTTGCAGCCAATCACAGGGAGTTGCAAATTACAACCTTCCTAGTGGATATTAATTAGGCAGGTCATTCTGCAACTTCCTGTGAATTATGATTTTGCGAATCATCGATCTAAAAGTACATAAGTCAGTTTACAGAATAAGATTCCATTCACAAAAATTGGTGTGTAATTTGCAGCTACTTTTTGCGAATGGAAACTAAGGGCCAAATGTACTATGATTTCTGTTTGCGATTTCCTAATAGCGAATTTTTGCGATTCGCTATTAGAAAATTCCAAACACCTATGCACTGTGTCTTTCACACATTTAGCGATTCTTAATGAGGTCGCAGTTGACCTACCTCATTAATATTCATAAAGTAGGTCGCAATTTGTGACCCATTGGCTATTTTTATTTTTTCCTATCAGAATATCTACCATAAAGAGAAAGGAAGAGGAAGTGATTCAGTGAGTTGGGGATTGCTGGAGCGGCTTTCACATTTGTGGAGACATACATTTGAAAGAGGATAAGGAATATATAAGAGGCTGTCTGGAGTTCTAGATCTGCAGATCGTTTGGTTTTATGATGTCACAATAATACTTTGTAGTGCTGAAGGAGTGGCATTAAAAAGAGTTTAGGCATAATGCAACTCTCCGGTCCTGTAACGAAATTCACAACTAGGGTCCTAGAGCACAACAGTTAGGTTACCATTGAAGACCATCTCCAATCAACTAATAAATACATGTGTATGCATCAGACAAAATCCCTACATTTTTTGGGTTTTCTTGTTTTTTCTACTTCCCAACTCTTTGATTTCCCTTCTCCCTCTTAGTTTCAGTGCTTAATGCACAAGTTACTTACCTTCGGTAACGATATATCTGTAAGAGACATTAGTTAGTGATAGATTCCTTACCTTAGAATTACCCCCAGGCGTCAGACTGGATCCGGAAAGTTTTCGTCAGCAGTATCCTGGTGCGACGGAAGGTCGCATTTTGCGGCTCCGTGTCCGTTGTCGTGATCGGCGAGATGATGTGGGGGCAGCTACTTAGACGTCGCCCTTGTGCGCTGACGTCAGTTCTGTGCATGACTTTCCGCGCCAGGAGCGCAGAGCCATGCAAGATACTGACCACTGGTGCATTGAAGCTAGGGCCCTGAAAGGGATGACCTTAACCCTAGAAATCAGTTCACAGAACGGGGAGGATGGGTGGGATGGTAAGGAATCTATCACTAACTAATGTCTCTTACAGATATATCGTTACCGAAGGTAAGTAACTTGTGCATCTGAAAGAGACACATTAGTGATAGATTCCTTACCTTAGAATAGATACTTCAGCAATACCAACCTCAGTGGTGGGTCTGCGAACCAAGATCACACCAGAAAGTCACGGAGAACAGAACGGCCAAAGAAGCCGCCTCTCCGGACTTGGCTGTCAAGGCAATAATGCTTAGTAAAAGTGTGCAGCGAGGCCCACGTGGCTGCCTGAAAGATGTCTTGCAGGGGGACACCACGTCCCAATGCAGTAGTAGCTGCTGTTGCCCTGGTAGAATGGTTGCGCAGCCCCACCGGAGGCTCCTTTTTAGCGAGAGAATAACAGGCTTTTATACACAATACGACCCAGCAGGAGATAGTTCTCTTGTGTACAGCCCGGCCTTTCTTGGCGCCTACGTAGCCAACAAAAAGCTGATCATCCACCTTGAATTGTTGTGTGCGATTCAGGTAAAATGAGAGCGCACGTTTTGGGTCCAGACGGTGGAGCCTCTCTTCCTCTCTTGAAGGTTGCGGAGGCGGAAAGAAAGCGGGCCAGGTGATAGTTTGCCCGATATAGAAGGCAGTGACAAGTAAGACAAGAAATGGCATAGCCAATAGTTCTCGCCTTTGGGAACTTATAAGTGTTTAGTCAGAGATATTGACTTTACTTATATCTTTAAGCTGTGCTGTACAGAAGAGGGCAGCATGCTGAAAAGTCATAATAAAGAAGTGTCAGAAGCATTTTTGTTACCTCAGATGTGACCAAAAAAGCATTATTTACAACTGAACGACCATATTAAAAAAGTATTAAAAATAATGTCTTTAGTTTTTTTTTGTCCTTCCAATGCTGGCAACTTGTATCTGCCTGCCCCAATGGTTGCTTGTTGTGTTTTTTGTTGTTATGAGGGGGGCATAAATAACAGGTAGGTGAAGGTCAGTCAGTCGGTCAGTCAGTTAGTGAGAGTGAGTGAGAGAGTCGGTCAGTGAGAGAGAGTCAGTCAGAGAGAGAGAGAGAGAGAGAGAGAGAGAGTCAGTGAGAGTGAGAGAGTCAGTCAGTGAGAGTGAGAGTCAGTCAGTCAGTGAGAGTGAGAGTCAGTGAGAGAGTCAGTCAGTGAGAGTGAGTGAGAGAGTCAGTCAGTGAGAGTCAGTCAGTCAGTGAAAGTGAGAGTCAGTGATGAAAGTGAGAGAGTCAGTCGGTGAGAGTGAGAGTCAGTCAGTGAGAGTGAAGGAGAGTGAGAGAGTGAGATAGTCAGTCAATGAGAGTGAGTTAGTCTTTTAGGGAGAGTCAATCAGTCTTTTAGCGAGAGTCAGTCAGTCAGTCAAGTGAGAGAGAGTCAGTCAGTGGGAAAGAGTCAGTCAGTGAGAGTCAGTGAGAGAGAGTCAGCAGTGAGAGAGAGTCAGTGGTGCGAGAGAGTCAGTAGTGAGGGAGAGTCAGTCAGTGAGAGAGTGAGAAAGTCTGTCAGTGAGAGTCAGTCAGTCAGTGAGAGAGTTTGTCAGTGAGAGAGTTTGTCAGTGAGAGAGTGAGTCAGACAGTGAGAGTGAGTCAGTCAGTGAGAGTGAGTCAGTCAGTGAGAGTGAGTCTGTCAGTGAGAGTGAGTCTGTCAGTGAGAGTCTGTCAATGAGAGTGAGTCAGTGAGAGTGAGTGTCAGTCAGTGAGAGAGTGAGTGCGAGTCTGTCAGTGAGAGTGAGTCTCAGTGAGAGTGAGAGAGTGAGTCTGTCACTCAGTGAGAGAGTGAGTCTGTCAGTGAGAGAGTCAGTGAGACAGTGAGAGTGAGTCAGTCAATCAGTGAAACAGAGTGAGTCAGTCAGTGAGTGAGAGTGAGTTGGAGAGTCAGTCAGTGAGTGGGAGAGCCAGTGAGTGAGAGTGAGTAGGAGAGTCAGTCAGTGAGTGAGAGTGAGTGGGAGAGTCAGTCAGTGAGTGAGAGAGTGGTGAGTCTGTTAGTGAGAGTGAGTGAGTGAGTCAGTCAGTGAGAGTGAGTCAGTCAGTGAGTGAGAGAGAGAGAGAGAGATGGGAGAGTCTGTCAGTGAGAGAGAGTGAGTCAGTCAGTCAGTCAGTGAGAGAGTGAGTCAGTCAGTGAGAGAGTGGGAGTGGGAGAGTCAGTTAGTGAGATAGTGGGAGAATCAGTCAGTGAGAGTCTGTCAGTGAGAGTCTGTCAGTGAGAGTCTGTCAGTGAGAGTCTGTCAGTGAGAGAGAGAGAGAGAGAGAGAGAGAGAGAGAGAGTCAGTCAGTGTGAGAGTGAGAGAGTCAGTGTGAGAGTGAGAGAGTCAGTGTGATTGAGAGTCAGTGTGAGAGTCTGTTTGAGTGAGAGTGTGAGTGAGAGTGTGAGTGAGAGTGTCAGTGAGAGTGTCAGTGAGAGTGTCAGTGAGAGTGTCAGTGTCAGTGTCAGTGTCAGTGTGAGTGTGAGTGTGAGTGTGAGAGTCTGTGAGAGTGAGTCAGCCATTAATGCAAGGCATTTGAAGTTAGGGTGAGTAGTCTAAAGCTCAACTTTCATTGGTTCGAATATAAAACCCGTACATGTTTGCAGGGTTTAACTATTTGTGGCTATTCGTAATGCTCTGAGGATATTACATTTTTATATGCAAATAAATACATGTAGAACAAATAAAAGAAACAATTATAGTGAAGACTTGAATCCGCATGTTCTGAAAACTTGTAATTTCCCATCTTTCAAAAGAGCACAAGCAGCAGCTGTTTTAAAGCACAAGTGCTTGAGCTGGCATGCCTTTGCTGGCCCGGGAGTGGTACGTGCGTACGCAGCCTGCTCTTTTTGGAAGCACATACTTGTGGCGCACTCCTCTTCGCTCCTGCAAGGTGGATGCCGCCACAAGCACGAGTATGTGCTTCGAAAAAGAGCAGAACGACGGCTAAAGGTCTCGTATGGATCGCATGCGCGCTGCGTAGGTGAGACCTAAAAAGGAAGGACGAGTGCGGAGCACAACTTTGGCCGGATGAACAGACAGAAAAGGGGGTTTACAGGAAAGAGCCTGGAGCTCACTCACGCGCCTAGCGGAGGTGATGGAAACCAGGAAAGCAGTCGTCAAAGTCAATAAACAAAGAGGGCAGTTGTGAAGCGGCTCAAAGGGAGCTCACATCAAATAGGTAAGAACCAGATTAAAGTCCCACTGCGGCATCACAAAAGGAACAGGAGGGAAAAGGGGAGTAATGCCTTTGAGAAATCTACTTACGACAGTGGACTTGAAAAGAGAGGGCTGATCAGGGAGCCTGAAAAAGGCAGAAATTGCAAAAAGGTAGCCCTTAATAGTGCCCAGAGCAGAGTCCTGCCGGGCCACAGAAAGAAGGAACAAAAGGACTTCCGAAAGAGGGGCAGAAAGGGGATCTACAGCCTTTGCTGTGCACCGTGCCACAAACTTGTTCCACTTGCAGGCATATACCGATTTAGTGGAGGAACGCCTGGCTGCCAGAATGATATCAGAGACTTCAGGAGGCAAGTCAAATGGAATCAACTGTCGCCGCTCAATCTACACGGAAGGAGGTGGAGGCTGGACAGGTTCGAGTGGAGGACTGTTCCCTGCTGCTGTGACAGAAGGTCCTCCTGAAGAGGCAGTCAGATTGGGGGATCCACGCTCATACTGAGTACCTCGGGATACCAAACTCTTCGAGCCCAGTCCGGGCCCACAAGAATGACTTGGGCCCCGGTCACGCCTGATTTTCTTCAGCACTCTGGGTAGAAGTGGTATAGGCGGAAAGGCGTACAATAGATCGCAACTCCACTCATGACGCCAAGGGTTGCTGAACGAGTGCCGCCTCGGAAATTTCAACGTGCACTACTGCTGACAGTGCGCGTTCTCTTCGGTGGCAAATAGATCTAACCAAGGCTCTCCCCACTGTTGAAAGAGACATTGCGCCACCTCTGAGTGAATACGCCATTCATGATCCATCATGCACCTGCAGCTTAGTTCGTCCGCCCTGGCATTCAAAGAACCTCCCCTTCTGGATCAGTCCAGTCAGGGGTAGCGACGGACAGAGCGGTGCCTCAAATACTGAGCAGGATGCCAGGTGAGATGAGGAGCACTCCCACATAAAGACGAGAATGGGCCCATTACTCCTGTGATATCGAACTACATTCAAGTTACACAGGTGACTATAGGTTGTAACGTACCAACCTTATCTATTTTTTGAGACCTTATATTTAGTTTTTCCAAGTTTTTCACATTAGATTGCAGTAGCGATTCCATCTGTTAAGGTCCTGACGTAAGCCTAGATTATTTTATCTATAGGCTGAAACATGTAGACCTGTCATTTATATTGATCTCCTACAGTTATTTTGTTAACACTGTATATGCACTGTTCTTATCATTGACATCAGGACAGCGTTTCTTAAAATTGTTGAGTGCCCTGATAGTCAATTTTAATATTCACTTTTTCACAGCTTTACTCACTGCACTGCAATTGCCATAATTTCCCACTTAAAATTACAACTTGTGTTTCATCACATAGAGGATCCTAGCGGTTTGTAATCTTGAGCCACTCAAAGTAGCTCCTTTCCACAATTTGGGAAGATTGTAACCTAGGACTGCGTAAAGCCTTGCAGTCAATAGGACATCCCAGATGATAATACATACCACTTCAGTGGATTGATTGGACTATCAGCCTGATTCATCAAGGAAGGAAACAGCGACTCTCAACTAGCGATTCACAGCGAATCGCAAATGGAAAGGCGCAGATCGGAATTCATCATAGATAGCGAGTAATCAAAGCGATTCGCACACGGGCGCTAAAATCGATAGCGAGAAAATGAAATCGCCGAAAAAGTCGCAAAAACCCAGATATTCCGTCTCTATTTAGCGCCACGCAAATCCACATTAGCGACATCTCGCCAGTAGCGAGAACTCACCAACGGGAAGTCGCTTTACGAGCGCCGTGATGACGTCGCAACCAGGAAGCAGGCAGTTGCCACACCCATTGTGAACTGCGAGGCTGACCGCGAGTCTGCAGCGAAACAGAGAGCTCCTACCGGGACACCTCCAAAGTAGCGCTAGTCACCCTTTAGCGACAGTAGCAATGACAGAGGAGACTGCACCAGGGCCCAGTGACACCGGGCGCAAGAGAAAGCTCAAGTTTACCGAGCCGGAGTTGGAGCACCTCATCGAGGGAGTGGTTGAAAACCACGCAAAACTCTTCGGAAAGGACTCCCGGAGGGTGCCAGAGATGGAGAGACGTCGCATCTGGCTAGGAATTTCTGCCAAAGTGAACGCTGTGGGCGTGACACACAGGTCACTGGACGAATTAAAGAAGAGGTGGTACGACCTCCGAGGTCGTGCCAAGGAAAGGGTGGCAGAGAGGCTGGGCGAGACATCTGGTACTGGGGGCGGAGACCCTACTGTCCCTCCCAATACCCCCATGGAGGACCGCGTGGAGGACACCCTCGAGACAGAGGCTTGCATAGGTGTCACCAACCTGGACTCATCCCGACCCAGCCAAGACAGCCAAGGTAAGTGGCATGCGACTGCGACCCTGTCCCCTACCAATGGCCATGGCCCTATAGCCTCCCATATGCATTCCAAGTCATACAAACAATGCACATGAGATCATGGCCACAAGCAATGTCGGACATGTAGACTGCCCATAATGTAAAAGAACCCCAAAGCAGCCACACGTAACCCAAAATAAGCTATCGCTAAGCTGTACGTGTGACAGATACATGGCATTAATGTAAGTCCAATTCCCCTCACAGGTGGCGGCGACTACAGCAGCGACAGTGACATGCTGCAGATCGATGAGTCAGAAGAGGATGCGGAGGAGGTGCCAACACCAACACCTCCTGCACCATCAGGCGTAGCCCCACACACCGCAGCCAGGCCAACACCAACAGCTCCAGCACCATCATTGGCAGCACCAATCCCTGCAGCCAGGGCAAGACATACAGCGCCAGCACCATCCGGCGCTGCACCTAACCCTGCAGCCAGGGCGAGACAAACAGCGCCAGCACCATCCGGCGCAGCACCTAACCCTGCAGCCAGGGCGAGACAAACAGCGCCAGCACCATCCGGCGCAGCACCTAACCCTGCAGGCAGGGCCAGACCAACAGCGCCAGCACCATCCGGCGCAGCACCCAACCCTGCAGGCAGGGCCAGACCAACAGCTTCAGCACCATCCGGCGCAGCACCCAACCCTGCAGGCAGGGCCAGACCAACAGCTTCAGCACCATCAGGTGCTGCACCTTTGCCAAGCACAACTCCACCACCCGTGGCACCATCTACTCCTGGTGCATCAACTGCGGTGACTGTGCACACACCCACTGTGGACAGCCAGCAGAGCAGCCATGTCAGGGCTTCCCACCATGACACATCACACAGCGGCAGGAGGGGGATGGCTGTGCGCATGCCAGGCATGAGCACTGAGCGCCGGATGCTACGCATTCACCAACAGCAGGCACGACGGCAAGGGGCCATCCAGCTGCAACTACATAAAATTGCCCGCAATGTGGCCAATGTGGGTGATAGGATTGAGCGCATGGCGGCAGCCATGGAGGCCAACACTGCTGCAGTTATATCGCAGCGCAACTCCGCCCGCCGACGCCACCGGCAGCTCCTAACGCGCCTGACAGCCTACACCCGCTCGAACTACATAATGGGGAATGCCACCTCCCAGCTATCACGACGGTGCCTGGCGCAGCAGCAGCAGCTGATACAATGTGTCGAGGATGTTGGACGGGTGCTGGAGCAGGTCACCACTGCCGTACTGGCACTCCATCCTACTGGTGAAGGCAATGTGGGGAGGGACGACACCAGTGAGTGCGCCTCCAGTGTCAGCAGCTTGTCTGCCTCAATGGTTGGCGTGTTACGCCGCAGCACCAGGCCCACTGCAGGGACACGTGCCGTCCCAGAGGAAGAGCCAGAGCGTCGTTTGGGGGCTGCGCGGCGGAGGCGCAATTGAGTTACTTGCAAGTTGCCTAGATAATGCTGATGATACAAGCATGTCCAGTGGCTAGTTAGGAGCAGTATGGCGCAATACTGCTGCAATATTATGAATGTAGACTTTACGTTATTATTGTGGATTTAACAATAATATTTATTCATGCAACATACATGGGCCTCCTGTCATTTTTTACATTGCCATGCAGGAGTGAATGTTGGGTGAGTGGATTGTGGCCTTCAGAAACTGTTCATAGTGATGTGGTTGCGCCGTCTGTGTCCTTCAGCAGGGTTCTCCCCGCGTGCATGCCGCACATGTGCTGGTGGACGGTCGTCCCCTTCAGACTCACTGCCAGAGATCTCTACTGGTATCCGGCGCTTGGTTGCAATGTTGTGTAACATTGCGCTGACAGCCACAATGCGGCAGCACACATCAGGACTGTAGTACATGGCCCCACCTGTCTTGTGCAGTATGCGGAACCGGCTCTTGAGTAGGCCGAATGTCCGTTCTATACAATTCCTTGTCCGTATGTGAGAAACATTGTACCGCCGTTGCTGTGGTGTAGCCGGGTTGAGGTATGGGGTGAGGAGGTATTCCCGGAGGGCGTAGCCGCTGTCACCTGCATGTGAGGAGCAGAGGGTGAGTGCCTGTGCTGCGCAGCTACATCATTGCAATGTGTAATTGTTGACAATGTGTACTTACCAAGTAGGTGTCCTTCCCCAAATTCTCCCCTGGCCAGTCGTGTGTGGAGGCCGCTGTGCCGGAATATAAAAGAGTCATGGGTACTCCCTGGGTACTGGGCCACGATGTCAGTTATGATAGTCTTGGCATTGCAGACCATCTGTATGTTGAGGGAGTGGTATGACTTCCGATTCCGGTACATGTACTCCGTCGCAGCTGGGGGGCAGATGGCAATGTGGGTGCAGTCTATGCATCCTATCACAGATGGGAAATGGGCCACATTGTAGAAGTTTAACTTTGTCAAGTCCAGTTCCTGTTGGCTGGTGGGGAATCTGATGTGTCGGTGTAGCTGGGTGAGCATTGCGTCAACAAAACTCCGGAGGCAGCGTGACATGGTGGGCTGGGATATCCCCCCTGCTGCGGCTACTATCCCCTGGAAGCTACCAGAGACCAGGAGGTGCAGGCTACACAATACCTGTACATGTGTAGGCACAGCATTGGTCTGCCTTGTTGGGTGCTGCATCAGGGGGTCAAGGTCGTGTACGAGTTGAATTATCATGGCCCCATTCAACCGGTACTTCGCATAGATCTACTCCCTGGTTTGTCCCAGCAGGGTGATCCGCTGGCGGAATATCCTCTCCTGTATTCTGCGTCTCCTCCGTGCTGCTCGCTGTAGCCTTCGCCGCCTGACCACCATGTACATTCCTGGCATTGTGAGACACCAACTGCTGCTGCTGTGTCTCCTTATGTGTGTTTGGTCAGCCCTGTCCCTGTTCCTGATTGGCCAACTGTTTTTCAAAATTTTCGCTAATCACTTTTATGGTTACCACCTGCTTTGGGTTGTCCTTAATTTGCGCGGCGCTAATGGAGATTTTTAGGTTTTTCGCTATTAGAGAAATTTCATGAATTCCGATTGCGCTAGTATTGCGAATTCGCTAAATTTATTCTCTAATTCCGTGCTTTGGCGCTAACCTACTGGGATTCTGAGAATTTTTTAGCGAATTCGCAATCTTTGTTTTGCGCTTTGGTTATTTTCTTCATGAATGCCGATTTGGGTAATTGCGGCCGCAATGGCATTTTCGCAGCTATTGCGCCCGCAATTTAGCTTCATGAATCAGGCTGTATGTCCTTCTGGTAGGGACCGTCTTGACCATCACAAATTTCGTTTTTTGGTTCTTGCTGTCTGAGAAGATTTGTTCTTGATTTAGACCAATGGTTTTTGTTTGTTATGTACCAGTTAGTTTGGGGGATTGAATTCCGTTGGGTCTCTAAATATTTTCCCAGGGACCCCCTGTTTAAATAGTTTGTGATATGTTCAAAGAACCTGCCAAGTGTTGAACCACCAAGGAAATGCCTTGATGTTCCAGCCATGTCCAGAGACGCAGAGCCTCCTGACATAGGGTCCACGACCCCACTCCGCCTTACTTGTTGCAGTACCACATGGCGGTGGTGTTGTCTGTGGACACCTGCACGACTCTCCCCTTGACAGAGGGAAGGAATGCCTTCAGTGCAAGTAGGAGCTCCTGAAGCTCCAAAAGGTTGATATGGAGCCTGGACTCCGCCGGAGACCAGAGGCCTCTGATCTCCACCTCTCCCATGTGGCTGCCCCATCCCAGGAGGGATGCATCCGTCACCACTGTGTGCTCCGGGTGGGGAAGGGAGAGTGATCTGCCGCTGAATCAATGCTGGTTTATGAGTCACCACTGCAATTGTTGTGCAGTTTCCTCCGAGGTCTGGACGTACTTGGACAGGTTCCCCTGATGCTGGGCCCAGTGGAACTTCAGGTCCCACTGCAGAGCCTGCATATGCCATCTGGCATGATTGGTCAGCAGGATGCAGGAGGCTAAGGAGGCCCAGCAGCCTCAAGGAAATCCTGACCGAAACCCAGGACAAGGGCCGAATGATTGGAATCGTAGCCCGAATATCCCTGACTCGCTGTTCTGGATGATAAACCCGAAGATGCACCGTATCCAGAACCGCTCCGATAAAGAGGATCTTCTGACAGGGAATCAGGTGCGACTTCGGCACATGGACGGCACGGTGAACTGAAAGTGCTCGCGGCCTACCGTGAACCGCAGGTAGCGCCGGTGGGCCGGCAGGACGGGAATATGAAAGTAAGCGTCCTGCAAGTCCAAAGTTACCTTCCAGTGTTGCGGGTCTAGGGCAGACAAGAACTGAGCAAGTGTGAGCATCTTGAACTTCTCCTTCCGGAGGAAGCGATTTACGTTCCGAAGGTCTTAGATAGGACGCAGGCCCTTGTCCTTCTATGGAACAAGGAAGTGGTGGGAATAATAATTCTGGCGTCAGAACGTGCTTGATGGCCCCCTTGGCCAAGAGGGACGCAACTTCCTGCTGGAGGAGTGCCAAGTGATCTCCCGACATGCGGTGGAACTGAGGTGGCATGACTGAGGGAGTAGTCTTGAAGGATAGGGAGTAGACCATTCGGACTATCTGTAAAACCCACCTGTCTGAAGTGATGGTGTGCCACTGGGGGCGAATCCTGCTGCCCACTGGCGATTGATGGGCCTGAAACACCGGACTAGGAAGGTTTGAAGGCAGTGGTGGCAGGGGTGGTGGTGGACTGACCCGCCCTCTGGCCACAGTTTCCCACACAGTGTGAATAACGGCCCAAGAGGCATGCAGTGTTCACAGACCGCAACCCTGAACTGGCAAAAGAGAAAATCTTCTTCCCAAACTGCTCCAGTTTCTTGGATTCTCTGTCCGTAGGTGCGGAAGGGAATGCGCTCGGGGACGCAGAGGATTGGACAACCAAGCTCTCAGGGGTAGGGTGTTGGGAGAGAAAAATGGGGTCGTCCGGGCTAGGGGAAGGCGAAGAGCGACAGCACTTCTTCAACTTCATGTGCTTCGTCTTACCTGACCCGAGTGCGAAAACTTCGTCGAATGATGGTGGAGGCTCCACGACCAGTCCCTCGACCTCCCACGGGACCGCGACCTTGAACGGCACAGAGCCGACTCCCGGGCCTCAAGCCACTGTCAGGAGCTATCCCGCAAAGTTTTCGGAGCCATGGCCCGGCAATTGGGGCATGACGTGGGGTCGTGGTCGCGCCCCAGGCAGTAGAGACACTCGCGGTGCAGGTCCATCACGGACATCATGCGGGGACAAACGTCGCAAGATTTGAAACCGGGCATTCCTACAGTACCAGGTGTCACTAGACTAAAAAAAGACAGAGACAAAAGTCCCCAAAAACTCCGACCTCTCCAGATCTGCGCTTGCTGGCGCGGAAAAAGAAAGCACGGACATCAGCTCGCGAGGGCGACGTCTAAGTAGCTGCCGCGACGTCATCCCAGCAATCACGCC
This sequence comes from Lissotriton helveticus, assembly GCF_964261635.1. Lineage (NCBI taxonomy): Eukaryota > Metazoa > Chordata > Amphibia > Caudata > Salamandridae > Lissotriton > Lissotriton helveticus. The sequence goes on along the minus strand of NC_136067.1, from coordinate 297,683,430 downwards.
GCCTACGATGGATGCGGAGCCGCACAACACCACCTTCCGACACACAGGGGTACTGCTGACAAATCTTCCGGATTCAGTCTGACGCCTGGGGGTAATTCTAAGGTAAGGAATCTATCCCTAACGAGTCTCTTTCAGATTTATAAAAACAATAAGTGCCAAAGGCCCAATGATTGGCTGAGAAACCTGTGACTGGCCCTATTGAACATCTGCTAGCTGACACCAAGGCTATGTAGTCGCTTTCGACTTAATTTCTTTTTTACTCACCTCTAGACACTCCCTGCCCCTTCAGCTCACTTTAGCAGGTTCCTGCATTCCCCCTTTATCACAGGTTTTCCTTCTTTCTCTCCCTCCCACTTGCCTGCGTATTTGTGTTTCAGTCTCTTGTTTAAGGGTCAAAGTCTGATGAGGAAAAATAAGTGTTGGTACCCAAAAATGAGTGCAGTTGGACCCCACCTGCAACCACCGGATGAAATGAAGTACTCAATATTTTGCTTCTTGGATGCCTCTTGGGTCCCTTTTGTTTTTTTATTCATACCCAATCTCCCACTTTGAAAGAACCAGGTTTTGTTTTCTTTTTAAATGCTTCCCTCTATACTTCCCTCTATACTTCTTTAGTCTTACAAGCACTCTGCTCCCTATCTTTCCCCAGCTGACCTGTCTCACACTAGTTCTGTCCATACATGATGGATAAACCTTTGAACAGGGTACACATCTCCTAAGAAAGCAAAAAGGCGACTTTCTTATCATGAAGTGTGGTGTACTACACAATATGCTCCTTATCTCTTCCTTCCCATTCAAATGACTACATACCACCAGCTAACTATCATTCAACAGATAACTGAATGGTTTGACCAGGTCATTGACTCATGAGTGATATAAAGCTGTGTATATAATGATGTTGAATACCATGATCACTCAAATATTCACTCATTTGCCTTGAAACAAACTGTGGACCATTGTCCGTTACTAACTCTTGCGGACAACTTCATCTTGCAAGAATTTCCACTAAAAACTCTATCACGTCGACTGACCTCATGTCTCTCACTAATTTAACTTCTGGTCATTTAGAAAACTAGCCAACTAGCACTAAAGCATACTAGCCTCGTAATGCAGGACAATTATAAGGACCAGTTATGTCCACCCATTATGTTCAAGCTTCTGCAAAAGCCTGTGTGGATAAATACTCCACATAATGGGCAATACCATCACTACCTGTGATTTGTCAGGACTATTACATGCTACAGAATTCCTCACAAACCTCTCAACATTTTTATCCTTAACCGGCCACCAGAAATTGGCTCTCGTCCTACTTTTCATTGCAGATGTGACACCATGCCCTTCTTGTAAAAGTTTTGCAACTTCCCACTCTAGCCAATAGGAATCATCAACTTGTCAGATCTTATAATCAAATCAGATAGGTCTGACCATGCTAGTTAATATTTCCAATCTCGGGCATCTCATGAATCTCCTCTGGGCAGAACTTTCAACATGTACTTCTTGTCACCAAACCCTTTTCTGTTTCACCAAATCCATTGTGCTTTGCACATGTGGGACTCCTACAAAACAACTGATGGTAAATGAAACATACTGACCTGCTGTCTCTATGCCCATCATGCTTTATAGACAGCTACCTTCCTGGCCTTTTCGTCCATCTATGTATCTGTCTCGTTTTGCCCGACCCTGACCTGCACTGCTTCCCTTTCGTTGCAGCCCCTTTTTCACAAACCCTTCCACTGCCAATTTTCCACTTAATTCTGCAATACCTTAACATTTCAAAACATACTATTTTATCTATAATTTTCTTTAATGATTTATACTCACTGGAAGCAACTTGTGGTTTTCGGGAAGGTTGTTGGCCAAGTTCTCTAGTCCATCATAGTCTTCTAGCATATAGTAACATTCAGCCAAACGTTCTTGATTCCTTCCTTGCACATAATACTGCACAGCATTTACCCTAAGAACAACAGCAGATTTTTAAAGCAAACTATCTTGAAAAGGCAAGTTGGAGGTTTTAAAATACCACAATTGCAGCACAACTGTTTTACAAACATGCTATTAACTTGGAAAGTTACTTAAGTGTATATTTGTTTACCTGATTATACAATATTTAAAAACCTAATGTGCATTTTAACCACAAATATGAAGGACCTTTCAAAAGATCGATTTTTGTATGCATCAAAATAATAGTATCTGAAGACGGTAAAAGATTCACTAGACAAAGAGGCTTTAAGAATGCAACTCAATTAATGAACCATTTCATGAAGTGTAGCAGTAATCGGATGAGAACATGGCAGAGCCCGCTTTAAGAAAACCTAGATGGTGGCATGAAAAGGACTACTTGTTCCTTCTCCCACACAGAATATTTTGGATTGTCGATGGAATACCACATTCTTTATTATTTAGTCAAGGATTAGAATCCATGGACTTGTCATTTAAAAAAAATAATCATATTTTACCTCTAACTGATGGCAGGAACAGACCCACACAACTGTATTAAGCTTTCACAAGCATTCCACACACATCACAAGCCATCAGGAGGAAGCACAAAACCACCCACATCTAAGAAACAAGCATTAGAAATGCAATCGGGCTCGGATTTATTTGAGTTTGAGCTAATGGCATTGTAAATGCCAATGTCTTTTTGCCATGTGTTATGGAGTGTGTGCATGTGGTGTGTAGTGGAAGTATCTTGGTTGAATTGTAATTTTACCAATGGTGGCATGCTGTGCTTTATATGAATATGTTTAAAAGTAAAGTGTACCATACTGCGATTGCTTGGTGGAAAAGTGCACTGCCGGCTGGAGGTGTGTGTGCCTGGTGGAAGGGTGCACTGACAGCTGGTGGGTGTGTGCTTGGTAAAAGCGTGCACAGATGGATGATGGTTGTTGGTGTTTGTGCATGGTGAAAGCATTCATTGACGGCTGGGGGTGTGTTGTTGTGTGTGTTGTTTTCTGTGTGCTGGTGAGTGTGTGGTGGTGAGTCTGTGGGGGTGAGCCTGGGGAGTGAGTGTGGTGGTGAGTGTGTTGTGTTGAGTGGTGACAAGTGTGTGGTGTTGAGAGACTGAGGTGTGTGGTTTGTGTGTGCGTTATGTGTGTGTGGTGTATGTGTGTGTGGTGTTTTCTGCACACTCACACACTGCCCCTACACATTCACACACTGCTCACCCGCACACTCCCAATGTCACCCTGCATAGTCACACACTGTTTACCCTGCACACTCATTCTGCACACTCACACAATGTGCACCCTGACACACTGTCTCTGCAGTCACTCTGCACTCACTGTCACTCTGCACTCACTGTCACTCTGCACTCACTGTCACTCTGCACTCACTGTCACTCTGCACTCACTGTCACTCATTGTCACTCTGCACTCACTGTCACTCTGCACTCACTGTCACTCTGCACTCACTGTCACTCTGCTGTCACTCTGCAATCACTGTCACTCTGCACTCACTGTCACTCTGCACTCACTGTCACTCTGCACTCACTGTCACTCTGCACTCACTCTGCACTCACTGTCACTCTGCACTCACTCTGCACTCACTCTACAGTCACTCTGCCCTCACTGTCACTCTGCACTCACTGTCACTCTGCTGTCACTCTGCAATCACTGTCACTCTGCACTCATTGTCACTCTGCACTCACTGTCACTCTGCACTCACTGTCACTCTGCACTCACTGTCACTCTGCACTCACTCTGCACTCACTGTCACTCTGCACTCTACAGTCACTCTGCACTCTGCAGTCACTCTGCACTCACTGTCACTCTGCACTCACTGTCACTCTGCACTCACTCTGCACTCACTCTACAGTCACTCTGCCCTCACTGTCACTCTGCACTCTACAGTCACTCTGCACTCTACAGTCACTCTGCACTCTACAGTCACTCTGCACTCTACAGTCACTCTGCACTCTACAGTCACTCTGCACTCTACAGTCACTCTGCACTCTACAGTCACTCTGCACTCTACAGTCACTCTGCACTCTACTGTCACTCTGCACTCACTGTCACTCTGCACTCTACTGTCACTCTGCACTCACTGTCACTCTGCTGTCACTCTGCACTCACTGTCACTCTGCACTCACTGTCACTCTGCTGTCACTCTGCACTCACTGTCACTCTGCACTCACTGTCACTCTGCACTCACTGTCACTCTGCTGTCACTCTGCAATCACTGTCACTCTGCACTCACTGTCACTCTGCACTCACTGTCACTCTGCACTCACTGTCACTCTGCACTCACTCTGCACTCACTGTCACTCTGCACTCACTCTGCACTCACTCTACAGTCACTCTGCCCTCACTGTCACTCTGCACTCACTGTCACTCTGCTGTCACTCTGCAATCACTGTCACTCTGCACTCATTGTCACTCTGCACTCACTGTCACTCTGCACTCACTGTCACTCTGCACTCACTGTCACTCTGCACTCACTCTGCACTCACTGTCACTCTGCACTCTACAGTCACTCTGCACTCTGCAGTCACTCTGCACTCACTGTCACTCTGCACTCACTGTCACTCTGCACTCACTCTGCACTCACTCTACAGTCACTCTGCCCTCACTGTCACTCTGCACTCTACAGTCACTCTGCACTCTACAGTCACTCTGCACTCTACAGTCACTCTGCACTCTACAGTCACTCTGCACTCTACAGTCACTCTGCACTCTACAGTCACTCTGCACTCTACAGTCACTCTGCACTCTACAGTCACTCTGCACTCTACTGTCACTCTGCACTCACTGTCACTCTGCACTCTACTGTCACTCTGCACTCACTGTCACTCTGCTGTCACTCTGCACTCACTGTCACTCTGCACTCACTGTCACTCTGCTGTCACTCTGCACTCACTGTCACTCTGCACTCACTGTCACTCTGCACTCACTGTCACTCTGCTGTCACTCTGCACTCACTGTCACTCTGCACTCACTGTCACTCTGCACTCACTGTCACTCTGCACTCACTGTCACTCTGCTGTCACTCTGCACTCACTGTCACTCTGCACTCACTGTCACTCACTGTCACTCTGCACTCACTCTGCACTCACTCTGCACTCACTCTGCACTCACTCTGCACTCACTCTACAGTCACTCTGCACTCACTGTCACTCTGCACTCACTGTCACTCTGCTGTCACTCTGCACTCACTGTCACTCTGCACTCACTGTCACTCTGCACTCACTGTCACTCTGCTGTCACTCTGCACTCACTGTCACTCTGCACTCACTGTCACTCTGCTGTCACTCTGCACTCACTGTCACTCTGCACTCACTGTCACTCTGCACTCACTGTCACTCTGCTGTCACTCTGCACTCACTGTCACTCTGCACTCACTGTCACTCACTGTCACTCTGCACTCACTCTGCACTCACTCTGCACTCACTCTACAGTCACTCTGCACTCACTGTCACTCTACACTCACTGTCACTCTGCACTCACTGTCACTCTGCACTCACTGTCACTCTGCACTCAATGTCACTCTGCTGTCACTCTGCACTCACTGTCACTCTGCACTCGCTGTCACTCTGCACTCGCTGTCACTCTGCACTCGCTGTCACTCTGCTGTCACTCTGCACTCACTGTCACTCTGCACTCACTGTCACTCACTGTCACTCTGCACTCACTCTGCACTCACTCTGCACTCACTCTACAGTCACTCTGCACTCACTGTCACTCTGCTGTCACTCTGCACTCACTGTCACTCTGCACTCACTGTCACTCTGCTGTCACTCTGCACTCACTGTCACTCTGCACTCACTGTCACTCTGCACTCACTGTCACTCTGCTGTCACTCTGCACTCACTGTCACTCTGCACTCACTGTCACTCACTGTCACTCTGCACTCACTCTGCACTCACTCTGCACTCACTCTACAGTCACTCTGCACTCACTGTCACTCTACACTCACTGTCACTCTGCACTCACTGTCACTCTGCACTCACTGTCACTCTGCACTCAATGTCACTCTGCTGTCACTCTGCACTCACTGTCACTCTGCACTCGCTGTCACTCTGCACTCGCTGTCACTCTGCACTCGCTGTCACTCTGCACTCGCTGTCACTCTGCACTCACTCTGCACTCACTCTGCACTCACTCTGCACTCACTGTCACTCTGCACTCACTGTCACTCTGCACTCACTGTCACTCTGCACTCAGTCTGCACTCACTGTCACTCTGCACTCAGTCTGCACTCACTGTCACTCTGCACTCAGTCTGCACTCACTGCCACTCTGCACTCTCAATCTGCACTCTCCACTCTCAATCTGCACTCTGCACTCTCAAACTGCACTCTCAAACTGCAATCTGCACTCTGCACTCTCAATCTGCACTCTCAATCTGCACTATCAATCTGCACTCTCAATCTGCACTCTCAAGTCTCATACTGCACTCTCAAACTGCACTCTCAAACTGCACTCTCAAAATGCACTCTCAACTCTCATACTGCACTCTCAAACTGCACTCTCAAACTGCACTCTCAAACTGCACTCTCAAACTGCACTCTCAATCTGCACTCTCAAACTGCACTCTCCACTCTCAAACTGCACTCTGCACTCTCAAACTGCACTCTCAAACTGCACTCTCAAACTGCACTTTGCACTCTGATTCTGCACTCTCAATCTGCACTCTCAATCTGCACTATCAATCTGCACTATCAATCTGCACTATCAAGTCTCATACTGCACTCTCAAACTGCACTCTCAAACTGCACTCTCAAACTGCACTCTCAAACTGCACTCTCAATCTGCACTCTCAAACTGCACTCTCAAACTGCACTCTCAAAATGCACTCTCAAAATGCACTCTCCACTCTCAAACTGCACTCTGCTCTCTCAAACTGCACTCTCAAACTGCACTCTCAAACTGCACTCTCAATCTGCACTCTCAAACTGCACTCTCAATCTGCACTCTCAACTCTCATACTGCACTCTCAAACTACACTCTCAATCTGCACTCTCAAACTGCACTCTCCACTCTCAATCTGCACTCTGCACTCTCAAACTGCACTCTGATTCTGCACTCTGATTCTGCACTCTGATTCTGCACTCTGATTCTGCACTGCCCGTAGTCCCATCACACGCAGGCGGCTATGCCCGAAAACAAATGGAAGCGCACTAGCTGGTAAAACAGTCCTGAGGGTTAATGCTCCTGCTGCTGAGGTATGGGTGTAGCCTGCAGGTCTCAGGGAAGAATCCAATGGACAAACATAGGTGAGCGACTGTACATTCTCTAAGCTCCGTGTTTAATTTGCAGATCACACCCTCGTATCCGGGTAAGATAGCTCAGTTGGTTAATGTTGCTGCAATCTTTGTATATTCACGAGCCAACAGGGTTGAACGTGTACAAGTTAAAGATCCATGCGAATTGGGCCTCTTATTAGTGACGTGTCGGGCTGTAAAGGATGCCATTGGTTCTCGACGGAGGTCACAGAGGGTGAATGTACCAGTGACCGCGATCTACGACATTAAAGGTGAAGCCCCTCAGGCTCGGTCTCATGACTGGAACAGAGACGCCCCCTTTCGATTCCGTGGGTGATGTGTGCAATATATGGATATATATATATATATATATATATATATATATATATATATATCAAAGCTCCTGCTTGGTTTGGTCAGTTGAGGAGCACTCGCACACCGGCACAGGGCTTCAAGTATAGCCCCCATAAACGGTACAGGAACGCCTTCCAGTTGATCCCCTTTCACAGTCCTGACAACATGTTCGCCGACGCGTTTCGAGATAACACTCTTCTTCAAAGGCTAATGATGGCAGGAAATCAGCACCGCCCAGGAAAAGTCTCCATTTATGCGTCATGGCGCGCCCTCTGATGGGCTGATCTGTATAATGCTGCGCTGAGCATTATGGGAGTTGCAGTCTTGGGCAGAAATATGAATGTTAGTAAGTGCTTCAATAGACTGTTGGTACATTAAAAGCTCACAGATGAGCCTCCGCTGGTATGCGTGCCTTTATCCAGTGTCGATGTGCCACGATAGGGGCTGTTGTATACACACCCCTGTACCAACAGTCAATGCTTAAGAAATACTAAAGGATAAAAATAAAAACGTGCTTTCTATTAATTTGAGATCATTCTCAGATTTGCGCGATTTTAAAATGGACAAGTAAGCAGTAATCGGGTCGTTGAGCAGAGCATAAAACGAGGGGCAAACATGAAATGATTTTTGCAAAATAGGTAAACAAAATTCACTAACTTGAGAATAATCCTCACAGCCACTATCTTATTCTAGAGTGCTACAATTTCGTCTTGATAATTTCGATAAACGAGCCTTTGGGTGACTTTTAGCTAGCGTACAGTAGTGTCAGCAGTTGAAAAATCATCTATCGACAACTTTCTATGAACGTTGTTTCGGTTAACAAAAAGTATCAGAAGCCACAAAAACGATGTCCGTTTTAAACAAAGCATCAGCTTGTGTGCAAGAGCAACTCTGCGTGCTACAACTGACTTGGAAGAAAATGTGTTAATTTTATACAAATCAAGTGCCCTCCACAACATTTAGAGGCAGACCCAGCTGACCTCTTGAAACCACTGCATATCAAGGAAAAGAGTTAAGGGTTTGGCAATGGACAGAACATGCATTTCTCAACCACACAAGACTATGGGCAACCAGTCAAGTAAGAAGCATTGGCATACCCAATAGGGCTCACCTTTGGTAGGTGCAAGTAGTTTTTTGTGAATATGAGTGCCAAGTAATATTTTGCAAAATGTCCTGTTAAGGAATTATTTTTTACCAATTGTAGCAGTTTACAGTTGTAGTGTAGTTGAAGGCCTATTAAAGGGAGTTTGTGTTGGCTAGTGCTTAGTATCTATTATAATGCATTTACATCAGGGCAAAGCAGAGTCACCAAACCTAAAGCATAAATAGCTTTGCAGGGTTGAGGTTTAAAACCTGGGTCTTCTGCACCCTAGGGAGGTCACTGTTCTCACTAAAGAGAAAGCCACCCACCTTTTGTGCAATCGCATAGAAAACAACATGTATTGGACCAGAGAACAGCATGACAACCTTATTTTCCTAATATATATCAAAGTCAAGATGTCATGGTCAGTAAAACTGGAGATCATACAGCATGGACTGGTGGTGCTGGTCCCCTGAGGGGCTGAGAGTGGAAATACAGGAAATGAAAGAGCCAGAGGAATGGATCAACAGATGGGAAGGGCAAGGGAGAGAATTCACTAAGACTAGCAAACGATGTAGGCATGGGAAGTAGAGGATGTATGGGTGGAGGAAAGGCCAAGGCCACGTGGGAGATAGAAAGTAACTGGGCAATATAAAGGAGGTACAAGAAATGGAGTAGTGGGTTAAGAAATGGTTGTGAGGTAAAAAGGCTGAGTGGGTGGGACGGAAGGGGTGGTTGGGGCTGGGGGCTGGACGGAAGGGGTGGTTGGGGCTGGGGGCTGCAGAGTGGGAGCGCTAGACGGGAGAGATGGAAGAAAGGAGCCCAGGCTGGAGTCAAGGATGGAGGGAAGAGCAGCAAAAGAAAGAGGACGAAGCCTATTATTAACCGTCCAAGTGGCCTGCCAAGAGAGAGGGGACAGATTGATGTAAATATTCTGGGCACTAATGTACCCATTGCTGGAAAGACTAACATTCCATGCATCCTATGGATTTTATGTGGCAATGCTTGTCATGTACACACAGTGGCTTGTGCAGCAAGACGGGAAGCAGGAATGGGAAGGAGGGCGGGGTGGGGGATGCAGGGAGGGCACGTTGCTCCTGAACATTGAGCTCTGCTTTTAGGACATGTGAGGAGTGGAGAAGAACACAATGTGCTTGCACGGAGCATCAGAGCACAGACAGCATTGGGGAGGGGCGAATAGAGCAAAGAGGAGGGTATACCTGTAGCAACAGAGGAGGGGCACAACTGGCCGCCCTGGGCCATTACATAGAGCAAAAGCTGGTGAACGGGGGGGGTGCATCGCCTGCAGCGAGGGGAGGGGGGGGGGGGCTGAGGTGATGTAGCAGGGGCAGAAGGAATCGCAGGGAGCATGAATCGCGGTGTGAGGTAGAGGGACGGGGGGTGGGGCGGAGCTAGCTGGCATCGGGTATTACTAGTAGCGGAGAGGAGAGAGTGCAACCAGCGATGGCAAGAAAATAGGAGGGGCGGGGGGAGAGTAGAAAAGAAGGGAGGAGGTGAGACGAACTAAGAAAGGAATGAATTGCACACTTAGGATGGCGAGTCTCTTTATACAAGCTGCAGCCAAAGTGCGAAAAAAGGTATGTGAAGGATTTACAACGAAGTGCAACATTAAAACACACACAATGTGTTCACAGCCTGTGTTTTTTGCAAAGTTCGGTGTTGGCCTCAATTACGAAACCAAAAAAACAAATATAGCTTGGAGTTGCAGTTCGGTTTACCTTACATGAACTTTGAAATAAGAGTTGCGTGTGGAAGCCCAGTCTGAACTGGAACAGTTTAGATCAGCAAGGGGTGTGTTCCATCATGGTGAGGATCCGAGTTTGTGATCCGAATGAGTGAGGCTGATGAAGCCCTTTCCCGGCCTGGCATGCAGCAGCTGCGCGCTGAGCGCTGCTGAATGGTGAATGCGCCCGGCCATCTGGATTCACTTACGGAGGCACCCTGACAGCTCCTAATTATAATTAATGTACTTCTTTGCGCGAGCACGAACGAAAAATGCCCAAGATGGCGGAACAAAACTACATTTACCCTATCACTTCAAGCCTATTAAAACGACAACACAACGAAGACGAATCACTGGCCAGATGACAGAACACGCTAAGGAATGTGTGGAATTTGTCTCGCCAAAGCCCTAGGAGATACTTTTTTTTCTCTTCTTTAACATTAGGATCTCGAAACTCCTCCCACTTACGTGGGCGGAGGCCTCGCCCTAAAAAAAGATGCTGCTGTAAAAGAGCATTGCAGGAAAAGTGCTTAGACAGAATTACTGTCTTTCCCACCCAATCAAGATACTCGGTCAAATAGTTTATTCATGAAAATGGTCCACTAAGGTACAGAATACTCAACCGAACGGGTATATGCAAAGCAATTTGCGAAAGAAGTGATGGTTTGCTTTCAGTTAAAGTAATGTAGTTTAATTTCTTGTCTGCTAGATAAGTCATAGAAGGAAGTATGTCTTCAAAATTAGTGGCAAGGAAGGTCAAGTTGTCATTCATCTCACCTAATATAAAAAAGAATGTTATGTAGTCAATCATCATGTTGATTAAAGACAAGAGGGAAATATATATATAATTCATATCTAGACCCCAACGCAGACGTTCCCAAATACTGCTGTGAGCGGAGTGGTAAGCTGAACTGCAGAACTTCTTAATTTATTATGGAAATGCAAAAAAGGCAAGAATCTTATTGAAACAACTGAGATAGCATAAAAACCTTGGAAGAGCCAACTTAGCAAAATGTGTAACATACTGCCTTCCATATCCACATTGGCTCCCTTAGCATCTCAGTCCTGTGTATCAGATTCGTATTACTGGTTGGCCATAGAACCCTCACCAATGTCAATCACATCTATACTTACTCACTATACACCTACACATCTATGCTTACTCACTTCTGCACTGCCAATCACATCTATACTTACCAAATGCTAATTGGTTGCTTCACTGTCAACAAAGATCAACATTAGACACAGCTAATGCCGAACCCCATTACAGAGAAAAACTATCAACAAGCATAAAAAATTCTAATATGGCATCTTTGCAGAAATGTAAAAAATTAGAATTGAAGGATCCACATTCATATGGAAGAAAAGGGAATCCAAATATATTTTGGTGATAACAAATTGGGTTCTCATGAGTCACCCCTGCCCTTTGCAGAGACAATTTGGCATGGACAGTCAAGAAGGTAATACATTCTTCAGGTTGAAGGTAGTAGCCTCCCAGGTGGGCAGTCTCACTAAACAAGACCTTTCCAATATATTCCAAAACTTGGAAATCTAGGGTACAAAGTGTCTAAAGAGTATAACATTCCAAAAATGTATCATTGTAGCACAAAGAAAATGGGAAGAATGTGATTAGCACAATCGTAACCCCTTTACACAAGCAATATGACCGCTGATATGAAATTCACTGTTCACTAAAACAGGTACTGCCGGTCTAGTCCAAAAAGAAAATGCCTGCTATGACCCAGGTCTCATATGTGATAATTTTTTCTTGCATCACAGGGAATCCATGAAAAAACTCTCTCATAGGTTAAATACATTTATATGGAGACGAGCATACACCCCTTAAGATGAAATGGCAACTGCTAATTAGCCACTATTATCTACAGCAAATATTCCGAAAATGGTATGGGTAGTATATATTTCTAACATGTTGTTAAATATGTGCTATGAATAATAACGTGTTATTTACACGTTTATGGAAATATACCTGCCATTCATACATTGAGAACAATTTACATTGTGTACTTTGCCTAGGCTTTTCAGAAACATGAACATTTAAAGGGTACAAGCTAATGTACACTTGAGGGGGGTTGTTACGACTTTAGTTTGCAGGTGATTGTGTTTAACTCCATGTTGATAACTCACTAAAAAAATGTAACCAAAAAAACTATAGAGGCAAAATAAATTATATTTGTCTAACGTTTGCAAACAAACCCTTACTATTTAATTTGTATACTGATCTGGGAGAATTTGTTCTTATGGCACTAATGAGCTTTAATTGGCATCATCCAGAACCAAGATTTCAAACTCAGCAATACACGGGAGAGTGACAGAATTAATCCCTTAAACTACGACAAGAAGTGGGCATCCTGAGGAAGACCTAATAATGTATTCTTTCTTGTACAGAATGCAAGAACTAGTACTGATAATCAGTGGAAAATCACCAATAATCTAAGCATTCTTCGTGTAGCCAGAAGGTGTAAAAGGGGTATTGGTTACCATTACTACAAAGGGTTGGATCTTTAGAGTCTCCTAATGGAGGGGTACATATGTTTGGCACTGTTTGTGCAAAACAATACACGGACAACGGCTTTGAGAAGTAGGCTACAGTCTTGCTACGAGATATAAGCAGGTTTCATGAAGGTGAGAATGTGACCGAGGTATAAAAAGCACTTCTCTCTTACCACCCACTGCCACAAATAACTGATTAGGGACAGAAATGAAATAACTGTCAACCAAAAGCCTAAAGTCAGTTGCAATTAGTATAGCAAATTAACACTGAAAGCAAACCGTTCTTTACACCAGAGAATGGCCCCCTGCAATATCGGTACTAAAAAAATAAAAAGTGAAACAGAAACAAAACTGTTGTTTAGAGAAGACAAGAATGGCCTGTACCCTATGAAGGATCCACGGTTTCAGACGTATGCTACTTTGGTAGTGGAGTGGAAGCTGAGGGGTCAAAAAGTGAAATCTAATTCAGTCACTTCCACAGGTCATAAACAACAATGGTAATTCAATACTGTATTCCTCTACTACTCACCTCAGCATATACTTCAGATGAACACACATCCAAAAGATGCAATGGCCCTGTAATGAGTCTTAAAGAGCCACATAGCCCTATCCAGGAACAACTAATTTCTAGGACATAAAAGATTTCCTGAAAAAACACTGGATACATTCACCCAGGCCTTTACACTAACGTTGTGTTGTAATGATTGTATTGTTTTACTCTGTGAGTCGAGTGAGGTCACGCTACTCACAGCCTTATTGTAATGCTTTCTCTGATCATTCTCGAGCGTTGGCACTCCGCTGTTGAGGTCTCCCCAGTAACGCTACTCCTGAACTCCAGTCCTGGGTGTACCATTTACCGGAATAATCCTACTTCAAATCAATCCTGCCCACAGTGTGTGTGTCTTCAACAACTTGGCGACGAGCGGGATCTTTTCCGCACCCACCGCCATATGCTGGCGTTGTACTCGTCATTCCACGAGAGAAGCTTAATACAGCCTTCTACACTTCAGAAAACCCAGCGCAACTACTTTAACTTGGCCCGACTCTTCAAGGTTGGATACATTTATTTAATTTACTTTCCGCTTTCACTAGAGCTTTCTACTCACAGAGACGATTGTGGATTCATTATATGACAGTCAAAGATAACACTTCAGAAAAACATTTCAAGGAAGGCACATGGATCCTATGATGCTCAGCTTCTGCACCCATCTTGTACACCCATCCTAGGCTTTCATCTTCGGGATGAGCAATCAGTGGCCATATTACAGAGTTATTAGGATCAGCATTGGCCGATCTAGTAGTTTCACCCCTTCAGATTATGCTAATAACAGCTGTGCTTCACAGAGTCCTTTCATCAAATTTTTAATTTTTCCATTATCTTTTAAAAAAGCAATGCTAAGCACAGAATATATAGAACTTTGAACATAAGAATCAAAGCATGTTTACGAAATAAAGAGAACAATTTTAAAGTGGTGAAATCCAGTTTTACAAAGTAAATATTGAGATGAGAGGAATAGCACCAACTTGCATAAAGGCAGGAAAATCCATGGAAAACAAAAACAACCTTTGTTTAAACATCTCTAGTAATAAAAAATCAATATGTTCACTACACACATTCTACCACCCTCCAGGGGATAACCTCACCTTCAAAGAACACCTCATGGATATTCTAGCTACAAATGACGGTCAACAAAATATTCAAATATTTTCGGGTGACTTCAACTACCACTGGGATGACCAGAATGACCATGGGGTCAACAGCCTCATAGCTTTCCTCTTAGATGTTAACCGTAACCTAATCTGTAACAGCCCCACACACGACAAAGGCTCAACCCTCAACCTAGTAATCTCCAAAGTTGACTCCACTCAGCTTGAATCAATCAATCAATTAATCAGGAAATTGTAAGCGCGCTACTCACCCGTGAGGGTCTCAAGGCGCTGAGAGGGGTGGTCCGCAGATCTGTTTAAGCGAAGAGCCAGGTCTTGAAGGTCTTCGTGAAGGTGTTCAGGGAAGGGGGCGTGTCTGATGTCTGCCGGTAGCTTTTTCCAGGTCTTGGCTGCAATGTGAGAGATGGATCTCCCACCTGCTCTGGCTTTGTGGCTGCGCGGGGTTTCGGCCAGTGCGAGGTTGGCAGATCAGAGGTTTCTTTTGGGTACGCGGAAGTTGATTCTGTCATTGAGGTATTTGGGTTTGTTGTTGTGTAGGCATTCGTAGGCATGAGTGAGGATTTTCAAAGTGACTCTTTTCTCCATGGGGAGCCAGTGGAGACTTCGTAGGTGTTGGCTGATGTGTTTGTCTCGGCAGTGGTGTTCTGTATTGTCTGGAGTTTACGGAGTAGGGACTTGTTGATGCCGTCGTAGAGTATATTTCCATAGTCCAGTCTGCTGGTGATGAGGGCGTGGGTGACGGTCTTCCTTGACTCAGGGGGGATCCACTTGAAGGTCTTGTGGAGGATGCAGAGGGTGTTAAAGCAGCTGGAGGTCATGGCGTTGACCTGATGGTTCATGGTGAGTTATGAGTGGAGTACGATGCCGAGGTTCTTGGCGTGGTCTGAGGGGGTAGGTGGGCTTCCGAAGGTCGGCCACAAGGTGCTGTCCCATGCAGAAGGGATGGTACAGAGGACATGGACTTCATGCAGCTGTTGGTCATCCAGACTGCGATGTCTTGCATTTCTTTCTGGAAGTTGCGTTTGGCAGTGGTGGGGTCTTTGGTGAGGGAGAGGATGAGCTGGGTGTGATCGGCGTAGGATATGATGTTGAGGCTGTGTTGTCTGACGATGGCTGGGAGGGAGGCCATGTAGATGTTTGATTTGATTTTATAATTTATACAGCGCACGAATGCCCGGAGGCGTTTTGGCGCCAGGGACAGTAGGACCAAATCGTTATAATGCCCATTACGCATCAAGTCCATTTGTGAAGAGCCAGGTCTTCAAAGCTGGATGACATGAGCGATGTGCTACTCTTAATAGGACTTGTGAGGAGGTTCCAGATTTTGATTGTACCCACTAGGAAACTTCTTCCTCCCCAACAAACCTGCTTGAACTTAGGTGTTTGCAGCAAATTGGCATGAGATCTAAGACTCCTGCCTGGTGTATACCATTTCAGATGCGTCTTCAAAAACTGCGGGGCAATGCCTTTTAATGCTTTAAAGGGCAGGCATTGCGATTTAAAAATGATCCTTTTGGCCACTGGAAGCCAATGTAACCCTTCCAATATATGCGCAACCAGCTCATGTCTGGGAATATCAAGTACAATCTTGCTGCTGCATTCTGTAGTCTCTGTAGTTTCAGCAACAGTTGTGCTTGCAACCCAACATTAAGAGCATTGCCATAGTCCAATCTGGACAAAGCGAGGGCTGTGACTAATGTCTTCAGTGCCTCACGAGGGATGAAAGGACGGATTTTCCTAATCATTCTTAAAATAAGCCAAAAGGTAGAAGTTAGCTTATTAATCTGAGCACTGAATGTAAGCTTGTCATCAAAGACAAACCCCAAGTTCTTAACCTTAGAGACTGGGATGGGACAGTTGCCCAGACTATCAGGCCACCATTTTAACGACCAAAAGGAAGGATTGGGGCCTAACAGCATAACTTCTGTCTTTTCCCTGTTTAGTTTAAGACAGTTGGCATGCATCCATTCATTTACCTGCCTCATGCAGTGATTGAAACATTCAGCTGTCGCTTCCAGGTAATTCGAGACCGACACCACCACCTGTGTGTCGTCAGCGTAAGAGATAGCGGAGAACCCACATGTCTAATAATAGAAGCCAATGGCGCCACATATACGTTAAAAAGGGTGGGGCTAAGTGAAGACCCCTGCGGTACCCCACATGGCAGTTTGAATAGTTTAGAGGCAGCATCTCCCAGTTCCACCGAAAAGGTTCTGTCAGCTAAATACAACGACAGAAGCTTCAGTGAGGGCTCATTAAGCCCCATCTCTGCCAATCTACTAGCCAAAATCTCATGATTTACGGTGTCGAAGGCCGCCGAAAGATCTTACAAGATCAAGGCGGCCTTTCCCCCTGCATCAAGGATTATCCTAAGTTCCTCAGCTGCCATGACTAACCCTGTCTCAATCCCATGGCCTTCCCTGAAGCCATATTGGGTGTGGTCCGCAGATTTTATTTATTGATAAATTCTGTAAGCTGGATATTTAAAAGCTTCTCTAGCACCTTAGATGGAAGGGGAATCCTTTAAATTGGACGATGCTAGGCTCCTTTGGGTCTAAATTACGCTTCTGTTTTCCAGGTCTCTGGAAAAATACCCGATTGAATTATCTTAGTGAACAATACATTTAATTGTTCACTGACGAGATCCTGACACATATGATAGACTTTAAGGGGACAAGGATCTGAAGGGGCTCCTGA
This sequence comes from Lissotriton helveticus, assembly GCF_964261635.1. Lineage (NCBI taxonomy): Eukaryota > Metazoa > Chordata > Amphibia > Caudata > Salamandridae > Lissotriton > Lissotriton helveticus. The sequence continues at coordinate 297,666,178 of NC_136067.1, read as the reverse complement.
CTTCATGTTTCCCACCACCTGGATGATCTGATCTAACGGAGGGGGAGGGGGGTGGGGGAGTAAATCCTGCCTTAGTTGTGTTGTTACCCACCCCTAATTTTGCCTGTGTCTGGAGGGGTGTTATAATTGTCTTTAAAGGTTTTATAGACTGAGGAAACTTTATCAGTGAAGAATTTTCCCAGAGTATCGCAAAATTCGGGGCTGCTCGTCACAGGGCCTTTTTCTGAAATGTTGGCTAGTTTTTTCACTGTGGCGAAAAACACCTTTGCAGAGTTTTTAGCTTCTCGAATTTTTGTTGTGGAATAGGTACTTTTATCCTCCATGATCATCTTCTTATAAACTGATAATGACTGAGCATACTCAGCTTTCCTGTCTTGCTCATAGCTAGCTCTCCACTTTCTTTCGGCTCTCCTACAAGCCTGCTTTTGTACTCTAAGCTTTTCTGTAAACCATGGCTCTGACGGGGTTAATCTTTTAGAAATAAAGGTTTTTTTCGGGCCACGATGTCAACGGCTGCTTTGACCCAAGAAGATAGTCTACACGCCGCCTTATTGGTATCAGATTGGAGATTGGTTTAGAGTTCAAGAGTGAATCTTGAAGAACTGATCTACTTATTTTCCCCACACTTGGTAGGTAACCAAGGCTGGCGTACCTGCAGGCTTATACTGTTGTTGGAATGCACTAAGTGAGAACATTATCGCTCTATGATTTGACCACACTACGGGTAACACCTCAATGATTTTAATAGTGGAGATGGAGGTAAAAATCCCGTCTAATGTGTGGCCAGTGACATGTGTCTCCTGTGTAATGATCTGAGTCAAAGAAAAACTGGTCATTGTATCAGTCAGTGAGGTCGTACTCCTATCCCCACTTTTCACTAGATGGTAGTTAAAGTCTCCAAGTACCGTATAGTCTGGTCCACCTAGACTAGACTCCAAAAAGGGACTGATGATATTTAGAAGGGGGGGCCTATATAAAATAAGGCCATTTTGAGTGTAATTGTCAGTCAGCGGAATCTGAAAAGACAGAGTTTCGCAGTCCGCAGAGCTCCCTGCTGCGGATCCCACCACTCGCAAACTCTTTAAAAATGATCGCTCGTCCCCCACCCCGTTTGAGCATTCTGTCTGCTCTAATAATTTTAAAACCCACCGGGAAAGCAAGAGCGAGCTCTGGCTCAGATGACTCATCTGCCCAGGACTCAGTTATAAATGCAAGGTCAACCCCATGAGTTCCAATTACCTCAGCCACCTCAATATTATGTTTAACCAACGACCTAACGTTAATTAGTATTCCTTTAAGATCTGAGATGGTATTTTTATGGCCAGTATTAACTGGGTTTCGCGAGAATGTGAGAGCCTTAATTTTAGAAAAGCTCCATTGCCTCTTGCAGTGCTCGCACTGTTTTGGCTCAGCCTGAAGGTCAACTATCGGGCAACTGGGGTTATCACCCAAAGTGTTGAGCTTACATAGCTCCTCTTTGGTGTACATTAGATTTTTCTGCCCTCCTAAGCAAAACCTAGGGGGTATGGCCCTAGACACGGAACAGGCGCAGATGGGCTTGCGCTGGCGTCCGTTCCGGCATCCAGCTATGTATAGGATGCAGCGGGAAAGACTAGCCCGCTCACCACCCGGAAGTGCCTGTCAAACCGGAAGTGAGTACGAGGAAGATGCCAGAAATGCCCTCCGTTCGATCGGCACTTGCCGTGACAGACCGGGGCGAAATACAATGTGCTATACAGTACAATTACATTTAAAAATGCATATGAAAGAAATTTGGTAAGTGAAGTGAATTAATTTAAAACAGTAAAAGCAGACACACTCGCAGCAATCTTCATCAAGTTAGGAAGAATTAAAAAGATGAACTGAGGCACAATTAGCAGCAGCAGTAGATCGTATAGTTCAGCAGCAATTCAAATTGTAAACACTTGGTCTACGAGCATATATCACAACTGCGTTCGCTCGTACGCAGACAGCCCACAGAAGTGAGGTTCCGTGAATTCTGACCCTGGGTCATAATGGTCGTGGTTCTGTTACGAATTTGGTAACAGCGAACCGTAAACAGTGAGCTCAGCAGGCATGAGTGTTTCCGTCATGTTACATTGATGGATTCACTGTGTATTCGACGATTTCGTTCTGAAACCCTTGGGTTCCATTTTGTGCATGGCAGCCATTTTGTGATTGCCCTCACATAGGCCTATGACTGTGGCTGAACAAGTCTCTGGGACACGTGCACCTTAGCTTGAGTTTGTGCTGACTCCTGTTTGACCTGAAGTGAACTGACCCTGCTGCCTGAAGCTGACCTTGCCAAACCAGTTCTTGCCCTTTAGCTGGTCAAGATAGAAATCAAAGAGCAGGACATTGCTGATTTTATGGTACATGCACACACCTTTCTATCTTGCTTCTCATCTGTTTCTGTTCCTTCTTTTATGGCCTATTTACGATTTGGGTTGAGGTCTTTTATTATGGGTTTGTGTCCAACTTCTTCAAAAGAAGAATGTTTATTATGGGTTTGTTTGATGATTAATTTTGGGCTGAACAAACTGAAAAATGGCCTTGTCATCATGCTCCTGCTTTTGTCGTGGAAACATGTGAGTGGTCAAACTGTAAATAAGGAATGTTTGCCTGAAGCACAATTTTTTGTATAAAAGGGATGGCTTGCTTTGTAAAATTGAGCAGTCTCCTGAGAACATACACCGTGTTGTACTTCTAGGATCTCTGTTACTGGCTGCAGCTAATAAATTTGATCTTTGACGTCACCAAGAAGTACCCCGTGTCTCTGTATGCCAAGACAGGAGAACTCGGAGACACCGGGCGTTTCCCCTGGCGCCGCTGGGTTCTAAAAACCCGGTTCTTCAGAAGTGAACCTACCGCCCCAGATGTTGAAGAGGGTGGTGCTCAGTGATGAACCCTGTGGGACTCCGCATGTGATTTTCGTGGGGTCGGAGAGGAAGGATGGGAGTCTTATCCTTTGGTTTCTTCTGGTGAGGACTGGATCCGATCAGTCTGTTCCTTGTATTACTGCGTCATGTAGTCTGGTGACTAGTGTGTGGTGGGAGACGTGTCGAAGGCCGCTGATAGGTCGAGTAGGATGAGGGCTGCGGAGTGGCCTTGGTCGAGGAGGGTGCGGATGTCGTCTGTGGCGGCGAGTAGGGCGGTCTCTGTACTGTGATTGCTTCGGAATCCGGATTGGGACGGGTCGAGGACGGTGTTCTCTTCAATGAATCGGGTCAGTTTCCTGCTGACTGTTTTCGCTGCAACTTGGGCTGCGAAGGGACGGAGCGAGATTGGCCGATAGTTCTTGAGTTCGGTGGGGTCGGCATTGGATTCTTCTCCAGGGGTCTGACTTCTGCACGCTTCCAGTCATCTGGGAAGGTGCCTATTTTGAAGGTGGTGTTGATGGTGCGTTGTAGTTTCGGTGCGATGGCGGCCGCGGCTCAGTGGTAGATATGAGGGGGGCAGGGGTCGGTGGGGGCCCCCGAGTGGATGCTTTTGAGGGTCGAGGCGGTGTCTTCGGCCGTGATTGTTGTCCCGTTGGAGATGGTGGGCTGGCTGGTGTTTCTGGGGGCATGGGGCTATCTGTGGCGCCTGGTCAATGAAGTTATCATAGAGGTTTTTGATCTTGAGGTGGAAATAGGTTCCAAGCTTATCGCAGAGGTCTTGGGATGGGGTGATGTCTGTGGCTTCGCTGTGTGGGTTGGTAAATTCTTGAATGACACTGAAAAGTTCCTTGGAGTTGGCCAGGATTTTGTTGTGGATGAAATTCCTCTTGGTGGCTCTGATCTGCTTGTGGTAATCCATCATGGCTGCCTTGTAGGTGGTGTGGATTTTGGTTTTCTTGGTGTTTCTCCAGTTCTTCTCCAGGCGCCAGCAGGTGCGTCTGGCTTCTTGGAGACGGTGGTGTTGGGGTTGCATAGTGGGTGAGCTCGTCTGCACAGTTGGCGATCTAGGTGTGGAGTTCTCTGACTGCTTCGTTTGCGTTAGGTGCCCAGGTGTGGTTGTCTCGGGTGAGGGTGGAGTAAATTTGCTCATCGGTAACCTTGCTCCAATTCCTTTGGGGTGGGCGTGGGGCTGGTTTGGGTGCCTTGGGTTTGTTGATGGTGAAGTGTACGCAGTGGTAGTCGGTCAATGGCGGCTGCATTCTGTGGCTGAATTGGACGCCGTTTCCTGACCCCTAGATGGGGTCGAGGGTGTGTCCTGCTCTGTGGGTCGGTGTGTTGACGAGTTGTTTAAGTCAGATGCTGGCGAGGTTGTCACGAAGAATAGTGGACTTAGGGACGCTGGGGTTGTCAAGGTGGAAGTTCAGGTCTCCAGTGGTTATGTAGTTTGTTGAGGTGATGGTGTGGGGTGCGATGAAGTCGGTGATGGTGGTGGCGAAGGGTGTTCTGGGGCCGGGGGGGGATCTGTAGACGAGGGTTTCTCGGAGTGTGGCTTTGGGGGTGGTCTGGCTATGGAAGTGCAGTTGTTCGGCAGATGGGGATAGTTTCGCTGGAGGTGGTGAGGCAGAGAATGCTCTTGTGGGCGATGGCGAGGCCCCCTCCTAGGTGGTTGGGACGGACTTTCCTATGGATCTTGTATCCGTCTGAGGTGGCGGTGCTGATGTCGGGGTGGGGATGCGTTGGTCCAGTTCTCTGTGAAGAAGGCGATGTCGGGTAAGAGAGAGTCGAGTAGGTTCCAGATTTCCATGGTATGTTTGTGTACGTTATGTTGAAGAGGATGCATTTTAGAGTGTCGCTGGTGCTGGCGTCGGCAGTGTTGGATGCCGGGATGGTGGTAAGGGCAGTGGAGGCCGGAGAACTGGCCATTGGTTGTGTTCGGCGAGGCCTGCTGGCATTCTCCAAATCTTCCAGGGTTGAGTGCGAGGAGGATGGTGGTGTGGTAGCGATGGGTAGTGGGTGGTCCAGGGTTCCCGGCCCTGGCCGTGGTCGGGTTGCGTACTGGCGGAGACGGGCTTGCCTTTGGCGCACCTTCGGCGCACATGCTGCGCGTGACCGCACAGTGGCCGCCATTAAGTGGGGGAGGTGGGAGGAAGGAGAGGCTGAGAGGCCGGAGAATTCCGGGGAGGGGGCGAGGCCGCAGGGGCAGCAGCACAAAAGGAACAGGCAGGCGCGAGAAAATAAAAACAGTGGTGGAATTAGAGCAGGACAGAGATGGTCACAATAACAGTGGCAAAACAGGGAAAAACTGAAGGGAAAAAAACTGCTGAGAAAGGTTACGGTGGTTGCAGGCAGTCTGGTTCCAGTGGAGCTGGCAGCAGGAGCTGGCAGCAGCCTTGAACCTCCCAAGTAGGAGGTCGGGGTCTGGAGGCAAGAGACGGCACAATGGAGCTGCGAGGACTGGTGACTGGTCTGACCATCACATCATTACATTCCACGTCATGGAATCAGTTAAACTACTTTCTGCACAACCCACGAGAACGAAGATCTGGAAGAGGAATCAAAAAAACATTGGTTCTGACCTACTCTCAACCTCTAATCCTAACATCCTCCTTTCCCCTGAAGGCCTAGCCGATGTACAAGGTCTGACTAGCCATTACTTCCATTCTATAAACAGGTAATTAGACAAAATAGCTGCTTTACAATTGAAAAGAGTCACCACAAAAGACTTAAAACCCTGGTATGATGGTAGGCTAAATGAAGACAGACGATCACTAAGATTAATTGAACGACGATGGAGATCTACACCATCCTCTGACCACCTCAAGCTACTAAGAACCACAAGAAACTCCTACTTTAGAAAGATCAGATGAACTTAAGTCGACTTCTTCAGTAATCAACTAGAACAAGCCAAGACCCGTCCCAAAAAGCTATTCGAACTAATCAAAGCCCAAATCAAGGGTGTACCTACCCAATTGTGAGGAATAAGCCTCCTTTTTTAGGTCTCGCCTGGAATTAGCATCCGAAGGATGCGTCCAGGCTGGAGACTTAATGTTGCCTGTCTCGGGGGAATGAGGGACACGAGGGTGCCACGCGCTTCTCTGGAGCTGGATTTGACTGCCTGCACGCGCACCCACACTCACGCATGCGCACATACACGCATACACACCCCCCCCGTCGCCGCCGCACCTACACGCACACACAGAGACCCCCACACACACACCAGCGCACCTACACACACGCACGCACACATACAAAGACCCCCCGCCGCCGCCATCGCACACATACATACACACACACACACACACCAGCACCGGACCCCACTCACCGGCTACGCAGGATTTCTCTTTTCTGGGGCGGCGGTAGCGGGGCTCTCCCGATCCATGGGAGCCCCGCCCGACCGCGCCTCTGTTCACTTGGGGCGGCGGTAGTGGGGCTCTCCCGATCCCTGGGAGCCCCGCCCGACAGCGCCTCTGTTCACCCGGTCCCCCATCTCCCTAGCTCACGGGAGCCCCGGGCCGCGGGAGGACTCGGCCTCTTTGCTCCATCCCGGCGGGCAGCCAATCATAGCCCAGCAGCAGGCGGGACTTCCTTCTCTCTTCTGGCCCGGCCCACGTCTTCTCTCCGGTTGCCTGGCTTCCTGCCTCAGGGGTCCGCCAATGGCAGCGCGGCCCCAAGCAGGGAGACGGGCACAGCGTTTCCTCGGGAATCCCGGGCCCGACGGCGGTGATAACTGGGGGCACTCTCGAAAATATAAAGCGAGGTGGGCACTCGCTCGCTTAGATTAATAACAAGCATTTACAATGCAATGGTTTTGCCTTTGTTAAAGTTAGAGCTATTGGCATTGCTCTTGACATTATTTTTATTTATGTTTTTTTTAAACATAAATAAATGGCATTGTCATTTACAATGCCACTAGCTTTATCTCTAGCAAATGACACACACAAACACACACAGAGCCCCCCCACACACACCCACACAGAGCCCCCCGTACACACAGCCACACAGAACCCCCCGCACACACAGCCACACAGAGCCCCCCACACACACAGCCACACAGAGCCCCCCACACACACAGCCACACAGAGCCCCCCACACACACAGCCACACAGAGCCCCCCACACACACAGCCACACAAAGCCCCCCACACACACAGCCACACAGAGCCCTCCACACACCCACACAGAGCCTTCCACACACACCCACACAGCACAAGCAGGCAACAGGGGCACACGGAGGCACAAGCAGGCAACAGGGGCACACGGAGGCACAAGCAGGCAACAGGGGCACGAAAACGAAAACGGAGGCACAAGCAGGCAACAGGGGCACACGGAGGCACAAGCAGGCAACAGGGGCACACGGAGGCACAAGCAGGCAACAGGGGCACACAGAGGCACAAGTAGGCGACAGGGGCACACAGAGGCACAAGCAGGCGACAGGGGCACGAAAACTGAGGCACAAGCAGGCGACAGGGGCACGAAAACTGAGGCACAAGCAGGCAACAGGGGCACACGGAGGCACAAGCAGGCAACAGGGTCACGAAAACGAGCACAAGCAGGCAAAAGGGTCACAAGCAGGAATTGTAATTTAGACGGGGCTGAAGTGGAGAATGGTCAGTAGGGAAGTAGTGCGGCTGGTGCAGTGGTACCAGGCTGAAAGGTGAGAGGGGCTGTCTGCACCCCAGTTTGGACAGTTTCCACTACCTAACAGGGATTGGTGGGAGGGGGCGTACTTCTTGCTTGCTTTAGGGCTGTTACTTCGGGGACGCAGTGCACGCTCTTGCCTGCTGCCTGCTGCCGCCGGGACACGACAACAGGCAGGGAGAGGACAGGCTGGGAGAGGGCAGGGAGGGGACAGGCTGGGAGAGGGCAGGCTGGGAGAGGGCAGGGAGGGGACACGCTGGGAGAGGGCAGGTTGGGAGAGGGCAGGCTGGAAGTGGACAAGCTGGGAGAGGACAGGCTGGGAAAGGTCATGGAAGGGACAGGCTGGGAGAGGGCAGGCTGGAAGAGGACAGGCTGGGAAAGGGCAGGGAGGGGACAGGCTGGGAGAGGGCAGGCTGGGAGTGGGCAGGCTGGGAGAGGGCAGGCTGGGAGAGGGCAGGCTGGGAGAGGGCAGGCTGGGAGGGGGCAGGCTGCGAGAGGGCAGGCTGCGAGAGGGCAGGCTGCGAGAGGGCAGGCTGCGAGAGGGCAGGCTGCGAGAGGGCAGGCTGCGAGAGGGCAGGCTGCGAGAGGGCAGGCTGCGAGAGGGCAGGCTGGGAGAGGGCAGGCTGGGAGAGGACAGGCTGGGAGAGGACAGGCTGGGAAGCAGAGAGGGTCTTAACTGAGAAGTCTGCCAGCGCGGAGCTCTCCGGGGCGCAGAGCAGCAGCAGGGCCCAGCAGAGCAGGGCGGGGGGCGGCAGGGGCTCGTAGAGGTGTCTCCTGGGGCAGCCGCCCAGGTCCACCATGGTGCGGCTCCGAGCCCCAAGCCTATGGTGGTGGTGCTGCTGCGCTCGGCTAAGGTCCTAAGACGGGCAGTCGGATTTTCGTGTGTACGGGTTGTAGTGTGGGATTAATCTCTCGGGCCTGTGAAGTACTCTATGGTGGCCCTCAGCAGTCTTGGGGACCGGTTTTCCAATAGTGAGCCAGCAGGGCTAGAAAGACAGCAACTCTATTCAGCCTCTTGGGCTAGAATGACTTGCACAGGGTGATAAGTGCTCCGGTTGCAACAGACAGGTGAATCAGGCGAGGTCATCAAGTGGGCCCTTCGAGCCCGGGGAGCCAGTGGAGGGGGGGATAGTTGTTGGTCTGGAACAGTAAGTGGAGGGGTCGAGGGGCGACAGACCCGATCTGTATCGGGTGGTTTATTATGGGGCCCCAGCTAGCAGGAGCCAAACAGCAGGACCACTTCACCAGGGGTGCTGAAAACCACAGGATATCAATAGATGATCAATACAGTCAGCGGTGGAGGGGGTGGAGAGCACCCAGCGCCTGCAGTAGTCCTTCGAGGCCAGGTGCAGAACCCACAGCAGTGTCTGGCCCTCCGTTGTGCAGACAGAGGCAGGCATGCGCACCACCCCAGGGGGTTGTTCAAAGTGATCAGAGTATCATAAGTCCCAAGCAGGGTGCCCTGCAACTGTGTTTAGTAGATGAGTCAATGGGCATGCGGTCCAAGGGGGGAGACCCCGTAGCCTTGTTTGTGCTGCAGATAATACGGGGCAAAGCTCTTGTGGCAGTCTGTAGTAGGCCTCCTTCAATGAGGAAACAGCTCACCGAGCCCCCTCCTCACTTCAAACAGTGAAGCATCCAGTCGGCGATTGATTTGGGCTTCACATGGTCTGCAAGCGAAGGCCCCCGCGCACAGGCGGGGCTGCCAGCACTCCTCAGCTGCTTCGGCACAGAAAGCCCCCCGGTCTTAATCACCCAGGCTCAGGGCTGCCCAGTGCTCCAGCAGGGCACCCACTCCCAAGCGCATCAGGGGAGGAATCGGAGCCAGGCAGGTCTGCGATCAAAAGGCCTGCAGCATAGAGAGAGTCTCTGGTGTGCCCTCGCCGCCCCAAGGGAGCAGCGCTCATGCTCCAGTCGGGCCTCCCCTTCCAGGCGTCTTGGGGTGGGGAAAGCAGTGCCAGACGGGTCCGCCAATGCAGGGCTCACCTCGGAGGTCTACTGTGCAGGAGTGGTCTCTGTCACTCCCCGTCCTATCTGCAAAGCAGCCTACACAGTTCCGAGCCAGCAGGTTACGGGCGGCAAGACCTCACAATGGCCCTTTTCGGTGCGGGCCTCCTATGGGTCGGGACAGGGGCAGGGAAACTCATGGGCACCAGACGCTATCGCCACCCATCCTCACTGGCTTCACCCCGTCCCCAACTGAGGCCCCGGCTGGAGGGGCACAAAGGCCGGACCAGGCCGCAGCCGGGGCCTCGAGTAGGCCACTCTGCTGCTTCCCCGCCTCCCTCCCGGGGTGCCGTTCTTACCTGCTGGATGGGGGTGTTGGGCCCCGGAAACCTGCTGGAGCCGTTTCGGTAGGGTGAGGGGGCCAGGAGCAGGAGCCGGAGTCGGGTCCGAGTGGAGTGCGGCCGCCGCGCTGACTGTGTCCGGGCTCCGGGGGCGGGGAAGGAGTGGGGAAGAGCCGTAGGAGGAGTGAAAGGCGGGCACCCCCGACAGAGCCACCCCCAGCCGCGCCCCCCGGCAGGGCAGGCGAGCCCCTCTCCTCCCCGGCGCCATGCCGCCGCCCCCTGCCCTGTGCTCGCGGGCGCTGAACTCTTTTCACGGGGGTGACACGCAGAGAAAGCTCGCTGCGCCAGGTGGCGAGCTCATTACATGGCTGCTGCTTTTAATCGCTGTTTAAAATGCGATCAGCGAGCCATGAGAAAACCAGTGATTGACAGGGGAAATCTGACATTGTGTGTACAGTAACCGATTCCGCAGAATGCAAGATGTCTGCCTTAATCCCTAATTAAGAGCCCGAGTTACAATTTTAAAAGCAGGTTTAACTTCGTCACTCGACCCCGCATCACATTTAAACTCATGGAAATAGGAGCTGCACTTTCATCGCCAGTTATTAGACAGTGGACAAAGGGCCCCATCTCAAAAAAGAGAAGGTCAGAAAGGCGGGTGGCGGCAATGCCGGACCAGATTCGGGGGCGTTCCCGGCTTTCGGCTGACGTCGCGTGACGTCGGCAAAAGCCAAAGAATCGCGGGAACGCCCCCGAATCTGGTCCGGCATTGACGGAGAGGCCCCTCATCCAATGGCTAGGCTCCATTTATGGAGCCAGCCAATAAATGACGAGGGCCGACCCAAACCCCACTACAGTTCTCATCAGGTTTTCGCCTGCGCGAAAAAGCTGCGCAGAGCGCAGCTTTCGCCAGGCAAAACCTAAAAAGGGGCAAATAACGCCGGGTGGGCACCGGCTGGGATCAATAGCGCTCCCAAGCGCTAGCAGGACATCAAGCGTTCCCAAGCGCTTAGAAGGGCAGAAATAAGGCGCTAGGGACCACAGAAAAGCGATCTCAAGCGCTAGGGGCAAGATAAAGCGCTCCCAAGCGCTAGGGCGACCACCACCGGGTCCACGCTCCTGCAGCCATTCAGCAACGCCGTGCAGCTGCCCATAGACCAGGTACAAGGCTCAGCCTAAGTTGATTGTTCTGCAGGTCTCTCGGATAGGGGGCAGGCTAGGGGCAGACAGCGAATGGCGACCGACCTAAGCGAAGGAGGGAGTTGGCTCTGTGGAATGTCATCAGGGAATGTGACTGGGACATGAGTGTACATACATCAGGCGGTATGCATACCTCGAAGCTTCTCTTCCCGAACATTATTAGTATGCAGGGGCATATGTGGGCCGAGCCATTCAAATCTCTGCAGATCTGTTGTCAGTCACTAATAATCTATACTCTGATTCCTGCTGTGGGATGAGTGTGTTACAAATCACATGCGAACATAACAATAACGGGTGCATTCGAAAACAAACAAGGACATCAGCACACACCCTTTTGCATTATTCAGCTGCATGCGCTTTGTAGTCTGAGTGTGTTACTGCTGCCTATAAGGGCATCCGAGTTGCTTCTAAGCTTATGCATTGTTCGGCCATTGCATAGTCTCTTTTACCAGTCAAGTAAATAGTAGCATTTGTGTTCACAGTGCAAGGATTGAATAACTTTCCGAACTAATGCTTCTTGTAAAAGGAGTTTCCTTGAGTTGAAATACTGAATACGAGTCACTATCTTTTTCGATAGTCGAGTCACTGTTTTTTCAGTATAGGTCACTTATTTTTAGGTTCGAGTCAGCGAGACCATGCGTCTCTCTTGCGAGGCACTGTTGTATACAGTAAATGGCTTGTTTCTTTTTGTAACCATGTTTTCTGGTGTTCTAATAAAGACATTTAACCATCTTAAGAAGGTGGGAGCAAATCCACCATTGCTTGTATGCGAAGGGGCTTTGAGTGGTGTTATTGTAAACAAACAGGAGTTACCACGGAAACGCATATATATCCCACAACCCAGAAAATGGCTTTCACATTCTCTTGTCATTTTTCTGGCATTCTGTGTGGCAGTTGCGACTTCCTCACTAATCCCTTTGTTCGTTTCCCAGTAGTAAGTGAAAGGGCGAGTTGTGTGGGCCCGCAGCGTGGCCTCGAAACCTTCAAATCGACCAGTCAATCCATCCCTTACAGCCACGTGCTAATTTGGCCATTATTAATTTTTTATTTTAAGTGACAGTGCCTGGAGAGAGCGCGAACATGCCCCCCCTGGGAGCCCTATTGGAGCCCTGCAAACCCGAGACATACGGGTTTGTGTCACCAAAACACAAACAAAGACATTTCACATTCTTGGCGATGCTTTTCCTGTCACAATACTGTGGAATAGAAAGCAAGAAACTGCACAGGGATTTGATCTAATTCTGGCTTTAAGGGTTAGAGGGGCAAGTTACTTCCTATATTTTTGTAATTTAGGAGCTTTAAGTATGCCCAGGAATATGTCCTGCGCTATCAGTACTAATAAAATGGAGGTGCACTTCACTGACATTGTCAGAGGATAGGTGATGGGGCTACGTGATATGAGGCAGTTTGACAGGTACAGTTAAGTTTAAGAAGCTATCATAGCACAGCCATCTTGCAGTCCGCTCGTTTCAAGAAGCCTGGTATACTTTTGATTAACAGTACTAACATTTCTGAACAAGAACGCAGTACTTTTAATGGTACAGTGCCATTTCTCATCATTTGGCAGATTTAGGCCATTATATTTTAAAGTGATTCCCTAGCAAATAAGTAACCATGATGATTAGTCATCAATTGAAATGATTTTAAAGATTGAGTGGTATTAAGTCCCTCCTCGTGTAAAACCAATAACGTGTCAGAGGGACAATGACACCAAAGGATGAAAGGCAGAGGCTGCCCAGCAGAGATGTGAACCTATAATCTGCAGAGAAAAACACACACACACACACACACAAATACATAAATAAATACACACACACATACAAACACACCCACACACAAACACACACGCACACATACATACATACAAACACACACAAACAAACCCAAACACATAAATACGCACGCACACATACATACACACGCATGCACACAAAGTCACTGAAAACAAGCATTGAAAATGCAATAGGTCTCGCAATAGAAGAGTTTGACATTTTTCGTTTTGCAAATGGATGAGTGACACCTATAGCATTTGGAATGCAACATGTTTTGTATTTACGTGACTTATATGGCAGCTCTGGTCGTTATGCTACATCTCTAGATAGTTTTATCTTTCGCAAATGTGACACCTATTGTAACACAATATGTGTTGTGAGGGTGAGTGAGGGTGAGGGGTTGAGGGTGAGGGGTTGAGGGTGAGTGAGGGTGAGGGTGAGTGAGGGTGAGGGGTTGAGGGTGAGGTGTTGAGGGTGAGTGGATCTGGGGGATATGGTGGTGGTGGATGTGGTGGTGGTGGTGATGGTGGATGTGGTGGTGATGGTGGTGGATGTGGGGGTGGATGTGTTGGTGGATGTGGGGGTGGGGGTGGTGGAGGTGGTGGATGTGGTGGTGATGTGGTGGATGTGGTGGTGATGTGGTGGATGTGGTGGTGATGTGGTGGATGTGGTGGTGGTGGATGTGGTGGTGGTGGATGCGGTGGTTGTGGAAGTGATGGTGTTGGGTATGGTGGATGTGGTGGTGGTGGATGCGGTGGTGGATGAGGTGGTGGATGCGGTGGTGGATGCGGTGGTGGATGTGGTGGTGGATGCGGTGGTGGATGCGGTGGTGGATGTGGTGGCGGTGTATGTGGTGGTGGTGGATGCGGTGGTGGTGGATGCGGTGGAAGTGGTGGATGCGGTGGAAGTGGTGGATGTGGTGGTGGATGTGGTGGTGGATGCGGTGGATGTAGTGGTGGTGGATGCGGTGGTGGTGGATGTGGTGGTGGTGGATGCGGTGGTGGTGGAAGTGGTGGTGGATGTGGTGGTGGTGGATGTGGCGGTGGTGGATGTGGCGGTGGTGGATGTGGTGGTGGTGGTGGTGGATGTCATGGTGGATGTGGAGGTGATGGTGGATGTGGTGGTGGTGGTGGATGTGATGGTGGATGTGGTGGTGATGGCGGATGTGGTGGTGGATGCGGTGGTGGATACGGCGGATGTGGTGGTGGTGGATGGGGTGGTGGTTGTAGTGGATGGGGTGGTGGTTGTAGTGGATGTGGTGGTAGATGTAGTGGTGGTGGGTGCGGTGGTGGTGGATGTCATGGTGGATGTGGAGGTGATGATGGATGTGGTGGTGGTAGTGGTGGTGGAGGTGATGGTGGATGTGGTGGTGGTAGTGGTGGTGGAGGTGATGGTGGATGTGGTGGTGGTGGTGGTGGTGGATGTGATGGTGGATGTGGTGGTGATGGTGGATGTGGTGGTGGATGCGGTGGTGGTGGATGCGGTGGATGTGGTGGTGGATGCGGTGGTGGTGGTGGATGGGGTGATGGATGTGGTGGTGGATGTAGTGGTGGTGGTGGTGGTGGATGCGGTGGTGGTGGTGGTGGATGCGGTGGTGGTGGTGGATGTGGCGGTGGTGGATGTGATGGTGGTGGATGTGGTGGATGTGGTGGTGGATGTGGCGGTGGATGTGGAGGTGATGGTGGATGTGGAGGTGATGGTGGATGTGGTGGTGGTGGTGGATGGGGTGGTGGTTGTGGTGGTGGATGTGGTGGTGGGTGCGGTGGTGGTGGTGGATGCGGTGGTGGTGGTGGATGCGGTGGTGGTGGTGGATGCGGTGGTGTTGGATGTGGTGGTGGTGGATGTGGTGGTGGATGTCATGGTGGATGTGGAGGTGATGGTGGATGTGGATGTGGTGGTGATGGTGGATGTGGTGGTGGATGTGGTGGTGGTGGATGCAGTGGTGGTGGATGCGGTGGTGGTGGTGGATGCGGTGGTGGATGGGGTGGTGGTTGTGGTGGTGGATGTAGTGGTGGAAGTGGTGGTGGATGTGGTGGATGGAAGTGGTGGTGGATGTGGCGGTGGTGGATGTGGTGGTGGATGTGGCGGTGGATGTCATGGTGGATGTGGAGGTGATGGTGGATGTGGTGGTGGATGTGGTGGTGGTGGTGGATGTGGTGGTGATGGTTGATGTGGTGGTGGATGCGGTGGATGTGGTGGTGGATACGGTGGATGTGGTGGATGCGGTGGATGTGGTGGATGCGGTGGATGTGGTGGATGCGGTGGATGTGGTGGATGCGGTGGATGTGGTGGATGCGGTGATGGATGGGGTGGTGGTTGTAGTGGATGTGGTGGTGGATGTAGTGGTGGTGGGGGTGGTGGTGGTGGTGGATGCGGTGGTGGTGGATGCGGTGGTGGTGGATGTGGTGGTGGTGGATGTCATGGTGGATGTGGAGGTGATGGTGGATGTGGTGGATGTGATGGTGGATGTAGTGGTGGTGGGTGTGGTGGTGGATGCGGTGGTGGTGGATGCGGTGGTGGTGGATGCGGTGGATGTGGTGGTGGTGGTGATGGTGGATGTGGTGGTAGTGGTGTATGTGATGGTGGATGCGGTGGTGGTGAATGTGGTGGTGGATGCGGTGGTGGTGGTGGATGCTGTGGTGGTGGATGGGATGGTGGTTGTGGTGGATGTGGTGGTGGATGTAGTGGTGGTGGGGGTGGTGGTGGTGGATGCGGTGGTGGTGGTGGATGCGGTGGTGGTGGTGGAAGTGGTGGTGGATGTGGTGGTGGATGTGGCGGTGGTGGACGTGATGGTGGTGGAGGTGATGGTGGATGTGGTGGTGGATGTGGTGGTGGATGTGGTGGTGGATGGGGTGGTGGATGGGGTGGATGTGGTGGTGGATGTAGTGGTGGTGGGTGTGGTGGTGGATGCGGTGGTGTTGGATGTGGTGGTGGTGGATGTGGTGGTGGTGGATGTGGCGGTGGATGTCATGGTGGATGTGGAGGTGATGGTGGATGTGGTGGTGGATGCGATGGTGGTGGATGCGGTGGATGTGGTGATGGTGGATGCGGTGGTGGTGGTGGATGCGGTGGTGGATGGGGTGGTGGTTGTGGTGGTGGATGTAGTGGTGGTGGATGCGGTGGTGGTGGAAGTGGTGGTGGATGTGGTGGTGGTGGATGCGGTGGTGGTGGATGCGGTGGAAGTGGTGGTGGATGTGGTGGTGGTGGATGTGGCGGTGGTGGATGTGGTGGTGGATGTCATGGTGGATGTGGAGGTGAGGGTGGATGTGGTGGTGGTGGTGGATGTGATGGTGGATGTGGTGGTGGATGCGGTGGATGTGGTGGTGGATGCGGTGGATGTGGTGGATGCGGTGGATGCGGTGGTGGTTGTAGTGGATGCGGTGGTGGTTGTAGTGGATGTGGTGGTGGATGTAGTGGTGGTGGGTGTGGTGGTGGTGGTGGATGCGGTGGTGGTGGATGCGGTGGATGTCATGTTTTTGTAGGCTCACAGCCAATTGATTAATATATCTACTCGGCAATAACTTCTTTAAATGGGTCTGGCACTCTTTACTCATTAAAGAGACAAATGATTCTTCCCATCACACCGCATTAAATAAAAATTACCAACTGGAAAAATGTGGTATTCTTCAGGATATGAGACATGACCAGAAAGCTTAAAAAAAATACTGGACTCAGGTAAAAAAAAAAAAAAAAAAAAAAAAAAACTTCAAAGCAGCAGATGTACTTTATCGAAAGTTAATATTAAAAGTTAGTATCTGCTCGGTTCCTGGAACTTATACCCAACTACGGCCTGGAAACGTAAATATAAATAAATATTTCCTAACGGCATAAAAAAAACACTTGCAGAAATAATGCAAATTCATTTTCAGTGGCTGTGCATGTAAAGGTCAATGTGTTTTACTTATGTCGTAGGTCTGTATTTGTTGGCGCTATTGGCGTTATAAATGGCAATTATTTTTACGTATGTGTTAAGGAGTTAAATGACTGGGACATTGAGAGTAACTGAAAGGCACCGAGGGCAAGAGAGGGCAGATTGTGTGAGGGTGAAACAGGTCCACATCATGACGGAATTGAGGGTTGAATGAAGAAAGAGGTGGCTAATTTAGCAATAAGCCGATAGCCAGCAAGAGCCGATGCAAGAGTTAGCTATGACTGCAGCACCAGGGCACCGGAAGGTTGATGGACAGGTGGGAGGGGCCAGAGCAAATGGCAGGGGGAGATACAACTCACCTGAAAGTTTTGCAGGAGGAGAGGAAGAGATGAACTGAGGGCCTCAAGTAGGGAGGGCAGTGGGAAAGACTCATGGGGAGAGGAGCCTGTTCGCGAGTTCTGGGATAGCAGAAGAGACAGGCTCAGAGAGAGAGGAAGTGTGGCAGACTGAGGTTAAAATGTTTTGGGGGTAGTTGGGGACCGTGTGGGATGGTGTGCAGGGGAGGGAGGGGTGCAAAGACATAGGGTATAGACGCTGATAGACACTTAGGAGCAGCAAAGAAGAGATGTATGTTTAGGAGCACACTGTGTGCTGGGAGCAAGACATGACTAGCCTGCATTGAAATACCTGTATTTTCGGGCATTCTCTTGGTCAGGAAGTAAAGGGCTTTGTTAAACGAGGCGCTTTTACTTACTTTCGCTTTTAGTGCAACGAGGGTGGAAAGTGACGGGCAGGAGAGAGGCTGGGGAGCGGAACTATTGGGGCGAGAAGTTGAAAAATGTGATTCACTTTGTGACAGCAGGGGCACCCCTCTCCACTGCCACGGCATTAATCAAGGCACTTTGGTGACACCCCGGGTGGCTAATAAGGCAACTGGGAAAGTGCTGCGAAATCCAAAAGCAAGCGCACAGAGTGGTCCCGACTGTACCCGTGCTGAGGGAGGGAGGCGAGGGAGGGAGGAGAAATACGAGCCGGCCTGCCGGCCGTGAGACGTGTGAAGACGCGGGAGGGGGCGGAGCGGGGAGAGCGGCATGTGGGTGTGAAGAAGCCGGGGCCTTTGAAGTGAAGCTAAGCTTCACTTCAAAAGGTGTCGGAGGAATGCGGCTGAGGGAACAGACGGCGATTGCGGCTGAGGGAACTGATGTGCACGCGCTTTTAAGCTCAATGCACATGCGCATTGAGCTTAAAAGTCACGGGCACTGCAAGGAATCGCCACGATTCCTTGCTTGTTAGTTAAAGGTTGTTTAAGCCGCAATAGTCTCGCAAGCTCGATGCGCATGCGCATCGACAGGCGAGACCTAAAAAGGACCACTTAACACTAGGTATCCATTACATTAAACAATGTTCCATGTGTAGCGCTTAACATAAAAGCCCTTTATAACTGACACCTATTACATTTTTTAGGAGCAGAAAACAATGTTCTTTATCCTCTAAAAGGCAACGAATGAATAGCCCCTGACAACTATCCAACACTGCCTGAACATTCTAGCCATCCTAGCTGCAGAATCGGCTCTTCCCTGTATACCCGACCATATTGTATAATGCTATTAAAACAGACACTTTTAAGGTCGTTCCTGAGCAGCGCATGTGCTGCTCTTCGAAGCACGATGTATTCAGGTATGGACTTGTTAAGATAAGCTTGCAGTTTTGTCCTATAGCTGAAGGTTGGTAGGTTGGGGAAGTAGTGTCTGGGGCGTCCTTTAAACAAGCATTTGCAATGCAATAGGTCTCATTTTTGCGAGAGTTTAACCTTTTCCATGCTCCGGTGCTCATGACGAGCTCAGCTCGTCATGGGCCATGGAACGCTCAGGTGCGGGGAGAATTCCCCTGCTGTGCTGAGCGTTCCACGGGAACCAATGCACCTGTGACGAGCTGAACTCGTCATGAGCACAGGAGCACTGTAGCTCATGACGAGCTCAGCTCGTCATGAGCATGGGAGCGCTGTGCGCGTCCCCCTCTCCCCCAGCACAGCGGGGGAATTACCCCCGCAGCGAAGGGGCTAAGCTATTAGCATTGTAAATGTTTAAAAACAAAAACATAAATAAAAGGCATTGCCATTTACAATGTCAATAGCTCTAACTTTAATAATGCGAGACCTATTGCATTGCAAATGCTTGTCATTATGAAGACATAAACCATAAAAACCGACCTGCTCAACGACCTTTTATCCCTTACTGACACACAGAAGAACACCTTACTGCCCCTGACAGGTGCCCAATTCAAACGCTCTGCAAAATTCAACCTTAAAAACAACGCATCCTGGTCCTCCTTCAACACTTACAGCGAAGATACTACACTAAAAACGCTAACTGCTTTGAATCCCTCCAGCCACTTCACAGACCCTCTTCCCGCAAACTACTTAAAAGACTTCATTCCACTGTTTCTACCTCTTTGGACCAAGATTATAAATACCTCCCTCCTTCAAGGAACCATCTCAGAAATCCTTAAAACAGGTCAGGTATCCCCTATTCTAAAGAAACTAATGTCCGACGCATCGGACTTAAATAACTATCGCCTGATATCCAACATCGCCACTCTGGCCAGGCTCTTGGAAAAATATGTTCACACGCAGCTTAGCAACCACATTGGTATTGGTTGAGCAGGTTGAATTGTTCAATCAGGCTTCCGTGCAGGTCACAGTACGGAATCAGCAAAGACCCACATAATAGACAGTGCACTAAAAATCCTTGACTTACTAATCTTACTTGACCTGTCATTAACAGTTGACACCGTCAAACACGACAACCTGCTAGAGCTCCTGAAGCACAGAATGGGAGTATCTTGATCTGTGCTTACTTGGTTCACCTCTTTCCTCCAAAATAGATCTCAAAGATTCAAGGCCAATCAATCCTTATCCAACCCCGCCCCAGTCACCTTAGGAGTACCCCCGGGTTCTTCACTTTCACCCACACTTTTCAAACTTTTCATAGAACCATTCACCGAACTTCTCAGTCTCTCCAATGTCCACTTTCACATGTACGCAGATGACACCCAACTCTACATAAAGATCCACTTACTTGAGGACATCAAATCTCTCAACTCAACGCTACAAAGAACTCAAATATGGCTTGCCGAAAACCATTTGAAACTAAACTCCCTCAAAACTGAATTCCTCTTAATCGCCCCCCCGCCCCAACCAATCGTCCATCATCCTCGACTGGATGAAGCACCTAACAGCACTCAAAGGGCAACCTCTCATTGTCGACGCAGCGAAATCTCTGGGAGTGTCGCTGGACAGAAACTTAAAGATGCAGAAACATATCAGCACTTCTACAAAAGGAGCACATTTCCACACTAACATCCTGAGAAGACTGAAACCCTTCGTGCTAGCAAACGACTTCAAACAGGCAGTTCAAGCCCTAGTAATCCCAAGAGTGGAATATGGGGTTGTCGCCCTATGCGGCCTCTCCAGATCGACAACGGCACCACTAAGAGCCTCAATTAACTCAGCTGCTAGACTCATCACAGGCTCAAAAAGAAACTGTCACACCTCCCCAGTCCGTAGAGCCCTCAACTGGCTACCATTCGAGGCTAGAATTCATCTGAAAATCGCATGTATGAAGCACAAGGCCTCAAAGTTATCTAGGTCAGAAACTGGTACTCTCTTGTGGTAATAGATCCTCCAGGAGCTCCAGGAATCTTCTACTGAAACCACAACGATTTGCCAAGAAGCAAACTTACAACCGGACCATCTCAGGAATGGTTCCTAGGATTTGGAATACTTTGCGCACAGAAACAAGACAGAACCCTTCTACTGCCTCCTTCAAAAAAGAAGTGAAATCTATTCTCATGGCTGAATTTACTTGAATTACTTACTGATCACTGTAATATAATTACTAGTCTGTATTAGTGATCACTTTGTATTTGAATCACCTATATTTTTATTTTTATATGCTTGTACCTGTTTCCAACATCTGCCCTGTAAAGCGCTCTAATACACTCAAGGATCTTGTTCGTGCTATATAAAACCTTAAAAATAAATAAATAAAATAAACCTATTGCCTTAGTAACCCGGCGTGAAAAGAGATTGAAAGTCGGGACTAAAGGCTCTAGTCAATACGAAAAATAGAAAATGCAGAGTTTCACATAACAAACATCAGAAATTAAATCCAAAGTTACTCCCAAAATAGAATTTTTTGCAAGGCAGAGATCTGCTTATACTAGACCATTGCTGCTTGTTATATCTTATGATACAAACTGCCATGCTAAAGTTGACATAGTTCTGCATGTCAAGACAATGTCCAGGGGTACTGGTAGCTCTGTTGGGAGGAGTGAATATGGCCCATTACAGCTGGATCTTAGGGGTCCACTAAGAAAAGAGGAATTACCTGGGCAATTGATAATTCCGGGTCCAACTGCCCCAGTAATTCCTCATTTTGGCAAGACTTTCATCAGGACGTTTCAAGTGTTTTCCCTAATTGAAAACTCTTAGTGAAAGTAAAAAATAATTCAAAATTGGAATGGTCAATGCCACTACTGGCCCCATCAGAATTAAGAGCCTAGGCTTAATGACAGCCTTAGCGTAATCAAGAAAAAAAAATTGAAAATTCCAAATGAGTTTGTAATGACTTCCAGGTGAACCAAGCCGACAATGAAAGCAGTCTGAATTATTCAGATATATATTAACAAAAGTCAATATGCTAAAACTGACAGCATGGGCTAGTAACAAAATTACAACAGGAAAGCCTCGGAAAACCAGATGTGAATGAGTTAGAGGAGCTAAACTACAAGACAATCTTTACAAATTTACAAAGACCATGAGATATCTTTTGTGACACTAAAGATGCACACTAAGAGGTCGCTCATGAGTTGCATCACAACAGTAGGGTGGTAACTCTCACCTGAAACTACCTTGTCTGTGTGCATTCTCCCTGCCATTAATTACCATGAAAACTGGAACAGGGTTACATTTTTCACTAATGATTGGTCCCTTAAAATGGTACTGTGATCATCAGTGTGACTTGCTCTGGACAAAAGCAATAAGCACTTTGAAGATGACAGACATTCAGTACCAACTAAAAACAGGACAAAAACACACAGACAAAATGAAAGTCCACCAACAAAGATTAAACTATCGTCAAATGGGAGGGATGAAAAAACAGATAATACTTGCAAGGACGGCAATTCATCGAAATGTCAGGAATAGCATAAGTGACATTACATGCCATGTGACCTCCGCCTGATGTCACAGGAAGTGACATCACAAACTTTGACCTGGCGACAATACAAGAAGTGACATCACCTGCCCTTTGACCCTCCCGATGATGTCATAAGAAGTGAACTCGTAAGGCATTTGAGCTGATGACATCACAGGGAGTGATATCACGTGACCTATGGACTTCATGCAATCGAAGGAAGAGACTTTGCATGACTTTTGGCTTGGTGGCATCACAGGAAGTAATGCATCTTATGTTTGGTAACTTACATCACACACAGAAGCTGGAAAATCTCTACAGCTACAAATGAAGTACCCTATAGACAGACATTCTTCAAATCCTGTTGAAAATACAGCTACATACATTGCTTCAAGTAGTATCTTCAGATATACAATTGAGAAAATGTAGCATTTTATTTTATTTTATAAAATGTTATATAGCGCGATTAAGAACCTATCAAACAGTGTACAACAATGGAAAATATGCTAGTCAAGTTAAAATCGGCCCATTATCAATATTGAATAACTTATAAAATGGGAAGGTTGATGGGCTTATAATGTTCAGAACAAGTTCACTTTATCATTTGTTTTAGAAACTAAGAGTGCCATGTAATTAAATCTCAATCTTGGAACGTATATAACAGTGCAATTTAACGCAGGTCAAGTTCTTCCAACAACCTTCCTTTTCATGATATGGTATACACACTTCTAAACCTGTGGAGCCATTGAAACATTCTAGGTTTCCTATCATGAATTGCTTCTACAGAAACCATGCACATCACTGACACGGTACTTGTGTTGCTCAATAATGTGCTTCTTCTGCTTGAGCATACCTTACCAGCAACAAACATCTTATCTAACAGCCACAATGCCCAAAGGCATGAATGCTTGCTTAACAAATGCAGATTTTACAGTCCACGTTTAAAAATGACTCCATTAATCACTGCTACGAAAGCAACACTTTCCACATTTTCAAAATCCATCTCACACACGCACATACAGAGACAATGAATCATACGTGTGTAAATCAGTGTACAGAAAATGTTACATAAGGCAAAGACTGCTAGGTGTGGGATTCACACGTCATCCATACTGGTAGGCATACTGGTCTGGAGAAGAACAAACTCATGATTTAGAACATAACATAGTGGTTAGGGTTGGCTTTTATAATAAGAATGTCTTTCTACCCAAACAAACCTTTCTTAGCAACATCAGTACAGAAACACTGGGGAAAAAACATAACTTTCGAACCTGTACATGGAACTTGCATGCAGCTCTTAGATGTCAGATCATATTTCACTGTGCTAGGTTATAAATGTAAGTTATGAACTGCACAGTAACATCAGAATCTCTGTGACAAAAACAGTAACCCACTGAACTATCCACATAAAACATTGTTCTTTGATATGCATGGTACAGGCTCTTTGGAGCAGTCGTATTACCCCACTGCGCTACCTTAGATAAGTGAAATCGGCCACTAGACAAAACTCCCATCTCTCTGAGGTACATTAAGAAATCACCAGAGTTAACTTGACACTTTTATTGTTGCTCAAAAACTGTTAGGATACAAGAAACATGGAAGTGCTTTTAAAACTTCTGCACTGCTACAAAACTGTCCCGCACTAAAAAAACCTGCCCCCCCCACCCTTCCAGCCTGCCGGGGAAGCAACCGCCTGTCGCCTGATGCCCAGTACAGCCATTCCGGCCATGTTGTTGTTCAACACTGACAATGTTGCATCAGTCCACCAGCACTGACCGGCGTGTGCATGCTGTGGCTACACGGATGCACTGTTCAACATAAAACAATAGTAATCAATGTGTTATTCACGTTACCTAAACGATGGCTAGACTGCTAGTAGGGTTGAACCTGAAATATGTGCTCTTTAACAATTATTTCTGACGTTTTGCAGCAGGACATTTGAAAATATTTTGTCAACTCCAAAAACAGATCATCTTATCTTACCTTACTTATTGCTTCTGTTAGAGGTATGGGCAGGCACGCAGCTCATACGAGTCACAAGGACTGGCACCACCACAAGGGCAGTCGGAGAGTCAAGGTTCTAGGCTCACTCGGACACCATCTGTCCCGGGGCCCGCCCGAGGTCCGACCATCCGACTCAGTCAGAGAGTGACAATTAAGTGAAGCAAGTCACTCCCAGTCTGGTCGAGACTGGGAGTCTGTCCCTGAACTTGCGCTGAAGTCAGTCAGTCACTCACTCACTCTAGAGATTAGTGACACCCAACATCCATGCCACACAGCAGGCACAAGTCTGACTCCGCCTCGCCTGTCACACGTTATTTGCAGCAGGCATATAAACCCTCTGTGCTACATTAGATAAGTGATGCCTGCCACTAGACCAAACTCCACTTTCTGTCTCCAGCAGATACATTAATAAATCACCAGAGTTAACTTGACGAAAACTGCTGAAAATAAATGGAGGTGCTTTTAAAACTGCTGCACTTCTACAAAACAGATCCCATACTTCCAGCCTCCCAGGGTAACGCCTGTCTGCTGCCCAAAGCCCAGTACGGACGCTGTAGCCTCGGTGGTATTCAAAACATGACAATGCCTTGTTAGACAGTCCACCAGCATTCACTGTGTGTATTCTTTGGCTACAAGGTGTAGTGTTCATCTTAAACAATGGCAATTAATGTGTTATTCTGATTACCCAAATGATGGCTAGAAGGGTTGAACCTGAAATGTGTGCTCTTTAACAATAATTTCTGAAGTTTTGCAGGGCATTTAAAAATCTTGTGTCAACACCAAAAACAGATAATCTTATCTTATTTTACTTGTCGCTTCTGTTAGAGGTTTGCCCAGGGCCCGCAGCTCACAGGAGTCAAAAAGACCAGCACCACTACAAAGGGAGTAGGAGAGTCGAGAATCTAGTCGAGACAATGAGACGACACAGTCAGTCTCACTCTCACATGACCTCATTTGTCCGAGGCTCGCCCGAGATCCGACCGCCCATTTCAGTCAGAGAGTTAAGTGAAGCAAGTCACTCACGGCCCGGTGCCGAACTTGCAATGATTCTACTTTGTCACTCTAAAGACTTGACACCCAGCACCCACGCAGCAGGCAGGAGCCCAACTCGGCTCTGAGGCTCCACCATGTCAGTGTGGCTTTTACTGGCCAATAATTTTTGCCAGGGCCGTCATCATTGGTAGTGCTTTTGCGCTACGAGATTGACAGCCCTGGGACTCGGTCAGCGGTCCCAAAGAACAAGTTACTTACCTTCTGTAATGCTTTTTCTGGTGGATACAGTATGCCTGTGGATTCCTCACCTTATGAATATACCCTACGCCAGCATTCCGCAGAAACTTTTTTCCTTGCTCTCTACGCCGATGAGGTCATCACAATACCATGGCTCTGCACGCGGCTCTGCATGACGTCACCGGAGCCATAGGAGGACCATGTCGGCGTGATGATGTCAGTTCCACACATTTTTTCCGTGCCACGGAGGCAAACGGGCAGACCGACTTTAGAGACAATGTATACATAGTAAACGGTATTCACACAAATACACACAGTGTAAAGAGAAATAGGAAAGCAAAAAAAGCAAACATTTCCTATAAACCTACAAAAAGGCAAATAGAAGCAATACAAAATGACAATATGAGATAACCATATTAACCAATACCTCTTATTAAGGTATAAGAGGGTGGACAACAGGGAGGCGGGTGGGTCAGTGAGGAATCCACAGGCAGATACTGTATCCACCAGAAAAAGCGTTACCGAAGGTAAGTAACTTGTTTTTCTGATGGATACATCGGCCTGTGGATTCCTCACCTTATGAATAGAATCCCACAGCAGTTACACTCCCGGAGGAGGGTGTCAACCCTTCTATACCAAAAAGTCTTGCAAAACAGAACGCGCAAAATGGCCGTCCCTCCTCACTTCGGAATCTAAGCAGTAATGCTTTGCAAAAGTGTGGAGGGAGGCCCAAGTTGCGGCCTTACAGACGTCCAACACAGGAATACCCATGGACACGGCAAAAGTAGATGATTTAGCCCTGGTGGAGTGAGCTCTAATGCTTTCAGGAGGCTCCTTACCAGCCAGGGCGTAGCCGATCTTGATGCACAAGATGATCCACCATGATAAAGTGTGCTTGTGCACTGCCTTGCCCTTCATGCGTCCAATGTAGCCCACAAAGGGCTGATCATCCTGTCGCAAGTCCTTCGTTCTATCCAGAAAGAAACTAATCGCCCTCTTAGGGTCCAGGCGGTGAAGTCTCTCCTCCTCCTTGGAAGGGTGAGGGGGAGGATAGAATACAGGAAGAGTAATGGACTGCCCTAGATGGAAGGGACCATCTTAGGCAGAAAAGCAGTCCAGGTCCTGAGGACCATCCTCTCAGCATGTATGGTCAGAAACGGAGGCTTTGAACTCAAAGCCTGAAGCTCACTCACCCTCCTAGCTGAAGTGTTAGCCACAAGGAAGACCGTTTTGAAAGACAGCAGTCTTAAAGGACAACTATGCATAGGTTCAAATGGCAAACCCATTAAGAAAGTTAAAACTAACTTTAAATCCCACTGGGGCATAATAAAAGGAGTGGGCGGAAACATGTTAATAAGCCCCTTAATGAACATTAAAACTATCTGAGACTTAAAAAGAGACGACTGACCAGGCAAACAAAGAAATGCCGATAAAGCTGACAAATATCCTTTAACAGTGGCCACAGCACAACCCTGTTGGGCCAAATGCAGTGAAAAACAAAGAACATCAGAAAGATGAGCTTTTAAGGTATCAATTGACTTCTCTCCACACCATTTAACACATTTTGACCACCTGTAGTAGTAGATAGACTTGGTGGAGTGTCGCCTGGCCGATAAAATAACATCCACCACGTCAGGAGGGAGAGAAAAAGAATTCAGGTTGCCCCGTTCAATCTCCAGGCATGAAGGTGCAGGCTCTGGAGGTGGCGGTGTAGAACCTGCCACTCCGTCTGCGAGATGAGGTCTATCCTGAAAAGGAGACGGAGCGGAGGGTGCGATGAAAGGTGAAGAAGATCTGTGTACCACACCCTTCTTGGCCAATCCGGGGCTATCAATATAACTTGGGGCCGGTCTTGGCGAATCTTCCTCAGAACCAGAGGAATCAAGGGTATCGGAGGAAAAGCGTAAAGGAGTTGTGAGCAGCAACTCAACTGAAAAGCGTCCCCCAACGCTCCCTGCCTCGGAAACTGCAGAATGACAGGCAGTGCGCGTTCGAGAGTGGCAAACAGGTCCACCCAAGGAGTGCCCCACGTCTGGAAAATGTGTTGCACCACCTCCGGATGAAGCCTCCACTCGTGGTCGGCGGAGAACCACCGACTGAGACTGTCCACGCGCACGTTCAGCACCCCGGCCAGATGATCTGCCATCAAGCAAATCAGATGGTCCTGAGCCCAGGACCAGAGCTGCAACGCCTCTCTGCAAAGACGGTACGACCCTACTCCTCCCTGCTTGTTGACGTACCACATCACGGCAGTGTTGTCCGTCAAGACTTGAACCGACTGAACACGAAGGGAAGGGAGAAAGGCATTGAGCGCCAAACGTATCGCCCGCAATTCCAGAAGATTGATATGAAGCAATCTCTCCTCTGGAGACCAAAGACCCTTAATCTCCAGATCCCCCAGATGAGCACCCCACCCTAGGGTAGAGGCATCCGTTATCACTGTGGCCACTGATGGAGGAAGGTGGAAGGGCTTTCCTTGAGACAAATTGCCCTCAAAGCTCCACCAAGACAGATCCGCTGCAGCTTCTCTGGAGATCCTGACTGACTCCCTGAGATCTCTGTTGTGCTGAAACCGCTGCCTGCGGAGACACCACTGGAGAGCCCTCATGTGCCAGCGTGCATGGTTGACCAACAGAATGCAAGAAGTGAACAAACTGAGCAGGTGAAGAACCTTCAGGAACAACCGCTCCATTGTGAAACAAAGAAATCATTTCCTGAACGTCGAGAATCCTTTGGGAGGTGGGAAAGCTCGACACACAGTGGTATCCAGTACTGCCCCTATGAACAGGTTGCGCTGTGAGGGCACCAGGTGAGACTTGGGTACATTTGTCGAAAACCCAATTTGTACAACAGCTGGGTTGTTACCTGCAGATGATGACGCACCATCTCTGGAGCTTCTGCCTTCAGAAGCCACTCATCCAGGTAGGGGAAAACTGTGATCTCCGATCTTCTGAGATGGGCAGCAACCATTAGGGAAGACTTGAGGTGCAGTAGTAAGACGAAACGTAAGGACCGCAAACTGGAAGTGTTGGGAACCAACCGTAAAATGGAGATACTTCCTGTGCGACTTCAGGATTGGGATGTGAAAATATGCATCCTGTAAGTCGATGGACACCATCCAGTCCTCTTGTTGCAGCGCCTTAAGAACCTGAGCTAATGTGAGCATCTTGAATCTCTCCTGCTTGAGAAACAGATTCAAGATTCTGAGGTCCAGGATGGGGGTAACCAGCCATTCTTCTTAGGAATCAGGAAACACCGGGAGTAGCATCCCTGACCCCTTTCCTGCTCCGGAACCATCTCTATCGCACCTTTTTGTAACAGGGCAAAAACCTCCTTCTGAAGGAGAAGTAAATGATCCTCGGTGCAAAACCCTTGGCAAGGAGGATAAGGAGGAGGGGAATTCCCTGAAAGGAAGGACGTACCCATTTTCTACCAGATCTAAAACTCAAAAGTCCGAAGTGATCAATTTCCAATCCTGTAGAAAATGGGTAAGTCGGCCTCCCACGGGACCTACATGATCCAGAATGGCGGATCTAGGTCTGCTTTCCTGCATTACCAGGAGGGGTTGGGGAGGTTGTGGTAAATAAATAAATAATACCTCTCTTTTTGAATGCATAAATGAATAACAGATAGCTCAATAAATAAGAGTCAAGATTCGAGGTAGTAGGAGTTTTGCAGGTTTAATACAGCATAAGGACAGGGACAGGACAACCTGCACAGGAATAGGATGGCAAGCCCTGGCAGCGCTGCCGGGGTCAGGATCTGGAATGGCTAGCGTGGTATTTAATAACAGTACATGAGCATATATACATAACGCAAACACATAGCATTACATTGCAATAGGCGTAGCAGTGGGTGGAGCAATAGGCATGACGCGTAGCAGTCGCGAAAGATAAGGGTGAAAAGAGGTGTAACAGGGCGTATACATAGACATGTGATGCAAACGTAACAGAATATGTCATGAATGGGGTGGAAACCATGGAGGGGGCTACCTAAAGAGCCGGGACCTCTAACCTGATGGTGCGCGCAAACTAGCAATGACGTGTTACTAGGAGAAGCTGGGGGCTATGAACTCTGTGCTAGGAGCAGAGACTGAAGTCTGGAGAGTCAGGGCGACATGTACCTAAGCAGTATCTAGTATCTGATGTTTAGAGAACATGTTGATGGAATCCAAAAGTTATCGGGGTAAAGGCGAACAGACTCTAAGACTGGAGCATGCATTATTCTACATGTAGTGCGTGATGAAGAATATTAAATGACCATTAAATGCAGTATTTCTCTTACATGGAGACGTAAAGGCTAGACAATGACGGAAACTATTGATGCGATTCAGTAGCTTTAGGAATGCAGAGGAGGAGGACTGTACTGATAACTCGAATCATAACATACTCTTGGCAGACTCAGAGGCAGAGCCAGGCTGAACCGGGCACTGCGAGGCAGGAAGTAAGTGAAGGGTCGAGGATACAGGTGGGGGCTGTATCGCTCCTCAGCGAGGCTTCAGGAGACAGGAGCTGAATCTGGTGTCCGGGCCCTTTTGAGGCCTAGAAACGGGGACTTTACAATGGAATAACGTGCACACTGAGAAGCGTGGCAACGTAGCTTTACATAGGCCTGATATTCATAGTATTCACGAGAACTGGAAACTGACATACTAGAGGTGGACACAACTGTAATTGCGTCTTTAATCGAACATGGGGAATAACATATGCATATTAATCATGCACATATAACATATGATGGAGGACGCGTAGGGACACAGAACATGGCAAAATTTACTTTTCCACATTCCCTCCTTGTCACTACGTTTCCTTCAGGAAACATCAATATTCATGATACCATCTATCATTTCATACAGTATCATTTGCTCGTCTCGAATTTTCTTGGAACGGGTTTTAGAACGGGGCTTGGGACTAGGAATACAAGAGGTAGCACAGATGCCGCAAATCGCAGGGCCACATTGTATACAGAGGCAGCAGCTAAATATGATCGCTACTGCAATACCTAGAAAGGACAAGACTTTCCATCCCCAGGCGGAAATTATATTCCAGAACCAACCGGACCATGTCCAGGTGCCTGGATTTTGGTGTAACAGATGGGCAATTTTATGAAGTCTGGTTATAGCTGAATAAACAGACGGCGCGTTATTTGGAATGAAAATGCAGCAACTAGATCCGATGACTCTACAGGCCCCGCCCCTATCGGCCAATATGACGTCAAGGACGAGACGATTCTGGAGCACGACAATTCTCATAAAGGATTGTTCTTCGGTTAAATTACTTAGAGCAGAAGTAGTCTCAATTACTACTGCTTCAAGGGTTCTGGTTAACCTACGTATCAGTTTACTATTCACAACTGTACCCAAATAAGGGAAGACACCTTTATTGATATCTATATATTGTTCTAGAGCAGTTTCAGTATAATCGACAATCGGGAGGTTTCTCTTGTGTCTAGTATGTACTAGGTGGGAATTCCTATGGTAGTCGGGTGGGGCTAGAAAAACCGGTGGCAGTAGGAAGGCAATGTAACAGGTTCCCTCCCAATCGAGGGGCAGACGAACATATGCGGTCTGACCACAAATAAAATAAGAATGACGTGAAGCTTTGAAAATAGATTTCCCACTGTCACTATACTTGACAATAGTAGTACAATCACTATGTCCTACGTGTGTAGAACCATTATTTCGGACACATAATTCGCCTTTGACTGGTAGTACTGAAATTGCAGGTAAGTCTGGAGTAGTATCAGACTGAACATTCAGGACCATGAAATTCGAAGAATAATTACCTAAATTATACACTTCATTTTCTAGATCTAACCCGGTTCTGTGGGGGAGACCTTGCTTGTCTGGAAAACATGTACTGTTAAGAAAAGACATATCTGTTGAGGATGACGTTAACGTGGACCATGCTCCACACGAACCATTATGTGAAAAAGGATAAGGAAAGAGTGGCAGAACTCCCTTCGGTGTCTGAAAAGGGGGGAGTCGACCACACACCCAACAATTAGTGGCATTGCTGGTCTGGTGTGAATAATGTAACATGCGGATAAAAGAATTATTACGCATAGCGAGGCGGTAAGAGAGTTCATGAGGAGGCAGATCACTAAACGTGTGCTCCACCGTAACATTAGCAGACTTATTTACATGAGAAACTGGAAAATACAGGTAAAATGCATAACTGGTGCAGGAAATCATAATGCTGAGAAATAATATGAAACATAGAAAAACGATACATCGGATTGAGTTTTGACTAACTCTCTCACTATGGGGGTCTATTTTATACATGTCAGAAACAGTCTAACCGTTTCACCTAGGGGAGGACTTAGACAATCAAACTGGCTGACTTATTTTACTAGACCGGAGTTTCAACTTATACTCCTGCTGCGGAGTTTTCTCTAACAGGGAGGGTGCAGTATCATTGTTCTTTGCGGGACAGTCCTTAAGAATAGTACTTTGGCAGTCTTTAGAATCCTGGGAAATGTTCTTTGAGACTGGTTTCAGTCCATAAAACTTCTTTATATGTGAAAGATGCACCCAGCCTTTGCGTCCCTCCAACTTCACGGCTGTACGGGTGGCGAGGAGGACCTGTCGGGGCTCCTTCCAGCGAGGCTCTAGCGGACTTGAGCGGTCAAAATTTCGCACCAGGACCATGGATCCTGGAACGATTTCATGCGGTGCCACCTCGGTATTGTCTGGAAATGCGGCGGCAACCTGTGAACGACAAGAGTTGAGGGCAGACATCAAGGAAGCTAGGTAATCTGTCAGCATATTACTTGAAACATCGGTAATACTTCGGGGTCTGGGTGTACCCCACATGTTAGGGGGGCGGCCGAAAACGACCTCATACGGGGACAGACCTGATCTGGAATGTGCGACCATGCGCATATAGAACAAAGCGACTGGCAGAGCTACTAGCCAGTCCACACCTTTCTCTTTACATACTTTGGCGATGCGGATTTTCAGAGTCTGGTTATGTCTCTCTACGAGACCTGCTGCTTCAGGGTGGCGTACACAATGGAACTTCCACTGGTACCCTAACAAAAGGGAAACATGCTTCATTAACTCTGAGGAGAATGGCTGGCCGTTATCAGAATATACGACCCTAGGGAGTCCATAACGGGGGAAGAACTCACGAACCAACTGCTTGGCAGTGGTCGCGGCTGTGTAATCTGGGACTGGATATGCTTCTGTCCACCTGGACAAAGCGCATACAACTACGAGGACATACTTGAAACCTCGACATCGCTCCATCTGAATATAATCCATCTGGAGGACTTCAAAAGGGTGGTCAGGAGGTTGGAATCCCCCTTGTTCCACCGGGACACTTTTACCTGGATTAAACTGACAACATATCATACAGGTACGGACTTTCTGCTTGGCTGCAGCTCGTAAATGATTGTTGAACCAAATGTTCTGGATACTGTCTAACATAGCTTTTTCTCCTAAATGTGCTGGACTATGTGCGGTATTGATAATGACTTGAACCATAGAGTCGGGGAGAAACCATGTGGCTTTTCCTTTCGTCACCCATCCTTGATCTGTCTGGACCCCTCCTTGTTCGGACCATTTCTTGATTTCTTCGGGAGTAGCATGTAACTGGATATCTATGACATCTTGAGTAGGGTCCTTAACTGTCATACATGTAGTCGGATCTGGAGTGTGTGTCATGTTAGCTGGAATGTCTGGAGTCTGAGCTGTAAGCTTGGCTGTGCGATCTGCTAGATCATTACCCTGGGAAATAATGTCAGTAACTTTCGTATGTGCTTTGCATTTCATGATAGCGATAGATGTCGGTAAATGTATTGCATCTAACAGAGCTTGAATGAGGAGACCATGCTGAATCTTGGTTCCATGAGAAGTCATGAAACCTCTCTCCTGCCAGAGCACTCCAAAGTCGTGTACGACTCCAAATGCGTAGCGTGAATCTGTGTAAACATTAACTTTCCGGTTCTTAGCGTGTATGCAGGCTTGTGTCAGAGCAACTAGCTCTGCTGCTTGAGCGGACAGGGTGTCAATACGGTGTGTCTCAATAACTTCAGTGTCAGTGGTTACTGCATACGCGGCGACTAGTTCTCCTGTACTAGTTCTCATACATGAACCATCCACATAAAGTGTCAGGTCGGGATCTGGTAATGGAATATCTGTCAGATCTTGTCTTGGCTTTGTCATGATGTTAACTACTTCCACACAGTCATGTGTGTCAGGATTTGGATTAGCTGACGGTAACAGTGTAGCAGGATTGAGAACGTTGCAGCGTCTGATTTCTATGTGTGGCTGAAACAGTGTCAATTCATAACCTGTTAAACGTGCGATTGTCAAGTGCTGAGTTTGTGTTCGATTTAAAAGAACTTCCACGGAGTGTGGGACTTGTACTGTCAGGGAGTGTCCTAATACTATGGAATCACTTTGTCTGATAGCAAGTGCTGTGGCTGCAACTGACTTGAGGCACGCAGGCAGAGCCTGGGCTACAGGATCTAATGTGCTCGAAAAATAAGCACAGGGCTTGTACTGTCCTGCTTGATCTTGTGTGAGGACAGATAATGCTGTACCTTCGCGTTCTGTGACGAAAAGTGTAAAAGGCTTACTGTAGTTTGGTGTAGCTAGAACTGGAGCTTGGCATAGGGCTTTCTTTAACTCATTGAAGCTAAGTGTATGTTCAGATGTCCAAGGGAGGACAGTCGGTACGGCTGCCTCCTGTGTCGTTAACTGTATCAGTGGCTTGGCTAGAAATGCATACTGAGGAATCCATTGTCGGCAATAAGAAGTAAGGCCGATAAAAGCACGTACCTCCTTCTGGGTCTTGGGCTGAGGAAGACTCGCTATTAACTGGATACGGTCAGGTGTCAACTGCCTACCCCTCTTGGACAGTAAGTGTCCTAAGTAGACCACTTGCTGGACACAGAATTGAAGCTTCGAAGGGGACACCTTGTGCCCCATCTCGGCTAGGAAATACAGAACTGTGAGGGATGCTCGCTCGCAAGCACGTTCAGAACGGGCTGTGATCAATAGATCATCGACATACTGGAGCAGGGCAGTGTCAGTTGGCATGTGAACATTATCAAGTTGTCTCTTAAGTGCTTGACTGTAAATACTAGGGCTTTCTGTGAAACCTTGAGGAGCTCGTGTGAACATATAGCTCCTTCCATTTAAACAAAATCCGAAAAGGAACTGGCTGTCTGGATGAATGGGAACACTAAAAAACGCGTTCTTGAGGTCGATTACAGTAAAGAACGTGGCTTCGGAATCAATGGCTGTTAATAGGGAAGAGATATCTGGGACAACTGGGTACTGGGGAATAATACATTTATTAAGTTCTCGTAGGTCAATCACTAATCGATATACTGGGGGTGCATTTGGATCAGTACGTTTCATGACTGGAATGATCGGAGAATTGCATACATTGGAGTCAGTTTCTACAACCACTCCTTGAGCGATGAGCTCGTCAATAATTTTGGATAAGGCTGCTACAGCCTCAGGTGGCAATCTGTACTGCCTGATTCGTGGTAACACTACACCTGGCTTGAGAGTCACACGATGGGGTGTGATTTGCATATAACCAACATCAGTTGGACCTTGCGCCCATAGATGCTGCGGAACATTGGACAATCTGGGATCAAAATCTCGTAATACATAGTGACCCTTAAAGTCACGCAGGAACAATCGTATTCCCTCTGGGGAACAACATATAACTGCACCTAACTCTTTCAGTGTTTTAATACCTAATAGATTCTCTGGACATGACTTAGTAAGTAACAGATCAGTAGTACGGGACAATGGACCTACTTCTAGAGTAACTGGCTTTGATATTTCATTTACAATGGGTTTTCCTGAAAATCCAAGGGAAACATTTCTTGAGCCTGAGAGCGGAGCCCCTGGAACTTCGGCGTGACTTATAGTGGTCCTACTTGCCCCTGTATCAATCAGAAACTTTCTGTCTTTCCCTAATACTTGACTGTGAACATAGGGACCTTCTTGATCTACAGGTATCTCGATGAGAGGCAAGCCTACCTCCCTCTCTAGGCTGTTTCATGAATACGGTTGATACTCTGGATACTCGGACTGTGCATACTGGTACATCTGCTGTGTAACATGCTGTGTTGCAGCGATGGGCTGCGGTGCTGTAACTGTCTGTGGTGCATTCTGTGGCTGAGGAGTCTGTGAAACTTGTTCTTGTCTAGGTGGACGTGGTCTTTCTTTAGTCTTACCAGTAGCTATGTTGTGTTTCAGAACTGCACACTCGTTTATAAAATGACCTGGCTGTTTACAATAATTGCAGTTCCCTTTAACGGGAGCTGCAGGATGACTGGCTTGATTCGGACCCCTCTTCTGACTGTCTTGTGGAATAGATTGTGCAACTAGTACTTTCATTTTCGTGTCTTTCATACGCTTTCTCTCGTGTTCTTGTTCTTCCCTGATTCTATTCTGGTGGTATTGGAGCATCTGTAACATCTGGGACGGGGTATTAGCTTGCCAGGTACTTTCGACTTTCAAAACTCGATTTTTAATTGGTGGACTTGAATTCTCGACTAATTTAGTAACAAAAAGGTGAGGGTATGACTCACTACTTGTCTTGAGGCCACTGTTGATGCTAAAACATTTCTCAAATCTAGAATAAAAATCACTAATGTCTTCGTCTTGTTTCTGTTTACAGGCTGAGATTGCATCCCAGTCTTCCTTTTTCGTTGTTAACAATCTGGGTAAAACTTGAATCAATAATTCAGGTAATTCTTTACATTTCGCTCCAAGACCGGTACCTGGTACTCGTGCCTTATCTTCAGCTTCTAGAACTGCCCAATCGATCTTTTTCTCTCCCACCTCCCATTCTTTTTCCTTGAGCTTTTCATACACCCATGCGGGCAGCAGAACCTTTAGCATTTTAATTATATCTGGATACGTGTATTCTCCCATACGGAGCATGTCTTTTAATTCTCGATGGAACCCTGCTGGATCTTTATCGTGACAGGGAATTAATTTTTTCATCTCTAAGAGTTCCATCTTTGTGATCGGGGTGTAAACAAACACTCGTTCTAGTTCGCCACCCGTTCCTCTAACTGGGTGGACTTCTCGTAACGGATTCTGTCTCTCCATGTAAAATGGTTTACTTTCTGGGGGTGAGACATGAACAAAATGCGGGTTCAAAAACGTTCTATATTTGTGACGCTGTTCTAGAATGACACTAATTAAATCGGTACCTAAACCTTTCCATCTATACTGGAGTAACTCGTTCAGGATATCATGTAACGGGCCTGGATCAGAGTGCTGACCCTCATACAATGTAATGAGGTGCTGAATCATATACATACCCGCCAGTCGTTGCTCGGCTGGGGGCATTTTCAGAAACATTTGTGCCACTATTTCGTCTGGAAAAGTGGTAGAATCAGTAGTCCATCGGACTGCTGATCGGACTAGTTCTTGTTCATGCATGGTACTTAACTCGCTATAACCGATTCGTGATTTCAGAATGTGATCGGTAGCTTGAAATACTTGTTCTAGAGAACCTTGTTCTGGTGCTGGATGATGGAAAGTTGACTTGTGTTCTAGGCGTAAATGGCGATCTGGAAATCTAGATTTTCCTACATACGCTATTCTGGCGGGATTCTCGTCGTCTACCTCTTCAGTATCAGAGTTACTTTCTTTCTCGCTTACTTGTGCTGCTTTACGCTGTTCGTGTAACTTTATTATTTCTTTACGGATTTTCTTGTACATACTTTCCATAGCACTGATAGTCTTGTGCTTACCCTCGGCTATATTATCACTCCACTTTGTCAGGGTTCTCATTTCGGCTTGATCTTTGGTCGGGTAATCTTGTTCTCTTATTAAACAATTAATCAAAAACTTTAGTATCATGAGCTGGATCTCGGCTTTCCTTTGAGACATGACTTCGCCAATGCTTTCTGGATCATCCCCTGTACGGATGAAACGATATATTCTGTCTAGATCTTCTTTCATATTCGGTAGGGTGACTAGATACTCGGCCACCTTTCTTACGCGTAATGAATATAAAACCATATTATCCTCGCCTGGGACTGGATCATAGCCGCATTCATTAAGGGCTTTCCTTATTTCTGCAACAGACTGATATCTGGGCGTACGCTGTGACGCTTGAGCATGTAATTCGACTAACGTTAAACGCTTGTGTGGCGGCGGGGTCTGAGGAGGACCTCCTCCTGCGGCCCCTAAACTAGAATCGTCAACTGATACTCTTCGTCCTGGCAGAGTGGGAAATGGAAATGCAGACTGGACTTGTATGGCGGGCTGGACCGGGGGTACCATAACAGGTACTCCGGTGTCTGGAGGAGCGGGAAGTGCCTGATTTATAGGGACTGGCGGAGTAGTAACAGGATTTGCATATTCTGGGACTGTGTCGTCCAAATAGGACGAGATGAAAATATCAGCTGCGGTCGGTTTGTGACGTAGCTTGGTCGGAACTAATGGTGGCGGAAAGTTACTGGATGCCTCCGGGGTCGCTTTTGGCAAGCCCTCGGCAAGAAGAGGATACATACCCTTAATAAAAGCATGCCTCTGTCTGTCTGACTGTTCGGTTTTAACTCGTTCACCAATCTCGATTAATTCCCTTTCTTGGGCTCGTTCCAAGGATTCTCTACTTAATTCTGACTTTCTGATTTCTTTTTCGGTTCTTTTATGAGATTCTTTGCGCCATAACTCGATGGCATCTTTCTGTGACTGTCTGGCTTTCTTTTTCCATAATGCTTCTTCTACTCTCATGATGCACTCGGCATCCCATGTGCCTGACACAGGCCATCTATACTTTTCCTCTAACTCTTTGGTATACTCTACCCATAAATCTAGATATAATATGGCACTTATGCCATGCTTCTGATACATAAAATGACCTGGACTGTCCCTAGGCGGGACAGGAACTGCTGCTTCCAGCAGACCCTTTCTAGTTTTTAACTGACGTAACTTAGAAAACAAGGGCATGACTGAACTGTAACTGAGACACAATACGTAATTACACAATAAACACGATAATTACTTCACACTCATACCACAACATCAAAATACATGAAGAACATTTAGAATAACAGTTCGAACAGAATACTACCTGGAATACGGAACACAGAATACATGAATTTTCTCGAGAACAGAACTGACTAGAACAGAAACTAGATGCACTGCTGAAACAGTACGAAACTTACCGGTCTCATAAAGAGACACGTCAGGACCCGCATCCACCGAAGTGGACACTTCGTTTGTGGGTCTGTGTACCACCAACCCACGGACCAGAGTCAATTAAATTGACCCTGTCTAGATACCACCCCAGTAACGGTACTCACCGGGCAGCAAGAACGGAAGGCCTCGGACTGGACTGGACTGCTACGACGACGGACGACGAACTTCGGACTTCAGTTACGGGTGGACCTCCGGATACCTCGGACCTTGGACTCTCGGCTTGGGCTCTGGTCGGGACTCGCCGCGTTCCTCCACCGCCTCGTCTGGATGCTGGACCGCCTCCTCCGTCTCCTCCGTGGGCCTGAGGGATACTTGAAGCAGAAATATCTGCACGTGCACGGTATGGTTCCGTCACGGCTGCAGAGGGTCAGGGGGCCGGCGTGGCTTCACCGGCGCGTGGGGAAAGGGCAAGTGCCTATTCGGGCGCCATTATGTGGTAAATAAATAAATAATACCTCTCTTTTTGAATGCATAAATGAATAACAGATAGCTCAATAAATAAGAGTCAAGATTCGAGGTAGTAGGAGTTTTGCAGGTTTAATACAGCATAAGGACAGGGACAGGACAACCTGCACAGGAATAGGATGGCAAGCCCTGGCAGGGCTGCCGGGGTCAGGATCTGGAATGGCTAGCGTGGTATTTAATAACAGTACATGAGCATATATACATAACGCAAACACATAGCATTACATTGCAATAGGCGTAGCAGTGGGTGGAGCAATAGGCATGACGCGTAGCAGTCGCGAAAGATAAGGGTGAAAAGAGGTGTAACAGGGCGTATACATAGACATGTGATGCAAACGTAACAGAATATGTCATGAATGGGGTGGAAACCATGGAGGGGGCTACCTAAAGAGCCGGGACCTCTAACCTGATGGTGCGCGCAAACTAGCAATGACGTGTTACTAGGAGAAGCTGGGGGCTATGAACTCTGTGCTAGGAGCAGAGACTGAAGTCTGGAGAGTCAGGGCGACATGTACCTAAGCAGTATCTAGTATCTGATGTTTAGAGAACATGTTGATGGAATCCAAAAGTTATCGGGGTAAAGGCGAACAGACTCTAAGACTGGAGCATGCATTATTCTACATGTAGTGCGTGATGAAGAATATTAAATGACCATTAAATGCAGTATTTCTCTTACATGGAGACGTAAAGGCTAGACAATGACGGAAACTATTGATGCGATTCAGTAGCTTTAGGAATGCAGAGGAGGAGGACTGTACTGATAACTCGAATCATAACATACTCTTGGCAGACTCAGAGGCAGAGCCAGGCTGAACCGGGCACTGCGAGGCAGGAAGTAAGTGAAGGGTCGAGGATACAGGTGGGGGCTGTATCGCTCCTCAGCGAGGCTTCAGGAGACAGGAGCTGAATCTGGTGTCCGGGCCCTTTTGAGGCCTAGAAACGGGGACTTTACAATGGAATAACGTGCACACTGAGAAGCGTGGCAACGTAGCTTTACATAGGCCTGATATTCGTAGTATTCACGAGAACTGGAAACTGACATACTAGAGGTGGACACAACTGTAATTGCGTCTTTAATCGAACATGGGGAATAACATATGCATATTAATCATGCACATATAACATATGATGGAGGACGCGTAGGGACACAGAACATGGCAAAATTTACTTTTCCACAAGGTAGAGGAGGAGGAGGAAGAAGGCTGACGCCTGGCTCCACGAAGGCGACCTCTGCCTTTACCCCTATAGGACTTGTACAAGGGGTTTTGTTGCTGCTGCTGCTGCTGTGGCTGTCTGAAACTTAAAAAGGAAGACTTCCCGAAGCCACGGTATCGTCTATAGCCATAACCCCTCGTCTGAGTCTGCAGACCCAAAGACTTTGCTGTGACCTTACTGTCCTTAAATCTTTGCAGGGCAGAATCAGCCTTTTCTCCAAACAGCCTAGACCTATCAAAAGGCATATCAAAAAGGGCAGCCTGTACATTGGGAGAGAATCCAGAAGACCTCAACCACGCATGTCTTCTTGTTGAAATGGATGAACCCATAACCCTGGCAACTGAATCTGCCATGTCCAGGCGAGACTGGATGATTTGGCGAGCTGCAGCCTGTGAGTCCGCCAACACCTCACTTAGATTTCCCCTATCTTCCTCAGACAATTTAGGAAGAAGTTGTTTGGCAGAGTCCATTAGGGCATGAATGTATCTACCCAACAGAAAAGTCGCGTTGGTAGACTTCAGAGCCATGCTAGCTGATGAAAAGACCTTCTTTGCAGACTGTTCCAACTTCTTGGAATCACCGTCAGCCGGAGCCTGCGGAAAAGCCCCAGTAGACTGCTTGGAACAAGAAGCCTCCACCACTAAGCCCTAAGGAGAGCGGTGAGATGAAAGGAACACCGGATCCCCAGGAGCAGGTCTATATCTTCTGGACACCGATCTTGAAACTGCAGGAGCAGAAAGAGGGTTGCACCACACATCAAGGATTGGCTCAGTCAGTGAATCATTAAAGGGCAAGGGTGGTTCAACCACAGACGACAGAGAATGAAGCACCTCTGTGAGTAAATTAGGCTTAAACTCAGCCATAGGGAGCTGCAAATCCAAATGTTCATCAGCCTTCCTAATCACAGAATGATAAGGTGCTACCTCTTTTGAGGGGGATGCCTTCTGAGAAGCAAAATCCCACTATGGGGAAGTATTAAGACCACTTGCCTCACACAAACCCTCAAACATATCTTCTGTGTCATATACTTCTCCGTCCTCCATCTCTTCAGCCTGGTACTGCTCCTCCTCTAATAACCTCTGTGCTTCTCTCCTCGAACGCATCTTCAGCTGCTGCGTCAGCGGCACCACACGCGGCGTCAATGGCTCTGGGAATGGCTTCGAAGGAGGATCCGATTTCGTAACCAGCGCCGATCGAATCCGAGAAGCTTCACGGGATGGAGTCGGGGACTGCCCATACGGCGTCGACATCCTCAGCGCCGGAAACTGCCAGGACGGCGTAGTCGGCATAAATGGCACAAAGGGGGCATGTGGAAACTGGTGAGGTACACCCAAACTAAATGCCATAGGACCCATGGGACCCAAAGGTGCTCCAGAGGGGTACGAGGCCCTGGCAAACACGCCATACATTGCATTAAAAAAATGCAATGGATCCAAACCGGGCGCAGGAAATTGTGAGTACTGCGCAGGTTCGAGATCTAAACGAGGCCCCTCTGGAGTCGGAGCCGCTGGAGCCAAAGGAGGAGCAGCAGGAGCCGAAGGAACCTCAGCATCAGCCAGATTCGACACACCCTCTGTAGTTGGTGAGAATCTCTACGTCGGTGACTGCTCCGGAGTCCCCTTGAAAGATAGAGAATGAACCCGAGGAGACACTGAAGGAGAAGGAGAGACCAAGTCCTTTTCTCTGAAGAAGGCGACCTCGACACCAAAGCCTTCGATGACCAGTGCCGAGAAGTATGTCTCCTCTTCTTCTTATGCTTTCTCTTGGAGTCATGCAACGTCGATGACTTGGACTTTGCCCTTTAACGACCCCTTTTTTCTTTTCTTGCCTTGGCCATATACAGCTTGGCCTCCCGTTCCTTCAGAGCCTTCGGATTCATCTTCCTGCAAGAAGAACAGCCCTCAACGTCGTGGTCAGAAGACAAACACCAAAGACAGTCCTCATGAGGGTCAGTAATCGACATATGACCCCCGCATTCTTTACAGGGCTTAAAGCCCGACTTCCTCGGGGCAGACATGCCATAACAGAGAAACATACAATCAAAATAACAAAGTATACAGTTGAAAGTATGGAGAGTCCCAGAAAAAAACTTTTGCGTCAACAGCACGGAAAAAAGGGAATGACGTGGTGCTCTTACGGCTCTGGTGACGTCATGCTAAGCCGCGTGCGGAGCCATGGTATTGGGACGACCTCGTCAGCGTATGGAGAGAGCTAGGAAAAAAGATTCTGCGGAATACTGCCGCAGGGGATATTCATAAGGTGAGGAATCCACAGGCAGATGTATCCATCAGAACACGGATGTACACATACCGCACGAGGTACCACGTCCTCACCTAGGGATGGGTGCAGCAGGTGCATGCGTGCACTGACACACATGCTTCTAGCTGCAGCACTTGTAGTTAGTCACTGTCCAATCATGCCCAGCCATGCAGCAAGCGCTTCGTGCTCATTCGCTCAGCCTTCTGTCTCAGGCCCACAGCAGATACGTACAATGTATCATATCAAGGACTGCACGAGCTGGCCCGGGGTCACCACAGCAACAATGAGACGAGTTCTTTCCCCCACCCAGGCCCAGCTTGCAGGCCATCATGATGTCTCTGTAGGCAGAGCTTCAGCACAGCAGTGCAATCAAGCGCTGTTCACAATGCGGTTGATTTTATGTAATCAGAGCTCTGACATAGAGCTAGGGATCGCAAGCAGGGCAGCAGGGGTCACAACAGGTGGCTTGTGGGTCGCAGTTGCGACCCCTTGCGGCTCCTCATCAATGTCCATGAATACTTGTGC
The DNA here is from genome assembly GCF_964261635.1 of Lissotriton helveticus. NCBI lineage: Eukaryota > Metazoa > Chordata > Amphibia > Caudata > Salamandridae > Lissotriton > Lissotriton helveticus. Next base: position 297,623,446 of record NC_136067.1, on the reverse strand, counting down.
ATGGGGCTGGGATAGTAAAGAGAACAGTAAGAGGCAGACATAACTGCCTGAAAAAAGCATTAACCCATTCAAAACACTGGTCAAAGTGTCACCATTTCAGTACCTCATCTGATCACACAATGAATTAGACTAGTGTTTGGCATTCCTGGTTTAGAACTGCATGTTTGTGATTTTTGACATACCATTTTTGCCTGTCTGCAAAGTAGTCACCAATTGCGTTGTAGGCCTGTTCAAGAAGAGTATCATCCTGATCCCCAGACCCAGTTCTTAGAAGTTGTAGCACACGAAACCAGTCTCCAAGTTTTATCCTCAAACCAATAGCAAGATCTCTGCAATTAAACAAACACATTTTAATGGCCACATTAAAATCACTTCGTCGTGTGTCAAAATTATAAAAAAATTCTTAAAATAGAATGCATTCTTGAAACATTGAACGGGAGATTTAATACTTAAATATATATATACACTGTACAGGTCACAGGATGGGCAATTTAGACCAACTAATCCATCATTAAAATACCGGAACAAACTATTTTCCAAATTGAGGGTGCGATCAACATGATGTAATCCAGACAAAAGATTTCCCTATTTGAAAATGCTGTTTATGTACAATGTTACTGATTAATGACCATTTATTAAAGGTAAAACATGATTTATATATGTAACTAGTATTCACTTTGAGAGTGAATGACTATTTACATGATAATGCAAACCTTAAGGTTTAAGAAATGAAAAGCGAGTAGCAGTTATGTCCAGTAAAGGCACTTCAGAATCTCACGAACACAAACCTTTTCAGTGGCTCAAGAAGCACAGTATGACCCAAATGTCTCACAGAAACACATTACCTATTTTCCATGACATTGTTTCTGAAGGGCATTATATTCCCCCAATCCCCCAACTCCCCCACCCCCTGCAGACTTTTTATAGTTTGAAATACTCATAAGATCCGTAGAGGAGAATCAGTTTAAGCCAAATACTGTTCTACCTCCAGCGTCATTCTCAACTTCACAGGAAAGACTGGCACCCATAATAAAATATGTGCTCGTATTGCCTCCAAGTCAGTTCTATTCTACTTCTCTTACCCCATGACTCAAGAGTAAGGAATGAAAAAACTGGATATAATGGGGCCATTGACAGAAAGTAGAGTGAAAATGAATTTATACGAAATGCATTATCCAAAAAAACCAACAATACTGAATGGAGGTAGGTTATTCGTCTAATTGGGATTTTTTAACACAGATTCCTTTCTTTTGAAATGTTTTGCAGCAATACAATTAGATCTTAGGAGAAGGGTGTAAAGATAATCAATTGAATAAGGAACTATTGTACATATCTTCAGCTGAAAGAGCTTCAAACATATTTTTGTGTAGGCAGAGGTGAGAACCATAAGAGAAGCAGTCTTCCAAGTCACTGTTTTACATCACTGAAGGTTCGAAAACCATATAAACTGAAAGGACAGAATTTGGGGTCAGATGAACAAAGCATTTTGGTAACTTTTTTCCTACTCGTAAAATGGGTTTAGAAATGGATGAGGAATTTCAATTTGGAAGAGGTGTGTTGTAGGCGTCCCTTCCAAATTACATATAGGTCAATGGTTTATGACCAGAATAACGGTCAAAAACCATTGAAAAGTTACTAGCCCCCAAGTTTGGCGGTAACTCATTTGCAAAAGGGAAGGGTTCCTCTTGGATCATGGCTAACCCCAGCAGGCCACAATTGCTGTGATGACCCTCAGTCAGAGTTAGTCGCAATTTGGGATCGACCTCATCAATATGAAAGAGGTAGGTCAGTTTGCATTGTGTACCACTCCTAATATAAAATTTCCAAACCAACCTATTTGTACATAGGTTGGTTTGGAAAACTACGTCCAGAATTTTTAATGCAGCCCTTAATTCTTTAATTCAGCACAGTTTTGAGCCAGGGTGATGTATGTAAAAGAGAATACAGAGGTGTTTCTTTGTGCATCAGATGCCCCATATGTAGCAGTGGCAGCTGTATAGGTGCTAAGTCAATAAGACTTAATGCCAGACTGTCTTATAGAAGATATAATGACAAATCTTGGTTTCCGATAGCAATTATGCAGAATAGTGTTTGATTACTGAGCCAAAGTCTCATATAGTATGATAAAACACAATATTTCCTGGACCCTTTGGAAATGACAATGTTCTCCAAAAAGGACCAGGAAGACCACTAACTGGTCAGTATCTATTACCATGCTACAGAGTAAGTTCAAAAATTATGGGAACGGTTGCCACACCTATCCATGATACTGAGCCAGAAGCTCCGCCCTCTGTGGGGAAAAAAGATCCCTACCCTACTCCTAATGATCTTAGAACCAAATTGGATTACAGAACTTGAGTGCCAACTGAGTAAGTCACTATTATTTTGAGTCCTATGAAACGTGAGGACCATGCTGAAGAAGAGGAGGATAAAGGAAAGCATAAAGGAACTGGTCCAATTACTGCCTGAGCAGCATGCTTCCACATGGGGAAGGATCTGTCCCCAGGAGGTGAAGACCTTGTACATATGTGGGCCACCAAGGTATGAAAATCATCGCTAACTACCAAACTGGCATGCTCTTACTCAGGAGCATCACAGGTCTGTGTACAACCAACTGCAAGTGCTTCATAGAGGAATGAATTCCCATTTGAGAACTCACAACCAAAACACTATATACAGTTGTCACTAGAAATGTCTAAATAAAACACATTAGAACATTGGAATGTTGGGAGCTCCATTGAAAACTATGGAGTAGCTCCGGGCTTATAATGGCTGGTATAAGCCTGTAGCTCCAACATTCCAATGTTTCTTTGTTCACAGCTCTGGCTGTGAACAGAGGCGTCAAGGAGCCTGAGGGGATTCTAATCCCCTCACGCTCCCATAAGGCTTTGTACTTTTTTTGTTAGAACATTCTGTCCTCTAGTGGCAGAATGTTCTAATAGCCTTATAGCCCTTCGTAGCTGGGCTATACCGGCTATTAAAGTCCCTCTCCCTTGTTAAAGGCCCTCGCCTCGGCTGGAGAGGGCCTTTAATAGCCGGTTTAGCCCTCTACGGCCGGCTATAGCCGTCATCGATGAGGCAGCATGCAGAAAGCATCCACACTGCGCCCGTATGCAATCTACAAAATCAGTTCTGTTCTCCTTGAAAAACCATGATGTGATTGTTGCCATTGTGAGAAAGGGCACGAGCAACTGCACACATTCAGAAGTAGACAAATTTCAAAACAAGGAATTGATACAAGGACGCTGACTGATTCTCACTTTCCTGAATTGCCTTGGCAGAGCAGACATAAGTATCTTTTTCGTGTCCCTAAATTTCATTTCTTGGAGTTCCCATCTGGCAATACTACAATGCCACTTTAGTGGACTTTGTAGGAATATTTCTTCATATCCTATTCAGGGGCTTAGAAACTCTGGTGACCTGTCTTTCTTTCTTGGCGAATTGTATTTTCCTCACACATATTACCCAATAATAATATGAAAAGACCACCAAACAGTCTATAAAATTTCTTTGCAATCCACTAACGTGGAGCACTATAAACTGGTTTCGGTAATATCCGACAAAGTGTAGAAAATAATTTTATGCGCAGCGTCCATCTCTTCAATCATAGTTGTGTCTTCAGAAAAGGTGATTTTGTATTATGTGAATTGATATTATGGAACTCTACATTTAAAGCGAGGATATCCTCCAAAAGAAAAGTCAAAATGGTGAAACCATAAGAGACGTGAGCCAGTATACCTTCAACATCCTTTCCTAAGGATGCCTTTAATGTACTGAGAAACTACATTTATTTGTTTGTGTACCTTAACACCATTACATGCATTAGGACAATGCTAATCCTCATCTGTGTTTAACACGTACAGTTACATTTTATTACTGTATTGATATATTGAATTTATATCAGTTTGCAGACCACTAAAGTCATACAATGCTTGCTAAGTTACATATATTTCTAATGCACCACGGCGATTTTATGTTGTATTTTCTGAACTGTATAACAAGCATTGCCTCATTCTGAGGATTGGTACTGCAAAGCAAGAACAAGCCAAGTCAGCACGTGCCTCTGCCTTCAGTACCAGTTCTTCAAGGTCTTCTCACGGTCTATCTGTGAGAATATCCTGACAATTGGTCATTAGTTAGTATCAGCTGGAGTCGCATGCTCTCGCTGCCATTCACTTGTATTGAGAAAAAATATACAAAAATGATCAACACATTTATGGATTTTAGCAATTATATGTTCAAACTAATTCAGGGTGGAAGCTCTGGTCCACTGAAATGACACTGCCACGTATAATTTTTTCTTGCATATTAGCAATTTTGCATTACCGCATGCTCGAATGAATAAACTATCCAAGTGTTGTTTGTTTTTTTACAGCTTGATGCATTGCATTGTATGTTTGGCAAACTGGAGTTTTGGACCAGACTACACACGAGGACTTTGGGTGCCAGGGCAAGGGAGATGTTTCTCAAAAGGTACTGGGGTGAAGCACTGGATCTGAAATTCGGCAGGACAGGATAAGCATGTTGAATCCAATTTTAGCAAAGTCTAACTGCACTTACAGGACTTTGATATCTTGCATGGCTGGTGTTGTTTATTTGTCGATAATCTGTTAAAATGTGTGGTGCCTCCCCAACACAACAGCACATCGACTCCTGCCTTTAGACCTCTTTCCAGCCCTCTGCCAAAACTGTTCCAGGTGCTATCTCACCTACTGTCAGAGAGTCAAGTCACCAGTGCCCACCTTCTTTATCTGCCCCTCCACAGTTGTGCAATGTTGCATCCACTACCCCTCACAACTACCACCTCTTTCAGAGTTAAGCAGCTACCTCATGCATACTGGATCCCTCTCTGGGTGTGGCCAGCTATCTTTGCTGTTGCCTTGAGTATCCCGATCTTGCTGGATCTTGGTGGAATACTCGCTGTGGGATGGAGAGACTGACAAAGCTGATAAAAACCCTTAACCAAGCCCACTGCTCACACTTGCAGAGCAAGTGATGGGGTAAAACACAGGATATCAGACAGACAAAGCTGAAGAGGGTCTACTACGTTGTCCGCACACCACATAACAAACCTACTTCATCTACCTGAGTACGCCATTTTGGTGGAGTGTCTATGGGCACATAAAATGACATCCACCACTTCAGGAAGTAAGGAAAAGGAGCTCAGGTTACCCTGCTCTGTCTCCATACATGAGAACATTGAGAACAGGATTCATTACCAGTCCAATCAGATGGTCCAGGACCAGAGCTGTAGAGCTTCTCAGCAGAGAATGTGCAACCATACGGCCCCATGCTTGTTGATGTACCACTTGCGGTTGTATTGTCATTCAAGATTTGGACAGACTGGCCGCTAAGTGGTGGGAAGAAGTTCTTGAGGGCCAGCTAGATTGCCCGGAACTCTAGCAGATTGATTTTAAACCTCTGCTCCTCAGGAGACTAGAGGCCTCTGATCTCCAGCTTCTCCAGATGAGCATTGCACACTAGGTTGGAGGCATTCATGATGACAATTGTAATTGCCTGCAGGGGATGGAACAGCTTACCTTGATTCAGAATGCCTTCCACACTTCAAATCCTCTGCAGTGTCCCTGGTATTCATGATAGAGTTTGAAGATCTCAGCCACATTGGAACCACTGTCTGCGGAGGCACCACTATTGTCATCGTGCATGAGTGAAAAACAGAATGGAGGAAGCTAATGGATAAGAAGGACTGGGCTACGTGCTTATTGTGAAACATCAGATTCATAGCCTAAATGTTCTGAACCCTCTGTGGAGGAGGAAAGTCTCAACCCAATGTGCTAACCAGTACTGCCCATATGAATAGGGTGTGCTGAGAGGAAACCAGATGGGATCTGAGCTTGTTGATGGAAAAGCCCAGGTCGAATAGTAATGCTGCGGTCTTTGCATGAGGCGTGACACCATCTCTAGGACGCTAGTCTTGATGAGCCACGCTACCTCCGCTATCACCTTCAAGAAGATTTGTGGTGCCAAAGTTAGATCAAATGGAAGGACAGGACCATGAACGAGTAGCGTGCTGATCCTATCATAAAAGAAGAAAACTAGTTACTTACCTGTAACTTTGGTTCTCCAGGATTGTAAACTTTCATAGATTCCCATGCTTGTATCATTCCCCGTCGTGGAATGGGAGTCCCCGGTATACATAAAAAAGCAATAGAAACCATCACTAATACAGAACAGAGGCCTAGGCCCATTCTTGTTTTGCATCCTATCTACCTCTTTTTTTATAAAAGAAACCAAATAAAAATGAACAACCAATCAGATTGGCCTCACCCCTTGGAACCCTCCTGAGAGAAGCTCAGAACCTCAGATTTTTCGTAGCCATTGTGTAACCAAACCACTGAATATAGAAGAGGCTGAGCTTTCCGAGGGGAGGTGGGTGGGTCGTACGGAATCTATGAAAGTTTCCAATACTGGAGAACCAAAGTTACAGGTAAGTAACTTGTTTTCTTACTCCAGTGTTGGTACTTTCATAGATTCCCATGCTTGTATCAGAGTAGCTAGCAGTTACCAGCACATTTTTGGAACCATGACCATTATAAAATCAAGACCAAATCAATAGCATATTCACCATAAAGACATTTTCAATAGTCAATAACATACTAAGAAAACTTAAGAAAACATAATACATGAGGTTCAAAAATGTGCAAGAGCTGATAAAACAGTAAGATGGAAGGAGGGATGAAAGAGAAAGCTCACCACTACTGAAAAAGGTTCCTTAGGACTGCTTGGCCGACCGCTGCGTAGCCGCATCCAGGCAGTAATGTCTTCTAAACGTATGTGTACTGCTCCAGGTCGCTGCATGGCAGATCTCTGGGAGAGGAACATCAGCAAAGAGGGCTGTAGAAGAGGAAATCACCCTCGTGGAATGGACACAGACTTGACCTTCCAGGGGCTTGCCCGCTGCCTTGTGACAATATTGGATAGCATTGGTAATCCAACATGCGATCCCCTGTTTGGATAGGGTCGCTGAAAGATACAAATATTTGAGAAGACATTCTGAAGTCTTTAGTCCTTTAAAGATAGAAGTTTAAGCACCTTTGTATGTCCAGAGAGTGAAGTGCTTTCTCTGCCGGAGTAGCCGGTTGAGGGAAAAAAGTCTTGAGAATTACCGGCTCATTCAAATGAAAGTCAGAAGGAAGTTTAGGTATAAATTTTGGGTTAGTCCGTAAAATCACTGTTCCTTTTTTGAACTGTAGAAAAGGTTCCTGAATAGTGAGAGCCTGTAATTCACCCACACGCCTAGCTGAAGTCAAAGCTAGAAAAAGCGCTACCTTTCAGGAGAGGAATTTCAGCTCTGCCTTGTGAATAGGTTCAAAAGGAGGCTTCATAAGCTGGGCGAGAACCAAGTTCAGATGCCACAGGGGAGGAGGAGGCTTGACCGGAGGGAAAACTCTGAAAAGTCCTTTGAGAAACTGTTTAATGATCCTTGCTGACCAGAGTGAGGTGCCTGCAGACGTGCGTCTGAAGCGAGAAATCGCCGCCAGGTGAACCTTGATAGAAAAGTGAGCCAGTCCCGCTTTTGCTAATGATAGAATGTATGGAAGAACTTCATGCGGCTCCGAATTAAAAGGATGGAGTACGTTGCACTGGCACCAAATACAGAAACGCTTCCATTTCAATTTGTAAGTCTTCTTTGTACTTGGGGCTCTTGCCTGAGAGAGTATTTCTCTACATTCTGCTGAGAGATTCAGCCCATGAAATTCTCGCTGCTCAGGAGCCATGACGAGAGCTGAAGAGACTGAGGATCCGGATGTAAGACTTGGCCCTGGGATATCGTCAGCAGCAAAGAAATCGTCTGCAAAGGAAGAGGAAGGTCCAGGGAGAGAAGCTAAAGTTCTGTGAACCAAAACTGTCTGGGCCACGCTGGAGCTATCAGAATCATCCTGCATGATTCTGCCTTGAGCTTCCTGAGAAATCTGGGGATCAGAGGAATGGGGGAAAAGCGTAAATAAATGCGCCTGACCAGGCCATCGAAAGCGCATTCCCCAACGATCCCAGAGGGTGAATCCTGCTTGCATAGAACCGGCATTTCTTGTTCTCCGGAGTGGCAAAGAGATCTATTGAAGGTGTGCCTCATCTGTGAAAAACCTTCTTTCGAGTGAAGTTATCAAATACCCACTCGTGGCTGACAGACTTCAGTCTGCTGAGCTTGTCCGCTGCTTTGTTGAGGACACCTGGAAGATGTTCCGCTCGGTGAGATACCTCTTGTTGAATTTCCCATTCCCAGATTGATTGGGCTTCTTGCGACAACAGACGAGATCTGGTGCCTCCCTCTTTGTTTATATAATACATGGCCGCCGTGTTGTCCGTACGTATAAGGACTGTCGACTGTTGTATTCTTGGAAGAAAGGCTTGTAAGGATAGGCGATTCGCCCTGAGTTCTAGCAGATTGATATGTAATAGCTGATGCTGAGGCCGCCATCGGCCGCTTACATGAAGGTCTTGTAACACTGCTCCCCAGCCTTCGAGAGAGGCGTCCGTAGTTATAATGTGAGGAGCCGGGGGGTAGCTTGAAAGAAAGACCTTGAGAAATGTTTTCTTTGGTCATCCACCAAGATGTGGCGTCTCTCATGGTCTCGGTAACTGAGATCTTGTCGTCGAAGGAACCGTCGACTTGATGCCACTGCAAGTCCAACTCTTCCTGGAGTGGATGCATTCTTAGTCTGCAATGAGGAATCAGGAGTATGCAGGAGGAGATGGAACCCAGCAGGGATTTGTAGCGGTGAACTGAAAGTGACCTTCTTTTTAACAATAGAGAAGCCATGGACATTAGCTTCTCTTGCCTCTCAAAGGACGGGAAAGCCTTGTTTACAGATGTGTTCAGAAAGGCCCCTAGAAATCTGGCTGATCTTGACAGAAGAAGAGAAGACTTCTGCTCATTGGAGTGTTAGGCCGAGATTGTTATGTTATGTTATATAATTTTATATCGCGCTCCGCTACTCGGAAGAGTGTCCTGGCGCGTGCAGAAGTAAAGGAAAAGTGTACCTCTGTTGGCAAACAGACGTGTACATGTTATGACTGATTCTTCTGCTGCCCGTTTGGTAGGAGCTTTTATCAACCAATCGTCCAGGTAAGGGAAGACCTGAAGCTTTTGTCTTCGTATAAAGGCTGCTACCGGAGCCAACACCTTTGTGAAGATCTGTGGAGCAGAACGAAGACCAAAGGGAAAAACCTTAAATTGAAAATGGCTCTTGGCTACTGTGAAGCGAAGATACCTCCTGTGAGCTGGGTGGATGGGTACGTGAAAATAAGCATCCTCTAAATCCAGAGTGGCCATGAAATTCCCTTAGTTGAGAAGACGAAGGATGTCTTGAAGTGAAACCATCCGAAAAGATTGTTTGATGAGATAGGTGTTGAGCTCCCTCAGATCTAGTATAGGGCGCCACTTTTCTAACGTCTTCCGGATCAGGAAGAACCGGAATGGGAATTTATATTGAAGAGTCCCTAAGGATTTTGCTGTTTCTGTATCTTTTTTGATATCTTGGAGCGCATCGTCAATATGTTTTCAAACAGCGCTTCCCCATCAAAAGCCATATCCAAGATTTTGTTCTGGATTAATGGGTGGAACCAAGAAGCTCTTTCGACGCAGAACTGCCGCTCCAGCTAAGGATCGAAAAGCCGTTGTTGCAATATCCATTGCACAATCAATGATTTCCACTGATGTTATTTCGCCCTCCAGTAGAATCCTTTTAGCTTCCTTCCTTCCATCTTCTGGCAACTGATCTAGATAGGGGATAGGTTGCACCACATCTGGCGATCGTATCGTCAAAGTATAGGCAAAGAATTAGCAGCTCTGACTAGCAGGCTGGACATGGATGAAAATCTTTTGTCTACATTATCCAGACGCCTGCCCTCTTTATCTGGAGGAGTGGTAAGAGGAGCCGAAGGATTTTTAGATTTCCTCTGTGCGGCCTGCGAGATTACAGAGTCCGATTTAGGTTGGCTAGTCAAACAAGCTGGGCTTCCCTCCGGGGCCTTATATTTTTTCTCCAGGTGAGGTAGAACTGGAATAACCGTGGCTGGATTTTCCATAACCTTCCTCCCAAACATGGTCCACAATCGGAATTGACCTGACCGATTTCTTATAACGCTCTTTAAAGTCATAAAGGAAACACTCCAATTCCACTTTAGTCATGGGCAGTGCAAACCGTTTGGCGGCTCTCTCCATTAGGTTATGGAAATCCCCTATATCTACAGGGGGGGCATCAACAGGTGCTGGAACAGGAGAAGCTGGATCTGGAATAACAATCATCCCACTCTGCATCCGGACCTGGAATCGTGGTATTCCCTTGATCGTCTTCCGAGGTGTCATCTTGGACAACCGGCGCAACAGGTGGAACATCCTGCGCTTCCATCATTGGTTGAGGTTGTGGTACTTGCGTGGTCACAGGACGAACCGGAGGAATAGAAGTACTCGGTATTCCTACTGAAACAGGAGGCTATGTTGCAAATCTTTTCCTGTAGTCCACGAGCATGGCTTGTAAGTCCGTCAGTAAGGAAGAGGGCATTTGGACCATCTCCTGATGATATTCCTGTTGATATTGAGAGGGAGGGCCATACTGATCATAATCATCGTACTCCCCTTCTGAATCACTCTCCTGACATTTTACGTGAAGTTGAAAAGGGCTATCAGCATAGCCAAAAGGTCCTTCCTCCTCATCCGATTCCTCCTCTTCTTGGAGAAGGGCAGGTGGTAACAGAGTCCCCCTCCTTGGTGAGGTCATCTCTGGTGTAGTCTGACATTTTTTAAGCAGGATTGAAATTTTTTCCTTCGTCAACGGGATCAGACGACGAAAGAATCGTTGGCGAAGAAATCACCTTCATCGACGCAGCTGTCGTCTATGCAGTTGTCGTCGATGCCATAGTCCTCGTCGACGTTGTTGGTGTCGTCACACTCGTCGTCGACATCCTCCATGACGTCGTCATCATTGATACCATCTTTGACGATACATAGCCCACCGGCGTTGAACTCGTCGACCCAGAGCCCTGTGCCAGAACCGAGGAAACCACTGTCGACGAGCCCATCGACGGGGTGAGAGATTAAGAAGACTGTACCTTTTGAGTTTTCATCGACGGAATCAATGATGGCGTCGTCGACGAGAGAGTCTTCTTTGATGATTTTACCTCAGAAGTCAACGATGATGGCTTTCTGAATGTTTTTGTAGCTGCAGGAGGTGACGTTGGAAGAACAGAACTGGATTTCCTCTCAAGACTCGCTTCTTTTGGTAGCCCTTCCCTCTCCTTTACACCTTGGTGAGGAGATTCGACAGGACTAAGCCCTTAAGATCTATCAGAGTTCTTTCTTTTTTAAGGCCTTACTCAGAAGGTGAAGGAAAAGCTCTACCCCTTTTTACAGACCTTCTGGAAGAGGTCGCAGAAGATGATTCCTCACTGTCCCTGGACACTGGCTCCTTCCTTGATTTCAGCTTCTGGAGCCAGTTCAATAGACGCCCTTCATGGTCACGTAAAGTCCTGCTTGAAAAGGTGCGGCAAATCTTACAGTCTGCAGCCTTGTGGTACAGACAGTAAATACAGACCTCTTCTTAGCACAGGTAGCACATGCTTTTAAGAGGGCCTTCTCTTCATCTGACATTCTGAAGAAAAACTGTTGAAAAAAGTTATAGAAACCAAGTTCTAGGAACAAAACTGAGCAGAGCTTAGTGGAGAATCCCTAGCACAACGTGCGGTAGAAAAATCTGAGGTTCTGAGCTTCCCTCAAGAGGGTTCCAAGGGGTGAGGCCAATCTGATTGGTTGCTCATTTGTTTTGGTCTCTTTTACAAAAAGAGGTAGATAGGATGCAAAACTTGAAGGGGCCTAGGCCTGGGTTCTGTTTTAGTGATGGTTTTTATTGCTTTTTAGGTCTCGCCTATGCCGCGCGCATGCGCTGCATAGGCAAAAAGACCTTTTGGAATGGCTTTTCAGCCAAAAACGTGCACGCGTTCCATTGCCTTCAATGGCAACGCGTGAACGTGTGGCGATTCACTTGCGGGAGCGCGCGGCGCCATATGGTAGCAATTATCGCTCCTGGCGCTGCTCGCTCTTGCAAGTGAAACCCTTCAGTGCCTGTGCTACATCAACATAACGTGGCTTTTACCTGCAGTTAATCCAGCACTCTAACATTTACTCTTCCCAACAACCCAACCAATCGACCCCAACTCTCTAGCCCTGGCAACACCAAACCCTGTAAATAACCTCTCACCTCCTGGACTCCCCCTTCGTGTTGCTGCGCCATAGCCATCATCAGCCCATCAAACCTCCCCTCTGTGTCGGTCATTTTTGCTCTGACCGAGCTAGGTCAGAGCAAAAATGAGAGTGTGCTAGGGAGCACACTCTCACAACGCAGAGTCCCCGGTGTTCTAAATTGGTGTCCGGTATCTTCACTTTCCTGCCTCTGTGACAGGTAATTGATGCGACCTGATGTTCGCACTGCAGCGGGTCAAAGTTCCGGCTCTGTCAGCCACGAGACATCACCGACCATTCAGGAACCAGCATGCGTGACTATAGGCTAATATGTCAGCCAGCCGGGAGACGAGCTGTGGTTACCCGGGTGGTAGTGCGCAATTGAGGCGGCTGTTTCTCCGGCAACAGGAACGTTCCAGAAAATACTTCTCGGCCCTGGTTGGGGGGGCCGTCCCAGGCTTTCTCAGTACGCTTTTGCAGTTTCAAACAAAGCGAACTCTACCCAGGGGCATTTGAGCACTTATTATTTAACATCAGACTTGTTCTATGTTACTTTCTGTTCCAGGACTTTTTTATTGTTTGAGTGTTTCCTTGGCTCAGCGTGGCGCCTGTTTCATGGACACTTATAGACGCTCAGGTCTCTGTTATTGTATTTCCAGGACATGGCGGCATTCTGCCGGCAGCAACATTAGGACTGTACACAAAATGCCATTCGATCATTCACTCTAGTTTTACTTTGGCTCTCACAATGTATTTAAGTAACGTGACAGCCGCAACATATTTAACTGCCCAGACAGCTACAACCACGCTTGTGAACAGCATTTCTTACCCCCCTCGGGAGGCAGGGTCATGACATCACTAAAGTGGTGAACAATGGCATGGAAATCCAGAACTTCGCAGAGTCGGGTTATAAACTTGCCGGTGCTTGGTGGTGTTGTGAACGAGTTCAATTTCAAACACAAGTTAAACTAAAAAGTAAATCTGCTGCAAACAGGTATGCAACTCTGGAGACAGCGACACTGCAGCATACTGTTGTGTATCCTACACTAGATCTACAGTTTTACTCTGGCCACCGCTCGTTGCACACCTTTTCTCACTTCCTCTTACCTACTTACAAGACCCTATTCTAGTGCCCGTATCACACCCTTTTAAGATGTCCGATGATTTGGGGTGTCTCCTCCCGCTGCCCTGGATGCAGCTCCTCCTTCCTGTCTGAGGCACACAAGCCACTCAAGGACCTCAGTGAACTGCCCGATTAGGAAGGCTGCACAATAGTCCATAGTTCCGCTGCCATCCGCGCTGCACTGGTGCCCTTCGTGGCGACCTTCATTGTGTGCCCTCTTTGGAGACCTGTGAGACTAGGGAGGCTGCACAGGAGTCTGGGATTGCACTGCCATTCTCGCTGCACTGCTCTTTGTGTCGACCTTCATTGCATGCCGTTCTCGGAGCCCTTCTCTATTTGTTCCTCTCAAAACCATCCACTGTCTCCTGCTGCCCTGTCTTTGTCTTAACAAGTTCTTTACTGCCTCCTCCACTGAGCGCCCACTACTGCCTACTATCACTCAGGAGATCTCCATGCACCACCCACACCCCATTGACAAATCCAATAGGTCTCCCATCGGCGAGACCAATTGGCATTGCCAATTCTTGTTTATGTATACCGGGGACTCCCATTCCGACGACAGGGAATGATACAAGCATGGGAATCTATGAAAGTTCCAATACTGGAGTAAAGATATTTCCTTTGTGACTGCAGGATTGGAGTCTGGAAATTTGCATCCTGCAGATTGACAGACACCATCCAGGCTTCTGCTTCCAGGGCAAGCAGAACCTGAACTACGGACAGCATTTTTAACTTTTCCTTTTTGAGGAAGCAGTTCAGAAACCTGAGGTCTAGATTCAGACAGAGACTGCTGTCCTTTTTGGGGACCAGAAAGTACTGGGAGTATCAACCCTGGTCCAGTTCCTCCTCTGGCATAATCTCTACTGCCCTTTCCCCTCCTGTTGAAGGAGTCATAGGTGGTCCGCTGGAAGTAGGGGCGAAGAGGGGGAAACGATGGAGGAATCTGTTGAAAGGGTAGGGCATACCCTCATCCCAAAATTTACAAAACACATAGATCTGAAGTAATGGCCCTCCGGGCATGTGGAAAGGAGGTAACCCATCCTCCAGCTACTTCCCTGTGATCTGACAAGAGGTGGCTGGGAGGAAGAGGGTGGGGAGGAAGTGGTAGGGAACATGCTCTTTTTTTGCCCCAGACTCTATACGGTCTGTGCAGTAGGTTTCCCTGCTGCTGCGGTGAGGCTAGTTGCTGATGGCTAAGTAAGGGAAAACTTTGTGAAAATCCTTAAAATGTCCTAAATTGTATTCTCTCTGGTTTGTGGGCCAAGGACCTAGCAGTGGACATATTTTCTTTAAATCGTTCTAAGGCGGAGACAGCTTTGGCACCAAAAGGTCGTGAACTGTCGAAAGGGAGGGCCCTTGGAGTTGTTTGGACATCTTGCGGGAAACCATAGTTTCTCAGCATTGCATGACAATGTAGAGAATTGGACGATCCCATGGCTCTGGCGAGAGAGGCTGCCGTGTCCAACCCAGATTGAATAACCCACTTGCCCATCCCTATCAGTTTGGAAACATGGGACTGCAGAAGGTCTGGTAAGTTAGGAAGGACTGTCTGTGACATGTCCCAGAGAGTGTGCATGTTGCATCTGAGGAGACAGGTGGAATTTAGACATTTTAAAGCCATGCTACGTGCTGAGAAGTTTTTTTGGCATAGCTCCATAATCTTGGACAACCTATCTTACGGGGTAGTAGGAAAGGCACCTGGCGACAATTCTGAGCAGCTCGATGCCTGAACTACAAGGCGTTCCAGTGATGGAAGAGATGATAGGAAGATCGAGTCACCTTGGTGAGTAGCTGTGCGCTCTATAAATCTTTGATTAACATAACATAACATAACATAACATTGGGCAAGCCTATAGCGGCTTGCAAATGCTCTGTGAACTGTGGTGGAGGACGTGGGTTTCTCCCAGACCTCTAGATTAGGCCTCATTAAAAGGGAGCAAAGGCTCCATCGAGTGTGATGTAGCATAGATGACTTGGGTAAGAATGTTGGCCTTAGTCTCAGTAGAAGGAAGCTGGAGATTAAACATTTCTGCTGCTTTCTTTATAACAGTATGAGAAGTAATGACCTACTCCAATGGTTACCTCGTCTGAACCAACTGGCCTACTTTAACCCCACAAAATCCAGGTCCACAGTCCTGGAGTGCCCAACCCCATCATATGTGTCCTGGCTAGGGATGCCATGAGGATCAGAACCCCCAAAAATAATCTACCCTTTTCTGACAGGCGCTGAGCCTTCCGCAGGGAACGATGTTGGGGTATCTCCAACAGAGGTAATGGCTTCACACTAGTGTATTGTGGTACCAGTAGCGTCAGTTGTGGAGCCAGAGATAAAGGCAGCGGCACTGGTGGTGTAGATTGTGGCACTAGTGAAGTTGTTTGTAGCACCAGAGAGGTAATAGGATCTGGTGCAGAAGGAGAAGACCCCGAAGCAATAGTGAGCCAAGCCTGCAGGCCAGACCGGTGCCAGAGTAGTTGCCCAGGTCACCGGTAGCAATGGAAAAAATGGGCAAACGGAGCCGGATGGTATGGTGTCGCAAGAGCTCAAAAAAGTATATCTGATTGGACCAATGGGGCCAGCTGGCACTCCAAAGGGGACCTTGGATATTCGGAAGATGTCATGCATTTCATTTAGACTATTTGCAGGATATGTCCCAGGAGTGGGGAATTCCAGGTGAGGGTGACTGGATGGGGGCCTCGGGGTCGGTGCCACAGGCAGTAGCGTGTCGTGGGATGACACCCAGTCTCAAGGTACTGCAGACACCATATACTCTGAGTTTCCTTTCACTAATTCTGGCTCCAATGTGAATGCTAGTGGGAAGGGAGGGAATCTCTGCAATTGTTTGGATTTGTGTGCTCTCTTTTTCTTGTGATTTCTCTTTGCTGACTTCAATGACTGCAGTGATATCTGTGACTTCATACTTGGTCTTGACT
The DNA here is from genome assembly GCF_964261635.1 of Lissotriton helveticus. Lineage (NCBI taxonomy): Eukaryota > Metazoa > Chordata > Amphibia > Caudata > Salamandridae > Lissotriton > Lissotriton helveticus. The sequence continues at coordinate 297,607,193 of NC_136067.1, read as the reverse complement.
TGTGTCGCTATTGACATTCATCCCACGCTCGGGCCAGAAGCATCTTGGCCTCCTTTCCTTTTATGGCCTTGGGGTGCATACTGCAACAGGAGTTGCAGTCTTCTTTCTCATGATCCAACCCAAGCACCATTGACAGATTTAGCACAGGTCAGTAATACTCCATCACAGTCCCTTTACGGATTGAACAAAAAACGCTTAGGGGGGGGTGACATTTTTTGCAAGAACTCCACCTGAAAAATGTTTTGGGAGTAAAAACTATGATTACATTGATGATCTCCTGAGGAGATTGGAGCTCCGAATACACATCAGTGGTGATGGAAAAAAGGGAACTGATGTCTACAGGGGAACTTTATGGGTCCAGTAATTTCACAAAGACAATGTAGCTGACAATGAAACAGAGCCAGCACCCACACTAACATGGACACCTATTAAAAAGTTTTCCGATTCACCTTGGATATTCAAAAGGTGAAGGATCTGCAAGCAGAAAATCCATTGGAAATGGGTATGTGCTGTGGATGAGTTGACAGCAGACCCAAGCAGATACTTGTTTGGTCAGAACAAATACTGCCGTTAAAATAAAGGTCATAAACTAGTGGAATGCCCAGGACTTTGCAAAAAAAGACCTGATTTGCTTGTTCTAGGAAATTATATGACAATCCATTTATATAGAGAAGTGCGCTCACAAGAATACCTCTAGTGCTAGCTATGAGGACAGAAAAGGACTGAAGACCAGCACAGATTTTAAAAGGAGATATATAATATGAAACAGCAGGTCTTAATAGACATATGAAAGGCAAGACTACTGGTGAGTGAACGCAGATGAAAGCGGAGCAAATTTCAAATTTCTGGTGATGGAAAAAGGGAATGGACATCCACACGTCTACAGGTGAGCTTTATGACTCTAGTAATTTCACAAGGACACTACTCTGACAAGAAAATAGAGACAGCGGCCTCTACTGACATGGACACCTATTAAAAAGTTTTCAGATTCACCTTGGACATTCAAAAGGTGAAGGTACAACAAGCAGAAATATCCATCGGAAAGGGGTATGTGTTGTGGATCAGTTGACAGCAGACCCAAGCAGATACTAGTTTGGTCAGAAAAAATACTACAACCAAAATCAAGGTCATAAACTAGTGGAATGCCCAGGAATTGGCAAAAGAACACTTGATCTGCTTGTTCTAGGAAATTATATGACAAGCGATTTATATAGAGCAATGACCTCACAAGAATACCTCTAGTGCTATGAGGGCAGAAAAGGACCAGAGCAGATTTTAAAAGGAGATACATAATGTGAAACATCAGGTCTTAAAAGACATATGAAAGGCAAGATAACTGGTGAGTGAACGTAGATGAAAGGGGAGCAAATTTCATATTTCTGGTATCAAATCGGAGAAAGCTCTGCCTCAGCACTTGGCCCTCTCAACTAGAGGAATAACTAGCTGGTGGGCAGAAACTGAGCAGAAGGTTTTAGAGGGAATGTACCTTGTGCCTTCCGCTTCATCACTCTACACCTTCAGCATCTGCATAAAATCAAATCGCTTATATGGTACTGCCTTGCACCTCTCAGTCACCTCCCTCTGGAAGAAAGTAGAAATGGTAGAAGAAGCTAGAGAAGGCAGACATGCCACACCACTTGCTGCACACACCTGTGTGCAAACATGCTGATGTAAGCACAGGACGGACACATCTGCTTCCACAAGCCACTAAAACATTTGATCCGAACTCTAGCGAAACAAATTATATTGGCTAAAGATGACCAACAGGACCTACACAAGGGGTTCCTCCATTCTTAAATTGACTTTCTAGGAATTCCATTTCAATTAAAGTATTGTTGCCATCTGCTCTGGAAGTACATATTTTACACTACGTATTACAAATGAGTGCTGTGTGGTCTATGCACATGGAAAGTATTTCTCTACTCTTGAAAATATTCTATTTTAGGTTCAGTCTACTAGACATCGCATGAGCTGCTTTTTGTGAGGGAATAGGGAGGCTTACCAAGAATCTAGAGGGGTTTGAGCCCGCCCATTGCTTCCCATTGATTGGCTTTCCTTGCCACTCTCATCTACCTGCTTCTAATTCATATCCTAGCTTGTCTAGCTTGTGTTTGTCCCTCTCATGGAGCACTGCCTCTTTACAACGGTAGGAAAGTGGATTCTTATGTGGCATGGTTGTGAGACCTCACCATATAACGATATCACAATTTCTATAAGTTCCATTTAGGTTTCTTTAACAAAGACTTGGGTATATGTGGCACAGAGCAGCCGAGCTTAGACTAAGGAAAAGTGTAAAGCATTTAGAAGTATCAAAACAACAGGTAAGTAAGAAACACAACAATAACAATCCAGCACCAATTTATAAATATAGAGTGGATTTTTATCTTAAATTAGATATCAAAACAACAAAAATCTATAAAGGGGAACCAGAGATGTGATTTTTAAAAGGTAAGTAAACTCTTTTAAGTTCCAAAAAACCTTTGTTATTGATGTTGCATTTTGTTAGTCGATGGGCCTGCATGACTACCAATCCTATCTTCGACTAGCCACAACAGGTTGGGAGCCAGTCATGGGGACCAAGGTCCAGGGAGACAGTTACAGGTTGGATCCAGCAGTCTCAGAGTCCTTGCAGAAGATTTCACTAGGATCACGGTTCCAGCAAAGCAGTGCTCCTGATGCCAGGAATTCAGGATTCTGAACATGCTGGAGCTGTGAAACAGATGCGGTGAACTTCAGGTGTTGTATCCTGCCTCAGGCTCGATCTACCTCAATGCCCCAGTCAAGTCTAGTGTAGGCCTGGTTGCCACTGGTCGAGTGGTCTCTGGTTACAGCAGTCTTCAGCAGTTGCCCACAGGTGAGTGTCTCTTTCTTGCAGGAGGACCAGGGTCCACTTCGATGATGGTCCCGGGTCCAACAGACTTAGGGATACCTAGGGCAGATCAGGACTCTGCCTCACAGCAGGCATTTTGGCACCCAGAGTCAGACAGTTAATCCATGGGCAGCTGGGCTCTAACAAGTGCAGGCTTCTTTCATCTTTCGTGGCACTGTAGCTACAAGAGGAAGTCATCCAATTGATTCTTGGAGTCACTCCTTCTGTTCTGGCACACATGGACAATTTTCCCCGGAGTGGACACTGCAGGCTCAGTTCTCTCTTTGCATGACCCTTGGCTTTAGCAGGCACATTCCAGTCTTTGGTGCTGCCTCTCTTTGCTGGGTCCAGGGAGCAGCACGGCAGTCCTTCTTCAGTCTCCTTTCCAGTCCAGTCGTGATCTGAGGACAGGGGGACTGAGGTAGCACTTTTATGCCATCTTCTTGTTTGTGGGAGGGGAGGACTTGCTAGCCAATGGGGCAACAGTTCCCACGTGGCTACCCAGACCACTTAACATCACTTCATGGGGGTTTGGCCCTCGAACATTACCAAGATTCCCCGCTCTACCCTAAACCAAGATGGTGCAAGCCTTCTTTCATTATGCAGAGCCCTAGACACACCCAGCATAATAAGCAACTCTTCCTGGAAAACCAGATCTGCAACAGGTTTTAACAAGCAAAATATCTAGGACAGCTAAGGACCAATGTACTGCAACACCAATACGTTCCCTTTTCTAGGTCTCGTGCCTAGCGTTGCACTGCGTAGCAGTGCTTCGCGCAGCACGAGGCATTTTGTAATTGAAAACGGGGTTTCAGCAGTCACCTTGGACTCTAAGACGCTTGTGCGTGTGCTTTTTAGGTTTCGCCCTGGCCGTAGCAACTGCGTAGCAGTTCCTCTGCCCAGGGCAAAATCTTATGTCCTACATATGGGGCTTTGGTCCCGCCTCTGTCTTCCATTGGCTAGCTCCATAAATGGAGGCTAGCCATTGGAAGAGATTGGCTGTCAATCACGCTTTCCCCGTGAAAACGCAATTCGGGGGCGTTTCCGTGTCTTTTTTTAATTCCCGCCCTCTCTTCTTCCCATTGGCTGTAATTTTACCTTCCAGCCAATGGGAAGGGGAGAGCACGAAAAACACGCCCCCGAATCTGCCGGCCCAGGACACCCCCGTGACGTCATTCCCCGGGCCGCGTGGTCCCTGTTTTAAGCTTCATGCTTGATTATTGAAAGTTGAGCAGTTATTCGGTTTCAATATGAAACACTCCATTGTTCTAGTAAAAATGCTGTTTCAGTTGTTTCCCGATTAACACTGCATCCAAGCAAGTACAAATCAAAATTTAAATTAAAGTCTCCGGTTTACTACTTTAATGCGCTCACCCTAGATTTCAGACGAAAATTTACAAAAAATCATTTTTTCAGGCTTCCTCACCTTTGAAACTGGTTGAAGCACGATGACACAAAATACATTTTAATCACAAATGTAACAATCTTCATACGATAAATAAGATTATAAAACGTATTTGACTAGCAGCATGACGGCCAGAAAAGATACATTCAGAAACACAAGTGTGCCGTCTAGCTCGTGTTTAGAATGGAAGCAACTCTATGATATAATTGGGGAACCACGAGAAAGCGAGGACTGGGTTGAAGGGTTTTCTTATTCCCCACACGAGCGCGACAAAGTGCCTGGCGGGTACAGTCACACGGAAAGGGTGCGGCTTCTTCTAAACCATCGGCGATCGGCGTTGTTTAGGCGTTTATTGCTGTAAAGGGGTATATGAGAGTGACGTGTTTAGCCTAGATCTTCGTTGGTACCCCAAGGGCATCATTAAAGTAAGCTTCTGTTACCGAGCATTTATGAGTACACCCGGGGTATTATTAAGAGTTTATCAGACCTGCCGGTGAGCTCAGTCCACGCATGCGCTCTTCATTCTGTTCAGCAGGGCGGAGAAGAGCAATGCAGTAGCGGGAGGCGAGCAGCCGGGATTCTTAGATCCAGAGGCCCCACCGCAGCTCCACCGTTCCGGCACGTCCAGGTCTGAACAGGTAAGGATCAGTTCTACGCTGAGCAAACACACTGTCTGTTTACCTTTTGCATCCTCTGTCCATCCACTTTCAATGCCAACATCCCCGCCCCCTCCTGCCTGTGCCACCGGCTGCCAATGTCCATTCCAGCTACACCCGCTTCGGAACAGCGGTGGTGTGGTGGACGCAAGGCACACGCCACGCTGGGCAGCAGCTCATTCAGAACGTACAGCCCCATCGTTGAAAATGGCCATATACACATACCTGGTAAGCAAGCCTGTATTAGCTTACCAAGCATGTTTATATGAGTTTCTACACAAGCCGGTGCCAGCCTCCGCACTGTCAGGTCTTCTTGTACCGCTGGCCCGAGTCATTCCTGTCCTCAGCACTTCTAGGCTTCCTTGCGCGGCTAGACTGATCAGATCTCAGATCCAACTATCACTCTAGCCCGTCTTTAACAGCCTATAGGACCGTCCTTTAGTGGTAGGCGAGAAGATATTGCTGGTAACCTGATTAGCCAGTCCCAAGACGCACCACCGAGATTAGCTCGCAGGCTTTGGTACGTGGAGTTTATAAACAAAACTTAATGAAGCCACAAAAGATGTGTTGAAGTTCTTGAATTTCCCTTCTTTAGTAGTTGTATAGATGCCTTTTTAGGACCTCACTCTAATTGACAATTAGGATAGAATACACGAAACAGAAGATTCATATTAATTATGGGGGTATTTTGAAGGCATGTGTCAATCCATTCCTCGAGATTATTGAGCATGAAGACATATTCTAGACACATTTAGGTAAAGATGACTAATAAGTCTGATGTTAAGTGAGACATAGATAAGGAGCATATAGAAATACCTGTTCAGCTTGCTCAGTATAACAGATCTGTCTGAACAAGCTGTACTTCCAGTAAATGACTGACAAAAGAGCAAGAGATGAAACCATTTATTACTTTCTTAAGACCATATTGTCTCGACCCTTTTCAATACTCCACTGAGCATTTTTCGAGCTGGCGGGCTTGGACCCAGCGGCCCACTTCCTTAGGATATCCAGTTCAAACTGCAGGTTTTCTGTTGAGGACTGATGATGTCCATGGTTGCGGCATTCTTTAGGAGCTATGTGATTTGCCATCTGTTTTGATTTTAAACAGTTTACGATTTTAAGAGCTTTGACTGCTTTTTCCTCCCCAGAAATGCTAGAAAATCGCATTAATTGGTGGTTGGTGACTGACGCAGGCTGTTTTTCAATTGTCTTTCAAAGAGCGATTTCATAATTCAGCAATAATGGTTGAAACATTTTGATACCCTCAACTCCTGCGTGTTCCCACACCAGAGGCGTATATATGTTATGCTTTCCATAGCGATGGAAGAACAGAACTTCATGACATGATCTGTAAGTTTCCCTATTTAAAGTGACTGCAAAAAAGGTGAAAGAAATCCATTCTGGTCTGACATGTTTCTTAGGCCCGAACACGAAGGCAAAGTACCAGAATGCCGTACATTCAACTAGAAAGAAAAAGTTTCAAACTATGGTTGACGATATATATTAACACGTTTAAAACTCCCCAAGGATTCAAAAGTTGGAAGTTAGGGTGATAAGGGTTTTGGAAAAAGTCGTTTAATTACGTACCTCCTGTAAGGTGACAGTTTGTGTTGCATTATTTACACCGGTCTCTGCTTTTTTGTTTACTGCTTTCTAATTGGGATCTACTTTTTTGATCCTGTGTTTACTAAGCTTTTCAATACAGCATGTTTATCAATCCCCGGAGGTGGTGCCTGTGAGAGCCGGGATGAGCTGGAAACAACCCACACCTGCAGTGTGAGAGAAAGGGTGTATGACAGACAGTGTGTATGAGAGACAGCAGTGTGTGTATGAGAGACAGCAGTGTGTGTAAGAAAGACAGCAGTGTGTGTGAGAGAGACTGCAGTGGGTGTGTTCAAGGCAGAGTCAGCAGTGTGAGAGAGACAGCAGCGTGAGACCTTTTATTTATGTTTTGTTTTTTGAAACATAAATAAAGCGAATTATTTGCAATGTCAATAGCACAAACTTGCGGAAATACGTGACCTATTGCATTGAAAATGCAATAGGTCTCGCATTTGCGAGAGATTAAGCTATTGCCATTGTAAATGACAATGCCATTTATTTATCTGCTTTCAAAACCAACACATAAATAAAAAGTTTGTCATTTACAATGCCAATAGCTAAAACTTTTGCAAAGGCGAAACCGTTGCATTGTAAATGCTTGTTTCTTTAGTGTTACCTCATTGGTCTTGGCGTTCTTTCGATAATAAAAGACTGCACACTATTGGCTTTTGGCGCGAGCATTGCTCCTCCCATGGCCTATTGGTGTCTATTACGCGCATGAAGCTCCTAACAGACACCCCTAGGCCGTGGGAGGAGCAACACAGCGACGGGCATGCTGATAGAAATGACACGCCTTGCTGTGGCGCGCGCGCACGTTTTACCAATTACGGGCTTTTTTTCTGAATGGCGTGCTTTAAGCAACAGTGAAGGAATGCCATCTTCCCCTCAAAATTCGGCTCTAGTTTTTTAATGAGGATGATTGCTTTCAGTTTCACGGCCGCGAGGCTTTACTGCCGCGCAGCCGATGCTTGTTTTATTTTGCCGTTTGTCTTGAAGGCTGTTGTTCTCCTGGGCTGCTGCATGGTTGTCGGCCCCTCTTGGAACCTGTAGTGTATAGGATACTCTCCGCGTGCTTGTGAACAGCAGCTCTTTGTATTGATCCATGGAGGCTTCTGCAGCTTGTCTTGCCGTTGTCCTCCCGGGTGGCGTGAAGTTCTGCCTCGTTCGGGAGGGAAGGCGGGGGGCGTTGCATTCTGTGTGAGACGTCCAGGCCATTTCATTAAACAGCGGGATATTATTAAGCATGGCGTGAAAGGCCTTTCTGCCGATGCTCAGGCATCAGCCGGGACTCAGAGCGTGCGCGCGGAGTTGGGAGGTGACGGCCGGCCCGGAGAGGTCCTCGGGCTCAGGTGGCCATCGTCCCCGAGTTTAGTGGAGGCCTGTCAGCGATTCGTCACTCCCACTCAGGCCTCACGCCCTGCTGGTCGGCGGGAGCTAAGCCCTGGCAACAGCCGCGCACGGCCCTGAATGTGCCTGCCTCGTAATGAGGCGCAAATGGCATCAGTCAGAGCCCACAGCGCGGCCCGACGTGTGCCTCCTCTCTCTGCATCTTTGGCAGTCCCGTTTAACCGGAGTCATCATAAGTTCAGGTTAAATTAGGGGGGTGGCCGCAAAAGCACCCTGCCCAGTGCTTGTGGTGCCAGAAATTTTTCTTGTATCAAACTAGACAAGCAGGGGTTGAAAGTTGCAGACAGATACCCCTCCCCAAATGCTTTTTAGAATGAGAAAAACTCTTTCTCACTCCAGAGGCACTCTTTAATCAGTGAATCCATTTAAATTATGCTAAATATCTAACCTGCCTGCTTCCTCTTAAACCCCCAGCCCGCCAGGAAACTATTTAAACATGGGGGGAAAATCCTACGTTTTGTCGGTTAGTTCACAGACTGAAAACGTAACATAACATAGCTGACTTTTTGTGCCCGTATTAAGTATTGTATTCTTAAATTTTGAGTAAAATTAATTCACGAACTTGGCATCTCTTATGTTCAAAATTATAATCTTTCTTTGTTTTAAGGCCATCAGCATGCTGTGACTTTTCTGTGAAACAGTCGCCGCACTAAGCAAGTCAAGCAGTGGCTATTAGGTGAACTAATTTAAATAGCGAGTTCAAGTACAAGTCCTATTTTTAACTTGCACAAACTTCAATAAAAAAAACTCCCCCTGAATGCATTGGGCAGCCCTAAATCAGCATTTTAGATTTGTCACTAATAGAAATACGATCTTTATAACTCGGCTTTCATTGGGTGTAATTGAAGTTCCGCTGTTTCCCTTCTTCAAACACGTCGACTTGCATTACAGCTATTGTCCTGCAAGACTTCAAAACAAATGGAGTTCAAAATATCGGACTGATGGATTGATTGACTAAACGGCTTGGACAAGGCAATTATTCGTCACATTGGCTACCTCCAGCATTAATTCGCCTTGCTCCGTAGTTGAAGCGCTCGAGTCTCCTCCAACCAGAAGCTTCGGACAAAAGGGCAAGGGTTGCTTTCTCGTCTGAAAGGCTGCCAGGCAGGGGGCCCTATTAGGGCAGCTGGAACGTTACTACAGCCCGTTCCACTTGTAAGTTTTATTGGGGCCTAGTTTATTTTTGGCAAGCTCCCCCGTGCCCCCAGCCTTGTTTAAAGACGGTGAGTTTATTCCATGCCAGCCTTTGGCATTGCACGAGGCTTCGAATGGCTGCCACACACGGGCACCACTGACTGCTTCCTGCACAGTGCCTCTCCATTGTTGGGGGCAGCGTACCACAGATCGCAAGCTAGGGTAGACCCCCACAGCCAAGGAAGCTCATGCTTAAAACACACCGACATCGCAGACAGGCTGAGGTCTGTCAAATTGTCTTTTCTCTCAAATTGCCCTTTCCATTGAAGACATCACAACTCCATTTCCCCAGCTCTGCGTATTTCAGTGTGGGCTGCCTCCCCACAACTGGCCTGCATGCAAAGGGGAAGCAGAAGCCCCGTAAAATCTCCCAATGCGTGCCCCCAAAGAGTAGGCGATACACTTTTGCATGGGATACATAGTATATGCCCTTCCCTTAAGCAACACCGACCATTAAACACGGAGCTTCTTCTATCCTTCTTAAGAAAGGACCCCAGCCTCGGAGTTCCCAGAACACAAAGCGCAGGCGTGCAAACAGCAGATACCCTATTTGTGATTACACCGCAGCGCTGCGAAACCTTTGCAATGCTAGAATCTGAATCCGTCCAACTGCTAGAATCTGAATCCGTCCAACTGCTAGAATCTGAATCCGTTCAACTGCTAGAATCTGAATCCGTCCAACTGCTAGAATCTGAATCCGTTTGTTTTCATGTCCTGAAATTTTTTAAATGCATTATGAAGCACAGGAAAAATCTGTAAAATGCATCTTGGTTGTGGTTTTACATGACGTAATGAAACAATACGATCTTTCATTCGGAATGTATTAACTTGATTCTGTTTAAATTTTAGTCTGTAACACGTTTACCTTTTATTTCTTAAAACATGAAATTGTATTATCAAAATGTTGCTTTTATGGTTTTCCAATGTGCAAAGCCGAATAAAGAAATTTATATATATATATATATATATATATATATATATATATATATATATATATATATATATATATATATATATATATATATATATATATAATTACAGGATTGCAAAATGCACCTTTTTATTCCCAACGCAAAAAGAGTCGATTTAGCATCAACGAGCAGTGTTGCAAAATGTTTGCAGAACAACAGCATGCTCGAAATTGTCTGGTTTAACCCAGATTGTTCCCTGATGGATGTAGCGCCCCAAGTCTTAAACAGAGACTCAGGGTACGTAATGCCTTGTGCACCATCATCTCCAGGAAGGACTCCGCCAGACCAAAGAACACTCGTATTTATTGCTCATTGCTATTGCTTGTTTCCATTATCTCCGCCCAGGGCGCTGTCTTAACAAAGGGCAGCTCTGGCCTCCTTGGAGGCATGGCAGGCTTAGTTAGCCTTGCTGGGGTTCACACATGACTCGCAGATCACCTCGGATGTCAGCAGCGAGTGTTTATTCCATGTGCTGTCTCCCCACTCGTTTATTTTTTGCAGTTTCCGGTTTCTTAAACTTCAAATTAAAAGACAGTCTCCTGTGATTCTTGCGGTGTCTCCTCGGTGCTGTTGACAGTTTTTATGTAAATATTTCTGCAATGCAGCCTGCTGGCAGTGACCGTATGACACGGGCCAGTGTGGGAGCGGGGTGCTCATGGCTCGGTGACTGCCCTCTTCTCCTCTGTCCTTTTCTCCCCTAGCGTCTTTCCCCTTGGCCCCCATCTCCTCTGTCCTCTTCTCCTCTGTCCTTTTCTCCCCTAGCGTCTTTCCCCTTGGCCCCTGTTGTAACTTCCCTTATCTCCCACTTCACTTTTCCCCCCTCTCCTGCTCTGCTCTATTGGTATGACCCGCGCTCCTGCCCGGAGTGCGAGATAGAATGTTGACGATTTATGAAGCCGCCAAGCTGGGAGCACCTGTTTAAGCCATTACTAATAAAGCTTACATTTGGAATCCACGTTGAGTAGTGATTTAATACTACATTTTGGCGACGAGGATGGGATGCTGAGCCAGGGTCAGTTGGTGTTTCCCCCCTGGACTGATTTGATGCTTGGGCGGAGGAGAACTTTGAAAAAGGAGACTCACCCTGTGGGGATTGAAGAGTCGGAACAGCGGTTTGCTGGTAATGAAGGGGAGACAGTGCGTGAAGCAGATGATGTTGATTGAAGCGGACGACTTGTAGCGAAGGTGTTCCGTTCCTGGCTTCGAAGGGGCGTCCCGTGGCACTGTAGTGGATCCCCTCTGTGGAGCGGAAGGCTGTCATGCTGTATGCGTAAGCAGTGAATTCAAGTGTGTGATAAGACGGGGCTGGTCTTTCACCGAGGAACCGCCGAGTCGTTGACAGGAAGTTCCGTTTTGCTATCGGGCGTGAGGAGGAGGACTCAGAAGCATAATATCCTCCAACGTGACAAGGTGCAAGTCGAGTGTCACACGTAAAGGCGGAGCGAGAAGGCAGGACGGCGTCAGTGAGGAGAACCTTACCCTTTCGTGTCGCAACTTCTCAGGCGATAGAAACTTCTAAGAGAAAGCGACGCGTAGAGCTCAGCGCACAGTGATACCGGAGCCATTTGCGCGCAGGAGCATGAGAAAATGAAGTAAGGCATAAGTCCCTATTAGTCACAGAACCGTACAGGTCTATGTGGTTAGACCTTGAAGCTGCGAGAGGTGAAGTGAGCGGAGCGTGTATTAAAGTCGCATGTGAAGCAACGCGAAAGGAACTGATTTGAGGTGAGCGACGATTATTCGAGGCATGAGTGAATGTCAGCGTTGGGATGATGCTTTCCCTGGACTCCCAGTAGTAATGGAGGCGTGTAATGGAAAATCTAGGAGAATCAAGTAGGATTCACATATTTATTTGAGGGAAGGAGATCAACCGTGGGGGACCCAGGCTGGACTGCATTATTGTGTTGAGCCTCTGAAATTCTGTGAGGCGCGTTGAGCGTAACATATGGTGCCGAAGTCTCATGATACTGTATAGAGGCAGTGCATGGCAGCTGTGTGAAGGAAAAAGGTTGGAAATAATATAATAAGCCAGTGGAACAGGGTGTGTAGCGAGCCTCTGTTCCTGTGAATGAAGACTATCTGTGCCAGCACATTGAGCGGTCTAAACTACCGAAGACGATCTGTGTGGGGAGTTTCCCTTCTCCCCCCTATAGCCACCTGTGAATTGGATCTGTGGCCTCGCGTAGAAGTTGGAGAGAGGTGAGTTCTAAGGAACACTGGGTGCCGTATGGTGAAATTATTCGAAACAGCTGGTAGAAGCGGCAGAAGGATATCTCGGAAATGAGGCAGCGTTGGCTAGTGGTGTGAGGAGATTCAGAGGGAACTGAGGGAAACAGGCAAACATCAGGGCTCGGTGAAGTATAATAACCGCAGCAGTGTTGAAGCAGCGCAAGGAAAACTAAGAACAAAGGCAGTATCTCAAAGCGGTGTGTGTTCGGGAAAATATCGAGCTATTGTTTATGATGGTGAAGGAGATCAGCCAATCTGTATTACCCAGAATTGCAGGGAGCCTGTGAAACACGGTCAGGAGCGGTGAGCGGAACATAGTGAACAGTCAACCGTTGTAACTGAATGGTGGCAGTGACTTGTAACAGCGTGAGAAAAGAGCTGAGGAACAGGGGGTAGCGAACCTGGGCTCCTTTGATTGAAAATTACTGAGGCAGCGTCTTCGAGCTGTGGGAAATGTCGGAGAAGAGCAGGGAAGGAGTTTACCCCTGATGCCACGTGAGGAAAAGAACTGAGGCAGCGTAGTGAAGCTGTGTGAGGAATGAACAGAGGAACAAGGGGTGTAGCGTACCTGGATTCCTAGGAAAAAAAAAGATATATATATCCACGGAAGCAGCGTCTTTAGAGATTTGAGACGTCTTAAGAGGATTATAGAAGGCGTTGAACCCTTGAAGCCACATTGAGAAATAGGTCTGAGGCAGTGCAATGATCTGCGGGTGGAGATGGCAAAGGAGAATATCAGGGTTCTGTGAAGTACACTAAACCGAAGCAGCGCGCAGAAGCAGCGTGAGGAAACCTCAGACCTGAGGTATAGTGTTTGGAAGTGGCGGGAAGAGATTGAAGAGATTCCAAAGGTACAGAGGAAGAGTGGCGAACCTCTAGGGTTCTGGGGAAGTTAAGAGGTATTGCAGTACACCAAACATGGAGTGGTGCCGAATGTACAATCTCCCTCCACCGGTACCGTTCATGGAGGAGGTTAATAAAAACATTGCTGAGTGGTGGGAGTGGAAAGTGTACTTTGAAAATTATTTGTCCGTCCTGGAGGAAGAGGTAGCATCTCTGCCACCGGAGGTTAAAGCGGAAATTCTACTCCACAGCTTAGGTAAGGGTGGAAGGAAGATGCATCACAATATGGAGAAGGCGTTTATGAAAGGTACCGACGGAAATAGGTATGAGAATATTCTGAACGTGTGGGATGAACATTATAAACAAGCCACAAGAGGAAAAGCCCAAAGGAATGAAAGTTTCGAGGAGAGAATGGAAGGCAAAGAGGATGTCAGAGCCAGCAAGATATCTCGGATATGCACAGTTATAATAGGTGGAGTTGAGATAGAAATGTTTACTGACTCTGGTACGAGATATAGCATAGTAAGCAAAAGAGATTGGGACAGAAAATTTGCAATAAAATATGGTAATGAACTAAAAGAGGCCAACACCGTCCTGAAAACATATGCAGGGGAGGATATACAGGCTATTGGTTATAAAGTCATGGACATAGTTTATAAAGAAAACATTACGAGGAGTACGATATACATAACGAGAGGTGTTCTCAACATGATAGGGTGGAGAGATCAACAGAAGTTGAGGATTTCATGGGAGGAAAAAACAAAAGGACACAGAAATGAGCTGGTGTGGTATCAAAGCAAACAAGAAACCAGTGGTGAAACTGTTAATGTTCTCTGGCAACCACCTAAGAGTAATGCAGCATTTGAGAGAGCTACAAAAGGAAAGGAGTGGGGAAGAGAAGCTATTAGGGAGGTACACAACAAAAAGAAAAACACTTATCAAAGTCAGGTGGAGGAAAGAGAAATACGTAAGAAACCAGAGAGAAAGGACAGTAGGAAACAAAAGGTGAAGACGGATGGAGAAATTGGAATGGTGGTGGAGAGTGTAAATACCACAACCAAAGAACGAGGATGGCAGATGAATAAAATCAACCAGTCCGTTTGCAAGGAGATGCGGCACAGAATGAAGCTGGAGAGGTTCCAATCCAAGTTGTCAGAGGAGCGTATGGACAATTGCGATCTAGAAAGAGAGAGAGGTACAAGTTACATTGAGCTAAAAGGAGAGAACAAAGATGTATACTTACAAGGGATCGAGTATGGAATAATGGAGAGGGAGAGTAATATAAAGCAGAGAGACCTAAAGGATCCCCATTAAAAGTTATGGAAGGGAAGAGGGGTACGGTCTATGATTTTTGGAAGAAGCTGAAGTGCAAGGGCTCAGAAGACACGTATGATTTTAGGTATGGCAAGCCTAAGAGGGAACTAGTGAACATACTTAAGCCAGATGAGACTCGTGCAAAAGATCGGTGGCTGTCCAAAACAAATTGCGACAAAGATTGCAGTACTGGTCATGATCAAGGAATTGGGAGCAGAAGAAGGCCCAGTCCCGGCATGGATAAGGGCATGGAAACGGAAGCTTGTTTCATCAGTGGTAGCCTTAGGGGTGGGTCTGGTCCCAAGATACTGCCCAGAGAAAAGGACTGTACAGCCATTCTAAATTTGCCGGTAAGGGATGGTAATTCCAGCAGGTGGGGTTTGGAATCCCAGGGTGAAATAGACGATGTAGCAAGCTTGGACATGGAAGAGCTAAGTGTGAAAAGGCGGTGATTCTTCTTTTTCACCAACCGGAGGATGCCTATAGTGACACTTAGTGCATACATTTATCCGTTTTTCCCATACCTTAATGGTGCACCTCTGTTAGCTCCTGACAGATCCAGTTGCCTAACGCTGGACAAAGGGACCTCTTAGCCTTTTCCTTCCCCTCCTGAGTTTTAAATGCACCGGACTGTTACAGTTGATTATTGTTGGAAATGTAACCTGTTAACTTTACTCATTACTCCTAGAATTTTAAAAGAGTCGTATCTTATCCCTGTAGATGTATATGAGAATAGAGCCACCCACTCTAGTGTTACAGAACGTGCCTGGGGACCATATATTCTTTTTTCTCCTGCTCCGCCTGTTGGAGCTATACACATATCTGTTCAGAGCTACGGTATCACAGTTACTGCGCTGTTAGGACGGTTCCTCTGCTTAATCTTTTAAGGGGTCCTTTGCCTCCGTCCCCACTAATGCTGTGCTGTATACTTCCCCTTCACCCTTCTTCTCCCCTCCCTTTTTTCCCCTCTTCCCACTTTTACCCGCTATGTACCTATTGTGGGAAACTATCCCTCGCTCCCCTCCCTACTCTTCCCTAAGGAGGGAGGTGTGTTGTAACTTCCCTTATCTCCCACTTCACTTTTCCCCCCTCTCCTGCTCTGCTCTATTGGTATGACCCGCGCTCCTGCCCGGAGTGCGAGATAGAATGTTGACGATTTATGAAGCCGCCAAGCTGGGAGCACCTGTTTAAGCCATTACTAATAAAGCTTACATTTGGAATCCACGTTGAGTAGTGATTTAATACTACAGCCCCCTTCTCCTCTGTCCTCTTCTCCTCTGTCCAATCCACTTGTTTTTGGGAGGAGACGGGCACAAGAGGTTAAGTGATTTGCCCAGAATCACAGGATGTTGAGCCTCCCGGTTTTCCAGCTTCAAGTACGACCGGTCAAACCCCTACGCCACACTCTCTCCAGCTTTCCATTTCTTCAACACAAAAATGTATCCAGCAGCAAGAGCGCGAGGAGGCCTGCCTTTACCTGCAGCTAAATGTCTTAATTAGTGAAAGGGAGCCGCTGTGGCAGGCAGCCTGTTCCTGCAGTCCTTCTGAGCAGAGATTTGAGTTCAGATAAGCACCGGTTTACAAACAGACTGGCACTTGTTCGAGACAGTGGCAACAGCCCACATTTTTACCTGCCACCAAGAGCAACGCTGTCTCTTGCTCACCTGACTTATTCTTCAGTGCAGACCGCACAACTATCTCTCAAGTGTTGTGAGAGGCAGAGGTACTTCTCACTTGCAGCACTCACCTGGGCTGTTCCTCACTTGCCCAAAACACCTCCGAATTGGCCAATCGATGTCTTGCTCTGCTGGCTGATATCAGACTCATCAGAGATAGCAAACCTACCTCCCGCCTGTTTCTGACAGCAGAGCTACCGCTCACCTTTCGTAAACACTGGTATGATCCCACAAAAGGTTACACATGAAAGAGCCATTGGCTTCTTTGCGTTCAAGCATTGGCATAGCCAATAGGTCTCACCATTGGGACCTTATAAGTGTTTTACCGATGTAACAGTTGAAGTTGCACCAAGGATATTGTGCAGCATAACTATATACTTATAAGGTCCCCAAAAGCGAGACCTATTGGCTATGCCAATGCTTGTTATTTATGTCCAACAAGGGGCCACCTCTCTGGATTAGATGCCCATCATCCCAATATTTAGAATTATACAGCAAAAAAGAGAGTAAAAGTTTTTTTCAATCAATCGCAAAGAAACTTGTTTAAAGTAATAAAGCTCCAGAAACTTCCAGTTGGTGTTGATAAAAACAGTTCTTTATTAATTGTCTTTTCATGGTAAAACGGCCAGCAGCTTTTACCCCTCTGGTGGAGATTCCAGCCTACACAAAGGAAAGGGCAGGTCAAGGTGTGATCGCAATTTGCTTTACTGAGGCAGTGGCCTCTTGGAAGATAGCTGGGCCATCTTGGGACACCCGCCTGGTAGTCATCCAACTAAAGGATGTCACACCTCCTCCTTTCAGCAATTCTCTTTGTTTCTGGGGACGCTTCACACTTTCTAGCAGGGGCTAGCATGTTGTCAAGTGCTGTAAACAGACTAGTAATGCAACAGAAGGTTTGGAGAACAAATTAAAAGTTACCGTAATTTCGATCTCAACAATGAATCGTTTAATTTAACAATTAATTTGATACCTTTGAGTAATATCTTCGGTGATCCCAAAAGTTATGTTAGCACAAAGCGCTCTGGCTAGTGAAACTCCATGTTTGCTAATGGGACCACCTACCTTGCTATAGTGAAAAACAGCAATTTTGTGTTTTCACTATCAAGTTATAATAAATACAAAGGAACCATGCCCTTCTTTTTAATATTAAGCACCCTACATGATGGGTTACCGAGGCCTTCCCTAGGGGTGGCTTACTAATATTAAAAAGGAAGGTTTCGACTTAGCAAAAAGGTTGATTTTGCTATTTCGATTTGGCGGGTTTAAAACTGCCCGTCTAGGCTACAGCGGCAGGCCTAGAGTTCCGTTTTCACCTTGTCACTGTAGCGTTGGTACAATTAAGTGGTGCAGTCCACTAGTGACATTTAACTTACTAGCCCTGGTTACCTCTTTTACAATATACTAGAGACTGAAAAGTAAGTTAAATGAGCCAGTTGGGTATTAGCCAATTGTACACGTAGTTTTGAGGGTCAGAGCACATGCACTGGAGCTGGGACAGCAGGGCCCAGTGACCTACAGAGCACAGAATCCAGCAGCATCACTCCAAAAACATGGGGGGTGAGGACTGGGCTGGTAGACCACTTTGGAATGTAGTCAACTGTCAACCCCAACAACTGCCAAATTTCTACCGTCCTCCAAATATTTATTTGGACAACTAAAATCACAAATACAGGATCTAGATTCCTTTACATTTTAGGCTGCGACCACACAGTTTCTATTTTCTACTTTTAACTTACAATTGCGAGAGTACAACATTTGTCCCGTACCTTTGGAAACCTATATGGTTTTCAAAAAGGCAGCAGTATGTTTAGGTGAAATTTCAAATTGTTAGCCTTACCTCCTGTCCATATCCAAATACATACGTTCAGCTTCCTCGAACCTGCTGAAGTAAGCTGCAACTTCAGCCTGCTTCATGAACTCACTCTGAAGGTTGCCAAGCCGCTTCACAAACTCAATGCCTTGGTAATCTCGGCAGCGCACAAAAGCTTGCTCAGCAGTTGGAAGATCCAGTTTTTGGAGAGCAGCTTCAGCTAACAGGCGCCTGTGTTCAAAAGAAACATTTAGAAGCGAGGTTCTCATGAGGAAATGCACATTACTCAGGTTTACCATTTAGATAATTTCACAGCGCAGAGTGCTATTTGAAGATGTATGCAGAAACAGTTTAATTTTGTATACCTTGCCAGATGTGACTAAGGGCCTGATTACGACTCTGATGGTGTAGCAGCAGGCCACCACCCCAGCGCCCCACTGCCACAACGCCAACATCGACCGCTGACCGCATGACAGAATAGGAGTTTTCTCCTGGTTTGCCAGGTGGTCCTTTGGCGGTCCCCTCAGCGCTGCCGTTCACAGGCTCATAAAGTGCATTCCTGCATGGTATGGACTGTGAAGCCAAGCCGTGCAGGAACAGGGGGTGCATGCACACAGGGGGGGCACCATGTTCCCCCTGCATGCATACCCAGGCCCTGAGGCAACAGGGGGTCCTGAAGGGCCCTCGAAGTTTCCTCACTGCCACACTTTTCACGGTCGCGCTCACCGTCATGAAAACAGGGGCGGTGAGAAAACTCGCAATATGCTTGGTGGATCCACGGCGGTCCTATGCCGGTCCGACAGCTATACTCGGAATTGGACGATTGGACCGCCGGTGCGCCAGTAGCCGCACTGCCACCGCTACGCCACTCCAGGTTTGGCAGTCTGCGGACCACCAAACTCGGAATTAGCACTTCAGGGCATCAGTGTTTGAATATTAAGCATATGCAAAGTGGTTTAAAATAACACACGTAACACGACATGTAACCTCTTTATATGGGATAATTGCATTATGCAAACTAAGCTTCCAGGAGCAAGGGAGTGCTAGACGTATATACAGTATGCTGTACTGTAGGTGGATTCACAGAGTGTACGATTCATAAAACCATTCGGTCACCTAAATTGGAAGCAGGTGTGCAAATTGCGTGGTTCACAAGTGTACATTCATGCTCTGTATTCACAAAATGTGAATTTACACCTGAAAAGTGATATTAATCAATACTGGTGTAATATTATATATGAGCAAATCTGCTCGCATAAGCAGAGTGCTGGCGTAGCAGAGCAATGATGCGATATAAACTAAGGGGACAATGACTAATCTGCATGTTTGTGAGTATTCACACGCTTCTCCAATGCACCCTCACACCCTGGATACTGTCACAGAGTTACTCTTGTCAAACGCAGAAGGAAATAAATGCGTATCCCGGATGGGAATACCTCCAATCTTGGTGAGAAAGCAGGCAATTAAGAATCATGTGGAGAATAAATAATGCCTTTACCTGGGGGGACTTGGAATATACAAACTAAGTCCATAACTACTCCTAGGAAACTATGACTGTAGCAGCTTTCCAGGAGTTATTCACAACTATAGAAATGTTTTCCCAACTTACAAAACATGAATACAGCAGTCTGGTTTACACTTATTTGAGCAACAGGCCCTTTGCTATTGCCACGGTAATTCCTGAAGGCAGTGGAGGCTGTGGCGGATATGACGTGAAGGAAGGATATTCCACAACACTGTCAACTAACCAACCGACAGTTACAGTATGTTGAAATAAAAAGGTCTTGAAATGGCAGACGTTCTTCTTTGCTGAACGGAAAGAGGGATGGGTGAGCCTAGTATCAGGGGTATGTCATTCCATACACCTGCAGTAGAGACAGAAGTTTTGCGTCTGACATTTCGCCTTTCTAGGCTGGCTTGGTTATGTATTCAAGGGAAGCAGGTTCTGCCACAAAATCTAAACTGTGACGGAAACATGCTTATTTGTCATTATGTGCTACAAGAGCAGTAGCTCAACACAGACGCCTCATTATCATATGAAAAGAACGTGAAAACATCTTTTCAATGAAAGCTTTTCCAGTAGGCAAGTGTCTGATTCCGGGAAGACGGTGAGTGCAAGAATTCCACAGCCTAGTGTTAGAAACCACACAGACAGTCCAATACACCTTTCGTCTGCTGGTCAGACATAAATCACTCTCTCTGTTCCGTTCTATAATCAATGTGCAATCAGACTAAATTTAGAAAAAACGAATATTTCCTTACTACTGCAAACCATGGCAATTTCTATTATTTTCTCAATACAGAACTTTTTTTAAATGTAACATCTATATTCCTGCACTGCTTAAGCAAGCCATATCGTCATCTTCAGAGCCTTTTAGCCACATATGGTCACAGTGAAAATGGGGTTTTGTTACATGGATTTTTAGTTCTTCTTCATAATTATCAGTGAAGTAATATTATGTGATTTTCTAAACAGAATTACTGCTCTTAGTGACTTCGATCCTTGAAATAGAAGTATATAAGTGAAGGTACATACTATCTCAGAGGAATATATGATGATACAACGAATTCCGTTGCAACGCATGCCTTTACCACGCATGCGTTACAACGGAATTCGTTTACCACGCATAAACATTTCCTCGACTATTAGCGTGGTGACGTCATACGTCGTTAAGAGAAAACGGCATTTTTTTCCCGATTTCTCTTAAACGACTATGATGCCGACGTGACTTATGGTGAGTTGTTTTATTTGGGGGCCCCCCCCTTTTTTTTGTACCTTTACCAAATATGCCTTTACTACAAATATCGTAGTAAAGGCATGCGTGGTAAAGGCATTAGTGGTAACCACGCATGCGTTGTACTGCATGCGTGGTTAAAGATTACGTGGAAACGGCTTCGTTGTAAAGGCCGTTTCCCATCTCAGAGTACCCGGTCACTACTGAGAAGAGCTGGTACGCTCCCATTAGACTAGTCAACCTCTATTAAGAAGTGCTAGCTAGTACCCTCCATTTCAAATTTACGAAGTGAATGCACATATTTAAGTACTTTGTAATTATTTTAAAATAGTTGCACTGGTGACCAGCACTTGAACTTTGATTGTAATATTTTCAATTTTTTAATACATTTGTGTATGGTTTCTTTTATACCTGTGGATGATATATGCCAATTTTTTTGTATAAAATTGATCTATGCCTCTTTTATGAATTTCAATGTAAATCTGAATAAAGATTTTGATTGATTGAAGTATTGAATAACTACACTGCGCCTAAAAAGAGAACCAAGCTACTAACGTCATCTTCGGACAAGTCCTTACATTAGATTGCCTTGCCATTCCTTAGCATTCCTAATAAAAGATTAACCTTAACGAGTGTACACATTGGCTAACACAATGATTGAATGCACTCAAAGACAAGGCATATTCCATCACAAGGTTTAACAGTGATCAGTGCAAAAAAATATGTTTTACCAGAGTCTGGGATGAGGGTTGTCTTCGATGAATTGAGAAGCTTCTTCTATGCCAACCTTTTCAATCAAAGCCCGACTGTCCCGTAGTGACCGAATTTCAAAGTTCATGAGGTAATCTTTGTTTGGCTGTTCTGGATTCTAAAGTTGAAAACAACAATTTTAAATTAGTGCAAATTGATATGTTTATACATTTCCTCTCTCAGTCATATGACTGCGAGTTCCTACTTGCAATTCTCAATTTTACCTTTAATATTTCATCCAAAAGGACAGATTTTATTTCCAAGTCTTCAAAATTACAAATGTATCCAGAGGTTTGAATTGGTTCCTACAAAAAACATAAAACATTTTCAAACATAATGCACAAAGTAGTCTGAATACATTGAATGTTAAAAACATGACATTAAAAGTTAAACAATTTTCCAATTCATTCTGAATTTTAGTTAGAAATAACTGAACATTTATGGAAATGGAAAAGCTCTAAAGCTGAAATCTGTTTAAATGACAGTGGATAACTGACCTCATAATAGAAGAGGTGCTAAAACATATGTTTTATTAAATTAGTACTTGTAACGTGATATGGAATTGCACTTACCTTCAGTAACACCTATTCTGGTAATGACTATCTAGACGCAGACTTCTTACCTTACAATAACCCCCAGGCATTAGACTAGATCCAGAATATTTTAGTGAACAGTACCTCTGTATGCCGGTAGGCATGCAGAGGTACTACGTGGTGTCATCTGCCCCAGAATTGATGTGCGCGGTCATCAGTCTCTTTTTGGAACTTTCCACTGCAGGATCGCGGAGCCACAAAGAACACTGACCAATGGTGTGTGGAACTAGGGCCCTGAAAAGGGAACAGCCCTGTACCTAAAACTTTGTTTGTAGAGCGGGAAGGGTAGGTAGGTCAGTAAGGAAACTACGGCTAGATAGAGTCTCTCCTACAGAAGGCATTACCGTAGGTATGTAACTTGTTCATCTGACAGAGAATTCTAGCCACAGATTCCTTACTTTTGAATAGATACCCAAGCAATACTTCCCCAGTTGAGGGTCTGGAAACCCGACATAGAAAGTCATGCACAATCAAATGGTGCAAAGTGCTAATACAGACGGATTTGACAGTCTAGGAAGTAGTGCTTGGTGAACGTGTGCAACAAAGCTCACGTTACAGGCTGACAGAAGGGTGCTAACACAGTGGTTGAAGGTTTTGCCCTGTGGAGTGAGCACACAAGCACTTCAGTGGTTGTGTCTAGGCCACGGCATAGCAGATCTTCATGCAAAGGACAATCCATTAGGAGATGGTTAAATTCTGCCTTCAACAGCCAGTCATTGATATAGGGGAAGCCTGGAACCCCTGACCTCTGCAGATGAGCTGCAACACCACCATCATCTTGGTGAACACAGAGGTATGCTGGTAAGGCAAAAAGGGAGCATGGCTTTCTCTTTCATGGCTCTGACATACTCCATGAACAGTTGATCGTCCACCTGGAATGATCGCGTGTGGGCAAGATAGAACAACATCGCTCTTTTTGGGTCCAGCTGGTGATTCTCTCCTCTTCCTTAAAGGAATGAGGTGGAGCCTAAAAGGTAGGCAGGGTGATGTACTGGCCTATGTGGAACGGGGTGACACTCTTTGGGAAGAAGGATGTAGAGCGGCTGAGATGACAGCGTCTACAGTTTACTGACCCTCCAGCAAGATGTAATTGCCAGCAGAAAGGCTGCCTTGATGGTGAGAAGCCTAAGAGGGCTGTTATGAAGCAGCTTTAAATGATCGCACGTCAGCAAAGTAAGAACCAAATTGAAGTCCCATTGAGGCATAGTGAGGCGAATATGCCCTTGCGTCAGCAACATTCGGAAATTCTTTTTGTAGCTTCGCGCCGAGGTGGACGCGTCACAGGGGCACGGCATCGCGCCCGACTCCGCTGACGTCACCGACACCATAATAGGCCCACGCTGGCGTGATGACATCAGTTCCGTCCTTTTTTCCGTGCCTTCGAGGCACACGGACGGACCGACAACAGTAGATATATACACAGTATACAATAGTCAAGATAACACACACAGTGTAAAGACAATGCAGTAATTCAAGTAGAATAGCATATATACATTAAAACATTGCCATTATCTAAGGTATAGAAGAGTGGACAACCGGTCGGCGGGTCGGCATGTGAGGAATCCACAGGCAGATACTGTATCTACTAGAAAAAGCGTTACCGAAGATAAGTAACTTGTTCTTCTGATAGATATATCTGCCAGTGGATTCCTCACCTTGTGAATAGAGTCCCACAGCAGTCCCCACTCCCGGAGGAGGGTGTCCACTCTCCTATACCAGAAAATCCTGGAGGACAGAACGCGCAAAGTGTCCGTCCCTCCTCACTACGGTATCCAAGCAGTAATGCTTCGCGAAAGTGTGGAGGGAGGCCCAAGTTGCCGCTTTACAAATATACCCAACAGGAACACCCCTAGACAAAGCAGATGTTGAAGACTTTGCTCTAGTCGAGTGAGCTCTTATACCCTCTGGAGGTTCCTTACCAGCCAGGGTGTAGCAGATCTTGATGCATAGAATTATCCATCTCGAAAGTGTGCGCTTGTGCACAGCTCTTCCTTTCTTGCAACCAGCAAATCCAACAAACAGCTGGTCATCCACTCAATAGTCCTTAGTCCTATCAAGATAAAAGCTCACCGCCCTCTTAGGGTCCAGACGGTGAAGCCGCTCCTCCTCTTTGGAAGGGTGAGGGGGAGGATAGAAGGTAGGAAGGGTAATGGACTGTCCTAGATGGAAGGGAGTTACCACCTTAGGCAGAAAAGCAGCCCTGGTCCTAAGAACCATTCGTTCAGCATGGACGGTCAAGAATGGGGGCTTTGAACTAAGAGCTTGAAGCTCACTTACCCTCCTTGCCGAGGTAATTGCAACAAGGAAAACCGTCTTAAAAGACAACAACCTCAAGGGACAATTATGTAGAGGTTCGAAAGGGGAACCCATTAGAAAAGTAAGCACTAGATTCAAGTCCCATTGAGGCACAATAAAAAGAGCAGGAGGGAATTTATTTGTAAGGCCCTTCGGAAATCTTAAAACAATAGGAGATTTAAATAAGGACGGCTGATCCGGCAGGCAGAGAAAAGCCGACAAAGACGAAAGATAACCTTTCACTATAGCCACAGCAAAACCTTGCTGCGCTAAAGAAAGAGCAAATAGAAGTATATCTGACAAACGAGCCCTCAAAGGGTCAATGGACTTCTCCCCACACCAAGTCACAAATTTAGACCATTTGTAAGAATAGATTGACTTAGTGGAGTCACGCCTGGCCGAAAGAATGACATCCACCACATCATGTGGGAGAGAAAAGGAATTCAGGTTGCCCCGTTCCATCTCCAGGCTTGAAGGTGTAAGGTCTGGAGGTGGGGGTGTAGAACCTGCCCCTCCATCTGAGAGAGGAGATCTGCCCTGAAAGGGAGACGGAGCGGCGGGCACGAGGAGAGGTGGAGAAGATCTGTATACCACACCCTTCTAGGCCAATCCAGGGCGACCAATATAACTTGGGCCCGGTCTTGGCAAATCTTCCTCAGAACGCGAGGAATCAAGGGTATGGGAGGAAATGCGTAAAGGAGTTGCGAGTCCCAACTCAACTGAAACGCGTCCCCCAAGGCTCCCTGCATCGGAAACTGGAGGCTGCAGAATGACGGGCAGTGAGCATTCTCACGAGTGGCGAACAGGTCCACCTGAGGAGTTCCCCACGTCCGAAAGACGTGACGAACTACCTCTGGATGAAGCCTCCACTCGTGGTCGGCTGAGAACTGCCGACTGAGACTGTCTGCATGCACGTTCAGAACTCCAGCCAGATGATTTGCCATCAGACAAATCTGATGATCCTGAACCCAGGACCAGAGACGCAGAGCCTCTCTGCAGAGCGCTGCGACCCTACTCCTCCCTGCTTGTTGACATACCACATCGCAGTGGTGCTGTCCGTCAGGACCTGAACCAACCGACCGCGAAGGGAAGGGAGGAAGGCCTTGAGCGCCAGACGTATCGCCCGCAATTCCAGAAGGTTGATGTGAAGCAACCTTTCCTCTGGAGACCAAAGACCCTTGATCTCCAGATCCCCCAGATGAGCACCCCACCTTAGAGTGGACACATCCGTTATCACTGTGGCCACCGCTGGAGTAAGTTGGAAAGGCTTTCCTTGAGACAGGTTGCCTTCCACTCCCCACCAAGTCAGATCCGCTGCAGCTTCTCTGGAGTTCCTCACAGACTCCCTGAGATCTCCGTTGTGTTGATACCACTGCCTGCGTAGGCACCACTGGAGTGCCCTCATATGCCAGTGTGTATTGTTGACCAACAGAATGCAGGAAGCCATCAGACCGAGCAGGTGAAGGACCTTCAGGACTGGAAGGACCGCTCTATTGTAAAATAAAGGAATCAACTCCTGTATGTCACAAATCCTTTGAGGTGGAGGGAATGCACGACATACAGTTGTATCCAGCACCGCACCTATGAACAGGTTGCGCTGGGAGGGCACAAGGTGAGATTTGGGCACATTTATCGAGAAACCCAACCTGTACAACAACTGAGTTGTCACTTGCAGATGATGGAGCACTATCTCTGGAGATTCTGCTTTGATCAGCCAATCGTCCAGATACGGGAATACCGCAAACCCCGATCTTCTGAGATGTGCTGCCACCATAGCCATCACCTTGGTAAAGACTCAAGGCGCAGTAGTAAGACCAAACGGTAGAACCACAAACTGGTAATGTTGCGATCCTACTGTAAAAGGGAGATACTTCCTGTGAGACTGCAGGATAGGGATGTGAAAATATGCATCCTGCAAGTCTATTGACACCATCCAGTCTTCTTCCATCAGCGCCTGAAGAACCGGTGCAAGGGTGAGCCTCTTGAACCTCTCCTGTTTTAGGTAAAGGTTCAAAATCCTGAGATCCAGGATTGGACGAAGTCTGCCATCCTTCTTGGGTATCAGGAAATACAGGGAGTAGCATCCCTGACCCCTTTCCTGCTCTGGAACCAACTCTATCGCACCCTTTCTTAAGAGTGTCTGGACTTCCTCCTGCAGGAGTAACAGATGTTCCTCCGTGCAAAAACCTTGGCAAGGAGGGTAATTCGGAGGGAATTCCCGAAAGGAAAGAGCATACCCATTTTCTACGACATTGAGAACCCAAAGATCTGATGTAACCGATTCCCAATCCCGTAGAAAATAGGTAAGCCGACCCCCTACAGGACCCGCATGATCCGGAATGGCGGATCTAGGACAGCTTTTCTGTGGCTGGGGGGTTGGAAGAGGTGAAGGAGGAGGAGGCTTGACGTCCTCGAGGACAAGCTCTTTGTTTACCCCTGTATGACTAATACAGCGGATTTTGCTGTTGCTGCTGCTGCTGTTGAACTTGACGGTAGGGACGAAAAGAAGAACGTCCAAAACCTCTATACTTTTTAGTTGATGAACCTCTGGTCTGCAGCCCCAAAGATTTGGCAGTAGCCCTACTGTCCTTAAATCTTTCCAATGCTGCATCAGCTTTCTTACCAAATAGTCCAACACTATCAAAGGGTAAATCCAACAACGCAGCCTGAACATCCGCAGAAAAGTCAGATGACTTCAGCCAGGCAGCCCTTCTATGGGCAACAGCAGTTCCCATGATGCGAGCAACTGAATCAGCAGTGTCTAGCCCACTCTGAATCACTTGGCGAGCAGCCGTCTGTGCGTCGGCCAATACTTCATTAAAATCAATCCTGCTGTCCTCAGGAATTTTAGGAGCCAACAGCCGCAAAGAATCCATCAGGGCATGTATATATCTCCCCAAAAGACAAGTGGCATTGGTCGATTTTAAAGCCATACTTGCTGAAGAGAAAGACTTCTTCGCAGTCTGATCCTGCTTCTAGGATTCCTTATCCCCAGGCACTTGAGGGAATGCACCCACAGCCTTTTTTGAACAGGCTGCCTGAATAACCAGACTTTCAGGCAGAGGATGCGAGGATAACAATTCAGGATCCCCAGGTGCAACTCTATACCTCCTTGCAACACTTTTAGCCACTGCAGGAGCTGTAAGAGGCTTGCTCCAAACCTCCAAAATAGGATCAGTCAATGCTTCATTAAAGGGAAGCAACAGTTCAATAACAGAACTTGGGGAATGGAGGACCTCAGTCAAGAGATTGGATTTATATTCCACTGTAGGCAAAGTTAAATTTAAAAGTTCCGCGGCCTTCCTCATGACCATGTGGTATGGCGCAACGTCCTTTGAAGGGGCACCAGACACAGATGACAGCTCCCATTCAGGTGAAAGTTCCAAACCACTAGCTTCTCCTAGATCTTCAAAACAGTCCTCCTGAAGCTCACCTTCCTCCATCTCAGCCTTAGCCTCTCTATATCTTTGCTCCTCTATAAGGCGCTGAGAATCCCTTCTGGATCTCTCTTTCAACAGCCGTGCCGTTGGATCCGTAAACCACTCCGACGGAGCCGGAATCGACATCGAGATCGAATCCGAAAGCCCAGGGTGCTGTTCCCGAGGTCGAACCGGAGCCGGCGGAGTTTTTTCCTTGCTCATTTTGCGAACAATGATTAACATTCATTCAAGGTATCATCACTTGTACCTAATGAAGGCCCCTTAATTGTTCCTAGGTGTCCCATAGTTGGTCCTAAAGAAGACCCTATTGTAAGAATTCAAGCTATCTACATTCATCCCCCAGGGTCGAAACGTTGACAGCTATACATTGCATTTACCTTTGTGGACAACAGTGTTAGGTCTTGCATGCGTCCGTATACTATAGTGTTGTGAACAGATTGGCCATTCATTATAGGTCGGATTGTCATTTCATATGATTCAGATGTATATATTGTCCACTGCCCTCCCTTTCCCACTTACCCTCACTTTTGCACTACGGTGCACTTATCTTTCCTTTCCCATTGGGACACCTTTTTGAATAAAAATTTTTTTTAACCTGTCGACATATACTTTTGTTGCATTACCAGAGAACATGAAAATCTGTGTTCCTTTTGAATAAATGCACTGCATTCATTCTTAAATTGTTTTGAATCATTTCTACAGGTGATGAGTATTTTTTTAAATGATGCCCACTAGAGCCATTCGTTCTTTGTACCACACTTTACCCAGGTCCTAGTGATTTGTCTGGGTGTACCCCCTTGTGTCTATAAATGTATATAACATAACCTAGTGAACCCCAGAGAGTGCAGGAGGTTCGCCACAGTCTGAAGGTGGGAGACTACCACCTGAGCGAACCCGCCTTTGACAGCCAGCCATTGAGATAGGGAAAGACTGGAACCCCTGATCTCCGCGGATGAGCTGCAACCACCGCCATCATCTTGGTGAACATCCCAGGGATGCTGGTAAGGCCAAAAGAGAGCATGGCAAACTGAAACTGCTCATGGCTAACGTGGACCGCAGGTAACGCCTGTGGATAGGTTGGATGGAAATGTGGAATTATGCTTCCTGCAAGTCCAATGCTAACATCCAGACTCCCAGGTCCACGGCAGAAAAGGCTTCAGCGAGCATGAGCATTTTGATTTCTACTTTTGAAGAAAAAATTGAGAGGGCACCAGTCTAGGATAGGATCAAGGACCTCGGTCCATTTTGGGCACCAAGAAATAGCGGGAATAGCAACCACAGCCTTTTCTGATGCGGACACCCTTTCTATGGCTCCCTTGGCCAAGGAAGCCTGCACTTCCTAGTGGAGTAATGAGATGTGTTTCTCAGTCAGCTTGTCGCTCGAAGGTGGCATAGGTGGAGGGGTAGTCACAAAGGGAAGGGAGTAGCTCCTTTGGACGATCTGGAAAACCAAACAGTCAGATGTTATCAGCCTCCAGTGGTGCATGGTGATGGTGTATCCCGCCTCCAACTGGATGCCCATGATGGTATAAGGGCAAACTAAAGGGGTTGGTGGAGGATGTGGCTGCTGGGAGGTGGAGGGTGATGCACTTGGTCCACTTCTGGCTACCTGCTCCACGAGGCCTGTGAGAGCTGTGTCCTCAGCCATACAAGAAATCTGCTGGCTGCGGTTGCTGGGCAGTTGGAGACACAGCTGGGGGCCCCTTTAATGAAAGGAGCAGAAGGCGGACAGGGGTTGGTGAGGGGCCATGGAAAGGTCAAAGTACCTGGCCGTAGCTCTGCTACCCATGAAGCGCTCCAGCACTGAGCCAACCTTGTTTTCGAAATGACGGGAGCCATCAAAATGCATGTCCATGAGTGAGGCCTCAATATCCTAGAAGAAAGAAAATTGTTCTCAGCCAGGCGTGACGCTGTAAGGCAACCAACGATAAAACAGCTCTGCCCCCAGACTTGCATCCAGCCCACAGTATATGTCTAATTTAGCTGCGTCTCTCCCATTAGCAATAGCTTGTCCAAGACCATAGACATCACCTGCACAATCGAGTCCCAGATTGAGTGGAAGTATCGGCCCAAAAGTCACCTGGTATTCACTGACCACAGTGCCACTCTGGTGAAAGAGAAAATGTTCTTCCTCAAGATATGGAACCTCTTGGATTCCTGTCGAGGGGAGTGGTAGGGAATGCATCAGGACTTAATTTGGAAGTGGAGGCTTGCACCGGCAAGATCTCTGGGGTGGAGTGGATGGTGAAGAGGAAACTAGGGTCCCCTATTCACAGAGGCACCTGTACAGGCCTTCAGCCAGGTCCCAAGTAGGACATCCAAGAGGGCTTCATTAAACGGGAGAAGCTGTTCAGATGTGATGACTCCTGGTTGCAGCACCATAATCAAGACATTGGTCTTGACAGCCACAGTGGGTAGCTGAAGGTCCAGGACCTCGGCTGCCCTACTCACCATCATA
Organism: Lissotriton helveticus; assembly: GCF_964261635.1. Lineage (NCBI taxonomy): Eukaryota > Metazoa > Chordata > Amphibia > Caudata > Salamandridae > Lissotriton > Lissotriton helveticus. Next base: position 297,576,946 of record NC_136067.1, on the reverse strand, counting down.
GCTAATGAGTTTCCTTTCTCCGTAGCCACAGTAGGATGATAAACCAAGCCAATATCTAGGGAGGTATCCAGTCCACTGGCATCAGTGAGGTCCTCACACTAGGTATCCTCAGTGACATCTAGGGGCTGGTATTCATCAAGGTCAAGTGGCCCCCGCCAACCATCCTCAAGTCCAAGCCCAAAGGAATAGGGTACAGGCTCCGGCCTGGGTGGTCTTCCCCAGTCACCACCGCCATCGGACGACATCCATCTGGATTTGAATCAGAGTTGGGGATGAGTATGGGACATCACCGCCAGGAACGTCGGCAGTGGAGCCATCCATGGCTCCAACAAGCTTGTGTGGCGCTGGCGGTAGACCTGTAGGGGCCCTTCCTGACCTAGTGGGGTCAGCGATTGCACATTCACTTGAGGAGTGAGCCAGCATCATATGGAGTGATTTTTTTCAAGGCCCCTTTGAAAGATTAAGAGTCTGTTCAATTCCAGACAGTGGAGGCGAACCCCCCAAGAATACAAATTAAAAACAGAGAATTGTCCAACTGCTTGTGACTCCCTAGAAAATCTGGACACTTGCCTACAATTAGACGCTTGGCGTCCCACCTTACAAACAATACAAAAGAGTGGCTCTCTCGATTTTTCCGAGTGTGAGAAGCTGGAGTGTAAGATTCCATTACTGGGACACAGCACCGAGGAATTTCACACTCTTGATTGGAATCAGATACCACATAGAGACGTGGCTGACAGATCTATTTAAAACACACTCCCGTTGTTGAACTCGCCATTGCTTCTGCTTCATTAATAAGAATACTTCTGGTCCTGATGAGAACCGGACAAAGGGTCTGGTTCGAAACGCGTCGACCCTGTATTTATTGTCGCCGTCAAAAGATTTTTGGGTTTTTTGATTAATTAATTTGGCAATTGCACGAATTAAGACATTTATGTTAGGAAGGCTGTTTATTCAGAACTGTTCCTACATCTGCTGTAAATATTTTGGAATTATTGTTTGATGGATGTTAAAAGTGAGAATGTGTTGTTGTTGTGGAAGAGTGTTGGATTGATTGTGTGAGTGAAAGGTTCGGATTGATTGGGGGTGTCACATTGAAGTATAGCTAGTTGTGTTTATGATTTTGTCTTTGTTGTTGGATTTATTGTCCTTTTACACATGTATATAAAATGCTTTTGATAAAAATAAGGTCTAATTGATTCTGAAAATAAAAAACATTGACTGATGAATTAATCTCCTAGTGCATTTATAAGTTTTAGTCATATATGCAGAAGAAAAATCTTTTTTCATAATCATTGCTCAGTATTAGCAATTGTTTAGTTTTTACGTTAAGGCACTCCAGCAGGGACGGGTGGCCCAAATATTCATGGTCTCATAAAATTCCCAAAGTTGGGCAGAGGTCGTTCCAGCTCCTGGAAGCCCAGGGATGCTCGGAGATGGCCAAGCACTGGCTCAATCATGGCCAGGCCTTGAATGCCGACACTCCCTTGTCTTGTAGGAGGACTTTGAATGATGGGGTGCAGTTGAAGACCTCTTCTACTTCTTGCTCTTCTTCCGTTTGTGGGACCTATCCTAACACCTAGGGTAGGTCCCACAAACGGAGGGACTGTGACGACGAGTGCTTGAAGTGGCTCTGCGACTGATCCCTGGACCTTCCTCTCAATCGGAATTGATACAGTCATGGCATCGCAGTAAGGAGTTTCGGGGACCGCCCACTCAAGGCCTTGGCATGCATAGTGTGACAATCGACAAAGGTCTTGGCATCATGATCGTGCTCGAGGCACTGGAGGCTGACGAAGTGTGGATCAGTCACCGACAATTGCCAGTGACAGGCGCCACAGGTCTTGAAACCAGCCTTCCTCGTGAACATCCCTGCCACTCCACGAGACAAAGTTGAAAAAAACTTCGACAAAAGTGTTGATAAAAGGTCAATTAAAATGTAACTTCTCTAGATCTGCGCTGACTGGGGCAGAAAGAAAATAACTGTCATTGGCGAGCTGGGGTGGTGCCCATATAGGCACAGCGCATGTCACTGCTGGTGTGAAAGATGCAGATGATACCACGCAGGGCCGAACAACACCAACTATTGGCACGCAGGAGTACTGCTCAAAAAAAGTCTGCATTTAGTCTGACGCCTGGGGATTATTCTAAGGTAAGTAATCTGTGGCTAGAAGTCATTAGCAGATAGTCTTTCAAAGTTCTTCAACCCCAACATGTTAGGTTTTCTAAAACTTTCAGAGATATTGCCGTTCAAATTCAAGTAAACATTTAAACAAGTGAACAAGAGATTTAGAAAAATTTCAGCAACCACTTTACATTTTTGCTCAAATCAGTTTAATTCATTTCATATACAATGTGAGCTCCAAATTATCTTGCCCATCAAGTAGTCACACAGCTGAAAATAACAATGCATGTTCCCAAGGAATGCTATCATGAATAATCATACCTCTGGATCTAAATTCCTAAAGACGTACATTCTTGTTTTCTCCATCATGGCAAACAAATCAGGATTGTCATTGGCCCATTTCATATCCCATACATCTTTGCGTTCAAATTTCAGTTGCTCTCCAATCACTTGTTGTCCTGAGCTGTCAGTTATCCGCGCCTCCAAATCCAAGAACGCTACAACTCCCGAAATATCTATAATAGCAAGACGGCTGAAGGAATATAAGAAGGTTTAGGAGTAATGGGAAGTAAAGAAATATTCCTTCATTTACAGAAACCTTAAATGAAGCACTAGTACAGTATATGGTTTTATCTTACATATATACACAAAACAGAATGTACGTTTGGAACTAGACAATCACACTTTTAAAATAAACAAAACATTAGTTCAGTAGGCAAGATATCATGTGCATGAGACAGTTGTAGTCAGATTCAATAATGTAGATTTGCTGGAAAAACAGGACATGCTAATTTGTGAGACCTGACATCCTTTTTTTGTGGTATTCCACCACACCTTTTGCCTTCACCCTATGTTTTTGCTGAATTCCTTTTTGCTGGCATAAGGACTCTGTGCCCTCCCCCCCCGCTAAACAGTGGTGAAGTGCTTGTGCTCTTTCCCTGAAGCATGGTAAAATTGGCTTACACCTAATTGGCACCTATGATTTACTCATAAGTTCCTTTTTTAAGTCCTTAGTAGATGGTAGTACATGTACCCAGGGCCTCTAATTAAATGCTACTAGTGGGCTGTGGCACTCATTTTGCCACCTACTAAAGTAAGCTTTTAAATCATGTTCAAGGCCTGCCACCGCAGCCTGTGGTGCAGTTTTAAACAGCCATTTTGACCTGGCAGAATAAACCTTTCACTATACCAAACCCGTCCTTTTTGGGTTTTGTCTGCACAGACCCTGCGCTGTGCTTATGAAATCTCTTGTATTTATTAAATCTTAAAAGGGGTTTCTTATCAGTTCCCATCACCGAATTTCTGTGTTATTTCGCTTTTGTGTGTAGTCACAATTGATGTTACCTTGCAGACAACAGGGTCATGATTTCAATGGTGCGGCAGGTGCAGTGACACCTAGACCAAAAGCTCTAGGTACCCCATTAAACACCTAAAATTGCTATATTTTACTACTAAACAGGCAGTCACAAGTCTAATTACCTTGCAAACAACAGGGTCATGATTTGAAAGGTGCAGTAACACCAGGCCCAAAAGTTGTCAGAACTCCTCTAAACACCTAATATTGCTATTGATTACTATTAAACAGGCAGTCAAAATTGCAGTTACCTTGAGTCAAAAGGGACTTAATTTAAATGGTGCAGCAGGTGCAGTGGTACCGGGGACAAACGTTGTCATAACTCCACTAAAACCAAATATTGCTATATTGTACTACTAAACAGGCAGTCACATGTGCAGTTAACTAGCAAGAGCCAGGGTCATTATTACAATGGTGCAGCAGGTGCAGGGGCATTGGGACCAAAATCTCCAGGCACCCCACTAAACACGGATTGTTGTTGTATTTTACAACTAAACAGGCAGTCACAAGTGCAGTTATCTTGCAGGCAACATTGTAATTATTTGAATGGTGCAGCAGGTGCAGTGGCGCCAGGCCCAAAAGTTGTCAGAACACCTAACATTGCTGTATTTTTTTAACTAAACAGACAGTCATAAGTGCAGTTATCTAGCAAGCACTAGGGTCATGATTTTAATAGTGCAGCAGGTGGAGTGGCACCGGGACCAAACGCTCCAGGCAACCCACTAAACACCTAATATTGCTATATTTTATTCCTAAATAGGCAACCACAAGTGCAGTTACCTTGCAGAGAACAGGCTCATGATTTGAATGGTGCAGCAGGTGCAGTGGCACTGGGGCCAAAAACTCTAAGAACCCCACTAAACCCAGATTATTGCTAAATGTTATTACTAAACAAGACACAAGTGATCTAGCAGACAATAGGGGAGTGATTTGAATGGCTCCCCACTAAACACCTAATTTTGCTATACTTAACTACTAATATTGCAATATTTTACTACTAAACAGGCAGTCACAAGTGCAGGTCCCTTCAGATAATAGGGGCATGATTTGAATGGCACAGCAGGTGCAGTAACACCAGGGCCAAAAGCTCTAGGCACCCCACTAAACACCTAATATCGCTATATTTAACTACTAAATAAGCAGTCACAAGTGCAGTTACCTTGCAGGCACTAGGGTCATGATTTCAATGGTGCAGAAGATGCAGTGACACCGGGCCTAAAGCTCTAGGAATCCCTTCAAAACACCAAATATTGCAATATTTTATTATTACACAGGCAGACACTACTGCCGTTACCTTACAGACAATAGGGTCATGACTGGAATGGTGCAGCTGGTTGGATGGCCCGGGCCAAAAAGCTTCCAGAACTACTCTAAACACACCATATTGTTTTTACCACAATTAATTCTATTATTTCTCTTTCATTTCTCAAAATATTCTTATTACTTACCTGCACTATATCACTAGTAACAGCACAATACACTGCCTTTTTGTACATAAACAAGTCATAACACTTTAACATACTTTCTGCAATGTATATTACAACTTACAACAAAAAACTGCTAATTATTAACCACATAGGCGAAACCGAATGCATTTACCAATGCTTGTTAATATTTATAATAAGTCACCCCTAAAGTAGCTCCCAAAGGCTAATAGGGACGGGAGCATAGCATTTAAAAAAGAGGCTTATATGGGTTTACGTTTTATATGTCATTACAAGGAAACCTCCTAAAGTAGTTTTTCACTGGTTTTAGGCTATGTCTCCCATAGACTAACAATGTATTACCTTATTACACTTAACAAGTGCTAACTTCAGTTTGGGACCAGATTGAGAAATATTGTTTACGTTCGAATAAATAGCGCAGTGTGCTTTTTGGTGCTAGTTCCACCTAAAACTTTAACAATTCATATATCTGGTTCTACTGATTGGATTAATGCCATTTTGGTGTCATTTTATTTTTATAAGATTTTTCTTCTGTACCGTTTCAACTTTATTACTGCTTCACTGCTGCATAAATACTTTGCACATTGCCTCTAAGTTAAGCCTGACAGCTATGCACCAAGCTACCAAAGGGTTAAACACAGGTAATTTGGTGACTTCTTGTGGTTCACCCTGACAAGGATTGTATTATCTGAGTTGTGCTTCCACTGCTCTTAACAAATAACCAAATTTCTTACACATTCCATGTCCTGAAATAGCTCCCACTAATGGTTGGAAAAGGTTGCAAAAATGTTTGTGAACAAATTAGGTTGCAGCTCCATTCTTCTTACGTATTGATTTGGGATTCATTCAGGTCTGGTAACTTATGAACGAATACCTTCATATAATATCTGTTTGTGGAAGATCTTTGAATATAATTGCCAGACAAAGGTCAGCTCTTTGAACACTCGTCTTTTCACCAAATTAAACAATCATGTCTGTTTCAGTATATTCTATTTACTAATTTAACAGCCACGGAGTTCCATGAAAATAAAATGTACCACATACATTTTAACACCAATCTTGATTATGCTCAACTATCCAAATTTATGTTTGTATCAACATGCCTAATATTTAGAAGGAAGGTAAGAAATCTAATGGACATATGACTGCTATATCATTATATAAATGCTAAAATGAAGGAATGAATAAATGGAACTGACAAATTATCTTGTATTATAATGTTTCACAATACTGAGTTCCCTCACATTTTGCAACGAGAATCAGTAATCTTGAAATCATGATTCCTTAACTGCTGATTGTATACTGTCCTCAAGGGGCCAGATGCATCATGCAAAGAAATAGCGATTCCTTATTTGCGATAATTAAGGAATCGCAAATAAGGACTCGCTGTTAGCTATGCATGATGAGGATAGCGAATAAATAAAGATTCGCTATAAATCGCAAAATACAATAGCGATTCCATATTAAGGAATCGCTATTGTTAAAAAACTCCAACCTCGCATTTAGCGATCCCGCTATTTGCGATATCGTAGATTGCGATATCGCAAATAGCGAAATCGCAAATAGCAGGAACGTGAAAACTACAGTCGCATTGGGAGCAGGCTGATGACATCACACCCAGGAAGTCATTCAGCCCATGCTGCCACCTGTGCACAGAGGAACAGAGAGGCACAAGCAGAGTGCAGGGAGAGAGAGCAGAAGAACACAAACTGTAGTTTGCTCACAGGTGGAGACAGCCAAAATGTCCCAAACAGCTACAGAGGAGGGTGCAGTGGCCAGGAAGCGAAAAATCAAGTTCAGTGAGAGTGAACTTGAGCTCCTGATTGAGGAGGTTGCAAACAACCATGAGAGGCTATTTGGGAAGCTCTCCCTTAAAGTACCAGAGGCAGAAAAAAGAAGGATATAGACCCGGATTAAAAACAAGGTGAATGCTGTGGGGGTCACACATCGCAGCATAGATGACTTAAAGAAACGCTTGTACGACCTGCGTAGTCGTGCCAAGGAGCGGATAGCGAAAAGGCTGTAGGAGGCGAAGGGGACGGGAGGAGGAAGCCCAACAGTCCCAGCCAACACAGCCCAGGAGGACATGGTTGAGGGCACAATTGAGCCTGAAGCAGTGGTGGGAGTAACGCAGCTGGACACATCCGGGGCGGCCAGTAGCACACAAGGTAAGATGCATGACAATCAACAGATCAATGTACATACTGATAGTGCCCAAATTTAAATTAACATGCAAAATCACAGTAGAAATAGTCCAGGCCACATTTTACATAGGGACACTAATGCATCATGGGACTTGTAGTCTGTAGAACCCAATTGCCTGTTAGAATACAACATAGTAAGCCCAAATGCTACCAAAATGCAGTACAGTCATTGATGAGAGACAGCGGGAGCATAAATGTATAGATTTATTAATGTTGCTCAACTAATGCAACAACACAAAATAACATTGCACTGTTTCACATCACAGATGCAGCAGAAGTAAACACTGACGACAGTGATATTGGAGACAGCACACAGGTCATCCAAGAGGCTGCTGTGTCAAAACCTGTGACACCACCACCCAAATCCAAGGCACCAGCAAAACGCAGGGCCACAGTTGCACCACTGAAGCCAATGGACTCACAACAGGAACCAGTCACTGCTCCTAGCACAAGCCGTCCAAGTGCGAGCCACACAACTATACCGCAGGCACATGTACGTCCAGGAACAAGACGTAGGCCAAGGACCCATACCTGGGCACAGGAGGCAGGAACTCCCAATGAGTGGGGTGGCGTGGAGTCACAGATGGTGCGAGTGCAATGCGTGCAAGCGAGGCATATGGGAGCCATCAACCTGCAGATGACGAAAACGAACAAAAACATATCTGTAATGGCTGAGAGTGTGAGGGAGCTCACTACTGCACTAGTGGAAGCAAACAGAGAAACAAACAACACCCTGCTGGAGGTGGCACGTGTGATGCAGGAGGGACACACCACACAGAGGAGGAGGCATCACCAGTTTGTGACCTGCATGGGCGGCTATACCAGGTCCAACAACAAGATTTGCGCCAGCATGGCACAGCTGTCACGTCGGTCTGTGGAAATGCAGATAGATATGGGCCATTGTTGTGGGGATGTGTCCAAGGCACTTTGCCAAATTACCACTGCCGTTGAACTGATGCAGTCTAGCACTGGTGGTCAGGGCAATGTTACAGGGGAAGAGGGTAGTGAGGCATCCAGCCTAAGCAGCATCACTACGCCACTCGCCACTGTCAGGAGGAGCAGTAGCCGTAGCAAACACCTCCCGCTGCATCCGGGAATGCAGATGCAGATGCAGGAGAAAGACATTTGGGTGTGAGAGGGAGGAGACGCTAAACATATTCTGAAGGGTGTAATTCAGCATGGTGACGTAACCATGTCCAAGACATTCTTTGTGACTGCATTTCAAGTCCTTTGTGTGTCTCTTGTGTCCTTCAGTGCATGCAGTTAATGTGCTAATGGCCACCAGCTCTGTTCAATTTTACACCCCTACCGCCTGACGTGGTAATAAATAGTTCACTTTCAAATGCAATTGAGTGTTGTGTGTCATTATGACATACCTTAGAAATAATGCTGGGTGATGTCTGTCCGTTTTCTTTGCCTCTCCGCTGAACTCCCAAGATGTGCCCGGCGTGGGTGTGCTGGGGGCTGGTTGCCCTCTGTGTCGGATTCCTCAATGGGGATACCTCTCCTTGTTGCTATGTTGTGCAACATTGCACATGCCGCAATTATCCTGTAGCATGTTTCCGGTTGGTACAGCATTGCTCCTCCAGTTTTATGCACGATGCGGAAGCGACTCTTGAGCAATCCAAATGTCTGTTCTATTACATTACGTGTCCTGATGTGGGCTGCATTGTACCTCTGTTGTTGTGGGCTGGCTGGGTTCAGGTATGGAGTCAAGATGTAATGCCTCACCGCGTATGCACTGTCATCTACAGAGTTACAAGCAATATGTTAGTATCAGGTATGCATTGCCATTACATAACTCGGTGATGAGTATTGTATTCAACTTACCTAGCAGGTGTCCATCGCCAAAATCACCCCTGAGCAGATGTGTGTGCAAGCCACTATGGCGGAAGATGTAGGAATCGTGAGTGCTCCCAGGGTATTGTGCAACGAGGTCGGTGATGATGTTTTTTGCATTGCACACTGCTTGGACATTTATTGAGTGATATGCTTTCCGGTTGCGGAAGATATACTCATTTACGGCAGGGGGACATATGGCTACGTGGGTGCAATCTATGCATCCGATCACGTGTGGGAACTGGGCAACTTGGTAGAAGTACTGTTTTGTTTGGCTCAATTCCTGTTGGGTTGTGGGGAAGGTGATGTGGTTGTTGATCAAAGACATCATGGCGGCCAGGAAGGATTTAAAGAACCGCGAGAGGGAGCTCTGTGATACCCCTCCGGCTTCTGCCACTATATCCTGGAAGCTACCAGACGCAAGCAGGTGCAGGCTACATAGCACCTGGACATGAGTTGGGATTGCCTGGGTCCTACGTGTTTGGCGCTGCAATAGTGGGTCCAATTCATCTATTAAGTATAGTATCATTGCTGCATTCATCCTGTACTTGTCATAAATTTGCTCACGAGTCTGTCCCAACAAAGTGATGCGCAGGCGGAAGATTCTCTCCTGGATTCTCCTTCTGGCCTGGCCAGCTGCAAGTATGCTCCTCCTCCTCGCAAAAATGTAGAGTCCTGCCATTGTGGGAGGCCACTATGGTCTCATGGGTCTGTTTAAATAGACCTCTGATGTATAGCAGGTGAGTGGATTTTTTTTTTACCACTTGATTGTGATTCCCTTTAAACTGCTAGCGCTAAATAGCGATTTTAGATGTAATCGCAATTAGCGATTTTTCATGCATCGGGTTTGCGAGTTTATTGCGATTTCGCTATATTGATTTTGCGACATCGCAAACTTTTTCGCAGTATCCTGGGATTCTCCCTAATTACGAATCGCAAAGGGGGTTCTATCTTGATTCTGGGATTTAGTTTGCGAATTCGCAATTTTGATTTTGCGAATTCGCATTTTTTGATATTTTCGGTTCATGAATGGCTTTTCTTTTTTTTGCGATCGCAATTGCTAATCTGCACCTATTGCGATCGCTATTTTGGTTGATGCATCTGGCTGAAGGTCCCTTAACTGGTATGAATTACATCATGGCACAAAGTCAGAAAAAATATATGCTGATGGCAGGATCCATGCTCTACAGTCCAAAGTGTTTCATTTCAGATTGCATCCAGTATTCATAATTTATAATGAACAAATAATTTTTTTTAGAATTAGCGCAGATCTACTCTGCATTGATTGTTTTTAGAATACGCCAAAAGGTTTATATAAACTTATATGGTTTGTGCTTAGGCTCGTACTTTCTTTAGCCATAGAAGTTTATATCAAGTTATTTTAGTCTATTTTAAACAAGCATCTAAACCAAACATTTATAAGCAGCAAACAAAAAGAGGTTGAGCTAACCATATGCGAATCACCACCTTCAGCCTCAATTAGAAAGATGTCAGGTGCTGCTACCAGGGGACAAATATATATAAAACACAATAAAGGAAAGTGGCAAAGACACAGAGCCCTCAGCGTGACACTACAGTAGAGAAAACATTAATGTGGTTGTCTTCCTTGGATTTCATCAGGAGAACTCCCATTTATGGCCTTCCTCAACGAACGAGCCGAATGAACCAATATTACAACTTATCATATATTAATGAGGAACCAGATAGCTTAAGGACATTATGGTTTCTGACCGTTCCTCCATCAGTTTGTCACATGTGCATGACAGAAACAAATGCTTTTCTTTATGGTTAAATCTGGCTGGCGGGAAGTTGCCCTCATGCAACGCCACAAGCATCAATACAAATGTAGTCTTTTGCCTACTTAGGTCCACATAAAAATTTCAATTAAGATTAACTAAAACTATCTAGACCCACTGTCTTTCTCAAGGAATTTTAGATTCTTGTGTTGTAATTATTTGCAGTATTCAAGGAATTCTGAGACAGTTTTTTCAGAAATAATGGCCAATATATTTTACATTTCTCCCCTATTTGTTCTGTTTCCAATGCCAAGGTTTCCATTTCCAAAAGCTCTTAGATTTGAAAGTACCAGTTCCATCTATCAGGGATGTCTTTTTCCGATATCTAGAGGTGATACCCTGACTGGCTGTGCATAATGTCAAGTCAATCTGCTTACCCTGGAGTGTGCATTGGAAACCGGCCATTTTGGCTGGGTTTCCCCCAAATTTTGTTGCATTCCATTGCTGAACCAGTTTTGTTGGCATTAGGACACAACTTTTTTCCTGCTAACATGCTACAATTGGCATATATCTGATTGGTACATTTAATTTACTTGTAAGTCCAAAAGTAATGGTACTACATGTTCCCAGGGCCTGTAATGAAATGCTACTAGTGGACCGCTGCACACATTGTACCGCCTACTAAAATAGCCTGGTAAAACATGCCTACAGGCCTGCCACTGCAGCCTGTGTGCACAGTCTTAAATTGCCATTTCGAACTGGCAAATAAACCTTTGGCTAGTACTAAACCTTCCTTTTTAATATTTATAAGTCACCCCTGGGGCAGACTCTAATGGCTCATAGTGCAGGATGCACTGTATTTAGAAAGTAGAGCATGTCTACTTATGTTTTACATGTCCTGGCAGTGAAAAACTCAAAGCCATTTTTCACTGTTGTAAGGCCTATATATACTGTTTAGACTCAAATGAATTGTAATTTAAAATCCTCTTTAATGGTAAAGTCAGATTGTAAGTCACAATTCAGAAAATGCCACTTTTAGAAAGTTGGCATTTTGTTATCTCAACCACAGGTGCCTTCGGCCAGTCAGTTGACTGTGAATGTCTCTGCTGTTGGGGTTTGTATATTGTTTCCAGATAGTAACACAAAGGGGACTTACGTGTAGACAGGATGGGCCACCCTGGCAGGATGACTGAGGGAGGAGTGGTACCCGGCCATAATTACATTTCAAAGGGCCTTGCCTGCAGCACAAACAATGGAATCTGACACCAGGCCTGCCCTGCCTTCTGCCACCCCCAGGCAGTTTGGAGCCTTGACAGGGAAACGGGAAGACCTTTACAGAGCCAGTGTTGGCACCAGCTATGCTATAACACTGGACCTCCAGAAACACTCTTCAGAACATTCATGAACCTGTGGACATTAGAGAAGAAGGACTGCCCTGCTGCCAGAGGACTGTCCTGCTGCTTGAGGACTGCCTTACTGTCTAAATAGGAAGACTTGAAAGCGTAACTTCATTCCAGGCTAAGCTAAGTGGCTTACCTCCTGTGTGAGATACAAGGACACAACAAGCTCCTGAGGCCTCCTTGCACCTGCCTAGGGGACCTGCTGCACAGGCTCTGCAAATGGTCCAGCTTGAGCCATGCTGGCCCCTGCTGGAGTGAGTTTCTGATCACCAAGAGGTGCCCTCCAGAATCTGGGCCCTTGGCTGGAATCAGTTTAAGCTCCTCCAAAGAAGAAAATTGTGAAATCATGAGGTTTGGGCTCTTCCTGACTGTGACCGGGCCCCTTTCCCCCGACATTACCGCAAACATGAAGCTCTGTTGAGACCTGCTCTTCATGCTACAGAGACCACTAGCAACACCAGATCTGCACTGTGCGCAACAGCGGTAACTGCCAGCGGTAACCACTAATGCCAAACTCCACCAACGAGTGTCCACGACGCCTGATCAGCTCTTCAAGCTACAGCAACGACGCCTACCTGCTCTTTGCGCTACAACGATGACCATCCGCGATGCTCTCCCTGGTTCTCGCTAACTCTTCCACCACGACAGAACTCTTTGCCCCAGACTCAGAAGGTAACTCTTCAGCAGGACTAATTTGGTCCCTGAATCCAACCTGTGATCTATTGCGGTTGGCCTGACTTTTCCCCAATGAAATGTGACCAAATGGGTGTACAGTCTTAATATCGTGTCATTTATTTCGACTGGACATAATATCGACTAGAGAATATCGAGATGGCATTAATATCGAGGTAAGTAATATCGATTTTTTTTTAATCGATTGTTATGTATGTAAAAAATATCGACATAAAAAATATCGAGTAAGTAATATCGTCAGTAAAAAATATCGATATGTTTATTAGTTTAAAAATATCGAAAGTTGTGTTATCGACTGTCACAATATCGACTCTCATGATATCGAATTTTAATATGTATATATATAATATGTAATAGTTCAATGTACATTGTTTTAATGTTTTATAATAGCATTTTGTGTTAAAATGTATTAATTTTATTTATTTATTTATATAGAATTAATGTTAAAAATAATTAATAAATTAAAAAAAAATTATATTACTATAATAATTTCTAGGAGCGGGTAGTGGGTTTTTAGGGGAATAGGGTGGGAAGTATTTTAAAAATAATTAATTAATTATGTAAATATATTAATTGGTATTAATTAATTAATTATGTAAATATATTAATTGGTATTAATTAATTAAATATGTAAATATATTAATTGGTATTAATTAATTAAATATGTAAATATAATTATTAGTATTAATATGTAATTAATTGTTAAATTACTATTTAATTAAATATATAATATGTAATTGGTAAATATGTTATTTTAATAGCTTATTTGAGAATTATGCTTATTTAAATCATTTTTTTCATGTAGCCGGTTGTGGGATTATAGGGGATTAGGGTGGGAAGTAATTTAATAGTAAGTAATTAAATCTGTTAATTAATTAATTGGTAAGAATAAGTAAATACTTGTTATTTATCTAAAATATGTTAATTATATATAATTTAATTGTTAATTTATTTAAATAAATGGAATTATTGTTGAATATGTAAAATCAAACTTTTTTAGGATATGTAGTGGGTTGTGGGATTATAGGGGAATAGGGTGGGAAGTAATTTAATTGTAAGTAATTAATTATGTTAATTAGTTAATTGTTATGAATAATTAAATATTTGTAAAATAAATTAAATATGTTAATTATATTTTATGTAATTGTAAATTTATTAACATTAATGCTATTATAGTAAATTATGTTACATATCACATTTTTATGTTATGTAGTGGGTTGTGTGTTAATAGGGGTATAGGGTGGGAAGTTAATTAATTATAAGTAATGACATATGTTAATTAATTAATTGGTATTCATAATGAAATAATTGTTAAAGACTTAAAATATGTTAATTATATAGATATAAATAGATATAACTAATATTATAATAATTAAATATAAAATATATATATATGAAATATTATTGTCTAATTACATTTAATTACATATATATATAATATATTTATAATTAGATATATAAAGATATATATAACATATATATATATAATTATAGATATTCTCATATATATATTATTTTGTATTTGGGGAAAGAGGTTGGTTTAGTCTTCTGGGTTACTTTTCTGTTTGGTTATTAAGGGGTATATGTTGTGTGCAGAGTCAGTTGTCAGTTTTTTGGTAAAGGTGTATTTGTAGGGGTCAGGGTCAGTTTTCATTTAGTGGGTAAAGGGGTATTTTTAGGGGTCAGGGTCAGTTTTCAGTTAGTGGGTAAAGGGGTATTTGTAGGGTTCAGGGTCAGTTTTCAGTATTTGGGTAAAGGGTAATTTTTTTCTTTCAGAGTCAGTTTTCAGTTTGTGGATAAAGGTGTTTTTAGGGGTCAGGGTCAGTTCTCAGTTTTTGGGTAAAGGGGTATTTGTAGGGGTGAGGGTCAGTTTTCAGTTAGTGGGTAAAGGAGTATTTGTAGGGGTCAGGGTCAGTTTTCAGTTAGTGGGTAAAGGGGTATTTTTAGGGGTCAGGGTCAGTTTTCAGTTAGTGGGTAAAGGGGTATTTTTAGGGTTAAGGGTCAGTTTTCAGTATTTGGGTAAAGGGTATTTTTTTGGTTGCAGGGTCAGTTTTCAGTTTGTGGGTAAAGGGGTATTTTTAGAGGTCAGGGTCAGTTTTCAGTTTTTGGGTAAAGGGGTATTTTTAGGGGTTAGGGTCAGTTTTCAGTTAGTGGGTAAAGGGGTATTAGTAGGGGTCAGTGTCAGTTTTCAGTTAGTGGGTAAAGGGGTATTTTTAGGGGTTAGGGTCAGTTTTCAGTTAGTGGGTAAAGGGTTATTTTTAGGGTTAAGGGTCAGTTTTCAGTATTTGGGTAAAGGGTCTTTCTTTGGTTGCAGGGTTAGTTTTCAGTTTGTGGGTAAAGGGGTATTTTTAGAGGTCAGGGTCAGTTTTCAGTTTTTGGGTAAAGGGGTATTTTTAGGGGTCAGGGTCAGTTTTTAGTTAGTGGGTAAAGGGGTATTTGTAGGGGTCAGGGTCAGTTTTCAGTTAGTGGGTAAAGGGGTATTTTTAGGGGTCAGGGTCAGTTTTCAGTTAGTGGGTAAAGGGCTATTTTTAGGGTTAAGGGTCAGTTTTCAGTATTTGGGTAAAGGGTATTTTTTTGGTTGCAGGGTTAGTTTTCAGTTTGTGGGAAAAGGGGTATTTTTAGAGGTCAGGGTCAGTTTTCAGTTTTTGGGTAAAGGGGTATTTTTAGGGGTCAGGGTCAGTTTTCAGTTAGTGGGTAAAGGGGTATTTTTAGGGGTCAGGGTCAGTTTTCAGTTAGTGGGTAAAGGGTTATTGTTAGGGGTCAGGGTCAGTTTTCAGTTAGTGGGTAAAGGGGTATTTTGTGGGTTCTGGGTCAGTTTTTAGTTTGTGGGTAAAGGGGTGTTTTTAGGGCTTTGGGTCAGTTTAGGGTTTTAGGTTAGAGGGATACAGGGTAAAAATATGGTCAATTTAAATGTCTATTAAATTAGTTACTTTTTCATATATTTTATATAAAATATTTGAATTAATATACATTAAAACAATTATTGGTATTGTAGGACTTTAAATATTAATACATTTTTAAACATATTTAAATGTATAAGGTATTTTTTAATAGATTATTTAATATGCAAATAATATTTATATACAATAATAAAGAAGGAAACATAGACAGGGTTAAATGCCATAAATGAAAAATTGTTTATTCACATATAAAATTTATTTGTAAGTAGAGAATCATTTTTTATTTATAATCAAAAATTTTCATTCAATGTTTTTATTAACATAACAAAAATATGAAGTACATGTATATGTTTTTAACACATAAATTATATTAACATAATTTTTTTATCTTTTACATATATTAACATTTAAATAGTTTCTGAAACAAATTGGTAATATGTACTTTTTATTTAATAACAAAATATTTATTCAGATACACATTGAATTTATTGTGATTGCAAATTATGTACATTTTTTTGTAATTGTAACATTTTTGTTTATTACCAAGTCATGTTATATTTTTGGAAATAATTATTATGAATATTGAACATATTTATAATATTCATTTTTAAATACATAAACACCAAAAACATTTATTATATACATACATAATGTTTTACATAATATTTGCAAATTTAAAAAAAACATTTCTTGTAACAAACTTATATATGCAATTTATTTTTACATTAACATTATTTACTAAATGTATTTATAAATCAAAAATTATTTTTTTAACTATAACATAACAGTTGAATAATTATTTCAAACTTATGAATATTTATGAAATAATTGTATACACTTTAAAAAAATATTTACACTTAATATAATACTCTGTGTATTTTTTAAAGTGTTGGAATATAGAAATTAAATAGCATTTAGCTGTATACAGGGACTACTTTTTAACCGCGTAATGTTACTTAGGCGTATTTGGTGCTTCAACAGATCGCGGTTGGGTGCTGCTTCGCGTTAGAGAGGGTAAGTTTGTTTTAATTGTGTTTTATAAGTTTCTGAACTTATTGCTAGTGTATGTGTGCTGTGTTTATGTTTATGTAGGTAGAGTTAATTAGAGAACATTGTGTGTTCGGTGTTAGGTAGAGTGTACGATATTGGATTTTTACCGCGTTTTTGTTGTAGGTGTGTGAGGTGAGGTAATATGTTTAAATGTTACTAAGATAATATGTTTGATGTATAAATATGTGTTTTTATATATGTATGGGTGTTTTTATGTGGGTGGGTATGTTATTTATTTTTTCTAGGTTATCGTCGCGTTTCGCTGTTTTGGAGGACTCCCTTCTTTTTTGATCACAGCTGTGTAACGAGTATTATATACTCTTATTTTTGCACACTATTTTTTGGGTTTTTACATTTTCTTGGAGCGTTTATTTTTCGCCATTACGGATTTTTGGGTTTTCTATGGTATCTGGTGTCTACTGAAGTGGAAAGGAGTCGCTATGCATTTGCTTGTATTTTTGCATTTTTTTTGGGCTTTCATGGATTGTATGGGTTTTTGGAATGGTGTCCTATGGATTGCTTGGAATTGGATTACGTTTGAAGCTGCATCAGAAATATAAGTATTTTCTGGATTTTTAATGGGTGGGAAAACTGTTTTTAATTTTGCTTTACTTACGTTGTATGTAACATTTTGTAAATACATTATCTAAATACATTTTATATATGTTAATATTATGTATTTGATAATTTAATTGCAATTTGTTACATATTATAATGAAGAATTTTAGGAAAAATATGTTTAGTTTTACGTGTATGGTTATGTAATGTTTTAAAGAATAGTTTTGGCAATCATTGATAGATATTCTAGTCCTTTGCTAGTTGGATAGAGGGTAACTTGACTTTGGAGTGTGTTATACATTTTTTTAGTTTCTTTGGTGAGTTTAGGTCCAATCAAAGTTACTGATTGCTCCATTCGGAGCTCCTGGTAACTTTGTTCTTTTTGTAAGGATTGTATTAATTTGTGAAGGGTAGGCGTTCCTCGGCCTGTAGTTGCTTGGAAGGCATTGTGCCATCCTTCAACTGCATTGTTTGTTTTTGCTTCCTTATTTAGTGTGCTAAGGTAGACATTCCACCAAGCTATTTGGTATTTGGGTTGTCTTCTATGGCCTGATCTGTGTAGCCTTCCTACCCATGTGTCTTCGAAGTAGTCAAGCATAGGGCTTAGTTTATCTTCGTTTCTTTTATAGTAGGGGCTGTCTATTAATAAGTTATAGTGCTCAGTTACATCTGTTAGTGGAACATAGGCTAGGGCGATGAGTTTTTTGATTTGATAAGCAAATGTGCTATCAGTGGCGTATTGGATACTCAAGGTTGATTTTTGTAGATGTCGCCAGATACATTGATTAAAGTGGTAATAGCAACCTTGTATTGCTGTGTGTGGGTATGTTTTAAGGATGCTGTTTATCATAGCTTTTTCAAAGTCAATGATAATTTTTTGTGGAAAATAGTTGTTAGTATGTTGCTTGACTTCAGTTAGTATTTCTTGATAGGTAGTTTGCTGTTTGTTTGGTAGAAGGGCATAAAGGAATGGAATATTTGCATTTTGGAAATGACCATGGATGGTGTATAATTGATAAAAAGGTTTGGGGCATACAGAAAAAGTACCGTCCATCATCCAAGTTTGGCATTGGGTAAGTTTTGTCATGTTGTTTGCTGTGGCAAACAGTATAATTCTTTTATCTTTAGATTTGTTGTCATAGAGTATAAAATTTTCTTTATTGTGAGTTACAGAGAGTTCAGGTGGAATTTGGACTTCTTCTAAAGTTTTTGGTGTGGGAGGAGTAGTGCATGTTGCTCTTTTTTGTCTAGCTACTGTTCTTTTAAGGGATTCTATAGATGGTAATTGGCTAGAAGCATGTTGGGGAAGTACACTTAAATGGTGTTTCAGAATAGCAGTTGTTGGTTGATCAGTGCTAGTACTAGCTTCTTTAAGGGAATCTAGCATTTGTCTAATCTCTATTTCTGTTACATTGGGTGGGTGATTATGTTCTTTAGTATAAGTAACAGTAGTTTCCTGAGTTATAGCTCTACCATAACATTTGTTGGCATAATATTTCGTACACTTCCAAAACACTTTCAAATCTTTTTGTTTCTCTTGAGTGTAGACATATCCCATGTAACAAAGAAGCATTTTCCCTTTTTGTGAATAAATGAATTTAGCTCCTTCAGTCATGATAGTATTGTAGTGCTAGGAGGTAATTAAAAGAGAATGTAAATATTTTTTAAGGAAAAAAAATGTTCTAATCACATTATACAGTTTCACACATTTGTATTTTACCTGTAAATGTTTTGATGCTTTCAAGTCGTTATTTTCAGCTGTTGATGTTCTTCAAACTGTTATTTTCTGTGTATATCTTTTTGTACCTGTGGAAGTTGAGAAAATGTGTAGAAATATTTTATTACTATTTATGATAATTTGTTCGACGTTTTTTGCTAGTTTAGATTTAGTTACCTATCTATTAATTCTCGATTTTACATTTCTAATATATACTTACTTTTTTATATGTAACTTTTGATGTCCAGGTGTTGTGTAGGTCTTCTGTTTTTTTTTTCATCTGTAGGATGAGTGCTAAAAAAAAAAGATATATTTGATGTATTTTGCTTTAAAATATAGGTGTGAGCTTTGAGAGTTACATTTTCGCTGACTAATAATGTAGTAGTACTTACTTTAGATATGTGTAGGTCTCTTTCTGTTGAAGTCCATCAGTTTTCTTCCAGAAATCCAGCAGAGTTTCGTCTTCCTTTACTTAGGAGATGTATACTGCGTTTTTAGTTACTTATTATTTCATTTATATAGTATTAGGTTAATTGTTTCAGAAATAGGATTGGTTGTTTAAATGGATAGTCTGTTTTTATTTGTTGATTTGAATTTTTTTTTCTGTTATGCTAATTGCTTTCCTTATATGGGTGACGCCAATTAACGTTTATTGAATGTGTAAGGATTTATTTTGTATAGGTAATGTTCTAGGTAATGTTATTTTGATATTTGTAAAGTGGAGGAATATATATAATTAGTTGTAAAAAATGTGTAGAAGGTCGAAACATTGTTTATGTATTATAAAATGTATTTTAGTATTTATTGTGTGTTGTAAATGTTATGAAAATAAATAATATATGTCATCTATTTATATTAACTAAATCTGGTTTTTTATGATCAGTATGACTTAATTATTAAATAATAAAGTCATTTATTTTAGGATCTATTAATGGCGATTTTTTTACAATCGATAAATTTGCTATCTATGTTTGTGTAATCGATATTTTGACTGTTGTTATATAAATATTTAATAATCGGTGTTTTAGAAATCGATAATGTTGTGAGTCGATATTGTTGTAGTCGTTGTTTTTAGTAGTCGATATTGTGTAGTCGATATTTTTGATGTTTGTTGTGTAAGTATAGTAAATCGATAATTTTGTTGTCGATAATTAGTCATCGATATTTTGTCCAGTCGATATTCGGTCTGTCGAGGTTATGTCAGTGATCCGACCAAATGACTGCGAGTGGCGATTTGTGCCTTTAGATGCTATTTTCACTTGAAAATGTTAATTTGAACATCTACGGTTCTACTGATTGGATTTTTGTCGTTTGCGCGTCATTTTAATTATTAAAAATTACTCTATTATTCTACATTGGTTTGGGATTTCTTAATGTTTTATTTTTGCTTTATTACTGTTTGTGTGCTGCATAAGTACTTTACACTTTGCCTATAATTAAATCCTGACTGCTTTGTGACAAGCTACCGGAGGTTTAAGCAATTATTACTTTAACTTAGTGACTTTTTTGTGGTTTACCCTGTCGAGGATTTGGGTTGCTGCCGGAGTGGGGATTCCACCCCCTTAACCAATAACTCAATTTCTTTCAGTAACTATAATAGGAAGGTCAGAGAATTTGGGAGCCCAACAGGGCTTAACCTGAAATCTAGTGATAGTTGTTTGAAATATGAAATCAATTGCATGAAGAACTTCATTCCAGAAGATTTTTAGCATTGAGCATTCCAGTAATATAAGCTTATCCCACAGTATCTTCTCCTCCAACAATTACTAGTTGTACAGGGATCCGATTGATGTAGTTTACGAGTAGTAGGATGACATTAATTATATTTTTTATTAAAACTTTGCTTGCTGTTTAATTTGTTAGTGGTCAAACCGGACCAGAGGAATATATATCGTTCTACTCACTCAGTGAAAACCAGCCCTAAGTATTCTTCCTAACTCCATTGTCTCAGGGATTTCTTAGCCATGGAGTGTTTAACAATATGTTTCCTAATATGGAAGCTGAGAAAGAATAATCACATATTTTGTGCCTTAATAACAGATGCTTTTATTGAACATGTCATTGCACTTGTGATGCTATGTTATGTTAGGAATTAAAAAAAAAAAAATAAAGTGCCTGGTTACTCCATTCAGAGTGTCCCCATGCTGGAATCCAACTGCGAACCTTGTAGAGCCTGCCCAAAATTGACTAATAACCTAAGGATTGTCTGAAGAAATAGGTCTTCGGTTTTTTCCAGAATAGGACTTCAGAAGATTCCGCTCTTAGGTGCAAAGGGAGTAGATTCCAAAGTAGGGCAGCCAAAAAGCTAAAGGAACTTCCGTCCAAACGTGCTCTATGTATTTTTGGAGTCACTATCAGGGCAGTCCCTGAAGATCTGAGGACATTCAGAGAAAATCTTAACATGTACTAATAAGTTCTGTGATTGAATTTCAAATACATTTTTTTATTACCATGTAGTGATTATTAACTTTGATATGTTTGCAAAGTTTAATGTATTTTGGAGGCCTAGAAACCATTTGATTCAGTGTTGTACCACTGCCCATTTTCTTGCATTGTGCAGTAAGATTAGCCATGAAATAAAAACTGGCAGTGAGAAGCACAAATAAAAAATGTAAAAAAACAATGAAATCCAACTAATTTTAAAACAGCCAAGTTTTCAATTTTTTCTGAAGGAAAGGAGAGTTGGCCTCTTTCATATTAACAGGAAGGGTATTTCATAATTTGAGTACTTCGACCTCCCCAACTCGCAGTTCTGATCCTTGGTACCAACATTAATCTGGCATTTGTAGACCTTAACTGTCTGCCTGGGTGATACCATGAGAAGAGGTGTTTCAAAGGCACCTGTCCTGTCCTATTTACTGCTTTATAGGCAAGGCAGAGTACCTTAAACTTAATACGTTGCACCACAGGCAACCAGAGGAGCTTCTGCATTTCTTCTTTGATTGATTGGTACTTGGGTATATTCAATAAGAGCTTGGCTGCAGCATTCTGCACCATCTGACGTTTCTTCAAATGTTGTTTCTGTAACCCAAGATATAGGGCGTTACAATAAAATAACTTTGACAGCACCAAGGTAGTTACAACTGTTTTCCTAAGATCAAAGGGAATGTAAGGCATAACCTTCTTAAGTTTTGTGAGCAGATAGCAAGAAGCTGAGACTGTGGCATTAGTTTGTTGGGCGTAGGTAAGTTTATTATCTATCAATTCTGCAAGATTTCTGGCCTCTACTGGATATGGGGTCTGTCCAAATTCGGCTGGCCACCACAGTCCGTCCCTATTCCGGTTGAAGTTTACCAAAGATAACCACTTTGGTTTTGTCCGAATTCAGCTTTAGACAATGTCTTCCTATACAGAGGCTGATTTCGCTCATGCAGTGCTGAAACTGCATTGCCGGGGATAATGTATTTTTGTATGCCGCAACAACAATCTGAGTGTCGTAGGCATATGATGTCAATTTAAAACCGAACTGCTGTATTAAAGGTGCAAGTTCTGAAACATAAATATTAAACAAAGAAGGACTTAACGACGAACCTTGAGGGACCCCGCATGGCAATACATAGGGAGTTGCCTGAAACTGATCAAGGGACACTGTCTGCTTTCTATTCTTTAAGAACGATGATATCAAAGACTGGGCAAGGTCCTTGACCCTTATGTGTTCGAGACGTTGAAGCAGTATATCATGGTGCACAGTATCAAAGGCCGCAGACAAATCGAGGAGAATCAGTACAGCGGCCCCGCCCTTGTCCATCACTGCTCTTATCTCCTCAGTGGTGTTGATAAGATCTGTCTCAGTGCGAAAACCAAACTGAGAGGGGTCAAGTAATTAATTTTCTTGAATGAACTGAGTGAGTTGGATATTCATTATTTTCTCGACTATTTTTACGGGGAAAGGGAACCTAGCAATCGGACGATAGTTACTGGTCATGGAAGTATATAGGTTTGCTTTTTTAATAAAGGAAGGATGGCTGCATCTTTCCAAACTGCTGGGAAAATGCCCAATAGGAACATATTGTTAAAAATATTTGTTAAAATTGGGCTTACTTCCCCTGCTATGTTTTTCAAAACTGCCGGGGGGCAGGGGTCTGATGGTGATCCCGATTTAGTTTCCTGAATAAGTTTTCCCACCAACTCACTAAATACTTGTGAGAAGATCAACAACTCATTCTTTTGAGTCTCAGTGATGGGAGGGACTTCGACTGCCCTGTTAGGAATAGCAGTGAAGATGTTATTTATGTCATTGACTTTATTCCTGAATGCACCTGCAATGTTATCACATAAGGATTGACCGTTCACTGATGAAGAACTATTGGGTATGGTTGTAAGCTTCTTCACCACCTGAAATAACTGTTTTGCTGAATTTGTGGAGCATTCTGTCTGTTCAGTAAAGAAGATCCTTTTTTCGGTAGCTAGTAAGAATTTATAGTTAGCTAATACATGTTTATAGCTATCTTTTTCCTCTGCCTCATAGTTCACTCTCCAGCGCCTTTCCAGTCTACGACATTTTGTTTCTCTAGTCGCCGAGCTTCCGTAAACCAGGGAGCTGAGGGTTGAATATGATTCCCAGTGTTTTTACCATTCGGCACCGTCGCCGTAAAGGCATTATTCAGCCAATCTGTGTATTCCTCAACAGCCTGATACACCTGTTTGATCAAGCTTGGTCGTGTCTGCTCCAGTTGAGGTTCAAGCATGTTAATATCTAACTTGTTCCATGCTTTGAAATATTTTCTCTGTGCTTTAGCAACACTGGCTTCCGGTGAGATCTGGGAAGGATATTCAAATAAGACCGAGGAATGATCTGACCAAACAATAGGAAGGATATTTTTTACTATCATTTCTGGTACCGAGGAAAAGATACCATCCAGGGTGTGCCCTGCCTGGTGTGTAGGTTTATGTACCTGCTGAGTGAGTCACAGCATATCTAGAGTTTCCGTAAACATTACTGTATCTTTATCTGACAACAACTCAAGGTGTATGTTAAAATCACCCAAAATTGTAAACCTCCTTGGAGTGAGGTAAGGTTCTAAGAGTGAGTCTAAATTAGCGATGAAATTAGTTCTTGACCCCGGAGGGTGATAAATGAGAGTGCCCTTAAAGGTGTTTTTTGGGCTTGATTCTATTGAGAAGTTTAGCCCTTCATAGTGAGGATTATGTACTGGGGAAAAGGTGGCTCTAAGATGTTCACGGTAAATGACAGCAAGTCCGCTCCCTCGCTTAATGGGTCTGTCAAGTCTGGACGAAATGTAGCCCTGAGGGGCTGCGACCACAAAGTCAGACGATAAATCTGCCCATGTTTCTGTGAGGAATAACACATCCAAGTTATATTGCAATTTCAACTTTGTGCTTTGCATGTGACCTCACATTAATCAGACCACAACATATCTCTGTCAATCTGTGAGTCAGTATCGGTTTAGATTTTGGCTTTAGCTGCCAAGCCTAATTCCCTCAAATGTTGATCAGGGAGCTCGAAATCACAGGAGCATGTAAACTGATAAGGCCCAAATCCTTTGTCCAGTATACATCTGGTGCAACCTTGGTTTGAGTCTAGCTTATTAAGTTTGTGCATCTCTGCGCGTCCTTTCAATGCGGTTTAAGTAGCGTGGTGGCGGAATGACTAGACCGCTGATCACCGGAAATGAGAGTTTCTAACTGGCTCAGCCCACCGGAAACTGCCTAGTGATCACCGTACCCTCCGCGCAATCATCATACAGCTGCGGCGGACTGGGGCGTGATCCAAGTGCATGTTAAGTACCAACAATTATTAAAAATATGCCCCCATCGAATGTGCAAACAGTGATAGTAAAAGTCAATGGCAGCGAGAAGTAAACAGAACAGAACAATTTAAAACAAAGTTAAAACCAGCGCCCTAAAAAAGACGTTAGCAGGGATTACTCAGTCCGCTGCGCGTCCTTTCCATGCTGTTTAAGTAGCGTGGTGGCGGAATGACTAGACCCCTCACCACTGGAAATGAGAGTTCCTAACCGGCTAAGCCCACTGGAAACTGCCTAGTGATCACCGTGCCCTCCGCGCAATCAGCACACAGCTGCGGTGGACCAGGCGTGATCCAAGTGCAAGATAAGTACCAACAATTATTAAAAATATGCCCCCCTCAAATGTGCAAACAGCGGTAGTAAAAGTCAATAGCAGCGAGAAGTAAACAGAACAGAACAATTTAAAACAAAGTTAAAACCAGCGCCCTAAAAAAGACGTTAGCAGGGCTTACTCAGTTGGGTATGCAAGAGGTGAAGCTGAGGCAGGGCTTCTTAAACTTCTTATAACCTTGCTCTTCCCAGATGGTGAGAATGAAGTTAAGAGTTTGTAGAATAATCTTGAAGTGATGGCTTTTTTGTGTGAGATCAGTGGGATCAAGACTTTGTGAAGTAAGGATTGGGATGAAGAATAGACAAGGAATTAATGGTGGAATCACTTACCAATACTCATAAACACACTAGGGATCAGAGAGGATCTGAGAAAGCCAGGGGGTACTGATCTCTAAAAGGAACAGCTCTTATTACACAAAGTACACGCGGCTATACGAGGAAGAGAAAAGAAGATAGAGTTAGTGTAAGGTTTGTGAAAGAAATAGAAGGAGAAATTTCCTTCAGGACAAGAACCCTCACTCACTGTTTGCTGACATGCTTCATCATATGGGTTCCCTCCTCACACCGTGGTGTGGGCTACGACTCCCCGAGGGGAGGAGGTGAGGTGTTTCTCAAAGATGGGCGTAAGAAATAGAGGTGAAATGAGGGGCAGAGTGCAAGGAAAGTTAGTGAGTTATTTTAAAGTGTCTCTCTGGATCCACAGAATTTTTATTGGGTGGTCACAGGGACACAATTAAAATGTGAGAGGGCTAGGAATTAAAACAATATATCCCTAGATCAAGGTCAACATGTTTCTGCCATTCATTGGCCCCCTATAGAGATCCGGAGGCATTCATCAGGACCCAAATTTGAAAGTCACACTGCATATGTGATAAAGAAAGAAAATATACAGGCCATCACAGGAATTGGGCGGCCAGGTGTTCAACGACCCTATTTACTTCAAAGGGGTTTGTTTGCTATAGTGCGTCATATCAAATCCACTTTCCATGCTCTTGCCTAGACATCTCCCCGCTGAGTGCATCACACAATCACGTAGACGTTACAAGACAATGGAGAGTGGATTTGATATATTGCACTTCCTCACCTCAGCCCTTATGATTCACACTTTCCCACGCTCCTCCTAGAACTAGATCTGAAGTGAGCTTGGGTCTCACTTCATGGAACGTTCCAAAAGTAGTGGGTGAAGACTGGGCAGGGAAGCCGATTTTCTTAGATTTAGTAGGCTTTGGCAACGTAATGCCTGTTGACTGAGGTGAACACACTTCGGAATACAGAATGGAATGTGCAGAAGGGATTTAAATGATGAAAATTATCAGTAAGTAATCTGAGCATTAGTCATGTATTTTTAAAAAAGTGAGAAAGGAGTATAAAAGGGTATGGTATAATGGGCACCATTCTAAAATGTTTAGAAATACTATAGGATAATTGAAACACACACACACACACACAAACAACAATGTTTTAACAGGTACGAAGTTGAGATTTACATCAATTGATGATGCAAAATATTGGGCAATTCTATTATTTTATATTATGAATAACCTGTGGCATGACAACCAAAACAGGCACCATAACATTGTCTAGTGATGTTTGGTTGAATATTAGAAGGAAAGGTCCAGTCAATGAATTACCGAACACACCCAAATGTCCTAGATAAAATCTGATACATCCTTCGTCTTATCCAGCAAATGGTAATTGAGTCACCAGTTTCCTCTGTATGTAAAGTGCCCTATGGAGTGCCACAGACTCAGTTCGTTCACTGAGTCTTATACCCCTTTATCCAGGTTACAGAACAATATGGGATGCTCCTACAATTGTATGCCAATGATACAACATTTAATATAGGAATACACAGGAAGGCTGGGCCATCACTGGTTACAAGAAAGCTTCCTTTGTTTAAATAGATCGAAGACTGAGATCCTTGTGTTTGGTGGAACAGACACATAGTCCATGCCATTTGAATGGCCACATTGAAGTCCACCACACACATGCCATCAAAAAGCAATTGAGCTCTATGTGAAGTTTACGTGCAGTTTCCTCCCAAAATTAATATCTATGGCTGAAGGTATCAGCATGAATAATCATGGAGACAAAAAAACGTACCCTTACTCCACACAACCCACCATATGAATCTGATGAGATCTTTTGTGATAGCATAATGTGGCTGCCATAATGTGGTGTGTACAAAGCTTCCTAAAAATACTAACAGGGAGAATAGAAAGAAATGCAAGTGTGGCAACTAGACTTGGCTTAAATCTCTGTAAGACAGAGTACGTAAAGCCAGTTTTGAAAGAAGTCCACTGACTGGTGAACTCTAGAAATCAGCTTAAAAGTGTCCAGAAAAACAATAAAGCATGCTAGAAGAAATGCCTGAGTCATCTGCTAAAGCTTTACTCCGTCCACCTTAATCAACAAGTGTTCAAGAGACTAAAAATGTAGGCTGATCTCTAGGAGTTCTGTTCTTTGAAATTCCCTGAATGTGACCTTCAGAGCAATTCTTAATGTTCAGTTGTTCAGGCTGGCCTCTAACTAAGGTCTAGACTTTGTGGTAGGAAGTAAGGAATGCTAGGTAGGGACAATGTCTTACATCCAGACAGACTCCTACCTGATAAACTCTTAATGGGTTCTCCTAAACCAATATGTAGGTTTCTCTGGAAGAACCAAAAGGAAACAATGTGGTGTTTTATGAAAATTAAAGACAAATAAAAAAATAGGTACAATGTGACCTTAGCACAGAATCCTTAATCAACTGGGAAAATTACATTTATTTTGTCTAGTTCAACAAAGAATTTGATCAAAACAATACCTTTCAAAGCTCTCAGGTTTTATAAAATCCATGAATCCACAGCTCGAGTCTGGATTTTTCCTTTGCATCCTGACACTTGTAGTACAGTTCTACAAGTACCAAATGTAAAGATAAAAGACTAGATACGATAATCTAATCATGTATGAAATTGAGAACTGCAGGAGCTCTTTACTTCAGGGAGTCCTAGTCTCTTATATGGAGGAAGAAGATAATTCACTGGCCCTCTTTCCTCGCTCTAGAATGAACAAGCATATGCAATGCAATAGGTCTCGCATTTATGAGTTTGAGCTATTTGCATTGTAAATGACAATGTCTTTTATTTATGAGTTTAAAACAGGTAAATAAAAGGCATTGTCATTTACAATCCTAATAGCTTAAACACTTGCAAATGTGAAACCTATTGCATTGCAAATGTGTGCTATAAAATACAAAAAAGCATTAGGAGAGAGAGTGTCCTACCTGAAACACCAGGCAGGACAAAGCCATTTGATAAAATAGTGCTCGGATGCAGTAATTAAAGCCTCCTAAGCAACAACACAAGTAACAAGAGCTGTCGCCATATAAGGGTAAAAAATGAGACAAGGCGATATCAAGGAGGGACTACTAAGCCTTTTGACCAATGAACTGCCACAGTCTACAGTGGAAAATGACACAAGCCAATAAAAATGTGGGTGGAGAGTGGGCAGAGCTTAAAGTCCCTACCTCCATACAGCATGTCTCACAGAGCAGCGCTTGCGCTGTAAATGTAAATGTAAATGTAGGTGTACTTATATAGCGCAAACCTGTCACCCAAAGGGCATCCTGGCGCTTGCTTAGGGAACCCGTCCTGGTATTCCCCTGTGAGAAACCCCAGCAGGGTGTCCACAAGGTGAAAGCCATGCATCCCGCCGCGAGGGGCCGTAGTGGAGATTAAGCAAGCTATTGCCCAGAGTTGCAGAGTGTGACCCCGTGATTCGAGTAGGCACCGGAGCGAGAATTGTCGAGTCCGTGGAATTTTTGAGCCCGAGACCCGCCGAGGCAGGGAATCGAACCCTGGTCCACGGTCGATCTCAGCTTCTGGGTCTGCCGCCTCTAACCACTGAGCCACGCTTCTCCACCAGGCTCAACCTAAAAAACACAAGGAGGTTTATCTGTGGTCGCTCTTGCTGTAGTTCCTAAACCTCCAAGGTATGTTACTCATTTAGGAGAAAAACTCAAAGAAGAGTAAAATAAAGTTCAAACTCACCTTGAGTTGCAGTTTAAACACACCTGATGGGCCCGACAGTTCAGGACATTTTTCTGGACTAAGCCAACATTAGGCAGACTGTATCGTTGAATGGTGCCAGATTCACGTGCCTGTAGACAAAAGTAAGTGCTTTTAAAAGCAATCTAATATACTTTATGGGGAATTTTGCTCATATTTCTTTCAAGTAAGACAAATGTACTTATAAAAAAGGACCAAAAGTAAACATTCCTTTACCATCCATGTTTTCCAATGTCTTAGTAAAATGTGTTTGTAGAACGCCACGGACTGTACTCCTGTCTCTCAACATTTTCTTTGTTAATATATTGTGAATGGTACTGCAGCCAATATGCTACATTTAAGAATGTGAATTTGTTGAGCAAAGGCAGTATAACCAAAAATGAGCAAGGCCAATTTGACTGTAAAATTATCCTAATTAACGTAAGTGATGTTATCTTTTGATTAGGTTCTATTTTTGTTTCAGAGGAACTCTTATTCTCTCCTTTTTGCTTGATGATGGGTACATCTTTTCAACCCTTTGTTCTGTCCACATCATGATTTGCTAGACAAAGCACAGGAAAGGCATATCCTGCCTACTACTTCTTTGAAAATCCCTAATGTGCCTTGACAGTTGCCCACTTTGGCCACCTCCTCCTAAGTCTTCACAAATCCTTGCCTCATCTGTTTCACTGCATCCACTTCCTCTATAAGCTAATAAACAACATTATACCATGAAGAGTCCCTGTAACTCTCTATGAGGAAGTCTGTCTATTTCTATTGTAACCAATGCTTAAAAAACAAGCATTTGCAATGCAATAGGTCTCGCAACTGCGAGTTTTAGAGCTGTTAGTATTGTAAATGGTATTGTAAATGGTATTGGCTTTTTAAAAGAGAATATCTATTGTAATTCATAATAGTAATTTCCCATTTGTATTATAAGCATTACTAATATTATTACTATCACCATAGTGTATTAATAGTAATAATGATAGTGGTGGTTTTGGTACTGGTGGTGTTTTTAGTGGTGGTGCAGGCAGGGGTGGGTAGAGTGTTTTTAACAGGGCCACAAGCACCTGGGGAAGGGACACAAACACCGAGGACAGTAGTGGTCAAGGGGTAGAGACATTGCTAGTGTTAAAGGGACACAGACATGAGGACAGGAGAGGGCATTGGGTTAGGGGCACATATATGGGGCAGGGCTGGGTATGGACAAGGTCAGGACTGGGCAGCGGCACAGACATGAGGACAGTCTGCATACACACACGTCTCCCCACGAACCGTAAACACCATGATGTCATTACACGTAGAAATTGTGTGATACAGAACGCCCGTTGCCTCGCAAACTAGAATGGGGACACAACGCCCTGCTTTTATGCAAATAGCTTCCAAGCCCCCTGCATTGCTCGATCCAGCCCCCTGTAAAGGAGGGGAGAGTGTCACTGCCGGGGAGGTTCAGTTCCGCACACACTCAGTGCCTTCTGGCTGCTCACTGTACTTCAGCCTCACGGCGCACAGACTCATAATGTGTACCAGGAACAAACAACGTGCTCACTGTCTACAGAGTGCTCGTCTCACTGCACAGGACTCCAAATCCGGAGTACACGTGTGCAGACACACAACACTATTATGCCCTACAGTGCAGAAAGTGCATCTTGCTCACTATGAAGCCTTACTGTGCACAGGCTCACACTGTAAACCACGAGCACCCAAATACAACGCTCTCGCTGTTTACAGGGCACCCATTCCATCTCACTGCACAGGACGCCAACCTGTTGTACACATGTGCACACACACACACACACACACTCAACACCATCACGCCTCACAGTGCAGAAAGCGCACCTCGCTCACCATGGAAGCCTTAATGTGCACAGGCTCACACTGAACGACGAGTACCCAAATACAATGCTCTCGCTGTTTAGAAGGCACCCATCCCATCTCACTGCACAGGACGCCGTCCAGCAGTGCATATTGCACCAAGTGCACAGACATTGTACTGGACAAAAGCACGCCTCAGTCCAAGTGCAGAGAGGACACCGACCCTCGCTCTGAAGCCTCACTCACTCTTCACATCTCTCATGATGACATCCCCCCCGTAGCCCACGCTGCACCCCCGTTGTTTACATCACACCGATAGGTTTAGGTACTCGTGAGAGGGCGGGCTGCAGAGATCTTCTCCGATGTTCATTAGCTTTGAGCCTTTAGAGCCTGGCATGGGATTGGCTAGATGCAGCTCTGCAGGTTGTTCATTGGCTCAAGGGTCACTAGCACGGGCTCTACTACTGCATCTCCTCCCTGCAGTGGGCGGTTACCAATGCTCTTTTGGAAGGCGCATGCCCAGGCCTGCAAGCCTCGATAGACCGGCCTTTGCGCTACAGGCAGAGCGCATGTTTAGCCGCCATGCGGCCAGTGGGCACACAGTCCAACTCCGCCCCGCAGCACCTTCCCTGACGCCATACGCTGCCGTTGAGGAGGATCCACCTCCCGCAGACCGGGTGAGTGGGGGATTTATTTATTTATGCGTTTTTATATAGCGCGGACTTTACCCGAAGGTGTCAGAGCGCTTCACAGTAGGAACAGAACTGATACATGAGCATTCTCAATTTGTACAGTATCAATGTTCATTTCTTGAGCAGACCCGCCATTGCGGGCTGCTCCAACGATGGGGCGAAAGCGAAACTGCATGCTGGTTTGCCTGCGGGACAGGAGATGTGCGTGTGCCGGTACGTGAGCGTCCACAGACCCCAATCGCAGCACGTGCACCGGTCTGTACCACTTGGAGGCCAAGACGATCACAATAAGTCTCGCTGGCGACAGCGCTTTCGCGCTGCAACGCCAGGCGAGACCTAACAAGTGTGCTCATCGCAGCCTGCCAGCATCTTACACCTCAATTTCTTAGTATTCCGTTTGTGATGCTGTGACCACCCGAGCAATCTGCATAGAGGGGTATAGATGCGCAGGTGAATAAAAAACTGTTAGTGAAAGGAAAAACTCTTAAGAGAAAGACAGCAATAGTGCAATCTGAAATTGTGCTTCTATCCTTAAAGGACTCTGATTATTACAGTCTTTATGTAACTGGAAGTGATATCAGCGGCATAATTACCAATGTATACAAATTCAAAGCCTCACAAAAATAGACGTATGTCTATGGTATTTTTATATTGCGAACCTAGCCAATATGCTCAAAGACCAGCATAAAGTCAACAAGTAAGAGGAGAGGAAGGTGGGATTATGGATGGTGAATGCATTGTGATGTAGTATTCTTGAAAGTGAAGTATTCAAGTGGGAGAACCACAAGGTTGAAAGTTATATTTACTAGATGTACGCCACATTCTTGCAGATATGCCTTTTTCATCATCATAGCCTGCAACCAGAAAGTCTAACAGGTTCTGCCATTGCATGTTCAAGGTGATCGACATTTACAGTGGTATGGAGAGGAAGGTAGATCAGATCCCAATTGGTTCCACTGCAAGTCTAGTGACCATTATAGGAGTCTCATCTGCAACCAAGTGGAAGGAAACAGGAAAAACATTGATACTCATCATACCTATACATAAAACTAGCCTGACAGTCTGGAATGGATTCTGTGAAAATTACAGCAACCATCTATGAAATAGATCTCACTTTTTGGTGGAAAAATTCCAGCATGTTAAGTGTCCAGAACTACTCCCATAGAAAACTTCTCCTTTTTTGAGGTACTTTTTAGCAACTGTAGGTCCAAAACTAGAAATAGCCCTCCTCATTTCATCTGAATTAGAAAGCATCTTGAAAAGTATCCCTCTTGCTCCTTTCACAAGCAAACACAAATTCTCATTCATTATTGTTTTTGTGGGGTAACGGAGATTTGAGGAGTGACAGGAGGGAGAAAGCTACTTTAAAAAGGGAAACAATGAACTAATCTTACTGCCTAATGACCAAATCTTCTTCCAATGATAAAGGAAATATACTACCACTCCACTGATCAAGAAGTTGTGATTTTAATGGATCAAACATTCAGACAGATTTTGATGTTGTGGAGGTGGAGAAGAAGAAAGACAGTAAATGCAGTTGCTTTCTCTCACAGATTTCTTCTGATGTACTGCACTGGGGGAAGCTAAGCCTGCTGTCTCTGCATGGTTAAATCACGGACTGTAACCTTTCCTGACAGGATAGGTCAGTTGTTGAAAAGCTCTAGCAATGATTTTGCTCTAGGTAAACTCCAAGAGCACGTGATTCACCTTTACCCCAAAAAGTCCACCAAAGGGCAGGTCCCCTCCTTTAGCCCGGATGGTCCCTGAAAAACCATTGGACTACATCAATGGATGTTGTCTAAGGAGGACACCTGAAGGGAGAAGGGGTGTTCATTTATATATAAATCTGTTTGCATGCCCTGTTTGGCTGCATCTATTTCATTCAGGCAGATGGTTGTGGTCAGTACCCTCTGCCACCTTGGCAGAGTACCTTTCACCTTATTTAGAGGTACGCTCTGATGCCTTTGGGTCTAGCTAGCCCTATGTAAAACTCATATATAAATCTGCATGCCTGACAGAGGTGTCCGTTTTGTAACGGGAGCCGCTGTTGCTGTAGCTTCCTTTAAAGCACTGAAGGTCAGCAGGCAGCATGTTTAAAGCACGTGTTCGAAAAAAACATTTGTTAAAAGAAGACAAGCTCCCAGAGATGGAGTTTGTTTTCTTTGAACCAAAAATAAATGTGCATTCTACATTTTCCCAATCTAGACCACCTTAATTGTGACCTTTGCAGATAGGTCAGCAGGTAAGAGGTTTACACTGATGGATTCAGAGGAAGATCCACTGTTGCAAAACTGGCAATTTCTCCAACACTAAAATAGAGCAGGGAAGCTACGTGCTTGGTGGGGTAGGAGCACCTATTATTTATGGTGGTGCTCTTGCACCACAAAACTCTAAGTGAGGCACTTAATCTAGGCTAAATGAAGAAGCAGCTCCGTGCATACAGCACTTGGGCTATAAGAGTGCTCCAAGAACAGAGTGCTGTCTGGAACAGGAAAATTACCTCATGGTGAGGTAACTAGCCCACTTGCGTTCTGCAAGTCTACAAGAAAACTCTGAATGATCAGGTTGAAGCAGTGTAAGTTATCAGACTCGTAGTAATCGTCCTCACCCGAAATTGGAGTTGTAGTGAGGGCAGGGCCATGCGTGCGCACATTGCTATGTTAGCATGTGCTTATTAGAAGTTTAACCACCATCTTATCCTTTTGCTTCTTTGCACCGGACACTGCATATAACTGTTGTTGTAAGTTAGGCTACGTGAATGTCTTCACATGAGAATGGCTTGTTTTCAACATCCCTAGACTTACATCGTGACCCTAGTCTGCACAGTGAGTGCTAAAGCCTCTAAGGTTATCATTACAATGTAGCTGTTGTTCGGGCTGATCGGCTCACGTTTTATACAGGACATGCAGACAGCTGCATCTAACGAAGATTCTGGCACCTTTAATATTGCACTGTAGGTATAATTTCAGGCACTGGGAGAACAATCGGTTTCCAAAGAGAAAGAGCTTTTACAGATCCTGATGGGATTCACTTCTGCTGATCTTGGAGGTATGGGGTCCCCTACTCTATATATTTTTATAAAACATAGTTCCTAGCTAGGGTGGGTGGCATACTAGGTACTATAAGTCCTGTTTCCACTATCATTCTAATATGATTTTTCCTTTTGTGTTTTATGGAATTGTAACAATGCTGATCACATTATTTCTAATCATATGTCTGCTTGTGTGCAGGCCTGGAATGCCCTCCCTTCGGTCTATCCAGGACCCAGTTGTGTTCAAAAGGAAACTTAAGACCCATCTCTTTGCTTGATAGCCTCTACTAGCACCCCTTTGGCATCGCGCCGGGACACTCACGAGTATCCGAGCACATTATAAATGGATATCACATAACATAACATCTTAGAGCGCGTCGTTAAAATAAACATGTTAACCTTTCCCATGTCTCTTTTTACTCCTGTAGTGGACTGGTATGAGACCAACAAACGAAAGAGTGTTCTTGAGTCCCACCATTCCTGAGAGTAACCCAAGTCGAACTTTCTGGGTTGTCTAATCATTGGTATCTTTGCTGAAGGACGAAAAGCTAATGAGGCACTGATGCTAGTCAGTTAGGGGTTCTAGGTACTAAGGAGAGTTTTTTGGTCCACCACAATTCACTGAGGTTCTGGGTCTCTGTGCACAGTTCTGTGTATGAGCAGAATCCCAGCAACAGAGAGCATGACGAAAACAGTGGGCATTGAAATATGGCCTAGATAGGCCAGAAAGGTATTAAAATTCCTTAACATGTATTTCAAGACAGTGATCTTGTGTTCTTGCTGCTACTTTTCTGGTTGTTTGCAAAATGATATCCTTCATTGGAGAAGGTGGGAGAAATTACTTCCGGGCCTCCACCAACTTGATGCCACAGGCACCAAAGCGGATGCGGAAAGCTTCTTCCAGAGTCCAAGAAGGGTGTAAAATGCAAGAAAGAATAAAGCAAAGACCAGCCAAAACCTCTGCTGGCCACGATACGATAGGCCAGCTTCCAAGGACCAGACCGCTCCTCTGCTGGTTATGATGCGATACAGCGGGGGCGAGGCTTGCTAACATGGCCACTTAGACGTGCTCGAAAAGAGCTCCGTGAGGCAGCCTTTGCTGTGCCAATATCCTGTGATATCCTGGTCCCTTAGGACTAAGTGGTAAGTCTCCTGGGTTCTCTGGGACCTCCACCCACATCATGAAAAAGACGAGAGGTTCGGAGCCCTGAGAATTGGCTCGGAGCTCTAAGTCCCCATCGATCGGAGGAGTGGGCGCCATCGTGGAGCTGGAATGACGAGGTCAGACTGAGCAGCTCGGCCTATGGATCTGCGGAGCCTTGCTGGCTGGGTGGGGCACACGCGGCAGCCCTGGTGAGTGGTGGAGTGCCGACAAATATCACAGAGGGAAGATCTGCGTCTGCCGGTGGTGGACCGTTACTCCGTGGAGCCGAGTGCTGATTGTTTCCTGCCCAAGTGGTCTGTGTCCCAATGTGGGGGCTTGGCGGCCCCCCCTGCAACGGAGACACGAACGGATATATGCCCACGTGTGTTCCCCGGGCTTATGGGGTGCCTGCAACCTGAAGGACGAGGAAAGCTTTGGGGGGACCAGACTCAGGTGTTCGATCAGCAGGCCTGTGAGCCGCCTGGGAAGGCCGTAATCCTTCACCGCCAGTAGGCACCTCGGAGCGATGATACCAGCCCTTGAT
Source organism: Lissotriton helveticus (assembly GCF_964261635.1). Lineage (NCBI taxonomy): Eukaryota > Metazoa > Chordata > Amphibia > Caudata > Salamandridae > Lissotriton > Lissotriton helveticus. Next base: position 297,540,570 of record NC_136067.1, on the reverse strand, counting down.
AGTCGGGACGTGGTCCACGAGAGCTGGACGGCCGAGGGTGTAGTGACCATCGGGCAGTGCATTGATGTTTGGAGGAGGCGGCGGGGCGGGGGCTGCACAAGCATGGACAGGCTCTGAGACGCTGGTGAGCAGCGTTTTTATGGTGTGAGTTGCCGACCCAGTGCCCTGGCCAGTCCTGCTGATACCGTATGTCATTGGAGAGAGCCTTATTGTGAGACGAGACCTGAAGGCTCCCAGACGGCGAGTTAGTTCAGCTGACTGAGAAGCAGTAGATATCCTGTGGCCGGAGGGGACCTGACACACTGAGTACTGGGGGAGATTTTGCAGCTGTTGAGAGTCCTTGGGCCACCATTGAACTCATGTATATACTAGGCCCCGCAGGCTGTGTAATTAGTGCACAGTGACACGCGCCCCTCCAATCAATCAATCAATCAATCATGCCATTTGTATAGCGCACTACTCACCCGGGAGGGTCTCAAGGCGCTTGGGGGGAGGGGTTTGCTACTGCTCGAACAGCCAGGTCTTGAGTTGTTTCCTGAAGGCGAGATGGTCCTGGGTCAGCCGAAGGTGGATGGGGAGGGAGTTCCAAGTCTTGGCAGCCAGGTAAGAGAAGGATCTTCCTCCGGCGGTGGCTCTTCGGATGCGTGTTAAGGCTGCGAGGGCGAGGCTGGTGGACCGTAGCTGGCGGGTGGGCGTGTAGAAGGTCAGGCGGTCGTTGAGGTACTTGGGGCCCAGGTCGTGGAGAGACTTGTGTGCGTGGGTGAGGAGCCGGAACGTGATCCTCTTGTCGACGGGGAGCCAGTGCAGGTTCCTCAGGTGGCTGCGTCGGGGGACATCCAGGATGAGTCGGGCGGAGGCGTTCTGGATGCGCTGGAGTCTTTTCTGTAGCTTGGCTGTGGTTCCGGCGTAGAGGGTGTTTCCGTATTCCAGTCGGCTGGTGACGAGTGCCTGGGTGACAGTCTTCCTGGTCTCGGTCGGGATCCAGCGGAAGATCTTGCGAAGCATACGCAGGGTGTTGAAGCACGATGAGGAGACGGCGTTGACTTGTCTGGTCATCGAGAGGGAGGGGTCCAGGATGAAGCCCAGGTTGCGTGCGTGGTCGGTTGGCTTGGGTGCGGTGCCCAGGGCTGGGGGCCACCAGGAGTCGTCCCAGGCGGAGGGCGAAGATCCCAGGATGAGGACTTCCGTCTTGTCCGAGTTCAGTTTCAGGCGGCTGTCCTTCATCCACTCAGCGACGTCTTTCATCCCTTCGTGTAGGCAGGTTCTGGCGGTGTCGGGGTCTCTGGTGAGGGAGAGGATCAGCTGGGTGTCGTCGGCGTAAGAGATGATGTTGAGGTTGTGCTGGCGTGCGATGGCTGCGATAGGTTTCATGTAGATGTTGAAGAGGGTGGGGCTGAGTGAAGATCCTTGCGGGACGCCGCAGATGACTTCGGTGGCCTTGGAGCGAAACGGGGGGAGGCGGACTCTTTGTGTTCTTCCGGCGAGGAACGAAATGATCCCCTCCAGTGCCTTCTCTTGGATACCGATGTTGCTGAGGCGCTGGACTATGGTGCGGTGGCAGACCGTGTCGAACGCAGCGGAGAGGTCCAGGAGGATGAGGGCCACTGTTTCCCCCTTGTCGAGCAGGGTCTGGATGTCGTCGGTGGCTGCGATGAGGGCGGTCTCGGTGCTGTGGTTGGCTCTGAAGCCGGACTGCGAGGGGTCGAGGGATCCGTTCGTCTCGAGGAAGGCGGTCAGCTGTCTGTTGACGATCTTCACGATGACTTTAGCAGGAAAAGGAAGGAGCGAGATGGGGCAGAAGTTTTTGAGATTGGTGGGGTCCGCTGTAGGTTTCTTCAAGAGGGCGCTGATCTCGGCGTGCTTCCAGCTCTCCGGGAAGGTGGCGGTGTTGAAGGAGGCGTTGATGATGTTCCGGAGTTGGGGTGCGATGGTGGAGTTGGCCTTGTTGAAGACGTGGTGTGGGCAGGGGTCGGTCGGTGATCCGGAGTGGATGGTGTTCATCGTGCGGGCTGTGTCTTCGGTGGTCACTGTGGTCCAGGTGCGAAGGGTGGCGGTGGGGGGCGTTGGTTCGACGGTTGGGTGCGTGGGTGGGGCGCCAAAGCTGTTGTGGATGTCGGCGATCTTGCGGTGGAAGAACGAGGCGAGGGAGTCGCAGAGGTCTTGTGACGGAGTGATGTCGTTGGTGCCGGTGCTGGGGTTGGAGAACTCCTTGACGATAGTGAAGAGCTCTTTGCTGTCGTGGGCGTTGTTGTCCAGTCGTTCCTTCAGGGATTTCTTCTTGGTGGTGCGGATGAGCTGGTGGTGCTTGCCGGTAGCGTGTTTGAGGGCGGTCATGTTGTCGGTGGTCCGGTCGAGGAGCCAGGCTTTCTCGAGGGTGCGGCAGGTCTTCTTGGAGTCCTTGAGGTCGTCGGTGAACCAGGATGCCTTCTTGCTTCTGGGTCTGCTGGGAGGGTTCTCTAGTGGCGCGAGGTCGTCGGCGCAGGCGGTCAGCCACTGTGTGAAGTTGCGGGCTGCTTCGTTGGGGTCCATTGTGTTGGCGGGTGGGCTCTGGCTGAGGGAGGTGGTGAGCTGGTCTGCGGTGATCCACAATCCGGGAAGGTGGCATGAGATACAGCTGGAGCACCTAGCCGGCCAAGATGGGTAACGATAAAACAACGATAACCCAATCTAATAAAATACTGAACTACACCCCGCCCATACCCCATGGCCAGGGGGACAGAAACGAGGATGGCCCACCGGAACAGGGAGCCCTCAAGGGGGCTGGCGAGCATTCTCTGACACTGATGGACGTTATTAGAGCCGTTCAGTCGAGCAGGGATGACATGATCCGGAAGATCGATGCTGTGGCTATTGACGTTAATCTGTTGAGGTGTAACCTCAGGAAAGTCTTGGAAAGATTGACGGTTACGGAAGAAGACACAGAGGTCCTAAAGAGGAGGTCAAGGGCCTTAGTGCCATGGTGGTAGAGTTGAAACGCCAAATGAATAGGCTCGAAGACCGGGCTGAAGATTCCGAAGGTCGGTCTCCAAGGGGGAATCTAAGATTTGTGGGGTTTCCCGAGAAGGCGGAGGGCCCTGAGGCAGACCTGTTCTTGGAGGATTGGATCACTTGCGAAATGGCTCCCAAGTAGCTGTCGAAATTCTTCAGTATTGAGCTGGTGCATAGTGCGCTGATGGCCCACCTAGGCCTAGAGCACCCCCTTGCCATTATCGCAAAATAGTTTAACTTCAAAGATAGAGGCCTTTTGTTTCAGCTCTCTCGCAGAGGGCGGCGGTTCTTCTTCGAGGGTCATTCTATAGCTATCTATCCGGATAACACCAAAAGAGTGCAGGAACAGAGAAGACTTTCATCACAATCAAACGAAGGCTCAGGGACCTGGACCTTAAATATAGCCTTATGTTCCCTGCAAAACTATGAGTGGAGAGTGAAGGCCTGGCCCTGTCGTTTTTCTCGGCGGACGAGGCGAGAGGCTGGTTGTACGCCAGTGTCCCAGAGGGGAGGTGCCTGTTCCCCTCTACGAGTTCAGCCGGGACGCAAGTCTTGAAGTCTCCCTTGAAGGGCCGTAGACAGCCTACACGACAGGCGCCTAAAAAGAGAACAATGAGTTTGGGCCGAATCACAGTCCTCTGAGATGGTACACTGCAGACATCGATTCGGAGGTTGTCCCGGATCCGATGGAGGCGACGCCGGACTTGAACATGGAGCGGAGGGCCCAGATAGTAGTCATGACTGAATCCTATGAGTTACACAGCAACTGTTTAACTGTGCAGATAAGTCTATGTTATGTTTAGAACCCCTGGGGGTCTTGGAACGACTGGTTGGTAGTAGTTATGGGAGTGTTTTCAGGGAGGTGGGCGTTTTGAAGCTCAGGTGGCCTCTTGACCCCTAGGCTGTTATGTTTAGCCTCGCTTTATTTCATTTCGACCATGGTACGGGTTGGGGATCATGTTAATTCACTTAATGCATTAGGGACTTGGGCTGCCGCCGGAGTAGCGACGTCCCTACTAGAGACCAGGTCCATCAGGATACCCAAATCTCTTGCACAGTGCTTAGTTGTTATTTGAAGAGGGAGTATGGGGTGGTATGTATGGTTGGCTATATGGGAACGTATACTCAAACTTGTACTGCTGCCCAAGGGAGGGGGTAAAGACAGTGAATGTTCAGTTCTTGGGAGTTTATTTGTTTGTTGGGGAACTTATGGAGTCACATGGAGAGTACATTGCAACGCATGGACATTGGAGGTGAAGGGAGGAACATCTATGGAAGGGGAGAGGACATGTTCGTTACCACTACATTGCCATGACAGCACAGACACTGAAGTTTCTTAACTGGAATGTCCATAGAATGGCCGGACAGGACAAGTGCCGTAGAGTGCACACTTTCCTGAAGAGATATGGAATAGCGATTGCGGGGCTGCAGGAGACACACATTTGGGGGAACACTATAAAATTCCTTTGTAAACGTTGGAGGGGACAAATCTACACTACATCCTACTCTGGCTTTGCACAGGGGCATTGTTATGGGTGGCCCCAGGGGTCCCGTTCCAACACCTTCAACATGTTCTCAATCCTGAAGGGAGATATGTCATCCTGTTTGGAAACTGGGTATATTAATGTCTATGCGCCCAACCTGGATTGCTCCGAGTTTTAAACGGCAGTCCTGAAAGCAGCAACACCTTATATGGGGGCTGAAATTCTTCTCTTTGGAGATTGTAATTGTATCTTTGATGGGGCGTTGGATCAGGAGCCCCTCAGAGAAAACACTAAACCCCGTATGGTGAGATCCTCATGGGTATTTTACAGGGCACGCAGTTACGCGATGATTGGAGAGCGCAAAACCCTAGTAAGAGGGAGTTTTCTTGTTTTACTCCGGCAGCCAACACCTTTTCGCGGATTGATAATTGTTGCCTTACTCCAGGTCTCTCAGCTACGACACAGGCCATCTCTTATTTGCCGCAATACCTATCTAACCATGCACCTTTGTTGCTGACGCTATCCTCTGGACAGGGGAGACCACCCATTTCACTATGGCGGCTTCGAGCTGAGGCCCTTACGGACCCTCCATATGTACAGACTGTTACAGAGGCCCTCCAACATAATTTTGGGGAGAATTAGGGGTCCACTGCCGCTAGATCTACAAAGTGGGAGGCTATGAAGGTCGTTATCATGGGGGTTAGTATGAAGACCACTTTTGGGGTCTACCATCAGCTTAGTGATGATATTGATTCCCTAGAAAAACGCTTACGAACCCTAGAGACTGCGCTATATCAGAACCCTACAGATAGAACTGCATGTACGCAGGTGCAGGGAGAGTTACTTGAAGCCTGGTAGCGACTATAGACGCACAAATACACCACCTAGAAGCAGAGGCTTTATATGGAGGGCGACAGATCAGGAGCGTTATTAGCTCGACTTATCAGGACGGAGACGGAGCACACACAGTGATAGCTTAGGCAATGTGATGTACATGCTGGACGCAATTATTAAAGAATTTGCGACCCACCTGCGCCAGACTTGCTCGACAATTGCCCAGACAAGCCCTATCACATTTCAAGACTTCCTTAAAGACATAATGCTTCCCACCCTTGGGGAGGATGAGGCGGAAGCCCTCGGGACACCACTTACTAGGGAAGAAATACTAACCTCCATTAAACAGCTGAAGCCTCGGAAATGTCCCAGGAGCAAAGGTCTACTGTGAATTTTATAAGACGTTTGCCCCGCAGCGGATGGATCACCTCCTTGAGGTATATACCGAAGCTCTAGCCAGTGGGACAGTTTCCAATACCATGATTCTCACGCCGGACAGGGATCCCCTTTCCCCGAGGTCTTATAGGCTCATCTCTCTCCTGAATATAGACGAGAAAATATTAAGTGGTGTATTAGCGGCGCGTCTATTGCCATACATGACCCGACTGGTCCACCCAGATCAGTCTTGGTTTATCCCAGGGCGGAATACTACACATAACTTGCGCAGACACGCACATGTATGGCATGCGCCGGATCTTGAGAAATCGGAGTGGGCTCTCTGTGTTGTATTTTTAGGGGACTTAGCCTAAGACCCCTTTTTTCCCCAGGAGCGAAGACAGTGTCCTTTCCTTTATCAGAGATACCGCCACCCTGTGCCTGAGATAACACACAAGGGAGACGATATGACCAAAAAGGAGGGACCAAGAGCAGCAAACCAAGAGGTCCCACAGCAGCCGACAAGGAGAAGGATAAATCCAGCAAGAAGGCAGGAGAGCTGTACAAGAGGGAAAACAATATGAGTTCAAACAGTGATATAAAGGTTAAAACACACACTAAACAGTTTTGTTTAAATATTGTGCACTCTTCCACTTACTGGCTCGCAGAACTGGCAGAACATATGGCCTTTTAATAGTAGCGTCTTCCAGTGATGAGCACACACCAGAGTCTATAGGCTGGCATAAAAATAGAAGAACTTGCAGTGTCCACAAAACTCAAAACCCAGCGCACCTGTGCTATTTATACATCAAGGACAGAAATGATAGGAAGTAGCTAGGAGAGCTACAGAACTAAGGACAACATAATAATATTCCTAGCGCTACAGCGCGCTCACATTGCAGAGTTCAATCTTTGTCAGTGCTGCAAAAATCCCAAAAAAGAGAACGGAAAAGCTCGTAAGCACTGAGCTTCAAAATAGGTTGGCGGGGCGTCCCCCGCGACATGTCAGCTGCTTGTACAAAAAAGAACGCAGAGTCGCGTTACAATGAAGGGAAGCAGGGTACCGTTAAAACCAAAGACACTTGCATGAGAAAATGTTAATTATCCTACACTTCTCACGGAGGATAATCGAAGCAGGAACCTCAGCATGGCAGGCAAGTAGAAAGAACTTCACGATGGCTTGGTACGGGAGGAGGGAGGACGTTTACTGAGGGAAGGGCGGGAAGTAAAGGAAACAGAATCCTGCACCACTCCGATGATGGAGACCACAAAAAATTAGCAGAGACTCGCGCTAAGGCGGCGTTCCACAGGACACCCACAGAAGCTTGTCACAACGCTCAGGAGGCTGAAGCAAAAACAGGAATCCAACAACAACAGGAGAGCGTGACCAAAATCCAAAACGAAGAAAGCCAAGCACTGGCAACAGGTATCAGCTGGCTTATATGTTCCCCATCATCTGACCAATCCTAGAGCTTCATGGGAGAGTGCACAATCCCCTCCTACCTCTAAGCCTTGTGGGAGACGTAGTCTCTTGATAGAGCATATTGCTCGACTCCTAACACTCTGTCTCCCACACATAAGGCAGGCCTTTTAGTCTGTGAGTGGGATTACATGTGGATGGTACTTGCGCGGATGGGAGGGGGGGGGAAAACTATCTGAGATGGCTGAAACTGCTCGTATCCGCCTCCGGAATCAGGTATCGGACAGTCTAGAGCTTTAACAAGATACCTGACAGGGTTGCTCCCTGTCGCTGCTACTCTGTTGCAGGGATTCTGCTCCTACACAGAACTGTGCACAGAGACTTGGGACCTCAGTGAATTAGGGTGTGCCAAAACTCACCTTAGTACCCAAAATCCCCTACCAGACTAGCATCAGTGCTACATTGGCTCTGCCAAAATACCAATGATTAGACAACCCAGAACATGCGACTTAGGTTACCTCAGGCAATGTGGAAAACATGAACACACTTTCGTTATACTCTCATACCAGTCCAAAACAGGGAGTAAAAAGAGACACGAGCAAGTTTGAAATGTTTATTTTTAATGACGTGTTCTCATGCGCAGCACCTTAGCTAATACAAGCAGACATATTATCAGAAACAAGATTGTCAGCATAGTTACTATTCCATAAAATACAAAGGGAAAAAGCATGTTTTAATGCTAAATGGAAACAGGTTTAAAATATACCTATATTTCACCCTCCCTTGTTAGTAGGTTATTTTATAACTACAGAAGGTCTCTTGGGATTACATAGGCGGCCCCATACCTCGGGTATTAGCAGAAGTGGATCACATCAAATTCGGCACAAGCTCTCAGCACACGAATGTTCTCCAAGTGTGTGTGATCATGCCTATGCAGTGCATTATTAAACGCGCCAATATCAGAGGTGGCCACAGCTGCATATGTGTTATGTCTAGAACGTGCGCTGATCAGTCCGAACAACAACCACAGTGTTGAAGTAACCTAGAAGGCCTCGGCACTCACTGTTCAGACTAAGCTTACCAAGCAAGGCTACTAATGTAGAAAAACACGTTATTATTGTGTGAAGCAAAACACTCTGCTAAACTCTAAACAGTTAATAAAGTGTGTGCCGTGTGCAAAAGGTAGCAGAAAGGAAAAATGGCGTTTAAACTTCTAATAAACTCATGTCAACCTAACACTGTGTGAATGCAAGGCTCAGCCCCACAACACCCTCTCTTGGTCTGAGTACAGATAAGAAGGGGGTAAATTTGGAACGCAGAGTTCAAGAACAAGAGTCAGAATCAAGTTCAAATTGCCACAGTGGAAAAACTGGAGCAAACTACAAATTTTTAAAATACTTCAAATCAAGAATCACTTTAACAGGCACAGGGAAGTCAATAGGCCTGGGCAAAAAAAATTAAGACGGCAAAAATAACAAAAATATCCGATTTCCAACAGGTGACGTAGGCCAGTGGTTCCCAAACTTTTGACTCCTGAGGACCCCCACTGAGTCACCACTGGAAGCCGAGGACCACCAAGCAATTTGTAGGATTTAAATTTCAAACATTAAAACAGTAATTCGAAAATAATTAACACACGTGTGCATACAACTACTCGAACTACTAATGATTTTAGGGACATATTTACAAGCCCCTATCACCATAGGAACATCACTTTTTGAGACGTTCCAGTGGCGATAGGGGCTTCGCCTTATTTACAAGGCAACGTTAGGCCCCTTAACGGGGCCTAACGGTGCCTTGTAAGTAAGACCCCCTTTCACCCCATTCTTAGCAAGGGGTGGGCAGTGGGTGTTGCGGTGGGCGTTTCCCCTGCAATACCCATTGGTTTTATTGGGAGGCAGCGCCAAAATTAAGGCCAGGGAAAACCTTGTCTTAACTTGGCAAAACAAGGTGAAATGCTTCATTTCTCCTCCTTTTTGCAAAACGCCTTGGATTGTTTATGTTCAGGAAGGTAACCCTTCCTGCACATCAACAATCTTTAAAAAATTACATTTTGTAACTTCCATGTGTGCTGCATTAAGCAGCACACATAGAAGTGACAAAACAACATTTCAAGATTGTTTATGTGCAGGAAGGGGGACCTTCCTGTACATAAACAATCTTTCCCTGTTAAGTGTGGCGCCAGCGCAGGGGAACGGAGGGCTGCACCATATTCTTGTACATATGGTACAGCCCTGCGTTTCTGAAGTGGCAGAGTGTGTTGTTAAGCCAAGGAGACTAAAGACACTCTCCACCACTTCTATTGTATTTTATATTGAAAGAATTTGCAAGAAAACAAAAAAGGTTAATGGGAAGGTTGGTGCTGCATCTCTGTGACTAACTTTTCAATGGTTGGTTTTATTTCGCAGTATGAGGCTCCTGCTCCTGCCAGAGCCAGACTGGAAACCCAAAGCAGCCCTGGCAAATTATTTCAGACCAGTCCCCATATGATGCACACCAAGTGCAGTGAGTGAGCCTGACCACTACAAAGGGGGCTTTGAGAGGCTCCCCCCCTAAGAAATTTAGGAAACAATGGTGCAGTGTACAGCACATTTATCATTATATATTGAATTGTATTATCTTTTAAGAATAGTAAATGAAGACCTGACTATGCACCAGAATACGAAAATGTTTCTGGGGGTTCTTCAATGATTCCCCACTATCACCCTCCAACAGTGCTTCTCATCTTTCCATAGCGCCTCTGTCGCATGTATTTCCTTTTTTATAGCATCTCTCATACCATTGTAGGATGTCAGAGCAATTAACATCAGACACATATAGAGACAGTGAATCATACGTGTAAATCAGTGTATTTAAAATGTTACAAAAGGCAAAGGGGACTACAAGGTGTAGAACTCACATGGCATTCATACTGATTAGCATTTTTAAAGAGTGCTTGGTCTGGAGAAGCACACACTCAGGATTCAGAACATAACACAGTGGTTAGCATTGACTTTAAGAATAAAAATGTATTTCCACCCAAAAAAACCTTTTTAACAGCATCAAGATAATGAAAGACTGGGAAAAACATAAGTTACAAACTTGTACCTTGCAGTTTGCAAGCAGCCGTTTGATGACAGTTTATATGTCACTGCTAGATTGTCACTTATGAACTACACTTAAACAAAAAAATATCTCTGACAAAAGCAGTAACCCACTGACCTATGCATATAAAATACTGTTTTGTAAAATGCATGGTACACGTTCTTTGCAGTAGGCATATTAACCCTCTGTGCTACATTAGATAAGTCAAAGCTGCTACTGGACAAAACTCTCATCTCTCTCCAGCAGGGACATTAATCACTGGCATTATCTTGACACTTTTATTGTTCTTTGAAAACTGGTAATTAAACAAGATACTTTGCAGTGCTTTTAAAACTGCTGCCTGAGGACCCCCTAGGAATGTGTCAGGGACCCCTGGGGGTCCGCGGACCACAGTTTGGGAAACACTGACATAGGCCATGAAAGAGAGAGAAGAGGAAACGCATCTCACTCCAACAATGTATATGCACAGTACATTGTAACAGCCTCCAACAGGAAGTCATTGTTCTCATCTGAAAACATTTCAGCCATCCAATTCAGCAATGGGAAGGAACATACATGTTCCTCAATAACCGGAGCCTCTAGTACCATCAGAGGACAACTCCGGTTCTCTACAATATAATTTTGTGCCAAGAAGTCATGCGCCGCTGCAAAAACATTTCAACGTCCCAAGACTCCATGCATCGCTGCAAATGCCATAATCCCGTCGCCAGAACAAAGCAATTCATGAGCAACTAAGGGGCTCATCAGTTGATCATAATTCGCGTTGGGAGACACCGTATTGCAGAGACACAAATCCAGGGCCCAGTCGAAATCACAGCTCAGGCAATGAAAAACAGGCTGGATGCGTGTGAAAAAGGAAAGCCGAAACGATAATCCATAAGCTGCACTCAATGTAGCAAGAGGCAGCGCTTCATAATAATCAAGCATTCGGTTGCGGAGCAGCAACATCCGTGGCAGATCGTCTTGTAACACAGGATGTGCATCCATTTTGAAATAAACAAAGCAACAGAAGTTATCCTGCAACCAGAGCGAGCATCAAGGGAAATCCACCAAATAGGCTGGAAAAAATCGAATGAGAAAATGCTGGGAACACACCAAATATAGTTTGAAAAGAAGTCACAAGGCCACTACTAACAACCTTACAAAAGTGAGCCAGCCCCGTGGTGGAGAAAGCATTAAAGATAGTGTGAATTAATTCACCGAAATGCAAGGGCAAATCCGTATTTAATAACGCATGCACCTCTGTACGGGCGTTTGCCACGTGAAGGACAAATGTTTCACGAGCAGATGTGAGGGCGACTTCTTTTTGAGACAAAAGAGCTCTTATGCGACTCATCTTGTTGAACTCTGCTTTCAAGGTCGGAATCGATGGCCAGATGGAAACATCCAGCTTCCCACGTGGAGGAGGAAACATTACGTTTTTACAACAAACTACACGTTCAGAGACTGTAATGATGTAACGAATTCCAGCTAACATCCCACAACAATCCTCATTATTTAAAAGTAAATAACTACTGATTGCTAGTAATGTGAATGTGGGTGTGATAGCAGGCGTCGGTGTACCTTTCAAAACACAGGCTAGATTAGGCGCAACCTGGTTGCATGAGCCATGCAATTGGATATTCCTACACACTAATGAGTGATCCGGTGTTGTTGTGCAATCCTCACCATTCAAATAAACCTATTTTCCCTCCCTCAGGCACCTATAGGTAAAAGGAAGCGACCAAGCGTCATGGAGATAAGCGGTGCCCAGAGGTTCATATCTGCCAATTGCGTAGTACTTCATGCAAGCTTCGAATTTGAACAAAGGAAAAGGTAATGTTATTAACCCATGGACAAGCCACAAAGCAGAATTTCTTTCGGCCGCAGAAAATGGCAAAGGTTCTAACTTTTCAATATGTAACATAGAAAAAGTTGCATCCTTCATAGACATAAACCGTTTCTTGTCAGTCAAATTAAAAGGGGCAACAAGGATGATGTATTCATGTAGTGCCAAGGCACTTTTCCTGCCTTTAACGTTTGTAAAGTCCATGCGAATTGCATAATGGAACGCAATTGATTTTGACCATGGTACAAAACAGAGACATCATCTTGCACAATATCAACAACAGATGAAACAATATTATCTAAAGTGTAAATGCGAGAAGAAAGCGTGTTAATGCTGTTATCTACAACTGCCAGCACCTTTTCTAAATTCGCTTGATCTATAGCTCTTAAGCGGGAAGCAGCCTCAATCTGGGACAGTTTCCAAACTTTATTCTAAATAGCATATATCCACCTTTTGGATCTGCCGGAAGCAGGGCCCTTGACAAAATCATTTAGATCAAAATCGTCAATCAATTTAAATAAATGAAGGTTAAATGACGCTAAAGTGGAATGTGTGAGCCAATTCTGACATAATTTGCTCATCTGAATAGGTAGTCACAGAATGGTCAGTCTCAAAACGGGGATCCACCCTAACCTGTGTGTAGCCTTGGGCTAAACCCAGAAAACGATGTTGGCAAGAATCTGCACTTTTGTGCCACAACAATCAACCATTAGGATCCAAACTGGATATGTTAATAGAACTCAGCAACAGGGTCTGTAATTCTCTAATAGAAAAACTGGTATTATTATCCCAACCAGGGTATCCTTCCAATTCAGGGAAAGAAGGAGCATTTAATTTTTTAGTAGTAGCCAAAACAAAGAAGGTGGTTTGTGAAATAGTAGCATTCAAAAACAACATATGGTTCGGGATGAGACATGCACGATGCAAAGCTTCAGTGCCTTGCACTTGCCAACTTTTAGAACCCCAAACAGATTTAAGATCAATAGTATCCTTCCACAGTTCGTAGCCCCCAATAGCCAATTGGTCAAGAAAGGACTTGGAATATAATAACTTTGTGTGGGTAAGTAACTTTGGAAGTTGATTTCTCTGTCATTTTAAAATAGAATGCATTGGGATTTGACTGATTAAAATCAGTAAAATCGGTGAACCTCATTAAAAGAGAAGTGGAGCTGCCTTCAACAGGAGCGGGGCAATGTTCCCATTGCTTATAATTAACCATATTCTTCCTGGTGTTTGCCTTATGCAGGTAGTGACTGCCAAAGTGTTGATAACAAAACAAACAACCATAATTCGCCAAATCTAAATCTAAATCTTCAGCTTCAAAAGCAGCATAATATTTCAAATCGGAAAACAAAGCCTCTATGGCTTGAACATCCCAATTATCAGAACGTATATTTTGTTTAATCACATCTCCCATAGAAACCCTTAGGACATTCGGAACATTTATGACCTCTGTGGGACCATGGATTTGAAATCTAACAGCATCCCATACAATCCCATCTAAGACGGGCCAAGCAGTAGTGTTTACAAAATCCAGGTCCCTCTTCAATCTGTGTGAAGAGGAATGGGGTGCCAATGTTCCATTAATGATTCTAATAGATGTTCTCTCTTCACCATAGTGTCCGTTTACAAGACGGAAAAAATATACCACAAATCCAATTGACATGAACAAAAAAATTGAAAAAAGCAACAACCAAATGTAGGTCCAAGGAGGAATCAAAAAAATTTTTTTAAACCATGTAGCAAAAACTGAAATTTTTGAAGGGGTCTTTGATGTGGTAGAGTTAGTGTCAAATGAAAATCTGGACTCCGTTGCCAAACAAGTTTGCAGATCGGGCATCGATAAGTCTGTGGGGTAAGTAAATTCAGTATCATCAAGATGATCATCAGGTGGAATACTCAATAAAGGACTGGAAACAGCAGGCATCGCGATGGCAACGTCCGGCCTGGTGTTAGGAGCCGGAGCCAAAACAGAATGTCTCAGTATAGATGGACAAGAGACCGCAGGTGTCATACTAAGAACAATCGGCCACTCTGTGTAATTTGACATAGTCAATGGAGATGTACCTTTTTTCCTTACGACCTGGAAGTGGAGGTAAAATGACTGTTCTTGTGCCCTGCACGCCAAGTACAGGAACTGGAGCTCGATATGAGGGACCAAATTCTTTCTCGATCTTCTCTCGAACCAGTTCTCCAACTCGGGGTAGGCAGCCAACTACTGGAATCTGCAACGCAGCTTCTAATGTGGAGGGCAAGTGTTCCTTTGCAAGACTGTCTCTTGTCTCTTGTAGATTCTGTAAAACATGACTATGTTCATCTACGTCAAAGGGGACAGCCGCCGCCACCTGGTCTAGACCTTCAAGGTCCGGGACGAACATTTTGATACCAAAGAGCATCTCGTATGGTGTCCGCTCACACAGAGACCTTCTAGGGAGATTATTAAGTGCACGCTGTACGCTATTGAGATGGGCTAGCCAGTTCCGGTCTGTACCTATACCTCGGGCTGTCAATGACTGCTTTAAGTCTCGGTTAATTCGTTCCACAACACTATTACCCTCAGGTCTGTATGGAGACGAAAATTTGACTTGGACCCCCAATGAACTCATGGCATCCTTGTACGCCTTAGAGGCGAACGCTGGACCCTGATCCGAATGGAAGGTGCCACACGCAAAAATTCCCACAAAGACACGCAAATCTCTTATGACAGTACGTGAGTCAGCACTGCGGTGTGGCCACACCCATACAAAGCGCGTGCAAGAATCAACTGCAACTAAGATGTACTTACACGCAGTATCAGAGGAAAAAGGACCGCAGTGATTTAAATAAACACAACCAAGTGGTCTATTAGAAATGTACAACTGTGTTTGGGGCGGACACGTAGCAGTCGAAGGCTTTATCTGCTGACAAATGTCATATTGAAGACATAATCATGCGTCTGTTTGTACAGTCCCCGCCACCAGAAACACTGTTGTAACTGAGATACAGTAGCCGAAACGCCCGCAGCTGTAATCAGTGTGGACCTGCGGTCCGCGTTGGGAATCCATCTGTCACCAAAGTCCGGTATTTTCACATAAGGAACTTTATCAGGACTTAAATGATAAGAATACTTTGAAGGAAATCCAGTAGGTTATTTGTTTACCTTCTCAGTAGCGGCAATTGCTGCCAAGATGTCATCATCAATCTTACTTTTGGAACGTGTAACTGCTGCAACCAAATATGTCAAAACTGCTGTCTTCGCGGCCTCATGGGCCAAACTATTGCCAACAGCGTGAACTCCCAGACGCTGATGACCTAGAGTATGAATTACATACACGAGTGGCAGCTACTCTTTACGTTCAGCCACTCAAACCCAGATTATTTTATGTTTTATTGTGCTACCCTTGGAATCTTGAAAATCATTCTGAGTCCAAAAGAACAGGTTTTCATTGTAAGACTGGACACAGTAGTAAGAGTCACTCACAATGAGAGTAGTCACACCAGGATCAGCGTACTCCAATGCAAGCATCAAAGCACGGAGCTCTGCCAATTGGGCGGTACAGTCACAATGAGAGTAGTCACACCAGGATCAGCGTACTCCAATGCAAGCATCAGAGCACGGAGCTCTGCCAATTGGGCATGTTATAATGCTAAATGGAAACAGGTTTAAAATATACTTATATTTCACCCTCCCTTGCTAGTAGGTTATTTTATAACTACAGAAGGTCCCTTGGGATTACATAGGCGGCCCCATACCTCGGGTATTAGCAGAAGTGGATCACATCAAATTCTGCACAAGCTCTCAGCATACGAATGTTCTCCAAGTGTGTGCGATCATGCCTACGCAGTGTATTATTAAACGGGCCAATATCAGCGGTGGCCACAGCTGCATATGTCTAGAACGTGCGCTGATCAGTCCGAACAACAACCACAGTGTTGAAATAACCTTGAAGGCCTCGGCACTCACTGTTCAGAGTAAGCTTACCAAGCAAGGCTACTAATGTAGAAAAACACGTTATTATTGTAGAAAGCAAAACACTCTGCTAAAGTCTAAACAATTAATAAAGTGTGTGCTGTGTGCAAAAGGCAGCAGAAAGGAAAAATGGCGTTTAAACTTCTAATAAACTCATGTCAACCTAACACTGTGTGAATGCAAGGCTCAGCCCCACGACAACTCTTTGCCCTCACGATGGAGCCCCTGGCAAACACTCTCAGAACTCGGATGGAGCGTTGGGGTGTTCAGCTGGGGATGATGGTGCATGTGGTGTCTATGTACGCCGATGACACAATGGGGTACTTCCGACACCCCAGGACTGCAGATCCAGAGCTCCTTCAGGAGCTGAATAGTTTTTGCGAAATCTCGGGTCTTTGCCTCAACCCAGGGAAATCTAAGCTGTTCCCGATGGGCAGTCTGCGGAATGTAGAGGAGAGTGAGCTGCCTGGGGCGGGCTTTAGCTGGGTCACTGATGCAGTCCGCTACCTAGGGGTCAGGTTGGTGCATACACAGGAAGCCTATCTGGAACACAATATGGGGAGATGCGTGGAAGGTGTTTCTAAATCAATTAAGTTTTGGCGGGATCTCTCCTTCTCCTTGATGGGTGGGTGGCCATCATAAAAATGGTAATCCTCCTACACTGCTTATACGTTCTACAAACTTCCCTCTATTGCATTCCATGGGCGGATTTCCGCAGACTGGACCGTCTGATAGTGGTCCTCTTGTGGGGATCTAAAAGTAAGAGGGGAAAATTAGACACATTACAGAGGATGTGGGAGCTGGGAGTGTTGGAGGTTCCTCGGTTGAGTTTTTATTATCTAGCAATGCAGCTTCAAGATGCAGGAGTGGGAGCTGGGAGTGTTGGAGGTTCCTCGGTTGAGTTTTTATTATCTAGTAATGCAGCTTCAAGACGCAGTACAGTGGTTAGACGAGGAAGACAATTGGGAGAAACGGCTATTGGATGGTACTCATCGGGGGTCCCCTTTGTCTGACCTTCTCATGATGGGAGCAGGGGTACCCATAAGATTTCCCCATATTATTAGGCATGTGGCTGCAGTCTGGGAGATCGCAATCAAAACTGTGGTGAAACGAGTGCCATACACCCCGGAGGCCCCGCTGTGGGCAGTGGTATCCTTTAAACGCATAAGTCATACTATGGCAGTTACTAGGTGGACAGAAGGGTGTTGCTGTATGATGGGCGACCTGTATTTGGGACAATGGTTCCTCACAAGAGAGGAAGCGGAGTCGAGGTTCGACTTGGTCAGGGGACAGTGCCTCCAATATGCGAAGATCTCAGCGGTAGCGCGAGAGTTGTGGCCGATGTTTCCCGAGGAGCCGCCTACCGCTGCCACTCTACAAGTCCTTCTGTCATTGGCGGGGGCAGTAGATTGGTGTCATATCTATACAGGGCGCTACGAGAAGACCTCGTCGCGGACCTGCTCCCGGGTCAGGCCAGATGGGATAGGCTGCTTGAGGCACCTCTGACGGACACAGAATGGAAGAGAGTATATGAGGGGGTTAAGCAAATTAGTTCCAAAGTGAGATTCAAGCTTACCCAATTTAATATTGTTCATCAAACATACCTCACTCCATACATACTGCACAAAATATACCCGGATCGTCCACAGTTTAAATTGTTGGGGGTTGTTGACGGGGGATGCAACTGGTTATATCCGACCAATGTATGAGGCGATTTCACACCAGTTTTTCAATCTGACCATATCCTAAGAGACAAGGATGTATTACCTTTCTCTCCAAGAACATTATTTGTGACTCAAGAGTATGTGCTTCTATAATGCTGTCATGAGTGCATTATTATCATGGTCGGATGGATATTTAATAAAAATATTGTTTCAAAATAATTAATAAAATAATTAAAAAAATAAAAATTATGCGATACAGCACCTTCCGAGGAGCAGGCAGCCACTCTGCTGGCCATGATGGGAGAAAGCAGCTTC
Organism: Lissotriton helveticus; assembly: GCF_964261635.1. NCBI lineage: Eukaryota > Metazoa > Chordata > Amphibia > Caudata > Salamandridae > Lissotriton > Lissotriton helveticus. Next base: position 297,522,629 of record NC_136067.1, on the reverse strand, counting down.
CAAGGACCAGACAGCCCCTCAGCTGGCCTTGATGAGATAGGGCAGCTACCAAGGACCAGGCAGCCCCTCTGCTAGCCATGATACGATAGGGCAGCTTTCAAGGACCAGACAGCCCCCCTGCTGGCGATGATGATATACAGCAGCTTCGAAGGACCAGACAGCCCCATAGCAGGCTATGATGCGATACAGCAGCTTCCAAGGCTATTGAAGTGGCAGTGTCGGATTTTCATTCACGTACAGTTCAAGTATTACAGCACAATGATCCGCTTTCTTTGCCTCTTAAAACACCTTGCTAGGATGGGGTTTTCATTTAAATGTACTTTACTATTACTAGTTCAACTAACTATATTGGGTTTTTATGGTAAAAAGGCTTTTTTGTTTTACTCTTTTCAATTTTTCAGACATGCACTTTAACATGTGTTCTGCGATCTGGCAAACACACAAGGAGATCTTTATATCAGCACTAAGGGGAAGGTTCTAAAGAATGCATATTAAACAGATCTGAGAAGCAGTTTACTTTACTGCTAAGTGCACTTACTATGAGTAGAAATGTGAGGATTCAAAATGAAAGCATATTTCGAGGTAACAAGTGCAACAAAGAACTGATGTTATGACCAACAAAAACACTTCTTGGCTCGTTAGTACTTGACAATTGTTTTATTTTAGTTTATTTTCTTTCTGTTATTCATTTTTTTCTTAGGAGGGTGTTTGAGGGAACAGGGAGGACTGGGCAGACAATATTTGACTTGTTACTTAAGATAAAAGGTATGTTTGTGTTAGAATTGTCCACATAACTTTGTTCCCAAGTCAACAGTGCAATTGTATACTCTGTAGAAATAAGGTAGAAAGCAGGGACTGTAACATAAAATTGTTTGTGATTTATGGAAAATTCAATAAACTGTTTTTTTTAGGAAAAACCACTTCTTGGTTGCTATTTTCTCAGGGCGAATTTAAATTTCATATTCAAGGGAAATATTACACATGTTGGCACAGCGGGCGGTTGCGCACCCTTTGCACACCCCTGGGGCCCTTTGGTATTAAAGAAGAGGCCACAGACACTTACACTTGTGTCGCCTCTTCTGCACATAAATCGCCAGCGCTATCTCCACGGAGAGTTCCCTCATTTGCATGGGGGCATGTCCCATGCAAATGGAGGAACCCCTTTGCCTCTGCCCCGTGTCATATTACAGACGCGTGTGCAGAGGCAAAACAGCTATCAGAGGGAGGCGCTAACAGTGCACCCCCTGATGGTAGCTCTCTGGTGGGGGAAAATCCCCTTGCAGGCGGGAGCAGTCACTGACTGAATCCTCCTGCAAGTGGATCTCTAATCCCCTTTAATAGTGCAGGCGGGTTGCCGCCTGCAGTGTGAAAACGCTTAGGGGCTTTAAAGCAGCCGCTCTGTTTTTCACATGAATCTGCTGCTCCCAGGGCAGCAAGAGTTTGTGGTTGCCCTGGGGGCAGCACATTCACCAAAATGCGGCGCACTTTCCTGGATTGCGCTGGGCGCAGCTTTTGAAAGATGCGCCCAGCGCAATCCAAGAAAATACACTGCATGTATAATATGGCTCTTTGTTGGTAATGGCAATAGAGAGAACACACAAAGCTCTTTTACCAATAGTGCAGTTTAGCAAATATTAAAGAAATTAAGTTAAAAACGTATCACTACCTACCACAATAAGAGTCTTATCAGAAGCCGTTATACAACAGATTGGATCATCCGTGGCCTAAAAAGGGAGACAAAACACTCCAAATTGTTATTCCAAATTTCAAGTACCATTCAGTTTGCCAGCCTAAACCATATGATGTATGACAGTTCTCTATCTGAAATCAGCAAAAGTATGTATTCTTCATAGACCTGTAACAATGGTCCATAGTTAGGGTTTCACTGTGCTTTCTGAATATCATGAGGCTCCACACACTGACAGTTTTGTCTGCACTTTGCTTTGCTATGTTGAATGTTATACAAAGCTGAGAAAAAGAGACAAATTACAGGAGAGATAAAATATATAATGAAAGGCATCTCAATAAATAAGTTTCCACCCCGTAAATAGCACAAATCTCACTGACAGATAAAAAAATATTTTCATGTCATACTTGTAAATCTTTTTACTCAGGAAGGAGAAAAGATCTTTAGAGAATTCCGATGCTGCATCATAGGACTCAACAAAAGACCCCAGTGATGATCCGGACTACTGAACAAGTCTCTCTCTCTCTCTCTCTCTCTCTCTCTCATGAGAGAGAGAGATGAGAGACAGGAGAGGTAGCTGGATTGTGGGTGGTTAAAGCATGATTATGTAGTGTTCTTAAAGAGGTGCATCTTCAAATCTTTCCGAAACTGGAGCAGCTTTCAGGCTTTCCTATTGATCTGGAGCAACAGGAAAACCTGCTTTGTATTTCCTTTTTTATACTTGTTCTGCAATTTGTCTGCGGGTATGCCAAGAACCACCAAAGATGGTGAGCTTGCCTACAAGATAAGCGGGGTTGCTGGTCGTGATGGCTTTGCAAATGATGCAGCTGGTTTTTCAAATGGTGCAGGCCGGCAAGGGGAGCCATAGGTGTTCCACCAGGATGGGGGTGATGTGAGCATATTCCTTCTGGCCCTCGATGAGCTGTGCTTCATAGTCAAAGACAGCAGCAAAACTTCTAGCAAAAACGTGCCTCCTTACCCTAATCAATGGGGGCCAGGCGATGGGATAGTCAAACATAATGTCGAGGTATATGGGAATGTTTCGACTTTGGTAAGTGTATGGCCCTTTAATAGATGTGTTATACGTTAAGTGTTTCTGGGAGCTATTATCATGATGTGTGATTTGATTGAATTGATTCTAAGGTCAAATTCCTATGTAATTACTAAAGAGTTCCAGTAAAGTTTGGAGACCTTGTGCAGTCCTGGAAACTAAATCAGTGTCATTTGCATATAAAAGTGATGGAACAGGGGGGGCATTTATCATAGGAAAGTCACAGTCCCCAGCTGCAAGGATCTGCTCCAGTTTATTAACATACAGAGTAAGTAAAAAGGGGGCCAAGATGTAACCTTGTCTGAACCCCTCCCACCACCCGCTATGAGTGTGAAGTGCTCAGCGCATTCTCCCATTGAACCATACATAACGGAGGTGTGCAAATGAAGGTGCAGATTGCATAAAAAAAGAACAATGCCTTTGCCAATCCTCATGCCCAGCATTATTGACCACAGCTTGTCTCTGTTCGCCTTGTCAATAGCAAACGTTCATAAAGGTCAGATGTATGGATCGAGGTCTGACTGTGGTGTCTTTATTGATTAAAAGGTACAGGTTTAGGCATTGATCCACAGTGCCCTTGCCTGGCCTGAAGCCATACTGGACATAAGATAGTGTGCGATGGTCTTTGGCCCAAGTTGTTAGTCCTTTTAACTTTGACCTCTGAATCTATCAGAGAGATCGGGCTAAAACACAGAGGATCATCTCTTGAGCCCTTTTTTTAAAAATGGGGACAATAACTGATTTGGACCATACACTGGGAAGACTCTGCTTAAAGCCACATTAAAATACATAGTTAATATTGGTTCCCAAATAGGTATGTTGGACTGAAATAAGTCCATCGGAACCCAGTTGGAACCCAGGGCCGTGTTACTAGGGAGAGCGAGAATAGCGTCTCTTACTTCTTTGCGGTCAATAGAAAGAAAAAAAAAACACTTGCAGATGTCAATGCTCAGAGAAACTCAGAGATTCCAACAGTGAAGCAAGGCCTATCAAAGTGTTTAACGCACATATCAGCTATGATACATTGCAATAGGGGACGTCCCAAGTAAGAATTGTGGGCGGAACGCAATCTCCCAAACATTGACACTAGATCTAGAGGCAAAGGCGGTAATAAGATCCTGCCTAGCCTCCTGGTCTGTAAGGTGGCTTTATATAAAGCTCTAGGGGAGGCGACTTTAAATCTGTCCCTGGGCTATTACTTAAGGACTGTCAGTAGGTCACCATGAGCACTGGTACAGAGTGGTCAAACCATTTAATAAGGAAAGGGGAACATGGCCGGGAACAGGTAAGAAGTTCCACCATGTGCCTTCTAATGATAGCGAAGGAATCAAGAAAAATCTTATCTGGGCACAGGGGATCAAGTTATGAGATAAAAGCATCAGGGCAAAGGCCTAACAAGTTACGATGAAGAGAGTCAGGGTCAATGCCCTTCCATCTGAATCTGCAACTCTGATCACATGGGGTTAACTGCCCATAAATTAGAATCGTAACAGAGTCCAAGTTATGCCTCTACTTTAAGGTGGTTGGTAAGGCTGTGATCACTTCTTGTGTCCCAAAGAACGTTGTATTTGACTAGTGGTGACACCAAAGCAGTGGAGACGAAAATAAAACCTATGGTGGTGTGTGCACCCTCCCAGTAAATGTAGGGGTAGTAGTGCAATCAAAAGGCTTTGTCTCACCCTCATACAGAGCAGACAGATTATAGTCATTCACCACAGTATTAAAAAGCCTTAATGTCAGCCAGGAGAGTTGGAGAACTTCAAGTTCTCACGATTAAGGAACCTTTTATACAGTTCAAAAACGACACTTTGATTCTGAGAACAAATCCGAAATGTATTCCAAAGGTCCCTTCGGATTTCCATTTGAATGAACCTGTTATTTTAAAATCTTTTTTCCTACGACTCCAGCGGAAAGGTCTCTTCATTCCTTAGATGTCCAAAGATGTCTGAAATTTTACCTCCAACCGCAAAGGATTTCAGGAAGTCTACACAACTTTTTGTCGCCTTTAGTACCCCTCGGAAGGGTTTCCCCCTCTCAAAGCAGGGGATTTCACGTTGGATTACCAGCGCAATTCACTACGGTCACCAAGCCGCGGTAAGCCGCTAGAAGGACGTGTCAGAGCTCACTCCACAAGATCAATATCATCATCTACTGCTCTCTTCACTGGAGTTCCTATCAAGGGCATTTGTAGGGCAGCTACATGGAGCAGTGTCCATACTTTCACAAAGCACTACTGTTTGGACTCTTCCACACGAAGTGAGGCGGCAGTGGGACAAGCGGTCCTGAGGAATCTCTTCTAAAAAGCGGTGAGCTTTCCCTTCTATCCCTCCTTCCTGTTATTGCACATTTTGTATTTGATAATGTTTTTCTGACTGTTGTTTCAATGTCTATTATCTTATTAATAATAAGATGTCTGGTCACCTCTAACTGCCTATCTATTGTCTAGTTCCCAAGAAGTTGCAGGAGTACTGAGTTTACCCATGTAAAGTTAATAGTGTACTGCACCACAATGTGAGGTAATGTGTGGGACTGACTGTACGAAGATAAACTGTACATAATGTAACTGTTGTTACACGGGCGGGGGGAATGTTGCGTACAATACGCAGAAGATTACTGTAATTTAGTAAATGTAAAATGTTTTTTTAAAACATCATCTGTGTACCATAATGTATAATCCTGCCAAATGTAATGAAAATCCATTTACCCATTTTAGCACTACGTCAAATACAATAATCTATGGAAAATGCATTGGTGGAAAAAACATGTTTTGGGACCTCCCTTTTATATTTGCACTCCCTTGACGATTTCCCACAAACATTTACATCTCTCAAAATATACAAAATGATATAGGTCTGGAACGTTTTGTGGTGATTCATCAAACGAGTGAAAAGCTGTTAGGGAGCAAAAATCCGGAGATTGCCTATCTCTGGAAAAACTGTCTATAACTGCAGAGTGAAATCAGATTTGTTGTGATTTTTTTTTATCTATTGTATTTGTTATGTGTTTCTTTATTGTTTTACATAATCATGAAACCATAAATGTGTTTTCAACTGCCTTCAACTCAAATGTACCCATGGAAATCCAGTGGGCTAGTTAAAAATGTGACTCTTCCAACATAGCCACTGGTTGAAGTGGGTTAATCTGCAACCCCTCTATGTATCTTCACTTTAGTTGTGTGTGTATATGTATTATTATTATGTATTAGTTTACCTTATTACAAAAGGCTTTAAGAAAGCTAAAGCTGTTTATATGCCAGAACTAAAAAGGAAATTAAATAGAATATTTTCTAAAGACCTGTAAAATCGGTTAGGAACATATTAATTTATGAAACTCTGACAACATTTGGTGCCCTAAAACAATTTAGCATAGAATCTTTCATTTAACCTTAACTATGAAGTCAGGCCAGAAATTATAGTTTTGAAAGTCAACATATTCACAATTTCAACAAGTCCTGTTACAAACCACAACTAGTAGCTTCATCTCCATTGATACCTACAGCTGAAGCTTTGGTGAAATCCAAATGTCCATCTGCAGTTCCAGTTGGAGTGTCATCAATGTGGTAAATTCTGCAAAATGAAAAGAGAATAGGTATAAATGCTACATATACTTAACATCTGAAATACTACACTACTGCCAAGACAAACTGAAGTATTGACCAACTGACAAGCAAACTGATATAGTAAGTGTAAAGATGACTTCAAGATGACTTTTGGTGGTTCAAGTTTATCTTTAATGGTCAGTTGTAAAGAGACCTCCAGCTCCTTCCACAGCTTCTTCTTTACTGACTCCCCTTCACATCATAACATTCTAAGCTCCTTGCAACTTGCTCACAGTTCCATGAAGCATAGATCCCTACACATCTCCCCCACTACAAATAACAATAAAAAAACATTGAATAAACAGAAACAATAGAATTGCACATTACGGATACAAGGATAAGGCCAAATAAATTAAAATAATGACAATTATGGAGCAGGACACTTAGCAACATTTCCACAACTCCAAGCAGAACCATCATTTAAGATGAGAACATTTCTTTTAACATACTTCACCTGTTTAGGTTGTGAATATTTACTCTCTCCCTTAATTACAATCCCACCTTTCTTTGTCACAACCCAATCCCCTTCTTTTATGTCTGAATCTCTCACCCTCATTCTTAAGTTATACGAATGTGCAGAGTTACATTGTTGTTTATCAACCCCATATTTCACACTTGAGCGATCAACCCAAACACACTCCTTATTCTTCAGCCAACCCGGAACTTCCTTTACACCAGGCTCACGCCCCTTAAGAGAAACAAATGGCGAGACACCTGTAATGGAGTGTGGAGTTACTCTATATGACCATACCATCTTCTTGAGCTCTTCAGACCATGCTAGACCATTGGCCAAAGATAACTGAATGTTTTCCGTCAGCAATCTGTTAATTCTTTCAACTAGACCATTGGCCTGTGGCCTAAACAATTCAACCTTCTCATGGCAAATTCCCATACCATCGAAAAACTCTTTCATCTCTCTCGAAACTAACTGCACTCCATTATCAGATATTAAAGTTTTCGGAATACCCTCATTTAAAAACGTTCTTCCCAGAAAACTTATCACTCTTCTAATGTCAATGCTATCAGTAGACTCGATCACAAACCATTTTGAGTGATAGTCCACAAGGACCATTATAAATCTGTTACGAGCACCCAATTTGGAAATTGGACCCAAAAAATCAATCGCCAGTTTTTCCCAGGGACGTGCAGGAAAATCAACACAAGAAAGGGGAGGTTGTCTAATTACTTTCGTCTTATGGCTTCCTGCACACGCATGGCAATTCCTAACCAAATCATCTATTTCGCCATCCATGCCTGGCCACCAATATGACTCACGAATTCTTCTCTTGGTCATGTTCCTTCCCAAGTGGCCTTCATGTGCTATCTTCATAATTTTGGACCTAAGATTGCATGGTGGCACCAATCTGTTCCTTCTCCACAACTTACCCTCAGAGACACTCAATTCACCCTCTACATTATGAAAACCCTTCAGACGAATATCAGCACAAGATTCTTTAGAGCATCCCTCAGAGACATTCTTTATAACCAATGGAATCAGCTGATCTTCAAACATAGCACTCTCCCACTCTGTTTTGTCAAATGCTAGTATTTCCTCACAACTAATCACTGCGTCGTCGTTTTCTGACTCCCGAAGCACTAACTCTTCCGGCATCCTCGACAAATAGTCTGCAATCACATTTTTTTCTCCTCTCATATATTCCATCTCAAAGTTATACACAAGCACAGATAGAATCCACTTCGATATTCTTGGAGTAACATTGCCCTCCAAACCTCTCCCCCCCCTTGAACAAATGCACAAGGGGCTTATGATCTGTTCGCACTCTGAAAGGCAAACCCCAAAGAAAATATCTGAAGTGTCTAATTCCCCATGTACAAGCAAGAGCTTCTCTCTCAATAACTGAATAAGAAATTTCGGCTCCCTGAAGTCTCCTTGAAGCGAAACTTATAACTCTCTCCACACCATCACATATCTGAGACAGAACTGCTCCAATTCCCACAGCACTTGCGTCAGTGGTAAGCAAAGTTCTAGCCTTAACGTCAAAATGACCAAGTGTAGGTGCATGTAAAATCCCCATCTTTACACATTTGAACACTTCCTCACAAGCTTCATTGCATTCTAAAAGCAACACCATTCTTCATCAATTGCTTCAAGGGTTCAACAACATTCGAAAACCCCTTTATAAACTTCGAGCAATACTCAGCTAATCCCAAGAAGGATCTTAGCTGATCTTTGTCTGATGGAGTAGGAGCATCGTTAATCGCAGAGATTATACTTTTTTTAGGCTTAATCCCAAGACCAGATATTTCGTGACCTAGATATGTCACTCTATCTCGCTTCAACTGGCATTTCTCTTTCTTTATGGTTAAACCATTACTCTCCATGCGTTCTAATACTTCCGCTAAGACCTTATCATGATGATCACAGTTTTTTCCAACTATCAATACGTCATCCTGGAAACAAAGGACATTATCGATACCAACCAGGACTTGCTGCATCACTCTCTGGAACACCGCTGAGGCTGACGCCAAACCAAAAGGCATTCTGCAATAGCGAAATGCCCCCAGCGGTGTTACAAACGAGGTAAGATGTCTAGACTTCTCATCCAAGTTTATCTGGGGGTAGGCTGCAGACATGTTGATTACACCAAAGAGCACACCTCAACCCATTGCACTCAACATTTCGGATATGTTTGGTAACGGTTGTCTATCAACCCATATGTTCCTGTTCAAATCGCGCAAGTCTACACAGAGCCGAATCTTAGTACCACCATCCTTAGGCGTGACTACAATGGGCGCGAGCCATTCTGAGGCTTCAATAGGTTCTATAATTTTCAAATTTAACAACTTATCTAATTCTTCTTTGAGAGGCCCCCTCATTAAATGTGGTACATTTCTCACACTGTGGACTACCGGCACCGCATTCTTCTTGAGGATGATTTTGTGAGAAAACCCTTTGAGTTTTCCTAACTTCTCAGAAAAGACATTAGGACATTTTTTCATATCAGTTTCAAAACTGTCAACATTTAGGGCAGATAGCGAAGAAACTGGTTCAGCTGCATTAGGATTTAATGTAATACCTAAGTCCTTCTGGTGACGCCAACCAAGTAAGTTAGAACCTTGTTTTGTAAGATAAACTAGTCCAAATACCTTTCTACCACAAAAGGTTATTACCATCCACCTTAGCCCTAGAATGTCTATAGTTTTACCGCTATACCCCACTGCCTTTATGTCTGGTGCAATCCAAGAATTAATATCGTTGTCAATCCCCCAAATTTCGATGTACTACATATCCGTGGATAATAATGTGTATAAGCTTCCCGAGTCAATTAACATCTTGACATTTCTAGTCTCAGGATGCTTAGGATCTCTACAGTCAAAATTGATTAAGCAATGTGGTTTTTCTAAATTATTTGAACTCTCAGTAGCTATATCAACAAGACATACAGGCTTCTGGGTACACACACTATCCTCGTTCAAAGTTAATCCGTCAACACACAACATTAATTTTTCAACATTTTCACAACAATCATCAATCTCATTAACATACTGTGTTTTAGCATTACAAACCTTAGCTATATGGCCCCTTTTCCCACAAGCTCTGCAGAAAGCATTTCTAGCTGTACAGCGTGTACTGGATGCAATATGCCCGGGAGCACCACACCTGTGACATTTCACCACTCGAGGGCTACTTTGCTGCCCAACATTAATAGGACAATAGCCTGATGGCTTATTCATGGATTTAAAATCAAACTTTCCACTCCCCTTAACAATTTTTATTTCATCAACACAAGCTTGAACTTGAGAACTTTTAGTATTAAGCTCAAGTTCTTTCACCGTACTGTCTTTTGACACTATTGAACTGGTGCACTTATCCATCTCTTTAATCCACAAGTCAGTATTCTCTAAACCTTTAGCAATTTGTATTGCTTCTTCCAATGTACAATCCTTTATAAGTAATTTCTCCCTTACCCTCTTATTATTGGTGCACCTAACGATCTGATCTTGAATGAGGGAATCACCTAAATCTTTGAATTGACAATTTAGAGACAAACCCCTTAAGGCTGCCACATAAGTTGCTATATCTTCATCGCTTTTCTGCACACGACAGAAAAATGCATGCCTTTCTAAAACAGTGTTGATTTTCGTCACAAATCTCTTCTATAACATTTGCATACTCATCTCATAGACATTACTAGCTTGCCCATCTCCCACACCCAAAGATATTTCAGGCAAATCCTCATATAACCTTCTGCCTTCTACTCCTAAATTATGAAGTAGAATTGCTTGTCTGTGAACTGGACCATATTTGTCAGCACCAGAAGCCAAAATATAGGTTAAAAACAATTTTTTCCGTTCTTTCCAGGGTATTGAAGGTTCACCAGGAGTGGGAAGAAAAGAAGGAGGAGCATCAAAAGTTTGATCAGCCATGAGGATGAATTCAAAGAACTATCACACACACACTTCGAGAAATCACACACACAGTGAATAGATCAAACTTGGAAATTAAAATGGTTAAACATAACTGGAAATTCAAATCAGAATTAGTATATACCAAATGTTGGTTCTACAGTTTGTCACAATGTGCAAATACTACTTGACAAAGTTAGCAGATTGCGAGGTAACCTTGTCAAAGTCGATGTTCTTATTTGCTGAAAACTCTTGTTAAAATTTTCCTTCGTTGAAGGTTATGAAGTGTGAAACAATCCAAAACTGGCTTCAAACGCACTATGTTGAAAGCTTCTGTTAATGCACTCCTTCGTCGTAAGTTGGGAAGTATAAAACAATCCAACTGGCTTTAAATGCGCTACGAAAAGGATAACCAAGATGGCCGCCACGTACGGGTCACGCTCTTGACCCCGCGTACGTGACAGACGTGACGAGAATCTCACAGACGCGACCACTGCTCCCAGCTTCTGATGCCGATGACGCGAGCTCCTCTTCCAGCATCGATGGCAACAATAGAAACAGAACTCGGGCAGAAGAAACGGCGCATGTATGGAGATACGCTAAAGCTGGTAAGACGGTTGAAGTTTTTAAATGATGCACATGAGTCGCGGAAGGTGCAATTTCGATAAATAGCACAAAAAATCACAAGAAAAATAATGGCCAATAATTTGCGTGGTAGTCTACAGTAAAAACACAGCTTCACAATGTAGAATCCAAGCAGAATCTCAATGAATCCATAAAACGGCAAAAGTTAAGAAATCAGAGCTTTTTCTTGTAAATAGACAAAGGATGGGTTCAGAATCCTCAGAATAGCGTACGAAAATGTACATACCAGAAAGAATCCACATCCATTATTCATAGATAGTCCAGTTTGAAGGAGTAAAAATGTATACTACCACCAAGTAATATCATCCAGGGGTGGAGGTCATGGCATCTGTACCCTGCCAGAGGACCTTGGTCCTCGTCGCTAATGTAAAGATGACTTCAAGATGACTATTGGTGGTTAAAGTTTATCTTTAATGGTCAGTATTAAAGAGACCTCCAGCTCCTTCCACAGCTTCTTCTTTACTGACTCCCCTTCACATCATAACATTCTAAGCTCCTAGCAACTTGCTCATAGTTCCATGAAGCATAGATCCCTACAGTAAGCTACTGACATTGTGAACAAAAGTGGTACAAATGTTGCATCAGTAAATGTTAGAAATGATTGTCTAATGTCAGCTCTTTTATAGAGCACTGGGCCCTAGACAGATAACTCGTTCCTGGTCTTAGAGCTCGTTGGCAAACAAAACAGAGTAGTCTGTAGTTTCTTCGTGAAGACCATGAGAAATTGAGAGAGACATATGTGAGCAGGCCAGATAAGTGGGGCCCAACATGAACCATGTGTACTGTGATTAACTTGGGCACTTGAGCCATGTGTACTGTGATTAACTTGGGCACTTCAAGGACATCTTTTCTAAGATGGGCTAGGGCTAGCTGATGTAGACATATAAGGGACAAGCATGAAGCCTTAAAGGGAATAGGATCTGCTACAGTGATCAGATTGTGCAACAGACACTTGGTCTTTCCCCAAGCCGGGTATCATAAGCTTGGCAAAGCTGAAGGGCTTTATAGAAATGTGATTGTTGGTACATTGAGCAGCCTGCTCATTTTCCTTGTATTTGTGTTATTTTACAGTTCAGTGCCATTTTAACAAAGAGGCTCATCAATTAAGGTTAGACCTGTCAGCCTTAGGGTGGTCTTCCCCCAAACATGTTACCTACTTACCTCCAATTCTTGCTAGATTTTTGCTTCTGTTGGCCTTAGGACTCTGCTACCCAGTGTTCAATTGCTTGTGCGGACTCCCCTAACCATGCCTTGTTTGGCATATACCTAATTTGCATATTAAATTTGCTTGTAAACCCCTTGTAGAGTGGTATACCATATACCCAGGGCCTGTAAATTAAATGCCAGCAGGCCTGCAGCACCTATTGTGCCAACCACTTAAGTAGCACCCTAAAATGTTTCCCAGACCTGCCATTGCAGCCAGAATGCAGTGTCACACTGCCACGTCAACGTGGCGTTTAAACCCCCTTGCCAAGCCTTATACTCCCTTATTATTATATGTAAGTTACCCCTAAGGTAGACCCTAGGTAGGCCATACATAAATAAAAAGATGGAAATGTGCTTTTAAGTTTTACATGTCCTGGTAGTGAAACACTCCCAAATTCATTGTTCACAACTGTGAAGCCTGCCCCTTCCACAGGATAACATTGGGAAATCCTTATTACATTTAATAAGCTGTAGTTCCTAATTAAAAGGAGATGTGTATCTCATGTTTGGTACCCCTTGAATGTTAATAATTATCTCTCTTTAATAGTAAGTCGGATTTTTCATTACAATTTTGAAAATTCCACTTTTAAAAAGTTGTAACAACAACAATTGATGGACAGAATGCAGAACAATTTCATACATTCATCCCAGTACAGAGATTTGGGCCTAAATCCTTTGTTTTCTTTGCTCGCCATTACTGTTTGAACCCAGCCGTATGCAAATAAGTCTTGACCCTGTGCCCAATGGGACCAGTCCAGCCCGAACTGCCAGGCCAGGTTCTCCCTGGACTGGAAACAAGCATCCTAGGACCAGTTTCGGGGTTTCACCCCTCATCAACCAGGATAACTTGTCTCCAGAGGCATGGAGAGCACGGGACACATGTCAGTGCATACCAGTCCCACTCGGGTGACAAATGCAAAAACAACAATTGATGGACAGAATGCAGAAAAATGTTATATATTTACCCCAGTACAGAGATCTGGGCCTAAATCCATAGTTTTTTTGCTCACCATGCCATTCCAGTTTGAACCCATCCATATGCGAATGAGTCTTGACACTGTGCCCAATGGGAATAGTCTAGCCCGAACCGCCAGGCCAGGTCCTCCCTGGACTGGAAACAAGCATCCTAGGACCGGTTTCGAGCTTTCACCCCTGATCAGCCAGGATAGCTTGACTCCAGTGGCATGGAGAGCACCGGTCCCACGTCTGGGCATACCCGTCCCACTCGGGGTGACAAATGCAAACACAATTGATGGATGCATATGTTGCCCTAAGTGGGAAGGGTATGCTCAGACATGGGTCCCGTGCTCACTACACCACTGGATTCAAGCTAGCCTGGCTGATGAAGGGTGATGCCCTGAAACCGGTCCCAGGATGCTTGTGTCCGATCCAGGGAGGACCTGGCTTGACTGGACTATTCCCCTAAGGAACAGGGTCAAGACTGATTTGCATATGCATGGGTCCAAACTGGGGTGGTGTGGTGAGCAAAAAAAATGATGTATTAAACCCAGATCCTTGTGACTGGGGGGTGAATGTTTGCATTATCCAGCATTCCGTCCATCAATTGTTACTTTTGCATATGTTGCCCTAAGTGGGAAGGGTATGCCCATACATGGGTCCCTTGCTCACTACCCCACTGGATTTAAGCTAGCCTGGCTGATGAAGAGTGAAGCCCTGAAGCCGGTCCCAAGATGCTTGCGTCCGATCCAGGGAGGACCTGGCTTGGCAGTTCGGGCTGGACTGTTCCCCATAAGGAACAGGGTCAGGACTGATTTGCATATGGCTGGGTCCAAACTGGTGGGTTGTGGTGAGCAAAACAATGATGGATTAAACCCAGATCCTTGTGACTGGGGGTGAATGTTTGAATTGTCCAGCATTCCGTCCCCCAATTGTTTCTTTTGCATATGTTGCCCTAAGTGGGAAGGGTATGCCCAGACATGGCAGGGTAGCCTTCTGGTTATGGAACTGCCTCTCAGGCGGGTCCAGGATCTGCTCTCTTTTAAGAAACAGTTAAAAACCTGCCTGTTCCAGCAGTAACAGTCTACAGAGATTGTCTGATACTGGCTGGTCTTCTGTCGTGTGGTCCATAGCGCCGGGATACTCTGTGGAGTAGCTGTGCGCTTTACACGTACCCGTTTACATTACATTACATAAGGAACAGGGTCAACAATGATTTGCATATGGCTGGGTCCAAACTGGGGTTGTGTGGTGAGCAAAACAATGATGAATTAAACTCAGATCCTTGTGACTGGGGGTAAATGTTTGCATTGCCCAGCATTCCATCCAACAATTGTTTCTTTTGCATATGTTGCCCTAAGTGTAAAGGGTATGCTCAAACACTGGTCCCGTGCTCACTGCACCACTGGATTCAAACTAGCCTGGCTGATGAAGGGTGATGCCCTGAAACCGGTCCCGGGATGCTTGTTTCTGGTCCAGGATGGACCTGGCTTTGCAGTTCGGGCTGGACTGTTCCCATAAGGAACAGGGTCAAGACTGATTTGCATATGGCTGTGTCCAAACTGGGTTGGTGTGGTGAGCAAAAGAATGAAGGATTAAACCCAGATCCTTGTGGATGAGGGTGAATGGTTGCATTGTCCAGCACTTTGTCCATCAATTGTTTCTTTTGTATATTTTGCCATAGGTGGGAAGCGTATGCCCAGATATGGCTCTCATGCTCACTGCACCACTGGATTCAAGCTAGCCAGGCTGATGAAGGCTGATGCCCTGAAACCGGTCCCAGGATGCTTGTTTCCGGTCCAGGGAGGACCTGGCTTGGCAATTCAGGTTGCACTGTTCCCATAAGGAACAGGGTCAAGACTGATTTGCATATGGCTGGGTCCAAACTGGGGTGGCGTGGGGAGCAAAAGAATGATGGATTAAACCCAGATCCTTGTGTCTGGGGGTAAATGTTTGCATTGTCCAGTATTCCGTCCATCAACTGTTTCCTTTGCATATGTTGCCCTAAGTGGGAAGGGTATGCCCAGACATGGGTCCTGTGCTCACTACACCACTGGATTCAAGCTAGCCTGGTTGATGAAGGCTGATGCCCTGAAACCGGTCCCAGGATGCTTGTTTCCGGCGCAGGGAGGACCTGGCTTGGCAGTTTGAGCTGGACTGTTCCCATAAAGAGCAGGGTCAAGACTGATTTGCATATGGCTGGGTCCAAACGGGGGTGTGGGGTGAGCAAAAGACTGATGGATTAAACCCAGATCATGGTGACTGAGGGTGAATGTTTGCATTCTCCAGTATTACATCCATCAATTGTTTTGCATACTTTTAAAAAAGTTGGCATTTTTCTGCCAGTAGCCCTTTGGGCCTACAGCCTGTTTTGGGTCACATGACTGGGTACTGCTGACAGACTTTCTGAGTTCCTCCCAGACAGTCACACAAAAGTGGGATTAGGTGTACCTCAATGGGCCATCGACTTCCACGATGGGAGGGGGCAGATATTAGCACAGCCCCACTTACACCTTAATAGGCTATGTCCTGTCGCCTCACAATAGGTCTAACAACTCTTTACTGTCATTGAAGCCAGATTAGTGCCAGGGCAGGGGAGTCTCGAAATTCCAAGAAATTCAAAAAAACTTTTCTAGATGCTTATCCCATCTTCCAGGAGAAGGGCAGCAGGTATAGAAATTGGAACTATAAACCCATGCTTCAGTTAACTACTGGTCCTGCGGAAAAGCTCTCGGAGGACTGCTGGAAGTACTGCTTTGTTGCCTGGAACCTGCCTTGAACCCTGGAGGCCAGCCCTGTTGTTAAGCCCTATATTTACGCCAGCACCAAGGACTACCAGAAGTGACTCCAAGGGCTGGTTTGCTGGCCTCCTGTTCAGAGCCACAGGCACACTTAAACCCATACCTGGGTCCAGCCCGAGTGAGTCCTAAACCCGTAAGAGTATTACTCCATCCATTACTGGACCTTTGGTTGTGGTGATAAAGGTGCACAGATTGCCAATTTCCAAAACTGAGGGCTTAGACAAAATCTGGCCAAAAAGTGTTCTGAGAACCAGGAGGTAAGAAGAGAAGGGTGAAGGTGGAGGTGGGGTGGTGGTGGCGGGGTTATAAGTCAGCAGCAGTCATTATTTTTTGGAAGTCCGGATTGGTTCTTTTTTTGTTATATTGTATGGTGAATTTTTATGTAAATAATCAAAAGAGGCATGCTATGTATGTAGAGCATTTTATTCTTAAAAATGGATAGGAAATTAAGGATATGTACGTTAAATATCAATGGGCTCAATGACCCTAAGAAAAGGAATGTACTGTTTAAAATAATTCAACTGTTACGAATTGACATATTATTCCTACAAAAAACGCATATTGCTTGGGAAAAGAGAGGTTGGCTGAAAAAGTTAGGTTTAGATTTAGTTGTATGTTCAAAACAAACAGTGATTAAGAGAGGGGTAGCTATTCTTATGAAACGTGGTTTAGGGGTTTGCTTAAAGACCTTGGAAGATAAATGGGGGAGATGGGTTATGGGAGAATTTAAGATTGGTGAAAATAGATTTACTATATGTACCCTATACGGTCCGAATCTGGATGATTCTCAGCTTATGAATTTTATTAATACTGAATTAGCTCTATGGCCTCAACCAGTAATCATGTGTGGGGACTTGAATATTCATATAGACGTGGATTTTGATATTAGGAAAAATGGGTGGTATACTGGTAGAAAATATCGGACTTTTAGGGCCCTTCGTGAATTAGCTTTAGAATATGGGCTTATCGATGTTTGGAATACGTTTCGTCCAAAAGAATTAGGATATACTTTTTTTTTAAGCCCCATATAAGAAATGTGTTCGATTGGATGACTTTTTTTTTTCACAGCAACTTACAGGAAAAGCTAATATTGAGATTTTGCCAAAACCCATATCTGACAATAACCCATTAATACTGGAGTTAGTCAAGTCAAGTCAAAAACCACTTTATTCGATTTAGGTTAAAAATCATAAAAGCATACTACAATCATTATAAAAGGGCAATTCAATTTCATGGTACAATGCATAAAATATTAGGCAACAATATACAATTTAAAAATAATTATAGCAATGATGTGCACAGTTAAAAAACAGTTAAAAACATATTCCATCCTATAAAACGAACCGCCTGCTATATTTACAGTCGCCTCCTCCTAATCCTAGCAGCAGCAACAAGATAGTTAGCCACGCTGAACATGACTAGAGGTGAATCCAACATTTGGAGATATAGGAGGGCTGGTTTTGCCTGGTGGAAAACAATAGTGCCAGAATACTGGAGTTAATTTTGGATTCACATACAAGTAAAAGGAGAGGAAGCTGGTCTTTTGAAAGGAATTTATTACTTTAGGATGACTACTGTCAACATAGGGGAACAGCCTTTACAACGCGGGTATTACCACGCGCTACCATTACACCGCTGCTATTACAACACAAGTCGTTAAAACGACTTGCGCTGGAGGGCGCTGTTGGATAGGGAAAAGTTTAATTTTCTATTCCAACACCTTCCCTACTGTAACGTGGGCTGGAGTTGGAGTAAAAAATTAAATTATCCCACTATGCAGCGCTTACATCGCAAGTCGTTGTAACGACTTGCGTTGTAAAAACAGCGTTGTAATGGCAGACGCGGAAAAAGCCCGCGTTGTAATGCCATACAACCGTCAACATATGGTTTAAAGTTATAGAAGATTTTTTTTAATTAATAAAAACACTGCATCTAGCAAGATAGTTTGGGACGCTTTTAAGGCGATAGTCAGGGGAGAAACTCTCAGTTATTCGAATTTTCGACGGAAAACAAGATGGATCAAATTTAAGAATGAAACGGACATGGTTATGTTGGCAGAACTTGAGTTAGCTGATAATATTAGACTGGGTCAGGATATTGAAGCTGCACAACGAGATTTAACAATTAAAAGGGCTACATTCTATTCTAATATAGCTGATCAAATCGCACTTAAATATAGACAACATAAGGCTGAATGTTATGAATTTAGTGAACAAACTGAAAGAGTTTTGGCAAAAATACTACGGCAGAAAGCAGTTTCTAATGATATTCCAAAGATTCTTGATCTGAATGGGAGTGCAAGAATCTAAAATTGGGGTATTAAAAGCTTTTCAAGATTTTTATCAATTATTATATAGTGAACCAATAGATGGGGTGCGAGCTGAGAACGGTGCTGTGGAGTATTTTGAGAATCTAGATACTGCAGAACTTACAGAATTACAGAGAACACTGCTAGCCGTCCCTATAACGTGGGAAGAAATTGAAACAGCCTTATTAGGTTTAGCTTCAGGGAAAACTATGGGACCACATAATATACCCCTCGAATTTTATCGTACTTTCCGAAGAATATTAAAAACAGAGCTGATAGAATTATGTAATATTTTTATTGGATTTTATTCCCCTATTTATGCAAGCAAGACAGAATACTTATTAAAACATGAGGCAGAGAAAAAAAAAAAGAAAGAAAAGACAATACATCGCAAAAAAGCAACAAAGATCATACACCTTTCTCAAAGATGAAAAATAAGCATGACAAAGTAATATTTGTTCGTAATCAGTATATAGCCACTTCTATATTATATGTAGCTAGGAGGCAAGCTCTCCAAGTATCAAAAGAAGGGGGAACTGGATTAATCCATTCTTGGGTGATACATGCCCTTATTATTGCCATACAGATAAATAATAGATTTTTCTTCCCAACCGGTAATGTATCAGTCGTTAACCCAATTAGAACAAGTTCCCCTGTTAGAATAACTGTGGACCCAAATAATAGTGCCAGAAATGTCTGAATTGCAGCAAAAAATAAGGATAACTGAGGACAGGAAAAAAACATATGTAGTGCATCGGCTGCAAACAGCCCACATCTACAGCACGATGTACCCGCAGTCGACCCCCATTTAGAAATTTTTAAGGGCGTATAATATAGATCAAATAGGACCATATAATGCTGTGTGCGTGCTCTGCCTGTAAACAAGATGGTGTTCGCCAATGCGATGGATTGCTCTATCTGGATATCATCGGTGCCCAACTTTTCTGCCCATCTCCCATGGTGAAACTCTAAATCATCTAAACATGCAGAGATGAGCAGATCATAATAATAACCTATCGATTTTTTAGAGAACATGCTATCGATGAGTGGAATCCTACGCAAACCAGAGCGATCCTGCGGGTGTAGAGTGTTAAAGAAACTATTAATCTGCAGGTACTTGAAATAATCATGGCTTGTTAAATTATACTTGTCTAAAAGCTCCGAAAAAGAGATTAGGTGATCGTTCTGCCACAAGTCACCCACAGAATGAATTCCGCAGTTACACCATCTGGTCATAACGTAATCTTGAAAAACGGGGGAAAAATGCTAGATGATGAGAAGGGTGTATATAACAGGATCTTCTGAATCCCTAATTGGCGCTTGATTATCCTCCATGCCCCATATGAGGCTTTCAAAGTCTTAAATTTAGTTTTTTTGTAGTAGCTTGGCTCTATGTTTTTAACAAGACAACCACGACACTCCTCTCCCAATGCAAATTCATAAATTGATGGTGAGTTACTCACTGGAATTTGTGCCTTTCCACCGATTATCAGCAGGCTAATAAACTGTAATACTGCTGCAAAATAATAATACAAAAAATGCGGAATTCCCCACCCACCCCTAGCCTTTGGTAGAATCATCTTCTTATATGATCTGCGCTGGCGTTTATAACCCCACAAGAATCTAGCTGCCATCCTTTCTAATTGTTTAAAACATCTCAGGGGGAATTCAAGAGGAATTGTCCGAAACATATAAAGAAATTTTGGGAGTATGATCATTTTTAAAACGTTATTCCGGCCAAATAAGGATAAATGGAGGTGATCAATGCGCTCAAGCGAGGAATTTGCTTTTTTCAGGACTGTGTTTAGGTTTAAATATGGGATGGCAGAGACTGGAGATGTAATTTTGATACCCAGATATGTCTCTACTGCCACTGTCTTAAGGTGTGCAGGAGGATTCTGACCCACAAATAAGATTTGGGTTTTGGATATATTCAGTTTGTACCCTGAAAAGGCTCCAAACTGAATTGCCAGATCCTCTGTTATTGGCAATGCCCTCTGAATATCGGTTGTGGTCACTACTATGTCATCCGCGTAAGCGAGAGCTCTATAACTAGTACGTGCGACTTGCACAGGCGCTATATCCTTCGCTTGATTCAGTTTATTAAAAAAAATCAATATAAAGGGCAAACAAAAGTGGTGAAGACGGACATCCCTGTCGAGTACCTCGTAGAATAGAAAAAGAGGCGGATTTTTTTCGTTCCAATTTTAATACATGAAGTAGGTAGAACATAGAGTGCTTTTAGAGCTGAGATCATCTGAGGGCCGAAGCCCTTCAGTGAGAGCAGATCCCACAGATACGGCCAGGCTACCCTGTCGAATGCCTTCTCGACATCCAACAGGGTAATGCCAAGTGCCGTCCATTAAGGCAATCACACGCCTAACATGGTCCGTGGTATCCCGATTAGGGATAAAACCATGCTGCCAATGTGATACAATTGACGATATTATACCCGAGAGACGGGATGCTAAAATTTTTGAAAAGATCTTGCTATCAGCATTGATCAACGAGATCGGCCTAAAGGAAGATGGAAGAAGGGGAGGTTTATCTTTTTTGAGAAAGGCCATAATAATAGATTGCCACCAAGATACTGGTGCTACTCCTTTCTGAGCTTCTAAAAAAGTTAGAAGCAGATCTTGCTTTAGGACGTGGCGAAACACCCTGTAAAACTAACGGGATGCCATCCGGTCCCATAGCCTTACCAGCCGCAAGGGAAAGAATAGCTATCTCTAATTCTTCCCATGTAATATCTAGATCGAGTGCTGCCGCCTGTGCGGTGTTTAATTTAGAAATATTGCCAGAGCCAGAAAAATTTAAAATAGATTCAGATGAATAGGATGAGACTTCCTCCTTATACAGTTTACTATAATATAAACGGAAAACCTCTAGGATTCCCTCAGGTTGTTGATGAGTGTGTCCCATCTCATCCTGTATCTCATTGACACAATTGAGTACTTCCTTTTGCCTGATTTTTTTAGCCAATATCCGTCCTGAATTTTCCCCAACTTCATACACTTGTGATCGGAAAACTGCCACCTGTTCAGCTAGTCTCATAGCAAAGATCTCATACAGCCTAGATTTGTGAATGGAGAGACTAGATTTAATATGTTCAGTGTCTTGCGAGGAATTGATAGCTATAACTAGTTTAGCTTCCCACTCCTGCACTGCCTTATAATAAGAAGCTAGTTTATCCCGGGAAGTTCTTTGCTTGTTAATAGAGAAAGAGAGGGCTCCCCGCGAACAGCAGCTTTAAAAGCATCCCATACCATTTGGGTTGATGCGGACCCTCAGTTGAATTTAAAAAATTCCTTTATCCAATTACCCATATACTCGATATATAAAGGGTCTGCCAACAATTTACGCTCAAACTTCCATGAGGTCGCATTAGGTGAAGTGCCCAACTCTGTTTTAATCTCTATCAATATTGGATTGTGATCCGATATTATTCTGGGAAAAATCTCATACCTGATGTTACTAATAAGTCTGGAAGTGAAAAAAATAGTCCAAACGAACAAATTTCTGATGAGGGGCTGAAAAGAAAGTATAGCCGATGGAATAGTATTTTTTGCAAACCCAACATCAAACAGCCCAAATTCTTTTACTAAGCCTCTTAATGCTTTATAAGTCTTTTTCATTAGCCCAGCATACGTCAAGTCAGACCAAATATCGCAATCTCCCTCGAGATGAATATTAAGATCTCCACAAAATATTAAGGGAGCAGGCCAGTCAGCTAATTCTATACTAAGAAAATGTATAATGTCTGGATCATCCAAATTTAGACCATAAATCGAACAAATAGTCCAGAGATTGCTCTCTATAGATATTTCCATTATTACCCATCTGCCATATTGATCAGTTTTAATACGTTTACAACACCCCAAACCTCTTTTCAGGAGGATTGCTACTCCCTTTGTGGTAGTACCTTGGCGAGTGCACCCCCAACTTGCATACCTAAATCATTAAGCCATCGTCTGTCATTCCATTTCAGGTGTGTCTCCTGTAAGCAAAGTAAGTCTAACCTCATACTCTGAATTATTGTTATTAAGTCCACAGATATTCCACGAGCATATCCTTAATTTACCCATATGAAAGTTTTAATTGATTAGTAAGCAGTAAATCAAAAACATCACCTCTCGCTGAATTGACCTGTATAGTCCCTGTCACAAAGAAAAGACTGCTAATCACATTACATATAGTGCTTGTATTAGAACAAATAGTTCTGTGCTTGCTTGCCCCACCACCGTACCCCCCCAACCTCCCTCTGGTGCCCTCCCTCCCCCCCTCCATACCCTCCGCGAACCCCACCCACAAGAGGCAAAGGGACTGAAAAGTCCCTAAAAGTGATGGCCTGAGAAGCATAGTGCATCTCGCGCTTCGCTTCCCATCTACTTGTAAATCACCTTGGTCCAAATCATAAAACTAAATAATCATAAAGCAAGTACAGGAGAATACAGAATAGACCCCCCCCCTGAAAAGAGTGCATTAAACAGTTGAATACCGAATTATTAAGTCAGCTCAAGATTTGAGCAAAAGGAAGAAATTAAATAGCAGCTAATAACTCCTTTGCCCCACTCTCCAAGGTGAAAAAGTATGTTCTCTCCTTATGTATTATTTTAAGTTTTGAGGGGTTGAGAAGAAAGGCTTGAGCTCCCTTGGCTTGAAAGGATGGAATGAGTTGACGAAACTGCCAGCGCTGTTGGACTGTGGCGGGGCAATAGTCCGGACGGACAAAGAATTCCACTCCTTTTCCCTTTCGTTTTCGACCCAGCTTGGCCAGATCATACAGTGCTTCTCGAGCCAGAAAGTTATTCAAACAGATTAGTATGGCTCTTGGCTTAATATTAGAGGCAGCCCTGGCATTCTTTTTTGGTTCAAAGGGGAATCAATGAGCACTTTAGAACTCCAGGTCCCACCGCCACTGGGATCATTCTGGGAAACCTTCCGTAAAGAGCTCGATGACAAACTGCCTAACATTAGACCCCTCGCTCCCCTCAGGAATACCTAAAATTCGTAAATTGTTGCGCCTAGATCTGTTCTCTAGGTCAACCAGCTTCCAATTAACGTCCTCCCTTAATGTTTCCATAGAAGAGAAGAGATGTGTAATCACATCTTCAATCGCTGATATCCTTACCTCTGCCTCGAGTACTCTGGCTGATGTTTCATTGCAGGTTTTAACCACTCGCCTGAAATTGTTTTGAAGTTTTCGTACTGCTCCTTGCGTCCGCAAATTCTCGGCTTTCGTCTCCTCACGATGTAGGAGCATGACCTGATAAAGTGTATCCAATGTAATCTCAGATTGTCCCCCCAAAGTAGTTTCATCAGCAGAACTTAGTATTGGAGAGCCTTGACTGTTTTTACCCCCCGGAATTGAGGGAGTAGGTCTACTGGCAACCAATGGAACCTTAGGAACAGTGTTCTCTTCTACCCCCAACTCCATTCTAGCAGAAGGGGATATCTCATTCTCTCCATCCTCTTCAATTACTGAGTTCCGCTCCTCTTGTGCTGAGCTAGTTAAACTGGTAACACTTAAATCATCATCTCTCCATTGCCCTTCCAGGCTCTCCATTTGCAGAGCATTGGATAAGTCCGACTGAATAGAAGTTGCCTGCTGACTCAATTGACTCTGAGTCCCCGGTAACTTCAACAGTCTCCTGGTTGTTAGTAATAGCAGGGCTGGATGGGTCAACTATAATATCTTGAGCGGTCAGCGGATAAATGCTACTGGGGGCATATTCTGCTCCACCCTGTGGTGAATCACCCCCTGGAGAGAGAGGTACGGCGCCGTATTGGCCCAAGCCAGTCCCAGGTAGTAGCGGGTCGACACCTAGTTGGGGGGCTTCATATGTTCTATCCTTAGTGATTCCCAAAGTTTTATCTTTGCCGGCATCACCCATATCAGCGTTAGAGAGAACAATCTGTGGGGGGTTCATACCCGTACTTGCAATTTGCCCGTCATTAATAACATTTATATTCTTTTTTTTTTAACATACCGGGTATTTTTCTGGATGGCTCCGGTCCTACAACTCCCAGCATTCAATGTTGTTGTCTGTACTGCAGAGGATGGAAGCCCACTATTACCGGCATCAGGTAGTTTGGGAATTGTCTCCGCATTTGAAATTGTATTCATGCCGTCAGTCGGAAATCCTTCCTTTGACGCATTTCCCTTTATGACCACCGTTGCCGCAGTGACAGCTCGGGTCTTTGGTTTAGAGACCTTAGGTGCCGTACTGGGGTTCGGGTTCTTAGGAGCCATTCCGAGGCAGCGTCTCCGTCTCCGCCTCCTCACCAGATTCAGCCCGCCGTCCTGCGTTGCCTCCGGTCGAAGAGATTGTAGAGTCTCGCAGAAGCCCCTGGCCCAGCCCAGCCACGTAAGCCGCTCGGAGGAAATGTATGCAGAACGCCAAACCGCATTTAACAGCCGGTGGTATTTTCGTTGTAAATCAAGCCGCATAACCAAGATGAAGCCGCCGCCCTCGTGTCCTCGTGTTGTCAAAGAGGAAATATCCGCGAAACAGAAACGGGCAGAGGTCTGTGATCCAGTAGATGGGAAGCGACACTGCAGCGAGCGCTGTTCAGCTGCTCATTCGGATGCGGAACGCATCCGCCATCTTGCCCGCTCAACCCCCCAGATTCTTGGTCTATGGCGACTATTGTAATTTTTAAGAAGAAAGATAAGGCTGGCATCGAAATGGGTTCATATAGACCAATTTCGCTTATTAACGCGGGCAGCAAGGTCTTTTCAAAGATACTGGCCAACAGACTGAATGATTTAATGCCAAGTTTAGTTTCAATAAGGTAGCACGGATTTATTTTAAATCGAGATACAACAGACCATGTGAAAAGGATAATTTCTCTTTTAGATTGGGCACAAGCCACAAGATCCCCTGTCGCGGTAGCCCGGTTAGATGCTGAAAAAGCATTTGACAGGGTTTCATGGAAGTTTTTATGGTCCACTTTAATTTGGAAGGGATTTTCTAAAGAATTTATTAATGCGATACAGGCATTGTATAGCTACCCGAAGGCTGCAATTCGTATCTCTGGGGACCTTTCTGACAGCTTGGCAATAACAAGGGGGACTAGATAAGGTTGTCCTTGTTCCCGCTTGTTATTTGCTTTGTATATTGAGCCCTTTTTAATTAGACTGGAAAAAGAAACAGGAATTATTCCGGGTAGGATACATCAGGTAGCATATAAGGTGTTTGCTTATGCAGACGACGTGGCTATCGTAACTTCAGACATTAAGAGTGCCTTACCGAAGATAGTGGACCCGCCGGAAAGGTTCGGGGAATATTCGGGTTATAAACTGAATATTTCTAAAACGCAGCAGATTCACTCGGAACGGGTCTCCTAAAAAGATATGAATTTTTCTTCTGGTGCTCTTTATTTGGGCATTAAAATATCAGCAAAAATAGATGACATAGTGCGGCTGAATGTAGATCCTATATTAGATTTAGTAAATAGAACGCTGGAGAGGTTAAATAATCTTCATTTATCTTTATATGGTCGAAGTAATGTATTAAAAATATTAATTTTTCCGAAATTTTGTATTTAATTTGCACGATCCCTCTGCTTTTTCCAGCTTCTTTTTTTGTTAAGATTGATAGACTGTGCTCTAGGTTTTTCTGGGGTTATCATCGGTCTAGGAGAGCAATGAAGTGGTGTATACTGCCTAGAGCTAGGATAGGTTGGGGGATCCCAAATTTCCGGCTGTACAATTGGGCTGTATTGCTGAAATACATGGGTGTTTTGATTTTTCACGATATAAGCATAGAAGAATTCGCTAGCCCCTCAATTTATGAAATGGTATTAGGCAAAGAGGCCAGACAATGTTTCGTTAGAATAATCGAGCCCAGCTATTACAAAAAAACGAAATTCTAAATTTTATTGACGGTTTTTCAAACCTGGAAACAACTAAAATGTAGACTCTGTCTGAGCTCCCAACTTGAATTATTATACACCTTTAAACAATTGCAGGGTACTACCAGATGTTTTAGGGATCAGGTGATGAATAGATGGTACTGAGCTAGTATATGTATATTAGGAGATTTATATCAGGGGGACCAAATTGCCTCTTTTAATTGTTTGCAGCATAAATATAATTTGGCTAGGACAGATTTTTTTAAGTACCTTCAAATACGAAGTTTTTTGGATGAAAGAAGGAATCAAGATCAGTTAATGATGGATAGAATCGATATACTGGAAGCTATAAGAGCTAAATTGAAAATTGGTCCAGTTTACCAACTCTTGTTAAATAGATTACAAGACGATTTATGTTTTTTTGAGTAAAAATGGCAAAGAAAGCTGGAAGTCGATAATATAGATATGACTAGAGAAATTGAATTATCAACTAAACTTTTGTTTAATGGCTCATTGAAAAGTCAACATTGTATGTCTATATTTGATTTATATTACACCCCTGCCAAATTGGCAAAATGGAAATTAAAAAAAAGGTGATAAATGTAATCGATGTGGCTGTATTGCTGCCAATTCTGTTCATATGTTTTTTCATTGTCCTAAACTGTTGCAATTCACTACTGATATTTAGTATTTTTTTAATGCTAGCTTGGGGATTCGTCTGCAATTATCAGCAGAAATGGTAATTCTTGGTATGCAGGCAGATCAAGCTGGATTTAGAACGGAAGCAGAGGAAGGGTTTTTATTTATCTGTATGTCGATCTATCGATCATGTATTACTGCTCAATGGTTAGATTCAGATCCACCAGTTTTTAATAATTGGCAATCTAGATTAGTATCCACATATCACCTGGAGATAGCTGCATATAAATCAAAAGGGGCAAGAAAAAAGTTATTTGGTCGGAATCTATGGTCTCCTTTATCAAAATGGATTTGAATTTATTGATTAATGATCCAATTGCTGAGTATTGAATTATGTTGTATTATGATGTATATATATAATGGTTTGTGCTTTGTATAAGCTGTATGTTTATTTTTACTTATAAAGACTGCTTTCTGACATAAAATTAAAAAAAATTTAAAAAATTTAAAAAAAACAGGAGGAGAGCGGGACCAACCTGCTCGCCTATCTGCCCAAGGTGCATTGTCAGTCGCTATGTTCTTCTCTACAGCAACAAATCCTTTTCAGCAGACCTTCGCCACAGGGAGTACGACTTTGGAACTGTCTTTGGCTACAGCCCTGTGCCGCTGGAGATTTTCGCCTTCCATTTCGAAGACCAAGTCTGAAGGTAAAAAAATATCTTCACCATGGCTTCACTCCATGGCCATCCAACAACGATGCTCCCACCTTGGGATCCTGCACGCTTGCCCAGCTCTACCTTCTCAGACATTTTTCTTCAAGAATTTTTCTAGGTCCGTAGGTAAGCGCAGACTGCGCCCAATCTACTTTTTGTATCGGAACCGCTCTCCATCGCAGTCAGCTTTCTACTTTGACCCGGATGTCTGCAGTTGGTGCTTTGACCTTTTAGGCGCTATTTTGAAACTTTAAATTTAAAAATGCATAACTCCGGTGCTAAAATTGGATTGTGTTGTTTTCCTGTCAAATCATTTATTAAAATTTCTTCTATTTTTCTAAATTAGGTTGGGTGTTTTTGTGTTGTGTTTTCACTTTATTACTGTTTGTGTGCTGCATAAAGATTCTATGCATTGCCTCTAAGTTAAGACTGACTTTTTTTTGCGACAAACAACCCAGGGTTCAGCAAATGTCAATTTAGTGACTTTTTGTGGTTCTCACCCAAAGGATTGTGGCTGTTGCTTGACCAGGGCTCACACCCCAGTCAACCAACAACCCAATTTCTCACAATAACACTTCGCTTCTTCCACGTCGGAGTGTGCAGCTAAACAGCAATACTCATGTTCTTCTTGGTAGCTGCACCTCATACTTATACAATGTTATTTTAAAGGTGGATAGAATTCCAAGTGTAACATGATAGGTGTAGCGTTGCACAAATGTTGTACACATATAATATTATATGTACCACTGCACAACTTCTCAACAAAGTGACTTGCTCTACTATTTTCTTTAGGTAGTACGGCGAAGCAAGGGGGCTGGGAACATTTGCCTGCTCTGCTTTACTGATAAAGCACCAATTTCCTGCTCTCAGGAATATATTACCAATTAAAATACACAGCCCTCTTCTGAACACTGTAATACATTGGCTAATTTTTTGTGTAATGGCCACGCCAATATGCAGACGACGTATATCCACCATTTAACATGTGTTATACTTAGCTTGGGTGACTTCCCTGCTACTCAGCTGGTGTGGCTCTTGGAATGCCTGATGACATAATAGAATCCTGGGTGCCGGGGCTTGTGTGGAGTGGCAGTTGACAGCAGGCAGGCTGAGTGGCAGGGAGGCCGCTCCTGGTGGGGTATTTGTTATCATCTTAACTTATTTACTTGAACCTGAATTTGGAACTAAGCTTCATTAAAACCAGCGTGTGATATATACCTGGCATGGACTTCCTTTAATTACAACAACATGTTACAGATTACTGGCACAGTCAATGAAACAACTTTGCCTACCTGAATTGAATTTGTAACCAGGCAAGATTGATCAATCACCATGTATAAACAAGTACACCTTTGTAGATTTATGGACATATAATTATGCCGCTGTTATAGCCTCCCAAAACCAAACTATCTGTTCTATTACGAAGACAGTGTCAACAAAATATTTTTGGCCAGCAACCGGATGCATTGCTATGCCTCTGTATTCTTCAATAAAATGTAATAAATACATCTTGAAAAAAAAACTATGGGTGATTTTGTTTGAAATACTGGTGATTTCAAAGCCAGTTTGTTTCAATATGATGACATCTGAGAAGCAGACGACGGACTTGATGATTGCTATGGCATGCCGAATCAGGTTCACTAAACACAATGAAAATGTGTGGGAAAGAAAGGCTTTCAAACCTTGAATGGGAGCTTTGCTATTGATTCTATGTCAGGACTGGAGTATTCGGATTATGCTTCTCTTTCTTTACTACTTAAAACACAGCAGCCAATCAGCATTAAACAGAAAATATAACTACATTTCCCATGAGTCACTTGACCATCTCCCAGACTGATCCACCAATCATGATCCATCTGACCATATAGGGCATCATGTGACCTCATTCTGTCCTCTTTCTTTTGCTGCCTCACAGAATCAGATAACTTATACATTCTCTATACTGGTACTGTTTGTGTATTTTGGATTACCTTGGAATGTTTATATTTTAGGGGTAAGTGGATGAGGAGGGGCAATGCTTCCCTTTAATTTGCATTAACCATTGTGGAGTGGGAGCGGGCATAATCAGAGTGAGCACGGTACTAAGGCACGTGGAATATTGTCCTCTTTCCCTGCCGAGAGTAGTGCATGCGCGCTGCAGCATGCCTTCATATTAATTGCACTTGACATCAGACAAAGCACACGCGCGGGCCGACTGCAGTTTTACAGAAGGAGACTCCTGTCCCAAAGGGGCTGTCAAAGTGTTTACTACGGCCCTGCCTTAGGGGCAGTTGCGGCCAACATGGTTCACGGGGTTTTCACGTGGGGACAGTGGTCATGAGGGATGGGGAGTCGAGGGGTGGGGGGGAGGGGTTAGATGATAAAAAAACAAATTACCTTTCCCAGGTCCCGGGTTTACTCATCTCCGGCTCCTGCTTTCCTCCCCATAGCCAATCACAAGGCTGCAATGGCAACCTTGTGATTAGTTGGGACACCGACCACGCAGGTGTCTTTGGGAGGGTGCGCATGACATGGTTTGTTGGCCCCAGAGGGCCAACCAAACAATCAGGGCCCGCAGCATTGGGCAAGCCACTCCTCCCCTGCCCTCGAACAGACCTAAACCACCCACACGCCCCCAACCAAACCCTTCTGCTTTCTCGCAGTGCGAGAGGCAGAAACATAAAATGGTATTTATAATCTTCCTCCATATATCCACTGCAAGAGATTGGCCTATTCTTGAGCATACGCCTCGATACCCAACAGAAATATGTGCCAATTTATTAATGATGATGAGTATTTTGGGGAAAATGCAGATATGCCTTATGAACATATAATGGAAGAAAGTCTGGTGGAGGGAGTGGAGGACCATGTGCAGGACTCCGTGACAAAGCTCTTGATTCGGGCTCTTCATCACTTTACGCAGCCCCTCATACGCTATGGCAGGAGGGAACTGAGTGCAGGCCATCTGCAGAACTCCCTCCTTCAAGATATAAAGCCCACTGAACAGAGCCGTCCTAGAAAAGGGACAGCTGAATGGCCTCACACTGAGGCAATGGAGCAGATGGGCAATTCAGTCCTTTGGGGCCACGAGTATGGCGCTGCGACGACACCAAGGTACGGAGGACTCTTCCTCCCAATCCTCTATTTGGAACAATGCCACGATGAATACCAACCTGCTACCAAGTGGAAAAGTAAAACCCATCAATCCACTCTCAACCAGGCTGAGCTCTGGAATAAAAACCTGCTCTTCAAGAGGGAGGCTCGCAACATATTGCGCTTGTAATGCCCAAGCAGCTCCCTTCCGGTTAAGATTGCGGACACTCGCTAATTGGATCCCAATATGGGGACATTCTTAAAAAAGTTTGCCAAAGATCCCAAATAAGGATTGACCGCACCTTGCTTGGCTGGCTGGACACGTCACTGGACCTCTCAGGCACAATAATACATTTTTTAGATTTAGCAGTTCAGGCCAAGGGCTCAAATGCCACAGTAGGCTTCCAGGCAATGCCAATTGCGCTATTTCCACAGAAAGGCACAAATCCTTTTTGATGAGAATCGATCCTAAATTGACCAAATTAGCAAGTACCGAAGCCGGTTTGCTTGCGATTGGCCTGCTGTTCGGTGACAAATGTCGCCAAGGAACTGGGCAAGCATGTGACCATTTTTCAGCATTAGATAAGGCCCAGTCACCGATTAAAAAGGTCTATAACAGGGGAATTTTTGCAAGGATGGATGCTTCAGGGGCCAGACGCCATGCCGTGGTTTCACACGGGCTTCTCCCAGACGTTACTCCAACACAGGAAAAGGAGCGTCTTCCTATTCTGGATCAAGCAACTTCTATCTCTCTCACACTTGAGGAAGCCAAAACCCCTACCACTTGTGTGCCTATAGGGGAAATCGCAACGTTGTATCTCACATATACAGGTAAGGGTCATTCCATTTTCTGACATTGCATTGGGGGGCAGGCTCAGTTTTTTACTTCACAATTGGAGGATGATTACTCAGGACCTTTGGGTTCTGGAGACAGTGCAGGGTTTCAAGATGTAATTCTACACAACCCCCTCTCAGGAAGTTCCCTCAATTCCCCCAGCTTTTTTCCCTAGACAGAGAGTATTTTTATAGATTCAGAGATCGAAGGGGTGCCAAGAAAGGAAGTGATACTCCCTGATACGCCTCATCCCAGGGGCTTTATCAGCACAATTTTTCCTGTACAGAAAAAAAGCAGAGGCTTCCGCCTCTCAACACTTCAATTCATGGGTGGTCTATCGACACTTCAAGATGGAGGACATCCATCTTCTTTGAGACCTTTTGCAGGAAGGAGATTGGATGGTGAGCCTTGCTGTGAAGGACTCGTATCGAACTGTCCCGATATTTTCTCCGCACTTGAGATTTCTTCACTTTTGTTGGCATTACCAGTGGTACGAATTTACCACTCTTCCATTTGGTCTTTCCTGGGACACCAAGCTTCTATGTCCATTAGTGCAGTTCCTAAGAGAGAGGGGAAGGCATTCTCATCATGACTCAACAGCGCGAAACGGTCCTTCATCACCTCTCTTGGGCAATCAAACTTCTCCAAGACTTGGGCTTCATTATCAACAGCAGGAAGTATTTTCTGACCTCATCACAGAACCTGGAATTCTTGAAATTCCAGGTGCACTACATCTTAGCCCCTCTTCCAAAAATGATTGTCAATTTTTTTATCCCAAATGGCAGCGCAGGGTTACTATGCTAAACTCTGCGCTGCAAGTTGGGATAAAAAATTGACAATCCTTTTGGGACGATCAACCACTCTCATTCCGCTATCTCGGTGGGTCATCCACACTAGGTGGTAAACCTGAGAGGGGAACATCTACTGTCTGGAAACTACTTGGTGGTATCAGGATGGTTTCTCCTCCAAACCAAAGTATTAGGTCCTGTGGGATGTTGATGTGGTTCTTCGGTTCTGAAGGGCATGACCTGGAAATTATGATCTCACAGGGAAATAGCTGTCAGCTAAGCTAACCCTTCTGCTGTGCCTAGTTTTGTGTTGAAAATGTGAAGGCTTTGGATATAACAGGTACAGTATTTACCTTTTCGGGGGTCACTTTTCATATATCTAAGCATACTAAGACTAGTTTGCGCTGTTAGCTATCCAGCATTTCCCGACAAGCAGAAATTGTGTGTGTTGTAATGCCTTAAGGCTTCTGAAGGTTGTACCCATGAATTTCGCAAAGACTAATTGGGACAATTGCTTATCTTTCTTCAAAAATCTTTTTATCCAGTCTCAGCTGCAACCCTGGCTCACTGGGTCAAATGGTTGCTGGCTGAAGCAGGAATCGTTGTGTCCTGCTTTGGGGCGCATCCAGTTCATGGAGCTATGGCCTCTAAAGCCTTCACTACTGGATCTAGACTGGAGTCTATTATGACAGCTGCAGACTGGTCTTCTGATTCCACTCTTAAAATGTTTTATCACAAACCTTTTGTGGATGGGGCTTCGATGGTAGTGGTGCAGCTTTGAAATGGTAAATGGCATAATCCGAAGTCTTCAGTCAGGACATAGGAGAAAATATTTTGTAGCTAGCGCGTCAACAATTTTCATTTCTATTAAGGACAGGGAGGCAAGGATTATCCCACCCAAGAGGTTTTGATTATGTAGAGCATAATGCTTATGTTGATGGTGTATTTGATGCTTATTATCAATCTGATTTTGTTCTACTTTGTCCCACCCTATGTTTTGTTTGTAAGATGGAAAGTTACGACTAAGTTTTTTTTCCCTGACAGGCACGGATAGCCAGCCGGCGTAGGAGACGCCCGAGTTCTATCTGTTAGGATTCCAGAGGAAAGAACTGGAGCTAAGGTCTCAGTGCCTGAAAGCTGAGTTTGGGCTCTTAAGTTGGTTGACGGTCGATGTTGGTTCCAGTTCCACATTGGTGATAGGTTGTTCTGCACAGCTGAAGCTGTTATGACTTTGCAAAGAAAAAGGAAGGACTGAGGTCTTACATGGTTGGCTACATCATTATTGGTGGAGCAATGTGGACGATGGTCAAGACAATCATAGGAAATGCAGTTATATTTTCTGATTAATGTTCACTGGTCGCTGTGTTTTAAGTAGTAAAGATAGAGAAACCTCCATGTCTTTAATAGAATAGAAAATTCTTGTCACACTAGCTAGAAACTTTTTTATTTCTACACACAATTAAAGCACATATTGAAGGTGAACAGCACCCTTTTAGACATCTCCTTTGTGCATGCAGCTAATATCAACCTATGGCACAATTTCTAGATTGTGGCCAGTCTTAAGAGTGATCACCACACACAAATCATTAAAGTTGAATGGCAATTTATGACCTAAAAGGTAAATGGCCTCTTTGAAGAAACAAATGGCAAGTGACTAAGGTGGAACAATATGCCTTCTGTCCGCTCAAGAGATATGTGACTGGGCGATGACATTTAGGATGCACAGTATGGCCTTGTCGATATGTGTGCACCAGCTAGTCCCTGTTCTGGTGTGTGGAAAAGTATTTATAAATATAAATTTGCCTACTTATCATCGTGCACTAATGCACGTATCAACTCAAAAACAACAAAATGGAATCTTTAGGTAATTTGTCACTTTAAATTTGGCATTGTAATGTCTGGTACAAAAGCAATTGTAGTATCGGAAGTCTTGCAAAAGAGGTGACATTTCTCCAAGAACTGACAGGCCAGGTCATCCCTGGACCGGAAACAAGCCTTCCCGGACCAGTTTCGGGTATTACTCATCAGCCAGGCTAGCTCAGATTCAGTGGAACAGTGAGCATGGGATCCACGTCTGGGCAAATCTTGCTGAGCCAGCACAGGAAAATTGGATATTCATTCTTTTTATTTTAATTGAGGGCGCAGGGCCAGAAACCACTTCCTTGTTTCTAGTGTTGCTTTAGAGTAATCTTGAGAGATGTATATTGTATTTCCAATCCAGGAAATGTGGTTATTTTTATGCATGTAGTGCAGTACCAACTCAGTGTGTTGGGAAACAGAGCGGTTTACAAACAATTTGATGATTGGTTGATTTGGTCAGTGATTTGAAGAAAGGAACACTGTGTGTGCATTAAAGTTGGAAGTCCTTGGCGAAGGTAATTCTAGAGATCTGAGGGAGCCACTTCTCTAGGGAACACAAGACAAGAGGGCTCAGAGTCCTCTGAACCCTCTGGGACCCCAAAGATGCGAAGATTGCCCCAGCGGTTTCTGTCTTTTAACTCAACCACTTCTTTGTAAAGGAGTTTTGTGGATAATCTAAGCAATTTTAGTTCTTTTTTGCTTTGGCTGTGTCCTCCACAATGCTGATGAATAGCTCCACTTAAGCGAGTATCTGTTATGTTGCTAATATTCGGCATCTGTTTGGCTTTAGTAGACTTGGCTAGATCATAAACATCCGCTAGTTTCTTTAGGATCATTTCCATGGTTGCGTTGATGTCCGAATTCCCCTTTATTGGTGAATTTGGCACGGAGTGGTCCGCTTTGGAGTGCTCCATATGTGTTTTGGAGTCTTTCTCCTCCATATTGTAAACATAAAGGGCGATTGGTACTGATAAGGAAGGTGGTGAAGCTTTCAACAGGCACAGAGTCACCCACCACATGGGACTGGTTTATCTTGGAACAGTGGGTTAAGAGTAATGCACCTGTCTTGAGTTGTAATAGTTTCCCCACCTCCCTATCCCTGATATTGTATGCAGAGATGCCTCAGGGCTAGACCCTAGGACACAACCATTACAGTTGAAGTCATAGTTCTGAACATTGCGTGACAGGGGGTGAGAGGCAGATCTAGATGGGTCAGAGAAAAGCCCAAGACAGCCCCTGCTTCAGAACATGGACATTTGATTCTCAGGATAGAGCACAGACTATTGCCTATATTTTTCAACACATATCATGAGCCATGGTCAGTTATATTTTCAGCATGTAGATTCGATTTAGGCGCGAGGGGGCCACCAGGTAACTTTAGGGGATGAGGTCAGCACTCCCTTGTAGAACCTGATGCTGCACATGGTGAGTTATGCATCGTCATCTTAGGGAAAGTCTGCATGTGATATAAGCGAGGATCTAGTCTCTGGAAGTGACCAATGTGATAAACAACCTGCGGGGTGGCTGAGATCAAGTTGTGGCTGAAATCAAGCTGTGGCTAGATGAAGCACTCCCTTTTAAAGGTACCATGAATTGAGACCGGCAGATTTGGAGCCTCAAGATGCCATTTTGAGGTCAGTCAGGTCTATTAAACGTGCTCTGATTTTAACCAGGCGGCCATGGTCTTAGTTTATAGTTATAAATTTAGGCTGCATGCGGGATAGACACGCATGTTATTATTATGTAGCAGACAACAGCTTATTGCGCAGTCGCGATTTTGGAGGCAGCACGCAGAGACGGGGGCATCCAAGCAGTTGTGGCCTTGGATTGTGATTAATATGTCATTAAGTTGAGCTGTATGTGGAACTCCTGCGCTGTGTTTTGTTTTTGTGGTCGACAACAGCTTATTGCTAGTTTGTGATTTAAGAGGCTATACGCTCTGTGAGTTGTGAAAGAAACAGGGTTATCAGGGCGCCATCTTAGAGTCAGGCCAGGTGGGGTGGTGGTTAATCAGATATGCCAGGATTCATAGTGCATTCATCAATAAAAAAACAGGAGAGGTGCAGAGCTCAGCACTGCGGAGGTCTTGCGCTAAAGTGGAAGCCTAAGCAAATCTACCTTCATTCTGTGAGAGTGCTCGTAGATCAAGCCCGTAGATGTAGGTACGGCATTAGCGGGCATTTTGTGTAGCGTGACTCATCAGGAGCTTGTAACTGATCAGCCTCTGAGAATGCTGCCAGCCAATTTTTCAGTTCTACTGCATGCTCGCAATGGCCTGATTAGTAGTGATGCCTTCAGAAATCAGATTGGTGAAAAGATACTCCTGTTAATCCGATTCTTAAGTCAGCACCAACGGTAGCGGCAGGATTGCAGTGCCATTGCCTTGCTGTGCAAGCCACGCCTCCCCCCTTAATGTAGCTTTAAGAAGAGGTTTTATAGTTTTACATACAGTCTACAATTCAGAAACTCTTGCCTGTAATAGGCTTTTGGAGGGTGCCCCAAATAATCTGGACATGTTGAACTCTTCACCCTCCCTAATGATATATGTATATATTTGTATGAAAAGTACTGGGGGCATGGAGGTATTATCTAGACACGCTCCCCTTTGATTACTGCCTTGACGATGGCGCCTACTTTGGAGACTGTCCCATATAGTGTTCCTGCACCTACACCTAAGCGGGAGGGCGTGCGCTGTCGCAGCATACCTGGAGAGCACACCTGCCGCGACCTGATGGGGTCAGACCTCTGCGGCACTAGAGCGGGGACCATGGCTGGCCCCTCTGACCCCCCCTGTGCGGGCCCCCCCCACATCCCCCCTGCTTGCGCGCCTCCCTCCTCTGCCCTCACCGAGTCTAGAAATCTGCAGTACCCCTCCTCCTTTCTGGTTGCCCCCCCACCCCCCAACGTAATCACAACTAGCTCCCAACGACTCACATCGAAGACGGAACACCACACGTGCCCACCCTAGCCCATTTTATTTCTTATTTAATTTGTTTCATTTCCTTGTGTTCTCAGTTCCTATTTCACAAGTTAATGTTCTACGTTTGATTCACCACACATAAGGTATTGAATATTGGATGACGAGCAGATCCTTCTGGGCCTACCCTAGCGATGGCGGGCGCAGATTTAAACACTCTGACATTGTAATCCCAAGAGTTGAGTGCGCTCCTTCTGGGAACGGGAGGGGAGACGCAGCTTGGAAATGGGGAAATTGACGAGTGACATACATGACCAGGTATGCTGCAACATTCTGTTCCGACCTGACCCTTTCTTGCATACAGTGCCAAATGAGATGGCGCCTACCAACTGGTATGTAACTTAATTGGTTTGTTGGATGTAATCCTTTTTGGTTTTCAATAGACCTCAACCATTCCTGGACTTTTCATTTTTCTGGAAAAGGTGCCCTGAACCGAGCTTTTGATTTGCAGGAATTGTATGGTAGGCACTGTTATCCTAGCGAACTGTTATTGAGTATATATATATGTGAATCAATGATTCCCATTTTTTTTTACCAGCTAATTTTCTTTATCATGTACAAAGGATGGGGACGGGAAAATACAAGCTTATCCTGTAAAGAAATACTGCTTTGTTCTGTAATCTCATATAAAATCTGCAATAAAAAATATTCAAACAAAAAAAAAATGAAAAGTACTGGGGGCATGCAGTGGAGAATTATTCTAACGTTTATCACTATCAATGAAGATCCTAGGATGCAGAAATCATATTGTATATACAAATTCCCCATTACAATTATATAAATCTACAAGGTAAAATATTCAGTGTGGAGAAGGATTTAGAGAAAGCCAGTTAGAAGAAGCCACTGAGAAATTACCGCAGGCATAGAGATGGAAATGTTTGCACTGAAAGCAACTGTGTTTCAAAATGTTATTAAAAATTGAATTTTCTTACACATAAAACTTGGGTTCACATCACCCATCAACTAAAGTGTTTTTCAAATTTTGAATTACAGTGGAATTAGATTCTTACACTGACATCCAGAATGTGGGAAATTGGCGTAATTTGCTTTTGCGTAAAATTATAAGAAATGGAAAACTGGCATTTAGGGCTATATTTTAGTGCTAAAACACATGTGCATCAAACAACCCCAACTTGTGTTATGATCATTCGCGTTGTTCTCGTGCTCCGAAATTTTGATGCAAGTGGCGTAATTTCTGAAATTTTCCGTAACAGGTCTAACTCGAAATCCATTAGATCATGTCAGCGTAACGGAAGTTTCAACCAGGCCTAGTTACTTCACACCACTTCCTAAAGGTCAATAATGAATAAGAAACTTTACAGACAGAGCTGAAGGCCTTGTGTTTGGCGAACCACAAGAACAATATGTTATTAGTTGTATGTAATTAAGGCGATAAGGACATACATTTTCTGATGTTTAAATTCAAAGATAAATTCTCACCTATCGTAAAAAAAAATGTTATTATGCATTACTATTATTAAAAGTAATGTATAAAATTAACTAAAAGTATTTTCAATGAACTTTAATAAAAATGTTATATTCTTTTTTTATTTTTTTATTTTCACCATCAGTATTTCATCAAGTTTTAACAAAAGAAAAATGCATGTAGAAGAAAAATAAAAAAATATTAAATATACACCGTTAAGCAAGGCAAGAAATACACAAAAAAAAGTCAGAGAGCGCAAAAAGCCACGTAATTACATATCGTAAGCATTCCTTAATCACCATACATCATTAGTCAAGATCACGATCGGGATTATACCATCCTAGCCTTCCAGTCAGCTATTGGAGCCCAGATGGGCTATCCCAATTTCATAGCTTTCCACCCTTTCTTCTCATACAGTCCTTTTTCCAAATTATAAATGGCTAAATGCCTTGAAACCCATTGTTG
The DNA here is from genome assembly GCF_964261635.1 of Lissotriton helveticus. Classification (NCBI taxonomy): domain Eukaryota; kingdom Metazoa; phylum Chordata; class Amphibia; order Caudata; family Salamandridae; genus Lissotriton; species Lissotriton helveticus. The sequence goes on along the minus strand of NC_136067.1, from coordinate 297,483,376 downwards.
GAATGCGGGGGGGGGGTTAGCATCTTTCCATGCAGCAGCGACACAGATCCTAGCAACAGCCATAGCAATGAATAAGAACTCCCTGTGTGATATTGCGACTCCCTCCCCACAGGTGCCTAGGATCACTAATTTATTAGATAAGTTTACTACAATCTTCAGGGATTGAGCTATGAAAATCTCTATTGCCCTTTTCCATTGATCTAGTTTTGGGCAGGCTGCAAACATGTGTACCAAGTCAGCCTCCGTGCTGCTACACCGTGGGCAGCAAATTCCCGTTCGTCCTCCCCACTGGGCTATTTTCGCCGGAGTGTAGAAAAGGTTATAGATCGTTTTAAAATGTTGGGCTTGTAGATTCGCTACTTTTAAAACCGTGCAACCCATCTTTAACGATGTTACCAGTTTGTTACCTTCAATACCCAGCTTCTCCCGCCATTTCTCAGTATGTTTAATAATATCATCCTTTTGCTTTTGGTTTAGCTCGCAGTATACCTGGGAGATGGAGCAGCCTTCAGGATTTTGCAGCCTATTCATGACTACATCTTTATCGAAGCCCTTTGCTCCCCCCCCCTTTTTTTTTTATTTAAGGCCGATCGTATCTGTAAAAACTTAAAAAAGTCCCTGCGATCCAAATTAAATCGACTTTGTGCCATTTCAAATGTAATTATACCGTCAGGGTCTATAATATCACCAATTATTTTAACCCCCATCTCATCCCACCGTTTCATTATATTGTCGTGAAATACCTCTGGAAGTGCTGGATTTCCGAACAGGGGCGTATAGTAATTCATTCTGCCCAATCCCAACATTCTCCTAACAGAAGAACAAACTGATGCTGCCGCTCCTAGAGTCTTGAATTTCACCTTCTTGTAATAGCTGGCTTAATGAAACCCAAGTAGCCAGTTGCGTGCTTCACGTTTTAAGAGAAGCCCATGTACTTCAGGTACTGTTGCATCCTCTCTCCAATTATTGGTCACAATTGCCCCCAGCATCCCGCGTGTATACTGTAGTACTGCTGCCGAATAATATAGTTTTTAATCTGGAACTGCCCAGCCGCCTCTCTCCCTTGGGAGAGTCATAAGCCTAAAAGCTCTTCTGGTTTTCCCATGGGCCCATATGAATCTGTTAATCATTCTCTCCATTTCTTGAAACCATCTATTATCAAACTTCAGGGGTATCGTTCTGAAGAGATATAATACCTTAGGAAGAAACAGCATTTTGATAATATCCCACGATTGTTAAATGCAGATTATTCATCCTATCTAAATCACTCCTTGACTTCTGGATTATAGGAGAGAGGTTTGTTTCAACGATCTTTGTTAGATCGGAAGCAATTACTACCCCTAAGTATGTGGCTGATTCAGTCACACGTGAATCTGCCAGGCTGGTGTGTTCATTAATAACAATCTGGGTCTTCCCCCTATTGAGGTTATAGCCAGTGACTGCCCCAAAGCGATCTGCCTCCTGTTCAATTTCCATCAGAGCCTCTGAGGGGTCGTAATGGCCAGGTCATCCGCGTATCCCAAGATCGTCGTTTCAAACCCATTAAATCGTATTGGAGCAATGAGTCCATTTGCTGCTATTTTCCTTATAAATGGGTCGATGTAAAAAGCAAAAAGGAGAGGTGAACACGGGCACCGCTGCCTAGTGCCTCGTTTAACATCTATACTATCGCTTTGTCCTCCCATCACCCGAACACGTATCCTAGGGTTCTTATATAGGACCTGAAGCGTTATTAAGCACCCCCTACCGATATTTGCTCTTTCCAATGCTGACCAGAGAAACCCCCACAAGACCCTATCAAACGCTTTCTCCGCGTCAAGCAGGATAAGCCCCATAGGGTCTCGTTTGACTGATGTACCGTCAAACAGGGTAAAAACTACTCTCCTCACGTGTTCAGCTGTTCCTCTGCCCAGAATAAAACCATGCTGCCGAATCCAAATCGATTTTTCTATGATCAAGCTAAGGCGGTTTGCCAAGATTTTAGAGTAAGTCTTGGCATCGCTATTCATTAGACTATAAGACCCAAGTTCATTAGGGGGTTTGCCTTTTTTTAAGAACACGATCATAGTAGCTTCTCCCCATGATTGCGGGGGTGCTACACCACTCTGCACCTGTCGCAGTATGCTAAATAAAAATCTATTCAATGATGAAAAAAAGGTTTTATAGAACTCCGAGGGGATAAAATCTGGCCCAACCGCCTTGCCCGATGGTAAGTCAACAATGGTTTTTCTAATTTTCTCATCGGTAAAGTTGATTTCTAGTGCGTTGGAGTCTTCTAAAGAGAAGGCATCAAACTGGACTGGCTTCCTTAGGATCTCTTGCCTCATCCTCGTTATATAGATTTTGATAAAACCCCTGAAAAGCCTTGCAGATATCCTCAGTGGTTTTAGCGATTGTACCTTCTAATGTTTTAACCTTGGTGATTTCCCCTTTAGAGGCGAGCTGCCTCATCCTTACGGCCAATAAATGCCCTACTTTCTCACTAAATTCATGCTGTGTTTGCTTCCATGCCAGAAATTTCCCTGCTGCTTTAGCAGCAATAGCTTCCCCAGCCACCGTCTTAGCCAGAACCAATTTATGCAAAATCCCTTCTATATTCAAACCATGATTTATTGCGTTAACCAGTTCCTCCTAAAGATCCCCAATTACTCTCAACGTGACCTCCCTTTCATTCCTTTATACTCTGCTCCTTCTCAGGGAATAACTCATTGTTTCCCCCCTGATTCCGGCTTTAAGACTGTCCCAGACAACTCCGGGCTCCAAACTCCCCCAGTTTAAGCCAATTGCTCATGTATCCTACATATTCTGTATCATGTAGTAAAGCTCGTTCAAATGTCCAGTTGGTTGTTTTTTTTTGGCCCACCCGTGTGTCTGAATGTCTAAGACCAGGGGACTATGGTCGGATACCAAGCGTGGTAGTTTCTTGACTTTACAGGACGGGATAATAGAAGAGGAGACTAAAAAGTAATCTAAACGCGCCACTGTCCTATGAGGTGCAGAGTAATAGGTGCTACCCATGCCCAGGGGGTTATAATACTCCCATGAATCGACAAGCTCGTTATCCTTCATCATTTGGGTTAAAGCCCTATGGCCTTTTTTTTCGGCCTGTAAATTTAGCTGGATCCCCCTTCCATATCCCATTCAGACCATTAATGTTGAGATCTCCACAAAATATGATCGGAAGTGGCCAGTTCGTAAGCTGTTGATTGACAGAGTCAAACATCTCAGCATCATCAACCGTGGGGCCATAAACTGAACAAAGTGTAAAAGAAAATCCTGATATTTGTCCCTCTACAATTACCCACCGACCGTATTTGTCTGACAAACGATTTTGAAAGAGTAGCCCACTGTTTTTTGTTAATATTGTCACCCATCTGGTCCCGGTTCCCTGAGAGGTGCAAACTATTAGTTGAAAGCCCAGTTGTTCCAAAAGAAATTTCCGTGCCCCGTTTGACATGCGTCTCCTGTAGACAGATTATATCGGCACATAGCGTTTTAAGGTATTCACCAACCATCCACCTTTTAGCAGGGTCGTTCAGCCCACAAACATTAAGGGTTATTACTCGCATAAAATATAGAGTTGAACCCGATAGCTGTCATAATAGCACAAAAAGAGACTAAAAAGTAATCTAAACGCGCCACTGTCCTATGAGGTGCAGAGTAATAGGTGCTACCCATGCCCAGGGGGTTATAATACTCCCATGAATCGACAAGCCCATTATCCTCCATCATTTGGGTTAAAGCCCTATGGCCTTTTTTTTCGGCCTGTAAATTTAGCTGGATCCCCCTTCCATATCCCATTCAGACCATTAATGTTGAGATCTCCATAAAATATGATTGGAAGTGGCCAGTTCGTAAGCTGTTGATTGACAGAGTCAAACATCTCAGCATCATCAACCGTGGGGCCATAAACTGAACAAAGTGTAAAAGAAAATCCTGATATTTGGCCCTCTACAATTACCCACCGACCGTATTTGTCTGACAAACGATTTTGAAAGAGTAGCCCACTGTTTTTTGTTAATATTGTCACCCATCTGGTCCCGGTTCCCTGAGAGGTGCAAACTATTAGTTGAAAGCCCAGTTGTTCCAAAAGAAATTTTCTTGCCCCGTTTGACATGCGTCTCCTGTAGACAGATTATATCGGCACATAGCGTTTTAAGGTATTCACCAACCATCCACCTTTTAGCAGGGTCGTTCAGCCCACAAACATTAAGGGTTATTACTCGCATAAAATATAGAGTTGAACCCGATAGCTGTCATAATAGCACAAAAAGAGACTAAAAAGTAATCTAAACGCGCCACTGTCCTATGAGGTGCAGAGTAATAGGTGCTACCCATGCCCAGGGGGTTATAATACTCCCATGAATCGACAAGCCCATTATCCTCCATCATTTGGGTTAAAGCCCTATGGCCTTTTTTTTCGGCCTGTAAATTTAGCTGGATCCCCCTTCCATATCCCATTCAGACCATTAATGTTGAGATCTCCATAAAATATGATTGGAAGTGGCCAGTTCGTAAGCTGTTGATTGACAGAGTCAAACATCTCAGCATCATCAACCGTGGGGCCATAAACTGAACAAAGTGTAAAAGAAAATCCTGATATTTGGCCCTCTACAATTACCCACCGACCGTATTTGTCTGACAAACGATTTTGAAAGAGTAGCCCACTGTTTTTTGTTAATATTGTCACCCATCTGGTCCTGGTTCCCTGCGAGGTGCAAACTATTAGTTGAAAGCCCAGTTGTTCCAAAAGAAATTTTCGTGCCCCGTTCGACATGCGTCTCCTGTAGACAGATTATATCGGCACATAGCGTTTTAAGGTATTCACCAACCATCCACCTTTTAGCAGGGTCGTTCAGCCCACAAACATTAAGGGTTATTACTCGCATACAATATAGAGTTGAACCCAATAGCTGTCATAATAGCACAAAAAAGATTGCACTTCCACATTATCTGCTTTATTAAACTGTTCAGTTACATGACTGTTTTCTATACTGAATGGTGATTTTTTTCCATTTTTAACCCCGCCCAAAACTCCTCTATCGGACCCCCACCCAACCCCCAGCCCCCCCGCACTCCCCACCTATGCTGTGGAGCAAGCAGACCTAGGGTCTCTGTGATGGAGCCTAAGAGTCGACCCCCCTCGCTGCGCTCATATCTATTATTTCTGTGCCAAACCTGTGACATTCTCTTTTGCCTATCATTATTAACAACCAGGTGTATCCCTTATCCATAATTCCCTAGATGTCCTTATTCCATCTCTTTAAAGCCTCATTTTCAATTGACTTTACTCACAGTGACAGTAATTATTTGAATTTAAGACAACCAAAGATTTCTAATCCGCCTGTAGATCAGAAAAAACAATCCATGTAAGTCTTTGCCTGAATCTCTGATGTAAAGACTCTGGAAGTATTCTTGTAAATGAATTTTAGTTTCGCTGAGTTCATCAAAAAAGCCTGCGCACCCAGAGCTTGAAAAGGTTGAATCAGTTCTCTTAATCTCCAGCGCCTTTCCACAGTAGCGTGGCAGTAGTCTGACCTGGTGAAGAAAGACTGATTCTCAAAAGTGCGTTTAGCATTGGGGCGTGCTTTCGCGTATATCTCTTCTCGTAATAGAAAGTTTCCAAAATAGATTAAAATTGCTCTTGGCATTATGGTTCCTTGTTTGGGCGCATGCGGCGATTTCTTTAACATCAAAGGAAAGCGATGGACACGATGGATCTCGGCCTCCCATTTCCAATGCTGTAGCTCCGGGAAGGCACCTTTCATCATTTTCAAGATGTACGCACGAATATCATCGCCTTCTGCACCTTCTTCAATTCCAAGAACTCTGAGGTTATTGCGCCGTTGCCTGTTTTCGAAGTCCTCCATTTCCCATTGGAGATCTACCAGCTGTTTATTATACGAGTCCGCATGGGCCTGGGCTTTGGCTACATTGTCCTCCAATGTGCTGGTGCGCTCTTCCACATGGGTCATCCTTGCATTTACGTCTGTGCAGTCTTTGGCCATTTTTCTAACTGCCCCGGATGTACAGTGGAACAGGCAACGTCCTCACTGGGCACTTTCGAGAGCAAGATGGCGCCCGAGTGAACGGCCGCGGAGACCGCTCCTCGCTGCCTGGATCTTGGACGAGAGGCGTAACCTGTTCCTAGCTGTTGCCAATCCACTAAAAAAGCCTAAATTACAGCCGTGCACTTACCCCCATATGTCCCGCGTCTGGAGCTGCATTGGCGCCGGTCTGCTCGCCGTGATAGAAGAGCTACTGGCAACAGTTCTGGCGGCGGTGCGGCTGTTGCTGACGGAGCTCCGGGGCAGGCCACACACAGCCGGCAAGTGCGCTGAGCGCCGGAGAGCGTGGGCGGATCCTACTGTACTACCCGGGTAGCTTCCTGCAGGATACCGCTCCCAACAGCCACGAGCGGCGAAGATGCCCCCAAAGACTACCCGTGGTGCTCGGAGAAAGGTTCCTGATGCACAGACCCCGGATAGCGTGGAAACAAGCACATCTAGAGGGGGAAAAGCGTCAGGTTTGACCAGTGGAAAAACCACAACGCCCCAGGCCTGTTTGAACCATACATTAAAAGGTGAGAGCTCAGAGGCACTCAAAAAGAAGGAGAAAGAAAAAGGCGCAGTTGGTTCAGGCCCTAAAGGGGCAAAAATGGGTCCTAAGGACCCCGGCAAGGGGAATACCATTATACATTTTTTCTCTGGTACTGCACCTGCTCATACCTCAAGTAAGGGTTTACAAGGAGTTGGACGAATAGCTGCTTCTGAGGTTAATGTTGATGAGCTTGGGCCATCTCATTCTGGTTGTAATACAAATGAGCACATTGATGTTACCCTACAGCATACCCTAGAGCATACTCCACGAACTGACTTTGCAGTATGTATCCAAACTACCCAGGACCCAACTCACCCCCCAACAAAAGAAGGGGCCTCCCCAATGTCAGCCACCGCATTGGGGGGTTCAGGGGCAATAGAGTTATTAGGGGCAACAGGGGGTCCAGCTACCTCTGAATCACAAATGGATACTAGAGCCCTAATAGAGGGGGTCGAAGTAAATAATGACCTGGAAGAGTTGAAAGATCTTGATCTTGATCTAGGGGATAAGTTTTATTCTGTGACGGACGGATCTGATTTAAGTACTTCGGAGGTGGAAGAGAGTGATTCGCAGATCTCCAGTGACACTACAAGCCCTGGTACACCGCAGAGAGATACTGTTGTTAGGAGAAAGAAACTCTCAAGGAAGCAGAGACAGCCCAGCACTGGAGAAAAGCGTAGAGGCCCATCCAAGAGAAAAGAGAGCAAGCCTGGATCCTGCCTTGAAATGGGATTACTCTGCCACCAGGAACACCTATCCAGATCAAACAGAGTTGCAAGAAGGCAGAGATGAATCATCACCGTCTCTGAAAATGATTTTTGACTCCATCAAACAGCTGCAGGAGGAGACGCGCATGGATGGCAAGAAAAATAGACTGGCTACTAAAAATGTTATATTCATTTATAAATTCAAAAACGGGTGTTAAAATATTTTATAAGTAAATAAAAAATGTTTTGTTCGATATTTTAACATTAAATCTATTTATTTATATATTAAACTGTTTTAAATAATTTAATTCAACATTTTTTCCTATATCTCCATTATTTGCTCTGTGGAGGTTTACTGGACCAGTGGTTGGCCATGTGTGGTGCAGGACTTACAAAAGCTTGGAGGACGAAAAATTTACTATTGCTATGGGTCCCTTTTTGCTTTGAAAATAGTAACTTCAGAACTGCAGTTTCTGACTATAAATGGGCTTCCTATTTTGTGGGTGGGTGCATTTCCCTCCCTAAACCCTCCGACCCCTCTCTCAAATCCTCTAACCCAGGGCGTAGTTTTCATAGTAGCGCTACGCGTAGCTATGCGAAGTGCACTTCGCACTATGCAAGTTAAGCGTAGCTATGCGAACTGCGTAGTGTGGAAGGAAAAATGCTGTTCGCACTGATTGCAGAGTGCCGGATGCTTGTCCGCACTGTGCAATCATTGCAAACGCCATCTTGCACAATGCAAGCGGTCGTTTTCTGCAGCTCGACTAGATTTGTACTCGAGCGGCAGCTTTCTCAACGCAGACTGGTAGTTTCTCATCGCGAGCGGTAGCGAGCATACGCAACCACTCGCAATGAGAAACCTGACCTCCCCGCGTTGAGAATCTCGCAAGAAGGTATATTTTCCACGCTTGCGATCGGCAACTTGATGTTGCTGATCTTGAACGAGGAAAAAGGGATGATGATTTTGCCCGCTCGCGAGCAAGCAAAAAATGCCCGCTACGCCACACGTTTTTGCACAGTGCTACGTGCAAATCATGTAGCGCAAAGTAGCGCAAACTGCGCACGCTACGTGAGCGTAGCGTAGTCCTAAGCCGAAGGTTAAAATCCTCTCATTTAGTAGTAACTTTGCCCCTATTGTTCCCTAGTGCCAACCACAATTACAAGTAAGTAATAGACTAACATGTGTGACGATCTACCCATAGGAAAGATATTACAGGTGGAGATTTACCTTTGTAGGTTTGTTCATAGCATTTTGTAGTACTTTAGTAGTACTGCAATAACAGTACTAAATGTACCAAAAATGTAGTTTGTGAAAAGGCCCTTAATGTTTTTACACAACATACCGTTCTCGTCCTTCTTTTCGTATCCGAGTCACCTGATTGATTTCCAATGCAGTCAGCCTCTTTGCCACACGATACTGCCAGATGTAAAATGCTTCTCTCGATGCAGCAATTACATGGGATTTCGTCATGGTCACGAACAAAGGAGCTGTTAAGAATAAGAATAAGAATAACTTGTGGGTACAAATCACTAAAACGCATTCTAAGGTTATAGAAACCATATGATTTTATTAAAATAGGTTGTTCAACAAAAACAGTTTCTCAATATTTGCTAAAAATAACTACATTATTCAAGATTTTACAAAAAGTTTATATGGCACTATCAGTTGGCCTTTAGGTATCAAGATTAAAAAACAACTGAAATTCAAAATGAAAAACTATAGCAAAATCAAAGAAGACTATAGAAAGGCTGGGGACAGCAGATTTATTTAAAAAACAATAGCTCTTCTGAAACTGATGCCATCTTCAGGTGATGAATTGACAACTTCTAAGTATGGTGTTTGACTGCTCGGCTGATACCTTACATGTGTTGTGGCTGTAATCCATTAATTGCTGTGTTTAATCTAATTATGTTTAATTTTTTTCCTTCATTTTAATTGTTCTTCCTCCCGTCTTATTTGTCAGATTTTGGTTTCAAGAGTAAAGTAAGACAGACAGGTTGGATCTATGGGATTCTGGTATTACACCTATTCCAATTTTCCCAGTTAATATTTTTAGAATGCTGTGACTATATGAGGTATCCATGTGAACCGATTGCTGATTGCTAATCAAGACTGGAGTCTGCCTTGATTCTATTATTTCGTATAACAGTTCTCTTCGGTAGACCCAGCAATCACATCCTGCCGATTCTGTTATGCAAATGGCAGAATAAAATATTATGTATAGTTTATTGGGTGGCTGGTCCATACAGACACATATCTCTTGTGTCAATGTTATCCACAAGCAAAACTGCCTTTTCTGGAAAAAAAACTGTTCCAAGAAGGATATAGTAATATTTCAACGCTTAACGCCCATTTTAATTTCATGAACTTTATGAGCTGGTTTCCTTTTCTTAAATATCAGCTTCCCATCTTGACTGTTTTTCAGCAGAGTAGCAGCAGAAAATGTAAATAGGGTGTGCTGTTCTATTCCCAGTAGTGAATTGGATCTATGAATGCATTTTCTCCCACAAACTGATATTTTTCTGATACTGCATCCTGGTCAGCCTGTCCTCATATTAAACAGTATCAGTACCAGGATGCCTTTGAAATGGTCATAGACTGTTCCAATTCTACTCCTCTACAACAGATAACTGCACTGTCCACACATCTGGACACACAAATTTACCTTGATACTGAGAAGGTCAATTATTGCGTAGTATATGTTACCATGTCAGTCGTTTAGCAAAGTGAATGATTCCAAGAGCTGCTTTGTGTCTTCATTTATGAAGATATTACAGCTCTCTGTGTTGATTATCACAACCCACAGTTAGCTAAACTTCCCTGGTATATCCTTCCTGACCTTTACATGTTTGTATCAATATTCTCCAAATCATGATTTCTGAGGTTAATCAAATTGGAAAAATTACTTTCATGGTGATTTCCGTACTCTTAATTCATGCTCTCCCGCCTTCATAACTGGTTGGGAAATGCCTGCACTACACAGACTGGACCAGCTAAAGTTTCTCCTACTTTTTTGTAAGGAACGGTATCACAGGTCTATGCTTCCGCACATACAGCGCTCATCATCATTAATTGTGCCTGCCTTGATCCCACAGACACTTTTTCTTTGCATGTATGGTGGTGAGGATGCAGCTGTTTTGAGGCTACAAAGCATGTGATTTGCAAAATTAAAGGCTTTGCAACTATAAAACAATGTGTTTCAATGTATTAAAGAAATTGCAGGTAGCAATGCACAATCTCCTTAGGATGCCAACTTCAATGTCCCTCCAAATAAAAAAAGGCGATAAGAGGTAGTTGTGAAATTCCTTGTTCCATTACTGAATAGCTATTTGGCACAGAAAGTGACAACACCGCAGCCTGCTGTTTAAAACAAACAAGACTGAGGACTACAAAAGAAAAAGAAATGACTTAAGTTCTCGAAAGACCGCATTCAACATAAAGTAATTCATGTTGTGCTTCATTCCAGGATGGACCATGAACCATGAGTATTATTTTCCTGTAAGTTATTTTCCCAGGCCTGCAGAGAGGATTTGTTTTTCATTTTTAGATTGATGGCTACTACAATTGTTCTCTAAGAAGATTGGAATTCTAAAGCCATCTGGAAATAAAGTCCAGAATTTATTTATGTTTTACTTTATTTTTTTGTTTTTTTTAAACAAAACAAAAACAAATCTGTAGTCAGTGATATGCATGGCGAATGACTATACACACATAATGCAATATGACATTTCCGCAGGCTGGGCCATAGCCAATATAATTACAATCCCCAACCTGGGGAAATAAGACATTGCATGCTTATGCCCCCTTCTCAATTGTGCTTATGCAAACACAGCACTCTGTGCTAGCCACACATTATCATGTATTTCCTCACTCACTGTGTCATGACTGTCTTTTGACACCATACCAGAGTTAGGGTCCAGCAAGGTAGTACACAGATCTCTCTACTCAGCTAGATTATCTACCACATTCTTGTCGCATCTATTGAGTTGCATAAGAGAGTCCTCCACCAAGGTCCATACCATTACATCCTTGTGCCATTTTGCAATTTCAGGTGCCCTCTGTCCAATTCAAGTGAGGGCTACCCTCTGTCTTCTTAAGACTAACCTCGATTGTAAGAACTTGTACAGTATCTTCCTGACTTTTGGGCGCTTAACGTTGTCCAACAGACAACACTGTGGCGTGCATGTGATATTCAGATGAGTGACTCAGTTGATGTCCGTGACCACCTGAGTCAGAAGTCCTGTAATAGCCTGTACTGCCAGGCTAAATGCAGGAAGGATTAGTTACTTACCTGTAATCCTAGTTCTCATCCAGGGGTACACTCATCAAAGTCATAATCTATGAATAATCCCCCCATGTGCGGGATCCCGGAGCATATAGAAAATACATATATATACATATATATGCATAGATGAAAACATATCTGCAACCTAAAATGTTACCAACATGACAAAAATGCCGAAATTACATAGGCTTGCATAGGAGTACCCATACTCTCCTTACTCATAAGGAAAAGAGGAAGCACTAAACAGTTGCCATACAACAATGCTTTATTGCCATAAAGAAACTTGTAATTGTAGGCAGTTGCCTGTAGGCAGCAGCAGAGTAACAAGAAAACTGACACCTTGCCTTTAAGGCATTTGAGTAAGGGCACCGTGCCTGTAAGACCTGCAGGAGACCCCTTGCTCCCAAGATGCACCACAGGTGGCAGTTAGGTCAGTTCTTTTTTCCGGCTCCTTCTGTGAGGATCCTGGAGCTTGAGCTCTTCAGTTTTTTGACTGAAAATTATTTCTTTGAGATTTTTCTCACAAAACTCGACATTTTCTGTCTCCTAAAGGCTTATTTTACTGGGTTTTTGGTTTTACCAAAGTTTCTTCCAGTCAGAATGCCAGCCTTAATTAGGAAATGCCCTTCCTGTTGCAAGATAATGGCACTGGCAGACCCACACTCTGTGTGTATTGTGCGTCTTCCATCCTCACACAATCCTGACCAGTGTTACCATTGCCAGAAGTTTTCCAGGCGGACTCTGTGCGACAGGGAACGCATTAGGCTGCATGCCCAGCTGGAGAAGGACAGAAGCCATCATGGAGGGGACCATGGAGACTTCAGAGCACCTTCTTCAAGTAAGCAGCACCGAAAACGGTGATATTCCACTTCCCCTGAGTACAGCAAGAAGAAGGTGACAGGAGATTTGCCGTCGAGGTTGCCATCGAAGAGACCTAGACACATGTCAGCGTCGAGGGACAGATCGCTATCTCGACATAATGTGCAGTTTTCACCAGAGAAATCTCCCAGAGCTGCAGAGAAGAGGGCCTATGGTCTGTCACCTTGATGGCTTCAGGGTGTTCGGACAGATGACCGCAGAAGTACGGGCTCGGACTTCTCTTGAACATACTCGCCATCCAGGACCTCTCCTGATAGAAGTGCTCCTGCTAGACCCTCCAAGTCTCCTTCCAGAAGACCACAATCGCCTTCCACACACCGATCACGGTCCAGGGGTCGTCACAGCTCTCATCACGAACATCCCCATAAGGGAAGACGCACGAGATCACCCACATGGTCTTCCTCCACAAGGTCATCTGTCCGGGACTATTCACCGACTCCTCCATCACGGGTGTCTCCCGTTGATGACTTCGCAACTTTCTCAGACATTCTGGGTAGGGGAGCACAGAAGTTAAACATCACTTTGCATACCCCTGTAGTTCCCATGTCCATCATATTTTATACTTTATGCCATCGTACAGCTCCTAGATCGCTGCTTCCTTTGGTGCCAGGATTCTTGGAACCAGCTATGGCCACGTTCCTCACTCCTGCTACAGTGGGGTCCGTCCCATCCAGGATTGCCAAAAAGTATAAGGCCCCAGCCGAGGATCCCTTATTTCTTAGAGAAGATCCACCAGCGGACTCCGTCATTGTGGCAGTAGCCATGAGGTCACATTCAGCATCCTCGTTCTCTTCTGTTCCCCCGGAGAGGGACAGTAAACAGATGGATTCCTATGGCAGAAAAATGTTCAATAGGACACACGCTTGCCTTTGCGGAGTCCAGGGAGGCACCCACATAGTGTATCCGTTGCGAGGGGTTGAGGACCGACTTTATGTAGTTGACTTGAATATTGTAGCAGCGAGTTTCTTTCTGCTGGTTTCCTGAACAAGGTGGTACATAGGCCATCTCCTTCTGCATAGATAGAAAGGTCCAAGAAATTAAAGGGTTTTGGGATCGGATTGGGTTGTGAATAGGATGTCGCGAGACCTCGTATTCAACCAAGTATGAAAAGCTGTCAACTCAGTTTGGGTGCCGGTCCATATCATTAAAATATCATCGATAGAGCGCATCCACAAGACGCATGTAAGTACAAGGAAGAAATCATGAAACAGCTGAATGATGGCGTTAGTTACAAGAAACCTCCTGGCGACCCATCTAAAGACCTTGCAGCAGAGATACAACGCGTTACAAAAGATGGCCAAGACCAAGGTTTCAGGAAACCAGCAGAAAGAAACTCGCTGCTACAATATTCCAGTCACCATCCCAGAGCCTTGAGGGACAACTTGCCCTTTGGGCAATTTCTGCAAATTAGGAGAAATTGTTTCAAAAAAGAACACTACATGACAGAATCTGAGGAGCTAACTAAGCGCCTTGTAGAACGTGGCTACCCAAAAAGAATAGTTAAACGAGCAAAAAAAAGAGCTTGGTTCAGTTCTCGAGAGTCACTCTTGCAGACCAAAGACCGGAACGACAAGGAGTCACAACGGCTGATCTGTGTGACTCCATTCTCAACCAAAAGCAATGACATCAAAAAAACTATCAATAAACATTGGAAACTTATCTCTGATGACCTGCAGCTAGATACCCGAAGAATATTCGAGATCATGTGGTCCGATCCTTCCTTGACCCGCCGACAGCACCCACCCTAACGTCACTCTGGAACCTACCACCCATCTGGGGCATCATAAGTGTGGCAACTGCAAAGCCTGTGCAAACAGTATCCAAACAAAGGAATTTCACTACAAACGCCACAATATTCTGCTCAAAGACCACACCAATTGCAATACTTCGGATGTTATTTACTGCATCATATGCCCATGTGACCTGATTTATGTCGGTCAAACGCAACAGAGGATAAAATCCAGAATCCTACAACATTTCAGTCGGATCAGATGCAAAGTTATCGGGGCACCACTTGTTGAACACTTCAAAATGGCAGGACATCCGCCACACAGCTTCAAGTGGATTGTCCTAGAAAGAGTTTCCTTGGGACCCAGAGGTGGCAACATTGGTCTTCTACTTAACACACGTGAACTGAAATGGATAACACTTTTTAACTCGATCAACAAAGGACTAAATGAATTAGATAGCAGTTTTGCCCAACTTGCAGTATTGTGAAATACATCCCCACGCTTTACATGAATGAACTGCATACCTTGATAACCTACTGACCCACGGGTCTTTTGATTTTGATTTACTTTACTTTCCCTTTCACACTGTTTCCCCAAGGATGTCTATACCACCCTGCGTGGCAGGTAAACATCCCTTCATTCGCAGTGGTCAAGTTTCCACAGTTAATATCAGGTTTATTCTCAATTAGTATCTCACATTTCACAGTTAATGTCATGTGTTATTTCCAATAAATATGTCACAAATTTGCCCGGCACCCTGTTGTACAAAAAATCCAATGTGTACAATCGGATCGCTCTGCTTTAGCACCCTGCGAGGTAGCTACGCGCTATCGAAAAGCTTGATATACCACACAGTAATCCATATCAGGTAGTGGCGCCTTAGCACCCTGTGTGGTAGCTACGCGCTCAGTCGTTGATTGTGTGACTATACAACCATGAAATTACCTTTCACGCATTTGGGCTCACTTAATGAAATAAAACATGCAGCCCGTTTTGTGTTTGAAGTCGCCATGGATACGACTAGTAGTCTTTTCTTCATTTTCCCTACGTCCAACGTATGACGTAGTCAGGCAGGTTGCTCATTAAACTTCCGCATTCACCGAGTCGCTTACATCCGAGCAGACTCACCGGCAGTTTGGAGCATTGACGGAGGTCCTCGACCCCACTTTCAGGTAAACCGCACTGATTAGGACTGTTCGACACGTTCCTTTAGGATCACACCTAAGAACGCTGTCTGGACTCAAACTAAAACCCCTACCCTTTTTTCGAATCCTTAGGCAACGCGGTACGTTTGACCGTCTTCCCAATACTAGCCCAATCTTAAAGACTTCAAAAGACTTCAGGTATCCCTATTTCTTGATATCTCCGTTGCGCTTTCCATCTGTGATACACGCCAGTCCAGGCCTCTAAATGTAGCCTTTTTATTTTTTGAGGAATATACCTCCACCCAGAATCAGAGCGCTGGTAACAACATAGCGTCTCCGTGCCCTGCCGTACATGTGAGTTTCGTTCCTTTCTCTTCTGGTCCAATATGACAAATCTGTGTAAATAGGTGTTTTCTCCTTCATATTCCTTTTCAAATTATTTAAAAATAAGAATGAACTTGTGCCAATGGTCTTAATTCAGAATGGCACACATCATGTGTTCTTGTGTTGTTTTTTGGATATAACTCTCTTGCTACCTGACAGTTTGGATCCCTATACGGGACACATTTAATTATATGCTATATCTGTTCCCTTTAGGAAGCTTGCCCTCTTACAACCCCTCCCCCTGTCCTGAAGAAGACCCGCCCTGTAAGGGACAACAACCCTACTTATTTCAGGTCGAAACGTAGACTACTACCTCATCGCCACCTTCTAATACAAGTGTGATTTGTAATGCTGATCAACAGAAGTATGGCCATGTAAACAAATGCAACATATGATGTATTCCCATCTGGCTCCCCGGCGAAGCGAGCAGTAATTATGCTCCACATACCGAGATTGTATGTTTGACTGTCACATTCCTTTATCTTCACAACCTCCAACCACTTCACTACCTTTCCCCCATCCTACCTTTGCGCACTATAACAATTGAAAATGACTTATTAAATACAATGTACAGTAAAATGTTCGTAACACTATGTGATTAAACAACATGGTGTTCTCAAATGAAAAACTAGAGTACTTTGCATGTTTTCGAAAAATTTGTTCTTTTGTTCTGGGACCCCTTCTTTCCATAACAATTAACACCCAGGTCCAAGTGACTTTTTGGGTTGAACCCTTTTTTGTACTATATGAGAATTAGACGGCATGGTTCTTGTTTCATCTTGTTCAACACTCGCAGGATGAGGGAAAATGGCGGAAACACATAGGCAAATGTTCCCGTAAATTGCAACTGGCGAGCGTTCCCCCAAGAATTCCTCTGAGGGAATCTGCTGGCGATCCTTTCGCACTTCATGTTGTTTTCTGTCGCAAACAGATCCAGTTTTGGAGTGCCCATAATTTGAAGACCCGCTTCAACTGGCTGATGTTGTCCTCCATATTGTGATCTGTAGCACTGTTGACCATATGGCTGATATCTGTAGGACTGAAAAGATGGCCTCTGCTGAAATTGAGCTCTACCTCTACCTCCTTGAGAGGACTGAAATCGCATTTGCTGCAGAGTGCCTAATGAACGTGCAATCTCTGTATCTTTTTTAATGCCCTGCAACTATTCATCTACATGTTTTCTGAAAAGATTTTCCCCAACGAAGGGCATGTCTAGCATTGGACCTCAGGGTGGAAAGACGTCGCCCACAGCCATCCTTGCCTGCACAGGACTGCAGCACCAACCATTAGCCTAAAGGCGCTAAAAGATAAATCCATATCAGAGTTAATCACCTCTGAGGACGCTCTAGCACCCTCCTGCAAGAGGTCCTTAGCTTCTTTGTTCTTTTCTTACGGTAGGAATTCGAAAAGAGGAAACAGATCTGACCATAATTGATGGTCATACCCTTCTAAAATTAGCAAGACGTTAGAAGCCTTAATGGCGGTAGCTGACATGGTCGCAAAACATTTACAGATACTGTCAAGGCATTTTCCTTCCCTATCAGGCGGTACTGTACAGGTAGATTGTGGGCTTCTGGAACGCCTCAGGGCAGCCTGCATTATGACTGAATCTGGACGAGGATGGCCAATTAAACAAGCTAGAGCCGAATCCGGTGCCTTGTATTTCTTCTCCATCCTCGGTAACACAGCCGGGACACAGGCTGGATTCGTCACTATTTTCAGGCCCTCACTCCAAAGATGGTCAACAATCGGGATGGATCGGACCGATTTTTTTGCAGCGTCCTTAAAATCATAAAGGAAACATTCGGTTTGCACCACAGGTAGAGGCAAATCAAACCTCTTGGAGGCTCTCTCAAGCACTTCATGGAAGACCACCATGTCTCCCGGGGGTGAAATAGCCGGAGAAGGCGACGGAGAAGATGTAACCACATAATCATCCCACTCTTGGCCAAGTAGGTTCGTATCTAGCGTGAGTTCACCCTCCTCGGGCTGTTCATCTGGATCACTTTCTATGTAATCATCCTAGATGGTAATACATCGAGGAGCTGGTTTCTCGGCCTGAACAACAGGTAGCGGAGTAACTACAGGTGGAGGCGTAGGAACTTGAATATCCAGACCACCAGGTGTCAAAGGAACTGGAGCATGAGAGTCCGGAAATCTCTTATAATAATCGTTAACCATATGTGTGAGACCCGTGACTAGGGAGACTGGGACCATCATGGAATCTCTCCGAATGTCCTGACGCTCTTCATAAGCCTTGTAGGGATAGTGCTCTTGAAAAGAGTTGTAACGCTGAACTTGGGAGCGTCCTGTAAAATAATAGCTCCCTTCCATATACTTCAACTGTGCTTGTTCTTCTTCCTCATCAGTCTCCTGACATTTGACTCAGAGTTGTGAAGGACTATAGGCGGGACCAAAAAGACGGTCATCCCCTGATTCCTCCGTGTCTAGACGGAGCGAAGGAAGTAAAGGCGAGACCTTTGGTAAAGGTGAAATTCCTGGTGACTTTTGTACCAGATGCAAGCTTCTTGTAACCTGTGCTTGAGCTGTCGACGACCCAGTCAATGATGGGAGGCGCTGGTTAGTGATCGTCTTAGACACTGGATGAGAAGGTGATTTGAAAACTACCGTCGACGAAGTCGTAGACGCGCCCGTCGACGTAGTGACTCTCGTCGTAGTCGACGACGAAGAGATAGTCGTCACTCTTCTCATCGACGAGGCCATCACCCAGCTGTCAACAAATTGGTCGTCACCACAGAAGTTAGAGATTTTGAAGAAGATCTCGACGACGGATCAGTCAACTGTGTTTTCCTTGTCGACAAAGCCTGTTTGAGAGGGGTGACAGGCAGAGAAGCAGGAGACGACTTCTTTAGGCCTGGTTCCTTAGGCTTAACAGCAGATTTCTCAGCAGTGGAGGATTTTTCTGCCTTTAGTTTCTTCACAACAGCCTTTAACGAGGTAGAGCCTTCATTTTTATGTTTCCTCTCAACAGAAGATGGCCCAGGGCTCTCTTCAATATCAGACCCAGATTCTGTTTTAGATTTCTTCTTCTGGAGCCATAACTATAACCGGGCTTCTCTATCCTTCAAAGTTTTTGCAGAAAGGTTCTGCAGTATTTACAGTCTTTTGCCTTATGTTTAGGATACAGGCAATAAAGGCAATCCTAATGAGAATCTTCAGAAAAAGCATTGCTTTTCCACAGGATCTACAGGGCCTGAAAAGCCTCTTCTTAGAACCCTCAGACATCTTAAAGAAAAGAAGGTTGAAAACACAATACCTTGAGGTGAAATCAAACAAGGTCAAACGTTCACCAGTGGAAAATTGAGCAGAGCTCAGGGAGACTCCCTTACACACGGCGTGCAGTTAGAAATCTGAGTTTTGGTGGCTCTGACTGGGGAGCTGAGGTCTAAGGCTGGTCTGTGACTGGCCGAAGTTTGGGCCTACATAAGGAGGCTGACAACTTCCACAGTTTGTCTCTCCTTCTGGATCTTTCTTATGTACTTCTATGTTACTGCTTTTCTAATTACCGCAAGACTTCAACCATGACGACAGGGAAGATACAAGCATGGGAATCTATTAAAGATTCAATACTGGAGAAAAACTTGTTGGAAATATTTTTCTCTTAGTTATACCAAGTTGTATCCACTTTGTGCAAGACTGAAGAGAGAGGAAGAGAGGGACCTCCTCTCATAGCATCTGCAGACTGAGCCATTGGTTTTAACATCAACATGAAAGCATCAGCATAGGATTTACAATACTTTGTATCCAAAGCTTTTAAAAATGCAGCATCTGACAGGATAGTGGTCTACGCGAGGTCAAGCCTTCAGAGGGGACACTCTTTATAAGGGCACACTCCTCTCAGGACTTTGTGTCATGCGCCAAACTCAGACACCAGTGGAACACCTCATGGGGATGTGTCACAGGGGCTCTTGTTTCCGCCTGTCCCAGCAAGTTTTAAAACCTGTAGTTTACAGAGGGGACTTAGCTCCCTTACACACTGGAAAAAATAATTTTGCAAGAAAAGACTTGTAAAGCGATGAGGAAAAAGTGGAGGGTAAGCTTGACGTTGGATGGGGTCGGCACGGCACCGGTTCAGCATCAGGTAATGGCAACCTGTGGCAGGAGGTCTCATCTCAGAATAGGGATTGTAACCAATAGTGGCATCTGTGCCGGAGTCATTACTGATCTGAAAATGGATCAAGAGGGCCCAACAGGTGGAAGTCCTGTCAGCGGAGTCCCAGTTGGAACACCTCTCGGTTCCATGGGGCCTGAAAGCACTCCAGAAGGAGCAAATTGCGCAAATAAGCGCAACATGGTCTCCTGAAAAGCAAGAGTCATTCCAGGCCTGGAAAACGCAGCTAGCTCGGGGCAGAAGGTGAAACTGATGCTAGAGAATGGGGTCAGGGAGCAGGTACTGGAGGCAAAATCACCCTGGGCCTTGTTAGGGGACTTGCAACCCCGTTTAGATGACTTTTCTCTGGACCAAGATTGGGAACGGCCTGACCCCACGACTTCAACTAGCGCATCCCCTCCTTGTGCAGGCAACAACCAACTTCACTGCTCCCAGATCGTCTTAAGGTGCACTCACCACAGGTCGTGGAGTTGTGGGATGACCCAGGCATCAAAGGCAGACCAAGTGGACATCAGAGAGAGATATCTGCATATGACATTACCCACAAGGCTTTAACCCTGCGAGTTAATTGAGGACAAGTCCCTTGCATACTGAAGAAAGACCTGTAGTAGCTCAGGATCCACATCTGTCGGCATGTAGATAACAAGCATGGGCATAGCCAATAGGTCTCGCCTTTGGGACCTTATAAGTGTTTAGCCATGCAGCACATTATCCTGAGTGGTTTAATTATATAAAGCCAAAATTGGAATGTGTAGAAGCGCGTGGAATTGGGAGCAGTGTCTGGTAGCTTGCAGTGGTCTAGGGGCAGCTAAGGGAAGCTTGCAGAAGTGTGCCCCGTAAGCAAAATACAAAATCATTCCCAATAAGAAAAAAAAAACAGATTATGGGAGAGTCTGCAGCACAGTCCCCCTTGTGTAGCTCTGATTAAGTGTTTTCCTCCTCTCGCGATTCTAAGACAGAGGTGGGCACAAAAGAGCTAGCTTTTCACACCAGGGAGATAGATTGACACTTTATTGAGATTAGATCCCTTGCAGGCAAGTCGCTACTCCTTCTATTGGTCTCAGGCGCCATCTGAAAAAGAACAAAGGCAGCTGCCAGTGCCGCATTTCACTTTAGGCCGCGCCAGGCTAGAACAGCAGAGCGCAGGAGAGAGTGAGCACCAGGACAGCAAACCAGTCAACTGCACAGATAAAGGAATTACTAGCTAAGTGAGAAACCTTACAACGCAATGCAAATGAAACCAGCAATAAGTCTCGTACAGATGTAACACTGGAATGTATCTCTTGTGCTCACGTTCATTGATTTGCGTGTTTCTGTGCAATGTGCTCACCCTCACGGTGTGTGCGTGGACTGAGATGGGGAAAGGCACGGATGAGACCTGAGCCCCGACATGAGCGTGAGTGAGGGTGAAAGACACAGCTTAGCAGAGTGAAACGGAAACTGCTACAGCGCCCTTCGAGAAAGTTGTGAAAGACCGGGATGAACAGCACGGGAAAAAGAGTGACAGAATTAGAAGAAGAGAAAAAGATAGTCTGTATGAGAGAACAGCAGACCTGCCAGTAAGTGCCTGTGTGGGAGAGAGAAGTAGTAAGAGAGACTGGAAAACAGATAGACGGACTCAAATATATGCAGAGGAAGCGCTAGACTTCAATGTATTGCAAGCGAGTACCCACAAAATAACCATGTGGGTACACACATGCACGCACAAATACACAACCAAACACAGAAACACACATGCAATATTTCACGCAGACAAAAATGCATAATAGTACAGTCACAGACATTTCGACCAACACACCATCTCCCCAATTGTAACAGCTACAATGACATCTTCCTTGTACACGCCATACACGTGCGTGCACACACACACACACACACATGCAAGTGTATGCACAAACACCCACATTCTGACAGCCGGGCTACGGAGAACGGGAGGGGGGTGGGAGCATTGTGAAGATGGACAGCGGGGTGGCAACAGCTCTTTTCAAGCTCTCATGCTTGTGCTGGCATCCACCTTGCGGGAGCGAGCAATGGCGCGCAGGCCATCAATTTTCAATTAGTGCGCGCGCGCCGCTTCTCACTCCCGCAAGGTGGATGCCAGCACAAGCACGAGTGCTTGAAAAGAGCTCACCAAGAAATGCGTTACTTACCTGTAACTGCAGTTATCCAGTATTGGTGTCTTTCATAGATTCACATGCCTGAATCATTCCCCGTCGTCGAGACGGGAGTCTCCGGTACATAGAAAAGCAATGTCCTATAGACATATATATAGAAAAATAGGCCTAAGGGCCTCGCCTTAGTAGCCTATCTATGTCCTTTTGTAAAAAGGACCAAACTCCAGAAGGTAGCCAATCAGCTATCACCTCCCTCTAGAACCTTCCTGTCAGGAGCCTCAGTCTCTCAGATTTTCGGACGCACCAAGCTAGGTAGGCGTAACACTGTTAGAGAAATAAGTGAGTCCTTCCAGGGGAGGCGGGAGGGTTGCCTGTGAATCTATGAAAGACACCAATAGTGGATAACTGCAGTTACAGGTAAGTAACGCATTTCTTATCCAGTATTATGGGTGTCTTTCATAGATTCACATGCCTGAATCAGAGTAGCAAGCAATACATTATGCACATTTCTGATGGAACAGCATATACCAGTCTGTAGATAACACATATCATGCGACTATGAGCCATCAATAAATAACAAGAAACAAGTAAATAAATGTGCATACCAGCGAAGGATGGCGGGAAGGAGGAAGGCTCACCTCATTGGAATAGATGGCGAAGCACAGCCTGGCCCACTGCTGCATCCTGCATCAGTTCCGTATCCAGGCAGTAGTGCCTGGTGAAGGTATGCGGCGACTTCCACGTCAAGTATTGGCACCCCAGCGAACAGTGCAGCCGATGTGGACACAGCTCTTGTAGAATGAGCTCTTACTCTGGAGTGCAATGGTCGTCCGGCTCTGTCGTGGCAAAAGACAATTGCCGAAGATATCCATCTTGAAATACTTTGTTTGGAAAGCGGCATGCCTATCCTTGGTCTACTAAAAGCGATGAATAGCTGATTAGTTTTCCTGAACTGTTTTGTCTTGTCAAGGTAAAATTTAAGACACCTCTTCAGGTCCAAAGAGTGCAGGGTTCTTTCAGCTGCAGTGCTGGGATTTGGGAAGAATGATCGGAGGACTATAGGCTCATTTAAATGGAAGTCCGACGGGACTTTAGGAATAAACCGAGGATTAGTTCTTAAAACCACTCTGTCTTCCTTAAACTGCATGAAGTGACTTTGCATAGAAAGAGCCTGTAGTTCACTGACCCTTCTTGCTGAGGTCAGTGCCAGTAGGAGGGCTGTTTTCCAGGAGATGTATTTGACGTCTGCCCTGTGAATGGGTTCAAAAGGGTGTTTCATCAATTGGTTGAGGACCACGTTGAGATGCCATGTTGGTGGAACCCTCTGTGACCGAGGAAAGGATCTGTAAAGTCCTTTAAGGAACTGTTTTATTAACCTGTGTGACCAGAGAGAGGGCCCTTTTGAAGTTCTTGTATACCGTGAAATCGCCGCCAAATGAACTCTGATGGAGGCGTGCGCAAGGCCTGACTGTGCCAGGTGTAGCAGGTATGGTAGTAGCTGCTCCAGAGTAGCCTGAAAGGGATGTAGATTTTTGTCCTTACACCAGATGCAAAAGCGTTTCCACTTTAAGGAATATGTTTTGTTTGTGCTCTCCGCTCTTGCCTTCGCGAGGACTTCTTTGCACTCCTGCGGGATGTCTAGCTGGCAGAACTCTCGGTACTCAGGAGCCAAGCCGATAACCTGAGTGATTTCAGATTCGGGTGCTGCACTTGTTGGTATCAGGACCTTGCCAGAGAGAGACGACTTCGTGTCATGAGCACTTCTGGGCTCACACGAACTTGGATATTTGGATAACGGAACACCACAATTTACAACAGTAGGAGTAAAGAGGTGACCGACGATACATTCCCTGTGGATTTTCATAACAATCCATAGCATTGATGCAACAGGCAACTATTGGATAGTGATCATCGTTATACACATCCAGTTGGCAGAGCGCGGTTCGCACCAGATTGCCCCTGAAGAAGGGACATCACTGTCCCGAAATGCATCGGGCATTTCAAAGAGCGTTACTGTCAAGAAAATATTGATCTATGTATAGATTGTCACCTTCAGTGTATTATTATATGGATTCATGAATTAATGGACCCACAGTTGATTTTTTTTCATGTGATTTAAGTGTTCATGATAAACTAGTTGTGTACAATTAACTGTATAATTCAAACGGAAATTAATGTGATGACTTATAATATAATTTCTTTGAAAAACAGAGTATGTATATGATTTGTTTGTTTACGCGTTAAGTGGACTAATAGAGCCCGTGAGGACTACTCATGCACAGTGCGCAGCGTTTACTACCAGTTTTGGCAGTAGTATAATTTGTCTGAGTTACACTTGGCTGACAGCAAGTGTTACGCTGTGGCACCATTGTGTTTACATTGTTTATTAATTAATGTTTAAAATTGATTAGATTGAACATTAGGAGTGCGCTTCCAACCCCCCTAAATCATTGTACTTGGCCGTTGGACATTGTGAGCAGGGATGGATGTTGAGACAGACGGATTGGTGGCCGAACTGAGAGGCGATGGAGGTCCGTGAATCAATGCTGCCTCGGCCAGAACGGGGCAATCAGAATCAGAGTGCAGTGCTCTATCTTCATCTTTCTGAGGACTCTTGGTATCAGAGGGAACGGCAGAAAGGCTTACGCAAACACGTTGCGCCAGGCGATGGAAAATGCATTTTCGAGGGACCTTAACTGGGGATGCCAACTTGCGAAGTTGCGGCATTTGGCGTTCTCCCTGGTGGCAAAAAGGTCGATCTGCGGTGTCCCCCATTCCGAAAAGATGTGATCGAGCACCTCTTGGTCGAGCTCCCATTCGTGGGACATAGATCTCTGTCTGCTTAGAGCATCTGCTATGATGTTGTCCTTGCCTGGGACATATTCCGCTTTTAACGTGATACTGTGGATCACAAGCCAGTTCCAGATTTTCTGCGATTTGCGAGATAGTGTGAGCGAAAGCGTTCCTCCCTGCTTGTTCAAGTAGTGCATCGTCGTAGTGTTGTCGGTCCTGACGAGCACTGGGGAGTTCTTGATGCGCGGTAGGAAAGCCTGCAGAGCTAGAAAAACTGCCCTCAGCTCCAAGAGGTTGATATGGAGCTGCTTTTCCTGGTCCGTCCACTTGCCGCTGATCTGCAATTCATGGAGGACCGCTCCCCATCCCTCTAGAGAGGCGTCTGTTGTTACCACATGTGGGGCTGCAGGAAACAGGAATGGTAGCAGTTGTGAGAGGTTCTTGAGCGACCTCCACCAGAGTAAGGCCTTGGTCATTTGTTGAGTTATCACAATGCGATCCTCGAAAGAACCTGTGCTTTGAGTCCATTGTCTGGTCAAGGCCTCCTGCAGTGGGCGCATTCTGAGCCGACAGTGGGGAATAAGCAGGATACACGAGGACATCATCCCCAAGAGGGACGTAAAAGTTCGGACCAGTAAAGTTTTCTTCGATGCTACTGCGGTAGCCAGAGTGATAAGCTTGAGCTTTCTCTCCTGAGATGGGAATGCTTTTGAACATTCTGTATCGAATGTCGCCCCGAGAAAGGTAAGACTTCTCGTGATTGAGCGTCAGGCCCAGGTGCTGGAAAAGATTGAGACAGGCGCTGGAGGACTTGGCTGCGCCTTTCATAGATGGTGCTTTCACCAGCCAGTCGCCCAGATATGGGAAGACCTGGTGTCCATGCTGTCGTAGGAAAGCCGCCACTGGAGAGAGGCACTTGGTGAATATCTGAGGTGCCGACTTGAGGCCAAATGGGAGGACACAGAATTGATAGTGTTGACCCGCCACTGCGAATCTGAGGAATTTCCTGTGGCCTTTGTGAATAGGGATGTGGTAACATGCGTCTTGCAGATCTAAAGACGTCAAAAAGTCCCCTTCCTCTAGTAACCCCAGAATCTCCTGGATCGTAACCATGCGGAACGATTGACTCTTCAAGAATGCGTTGAGTGCCCTGAGATCTAAGATGGGCCTCCATTTCTTCCCTTTCTTTGTATCAGAAAGAAGCGGGAATAAAATCCCTTTCCTCTATGAACTGATGGTACTTGTTCTATTGCTCCTTTCTTCAACATAGAAGAGACCTCTCGAAGGAGTAATCGTAAATTCCTGTGTTGTATTTTGCGAGGAGGAGTTGTCGAGGGAATTGATTTGAATTCCAATGAATGTCCGAATTGGATCAATTGGAGCACCCACCGATCTGTTGTAATTGATCTCCAATTGTCGAGGAAGTTTGTCAGTTTTCCTCCAAGTTTGAAAAAATGAGATTGTGGACGGACTGGCTGCTGGAAAAGGTTATTGGCATCCGCCAGTGGATTTCCTTTGGTTTTTTTCCCCTGTAGTTGGACTTTCCATACGAGGTCTGGCGACCTTGTTGCTGCCGACGCTGTTGGTATTGCGATCGGCCTTGATTATAGGAGTATGTGGATTTGTTTTGGTAAGATCCTCTGTAAGAGGATTGACCTCTTCCCCTGCTCCCTCGAAAGGACTGGCTCCTAAACGGTAGTGTGCCAAGCGCCCTTGCCGTGTCCGTATCTTTCTTGATCGTTTGTAGGACCTCGTCGATTTTCTCCCCAAAGAGGTGTTGGCCATCGTAAGGCATGTCCAGTACCTTAGTTTGGACCTCTTGGCGAAAAGATGTAGCTTTAAGCCACCCCTGCCTTCGCAAGACCGCAGCACCTGCCAGCTGTCTGAAGCCGGTCATTGCCACATCCATCGCACAATCAATAAGTTCCGATGCTGATGTTTGGCCCTCTTTAAGGAGTGATTAAACCTCCTCTTTCACGGTATCTGGTAGCTCCGCCAGATACGGAGCAATATCCTCCCACAATTGCCTGTTGTAGCGGCCCAGTAGCGCAATGGAATTAGCTACTTTCACAGTAATGGCCGACGTGGTGGAAAAGCGTTTGCCAATACTGTCCAGTTTCCTGCCCTCCTTGTCCGGTGGAGCTGACAATGGAGATGACGAATTCCTAGAATTTTTCTGTGCCGCCTGGGTAACCACAGAATCTGGTTTGGGATGACCAGTAAGGCAGGCTGGCGCTGTTGTTGGTGCCTTATACTTTTTGTCCAGCCGTGGTACCACTGCTGAGACTGAGGCTGGTGTCTGCATCAGCTGTTTTCCCTGCTCCCATATGTGGTCAATGATAGGAATTGATCTGGTTGTTTTCTAACCGGGTCTTTAAAATCATACAGGAAACAGTCTGTTTCATGAGATTCTATCGTCATATGGAATCTTTTGGCCACTCTCGCCACTAAGTTATGAAATCCGCCAATGTCCACTGGCGGTGAGTCTGAGGTAGTGGGCTCAGGTGTGGCAGGAGAAGGAGCTATGTAGTCATCATCTCCATGGTCAGACTGGTCATCTCGGACCTCCCCATCCTCCGGTTCTTCAACTTCCTCGTCAGAAGACGGAATATCATGCACTGGCTCTCTTTCCTGACGGATCACTAATGGTGATGGTCTAGGCCGTGAAGATGGTCCAGATGTAGCTGGATTTGTCCCCATTGGTGGAGCAGAAGACGATTCAGGAAATCGCTGCTTGTAGTCTTGAATCAAGAACTGCAAGTCTGAAACTATAGACATTGGAAGGCATACCATAGGCGTGACTTGCGTCTGGACTTGTGAATGTTCAGTCTCTTCTGTAAATTCCACTTCATCCCCCTCATCATCAGTGCTTTGGCATTTCACTATTAGGTGTGAAGGACTGGTAGCCTGTTCATACAGATCCTCGTCTGATTCCTCGTCCTGCAGTAGGCGAGCTGGGGGCAACTTTTGCACCCTACTGGGAGACGTTAAGTCTGGCGTTATTGACGCGAAAGGACCATCGTGCTTTCTGGAATTTAATGTCCTTTGGTTCTAGGGAGGGACACTGTATTATAGCGACAAATATTGCAGTAGGCTACTGGGTAGCACACTTCTCTGACCTGTACGGACAGTTGGGTGAAACTGCCATTTACTCAGCCAAATCATGGATCACTAGAATTGGTGTAAAACCAATTTATATGCGAACACTAGTGGGTGTCCCGGTAAGTACTCATTCATTGCCACTTAGGCTTGATTTGGGGTTGAGGCCTCTCTCGGATAAAGTTGGTCTCCGTCCAATTCTCTTTTGGAGAAGGATCTGGGCTACCCCAGAGCTCCATCCATACCGAGATGGATTAAAAGAAATACTTAGGCTGGTGGGATCAAGCAATACACCTTTGATTAAGTACATTAAAGTCACCCTGTGGGAGAGGAGATCGGGCTACTACCATCACTGTGGAGTGCCCCAAGAGAGGCAAGATAAGTTTTCAAGAATAATATCAAATTAGCATACTGGCAGCATCAAGAGTCTTTAAAACACTCAAATGTGTAGAACAGCCCCCTGACCGATGCCTTCCTCTCAATTAAAAGGCTCATTCATTAGAGAAGATTTTATGGATCAGATCAACCGCCCCCCTGCCCCCCTCCCCCCCCCCGCCCAACCTGTCAAGCAAGGAGTTTATTCCTTCTCTTTTGCTATGGTACCCTGCCCTTCAATTCATTTACCATGAAATGGGTTAAATCGCCTCTGATAGATGAGCAGCTGTGCCCAGGTTGTGGGTCCTCTAAGGAGTCTCTAGAACATGTAATGCTATTCTGTCCAGCCTACCTAACTAATAGGTGTTTTTGAATCCTACCTCTCTGCCGAAATTTACAGATTAGAGAATAGAAGTCTGCTCCAAGGATATTAAAAATGGACTGTAGTAAACCGTTGGGTTTTGCACTCTCCTGCTCCTTGTTGGCTATGTGGATAACAAGGGCTAAATTTAGGGCCTTAAATGGCTAAATATCTGGTGCAATTTTACTAATGAGCGCAGACGTACAGAAAGTGCATTTTAATGTTTGATTTATTCGGAGTTCTTATTCTCTGTCCACAAGACAGTTTTTTATATTGTTTTTAGCCACATTTACTTCTGGACCATGTATCTATTGCATTATGATTATCAATGTTTTACCATGCTTATTTATTTGCTTCAATGGCCTTGAGCCAACATAAAGCTTGCATGAGTGATTACTGGAAGTCGCTATCAGAACTGGACTTTCTGATCAGACTTGGATAGTATCTCTAAAAGGAAATCCTCTTCCTTGTGGAGGCGGTGCATTTCCACCTTGTTAAATTTGGATGCTCATTGGATCACCTTGTGATATTCCGCGGTATCGTCTGGGGGATGATACCTAGATCTGTGTCTTAAGGGGTATGGAAATCGTAGTTATCTCTTGGGTAGTCTATGGACCCTTGGGTCAAGAGGGTCCTCATAAGGGTCAGCAGGACTAAAGATGGGTGGTGTGAAAAAGGAGGTGCAGGTGGAAGAGATGAGGGGTGGAGGTGGAATATAGGGGAGAGGGCTGGCACCCTATCTCGATGCTTCTTAGGTCTTGGGAGCCTGAACAGTCTCTGAAGCAAGTTCCTTCTCAAAGATGAGTCTCGGGAGGAGCCTAGCTCGCGACCGTGATGGTCGCCCTTTAGCTCGGCTCCCGCAGCCCTCCGTCCTGATTGACTATCCTGTCTTCTATCCTGTCCGAGGACGACACATCTTTTGGGGCGTTGAAACATAACGGCTTGTTCGTACTTACCATCCGACCCCGGGGTCTCGGTGTGCAGTGGCTCCGGAGTTGTGGCCTCCGAGGGATCGGGGCCTCTGCGAGACTTGGACCGGGACCTGGCCGGCGGGATCCGACGGCTCTCGGCCCCGGCCGAGAGCGAGAACCAGTGTTGGGAGCCGATGTGCGAAGATCCCGGCGATCCTGACCCGGGCCTGCCCTGGTGGCCGCGTGGCCGACGTGGGTGAGAGGCCCCGGGACCTGATTCTGTGAAGGGGTCTCCCTCCGCCGCTGCTTGGTCCGGCGGCCCTGGTCCTTGGGGCCCGGACTCCGCTTGTTTGGGGCGCCGGGGCTGGTGCTGGCGGAGACCCGTTTTGGGCGGATATCCTTTTGGCATCGAGGCCGCCCTTGCTGGGACCCCCGGAGCTTGTAAAGTCCTACATTTGCGAACTGTTATTTCCGGGGGTCTTGGTGGGCGGCGATTGGGCTGATTCACGAAATGGCGGCCGACCCTCTGGAACGAGAATCACCCTGTGGCGGCGGGCCCGTGTTGCCTAATCGTGTGGGGAGCGGATCTGGTGGACGTGAGCCGACGGTCAGAGATATCCTGGAAGCCCTGAGATCTCTACACGCTTCCCTGGCCCTGGGAGTCTCGGTGGGTCCGCCACGATCTGCCGCCATTTTGGGCGGCCATTTCTTCTTGTTGCCCTCTTGTTTCGATGACTTCATTGCCTCGCCCCCCTCGATTGACTTGAGTGTCTCCGCCACTGATCGAAGATCGTGTAGTGCGCCGGTGACTTTGGGGCGCCCTGCTTTTCATGGTTCGGACCCCGGGGACTTGAATGCTGTGCTGCGACCATGTTCGACATTGTTGCCTGAAACTATTGGTGGACTGCCTCCTGTGCTTGCTTCGACGACTTTGCCTGTGTCTATAATTGGGGCCACCTCGCCCGATCCAGTGGCGCAACTGAACTCCTGTTTTACACTGATCGTGCTGCGATTGTTGATGCATCTACACTTTTGGTTCGGACTATTGCTCCCTTGTGGATCTATCTACCCCCCACGTAGCTATGTTAGTCACCATTCCACTCGACTATATGCTGATTTCGTATTTAGTATGTGGTTTTACATTGCCATGTGGTGGGTGGGGTTTGTCGCTCGAAAGGGTTGGGGGTGAAATGTACGACTTCTGTTTGATTCCCGGTATACGATTTAGTAGCATCATTGTTTTTAATCGTAGAAAGGTGGGCGGTCCCCTTCTCTTAATGTTTTATAGCGAGTGATGGGGTGTCGTCCTGGTCTGTTTTTGACTGTGCTTTTCTGGTTGGGCGGGGGGCTGCGGCTGCCTGTTCGGATTATAGTTATTCTGCTCCTCCCTCCTGTCTTTTTTTCTTCGCTTTTGTTGTTTTTTTTTTTTGTCTCGTTCTTCTTTCTTACTTCTCGCTATATTTCGGGTTCTGGTTTAGGGCGACAGGCACGCTGTCTGAAGGGTAGGCCATAGCCTTCTACAGGGGTGCAGGGTGGGACGGGTGGGTTGGGTACTATTTTTTGTTTGTCCTCTGGTTCTATGGCCCTTTTCTATCTCTTTTTCGTGAGGCCGCGTCTGTCCTGACCTCCTCTGGTGTGTTTCGGGTGGGGGGTGTGGCGTCGTTAATCCTCCTGATAGGTTTCGGCTGTCTTTCTCCCCGATCGCCATACCCCCACTTGGGCCGCTATTCCTTTTGTCTCCTGTTTTCCTGCCACGGGGGGCCTGGGTCGGCGTGTCTTCTTCCTTTCGTTTTTCTTATTTCTTTATTTCCCTTTTTATTGTCTTCTCTTGTCTTCCCTCCGTTTTCCCTTCCCTTCCCCCTCCCCTTCCCTACTTCGTCCCCTCCCCTTTTTCCTCTCGGTGTCCTAGAAGTTATTATGACGAGCTGGTTTTGGTTTATTGTCTTTCCGATCCCTCTGTTCTGGCTTGGTAGTGTCTTGGGTGGCGGGCATGTTACGTGAAGAATGCTCAGGGGCTGATTGTGTCTCACATATCCTGATTTCTTGAATGCATTAGTATTATCCCCCCCGATCTTCTGGCCCCATGCCCCCTTATTAATGTTGCAGTTGATTACGGGATATCGGATGCCTCCGTATTGAAAGTGCGCCTGTCATATGTCTTCTCCCCATATTATAAAATTAAGCCTTATTTACTCCTGTGTTTTAGCCCTTTGGTTCCTGAATTTTTCTCTCCCCTTTTATGATTGTACGGCCTCTGCTTTGTATTGATTGATTATGTGATATTTGCCTGATGACTCCTGATTGTTTTGTACATTGCGGCCGGCCGGCTGGGTTGTAGGCCTTGACTTGTCTCTCCTTTTTGATGTCAATAAAGGTTTAAAAAAAAAAAAAAGAAAAGATGAGTCTCAATGGCTTTCAGCAGAGGTGGCTTCATTGAAATCTTCCTAGTCTGAGAATGAATGAAGAGTCTCTTTTGCTTTGCATCCATCTCTTACTGTAGTCTCTGGAGGATTGTCTGTTCCGAGTCAACGGAACAGGTCGTCGATGGAGTTTGGCGATGGTCTCGGAGTTGAGGGTAGCTTTAGTGCTGGCATCAAAAGGGCCTTCAGCTTTGAAGGGAGTTGAGGGATATGAAGGACCCTCGGGATCAACAGCCATGGATGGTCAATGCCCTTGGGTGGGAGCTTTGTCGGTTCCAAGGCCTTTGGTCCCCCTACAAGTTTTATGCCTTTGCCACAGGGCTCAATGACTTTTCTGTGAGGTCTCTTCAGAGGGTGTGAGAGTATGTGTGAAAGTATGTGAGAGAGTATGTGAGAGAGAGAGAGTGTGTGTGTGGGTATTTATGAGTGTGTGTTTATGAGTGTGTGTGTTTATGAGTGTGTGTCTGTCTGTCTGTGCACGTGCGCATGTCTGTGTGTGCGCATGTCTGAGTGAACCATACTCACGACCCTGGAGGAGGTCTTCATTCAAGGGCTGCTGGTTGCGGAGGTCCTAGTCTGAGCCAATGGGAAAACCAATTCTCACCTGGGTGGCATTTTGTAGGGTGAAATGCCCACACCTTCCTCGATATTGAAAGGCGCTTGTTCTCAGAATATGTTGGGCGCATCGTTGGATGATTGCTGATCCATTTTCTGACATGTGCAATGCCGCTACTGTCAGTATTGTTGGATTTTCTTCAACTAAAAGTTTGAGCAGGCTTCATACACTGTGTAGTCGTGGTCAGAGGAGAGGCAGAGGTTACAGACATCATGACGGTTGAACCAACGGGACTTCACATGGCACTGGGGACAGTTCTGGAAGGGCACCAGTTCCATCACCCTGTGTGCATTCTCTATAAAGATGTGGTCAAGCTTGGTGGGGAACGTGTCCCACAAGAGGACCTAGGGCCTTAGGGGTTGGGATTTGATCGAAGGGCTTCAGTCTCTGAAGAGTGTAATTGATAGAGAAGAGCGTCGATGCCAAAAGGTTTTTTCCAGTTGAGGGTGTCGAATCCGACTGTGTGAGCCCAAAGGAAACGTGGCAACACATTTAGTCTTGGAGCCCCATCGGGACACGTCTGAAATTGATGGCAGAAAAAACTATTTAACATGGAGTCAGTGCTCATGTGCATTACCGACTAAGCGTAGAGTCACAGAACATCCTGTGATTTAAAAGCCTTTTTTCAAAGAAAAAACCAACTTCCAAACATCTGATTACAACACTAGATGACAGGAGTATGCAAAGTATGTAAATATACAACAAGACTTGCTCCTAATATAATGTTCCAGTTAGTTTGTTCTCCCTTAAGGTTGAGAATAGCAGCATAAAATATGTTGTATATCTTTAGTGCATCTTCTATGCAACATACCTCTAGTATTGGTATAGACATTCAGTCTTTGATTTAATTTGTAATGCTTGTTCCTCATTCCTTAGTTGTATTTCTTGTGGTACCTGTTTTTTGTGTTTATTAGATTCTTTCAAGGAGTGTCATCTGAGGAGTTGAGGTTGCTAGTTTAAGAGTTGAGCATAAAAGAGGCCATAGTGCGTTAGTATTAATCCCTGTTTATGTGTCTTTCCATACAGATAGTTTATGGCTTCTCTTGCTAGGGTTTTCAACATTGGTTTAGGTTGATACACCTGTTTTTTTTCCCCATACAAATGCGCAATGCCCGTTAAGTAGATGAGCGGGTACTTCATTCATCTCTCAGAATTCTGATGGAGGTCTGACCATTGCTGCATATCTTGATACTATCTACCAAATCAAGCCCTTGGCTATATAGACCAACAGGTTCTGCATCCATGCCTCAAAATAAGAGAACGCTCACTCACTGCAGATGTGCCACACGCCATCTCTGTATTTCAAAATTGCTAGAAAGACTCTACTCTTTCATTAATTTCCAATGGGCTAATTCACTGGCATTGCTGGAAACTAAGTTTTATGGAGATCCATAGGAAACCATTTTGTTGCTGTACATTTTGCATCATGACTCACACAATCAAAACTGGTTAAATGTTATGCTTGTGGGTATACATTTTCAAATATTAACATTTGCTAACCCCAGCGGATTTCCTGTATTCGAAAGCTGATTATTAGGGCACTGTTTGTGGGTTTAAGGCACATTCCAGTAGAAGCTGGTAAACACCAATAAATGTAAATATGTGGGTACTGATGTACCACATGCAGGAGATTTCCCACCCTGGAAATGCATGCACCATATTTAATCAGGCCACAGAGGATGGAGCTTTTTCTTGAGAAATATATTGACTTTATGAAGAAAAAAAGCATGTGCTACTGAATATATGCACATCATTTTACTCAAGCAGAAATCTACAACTTGTGAAATGTGTAGATGCATTCACTGTGTGCATTGTGTATAAGGCTTCTGTTGGGATTCTTTGTAAAGTTGTGTGCTACAAATGGAAAGAAAGACAATAATGAGGGTATATTATTAATAAACCAGCAATTAAAACAAGAAGCAGTAGGTCAATTCACTAGTAGCACATTATTGCTTAAATGCATACCTCTGCACTCAGTGGAGCAAATGTGAAAAATCAAAAGCAGTAGTCTGCCTAACAATATATAGATATTCATTATGTGTTGTTAACATACACTTACCAATATCGATGTATTTAGAATCCAAGGGAGTTCCAATAGAATTACAAAGCACCAGCGCGTACTGAAATAAAAGTACAAAATGTTACTGAGATTGTTTGTATCTACATCCAATCTATCTTTATGGTTCTCCAAGGCGTGGTCAATTTTCATATATTTTAGGCGTAAGTCCATGTGCGGATTTATGCAATTTTAGTTGCTTTGGGATTTAGCAATGGTAATTTGATAAATAATGTCACTAGTGATTTCATGAGCACTGCATTGGAAAGGGCATTAAGTTGTTCAAGCCACCATAAATGGGAATTTCTGTGGTCCATAGACTCTAGATTATAACAGCCTTTAAACTGAGGTTTCTGTTTAGTTAGTTTTCTAGAGGACTTTTGTCATGAATTATTTCTAATCTGATTGAAGAACCACAACTTTCCTTTAATAAAAGTTCTCACAGATATTTTTCTGGCTTACTTGTCGTATACATTGACCATTGACAACAAAAGAACTAGACACACATGGCCTTTAACACATACTGGTCAGATTCCACAAAGCTCTGTGCCCAGTCCCATGCTCCCTGGACCTACTGTGCACGGCCTTCAGCCATATTCTGCAGGAACTGGGAAGAGAGTGCGGCCTTGGTTTATGCCATTTTGGCCAGTTTCTTCTCTTCGCCAAGTTCCTATCCTCCCAGATTCAACAGCACAAGCTTTACACGAGTAAGGGAGGCAAGTAGGGTAACGTCTATGACCACGTCCTGGGACCCAAATCTGCTTTTTCCAGCCCTTGGTGGGCACAGGTGCTGGCATGGGAAAAGAGAGCAGTACATGGCTTTCACCTACATCCGCGCGTTTATTCATAGGGAGTCGGATGTTTCCACAAAGCATGTAAAAGTAAGTAAATTGGTACTGCTGTTGTACTGCTTCGCATATTCAAATGCTTTTCTGAATTGTCCCCTACCATATTTTGTCAAGAGTTTATTTATTTAGTGCTCTTTTATAGCCCTTCCGGACCACAAGACATTAGGGCACTTTACATGTAACTGACATTCCAATAAATAGTAGCAAAAACATTTGAAACAGAGTATTAATAAATTAGGTGAAAATGGAAAGAATCACAGATTTCTACTATTGGTGTAATTTTCTATTTTGTAAATCAAATCAATTTTAGTTAATGGGCATTAGTTCAGGAACAGAGGAAACACATATTTTATTTGTTTTCTGAAGGTAATAAGTGTAGCAATCATCCTCAAAAGACAGGGGCTTTCTAAAAGCGGCAGCAGTGAAGGACTGCTTCTGCGTTATTTATTTATGCCATTTGTAAAGCACAACTGTCACCGGACTGGTATTGTGGCGCTGAGGCGAGTGGGTAGGTACTACTGCTAACATATAGCCACAGCAGCGGTCCGTGTAGGGAACCGCTGTGGGGCCCCGTGGGCGGGGATTTCGAGGGACGATGCCGAGGGAAAATAATTAATTAATGTTCCCTCTGCATCGTCCCTCGAAATCCCCCCCGCCCCCAACTCGGCCCCACAGCTCCACCACTGTTGCCTGCATGGACCGCAGTTGTATAGTCATCCAGGGTAATACGTTGGCAAAGTTTATTTAGGGAAACTCCATATCTTTAGAGCTTTTCTAAACTGGAACACAGCAGTTGTGGGTCGAAGAGATGGCGGCAGCTTGATCCATAGTTGGGCCACTTTGACCGAGAATGGCCGGCCCCCTTGCCTTGCCTTCCAAAACATATTAATGCAGACCAAGTATACGGTGCTAGAGAGGGGATGTCGTCTCAGGGTATACCCCTTCAGTCACCCCGGGTTATACCCCTTCAAGCTTCTTCTGGTGATGGATATTCTGAATTAATGTCAAGTTAAACAGCATTTCAGCTTTGGAGGTCTCTTAGAGCATCACTTATCTGAAACAAATCTTCTTCATAAGAGGACTGTTGAATGAGTTCCCCTCATAACTGAGGCAGGTGGGACATTTGGGCTTATTGCAATATCTTTCTTGCTGCCTGGGACTTTGTTTTCTGTTACTTGATTCTTCGGGTTTGGCATCATTCTGCAATTCATGACTATGTATCTGAGTTAGGGTTTGGTGGATACGCCGTCACAAACATGAGGGATAACTCGATTGCCATATTACAAGTGCATTATATCCAATGGCACTTGTAATATGGCAGACGGAAAGCTTTCATCCACCAAATGCCCTGTACAGTGGCACAAGGTCACGATTTTGAGTACAGGAAGGAGACTGGCATCTATGTCTCAGTCTCTCCTAACTCATGGCAATCCCTAAAATGCAATTAAAATCATGTACTTCACTTTGGGAAATGTGAGGATTTCTTCTATGTGGGTGAAGGCAACTGACCCACCAAACAGCGACTGAAGGTGAAGCAGGGCACACTTTACCCATGGAAGACTTAGCTAGTAGCAAACGCCTCAAATGTTCAAGTGTAAATTTAAGTCTATGTGGAACTTCCTCATGCTGGTACCCTTTTCCACCTGGAAGCCTTGGCAGGTCACTTGGTAGCTCACGGAGCTGGGTGAAATCACCTAGGGGTCGCCTGAACCCTTAATGGCCATGTGAATCCCCAGGTTTTCTGCTTACTCTGCATGGATGTAATGCAACAAGGGGTGAAAATCATTGAAGTAATTTCTCTTAGTAACTTCCCTAGTTTACTCAAACACCTCGGTGCAAAAGAAAATAAAAAAATCAGAGGGATTGTTTTGTCACACACCACAGAAGATAATCCTATGGATTACTGAGGTGCGCCAGGGGCTGTGATTGAGAGGACTTGAGTCCCGTTGCCAAGAGACACTGTGAAGGGCATGGCGGGCTGCCTCCAGCTCAAAGCTAGAAGCCCACAAAGACCTACTGCCTCGTCACAGGGCCATGACACAAAGGAGAGTTGAAAATAAACATGTATTCCACAAGGTGCAATATTTTCTTGGTAGAGGTGATATACAAACATTTATTGGTGGAATTATGCTTTCAGCTGAAAGTCCAAATCATGGCCTTTTTGTAACACAATTTGATAACTGTATTAAAAATTGGATGTATGTGACAGGGTACTATGCATTATGCATGTCAGAGAAATTAAGAAAAACACCATTTACTTACCTTTGATCCATTTGAATCCATCTCATTGTCCTCCTGTAATTTGAAAATATTTATAATCATTTCATTAGTTATTAAAAAGCACTCTACTATATCAGTTCAACTCTTGTGGTACAATAGAAACTATACATTAGCTCCTATTTTCAACTTATTAATAGACATAACTAAATATATCAGGTAAAAAAATGTAAACTCTAAGTGAATAGGTCCAAATGATGTAAAAAAAAGTGTAACGTCCGCATAAGAATAGTGACTGACAAAATGAGGCCCCGCATGAGAATAGTGACTGACAAAACTAGGCTCTCAGTTTGTTTCCCTGCTGAGGGGTCTGTTTTGAATATTTAGCAAATACTTCATTATTTAGTCTCCATATCTTTAGTTGGCTGTGTTTTCTACTAATGGTTTTCAAATGGTTTTCAAATTACTGTTTCTCTTTCCAAAAATACTCAACCTACCACTAGAGACATTATACAAAAATAATAACATCTATGTTCATTTTCTGCTTACAATGTTTACTATTATCAATGTTTAGTACTATCAATAACGTAATCCTACTATTTGGTGCACTCTGCTATTTAATGTATAGTTAATTCCTACAACTATCATATTTTCCACTTATATCGAAGCACATAATTTCCACAAGGGTCAGGACTTTCTAATCTAACCCACCTCCAGCAAATCTCAGAAATGAATCCTCTTGCGGTGAACCAGAATTCCCAGCAGCAGAAAAATCAGTGGTGGAGTTAAAAAAAATGCATTCACTGGGGAGCTGGCATCAGTGCTTCCCAAAATACTCACGTAATACTGGAATGCCCGTGATACATCCTTATCACCTAATAACAGCCATATCAAGTAACTGATGCTATCACCTCAGGCGGGGTGGCCATGAGGGACTTAGGCTGTCAACCCCAGTCCTATTCCGATGCAAGTGACTATCCGGGGCGTCCGTGTCAAGGCTTATCTAAACCGCCAATTTCTGTTCATTTAATGACAGTTATGGCCACTATATAAGAGACATATATCGCTGTCGACAACAAGACTAAAATAGATTCCTTTTTATTGTAAAAAAATCTATCAAGATAGGAGTAATTTGCCTTTTTAAAAGTGATAGACTGTTTGTTTCTTGGTCCATCACACCCGCTGCACCTTCCCTTCACTCAAAAGCATAAGCACTATTTCTTGTTAATTACCGTAAAAAAGTAAAAATTAGCTAAGAAATAAAAGAATATCCTTTCACCATGAAATATGTGTCTGTGACCTTGTTACACTAAGTATCTAGTAAAAAAATATTTTCTCATAGACTACTTTGGTATACTGGCTGGCGTAACTTCTGAAGAGATTAATTTCCATGTGAACTACTGTTTTTATAAACATAAACTGGGATATATGCATGTATTGGAATTAAGCGACCTACGTGTAACCAGGCCATAGGAAGTAGATTTTTATATATTCAGAAATCAGGCCTTTGGAATAGTCTAAAATTCAATTATATTATAACCTAGTGTATTCCAACAGCTGACCTTGAAGCACTGAATTTAGCTGTCTTCTGAGTCAGCTGAGAATGATGGCTGTGTTATACAATCCGGCCACATGAAGATTTTGGTTGGCAATTGCAATGACAAAGTGGCACTGCTGTTCAGGTGTCCTAGGCATATATGAGCTTCAACAGTGCCAGTAATAATGTTGGTGCATTTTGACTGGTATGCAATTCAATGTCACTTTAAATTGAATTAGTTGTCATATTTGATTGTAAACTAACATTACGTTACCTGGGGATGGTTTTCATCAGCCTTAGTTGCCAAAATACAAAAATCTCCACATGTAGTAATGGATACCAAGCTCTTGACATATTTAATATATTTCTCGTTGTTTTTTGTTTCCCAAAATACAACACAGTATTCCGGTCGATCTGGTTTGGTGTAAGCATAAACCACAGTGTTGCAGCAGTATCCCCACTGCAGGAACAAAAAGCAAAATTGTTAATGACAAGTTAACTTAAGGTATTTGAAATCTATATGACTGAGCCAAAACTTTTCTTAGTAAATGCAAACACATTATCCCTCAAAAAAGTTACAGAAAACAAAATGGATATATCATACATTGAACATAGATGGAGAAATTGTAGAAGGACAAATTGAACCCGCTTTGTTTTATCAAAATTCATCAAATTCATAAGTATGAAGAGGAATGAGTAATTACTGTTTAAGTCGTTCTATGAGAGCTGCTGTTCAATCAACCATTAACACTTAAGACTTTAATAATGTTGCTTTGAAAATGAGGACTATGGTCCAGCAGTGTCCTCACATCCACGCTCCTAACATGTCTGCATTATGGTGGGAGTGCTAAATGAGCACATAACTAATAATGATGCTAATATACAATTTGCAAAGTTCTCCAGTTTAAGATACTGAAAGGAAATACAATCTCCAGTACTGGTATCGTTCACACACTTCAATCATTTCATTTTCCATTGTAGAGCTGGGAGCCTCATAGCAAATTCAGAATGAAATATGATGTCAGACTGTTCAAATAGCATAATAAACAGCCAAATAATACCGTATTTAATGCCATGGAGTTGGTAAATGCCTCAAAGGAGGGTAAGCTCGAAAAAGTCCTCTTAAATACTCGATCACAATTCTATTTGACTACAGGGATGCCTCTTCAGAAGATCTCCTAACTTCTGGTACAGTTGCTAAATAAAGTTTAAAGGACACATGAGAAAGGTCTGCTCGTGCTATGTGTAACAGATAAGGTAGCAAATGTTCTGGCTGAAAAGGTATAGAGTGAATATTATTAGCTAGATAACAAAGATAACATGTTTACATTTAAATTTATATGTCCTGTCAATTGTCTCCTCTCTAGTTTTAGCTGGGATTTATTTACAATTCTGTGGTATATCTGAAAGTGAATATTCCTTATAGACAGGAGACAAATCAATAAGTGTAAGTACTTTCGATGTAGATGAGGTACAAATTGGTTTGTGTGGATTATGATGTTATCCTGAAAGAAGTAGCTCTGTGAACCAGTATTGCCCAGGTCATTTCAGGCTTAGTATGATTTGGCATGGCGCCGTCTTGTTATATGCGTCTGGAACCATAGGTATTTTAGGAAAAGTATAGGCAAAGAATCCTGACCATGCTTTTGGAAGCATAGTCCCCCCTCACCCTGGTTGCTTCTACAAGTGTGCGTACAATTGGCATTTTGCAGGACTGACTGGTTGCAAAGAGATCCTGCGTTGGTTTGCACTCACATCTCAAGATGATGTAAAGTAGTTGCTGATTTATCTCCCCTTCGTGGAAGTTCTTGATCAATCTGCTGAGGGTGTCTGCTCACTGATGTCTGCACTCAGTACATGCTCCTTTGTTAGCGTGATGTAATGTTTGAAGGAAGGTGGAGTTTTATGTGCTGATCCTGGCTAGGCTACACCATGCAATACTCTCACAATATCCCAAAGATGGTCCTTAGATTCACAATAATAAATCAACAGCTCAGTCCTGGTAGTGTGGCAAAGAGAGGTCAAGCTTTACTAGAGGAACATGTGTTAAGCAATAAGTACCAACATTAAGTACCAACATTAATTACCAACATGGACGAAAAGTAATTGACACGACTCAAAAGACATCCAACACCAATTTATACACATAAGGCAGATTTTTATATAAATTTAGACACCGAAATAAGCAAACTTGAATCAGTATAACCAGAGTTATGAATTTTGGAAGAAAAAGAAATCAGTGCATTTCAATACAGCAAAGCGTTACCATTGCGGTCAATGGGAAATGATACTAGTGACAATCGGTCAATTGCAGGTCAAGTTGCATGGAACCCACTGGGGGTTAAGGTGATGCTGGTCCCAGGACCAAACAGCACAGTCAGTTCGATTTTACCTGGCTCGAGAAGCCCGGGTGCTAAATTGTCCTGGCTGTCCTTGACGATTAAGCCAGAGCCACTGGGGACATGGTTGTACCGATCAGACGGTGCCAGGGGAAAACGGATGCAAAAAGTCGGCTTCGGAGAACCTGCTGACGTCGGTCGAAGATTCTGTGGAGTACCCTTTTGATGCAGCATCGAGTTAAGGAAGTACAGTCCTGTTGTCGTAGACTTAGGTCCCTTCTTTGTCCTCTTAGATGCAGGTTGATTCAGAACCGAGGTTTAGTTGTCAGGGGTGTCAGTTAAAAACTAGATTTAAGAGAGTTAGGGATGTGGGAGCAAGTAGCCAATGGGCTGTTAGCCCCTACACCTAATCCACCCCCGATATGAGCACATCCAGGGATGTGGGTCACCTTTTCTACCCAGAACCCTCTATTCTGCCACTTCTAAAAATGTCTGAAACCATCTTTGGCTGTACAGATCGGACAGCCCACCCTAGGGGTGTGGCTAGCCTTCTGGGGTGTACACCTCCTGACTATCTACATTTCCCCGCCTGCCCAGGTGCAAAAGTGCCTAGGGGCAGGAGGAGGCTGCTTCCTCCTCTGTGAGGCAGTGTGCTTGCATAACCGAGGTGGTGTATGCTTTGGAGGTCACTGCCTTGATGTGCCACTTCACTGCCCATCCTGACAGGGAGGGAGGTGCTGTCTCCTTCCCGTCCAGGATACTGTTTTTCACTCCTGGAAGAGTTCACACATCCTGCCGGAGGGTTAGAATCCTGTCTGGGCCGTGGCAGCTGCAGGCTGCCAACCAGAGCACAGGAAAGACCGGTCTAACCAGCTGAGCAACCTCTTAGGTAGCAACCTGCGTGCATGCCACATCAACCTGGACACTGGTATTGTGTCAGGAGTGAGGAGGCAATTTGTTTGATGCCAAAGATGAGCATATTTGGAGGTACCATTTGGAGCTGGAAACCTCAAGTGTGCCTGGTTGCTAGCCCATGTTATCCTATGGACCG
The DNA here is from genome assembly GCF_964261635.1 of Lissotriton helveticus. Classification (NCBI taxonomy): domain Eukaryota; kingdom Metazoa; phylum Chordata; class Amphibia; order Caudata; family Salamandridae; genus Lissotriton; species Lissotriton helveticus. The sequence goes on along the minus strand of NC_136067.1, from coordinate 297,440,776 downwards.
CTAAACATTTATAGTAGACCTTAATGTAAAGGGCTAATATAGGGACATATAAACTTGCATTCATATGTCCACACCTTCAATATGCTGTACCCTGCCTACTGGCCTTAAGAGGCCTACATTAGGTGTGACTAGGGTAGTGCTTTGACCATGCCACTCATGGTGAGGGCAAGTTGATTTGGAGCAGTTTGCACTGTTCTTGCAGTCTGCAATGGCAGGCCTACTGTTATCTGTTTATTTGGGTCACTCAGGAAGGCACAAATAGTGCTTCTGGCCCAGATGACCCCTTTAACACCCATGCCCTGGGTACCCTTGGTACCACTTTACTAGGGACTTATAAGGGAGCTAAAGTCCTTGCCAATTGGGAGCACCAATTTGCTACATTGTGTTTTAAGGAGAGAACGCTGGGGCCTGGTTAGCAGATTTCAGCACACTTTCAGAGTCATAACCTAGCAGCTGCTAGGTCAAAGAATGGGTTGAAACCTACAAACAGCCTTTTTTCCTACACAATCCCCCACCCCCAGCTAATACATCAAGGAGACTCAATCCCACTCTGGGTGAGTTTTCCTGGCTTGTCCAGCAAGGAAGGATATAGGGAAAACTGGGTGACCTTTTGCAGGCCTACTCTTGCCTTACATCCTTCAGTCAGGGTCATTGACTCTGGATAGGTGACTCACATCCACTAGGACAGGACTCTATTAAAATTGGACCTTAGCTGAAGCTATGTTTTTATCCTCATCTTTTCCCTTGGTAGCCCCAATGGTGCACAGTGTCCCCGAGGTAGATTGGGGAACTGGCACAAGGGATCATATTCCTAGTGGTGGGAGGGACACTCTACTGTCTCTAGATGAAGGGTGCAGGGAGAGGGTTTCCCCCATGGTAGAAGCCCTGGTATGTGAGTATGGAGATCACCCAGAAGAGTGTGGCTTGAGTGACAGAAACAGTCAAACACAGTCTTACCACTCTCATGAGGGTGATGTGAGGTACTTTTGCCCTCTGCACAATGATGACTCCTCCTGTAGTGATGCTGTACTAGAGAGGACAGAACTGGTTAGGACTCGGCTCTGAAACCATTACCACAAAGAGAACAAAGACTAAATGGGGTATAAGTATTGGACCTTAAACCCCGAAAAATCAGATCCCTTGTGGACACAAGAGGAACCTTCTGGCAAGGAGAAGAGCTGGAGAGCAGTAAGGAGGAGTAGTGCCCCTTTGCTGTGTGCTTTGCTAGGTTGGCCTGCTGTTGCTGCTTCTGTCAAGGAAGAGGATAAAGATTGGAATTTTGCTGAAAACGTGCTTGAAGAAGAATCTCCACTGGCTTGTGTGTGTTGACCTCCTGTTCTGAAGTCTCAGGGAGTCAAAGACTTCCCCCCAGCTCCCCTGAACCCCACTGCTGGGAGATCGGACCTGTCAGGAGGTGCCTATTCCAGTTTTGGGCCTCTGGAGGTTGTTCCTGCTGTTGGGAGCTGGAAGAAACTTAAAGAGAGCAAGAAAAACAACTCTGACACTGTCAGCGATGCCACCAGTGATGCTACGACCGCACCGAGGCCAGGGGCACAGTTCATGAAGTGCACAACACACCGCCTCGCCTGCACCGCAGCTGCTGAGGCCTGCAGTTGTCGGCCTTCCCGACGCCATCGCTCGTACCGGCGCCATCACCGCCAGCATCCTGTATCATGGAGCCGATAACCGACGAGGGTGACTTCACTAACTCTTCGACTTTGCCTCACCGAAACCGACGCCTCACCACTGACTGCCCCTCTCCTGGACTCGACATGTCGCCTGCACGCGGACCCAACGCCTCACCTCCCCCATTGCAACCAGGAAACTGGCCTAGGCACCGACGCCTCACCATCACTACACCGTGCATCGTCCATAGACTTCGTTTTTCAAGGTACTGTTGTTTGAGGGTACGCCTGACTCCGTGCCCGACGCCATGTACCTCGCGGTCGGCGCCGTACTTTGAATTTATGCCTGTCACAACGTCGTACTAGCCCCAGGTGGAACTATTTATTTCTACAAGTTCTATTTCTGCAAGTAACTGTTTTTGAGTGCTATTTTTATATATGTATGTTGGATTTGTGTTGTTTTGGTCTTGTTTTGGTTATATAAAGATACCTTATTTTTCTAAACTGGTGTGGTATCTATACTTTACACATTGCTTATGGGATAAGCCCGTCTGCTCGTGCCAAACTACCAAGGGGTGAGCTACAGAGTATCTCTCTTACCCTGAGTAGAAGCAAGGGTCCCTACTTGGACAAAGGTACTTACCTCTGCCAATTAGAGACCCCCATTTCTAACAATACACAAATATTTTAAACTGCTGCACTCCTGACATTCAGGGCAACCTGAGTATGGAGATCACCCAGAATTAATGTGCCAGGATTCACATTTGCCCCAAAACGCAACAAAATAGTGAGCACATTTAAATAAATAAATAAATAAATAAATAAAGAGAGTATCTCTACATTTGTCATTATATAATCAGACTGCAATGTGATATTGATGCAGTGTTTGAACCAATACATCACCCAGAATGTGACAGAGAAACTATATAGTTTGTATGGGTGTTTACAGAAACCAAAGAGGTACATGCATTTAAACAACCTACTGCCACTGTTTTCTTTAAAAAGGTCTGGCACAGAGGTGCACAAATACTAAGGCAGTTTAAGGGATAAAATGATTTTAGTAAGCTTTGTTTTCAGCCAATGTAATTTGGTTGACTGGATTCACGTTTAAAGCAAAAAATACAAATTGAAAAGGTTACCTGTTGAAAAATAAAAATTATTTTTAGAAATCGTGTTTTGGGGATCTTGCACTTGTGTGCAGATATTTTCCTATTTATGACTATCACAGAGATTCCTAGATGTTTTACTATTTTTCAATCTCTAATTAAAAGCATGTTAAGTCACCATGGAAAATACAGCAGTGGATCTTTTCCAGCTCAGCAGTATGAGCAGAAGATGTATCAGCTGCACACAGGAAATCAAAACAAGGCAGATGTGACAATACCTTAAAACATGAACAGCATACTGCACGGCAGGCAAGGGATTCAGACCAACCTTGGCAACAGCACTTGCCTCAAGCAGGGTGGCGAGAGAGAGAGAGAGAGAGAGAGAGAGAGAGAGAGAGGAGTGGAAGGAGAGATGAAGCTAAGTGGACTAGCATTGAAAAAGAAGCTATAGTGAGGATGCATATAAATAAAAACGCCTGTGAGTGTTCTATGTAGAAAATCCAGGATGTGATGCTCGCCCACAAGGGGGCTAGAACTATGATCTTCCTGTGTTGAATTGACCTAGGTCCCTAAACACTTTGCACACAAGCGCTATCCCCAAGTAGAAATTTAATCACCTACTTGTGAAAGCAGACAGTGCTTCTTTAAAGTATTATCTATTAAACATTATAAGGATGGTATCCATAGTCACTCCCCCACGCCTCATCAATTTCCCACACTTATTTCAAAAGCAGGGATATCATAGCCAACTGCTCAGAGAACTAGAGGGTAGGTATAAGGGTTTAGTGTCCTGGACCTAAAACAAAAGTACATTTTCCTTGCTTTTATTTTCATTTCTCTTCCTATTGCATTATGTTGTAACAAATTACCAATCAAATAACAGTTGTAGGGTTCCTGACCAAGCTGTACATGTGTTTGTTTGTTTTTTTGGTGCTTGCAAACTAGCCGTCACCGGTCGCGGTTGCGGAGAAGTCTGAGCTGCTCGCTAGGATACACCTGCAGTTACGATTCATCAGTTATTTACTGCATATTATCCCTGCATCACTGGGGAATGGCAGCTCACCCACTATATCCATTATATTTTAATTACGAGATTCTGTAGGATCCAGACCTCTGGAAGTTCCACACCCCTTCGGGCCCCGTCCAAGCATTAGTGCACCACGTTGTGCATATCTTTGGGGGATCTGTATTCATTATATTGCCTTGCACTGCAACTCGCGCTCCGCCTGGGTAGACATACGTGTCAGCTTGTATTTGAAAAATTTTATTGGAGGTGGCTCTACTGAAGAAGGCATCTCTCTGCCGAAACGTGCGTTGAAACATCTTGAAAACCACCCTACAATTACAGAAATCCATGAGATTCTATGTCTTAATCATTCATCATGAGTGTGTCTTTGGTCAGACATTCAATTATCTTAGTATGCTGACACTTTATAAAAAACCTTTATAATGTAGTATAGGTGCATGGATGACTGATTATAGTTAGAATGTTACATAGTTTTTCTGTGATATAATAGTCTTACATTTGTAATGATTTTGTACTGCAATAAATAATTTTGTATTTTCCTATTCTTAGTGTCACAACCATAATTCATATAAATATGTTTTCAATTATTCATGAAGTAGCCCTAGGAATTTCACAGCAGGCTGTACATTCCTCCAGGGCACAGAGAATAAAGCGTACAGTGGAGTGGTCCACAAAGATACCCTAAACATTGTGCTAGTAAAGCATTCAGATAGCAATGGGTGGTGTGGAAATTCCTCTCATGGCTTTCCTATCATTCACAGAGAAGAGATGTAGAAATATTTTCATTCATCAGTTTTGTCCATGGTATACCTAATATAACATCTGAAATTAAGGGTAGGAAGACTGAAGAGAGTAATCCTGACTCTTGGTTTTATGGGGAAGACTGAAAGACAGATTCATTGGTTTAGATCAGGGGTCTTCAAACTGGGGTTGGGCCCCCTAGAAGGGCCTCGACTGATCCCAGGGGGGCACCAGGCTCTGGTAAAAAAAAGGCATCATGCTGAAAGCAGTGCTTTGTTTTAAGCTAAAAAGAAACAATCAGCAGTCGGCAACTCTGTAATGGGACATTTGTAAAAGGTTTAACATAACGGTAATGTTTAAGACATACTTAACCATTGCAAATTGAATAGAATAATTGTAGAAAACTCCGAGGGGGCCCCCAATTATTTTTATTTATACTGGGGGTGCGGCATTAAAAAGTTTGAAGACCACTGGTTTAGATTAACACAGTTAATATGGGATTAAATGAGAAGAGCTGCAGCATTCGGACATCCTTTTTATAGCCAGCTTACAAGCCAGAGGTATAAACGGCTTCGAAATATTGATTCTTCTTGTGGGTACAAGAGATACACAAAGGGCAGTCTCTATGGAGATCTTTGTTCTTTAAACATTTGTGAATCAAAGGTGACCAAGCTAGACAGAGAACTAGTTTGGGAGATGGTTCTGTTAAGATCAAAATCAGGTGAATGGAGGGCCTAGCTGACCCAAACTCCATGTAACTATTGTTGAAAGGAATGCGTGTTGATGTTTGTGGAGAAGTGTAGCTCAATGGTTGGAGCGGCAGACCCTGATGCAGAGGTCTAGCCCGGGACCAGGGTTCAATTCCCCGCCTCGGCGGGTCTTGGGCTCAAAATTCCACGGACCTGATAATTCTCACCTCGGTGCCTATTCCAATCATGGAGTCCCACTCTGCAACTCTGGGCAATAGCTTGCTTAATCTCCACAACGGTCCCCATAATGCTAAGGATGCCTGGCCTCCACCTTGGGGGTGCCCAGGTGTGGACACCTCACAGGGAAAACCAGGATGGATTCCACAGCGGTATTCATACAAGCGCCTTCAGACTCTTGCGGGTGAGTAGTGCGCTATACAAGTATCAATTTTTTGTCTCCACTTGATTGCAAATAAAGGGCTTTATGATTGGCGTGTCAGATCACTGTATGTCAGCAGGACATTGTGTTTCCAATCTTATACTTCCGCTTACAAATCACTGCAGGTGCATTAATCATATTGCTTTACAGAAAGAATCCATTTACTACACAATCTCAAAAATTGTGCAAGTGATGCATGTGCATCACCTGCACAAGAGTCAACCCAGACTGTGGCTTTGAAAGTGCCCATGATTAACAGCAGTTTGAAGCAAAACTAATTGATTAGGCGTGCTTCCTATACCTCATTTTTGTCCTAATGCAGCATAATTTCCACAGCCCCTCTCACTGGGGTACACATGTTTAGTTTTGTGTCTATTGACGATTCCAACAATCACAGCACAGTCTGTGAGAGGTAAGTTGAGGAGTCCATTCTAGTATGTAAATAAAAACTTCTTCACAATATAGTAAGGCATAGACGGACACTTTGAGACATTAATATTTAAAGAGCCTGATAACTGTGTCATTCTGTATCAGTTCAAAAACCTGACACCAACTAATAATAATAATAAAAGCCTTTTATATAGCGCCTGGTTACACTAGGAAACAGTGTGTCCCCGTCGCTTTTTGAACAAGGACAGAGTGGATATTCCAAAAGTTAGGGGGGTCGTATTATAGAGGGATCAAAGAAGAGGCTCATACCTTCGGGAACAGGTGGGTTTTTAATTTTTGGCGAATTTTCTTTTCTGAAGGTTCCATTCTGAGCTCCGAGGGTAGTGCATTCCATTGTTTGCTGGCCAGGTATTTAAAGGATCTACCGCCCATGCGTGCCAGGTGAATTCTGGGCACCTGGAAAAGCATACATCCTTGAGATCTTAAGAGTCGTCTGGGTTGATATTTGGTCAGCAAATTTTGGAGGTATTTTGGTCCTTTTCCTTGGGCGATACGATGAGTCATACACATTGTTTTAAATGTAATGCGCTCACGTATAGGGAGCCAGTGAAGTGTGGCTAGGGCACTTTTCCCTGATGATCTTCTTGATAAATTAAGTGCCAGGCGGGCAGCTGCGTTTTGGACGCATTGTAAACGCTGGAGACCTTTTTTACTCAAACCCATATACAATGAGTTGCTATAGTCTAGATGGGGAGTTACTAGAGCATGAATCAGGGTTTTCCTATTTGTGGTGGGGAGGGAATCCAGAGTTTTACGTAAGGTTTTGAGGATTCCGTAGCATTTGCCAGCAATCCCCCTGGTGTGGTGTTCGAGGGATAGAGTAGAATCTAATCTGACTCCTAGGTTTTTCACCTGTTCCGAGGGCTTTGGTATGGCGCCAAGTTCAGGTGGCCACCATGCAGACGACCAAATGGATGGATTTTTCCCCAACACAAGAAGCTCTGTTTTATTTGCATTGAGGCATATTGGTATTCATCCATGTAGCTAGGTCGCTGAGGCATGCCGAGAAGCTAGTTGAGGCTTCCTCGGGTGGTCGAGACAGTGTCACCACTAACTGGGTGTCATCTGCGTATGACACTATCTCGACCCCATATGCCTCAACTATCCCAGCCAGGGGGGCCATGTAAATATTGAATAATGTAGGGCTCATGATTGAGCCCTGCGGCACCCCATGCCTGAGTGCTCGGACTTCAGATTTAAACGGGGGGCAGTTGATTTGGAATTGTCCATTAGCTAAGAATGTTTGCATCCATTCATAAGCTGGGCCATCAATTCCAGCGTCGCTGAGACGTGATAGTAGTATGGGGTGGGAGACGGTATCAAATGCCGCGCTCAGATCTAATAAAAGGAGCGCGGCTGTCATTCCCTCATCTACTCTACTCCTTAGTAGCTCCGTAGAGAAGAGAAGGGCTGATTCAGTAGAGTGATAAGTTCTGAATCCTGACTGCGAGGGATGGAAATGGTGTCCTTCTTCTAGATGTTTTATCAGTTGGACATTAACTATCTTTTCCACTACCTACGCGCAGAATGGTAGAAGCGATATGGGACGATAGTTGTCCAATTGGGTGATGCTGAGATTAGCCTTTTTTTTTTTAATAGGAGTGACCTGAGCTGTTTTCCAATCTTGTGGTATGTGGCTCGTTTGAAACGATAGTTTGGCCATATGGCTTATGTGATCTACCAGTAGCTCAGCCTGGTTCTTAAAGATCTTAGGGCGAGCTACATCATTGGGAGAGCCTGATTGTATGCTGCGGATGATTCTTAGCATTTCCGTATTATCCGGCACAGAGAAGTGGCTTAGATGGCTGATATCGGTGGGTTCTTCATTAATAGCATGATTGATAGTCATATCATCCATTATCTTCGGAAAAGTTTTGTAGATATTCTCTACTTTTAGGACGAAAAAATCCACTATTGCTTCGCAAGTTGCTGTAGAATGGGTGTCTGGAGCTGTCGTCCTATCAGCTGAGGTGAGCTCTTTATAAATGACAAAGAGTTCTTTAGTAGAATTATCAGCTCATTCAATTCTTCTACTAAAGAAGTTTCTTTTAGCTATTCTAATCATTTTATGATAGTTTTTTATACTAATTTTGTATTCACGTTTGGCTGTTTCATCATATTTATTACGCCAGATACGCTCTAGCTTTTTACATTTAGATTTGGCAACTTTTAGCTCAGTATCAAACCATTGTGCCGATTTAAGACGTCTTACAGGTGTTTTAGTGGTCCAAGGTATAGTATCATCAAGTGCTTTTGTAAGCCAGTTCTCATAGTCTGTCCACGCTTCCTCTATATTTTCTTTCAGAGGGGGGCAGTTTGTCTTGAGAGCAAGTTCTAGATCAGTTTGTTTGAGTTTCCCCCATTGTCTGCGCTTAGATGTTATCTGCTTGGTTTGTTGAATTTGTTTATATTCTCCGGGGATAGTAAATTTAATCAAGAAATGGTCAGACCATATTACCTGGGTAGGTGGTTGGACCATCACTCCCTCCCAGTTCGCAAAGATCGGGTCAAGTAAATGACCCGTCTTATGAGTAGGTTTTGAGGATTGTAATTTGAGTTTTAGCATTTCTAGAGATACAAGAAGTCCCTGGGCATCATTATTATTTTCGTCTTCAAAATGGAGATTTAGGTCTCCTAAGATAAGTAATTTATTATAGCGTAGAGCAGACTGAGTAATTGTCTCTGTCAAAGTTTCTATAAAATGTGTGGGCCCTCCAGGTGGGCGATAGATTAAATAGCCATTGAAGGTGATATTAGGTCTAGATTTAATTGCGAAAAAAACGGCTTCACTATCTTTGATCATGACCTTTTCTAAAGTGCATATTATTTCGAGTTTATGAATGATGGCAATGCCCCCACCTCTTTGTTTTTCTCGGTTAAATCTTAGTGTGCCATAGCTATTGGGTAGGGCCTCTAAAATATCTGGGGTGGACTCTTCATCAAGCCATGTCTCCGTTAAGAAAAGGACTTCTGGTTGTTGTTCTGTTAGTATATCAAATATTTCAAACTTGTGTTTTCGTAACAAACGACAATTAATCTGAAGCATTGTCAAAGGTTTCATCTTATGTTTGTTGTCGTTGTTACTTTTAGAGTATTGAGGGCAGGTCCTACATCTTAGAGGCATCATTTCGGCCTTCCATGAGTGTTTGCATACTTTCCTGATAGGTGGACACAGGCTTTCTAGCTGTTCTTTAGTGTATGTTATTGTTTTTAGGGCGTCTAGGGGAGATTGGGCAGGGATTTGTGCCCCTGTCCCCGTTCGGCCACGGGCGGGCACAGACGGGCTTGCCTCTGGCGCGCCCGCTGCGCGTACGGGAAGGGGTGTTCATTTTATAGTGTCTGGGCCCAAATCGCCCAGACACTAGAGCGATGTCCTTGCTCTCTCCCAATATGGCGCCCGAAGTCTGCGCCTGAAGGGAGTGAGGGCACTAGTCACGAGGAGCCCGAAAACCGGCTTCCTGACGTTTCAGAGGGCTTTAGCGGTAGGAAAACGGTAAGTGGCGATTGTAAAGTGGGTTTAAAAGGTAAAATCAATTTTCAATGTTGCTGTAAATATCGGCGCAAATGAGACAAAAACAGTTTTAATTTTAAAATCAAGATTCCTACACTCCCGGCTTCCGCCTCAGGAGTCCTTGAACAAGTCCTTGAGTAAACCTTGATTCGTCAACCAAACTACCCCTGGAAAGTGCAGTTTACTACAGAAGTACTTGACAACAGTGTCCAATGCCCTGGGACACTAGTCGGGAGCGGCCATCACTATCAGAGATTCTACCCTGCAACCTCTGGCTGTCCAAGGACCAAAGAAAAAGGTCAGACAATGTATTTATATAACACTACCATGCCACATGTTCGTCTCTTTCAAATTCCCTGTAAACTAATATAAACTGGTGCCAAATATATTTGGATTGTAATGTTCTGCAGGTGCTCCCCTTGATTGGTACATCTCTTTATATGGAGTAGCGGTAGGATGGCAGTGCTACATTTACAGTTATGCCACTTTCAGAATTCAATTCCACATTCAATCAAAGAAACTTTTTCACAGGCACTACCAATGCCTTTTGCACTAAAGGAAGAGAGAACGCAATAAATGGTCAGTGGGATGTGAGTTTGAAGGTCAATTGCAGTCTGGCTGCTTCTAGGAGGTAAATCAGAACTTGCCCTGCATCCCAAAGAGCAGGTTTCTCAAAGGGGCTATTGCTGGGCAGGATATCATGGCTACCAGCCTTGCAAAGACGCTTAACCACACATACAAAAATGTAACACTAACAAAATCCAGGTCAGCTGCTCACAGGCAGAAAGTACGTTTACGTGATTGCACTTTCTATGTCAATTACTTACCTTGTAATCAGGTCTAATATTTGCAAAATATATGAAAGAATCAACAGCTAGGCCAACTCGTAGTCCTCCTCCTTCCCAAGATATTGCCGCCATCTGTTTTCCAGGAACTTTCAGAGTACGGAGATGCTAGAAAATTCAATATTGTGTTAGTACACTTGCTGGACATTATAGACATCAACTAAAACAAAAACAACAAAAAAAGATGTAGAACATGCAGTAGTCCTTTCAGACATGACATTTTAATTTTAACAGCGGCGGAACCTAATCACTGAAAAAGGCATACAGTGTTATGTTTTGTATAGAGAAAAAATTAATTACTAGTAATCATAGTTCTCTTTCAGTAGAATCTTAAATAAAGTCATAAATACTAAACCGTCTTGCCTGTACGCGGGATCCAAAGTACTTTTAATTTACATACACAAATATTTCCTTTAGGAAAAACATAAGGAATACTTTTGGATTTTTTTTTTAATTCGATTTTCATGACATAAGCTTTAGGAAAAAAATTGATAACAATAAAAATCATTTTCACAAACCTTTTTTAGAAGGCAAAATGTAAGAAAATAGGGAGAATGTAGATAGATAGGCTACAGTTGTTATAGTCTGGAAATCTGGTTATTTTAGGAACCACATTCCTCAAGAATCCCATAACACTCATCAGTGGGAGTAGATCAGTTTGAATGTAACTGATGCGTAGGATCCTGAACAGAAAAGAGCCACTTTTTTGTTCCTCTCCTTGGAGAGGAAGGCAGGTTGCTTATGACGTTAATGAAGACTACGATGGAGGAGAAGTATGATGACTGGTAATTATCTTTTTCTTCTCTATACAAAACATAACACTGTAAGCCTTTTTCAGTGGTTAGGTCCACTGCTGTTTGCCTTCTGCCAAGTTGTGCGGAACAGATGAAGCTTTCTTTCATTAAGAACAATAGTACTTTTGTAGTACAAAATGGTTTAGAAGCAACAAAAACACCAAAGATATGAAACGTGAGGATATATAAATATTTTTTATCCATAACTAGCCAAAAAGGGCAGAGCTGAGCCCTTCAGGACTTCTGCGCAGGATCAGAAAAACAGAACTAACCTAACTGACACTTATAGGGTATGACTTGATACTGATGGGACTCTGGCAGATGTTTTTCTCTAAAGAAGTAGCACCCGTTTTTCAGGCTCCAGAGTAGACCTGAACGATGAACTCCACTCCGTTTGCGTACTCTGTGCTCCACGGAGCACACGGTGTTCTGAAAATGTTTTTACTCAATTGTGCCCGCCAACGTGAAGGAAAATCAATCGTTAGACCAACTCCCTGAGAGATTTCTCAATGCGGGCGGTCGCGAATGGACGCAACTGCTTGTGTTGAGAAACCATCCGTTAGCGTTGAGAAAGCTGCTGCTCGAGTAGACAATCTACTTTAGCAGCAGACCGAAGCAGCGCCCTTCTTGCACTAGGCCTGGGGCCTTTCGCACAGATTTTCAAGCATGGGAAAAACTCCTGGTGCTAAAAATAAGAGTGAACGGTGTGTCCTAACGCACTACACCGCTTGCAGAACACCACGTAGCGTAGTGGAAGTTTTGGATCTCTTCAAACTCCGCCCAGGCCTACTCCAAAGGTGGTAGCCTAGCTTCCCATATTCTTGCTATTTTCTTGAATCCCTCAGTTATAAAATGGTTTGTGAAAGAGTTTTTTCTGTTTGCTAAGTCAATAGTACTCCCTTTTTTTTCTTATGGTTTGTTGTTATTTTTCAAGAAAAATATATTACATTTGTCTTCTAGCACCAATCACCCGATCCAGTATAAGACACCAGAATAGAACAACAGACTTGGCTCTAGTTGGGTGCAGCTTTGTGCCACTGGACCCAAGCTACACTAGACTATCGATCCCCAATCAGGGTGGAGCAAGTATTGGGTTGCTTGTGTTATGGTTCAAGGAGGGCCTGGCCTGGCAGTTAGGACTGGCCTATTCCTCCTGGAGCAGTGTCAAGAATGATTTGCATATGGATGTGTTCAAACTGAGGCGGCATGGTGGGCAAAAGATTGATGGGTTGGAATACTACCCCGAGCCAGTGGTTAGACTTATTGCGAGAATTCCTCCCATCGCCTTTTGTGTGTTTGAACAAATTAGTACCTTCATTTGTTCAAGGTTTCAGAAAAGCTTGCATTATTTTGTTCACTTTTCGACCTACCAGATATAAAATAGCTATTTGTCATAGCCATGAGTTGTCTGTTCTTACTGCACTGTCCCATGTATGACGGGAAAAAGTAATTATTGGCCCTGGTTAGGTAATTTCGGATTGAGTCAGTGACAAGAGTGTTTCTTTGTCAGGGTCCTTCAGAGTATTTTTTTGTGCAGACAATTACAGTATTAGCTGTCTAAATACCAGTCAGTGGTTTGGTAATTTTCTTTTGATTTTACTACTCTTGACCTGTGTGTCAAGCAATGCTTAATATGAGATGGTTGTTTCAACACTGTTTCTTATAGTGCGAACTGGACCGAAAAGGTATTGGAGTGCTTTTGATGCACTTGTACTTAACAGTCAACATCGGTGCTTCTAGGTCGAACTCGATCCAAAGGTATTGGAGCGCTTTTCATGAGTACCCGATAAGAACACATTCATTTTTTGGTAGGCACAGGGAGATTAAGTGATTTGCCCTGAATCACAGAATGTTGAGCCGATGCAGAGACTTGAACCTGGTTTCCCAGCTCCAAAGTCAGCAGCACTGTCCTTATACCAGATCCTCTCACCAATTGTAGGGTTTCATGGTAAGCAGTTAGTTCGCTTATAGGCAGTGCTAATAGGAACAATGGGCTGGTGCAAGCTGCCCCCTGACGAGAGCCCCGGTACTTTTTTTTTTTTTTTACAACTTAACTACTGGTGTTCACCAAACTTTGCTTTTGCTTCCATTTTCAGCAGTGAACGAGACTCTTTGTTATATGAATGAGGCATGAGTTCCTTTATTGGCATTTGGGATTAAAGGGAAGAAATTACGCTATGTTTTACACCCAATAGATACAAACGGGAAGACAAAGCGAAACTGGAGCTAATAATAATACTTTTTTTGTATTGCTTTCATTCCGCCTTCCACATTTTAGTACTTGCAACACACATTCGCAGAGCTGCTATTGCTTAATTAATCCCTGGTGTGCTAGGGCCAGTTCACAGGAGGTAAAGGATGAGAGCATCTCATAAATGCCCTTTTACAGCAGAGAAATCATATTATATATATATATATATATATATATATATATATATATATATATATATATATATATATATATATATATATATATATATATATTCACTGAAAAAAACATAGGTTTCACACACGTTATAGTTAGGAATTGGCATTTTAAAAACCTTTGAAATTCACTGAAAAAACCATAAGTTTCACACCAGTTATAGTTAGCTGGTCATTTTACTCATACAAAACCGTTGAAATTCCCCCGTTATAACTAGTTGTACTCACTATAACTCGCGCGCCCGCAATCCACTGCTGATGATGTCACATATTACATCATTCATGACATGGTCAGTGACATCACTGATGACATCTCAAATGACATCACTGATGACATCATCCATGTGACAATGAAATACATCTCATCACACACTAGTATAATATTTTTCACTCACTGTAAAATAGAAAGTGCCCTATTTCAAACCATTGACACACCAATATTATTTTCTAAACACCCACTCAGTGAATCATAGATATATACACATATCTAATCACTTACCTATAGATTCAGTGTTAAATGCAGTGAATAATTAACAGAACACTAACAAATATACTTATACGCCTATTTCAACATTACACACCAGCACACATTGTATTCACTTATAAAAACATCTTATTGACTTATGCAAAGAATGGATCATACTTACATTTACTCACCTACACACTTATACAAACACCACTTCATCTATTCATATAGATAGTGACACACACTTAGTGTGTTATAAAATGACTATTAGAAATATACAGTTATCCATACAGTGACTCGTACAATCACTAAGTCTTAGGCACACTTAATTAGATCTAACTGTAACATACACTGCTTTTTTTTTTCAAATTTAATGGAGATATACTATTGAGAGACATATTTCATCACCACCACACCCATAAACATATACACTCACTGAAACAAGTGTTATAACATGTAGTCTTAACCTCATTTACCTAGTGAATAAACTATTCACACATTTGTAGGCAATTACACTCCCCCCACCAAACCACATAGACATTCATTTACCCATACAAATACTCAGTTAAGAAACCAATAACAAATATAGTCTTTAATATACCAATTAAGTCAAAGCAATAAAAACTTTAACACAGTTAAATAACTACACATTATATAAAGTGAGACTCTACAAATTAGTCAAGGAAACAATCAATGACACTGTTACTAAATCCAACATTCACACATTTATATTTATATATCCACTCATTCTTCAATGCAAAGTAGTGTATTTATAATACATATTTAAATATCAAAGCAAACCACATTCACTGGATGTTGTCACCAGTGATGTGTATATATATATATATATATATATATATATATATATATATATATATATATATATATATATCAACACGAGCTGTCCTGTCGCAGAGGGAGCGCCCAAGAGTTGGTGCCAGAAACGAGACCAGGACAGGGTCTCGTATAAATTCCACACAAAAGAAAATATTTCGGCATTCCGTTTGGTGATTTCAATTCAATTTATTTCATACACTGTAACAGCCTACGGGTTTCAAACATAACGTTCCTTCTCACGGCAGTGTCATACAATTGTCCCTTTTCGCTTTCTGCATTTATACCTGTTTTTTCAGATGCATGCTGGGATGTGTAGTTTTCACAATCACGTGTGAAACTTAATTGGTTTCATGTTACGTTTAAACTGTGCCTATATCTTTATTAGCATTATCGTGATGTATTCGCGCGCTTGTTATTAATACATTCGATCACTGTTTAGTTGTGTGTTCGTCAAGATTTACGGGCTGGTGCCCCGAGCTTTCAATTACGCGCATATTCTCTTTTTATGTCTGATGTCATGAGTGATGTCACTGACCATGTCATGAGTGATGTAATATGTGACGTCATCAGCAGTGCATTGCACGCGCAAGTTATAGTGAGTCCAACTAACTATACCGTGGGAATTTCAATGGTTTTATGCGAGTAAAATTTCCACCTAACTATAACTGGTGTGAAACCTATGGTTTTTTCAGTGAATTTAATAGGTTTTTTAAATGCTAATTCCTAACTATAACTGGTGTGAAACCTATGGTTTTTTCAGTGAATATATATATATATATATATATATATATATATATATATATATATATATATATATATATATATATATATATATATATAATTTCTATGGCAAAATGAAACCCCTCATTTTGTTCCTTTTCAAATTAAATGTATTAAGTGTTACCACTTTATTCCAATCAAGATGACTTCCGGTGTGCCATACTTTTGTCATAAGTAAGACTGTTAGCGCTCTAGTTGTTCTTTAGAACACTCTGGGACATTCTGTCATTGGGCTATAGTTGGGCTACATCTGGCTGATATTTGGGCTACATTTGTTGTCTCTGGTGGCCATCTTTGGGCTACATTGGGCTACATTTGGGCTCTAGCATATATATAGCCCAATGTAGCCCAATATATATTTTTTCAAAGTTAATTTTCGTAAAAACCACTGGAGCATATATCTTGAGACATAGCAAAGGCACATCGGGGTACCAGTCCCTACAATTTTGCCAAGTTTGGTGGAAATCCATTCAGCCGTTCGGGCTAAAGGTGAGTCCAACCGCCCTATGGAAATTAACATGGGGAAAACACGTTTTGGGACCCCCTTTCATCTCGGCCCCCGCTTGACGGATCCCCCCGAAACTTTCAGGGAAGGAGCGGAGCGCAGCGAGGCAAAGTTAAGGAAAATTACAGGCAGATCCCTCATTCGGCGCCAAAGTTATTCCCAAAAGAATGTTGCGGATTTCCTATGGAAAACGATCCTAACTATAACTACCTACTGGCGACCGCCAGTAGGTAATATTAATATATATATAAATATATATATATATATATATAAAAAATATATATATATTTTTTTTTAAAGGGAGCCTATTCTTCTCATTTCAAACAACAAACACTGTGATGATGTAGGCAGAGGCATGAATGTTACTGATAAATAATTTTAGCATGATGTAATACCTTCACAATAGGAAGAAATGTCCTATAACAAAACTACAAAAGAAATTTCCTATGAATGGGACTTTGCGCACAGATGTGTTCATTTAAAATCCATTCTGTATGTTCCCGCATTCCTTCAGGCAGAAATGGGGGCCGACATTAAAGAAATACATAGTGAAAAAGACGTTCTCTAGCTTTAGAAGTACAAAATACATTCACCTCTCCAAACGGTGTGTAGAACTGCACTGTATTCACATCTTTATCCATGCCGGAAGCCTTCTGAGAACCCGCTACAGCCAAAACACTTCCACTACAGTTCCACTGAATACTCACTACATTCATGCAGGTGTCAATCAGAATGGGAGCTACAAAGAAAAGGCATAGAAGAAGGTTATAAACAACTAACTAATGCAAACAAAACACCATTGAAGTGAGCAGAATGCACACAAGCCAGTGTAAGAGCATTTTGAAATGCAACTTCACGGAGATTCATGGGTGGATTTTAGAGAAACGTTGGTAAAACTTTCTAGTAAAAAAGTGAATCAGTGTGCGAGGCAGATTGAGATGTACAAATAATAAAGTCACGATAACCTTGGGCTAGCATTGTACCAAAGTGAGGCGATCTGTTACACCACAATCATATATATAAAAGTTATGCAAGAGGTGACCAAAACAGATGATGCTAGAAAACATTTGTAAACAGTTGTATCCTACCCCAAAACCATACATTACATAAAAATCCACGTGGAGGATTTAACACATGCTAAAATACCAATATATGAAGTTTAGTTTTAGGCGCTCTCTGTAGGCACTTAGAGGTAAATAATGTAACCTTAACATTAAAGGAGTTAACAAGGTTGCTCCCTGGCCACCAAAGAACACAAGTTCCATTTCCAATTTTCTGTCAGGGGCAGGAGGATTGTGGCTGCTTACTCACATAGCTCACACCCTTCCTAAGCAGCTCTTCGTAGCAACTCAAACTAAAGTTGTTCCTCCGTGACATCTACTGCTGCAATATCTGCAGTATAATAGGTGAAACAAAAGACTCTACCGGCACACAACTTTACCTTCATTAAAAAGCTAAAACTATACCTGGCACCGAAAACGTGTCTGACAACTCTTACATCTTAGATGCCTAAGATATTCCTTAAACTCAATGGATGCAAAACAGAGCATCTCATCTTCAACACCAAATGCACCAACAATTGTCCCCTCAGCTCTAGCCACTCAAAGTAGGTCTGTTACGTATACACTGTTGTAGTTTAAAAAGACAAGTATTTATCATGAACTCCAGAGTTGCCTCCCATCTCCAGATTAGCTCTGTGGTCAGCACATCCCACCACGCATTACTGATGCCTATCCAGAGTCATCTATTTAGAATAATTGTAACTCTCCTCTTCCCTAGTCATTCTCCTCCCAGCTGTAATGAGGACCATCTGCAATTCAAGATTCAGTTATGCTAACTTAATGTATGTCGCTATGCTCAAATAATAAATAAATAAAAACACCCACTCATTTGAAACACTGTGGCAAAACTAGCATCAAGAAAGAAGCACTGGGACTCAATCTGTCCAATACTGAGATACCTACTGTGTCTTATCATCAGTACCTGCTTCTTTTCCAGGGTACCCTGCCTTCCTCACAAACACTGCCAAGGAAACTCCTCAATGCCAAAAAGTGATGCAATATAACAGCACGGTTGTACGGCTTTACAACGCGTGCTTTTACACCGCGTGCCGTTACAACGCATTTTTTTCAACGCAAGTCGTTACCACGACTTGCGTTGGAGGGGTGCGGACTTAGGAATGTTTTAATTTACTATTCTAACACCAGCCTACGTACAGTAGGGAAGGTGTTGGATAGTAAATTAAAAAATTCCTTGTCCTGCAGCGCCCTCCAGCGCAAGTCGTGGTAACGACTTGCGTTGAAGAAACCGCGGTGTAACGGCACGCGGTGTAACAGCCGCGTCGTAAAGGCTGTTTCCCTAACAGCACTTATCTGATAACTCATCTTTACATCACGCCAATTAGCTGCAGGGCGAAGGGATGCAGGTAATGTATGTTACAAGTATCTCGGCTATGAAACTAAACACTCTCTACAACCATGTGTAAGCAGCCTTAGAGAAAAGCTCAACATGTAGCTCTATTCACTCATCCATTTCACTTCTTCAGCCTATTTGCTAATCAGCTCATAGAGCTGCAATGCAAAAGTGTATTCCTTTATTATGCTCAAGAAGATGAGCTTCTTAAGAGAGAGGATAGGATTTATCTGGGCTGTCTACACCACAACACTGGTGTTCTATTATGGGATTTTACAACAAGTGTTATGCTCTCATACACACCATCTGAGATCCTACAGGAACGGTCTAGCTAGAAGGGGAGATCTTTTTTCAATTAGACAAAGTTTTACGTAATAAGTTACTCGCTTATCTCGGAAAAATGTCAGAAATTAGCCAATTTAAATTTGTCGAAAAACCATCGAAAAACCATGCTTTTCAATAAAGGATTGCCCGAGATGAACATCTCCTCTATCAGTACTTGTCTCTTGGTTCTTTTCCATTTTCTGTAGCTCAGGTGCTTTGACATTTAGGCCAAAGGCATGGCTTGCACAACATATAAATATATATGTGCACAGAAGAAAATTTAGATGATGTATTATCGTCAAGGCTCATACAAACACATGCCAATAAGCCATCTAAAAAAAATGTACCACAGAAAACACTCTTAGCATCTTATCCCCAAAGATTTTCTCTCTACGGAGCGCCATCCTCAGCATCTGGCGTTTTATTTTTTAACCTCATTATACTTTTGCTGCCCCCCAGTTATTTCTCTCTTCATGTGGTGCTCATATTCACGGACAATCAAGGACAGGCTCAATATTTTTGCAGTCGCTATCTTTAAAAGCTAGTGGAAACAATGCCATTTAACACCAGCTTTTATTGAACTCTTTTACGTTTTAAACTTAGATTTTATTTTTGAGAAAATGCAACCAAGTACAAGTAATAAAACAGGCTATCAGCTAACAACTAGAAGGATTACATGAAATATAACTTACGCAATAAGAAAGCCAGACATAATGAATCGAAAATAGTTGCATATAGAAATACTTGTTATAGGCCATATGAGAGAGAGGAAAGGAAAAAAGGAGGGGGAGGAGAGATAGGGCAGATAAAACCTTAATACTGAGATTAAATAAAATACATATGATGATAAAAAGGCTTAATAACTTTTTAACAATAACGAATAATAGAGGAAGAGAATTGCTGTAAAAACGAAAACATGGTATAACCTCAATTTAAATCGGAATTTTATTGAACTCTTAAATCACTGTTAAAACAGACATGAATAATTACATTCATTCTTTAGACTCCCTATAACTGTCAGACAAGTCAGTAATGTAATTTCTTCCCAAAGACCGCATGTTCCAGAGAATTAAATTAACTTAGTGCTGATAGAGCAACCATGCTCATGAAAATTATATAGATCAATGGTAGAACTAAGGGATGCTGTACCAACTCGGTAAGAAAAACACTGTTCTGTAGACCGTTTTTACTAAATGATCCCAAATTAAGCTTAGCATTGCATGGGCTAGCTCAAGCCGTAAGGATCAGGTGGACAATGAAGAGTGCACATTCTCAGAACATACTCTGTAATTGCACTCTTTCTTGGTGAAGCGTGGCCCTGCCATGCTGTGGGCCATAGATACTATGCAAGACTCTTTGAAATATATTGATATCAAATTAATGCACGGCAAAATTACATAGGGAGTTGGGTGGGATCTCAGAGATTTACTGCTGTGTCCCTGGTTCCTTCCCATATTAGTTGATAACAACTATTTCTGTCCAAAAAATGCAGGTGAACCAGAGGATGCACTTACTTTCATCATACTGGTGTCTCATTATCTGGCATCTTCCATTGTCAAAACAGATAGCAAGACAGGGACAATCTGGCTCAATGTAACCCTCTGTACCGGCATACCAATGCATTCCCGCAATGCTGAGGACTCCAGTCACATTCACCAGACAGCTCATGGTCACCGTGCCCTAAACACAAGAAATGAGACAATTACTTTAAAACTATTACAGCACTTCGGAATCTCAATAACAATATATGCATTTTAAGAACTAGAAATTGTCAAAGTAACAGTTTAAAAATAAAACATGCTATTTAAAGATTTACAAATCAAATTTACAAATCAGAAACAGAACAATGTCCCCACATCTCTTCCAGCCATGTCCCAAGCTATGCTTTTAGGTTCCTCCTACACTACAGCCTCAAACGGTCCAGGCCAGCTACTCTAAAGCTACTGTCCATTACTTCTCCCAGACTAAACATATATGGCATCAGATCCCTGCATATTCACGGCTCAACTGTATGAAACATTCTACTCTTTCCACTGAGGCTTCAGAAATACTTCTAAAAATGTAAGCAAAGTTCATAGACATACATTTTCATTTCATTCAGAACCCTTTTCTCAAAAATAAAAACTCTGCGATACCAAGGAAGGATGAAATTCCATGACTTTGTGGCTGTGACATCCCTGCCATTTTCCTTTGGCCCTAAATGAACTGCAGTGCTTTTGCTTCTGGGAACATTTTCTGGGCCCCCTGAGCCTGAGAGGCCCACACACTGCAAAATTGTACTCCTCATGTGAGGTCTGGAAAGGACGACCCTAAGAAAGTATCCCTATTGGTCCCCTTTACAAAAGCCCTGGCTTGGTGCAATTTATTTTTGTTTTGAGGTGCCTAATGCAGCCCATAGGCAAAAAGCTTCATGGTGTGTGCTGTAATACGTAGTGCCTTGGGACAGATGGGGGATCTTTTTCTTTATTTTTTTTGTTACATGTAATGCTTGTAAATCTTATTTCTGTGCACTGTCACCTGCCTGGTGACGTATTTCCGGGGGTGGAGGGGGCGGAACTGCTCACTTTGCCAGCATCTAGGCATACGCGGATGCACCTAAGGTGAGCCAAAGGCAAGCCCGTCTGCGCCTGTCTGTGCCTGGACGTAATCATACGCCAGCTATGCAACCGGTTTTGGAAAAAATATGCTTTCTTATTCCCGAGATGAACTTCTAGCCATCAGGCCAGCAAGGAACACCTGTGGCCTTCCCCCCTGCAGCCTTCCCTTGGGTCCATTCTGTTGTAGGAACTGTAGCTTTAATTCATGGGTGCCCATTTCATCTCTTCCCATCCATCCATCTGGTCCTCGTCAGGATATTACTGTTTAGTCTCAATTGCCGGTTGTTAGTTAAACACTATCTGGATGTGTACGTCTTGTTACGCGACAAATCCCCTCTTGTGCTTTTCTTGACAGAGACATGTTTGTCAGCAGATACGGTGGCAGTACCAGGCTTGGCACTCCCCCGGGCTATAATATCATCACCCTTAATCAGGAGACTAGAGGTGGCGGTGTGGCAGTTGTTTTTAAATCATGCTACACCTGTACCCTTGTTAAGGAAACCTTAATGGGTTGTGAGTGTGGATGGTTTGGGATTTCTTTTAATTCCAACTATACCATGTCTAGCATACTGGTATACCGCCCCACAGGCCCTTCGGAAGGAATGCAGGACTGCACTGGTTGACATAGTGGGCTCTCTGGTCATGAGGTACTTCAACTTGTCTGTCATTGGTGATTTAAATCTACATCTTGACAATCCCCATGACTCAGAAGCAGTCAACTTCTCAGCTGACCAAGCAGCCTGCCAGCTGCATCAATTAGTACATGGTTCCACCCACTCTGCTGGCCACCTACTTGAGCCAGTCTTTTCCAATCTTCCACGTCGTTATGTCTTAAACCCTATTCTGCTACGTAGGTCTGAACATCATCTGATTCCTATGATGCTTTCCGGTCGTGCCCTCTCGAACGTCACCACAGAAGCTTTCACTCCGTCGCCCCTGGCACAAACTAAATTTTGATCATCTCAGTACCATCCTCTCCTCGAGCATGCCTAACTGGCCGGAAGACACAGATGCCGCCAGTGAAGCACTATCGGATTGGCTATGGCATCCTCTGGATGACATGATCCCTGCCAAACAATCTTAGTGTCGGAGCACTAAATGCAATCCATGGTATAACAACAATCTTACCAATATGCGTAAAGCATGTAAGCGGATGGAGCGGGCATGGAGGCGAGACTTTGACTCCATCTTGAAGAGTTGCTATCAGTCAGCCATTAAGAAATACCATAGGGCTGCCCAGAAAGCACGGCAGCACATTTTGCTGATGAGATCAGAAACAGCCATAATCCTTCTAAGAGGATTTTTTCTTTTTTTTAAATCTAAAAAATGCTGGGGCACCTGCAACGTTTGCCATCAAGTCAGACGAACAATGTGAGGACCTTGCCACCTTCTTTATAAATCAGGTGGATAATATCTATAAGACCTTTCCTCAGGTTACTATGGGCTCTGACTTTGGGGATGTACCCCCTTCCGCCCACACACTGGCCACCTTCCCACCAATTACTGAGGATACACTACGTGTACTCTGCAGGAAGGTTAAATCTTGCTCCCTGGCTGACCTTATGAAGCCTGACCATTTTTGAGACGCTTCCTCTGCTTCTCACACCTCTGGGCTAAGTTATCAACATGTCCCTGTCTATGGCTAAGGTTCGTAGGCTATGGAAGCAGGATAGGGTAATACCGCTATTAAAGAAGCCCACCCTTGATCCAGCTAAACAGGAGAACGTTCGCCCTATCTCCCTGCTTTCTTGGGCCTCTAAGATCTCCGAAGCCTATATTAATTTCATCTTGTCAGGCTAGCTGGAGGATAATAACATACTGGACTCCTCCCAGTGCGGGTTTCGCCCGGGCCCTAGCATGGAGTCAGCCCTCTTAGCTGTGACCGAACATCTGAGAGCACCACTGGATGAAGGACGTACTTCGGCACTGATCCTATTGGATCTCAGTGCCGCATTTGATATGGTCTCTCACTAGATACTGATACGGAGGTTGAAGGAGGCTGGCATAGTGGACCTCGCCCTGGATTGGTTTATCTCCTTTCTTTCGGATAGGTCCTTCCAAGTGTTGGACCCCCTTTCACCTCCAGAATCCATTCTCAAACAGAGAGTGCCACAGGGCTCTGCGTTAAGTCCAACACTTTTCAACCTGTATGCTCAGCCCCTAGCTGCGGTAGCCAAGAGGAGTGGGCTGATTATAGTATCATATGCTGATGGTACACAATTAGTAGTCGCCCTCTCTGATGACTGTTTGAATGATGCTGCTAAATTCCAGAGCAGTCTTGCGGACGTCGCAGGGTGGATGACTGCCAACTGTCTCCAGCTCAATGCCAGTGATCCAGCTCCCCTAAAGAAAAACTGTCTCAACAATGCTACCCAACACCACAATACTTACCATTAATCATAAATCTCACAAGGCCCATAAACCAACGAGACAATTTTTGAGCAACTGAATCATGTGACCTAATTAATCAGAACCTATTTACAAATTTATATACATCTGCAGATTATCATTTCTTACCATGGTTTTTAAGCATATATCATTTTAATTAAGTCACTAAGGTAAATGGATCAACTGATGATAACTAGACATGAACATACAAGATCAGCTTGTTGTTTCAAAATCTAATTTTATTAATTTTATTCTTCAAAGTATGAGCATTTTCTTTATTAATTCATTATTTTATTAGTAAATAAGCAGCATTTAATTAAGGTAAATGAATCATTGAACTGACATCTTCAAAGCAAATCAGCATGTATGAGTTAAAGCAAAATAACAGTTTTCCATTCCCTAATTTTATTTCCCTAGCTAAATCTCACATCACCTAAAATGTAAAGTCATTAAAGCCTGTTATCCTTACGTGCGCAAAAAGTCCAACAGCACGTCACGCCCATCAGGAATCGGAAGGCGAGAAGCGCCCTCCTGTCAAAGGGGCCAAGTTTTATACCTTTCTGTCTAACTAATCTCACTAAAAAGTATATTCTTCCCTGCCATCCAGTGTCCTTATTGGCTGACTGATGTCAGCTCATATGATGTCATCACCTTTCTCCAAGCCTAGATCGGGCTTTTCTTAGAGTCCATTGTCTCTTTATTCTGAAGTCACGCAGCTTTCTTAAAATGATACTTTCATTTGAGCCACAGTACATGACTTTCTTGGCTTGGCAAACTTTGCCGCTTCCTGTCCTTGACTTAGTCTCACCAAGAGCACGTAAAACAATTTTCATTTGAGCTTGCAAATATTTTTAAACGTGATAAAAGTTTCCATGCAGGGCTCTTGCTCTCTCTGGACAGGACTTGACAACGCCATCTTTGCAGTTTACTCTTTTAGGCCTCACTCGAAAACTATTATTTAAACAAACACAAGACATCAATTAATTAGAGAATTGAGACCCATTCTGTTACCCACCCCCTTTGCTGATTATTAACCCATTAATTTATGTTACCTAACTGTGCACACAAAGCTGCGTTTCATATCAACCTTCTTCATTTAGGCCGCAGAATCCTCCACGAGCTTATGCCACATAAAGACGAAAAGACATTAACATAAGCACACAAATAAGCACATGCCATTAGTTAATCAGCCACATTTAATACTGATAAAAGACAATAGACAAGGTTAGTTTATTATTTTCAACACACTTGCAAATGCAACATAGAGCACATGAATTAGTCCCTCGTGTTTCTGATGTGTATGCATTTTTAAAACTAAGTTGATTAGTACTTTTCATTTCGTGCTTATTAATATTATTATTATTATTATCGTGGAGTAGTGTGGCTCACTGGTTAGAGGCGGCAGACCCAGGAGCAGAAGTCGGCCCGTGACCAGGGTTCAATTCCCGACGCGGCAGGGTCGTGGACTTGGGTCAGCGGACTCGATAATTCTCGCTTCGGTGCTTACTCTAATCAGGGGTTCCACTCGGCAACTCTGGGCATTAGCTTGCCTAATCTCCACAACGGCCCCACCAATTCCGGGGATGCCTGGCTCCACCTTGGGGACTCCCAGCAAGGGACCATCCCACAGGGGAAAGCCAGGACGGGTTCCCCAGAGTTATACAGCGCCGGGACGCCCCGTTGCTGGGGCAGCTGTGCGCTTTACAAGTATACTACATTTACATTTACAATACGGTTATAATATTATGGAAGTTTAACTTTGCGAGTCAGTACAAAATGTTATTCTGAACCTCGCTGCATCACCAGCAAGTCTGAGGTCTTGCTGGTTGGGAAAGATCTTGAGCTATGGAGTGATCAGTGGTGGCCCACCACTCTGGGCCTTGCTTCCGCCCCCAAACAGGTGGTGAAAAACCTTGGGGTCTGGGTAGATTCGGCCCTCAGCTATCAAACCCAGAATAAGAAGGTGGCGGCAGCATGTTTTGGTATTCTGCGTGGGCTTAAAACTTTGCTGGGTTTCTTTGACCCTTCCTTCCGACAGATGATTGTCCAGGCACCTGTGTTGCCGTGACTGGACTATGCCAGCTAACTCTACCAGGGGGCCAACAAGACGAAGATTCTGAGACTGCAGAGAGTTCAAAATGTAGCCGCCAGAACTCTTCTTGGCATGCCTAGATGCTGCCCCACCTCCACCGCCATTTTTCAGCTTCATTGGCTGCCAGTGGCGAAACGGGTTGAGTTCAAGTCCCTCTGCTTTGCGTTCAGAAACCTGAATTCCCCTGCACCTGTCATTTTAGCTAGCCTGCTTTCCACCTATATTCCTACTCGTCATCTTTGCTCAGCAAGTCAACACCTGGCAGTTGTCCCCCGGGTCAGGAAGGCTCGCTCCGGTGGGCGCTCTTTTCGTACACTGGCAGCTACACTGTGGGATTCCCTTTCTGTACACATCCGGAGTATGATTAACTTACTGACATTTCGGAAGGCACTGAAGACACATCTTTTCCCTTCTTTTTAGGGTTTGAAGTCCACGCCCTTCTGTCTGTCTCTGTGGCTCTTAATGACCCTCTGGCCTTTTTCTTTCATTCATCATGATGGGCTCCTTGTTGTCAGTGGCCTTTACTGCTTTTAGCGCCGTGACTCCCCTTTACTGGGGCAGCTGCGCGCTCTATAAGCCAACCTAACATAACATAACATAAATTGATGCGCAATCATCACTTTCACAACCCTTCTTGAGCATTAGAACGACCGACCTTAGCAAAGATTAAAAGGCTGCATGAACACTACTGCTGCACTTGTCTTTAGGTTTCTCCCTTACTGTTCGCAAAGATTTTTTAGAGTAAGAATGGAGTTTGTAAGATCGATGATGAGTGTTCCTCACAGGAAGGAAAACCATCCCCAGCTTCTTCTCCCAGTCAGCTGTGGGATGAAGAATCACAGAAAATTAGTTATTACAGAACGTCCCTGAGGAAGGAAAATGGTACATCCTGGTGGGTTGACTTTGACTGTTCAGCTTCGGAAATCAATAGTAGTGCTGGCCAGCACCAAATTGAATATCTCTTGAATCTTGCTTGGGGAAACATGTAAATTAAGCCGGCATATTGGTGCAATTTTGGGTTAGGTTTTATGTACAAAATTCACACAATTTAGCCACTTAATGTAATTCCAAGCCATTCGCAGTAAAAATGTATTGAAAAGTGTGCCATTTACAATAAAAATTGCACGTGAACCACAGAATGCGTATGGCTGTTGTTTGTGGTGAATTGTTTAAATGCACCCTTGCACCACAAATTGATGCAAGGACACATTTCATGCTAAAATAGTGCTCAAAATGGCCAATTTGCATTTTGGGTAATTTTGATGAAATTTTGTGTAATTATATGAAAGAAAATTGAGCAGGGAGAGTCGGAGACCAAGCTTGTTTATGCTCACCTTGCACGCTGTGGTACTGAAAATTTTGGACCTGTGTCATAAACATTGTTGTATCATGACGATTTTGGTATCAGCACACCGAGAATGACGAGTACACTACATACTCCAATTTTCGTCATATTTGGGCGGCGAAGTCACCATTAAATCGGGGACTCCGTCCTGAACCCGCGGGTTCCATTTATTATACGGCATCCATTTTGTGGTTGCTCTCACATAGGCCGATGACTAAGGCCAAAAACGAGTCTGAAGGACACGTACACCTTTGATGACTTCTCTGTGACCTGGGCAAGCTGACTCCACTGCCTGAAGCCAAACCTGTTCGGCCAGTTCCTTTCCCAGTGGCCGATCGAGATTAGTATCAAGGCACAGCATACCATAAACCTTTCATCGCACACAAACCACGCCTAATCTTACACGCACCTGTCTCTGTTTCTTACTTTATGACCTGCTTTACGAGGAGGAGGTGCCCGATTTTATTAGGGGTCCGTCGATATCTGATGAAAAATGTTGGGCCTTGCCGGGTAATTGATTGTGGGTTGGACAAACTGAAAATAAGCTTGTCATCATGATTCTGCTTTTTCTTTGTAGTGAAAATATGTGAATGGTCAACTGTAAAATAAGGAATGTTTGCCTAAAGCATAATATTTTGTATAAAAAGGGATGGCTGGCTTTGTAAGTGGAGCAGTCTCCTGAGAATATACACTGTGTTGTACTTCTAGGATACCTGTTACTGGCTGCAGCCAATAAATTCGATCTTTGACTTCACCAAGAAGACTCTGTGTTTCTGTAGTCTGGGACAGGAAGGACTCGAAGTCTTAGGGTGTTTTCCCTGGCACCGCTGGGTTCTTAAAAACCCAGTACTTCAACGCCCCTCAGCTTACCTTGTTCTGTGTGGAAGACCTCAGCCAGTCCACAAAAACCCGAGATGCTAAGAAGTGCTTGATGCCTGCTCTATCCATGACATTGGGAGCGACTGCAGAAGAAACAACCTCAGTGACAACAAATGTTGATGAAGATCGCTAAAGGGGACCAACCAGATCAACAGAGACAGAGGAAACTGCCTTAGAAATTGACTGGTGCAATATACAGGTGAAATGAGTTGTGATTATGCATCGTCAGCATACCCCTGACTGGAAAACTTTTATTAATTTTTTTGTTGATCTATTGATCTCCCAAGTGCATCAAGCATCGCCCATTTGGTTAGCCAGCTATTTAACAGATCCAAACACCACTCACGGTCAGTTATGAGCCCTGTGTGCTCTTGGCTTGGACCTTAGTGTGCTCCTCAACACCCAGCGGTAGGCTTACTTCCCTCAGCTAGTAAGCCTACACAACTAAACTCCGATAATCTGTCCCTTTTGCAGGTACCATTGACACTGTAGTTGCCACTGTGCCTTAGCCAATAATGAAGGTATGGGAACTAACTCTAGTAGGAAGATTACATCCTCTATTTACCTGCAGTGTTCATTCATGGTTCCGTGTCAGAAATGTAGTTTCTGGTTGGCTACGGTAAGCACCCAAGCCAGGCAGAGCCCTCCATTCTAGAAGACGTTCCTACAAGACAGAATCGTCACCAACGTCCACAACACCAAAGAACTCTTCTCCATCATCAAGGAATTTGCCAAACACAACAGCGAAACAATAGACAACCAAGACCTCCGCACAACTCCAGATCCCACCTTCAGCAAAGCCACCCAACAGACCCTGCTCACCTGGACCCAGCTCACGACAGAAGACACCCTAAAGACCATGAACAGTATTCACTCCGGAGCGCCCTCAGACCCCTGCCCACCCCACGTTTCACAGACCCACAGCAATCGCACCCGAACTATGCCAGACGATCAACAACTCCCTCGAAACCGCCACATTCCCAGATGACTGGAAACACGCCGAAGTCAACCCCCTCCTGAAGAAACCCTCTGCATCTTCCTGCTTCCATTTACAGCCAAGGTCATCGAAAAGGCCATCAACACCCAGCTAGCAAACTTCACTGAAGCCAGCAATGTCCTGGACATCTCCCAATCCCGATTCCGCAGCAACCACAGCAAGTTTGAAAGGCTACTTCTGTGGGTGGAAGAATAAGTGCTGCAGCCCACTAGTAGCATTTAATGTACAGGCCCTGAGTATATGGTATACCACTTTACAAGGGACTTACAAGTAAATCAAATATGCCAAACAGGTGTAAATCAATCATACCATGTTTAGGGGAGAGAACACATGCACTTTAGCATAGGTTAGCAGTAGTAAAGTGCCCAGTGTTCCAAAGCCAACAAAAAGAGGGTCATAAAAACGGGAGGAGGTAGGCAAAATGTGTGGGGATAACCCTGCAAAAAGGGCCAGGTCCAACAATGTCCTGTTTAGATACGGGTGCAGGTTTCATTGCAGTGTATAGTTATTTCTATCTGCTTTACCTCACTATTAGTTTCTATACAATAATCTGCCTGAGGCCACAAATCTATTGTATTCCCTTCAAATGGAAAGTTACTTCTGTATTTATGGTCACTGGCTTGCTACAAGAAGGAGCAGTTTGAACAGGGAACAATGCATCACAGGCTGTGCTTCTAGGAACTCAGCCGGATGGCACAGTATGCACAGCTGCACAAGGCCATCACTGTACACACAACTTACTACGGAACAGGCCCTGTCGCATTCAGCACAGCAGAAAGCACCGCAGATAATGCTTAGAAAAGCTGGCATGAGAAGCGTGGCTCAGTGGTTAGAGGCGGCAGACCCGGAAGCTGAGATTGGCCGTGGACCAGGGTTCGATTCCCCGCCTCGGCGGGACTCGGGCTCAAAAATTCCACGGACTTGACAATTCTCGCTCCGGTGCCTACTCGACTCACGGGGTCACACTCTGCGACTCTGGGCAATAGCTTGCTTAATCTCCACTACGGCCCCTCGCGGTGGGATGCCTGGCTTTCACCTTGTGGATACCCTGGCGGGGTATCTCACAGGGGAATACCAGGACGGGTTCCCTAAGCAAGCGCCTTGATGCCTTCGGGTGATACGTGCGCTATATAAGTCGCAATACATTTACATACATTTACATTTACATGCTACTTTTGTTCTGTGTTTTTTGTTAGTTAAGATTGGTAAACACCTCTACACAAGAGTGAAAATCACTGGCACGCCCAATTATTGTTTGTGATTAATACTTGAATTAAGTAGTTGTTTCTGAAGTAAATAACTACAATTGAATTGGCACAGATAAAGGTTTTAAAAATATACTTACAATAGAATTCCCTTGGTTGTCATAAATGTGTATTTCTCCATTTGCCATCCCAAAAAGCAAGATTTTACTATCTGGAGACCAGGCTACATGGCAGAGCTGAATACCTTTTAGCTCTTTTCCCCAAATTCGATTGCCTGTTGAAAACATTAACAACATCATGTGCATTAGTGAAAAAACTGGTAATGAATTATTAAAATATAAACAATTCAATGTAATTTACTACTTAGCCATTCAACAAAACCTGAAAAGTTGTATTTACATGGTGGCTTATGCGGATGTAGAGTCACAATATGGCTTAGGCGATACAAAAACAGGCTTCTGGATTTGAAAGTTATCATCAGCAGTGCTACACAACCCATTATGAAAGCCTTTACCATAGGCCTTTATTTTATGTGGGCATATATAACGGCATTGGTGTTCCAAGTCCTGGAATTGCAGACACTGCAGAATGGGTAAACTTGGGATGCAGATTTAACACAGCATTCTGAGTCAAACCTTGAGGGTGCCCTTAGAAATGTAAAGACAGCGAGAGAATTGGAGTTAATGCACCATATTTGCACTTTAATTTCCCATTTTGGACACGTTTTCACCTGGAAATTTCATCTGTGGTTGGCTGTGGAAAGGTCTGTCGGAAAACACTAGGAGGGCTACATTTCCACTGGATTTGTAATTCCGGATTTGGCCAGTGACTGTTACTATCTGAATTCAGAATTCTACAGAACTCAGAATCAGGGCCATGTGAGAGAAAATGAGGGCTTATTCACAAAGCACTTGCTTTAAAGTGTGAAGTTTGTTCCCATAGGAGTGATCCTCTATTTGGACAAATGTGTTAATGTGACTCACAAAGGATGCCAGCAATACTTAAGAAATGTTTGACAGTCAGATATTTGTCAAATATATGCATACAGACTTTCCATGTACAAATAATCTGCATGTAGAACTGCAGCACATGAAATGAGTTACTTACCTGTAACTCCAGTTCTCCAGCATTGGTATCTTTCATATATCCGCATGCTTGAATCATTCCTCGTCATCAGGCTGGGAATACCAGATATATTTTAAACAAAAGTAAACAATGTTAGTATGGCCATAGGCTTTAACAACAGTCTTTGTTTAGTAGCACATCATCCTAATTTGAAACAATCTGAACCTTATTTAGCCAATGAGATGGAAATGCTGAGCTCTCCCATTCCCGCCTAGAGGCTACCACAGTTCAGATTTCATAGCACAATTCGGAAAAGTACTTATGATAGAAGTGAACCTCTGACCAGGGAGGAGAAAGGGTTGCATGTGAATATATGAAAGATACCAACGCTAGAGAACTGGAGTTACAAGTAAGTAACTAATTTCTTTTCTAGCAAAGGATCTTTTATATATTCACATGCTTAAATGAAAATAAAAAGTAGTACATAACATTTGAATGAAGCGTGAAGCAGGCTTGCCCTATTGAAATAGGTTCTGTAGAACTCCTTGTCTCGCGGCAGAGTCCGCTACCGCATTCATAATGAGGCAGCAATGCTGGTGAAGGTATGCCAGCTTTTCACCTAGGCTGCTTAGCAAATGCCCTGATAAGAGGTTTCAGCATAGAGTGTCGCTGTTGAGGCCATGCTTCTGATAGAAGGTGCCGTCGACCCGCACTGCAGTGAACGTTTAGCTTCATAGTGGCAAAAAGTGAGACAGGCAGACAGCCAACGTATAATGCATTGCTTTGATAATGAGGAGCTCTTCCTGGATGGCTGAATGAGACAAATACTGAACGTAAGAATTTAAGTTCCTAGTTTTGACCATGTACTTATTACTCGTCAGTTCTGGATCCAGTCGTGTCTGGGCTCCCACCATGTTTAAGGTCTGTAGAGACAGTCGCAAACCTCGCTGAAGCTTCTGAAATATTGTGCTAAGTTAAGCGCTGCTTTGTATAAAACTGGTGATGTAGGTAGTGAGAACTGACTTATTTCCTATACCAATGCTAAAATATTTGTCTCAATTACAAGAGCAAGCCTCCAAAAGTGAAAAACAGTACAGGATCAGAAATGTAAAGAAGACCCTGAGGGGTGTGGAGAGACCGCATTGAAGGTATGGGTATTCAAATTTCTACTCCTCAACCTCATCACATTAAATCATGGAACCGCCCATGTTGGTAGAGACGGCATGGTATGTGCAGCAGAAACCCATTGGTATGCACCCATCTTTTCCGCCATAGCCCAGACCTATTGTCTGTTATGAAATGTTAGAAAATGAATTAAAGCCAGCTCCACTGGCTTTAACCCAATTTTGGGCCCCTTCTTCCAGATCCAGATGCCAAAATTTAATTTCTATGTCCTGATTATTGTGTATGTGTGTTCTCAGGATAGGTAGAAGCATACCCAGCGCCCATGTCAATGCCATTACAGTAGCTAAGCACCTACTCAGAGATTTTATCCTGGGTTCGGAGGACTGTACCAGACAAAGTGCCAGCAGTAGTACAGGCTTTTGCAAGGCGTTAGGAATAGGTCAGTATTTCCATTGTGCATATTACCCAGAGTCAGCTGTAAAAGTGGAAAGGAGCAATGGTAACCTTAATAATAAGATAGCTACAATATGCTCAAAGACCCAGTTTAAATGTCCTGATGCTCTGCCATTAGCGTTAACCATCCTTCAGAGTGATCTCCTCTCAAAAGACCAAACTGAACCCATATAAAACCCATATAAAATAGTCATGAGCCAACCCAAACTGGAGGGGGTTTGAGGACAGCAGTCCTCAAACCCCCTCCAGTTTCAACTGCTTAGTTGGATTTAAAGTTGGATGATGATGCAGTTCCACATTACAGAAAGCTTAGACAATGTCTCTACAGTTTTCACTCTCCGGGTCTAGCAACCTTACCAGAGTGTCCAAAAGGGGCCTGCCACGCCCATCAGCCCAGTGACTCAGTGTACACCAGAGGAAGACTGCACTGAGATCTTGCTGGTATGGACCCTATCAGATCCTGCTCCTCACCAACACACCTGTCAAATGCCATGATCTGGCGCATGCAACACACCTGTCAAATGCTATGATCTGGCGACATGAGTCCACTAAACGGATGTATGACGTTACAATGCATGCTTTTACATCGCATGCCTTTACAACGCGGTTTTTACATCGCATACCATTACAACGCATAGCGCTTTTGGGTGTTGGATAGTGAATAGTTTAATTTACTATTCCAACTCCAGTCCCCTTCGACACTAGGGAAGGTTATTGGATAGTAAATTAATCTAGTCCCTATCCTAGAGCGCCCCCCAGCGCAATGCGTTGTAATGGTTTGCGTTGTAATGAACGCGTTGTAATGGTAGTGCGTTGTAAAAGTTTCGTTGTAAGTGATGTTTCCCCCACTAAACCCACTGCAAATGAGCTACTTTCCATAGACATAGTGCTGTTTTTGCTAATGCTTCTGGACAGGTGCCTGGCCGGGAGCCCCTGCTGGAACTGTTCCTTCTGTGGACCCTTGGTGGGCCAAATTCTTTGTGTCACCTTCTCTGCCTGCTCCACAACATCCTTGTGACCCTGCCCCCTTCCAGATACCAGATTCTTCTGTGGGTCTGGCCTGCTATCTTTGCAGCTGTTCTGAGAATCTGGTTGTTAGTAGGATACAATCTTGCTGCAGAATAGGGAACTGTAGTGAACCTTTCTCTTGTTCGGAGCCTACAAGGGTGTTGATGTTGGAAAAGTACAGACAGACAATACATTCTTCCTCCATCTGGATTTGCACACACATGCCTGTTGATGTGGAGGATAGCATTCCTTTGATCAGAGTACCCATCAGTTATAATGACACCTGTCTTCACCTTTTATATTCTGGCCAAAAGCTGCTAACGTGTGCGAACATCTCCCCCACTCCTACCCAGGCCTTGAAAAGTTAAAAAATCGTATTAACTGGAACATGTCAGATGTGATTCTTCGTGTGATTAATCTTGCAATGATTGAGTAAAGATTTATTTGTGAGCACCTCTGTCGGACATGGTAAAATTTAATTTAACAGAAGAGAAAAAGTACTAATTTCTTCACAGGCTGTTGTTTTATAAATGCCACCAGCAAGAGGATCATGTCGATTTTAATTGTGGGTCATGGGCCTACCCTTGGTTGCCCTTCGATTTGTTATCCAGGATACATTGTTCCTCCAGAAGATACTTTGATGATCATATTTTAGAATGAAGGAGGAGTAGGCAGGAAATTTCAACCAGCACTAAATTCTTTTCTGCCCTAACTCCTATGTACAGATTGACGGAGAATTAAATAAGAAGAAATTAATAGATATTAGAAGATATTGCTAAATGTACCACTACTGTCACAACCCCCTCCTGCGCCCTCTCAGTCACAACCCCTTCCTGTGCCCCTTTTATAGTGGTCTAGCATGCAGGGCTCATGTTGTATTACCCCTGTGGCACATTATGGCACGCTAAGATACTATGACTGATGTTCCCTAAGACCCGTAATTATATTTCGCTTGAATCCCTGCAAGCATCCCCCAGAACTTGTGAACCAATAGATTATCTTGCACCTGCTGTTACTAGGGCCTTGGTGTGGTTTTCCATTGAATCCCTGCATGCTACCCTCATAATCCCATGAGCCAATGGAAAGCCTTCTCCCACTGTTACTGGGGCCTTGGTGTTGTTTTCCATTATGCACGTTAGAGCAAAAATAATACATTTGTTTCCAATTATTAGGTTACGGTCATCAAGTGGCACCTGCCCATTCTGCAAGATCAAAGCGAGTGTACTAACAACACGTGTTTTCTTCAAGGGTTTGTGATTCTTCCAGGTGACCATGTGTCTCACATGCCACACGTGATCTAGCTACACTCATTGGACCTTCGAGAGGGTATATGAACCACACACAACCCTGAGTCTTTGCTTGGCCTTGCACCCTATGGAACAAGCTTCACCCTTCCCACTCACCTGAAGAATCCGGCCAGGAACCGAAAAGCGCTCCAGTCTCCTTCAAGTCCATGTGAACCGTGGTTCCAGCTCCCTTGATGTCTTCCTCCTCTATCCCCCCGGACCCACGTGACTCCCCGAGTCAAATCCTCAAGATCTTCTACGAACTTCAGTCAAGTGGAAGAAGAAGAAAACAAGTTACTTAATGTAAATGTAATGTAAATGTGTTGGACTTGTAAAGCGCACAGCTGCCCGTAAGCGTCCCGGCGCTGGAGACCGCTGGGGAACCCGTCCTGGCTTTCCCTGTGAGATGGTCCCTTCTGGGTACCTCCAAGGTGAAACCAGGCATACCGGCATCTGTGGGGGGCCGTTGTAGAGATGAGGCAAGCTTAATGCCCAGAGTTGCCGAGTGTGATCCCTGGTTAGAGTAGGCACCGAGGCGAGAATTTTCGCTAACCCTGGTCCACGACCCTTACCCTTACCTGTAACTACAGTTATCCAGTTGGTTTCTTTCATAGATCCACATGCCTGAACGCCTTGGCGACGGGGAATGATTCAGGCATGTGAATCTATGAAAGATACCCCAATAATGGATAAGAAAACAAGTTACTTACCAGTAACTACAGTTATCAAGTATTGGTATCTTTCATAGATTCACATGCCTGAATCATTCCCCATCGCAGAGGCGGGGGGAATGATTCAGGCATGTGAATCTATGAAAGATACCCCAATACTGGAGAACAATAGTTAGTTACCTGTAATCTGTGGTTCTCCAGTATTGGTATCTTTCATAGATTCACATGCCTGAATCATTCCCCATCGTCGGAGTGGGAGTCCCACAGTTCATAAAAAAGCAATAATTATGCACATAATAGCCATAACATAGGTAACACAGAACCAGGAAGTAAACTAGCCAGAAACTACAAGGAAAAATACTTCCACATTTATGACTTGTCCAAGTCATTATATACAGTCCAAACTGCAGCCAATCAGGCGACAGCACCCTCCAGAATGTTCTCCTCAGAGGCTCAGGCTCTCAGATTTTCTCGCACAAGAGTGAACCAAAGTGAAAAGAGCATAAGCGAGCCTCTGAAGGGAGGTGGGTGGGTTGCATGTGAATCTATGAAAGATACCGATACTGGAGTACAAAGGATTACAGGTAAGTAACTATTGTTCTTCTCCAGTATTGGGGTATCTTTCATAGATTCATATGTCTGAATAAAAGTAGAAAGCAGTACATCCAGATAATGCTCGTAAAATTCTACTTGTAACATAACCATATGTACAAGAGACATTATGCAGTAACACACATAGAAGTTCCATGATTATATATATATAACTGATATGTATCTGAGAAATAGTAAAGAGGAGGAGGGAAGAACAGAGGCTCACCTTATTTAAAAAGATTACGGAGAACCGCTTGACCCACAGACAAATCTGCTTTACTGGCAGCTTCCAAACAGTAGTGCTTGGTAAAGGTGTGCCTGCTGGGCCATGTTGCAGCTCTGCAGATTTGATGACGAGGAACACCAGCAAAAAGAGCAGTAGAGGAGGAGATTGCTCTCGTAGAATGTGCTCTTGGAGTTGTTTGTAATGGTCTTCCTGCTTGCAGATGACAGAAACAAATTGCAGCAGAAATCCAACGAGCTATTGTTTGTTTGGATATTGGGTGTCCCTGGCGTATCCTTCCATAGGCCACAAATAGATGGTCAGATTTACGGATTGAAGAAATACGTTGTAACTAGAATTTGAGACATCTCTTGATGTCAATGGTACGCAAATTCCTTTCCGCAGGTGATCGAGGATTAGGAAAGAAAGTCTTTAAAATTATTGGTTCGTTTAGATGGAAGTCCGAAGGTACTTTAGGCATAAAACGTGGGTTAGTGCATAGCACTACCGAGTTTGAAGTGAATTGAAGGAAAGGCGGTTTAATAGTGAAGGCTTGAATGTCGCAGACCTTCCTCGTTGATGTTAAAGCTAACAGCAGAGACATTTTCCACGACATAAACTTCAAATCCGCTCTATGAATCGGTTCAAAAGGGTGTCGCATAAGTTGTGCAAGCACCACATTAAGATGCCAGGATGGAGGTGGACGGCAAATAGGAGGAAACATCCGAAACAATCCTTTGAAGAACTGTTGAATGATCCTAGCAGAGAAAAGAGAGTTGGAACCATCTTGTCGATATCTTGAAATAGCCGCTAAAAATACCTTCAGCGTAGAATGGGAAAGACCTGGTCTTGCCAATTGCAAAAAGAATGGAAGAATCTGCTCCGGTTTTGCATGGATTGGATGAATATTGGCAGTCTGACACCTCATGCAAAATCTTTTCCATTTAAGACTGTACGTCTTAATAGTAGAAGGTGCTCGAGCATTGGCGAAGACTTCCTTACAGTCTGCAGGAATGTTCAAATGAGCGAATTCAAGGTGCTCCGGTGCCAGGCCGCTAATCTCAGAGATGCAGGGTCTGGATGGCAGATCTGTCCGTTCTGGATGGACAGAAGGTTCGGTATTGGTTGAAACGGAATGGGATCGCATTCTGAGAGAAGGAGTTCGGTGAACCAGAACTAGCGAGGCCACCTGGGAGCAATGAGAATTAGGCGACAAGGTTCTCTCTTCATTTTCCGGAGAACCCTGGGAACCAACAGTATCGGAGGAAAGGCGTAAGCATAGATCTGATACCAATTCATCGAAAACGCATAGCCGTGTGACCCTTTGTGGGGAAGCGAACTTGCAAAGAATGGGCATTTGCGGTTCTGACTGGCGGCAAACAGGTCTAGATCGGGACGACCCCACTCCAGAAAAATTTGTTCCAACGTTGGTTGATGTAGCTCCTACTCCTGATTGGATACTGTTGATCTGCTGAGGGAATCCGCCAGGACATTGGCAACTCCTGGAACATGTATCGCTGACAAGCTGATCCTGTGTCGTATCGCCCAGTCCCACATTTGTTGGGCTTGTTGAGAGAGCAGGACAGACCCTGTTCGTTCAAGTAATGCATACTTGTTGTGTTGTCCGTCCGGATTAATACTGATGCACCCCGGATGATGGTGCGAAATTTTTTTAGGGCCAGGAAGATGGGCAGCAATTCTAGAAGGTTGATATGCCACATCCGTTGCTGGACGTTCCACTTGCCGCTGACCGTCAGCCCTTGTAAATGTGCTCCCCACCCCTGGAGGGATGCATTTGTGGTGATGGTGAAACTTGGAGCTTCCACTAGGAAAGCGCACCCTTTTCCCACGTTCCTTTTGCGAGTCCACCAGTGTAAGGCTTCTCGCATCCGGGGAATGATGCGAATGAGATCGTCGTAGGAACCTGAAACCTGCAACCATTGGTAGTGGAGCTCTTCTTGTAAGGGTCTCATTCTGAGACAGCAGTTGGGGACTAAAGGAATGCATGAAGAAATCATCCCCAGAAATGACTGTAGGAGAGTAGGGTCTGCAATCCTATGATCACCCAGATTTTTGCTTTTTGCTTCACTGGTTTACGACTTTTCCTGGCTGTGGGCCTGCTAATCAGACCCACAGCCTAGCTGTTATCTCTACTCCAAATTGTACCCAGGTACTGAATTGGCACTGGGCCCTCTCCAAGTCCCTGTACCCAGGGCTGAGGTGCACCCAGAAGTCTCCCAGGGGCTGCAGCATGTATTATGCCACCCCTGGGCTGACTAACTAAATCAGACACAACTGGCTGCTTGACAGCTGGGGCAAAGTGGTGTAATCACCCTTTGCTTTAGATATAGTATTCCTATATCTAAACCTAAATGGGCACACAGATCTCCTATCAGTCACTCCTATGGCAGGCCTTAACAATCCTGAAGGCAGAGTGCTTGGAATCGTGTGTAGCCGTTTCCATGATATCGCATACCATATACTCTTAAGTGCATTATAATCCTCGCGGTTATGTGCCAACTCTGGTATCGCTTTATCAAAACATGTCGAGTAAGGTGTCATACGAATTGGAATACTAACCCCTCGCCAATTCTGGCGACGGGGTTAGCATTCCACCCTTCTAGAGGGACACGACATGTATGTAACCTGTAACCCCGGTTAAAGTCAGACAGAGCCTTAGCTCCACAAAATGGATGCTGCCACCGAGACACAAGTCTGCCCTCCTGCTGCTGGGAGTCCTCCCAGCCCAGGAGGCAAGGACAAAGGGTTTTCCTGCCAGGGGCGGTGCCAGCACCGTCCCAGACAGGATTTTGTGTATCCTAGGTAGGCAGGGCTTTAGAGGAAGGTGACTGCAAGTGGCACCCCGGTGCTCACTGTGCATAGGCCGGCTTGAACCAGTTCCAGGGGCACTCCAGCCCCTGATCTGGGGAAAGCCCGCCAAAGGAGAGGGGTGTAACCACCCCCTCCTAGTCCCACCCATAGGGCAGGACTTAGTCGCGTGCCAGCCCCTTTTTGCAGGATAAAGGTAGGAACTGGCCCCCTTCCAAATTAGATCAATCTTTGAATCCTGAACCGACCTTCTACACGAAGAACCCAAGACTCTTCCCAAGATTTCTCCCTTGTGACTAAGGAGTAGTCACCCTGCAGCAGCAGGCACCAACCAAGTATCGCGGTTTGTTGCCAGTCTCTCCTCCGGATCAAGACTGCTCCAGCACGACGAGAACCGGCTTCCCTGGCACCTCAGACCTCAACCTACATCATCAGCCCAGCTGTGATCCGTGGGTGCGACGAGACCTCGAGGGACCGGCCATCTTCAGAACTGCACGACGCTTGTCCAGCACGACCACCGAGTGACCCTCGACTGAGTGCTTTGGGGTAAGAGAAGCCCCGACCCTGAGCACCTCCAGCACCGAAGTTCAGCTCCCCTGCATCCACGAGATCTGCGTGGGGCCCTTCTGCTTTTTGCTGCTCACCGCGTTGTCCAGGTCACTTGCCCGTTGGCTAGTGACCCTCTGACGACGAACTCTAACGACAAACACCGCTGGTCTGGTTGCTCCAGACTGGCCCTTGCTTCCCTCCTTCGGAGAAGTACCCTGGACCCTCCTGGTCCACTCAAGACGCCATTTTAGGTCCACCGCGTGGGCCTTGCCTTTGCCAAGACTTGTTGCCCAATCCTGGGTCCAGCGACGTCAACAGCAAGTACCTTCGTGGGACAGCTCGCACCTCCATCCTGGTCGCCGACAACGCCTCCTGGTCCAAGAGACTGCAGAGCCCAGCAGCGCCCACTCACCTGGCTGAGGTGACTTCGTCCGGTGCCATCCTGGTGCCCACCTAAATCACTGGCTAGTGATTCAGAACTTGGTCCCCTCTGCTTACAGGTTTCTTCTTCCCTGATCCAGGCTTGGATCACCACGAACTCCTTCACTGGCCGCCTGCCAGCAACTTCTTTCTTCAGGCTCCTGGATCTTCAACGAGGGTTTCCGACGCAACTTGAACCCTATGCAGCCGCAGCCCCTGGGCTAGGTAAACTGAGTACTCCGGTGCTCCAGCATAGTCCAACACCCTAAGTGTTCGGATCCACCCTTGTTTTCGACCCACCTAGTCGGGTTCGCCCGAGAACAGTAACTTTGCAAAGTGCTAGTATCCATAGACTTGTTCCCGCATTACGCGTGAGAGTTCCCACTCTGCACACGGCGTCCCTAGGCCTCCTGCTTCTAATCTAAGGGTTCAGCATTGTAGGCCTAGCGTTTCTACAGTCTAGAAAAGTATTACTTACCTGCTAGTAACTTCGCATTCCACTTCTTGTGTATATGGTTTTTCGTGCCCCTCGGGCATTTGTGTAAATTGTGCGACTTTCAGTAATTCTTTAAGAGTTTTGTTGTGTGCTTAGCTCCCTGTCTCATAAAGAGCCAGGGTAGTCCTGTTATAAATAAATACACTTTATTTTTTATAACAACTTGTGTGGTGTCCTTTCACTTGGTGTTCAAGGGGTAATGTGATGGTAAAACAGCTGGCTTAACACGCCCTCTAGAGTCTTAGCCTTAGACTGCTCGTATCCATGCTACTAGGATAGCTGGTCTATAAGGTTGACTTACAACCAATCATCAATAAGGGTTGTTTGGACTGATACAGAGTGCTCACTAGAATAGTGAACATTATATATCAGGCCAACTTCTCACAATGACTAACTGCCAGACTGAAACGCATCTTTTTCATTGCAACAGGTGGGCAAGTCTGAAAACGTTTTGTTGACTTTCGTTTGAGACAAATGCGTGTGTCAGTTGAGTGTCTAACAAGGCTCCCAAAAACGTCTTTCTTTGCCATGGGACGAGATGAGACTTGTCGAGATTGATGGAGAGGCCCAGACATTGGAAGAGGGACAAACATCTCTGAATGTGGGCGCTTGCGACTGTGAAAGAATTCGCCTTGATAAGGAAGCCGTCTAGATACAGAAAGGTTTGGATCCCCTCCAGACAAAGGTGTGCGGCCACAGGTGCTAGAACCTTGGTAAACACACGGGATGCAGAACGTAGTCCGAAAGGAAGGACTTTGAACTGGAGGTCCCTGCCAGCCACTTTGAACCGCAAGAATTTTCTGTGTCTGG
The DNA here is from genome assembly GCF_964261635.1 of Lissotriton helveticus. Classification (NCBI taxonomy): domain Eukaryota; kingdom Metazoa; phylum Chordata; class Amphibia; order Caudata; family Salamandridae; genus Lissotriton; species Lissotriton helveticus. Next base: position 297,398,772 of record NC_136067.1, on the reverse strand, counting down.
GTAGAATCGGTACATGGAAATACGCGTCCTGGAGGTCGAGGGTGGCCATGTGATCCCCCGCGGAAAGGAGTTGAAGGATTTCTTGAAGCGTTAACATTCGGAAGGATAACTTTTTAAAATATTTGTTGAGGGATCGAAGATCCAGAATGGGGCGCCATTCTTCTGATTTTTTCTTTATCAGGAAAAATCTTGAATAAAACCCTGTTCCTCTTTGCGATTGCAGGACTATTTCGATCGCTCCCTTTCGTAGCATCAAATTTATTTGGGAAAAAAGCTCCTTGAGATGAGCTGGAGGTGGGCTTTTGGGAGAAGAGTTTGGAGGAATCTTTATGAACTGTAGAACATGGCCTCTGGCCACAATGTCCAGGACCCACTTGTCTGATGTTATAGTGGACCAGTTTGAGTAAAATTGGGAGATTCTCCCTCCAACTTTTAAAGGGGTAGGGGGTAGAACAGGTGGGGGTTGTCACTGTTTTTTAGATGTGTCTCGTCCACGATAGGAGGGCTTTCTCTTATTCTGTGAATAGGAGGTATTTTGTTGTCCGTAAGAATGTTGGCGTTGGGACTGGTACCGTTGATTACTTTGATATGACCTTTGTTGGTTGTATCCTCCTCGACTCGAAAAAGATCCACGGCCTTTAGCGCCACGATAGGGCTGCTTCCGAAACTGGAGATTACCGAGAGATCTTCCTGTCTCGGATTCTTTCTTAATGGCCTGAGGGCCTCATCCACATGTTGGCCAAACAGGGATTCACCATCAAACGGCATATCAATTATCTTTGACTGAGCCTCCTGGCGAAAATATGTCAATTTTAGTCAGCCTTGCCGCCATAGTACTGCGGCACCTGCCAGTTGTCTAAATCCTGTAGATGCAACATCAACGGCCAAATCTGTGATTTCCGCAGAGATACGCTCTCCGTCTTGCAGGAATTTTAAGGCTTCTGATTTAGATGGTTCCGGCAACATGTTGATGTAGGGAGAGATGTCCGACCACATCTGTCTATCGTACCGGGCTAAAATGGCCAGTGAATTAGCAGCACGGACGGTTGTAGCTGCCATGGTGGAAACCTTTCTTCCAATAGCATCCAATCGTCTGCCATCCGGATCCGGAGAAGCTGTGACCGGAGAGGAGGGGTTTCTAGCTCGAGAGTGCTGCGGCCGTAGGCGTTGACCAAACCTGCAATTCTGTGCAAGCAGATAACTGTAGCGTCGACGAGTGAGCCGTCGACGGAGTCGTCGTCGATGGAGCAGGCATTAATGAGGTAACCGTCGACGAGGCAGTCTTCGACGACGAGGCAGTCTTCGACGACGAGGCGGCCTTCGACGAGATCTTCCTAATCTTCGTCGTAGAAGAGACGTCGACGGTAGATCTAATTTCCTTCGTCGACGAGATTGGCCTCACGGAGACGGAAACCAGTGTCGACGGCGATGATGCCGACGACATGATCATCTGGGGTCTCGGCAGCGAGAAGGTTGCAGTCGACGTTGTTGTAGCGTCGACGGTGAGTTTCGCCGACGAAGAAGTCGTCGTTGACGACGGGACCTTTTTCTGAGGTAAATCCTTCTCAGAAAGTCGTTTTGTAGCCAGAGACTTCGTAGTTTTTCTCGGGCGTAGTAGTCAGAGGCTTACTTTTAGAAGGTGGAGGAGCCTTTTTTGAGGTGGAAGGCAATTCAGCACCTTTAGAGGTTTGCTGTTTTCTCAACACCTTAGCCCCAGGAGAAGACAAATCCTTCTCAGCAAACCTCTTCCTAGAGGACATAGTTGAGCCCGAGGCAACACTCCCCACATCAGATAAGGGGTTGTCTTGATCCTTAATCTTCTCTAGCTACAGAAGTAGAAGTCCTTCTCTGTCTCTGAGAGTTTTTTTAGGGAAGGTCCTACAGATCTTGCAGTCTCCCACCTGGAGATCAGGATACAGGCAATAAATGCACTTCTTGTGGGGGTCCTCAGAAAACAGCCAGAGCTTCCCACAAGACTCACAAGGTCGAAGAGAGATATCAGATGAAGACATCCTGAAATGAAGAAAATCCCTGAAGGAATAGAAGAGTACTGAGCAGAGCTCAGGGATCCTCCCTTCACACGACGTGCAGTAGAAAATCTGAGCGCCTGAGCCTCTGAGGAGAACATTCTGGAGGGTGCGGTTGCCTGATTGGCTGCAGTTTGGACTGTATATAATGACTTGGACAAGTCATAAATAAGTTTTTTTCCTTGTAGTTTCTGGCTAGTTTACTTCCTGGTTCTATGTTACCTATGTTATAGTCCGACTACAAGGAATGATTCAGGCATGTGAATCTATGAAAGATACCCCAATACTGGAGAACTCGGCTACGTACTTGATGTCAGGTTAGTTCACACTAATCCTCCTATAGTAGTAAGCAGGTTCAAGCATCAGCTTCTTCAAACACTATAAACTTTTCCTACATGCCCTCTTGTTGTGATTTACTCCAGTGCTTCTTGTGTGTTTATTCTGTGGACCCTTTGGGGCTAGAACCTTGATTGTGCAAGGATTAAAGAATCTATGTTTCTCTGTAGTGCCAAGAGAAAGTATTTCAGAGTGGTCGGTATATGCATGAGCCTTGTACCCCAACCTGTGTTTATCCTTGGGAGTTCAAGTAACTCCAACCTGTGTTCCAGAGTTTATCCTTGGGGGTGCAAGTAACTCAAATCTGTGTTCCGACTTTATCCCTAGGAGTGACGCACTCTAATCTGTGATTTTGGTTATTCTGCTCTCATGCCGTGCTGCTGATGAAACCTGCAAGTGTATGCCACTGAAGGTAATTCATGATCATTCTATGTAGAGATCTGTTAGTGTACGGATTGTAACTGCCTCCTCTTGTTATTTACAGTGCATTGCATCATTGCAAAATCAGAGTTTCTGGTCCAGTGCACAGCTACCTCGCAACCGCAGAAGGTCTCAGAAGTGACAAATCCTGTTACGCAGTAATTCCAAAAAAGAGCAGTATTGGCTCCAACTTCATGTTTTTATGGAATTCTTGTTGTATTAAGTGTGGGTGTAGGGAGTCATAGTATATTTTAGAATGTAACTTGAATATGCACATGCTGGTTTGGTTTATGAATACGTATTTTATATATTTATATAAATGTATGTATTGTTCCTTTACAGCCCAGACGAAGACCCTTGTCGGAACAAAACACCTTGGCTGGGCTGCAGTTTTATGTTATGAAGAATAAGAAAATCTTTTTGGGAATATCATATCTTGGCTACTGCGTTATATTGGATCTAAAAGAAGAATTCATATGTTTAAATAATCTGAATGAATATGTGATTAAGTAAACTTTCAGTAAAAATATTGGTCTTCCTATGCACTTCCTTTTGCATATTGTTTTCCTGTTACGCAGTGTCTCACATCTGCTGAACAGATCCAATACCGCAAGTCTCTTTTCTCATTTTATCCCCCCCACCCCTTCCACCCAGGGGCCGTGTGTATCTAAGGAGTTTGGTCCCTTGATCTTGTGTGGCTCTGAGAGGGATAGGAGGGTCAGCATCGGCTCCAGTGTCACATCCGCGTGTGGGACCAAGTGAGTGCATGACAGCTACGGCTTTAGAATTAGTGACAGAGAAACTAGACGCCCATGCCAAAATACTAATTCGAAGTAGAATGGCATTAGATTATCTCTTAGTGGCTAAAGGTTGCATTGACGCTATTATAAGGTACTGAATGTTGCACCCATCTCCCCAACACTTCCTTAACCAGACATGAGGAGCTAGTAATAATGCATCATCCTCTGATTTGGCAAAAATAAGGGAACCACCCATACTTTTACGTGTGAAGTTTCCGAGGATGACGAGAAAAAGGACAATGAAAAGATAATAAAGGAAGACATGAGACTTTTTTTTATAGAGTTGTTATAAAAAAAGGTTTCCTTCGGCAACGTCAATGCTTTTGTTTTTATAGGTCTCCAAAACAATGTGTGTATCAATATATTTTATATTCAAATATGGATGTTGTTTCTTGATCTGAATTTAGCCTCAATTCTGTGTGCAAAGCTTCATGACTCTAGTAGGCTAGAGGCCATTTTATTCAAAGTAATCCATTTGCAAATTTCTGCAAATCATAACCTCTGACCAGTTAAAATGTCAATTATGTTTAGTTATTTGCTGAGCTGTTTGCTATTTTTGCATTAAACGCATGTTAGATTAGAGTGCTTCCCCATCTGTTGTGTTTTATTTTTCACACCTCTTTGAGAGGTAATACACTGAGGTTTTGTTGTCAGTCCTGAAACACAGTTCATTTTGGTAACCCTGGAAGGAATGAATGAAGGCCCAACCTAGGGCCAAAAAGCTCCAGGAATGTTATGTGGAGTTGGTTCTCTGCCATGGTCAACAAGCCGTGTGTCCAGGTCATGTATATGGGGCCCCCAAACATCCACTGACAGATCAGTTGTCATAATTATTAATTTTGTGAAAGGGTGGAACAAAACATCAGCTCTGAGGTTTGAAGGGAACCTCCAAAACAGCAGGGCCTGTTTGAGCCTTCTGGTGACTTACACAGTGTTGTTCCATGAACCAGTAACTTGCTTCCACTGGTGGTGTAGCTCCTGCTGAACGGGCCTTATCTGGAGCCTGCAAAAGGGAACCAGGCCAATTCAAGACAACATAAAACCTAATCGGGATTTCTATGTCCTGGCAGGCGATGCGTGCTGGGAGCAAAATGCCAATGCCAATGCCATAGCCTGTAGGTTTGTGTGTTTCCTCAGTGGGGTAAGCTTTTTCCCATCTAGTGTCCAGGATTGCTCCTGAGAACTGCAATCTTGATGTAGGATGGATGTAACATTTTTGGTATTCAGGGACAGTCCTAGTTCCTGAAATACCACCCACCACCCCCCCCCCGCCCACAACACAGTTTTGCAGGCATGTCAGTGTTTTAAATGTCTTGGGACATGAAAATATGCATTTTGAAGACCGAAGGAGGTGAGGTACTTCCCTTCCTGAAGCATCAGAAGAACATCTTGCAGGTTACCAAATGGAAGGATTGTTTCTTCAGGAATTTGTTCAACTTCCGAAGGGACATATTGGTCTCCACTGGCCTGATTCCTTCTTGACCAGAAAGAATGTTGAGTAAAATCCTTGTTCTCTGTGATTTCTTTGGATCTTCTCCATGGAGAACGAGAATAATCTCTTGCTGTAGTTTCTCTAAATGCAGATGATGTTCTATTTTGGCAGGTGGATTGGTGGTTTCTGTATAAACTCCAGAATGTGACCAAACTGCACTGTCAGAAGTAACCAATGATCTGTAGTGATTGCTTCCCAAGTGGGTGTAAAAGCAGATATTCTTCCCCCAATTTAAATTAGTGCAGGTGTTGAAAGTCAAGCTCTCTGATTATTGTGGGTGTGTGGCTGGCATAAACCCCTTTTTCTGGTGTTTTGCCATAGATGGGGGTGCTGATCTCTGTTTGAAGACTAGTCTTGATCTTTCCCAGAAAGTCTTGGAGGATAGTATGGGCTTCTTTGGCTTCCATTTTAAAGTTAACGCCTCTGTAAGCTTGGTATTTCAGTGAGCCACGAAAGGAACAGTCAACGGGAGGGTTATAATATAATAATCTTAGGGAATTTGTCCTTTCTGTGCCCATTTTGATATTTTGCAGGGACGTTTGTCCACATGTTTTCCAAATAAAGATAAAGATTGGCTATCAAAAAGTAGGCCTCAAATCCTTGCCTGGACCTCCAGGCAGAAGAAAGTTCACTAATGCACCCCTCCTTGTGTAGTATTGCTGCTCCTGAAAACTGATGGAAGCTGGGACTAGGAATATACATTGCTGCGTCAATAATAGTAGAGGTTAATTTTGCACCATCTTATACAATTAACTATCTTCTTCTTTTCAGTCACCTGGGATGAGCAGGGCAAGAAGCAAAATGTTGCGTCCCAGCATGGCTAGGACATTTGCGGCTTTGATGAAGATTGCAGGCAATCAAGCTCCACAACTTGTCAATGCGTCTGCTATCTCTGCATGGAAAAGCTGATGTCAGAGTGAAACCATTCTTTGACCTACATTAAAATTCTGGTGAGGTCAAATTTCTGGGTGATCTTTCCAGCAAACCGTGAACGCGGGGGGTGTCATCTGAAGGTGAATCAAGCTGTACTGGTGCTTTATCATATTCTCTAGGGAGAATGTATTCATCTAACTTATCATTATGTGCATGATTATCATCCTGTCCTTCTGCTGATCTGGTCTGAGTCAGAAGTGTATGTTTTCCCATGTCCCTAGTTGCAGGCGAGACAACTTGCTGGAGGGGGCAAGCAAGGTATCTCTAGTGGAAGAGGTAGGTGTTGTGGGGTTGGCACCCGAGGAGGAGTACGCAGTATCAGAGGAAGCTGCTGTGGAAGTAAACTTTGAAATGTGTCTAGCATCTGTTCATGACTGCCACCGGCACCTGCATCATCTGTGGACCACCTTAGGGATGTCATAGATAAGGTTGGTCATAGGTGCTAGAGCAGCTTGATGGCGATATTTGTCCTCACACTGATATTCCTTCTCATAAATCTCATCTTCAAAATCAGGTACATAGTGTATATCTAATTCAGCAGGGCTTTGGGCTCTGTGTGGCACTTCATCCTGGTCACTGTTAACATCTTCCAGGTCTGAATCCAGTATCTGCACCATGGGGTGAGTAGAAATCTTCAGAGAAGACTGTGGGAAAGTGGCTTTAATGTAATTCCCAACTAGGTGGTTACTGCTATCGACAGTGGGGCACTGCAGTTGACGGTGAATTCATCTTTGCCAACCACTGGGTGATCTACGGTGCAGACGGCTGATGGCATTTTCTTATCTGTCGGGACGGTGAGGTACCCTTCTATGGGACGTTTCTTATGGACGATGGAGCTGCAGCCATTGACTTCTTGATCGACAAGTCTGACTGGATATCAAAATAGCTGGATTTTTCATGCAATTCTTTGCACAGGACACCCTTAGCCTTTTTGTAATGCTTTTTCGGGCTGCTTCTGATGCTCGGAGATGGTGGTTGCAGATGCTCTAGGAACAAATTTCAGCTGAGGAAGCTCCACATGCTTCATTTTTAGCAACACCTTCATGGAAGTGCTTGGTGGGGCACTTTTTACTGAATGATCCCCAGAAGATGGGGTACTCTTTAAGTGTCTTTGATGGTAAACCTTTACATACAAGTTCATTTAAAATGTCTTCACACTGTCAAAGACAACAAATGAAAAATGACTTCTAATGTGTGTTTGGTTCTTGCTTGATATGATACCATATTTCTAGAGAATTATGTGTTTTAACTCATATAATGTGCTCTAACTCAAAATCTCGAGTCTAGAGCTAAAACAAACAGCACCAGCCTATCTTATTTACTTTAGCGGCTCCACTGGAAATAGGTAATGTTTTCATTCAAGCCCTACTGTAAATTTACTGACGAGGTAGTTAAGATTGGGAAGACAAATTTAAAATTCTAACATACTCCAGCTTCACCCTCTCCAATGTATGCATTTCCTGTGCATTTACATGAGTACATCTTGCTGTATGATGAGATTAGGACAATAGTGGGCCACGGCAAATGACCAGCATTAAACATATACTATATAAAGACTTTACTGGTTTGAGTACATTACCATCAACTGAGCCAACAATCACTGCACCATCTTCATACACAATACAGATCTTTTGTCCATCAGCATTCCAGCTCATACTTCGCACAACAGATTTGTTTCTGTTGTTGATCATTTCCTCATACCAAGAGCCTGCAGAGAATTATATTTGTGTTATTTCATTTTCATATCATTATTAACACTTGTCAACAGATATAAATAACAGTAAATAAAGGTAGAATATTGCTGCTGAAGAGAAATTTTCATACAATGAACTAAAGTTTCTAGATGTTTTAGGCTAGAAGAAAAGCTTAAATGTAATACTAGTCTGAAACATACAACTTTTCTTTGAAGGCATAAATACTTGACTAGGCTGCCAGTCTGCAGGATGCCAGACACCTTTAACATACACTATGGAGAAACATGGTTCCCATTCACATCATCATAAAGCACAAAGAACAAGGCACAATGGTTTGTAAATGTCATCAGAACCACAAGAAAGCATGTTGCCCCTTTATATATTTTTTTATATTACATGTTTGGTGTGGAGTGCAAAAATAAGATGGATTTAGGCCCAGATCTCTGTACTTGGGTGAATGTATGACATTGTTCTGCATTCTGTCCATCAACTGTTGTTTTTGCATTCTTTTGTTTGTATGCATTATTTCTGTTATGTTTGTATCTGTTATTTATACATTTCTATATGTCATCTTTGGTTTCAGCCCTGAGGAAGCTCCCAATGTGGGAGTGAAACGCGTTGGCTGATAACTTGATTGAAATGGTCGTAAATTTGAAATAATTTTCCAATAAAGAAGTGACGTTTTTCATATAACTCTGGCCTCCTGGACTTTGTGAGCTGTGCACCCCCAATTTAGTATAATAATTTCTTGATCTGGAGCACAGTTGCGCCATTCAACAGCTGGCGTAGGGGTTGATTGCATAGCGACTGGAAAATTTGGGAACTGGTGCGAGGTGCGGCATCGAGGGCCCGCTGTTGCTTCTAGTGCTTTGGTTTTACATCTCTGCAGAAATTTACATCAGTGGGGTCAGTAGACAGCACTCAAAGTGACATAGGAAAAAGGTCTGGTAACACTTTAGAATTATAAGATGGTACGCTGCCACCACCAGGGCATGGATAGTATTGCACTGCCTAATATGAGGACAGGTGAGGTGCACCTCTGAGGACCTTATATTTTCAAGGGCGGGACTAGGCTCTGTGCAAGTGCTAGATTAGCATGATACCAGAGCCAAAAGATCAGTCAGTTTCACTAGGAGTCGTGTACTCTGAACAGGGGTACACACCTGCCTTCTATGCAGGGGACATTCTTGTTCAAACACTCAAAGCTACAGCAAAAACAACTGAATGGATTTCTGCCAAACTTTGCATCAGTGTAGGACTCAGAAAGCATGCAGTCATTGGTTTGGAGTGAATCCATCCAGTGTTTTTTTTAGATATTTGAGTTACAAAGAGATTTCTATAGAGGGTGAACACATAGTCAGAAAAGTTTGCACCCTACAATTTCGGTCAATCACATTTAAATTTTTCAAGACTTGATTAGCTGATGAAGGACATCATACATCTTTTTCTCCCAACTTTAAAACCGCAATTTAGCTGAAAGAAAAATCCATAGAAAAAGGGATGCCCTCTGAGAGGTGCCCAACACCAGGAAAGTGCCAGTGGGCACTCAGAGACAGCCAAGGGCTAAAAAATCTGAAAAAATAATGCCAAGGACAAACTGATTTTGAATGACTTCACGATAACACAAGTATTACTGTATAACAGGCCCAATTTTTTTCAAATTCACAATTTTCTGAAAAATCCTGAATTCCAAAAATCAAGATTTTCCTCAGTAAAACAATTGTAACATAGAATATGGAAGGCAATAATAACATAGATTTTGAACCTTTCACTGTAGTAACATGTGTGTAAATGTAGGCTTATTAATATATTCATTACACTATATTTATTTTCAATAACACAGAGTAAATACATATGTATTTAGAAGAATGGCACAAAGAAAACGTAGCCCACACATCCATATGAATTTTACCTTTGTACAACATCCATACAATGATAAGCCCATTTTGATCACTTGTGGTCAGCTTCTGATAATGTTCATTCCAAGTCACCACCTGAACAGCACCTAAAAAAGAAGTGCATACATGTATAGAGAGCGGGCAGAAGGTTTAGCCCTAACTTTTAATGCTGCAATATATCCATAAGTTCATATTACCATACAATATGAGAATGCACAATAATTTCAGGTTATTGGTCAAATATTCACAAAGTAGTACTACTACAAAGTAGTAACTGGCATCTCGACCACTAAAGACCCACAAATTACATTACTGGATATATTGCAGGGTTAGGATGAATCCTGGGGAACCAGCATGTGTCAATTGTTATTACAGATATAGAGTGTGAAAGAGCAAGTGCCATTCTAGCGGACCATCATAAAGTATTTGACAGTGGGTTATTACATTTACTAATTTTAAAGATTCGAAAATTGTTTGTAACTTCTCCATCTGTAGACAGTAAATATTCTGAGAAGTATACCAGAAGACCTCATCAACTCAAATCTGAAATAACAGGGCGGTGGTGTTAATAAAAGGTTCCTGGGTAGATAGATAGTAGATAGACGAAGTGTCAGAGTCAACATAATAATGCTTAGCCAAAATATGATTAGCAACCCCAGAAATTAGCAAAATGTAGTAGAACGAGAAACATACCTCCATGCCCCTCAAGAGTCTGGTTCATTGACAGGTTGCTGGGTGCCGCGAGTCCCTTTAGTTTTAAATCATCTGAAAAGGAAAGATTGTTTTTAGCGTATCATTCTATCAAAAGGTGATGTAATGCAACACCGATTCAATATTAAACAGTGACCACACAGGAGGATAAAGTTCACGTACATCATTAATTTTCCAATAAATGGAGGACTTGATTTCACACCCTCACCTTATTTAACATGGGAAACAAAAATATACAATTCTCATCAATAAGCGTGAGGTCCAGATAACAAGATTAACATCGCCCTAGGAATACCCATTTACAGCCCAGCATCATATGTGCATTAAGTGGTAGACTAAAGCGTTATCCTTTTTTGCTGCCAAATGAGGCACAATAAGATTTCTCTAAAATATATATAATATTTTTTTCTTTTTTTTTTTAAAGCAACTGAATTTCACAAAATGTGAAGAATTAAGTATGTGTTGTTTTTGATGATGGTTGCAAATATTACATAATACCTGTCCTGAAGCCGAGGAAGCTGGCACACGATTGCACAGCCTATAGGCTGCTATCAATGTTAAATATCGACTACAAAATATAGAGTAAGATACTGGGGGCCAGGCTACAGCCCCTCATGCCCATAATGATACCCTCAGATCAAGCAGCATTCATACCGGGCCGAAGCACAGCCATAAACATCAGACGACCGCTGGATGTCTTAGATGCTGATGACTGTGCAAATGCAGCAGTGCGAATGTGTGTTTGCGGTGGACATAGAGAAAGCATTCAACAGCCTTGAATGGCATTACCTCTATGAAGCACTGATGCACATGGGGCTGGGCAGAAACGAACGTGCGTGGACGAGATTCCTCTATACGAACCCAACTGCCAGAGTGCACACAGGAAAACCATCTCTGGGAGCCAGGTGGTGGAGCGCGGAACGCTGCAGGGGTGCCCTTTGCCCCTCACTGCTGTTTGCGTTGCTTATGGAGCCTTTGCCAGCTATACGAGAACGGGTTGTGGTTAAAAGGGCTTAGATCGTCGGGGCTCTCAACACCGCAGTGTGTTATCTGCAGGTGACCTCCTGCTTTTCTTCCGCAATACTGAGTAAGATCTAAAAGGAGCCAGGAACATGCTGGAGAGCTTTGCCATACTGTCTGGCCTGAAGGTAAATTGGCAGAAGTCCAGGCTTTTCCTTACGGCACCAAATAGAGGTCAACCAGAAGATCTGGAACACCTCCAGTGGGAACCCTGCTCTCCAGCTTATCTAGGGGTGAAGATCTATCATGACCCCGATGACCTCTTAGGAGGCAACGCATGTCTAGTCATCTGTTCCCGCTGCTCTTCTGCAAATTTTCGGAAGACGCTGCCGCCTTCGGTGGCAGGCCTTGTTGCTATCCAGAAGTTGGTGGCCTTGTCGCATCTCCTCTACTTCTTTGGCACACTCCAGATCTGGATCCCACAAGCAATGTTTCAAAACCTGGATTCCCTGGGTACCACCATTATACGGGGCGTTAGCCACAGTCCAGCGCTCCAGGGTGACTGGGGGACGGTCAATTCATGATTTCGAGGTATACTCTTTAGTGTCTCAGTTAAACTGGCTGATCCAGTCGCTGGCGGCCAGGAAAAATCCGGACAGGATTGCAAGTCCATTTGCGCCAGTGACGTTAGACCTTACTAAGATGTTGCTAAGAGTGTGGCAGCCTATCACTGGAGATACTGGGTCGTTCTGGGTAATTTCTTGATGCTGGACTTGGTGTATGCAAAAACATATGCAGCAATATACCAACAGTTACCTCATGGTGGTTGCTGGTGAGGACTTGATGCCTGGACTGCTGTGGAAGCGAGAAGAGTGAGAGATCTCTTCAAGGATTCGAAACTGCTCCCATTTGAAGAGTTTAGAGCAAACTTTGATGTGTCAGAGTGCCATTCCCTCTTGCACAGAGTCCTCACTTCAGCGGTAAGGAAGCCCTGGGGTACTGGTTCATCTGAGCCACTTGAGCTTAGATGCTGCACAATATGTGGCCTTATCAGTGAGTATCATTAAGATGGTCTCATGTGTCTGTAAAGCAATACGAATTGACCTCCATCGCCCAATGGAGCACTTGAGGACGTATTGGGAGAAAGACTTGGGTGTTCTTATACCTGTCAAAGACTGGGGCACTATCATGGAAAGAACACCAAAAGTATCCAGTAAAGTGCGGTTTAAATTAATTAACTACTATATCCTGCACAGATCATGCCTTACTCCCGAGAGGATCAGGAGGTATTTTTAGGTGAATGAGGTAGCTTGCCCTAAGTGCAGGGACGGAGAAGTGCACATATTGCACATGTTTTGGGTGTGCCCCTCCCTGCGTACTTTTTGGGAGGAGATCGCGATCGAGCCCGTCATTGAGAGGGAGGTTCGCTGTTCCCCGGGCCATTGCCTGCTGGGGTGCTTTCCACATACAGCTAAAACCAAAGTTACTGGAAAATGTCCGGATCTAGCCTACGTACTAGTCAAGAGTGATATTGCCAGACGCTGGAAGTCACCAGAGGCCCCCTAATAACTTCATGGAGGAGTGAAATGGAAAAATGAGAGGCTAGATGTGTCATTTGCACATGTATTTATCAATGTATCTTGATTACAGAAGGCAGAAGCATCTATTAGGCTTCGTTGTTAACTAAAGTCGTGGTTTAGGCAAGACGTTGTTAAGATTTTTCGTTGTTCGACTTCGTTGTTCATGTAAGTCGTAATTTAAACTTCGTTGTTAAGGATGTTTCCCATTTGCACACAAGACAGCTAGTGCCTGGGAAGCACTGTTGAACGGTTTTGTCACTCCAGAATCCGAAACCCCCCCCATTGCGTCGCCTGCAAGATCGTAACAGCTGGAAAAAAGACAGGACTTTCTGGGCCCCCATTGATGGCCTGGTGAGCCTCCTGCTGCTTCTGCACACTGCCAAGCATGCCACTGAATACTAGGCCTATTAATCTACATTAGTCACCAGTGTACACAGATGTATTACCCTTATTACCAATTTTGAGATATTGTACGGACTCACTGGGGGTGGTTAAGGGGAGGAGGGACGGGAATGTTTGATACACTAAGGGGCAGATTACGATGCGTCACGGAAGGGTCTGACCGACGGTCGGAGCATTCCGAGCCACATGATAATGGGCTTCCCCGTTTACTTTCCGACCGCCTAATCAAGATATAGGAGGTCGGAAAGTAAACCTGCCTGTCGGAATTCGGCCAGTAATCTCAAGTGCTGGCCTTTCCGCCCTTGAGATTACAATGCATGGTTTCCGATATGGTTTCCATGCTGGCCTGTCCGACATGGAAACCATGTCAGAAAGCGTGTTTGGGGGCCCACAGCAGGTCCCCCTTTGGTGCATGGCCTCCGGTCGGAGGCAGAGGGGGCACCTATGGTGCCATCCTGTTGATCCCTGCACCTTGAGCTGCCTGCCACAGGTTGTAGGGATGAACTGCATCTCCCATAGTGAAATGTAGGAATGTGACAGAACAGTGTTTGGTCGCATCCTAATGAGGCGGTCAGGACCGATGACTGGGTGTCGGTCAGTCCCAGGACCGAGTCGGTGTCGGGCGGAAGAAATTCTGCCCGACATCGAAATCAGGCCCTAAGGGTCTAAATGTGCAATGCACTGTTGACGCTGTCATCACCTGAATGTGCCGACTGTATCACAGTAATATGATGCATGTTCAGAAAAACCCTAATAATGTTATCTTTTTTCAGGTCTCGTGCCTGCGTTGCAGTGCACAGCGCGAGACCTCTTGTTAGGGGGTTCTGAAAGCTGCTCACAGGCTCGTGCGTGTGAGCAGGCTTTCGCCTCCCGCCATTGGCTTTAGCTTGTTTTCTTAAATGTATTTAAACGGTACAGAATAGGACAAAGGCGGGCGCTTGTCCCACCTTTGTAACGCCCATTCCTGTCCTTGTCTAACCTTCGCCTCGCTGCCGTGCTCCCTCCCCCCGCTCCTCTGTGGTTCACGCGCACCACTGGTTTACAGAATGCAAGCTCCCTTAAAGCTAGTTACTTATGGCTTTGCATGGATAACATGAGAATTCAAGAGGCGTTTACTATTCAGTTAGAGGCTTCTTCGTCACAAGCTACTTGGTCAGGTTGCAGTTTGGTATGAGTGTTATCACATAGTATGTGTCTGCCACTGGAATTTGATTCTAAGTAAACAATATATATATGCGCCTCTATTTACTTTCACTTTCCTCTTTCTGCAGCCACTGTTCGCGTACTCTGCATTTGCACTTTAGTGGTCTTCGTTTAGATGTTTTTAATTCTCGCTGGCCAACAAGGATGGAGTTGTCACCCCTAAGTTATCCACACACTCACTCATTCATCCATCCATCCGTGCGCTGACTCACTCCTCCAAACATGAACTCGCTATTATATTCACGCCAACACAAACTTACTTACCAGATAAGAATCACTCTCACGTCGAAAATAGTCAGGCCTATTATTTTTGCCACTGCTTTTTTTTTTTAACTTTCATTGGAGAGAGGGCATTTCTTGTGTTTCTAAGGCAGGGGAGCTCGGCGGGGCCAGTTTTCTTTTGTAGCAAAGAAAATATTAACCCATGAATGACTCACAGGGAAGGTCTTATAAAAACTTCTTCCGCCCTCTGATCCCACACCGTGCAGTGCTCCGCTTGTCTGTGCCAAGGCTTGTTTCTGAGCTCTCGGGATCACTGCCACTGTCTCCTCTCTTGCTGCTCACACCCCACGGACCTTGTACCTAAGGTGAGTGCACACATTGCACGTGGCATTCTGTTTTTTTCTACTGTGCAACAAAGTGCGTTTCCTCTCCAACAGTCAATGCGCAGTAAGAGGCACAGCACAGCGCAGCACCCTTGGCTGCGCTCCAGCTTTGTATTTATTCCCATGTGGTTAGGTAGGGTGGCTTGTCGTAAATTTGAAGAAAGTGAAGGCACAGAGAGGAGGCTGCAGAGGCGGGGTCTGTTAGAGGGTCCAGGCCTGCCTGACCCCTCGAGTTCCTTTCTGCTAGTTATCCATGTACTTGACATGTAGGGTCATGTGTGTTTGGAAAAGATTTGACTGACGGTAACTCGTGAAGGTACTGCCACCTGGCTGATGCATGACTGACACTGCCCCAGGCCAACTAGCATCTAAGAAGCACCGATCTGATCAACGTGAGGCATGAGTGCCTCAGCATCACAGGAATCTGCCCCAGCTCCGCCTGCCCTTCAGAGGCACCCAAACTCTGCTGCAGGCACACAGGTCTCTGCAGGAGCACCGGTCTAACCTGTGACTGACTGCTTCACGACACGTCTAGATAAAGGCGAGTCGGCCATTTTACGGGAGCCATCAGCCACACGTGCCTTTAGGACCCCTTGCCTGACACGTCCACTGGCGCTTCACCACTGTGACCCACTCTTTCACGCTTCTCAGCGTCTAGATTAAAAGCTGGCAATGAATACAAACATCTGCAACTGCGCGCGCACCTGTGTTTAAAGTGCTTGCTGCTCAAAATGCACCCTGCAGTTGTTAAGAACCACCAGAATAGCAACCAGACGATACCATGAAGGCAGCCATGGTGGAGGTATTTACTGTTCACCAAACAGTGACACAGGCTTTACTTTAAACAGTGGAACATACAAATGATTCAAAGGGACTGGAAATACTCGGCGATTGTTACGAGGGCAGCCCCATAGTAGCTCAGAATTATTCAGTCCGCGATGGAAAATACGCTCTCACATTTATCTCGTAAACCTGTACTTGATACACTGAGGGATAACATTTGCAGGCCCTATGTGTCCTTAGTATCAACAAAGCCCTGAAATTAACAAAACAAGTATTTGCAATGCAATAGGTCTCGCATTATTAAAGTTTGAGCTATTGGCATTGCTAAATAATGCAACACCAATAGCTCAAACTTTATTAATGCGAGACCTATTGCATTGCAAATGCTTGTTTATTTAATGGTTGAGAATTTTACAATGGTATGTTGCTTATAAATGATTTGCTTTAAAGTCATGGTAAAAAAATTGTTATTCGATTTTCTGTTCTGTTGTTAGAGATTTTTTCGTACACTACAGCAGGTCTGTGCAAAATATTTTCAGGTTGCCACTGGGCTTTCAATAATTTCATTAAGATTGGGAAGCAGTATCTCTGTAGATTGCACTGTGTTCCCCTAAACACCCTAATGCCCATGAGTGCATTCTTCATGGTCATTTTACCAGTTGCACGCTCATGTCAGGTGTTACAAAGCCTAGTGCAAGCCCAGCATTATAACAACAACTATGAGGAAGATATACCCAGTTACTTACATTAAAATGGAGGAGGGTTTAAGCAGGGGAAATTAACAATAATTTTACTTTTGGTTTAAAAAATTAGGAGTCTCCTACTTAAATCAGCAGTATTAGATTAGTCAAACCTTCTCTGTGCAACACTTGAAGTTGGTTTCATTGATGAACCCCTTTCTCTTTCAGGTCAAAACCAGAGTTGGTCAAGGCAGTGGTATAGTAGTCTTTGGGTTCCATTTGGGTGTGGCAAAGTACACAGCATACATTAATTTTAAGCGGTTACCGATTTACCGATCGTTGCTTACCAATACAGCTGTATGGTACTCCTTATTGCTGGTTTTCTGTATAAATCCAAGGCCATATGTAACTGCTTCCTTCTTTAGTTTGACAGAAAAAGTAGTTCTCTTTATATAAACATGAATCCTTTCCTATGTCCTCTTTACTAAACTTTAACTTTTTCAAATGAATTTTTTTCTTTTTAGTGGGAATCTCCTCTACAATCAGACTGCAGTTCTTGTAATGAATTTAAGAATGCCAACCAAACATATATTTCAATGAGCATTCTACTTTTCATATTTCATAAACTCTAATGAAATAGCGCCTGAATGTCTCGTTCAATAATACAGTCAACAAAATGGTCTCATCCTTGACAGCAGTGTCCAACTCAACTGGTTACTTTCTTATTTTCTCAACTCCCAATGCTGGAGGAGGTTATTACCCTAAAACCCCTCTCTAAAGTATATTTTCCAAAAAGAAAGCTACAAGCCAGGGCGCTACTGTCTAAATAACATTTTGCAGCAAAAGCAGGTCAAACTTTCCAAAATTTTCAATACAAGGAAACATTTGTGGACCATATGTTAAAATTGGAAGATCTCGCAAGAGAAAAGACCAAATGCAGGCAATCCTAAAACACAACATAATAGTTTTTGAGAAAAATGTTGAAACCTCAACAACCACAGCACTTTATCTGTGTGGCACAAAACTTCTTCCTGAAATGTGTGACGTATACTTATTGGAAATCCCCCACAGAATTTAGATACAATGGGGAGTGGTACCGTGGTCCATTCTGGAGAAGCATAGTAGTCTTGAAATTCTGGATCATGCCCTGTTACTATCCCAGGTAAACTCAGTGGTTAGAGTTTCAGACCCAGCTCTTACATGACTTTGGCTTCCAAGTATATTGTTTAAAGTTTTGACTGTCTTGGTAGATTACCAAAACCAATTTTAGCAGTTTCAACGAGTTCAGAATTTAGCAGGGGGGGAGGGCATTTTAAGGAGAGAGATTTGGGGGCCCATTAGGATGGCGGGCGGATTGCCCCCGCCAGGCTGGCCGTAGCCACCACCAGCCTTGCGGGGGTAATCCGCCCGCCATCCGCACCTAATTTCCCCCCGCCATATTAGGATGGTGGGGGGGACCGCGGCGGACAGAAAGACCGTCCGCTGCTTTTCCGCCCCAGTCGCCTTGCGACCGGGGCGGAAAAGGTTTAATATGGTGGCGGTGTCTAATAGACACCACCAGCCATATTATGATGGGCTTGTTTAGGGCTTGAAGCTGCACCCGCCGCAATGTTAAAGATAGAGGATGTGACCGCCACCCTGGCGGTCACATCCTAATCTGCTCGGAGGGAACGCCACAGCCCCTGCGGACGTTCCCTCCTCCTCAGGGGTCGCGGACGGACTCAAGTCCGTCCGCGATCCTAATCGGCCCCTAAGTGCATGACATAAGAAGACAGGACATTTCTGTTCTGGATCCAAAGTCTTTGTTTATAATATGGGTTGGCAGATAAGTCGGTCAGTGCATGTTTCACACATCCTCTCTTGTCCTTTAGCAGGGGATTCACTGGCACAATAACGTGATAGGAATGTCATAAACATATCATTTAACATAATATCGTGATCCTGTACTTGAATGTTGAGTACAAAAATAAGGGAAAAAAATATTGTACACTAATATCATTCAAAAACATTGATTTCCTTCATAGAAAGTTTAAAGTGGTAAAAGTTATATATTTTAATATATGATTTGAATATAATTTACCTAAAATATATTCCACTAATATTTAATACTATATATAAATATATACCTAGATAAACACACACACTTGTTTATATTTATAAAAATAAATATACAAATAGTGTAATATAATTACAAAAATATTTCCTATGCATAATATAATTTTTTTATATTTTACATTTCTTAATATGGAAATATATATCTATCCTTATATATTTATACCAATACATTTGAAATATTATTATGCTTAATATAATCTAAAATTATTCTTAATTATAAACAGACTATATATCATACAAAACAAAACCATAAAAAATATAAAACAAATATTAAATATAAAGAATTTAAAACAATTAATGCTATAAACTATATTTAGCTATATTTATTAGGGTCTGAGACTATTAAATATAAAACAAATATTAAATATAAAGAATTTAAAACAATTAATCCTATAAACTATATTTAGCTATATTTATTAGGGTCTGAGACTATTAAATATACTATTCGCACTCGAGTTTATTCAACGGTAGGGAAAGCGTTGGACTTTAGAGGGGTAAAATCTACTATTCCCACTCCAGTCTGTGCAACAAAAGGGAAAGTACTGGATTTCAGAGGGGTGAAATTTACTATTCCAACTTCAGTCTATGCTACAGTAGGGAAAGCGTTATATTTTGGAAAGGTGAAATTTGCTATTCTCAATCCAAACAGCACATCTGTATGGGAATTATAAATTTACAAAGAGGTTAATTTTACTCTTCCTTCTGCAGTCTAAACAAAAGTAGGGAAAGTACTTCACTTCAAACAAATGACATATATAAGTAAGACCATGAATGTAGAATAAAATAGTAAATGCTTAAGACAAAAAGTATTAATTAACATATATATTACCTACTGGCGGTCGCCAGTAGGTAGTTATAGATAGGATCGTTTTCCATAGGAAATCCGCAACATTCTATTGGGAATAACTTTGGCGCCGAATGAGGGATCTGCCTGTCATTTTCCTTAACTTTGCCTCGCTGCGCTCCGCTCCTTCCCTGAAAGTTTCGGGGGGGATCCGTCAAGCGGGGGCCGAGATAAAAGGGGGGTCCCAAAACGTGTTTTCCCCATGTTAATTTCCATAGGGCGGTTGGACTCACTTTTAGCCCGAACGGCTGAATGGATTTTCACCAAACTTGGCAAAATTGTAGGGACTGGTACCCCGATGTGCCTTTGCTATGTCTGAAGATATATGCTCCAGTGGTTTTTACGAAAATTAACTTTGAAAAAATATATATTGGGCTACATTGGGCTATATATATGTTAGAGCCCAAATGTAGCCCAATGTCGCCCAATGTAGCCCAAAGATGGCCACCAGAGACAAAAAAAAACAAATGTAGCCCAAATATCAGCCAGATGTAGCCCAACTATAGCCCAATTACAGAATGTCCCAGAGTGTTCTAAAGAACAACTAGAACGCTAACAGTCTTACTTATGACAAAAGTATGGCACACCTGAAGTCATCTTGATTGGAATAAAGTGTTAACACTTAAAACATTTAATTTGCAAAGGAACAAAATGAGGGGGTTCATTTTGCCATAGAAATTATGATTAGTGCTGAAGAAAGAAAAATTAGGGCACATTTTGAGTGACTTCTCAAATCCTCTTATATTTCATTAAAATAATTCTGATATGCAGTCTCCCAAGATGGCCACCAGAGACAAAAGAGCCTAAATGTAGCCCAAATATCAGCCAGATGTAGCCCAACTATAACCCAATTACAGAATGTCCCAGAGTGTTCTAAAGAACAACTAGAACGCTAACAGTCTTACTTATGACAAAAGTATGGCACACCTGAAGTCAACTTGATTGGAATAAAGTGGTAACACTTAATACATTTAATTTGAAAAGGAACAAAATGAGGGGTTTCATTTTGCCATAGAAATTTTATATATATAAATATATATATATATATATATATATATATATATATATATATATATATATATATATATATATATATATATATATTCACTGAAAAAACCATAGGTTTCACACCAGTTATAGTTAGGAATTAGCATTTAAAAAACCTATTAAATTCACTGAAAAAACCATAGGTTTCACATCAGTTATAGTGAGGTGGAAATTTTACTCGCATAAAACCATTGAAATGCCCACGTTATAGCTAGTTGGACTCACTATAACTTGTGCGTGCAATGCACTGCTGATGACGTCACATATTACATCACTCATGACATGGTCAGTGACATCACTCATGACATCACTGATGACATCTCAAATGACATCACTGATGACATCATCCAGTGAATGTGTATCTTTCTGAAAAATAAATATTTTTTATATATGTATATCTAAAGGTTGATGGAAGAATAAATGGGTAAATAAATGTCTAAATGAATGTTTTTTTTGTGTAAAATTGATTGGTTAACTGACTTATTAAATGTATCTTAGTGAATACATATATTAGCGAGTAATGTTTAAATATTTAAATATCTGTATCTGTGTCTCACTTTGTGTATAAGTGGCTGCATGGGTTGGTGAGTAGCTACATGAGTGTATATATGGGTTATTAGTTGTTTTTTTGAGTATCAGTATCAGTGTCTGTATGGTTCGGTGGGGGATATTACTTAGAGCACAGATGCATGAATGAGTGACTCACTATTTGTATGTATTTTGAAGACAGCATGTGTGCAAGACTGTATGGGTGGATGATTGTGTGTATGGGTGGGTTAGTGAGTATGTGTTTTTATAATTGATTGTTTAAGAGAGTAAATATGTTTCCGTTTCTGTAGAAGTATGTGTAGTGGTGTGTATATAGCAGTATCATCAAGTAAATGGTTTTTTGATAGTTTATTTGCATGTGTGAATTTGTGCGTGAGTAACTATATGGATGTTAGTGTGTAACAGGATGTATAGGTGTATGAGTACATATGATGAGTAAGTACATGCATGAGTGACTATATAGAACTGTTGGTGAATGAGTGGATGTGTATGTAGATGTTGGAATTACCTAATAAGTTGTTGTAATTGGTATTGGTTTCTCCTTTTTTAAGAAAATGTTAGTTTCTATTTTTGTATGTGTGTGTCAAAGGTTATTTTATGCTGATAGGAGGTCTGCCACTTTGTCACAAGGATGTTGTCATCAGTGATGTAATTTGAGATGTCATCAGTGATGTCATGAGTGATGTCACTGACCATATCATGAGTGATGTAATATGTGACGTCATCAGCAGTGCATTGCACGCGCAAGTTCAACTAACTATAACGTGGGCATTTCAATGGTTTTATGCGAGTAAAATTTCCACCTAACTATAACTGGTGTGAAACCTATGGTTTTTTCTGTGAATATATATATATATATATTATATATATATATATAATATATATATATATATATATATATAAGAAATATTTAAAAATAATCAATTTAGATAAATACTATTCATTTAAATAATTTTAGTTAATAAATCATTGTAATTAAATGATTCATTAATTACACTTCAACCCTAAACTCCAACAAGCTTAGAAGGTTGCACCAAAAATATAATTTTAAAAATACATTAAAAATTGCTAATTATTACTTAACATCCCAACCTAGACCCCTACATATCCAGCAGCCTGCAACTAAAATATAAATAAAATAATTACATTTTCCATACTTTAAATATTTAAAATTCAATTAAATAATTAATTTACAAATACTAATTAATTATAAATTATTAAATAAATAACTTCCCACCCAATACCCCTACAAACCAAGCATACTGCAACTGAATTAGTGGTACAATAAATCAGTATTTCATATTTTACATAATTAAAAATTAATTACTTAATTATAAAACTAAAGTATATGTAAAATAAATACGTTTTCCCCAAATTATATGATTGAAATTAATTAAATAATTAACAAAATGTAATTAATTATAACTTAACCCCTTCGATGCTCATGAAGGAACGGTTCCGTCATGAGCGTCGGTTGAGCTGTGCTCATGACGGAACCGTTCCGTCATGAGCCCGTTGGCTCCTAAGAACCTTCAGCACAGGGCAGGAATCTGCGCCGCGCTGAAGGTGTTAATATACTTCCCACCCTAACCCTCTACAAACCCAACATCCCCTATCAACAATATAAATTATTATTAAAAAATTAAATAAAGAATTTTAATCATATAATTAGCAAGCTTTATATTTCTTTTAAATAATAACCTTACATAAACAAAATGTAACAAAATTAATACATCAACAATAACACATTCAAATAATTGACAAAATAATGGCCCCCATTACAATGGTGAGTGGTCCACCACCAACAGCCTGTCGGTGGCAGTCCGCCCACAATCTAGGGCATGGGTCTGACCGCTGCATTACAAGGCAGCCGGTCAGACAGCAGAGGGTGGGGGTAGGACCGATGCCAACGACAGGATCAAAAATCCCATTGGAACGGCGGCCGATTCCTAATCTCTAAAATGGAGGCGGTATCTGTGCAGGCACCGCTGCAGGGATTAGGATATCCCTTTCCGACTGCCTGTTCATGGCGGGCCCAATGCCATGAACAGGCAGACAGAACGTGACTTTGGGGCCGTCCCGCATGGGCCAATGCATAGTGGCCCGTGGTGCACATGTAGTTCCTCCCCACTCATCCATGCACAATGTTTCAGGCACCAGATGGTGCCCGACACACGGTGCATGTCTGGCGTCTGACACATGGTGTATGGATGTGCACAAATGCATTTTGTTAGTGCTGCTTGTGCTGCAGCCCTTTTCCTGGGCCGCAGCACAAGATGCACTAGAAAAAAGCATTTTACAACCGCCTGCATGGCGGTTGTATCCTACTAGGGCTTGCAGAACCACCGACCATTGTTGGACAGTTCCTGCTCCAAAAATATGGCGGTTGGAAGCTCGATCGACAACCATAATAATGAGACCCAATATTTTTTACCCCTATATTATTGAAAATGATATTAAAACATAAATATTATTGAACACGATATTACTTCCCTAAAAGAACAATATTCTTGCCAATGATATTTGAGCTTCACAATATTTATTTTCCAAAATGTCAGCCTCTCAATATTTTTAATCCTATACTTTTTCCAAACACCTTACCAGGGCTCTAAAACAATGTCATTTCTGCTAAGTAGTTCCTGTATTGTTGTTGACCATTTTGGCCACTCTTCCCAAAAAATGCTTATAACATGTGACTTGGAGCTTCATAACGATGAAATCATAGCGGAAATGGGACCGCCTTACATGGAGTCTGAGGTCCCACCCACCATATTACAATGCGACCGCCAGCACGGTGGTCGGAAACATAGCCTATACTATTGTGGCTTGTGCTGGCGGCCGGAAAAGGGCTGCAGCACAAGCAAAAACAGTACAGGGTATGTTTTACAGGGTATGTTTTCAAACATTCATGCCACATGTGACAGGGTGTATGTGGTGCCAGGAATACAGGGCATGGATGTTTGAGGAGGCACCACAGGAGGCCCAGTAGGCGTGGGTCCCTGCTAAGGGCCCCCCAAAAGTCCCTTTTCGACAGCCTTTCTATGGCGGTTGGACCATGGAAAGGCTGTTGGAAAGGGACATCATAATCCCTATGGCTTTGCCTGGGCAGAGAATAGAAAACCTTTTCCTAATTCTCTATTGCCCCTTTTGAAAGCATAGCTCTCACTTCTTTCCTGAGAAGAGCAAGATGTGGAGGATTTTTCTTTAGAGGTGGATGAGGAGGGGGAAATTTGGTGAACTCCAGGATGTGTCCAAATTTTATGATATCTAATACCCATTTGTCCTTGGTTATTTTCTTCCAATTGTGGAAATACTGTGAAATGTTTGGAATTTTGAACTGTAGTGGCGAATCTGGCGCAGGCACAACAGGATTGTCACTGCCTTCTGGCAGAATCCCTGCCCTGAGGTTGACATATCTTTCCTTGCTGTCTATAGGCAGCTGCTGGGGGATTTCTGTAATTTTGTTGTTGCTGTTGATAATTGTATCCATAACGACCCTGGTTACCTTGTTGCTGATACTTTTGGTAACCCCCACGAAAGGAGTAGGATCCTCTGCCCCTTGCTCCACGAAAGGGCATTTTACGATACTGTAAAGAACCCAACGATCTTGCAGTATCCGTGTCCTTCTTTATATCTTGTAAAGCGTCATCTATGTGCTTTCCAAACAGGAGGTCGCCATCAAAAGGCATATCAAGGATCTTAGTTTGGATTTCTGGGCGAAAATTCGTGGAATTAAGCCAGCCATGACGTCTTAACGTAGCTGCTCCGGCGAGTTGGCGAAAGCCAAGAGACGCTATATCCATAGAAATATCTATGATTTCAGAAGCCGATCTTTCTCCTTCCATAAGGATCTTCTTCACCTCTATCTTTTTGTCCTCAGGCAAATATTCCATACATGCCGACATCTCTGACCACAATTGACGGTCATACCTGCTCAAAATGGCCAGACAGTTTGTAGCTCGGACCGTAGCACCTGCCATGGTTGTAAAACGCGTCCCTATGTTATCCAGGCGTCTCCCATCTTTGTCAGGGGGAGCTGTTATAGGAATGGAAGGATTTCGAGATTTTCTTTGCGCTGACTGAGAAATCAAAGAGTCTGCTTTAGGGTGACCTGTAAGGCAGGCAGGAGCATCATCCGGCGCCTTGTACTTTTTGTCAATCTGTGGCAGAATTGCAGGAATAGAAAATGGAGTTTTCATGATCTTTACTCCCTCTTCCCATATGTGATCAATTATGGGAATAGAACGTATGAAACCCTCCTATGTCCTCCGGAGGAAAATCTGCAGCCGGTGGAATCGGTGAAGCTGGATCTGGGATCAAATATTCATCCCATTCATCAACGGTAGTGGGCCAATTAGGAATCTCTCCGTCCTCTGCTACCGTATTATCATCATCGTCTTGCAACAGCTGTGAAGGTAATGTCACCTGGGGCTCAGATATCGGTGTTGCAGGTGAAACAGTTTGCACCTCTACAGGAGGAGAAACTTGTTGCGGAGGCGGAGAAAAACGACTATTATAGACCTTAAGCATTGCCATAAGGTCTTGAAGCAAAGCCGCTGGCATTTGAACCATTGGTTCTTGATGAAAAACTTCTTGAGGCCCTCTCAACGACTCACATGGTTCATAGAACTCTTCCTCTTCATCCTCCTCTTGATACTTTATCCTGAGCTGTGAAGGGTCACGTGCTTGCCCATAAGGATCATCATCTTCAGATTCCTCTAGATAATGGCTGGGAGGCAAAGGTGAAATGTGGGACAAATCATGATAAAATTGCCTGTTAGACGACAATTTAGAACTCAGAAAAGGCGTAAACTGCAAAGGTGGGGGTCTTTTACGCCTTAGAGTAGCAGAAATATATGTTGAAGGTGACTCATATTCCGCTGAAATCGCTGCAACAGTTGGCATCGCCGACGTTGTAACCATGGTTGTCGTCGACGGAAAGGACAACGTTGAGGATGTGGTCGTCGACGTTATGGTTGAAGTCGTCGTCGACGGTAGACTCACCGACGAAGGAATAATGATCGTCGACGGTGAAATCATCGACAGCATCATCGTCGACGGTAGGCTCGTCGACGGCATCTTCGTCGTCGACGGTATCGTCGTCAACGGTGGGCTCGCCGTCGGGATCCTCGTCGACGTAGCAGGCGTCTCCGAGATGTGAACTATCGACGGCGTAGGGACTCTCGTCGACGGTGCCATCGACGAAGACTTCGTCAACGGTGTAATTTTCTTCAAAGCTAAAGATCCACTCACCTTTTGAGGGGATTTCCTCGTCGACGAAGATGATCTAGCTGTCGACGGAGTGCCATGAAGAGATTTAGAGGCAGTTTTCAAAGAAACCTTCACCTTATCTCTAGATTTCTCCTCAGAAGAGACTTTCTTTTTCTATTTTCGAGATGAGGACTGACCTGCTTCAGAAGATGAAGTTTTTAAGGTCTTACTCATCTTCTCAGGAGGATCTCCAGATCTATCTCTTTTCTTGGAGATGGGGGTGGACACTTGACTTCCTTCACCTTCAGAAACCCCTTCAGATGTTTTCAATTTCTCCAGCCAAACCAGCAGGCGTCCCTCACGATCCTTCAAAGTCTTTGCAGGAAAGGTTCTGCAAATCCTGCAGTCTTTAACTTTGTGTGCTGGGTAGAGGCAATAAATACACTCTTTATGAGGGTCTTCAAAGTGAAGTCTTTTCTTCCCACGGGAAGAACAAGCCAAAAATAAGCTCTTCTTAGAATCAGACATAATTTTCCCTCAGAAACACAGGCCAAAGGAAAAAACTGAGCAGAGCTCAGGGAGACTCCCTAACACACGAGGTGCGGTATAAAATCTGAGGGTTTGCCTCTCTGTGGGGATGGTTCTAGATGGTGCTGCTGCCTGATTGGCTGGTTTCCAAGTTTGGTTCTTTTTACAAAAAGACTGAGATAGGCTATTGTAGTGACTTTTACTTACACTATAGCCTATGGTATAATGTTATTATGACTATAATGTATATGTTTTATTGTACCGCGAGACTCCCACCTCGTCGGCGGGGATGATTCTAAGCATGTGAATCTATGAA
Source organism: Lissotriton helveticus (assembly GCF_964261635.1). Classification (NCBI taxonomy): domain Eukaryota; kingdom Metazoa; phylum Chordata; class Amphibia; order Caudata; family Salamandridae; genus Lissotriton; species Lissotriton helveticus. The sequence continues at coordinate 297,371,638 of NC_136067.1, read as the reverse complement.
AGATAAACCAATACTGGAAAAATTTACATTAGCAAGTGCAGCTATTTTTGCATGTAACTGGGATGTATGCCTAGAAATAACTTGAAATGGGTCCTGGGTATATTATTTGCAACGCTTCAAAAGCTGTGCACTTTTGGATTTGTTGATTTTTGTCTTCTTCTTTCATTTTTCAACTTTTGTACATTATTTGGTTTGATCCACCGGCTGTGTGAGATCGGGATCACAGGTAGTGCCCTTGATTTGTTTTACTGCTTTCTACGTGATAAGTAGTTCCAGGTCATCACTCCTCCATTCCACTCTCTGACACCCTGTGTGCTGTGGAGTCCTGCAGGGGTCTGCATTAAGTCCGAACTTATTCAACATCTACCTTCGTCCACTGGTCTTGTTGGCCAATACTCCCAATATACAGTTAGTATGTTACGAGGACGATACGCAATTGATCTTTTCTTGTACCAAAGACTCCAGCCCGGATATGATTACATTTCAGGAGGATCTGGTAGCCATAGCGGGCTGGATGGAGGCGAATTGCCTTTAGTTAAATTCATAGACAACAACAAGGGTTTGGCTTAAGCGCAGTAAGGCTACGCCAACTATATAATCAACAAAACAATTGCCAGTACTGCTCAGCTTGTTAAGACCTGTATCAAAATGAGCTACTGATCTCTCATTTCTATAGATCACTCTTTCAGTACAGAAAATCAATCTCAAAAAACTTTTTATTTTGTTTTTACCATTGGTTAGAATTCATTTTTGTATTGCAAGAAGACTTTCAATATTTGGCTTTGTCACTCAGTCCAGTAATGAAGGATATTTGGACTGAGTGACAAAGCCAAATATTGAAAGTCTTCTTGCAATACAAAAATGAATTCTAACCAATGGTAAAAACAAAATAAAAAGTTTTTTTAGATTGATTTTCTGGACTGAAGGAGTGGTCTATAGAAATGAGAGATCAGTAGCTTATTTTGATACAGGTCTTAACAAGCTGAGCAGTACTGGCAATTGTTTAGTTAAATTCAGCCAAAACTAAGATTCTCTTGCTTGGCAGAGACTCCTACCAGTGGGGCAACAACTGGTGGCAGCCAGTGGTGGGTCATCCTCCTACGCCCAAAGGCGTGGTAAAATACCTCGGCATACGACTGGATATTGTACTCTCGTTTGGGAAGCATGATAAGTCGAAGGCAGGGACCTGCTAAGGTATCTTGCGCAGACTTAAACCCATCTTGGGTCTGTTTGACCCTCATATGCGCCAGCTGGTTGTGCAAGCCACGATCCTGGCTAGGCTGGAATATTGTAATAGCCTTTAGTTTGGTGCTAACAAATCTGTGATTAACAGGCTCCAACGCACCGTAAAGGCGGCAGCTTGCATTTTATTTGCGCTGCCTAAATATAGCTTGTCTCAGGGGTGCAACGCGAACTCCAATGGCTTCCCGTGCAGCAAAGAGTCAGGTTCAAAGCACTCTGTGCTATTCATAAAGTTTTGACTGGCTCCGGCCCGGCGATTCTCAGAAACCTGGGCCACCATTATGTTTCCTACTGTGCCCTACGCTCTGCGGATTTACATCTGATGCAGGTGACTCATTTTCCATAGAGACAGAGCCGGGGACCGTTCTTTAAAGGTGTTAGCTCCTATTTTATGGACCTCAATGGCTCTTGTTATCAGGAACATTCCCTATCTCTTGGTGTTTAGAAAGGCAGTAAAGACATGGTTATTTCAGTAGTTTATCATCTCATTTCTTCTCTCTCCCTGGTCTTTAGTGCTGGGACGTCCCTTTGCTGGGACAGCAATGCGCTTTATAAATCACATAACATAACATTTATGTTTTCCTTCCTACTTGGGCTGCCAATTAATTATATCAGGCATTTAGCCGGTCTCTTGTCGCTAGCTAGGTTTATTTAAAAGGTCTTAGTTACCTTATAATTCTGCCTGCAATACTCATATCTAGATCCACCCTACCGCTTGTCTCATGCCAACTTTCAGCTTGCTCATCATCCTATGCTCTGCTTGCCTATGAAAAAGTCTTCAGCCTCCTTGCTTTCCATTATTCAGTATACATCTTACCACTCTGCCTAACTGCTTGTGCCCTTCTATCTCCTTTCATATGTACCCCAGTTTATTTACAGTTAGAATTCTGCCTGCTTTTAGCCAACTTATCTATCTGCATCTCACTGTAATATCCTTAGCCATCATTAATTAGTCATGTGACAATTAACCTTATTTGTAACCATCTGCTTCTTAGGAAGAGGTGTATGGATGTGTAGTCCAGATGCAGGAGGATTAGGATATTGACTCGATCAATGCTCTGGTCAACCTTTAGTAGAAGTGCTTTCTAAAGCAGGAATTGTTGACAATGTGTTTGGTTCTCTAGTCTAGACCCAGGCCCCCACTGACTTTTTACCTCGGAAGAGAGGAGATTAGCCACCAGCTCACCATCATACTCAACGCCATCTTTCTCGACAGCAATCTTTACAGACGCCTGGAAATACTCAGGGGTGAGACCCTTCCTCAAGAAACCATCTGCAGACCCCTGCTAGCTCCAGAACTACTGTCCCATCTCATTGCTCCTATTTCCTGCCTAAGTCCAGGAGAGGGCCATCAACATCCCACTTACCGACTACCTGAAAAGAAACAACCTGCTGGATCCCCCCAATCAGGTTTGAGAGCCAATCACAGCACTGAGACAGCCCTCATCACCTCATAAAATGACATCCGCATCCTACTTGACAGAGGAGAACCAGCCTCCCTAATTCTGTTCGAACATAGTGCAGCCTCCAACATCGTCTCCCACCACATACATCGACTGTGCCAGATCAGAATCACAGAAAGACAGATGGATGGCAAACTTTTTTACGGGTCCACCCAGAGAACCAGTCTCCCCCTTCACCTCACAACCCAGGCACACATCAAGGCTCATCATTCAGCCCAACCCTCTTCAACATCTACATGACACCATTCGCAGACATCGTCATACCTCACAACATCAAGACCATCTCCTACGATGATGATACCCAATCCATCCTCTCGCTCTCAGTGGACCCCACCATGACGAAGACAAGCTTCCACAACTGCCTGAAGCTCAACATGGACAAAACCGGAGTCCTGATCTTCGGCAGATACACAGCACTCTGGGACGACTCCTGGTGGCTATCGGACGCCCCTTTCTCCACCTCGCCGCCAGGCTCTGGAACACCCTACCCCTCAACCTCTGCACCTCAACCTCGTTGACCCACTTCAGGAAGGGATTCAAGACCTGGCTCTTAGACTAAGACCCATGCACAGCACCTGGATACCCTCTCGGTGATAAGCCATGCTATATCAGTACCACTTGATTGATTCATAGTGTGTTGGCTTTGGGAAGAAGCAAAACTGGAAGTCCAAAAGTATTCCCCAAATATTCACAGTTGAGCAACTGTGAGAGGTTGGTGGGAAACTTGTGAACTGAATGTCAGTGGAGCACCCAGAGTGCAGCCAACCAATAGGATCTCTGGCGTTGCCTGTGATGATGATGCTTTGCAATAGAGCCCAAAGGAAATGATATTAAAAAAAGAATTGACGGCAGGATACAATCATGTAAAAATCATGTGCCTTTAGAGGGAAAATGTGCCAGATACTGAAGTAATGAAGGACTTGATCCTGAATCGGATCTTCAGAGGAGTAGTGGGGGGAGAATATATTGTGTGATTGCCCTTCCCCATCTCATACACACACAGACAAAGTGAAGAGTGTGACACAGAGTGAAAGAGAGAAAAACAAAGAGGCAGTGAGCGGACTCTGGATGGTAAGTGGACTATCCTTCAGATGCTGAACTATATTTTGTTCCAGATTTCAATATAAAGTTCCAATCTGGAATCCTTTGTTACTCTGAATTGAGAACAGATGACAGAAATCCTCATGAGAGAACTTTCTTTAAACAATCAATATATAGCGTTGTAAGACAACATATTATTCTTACTAGAACAGGGCGGACCTGTTTAAAGGCAAAAATTGATAAACTGACATTTTTATCAACTTTGCTGTAAATCTGTTTACTCGCCTAAAGAAAATGAACATCGAATTATAAGATACGGTGTGCTTATAACTTTAGCTACCTGTTTGGGTTTCTAATTTTAACACTTTCAGCAGTCCATCCTCTCCACCACAGGCTATAAATCCTTGATCTTTGTTCCATGATACGCATCGGAGACGAACATTATTAGGGATTGCAATCTGCAACAAAAACAAGTATTTTAAAAATGGCATTTTAGAAACTGAATATTACATGTCTTCTTCATTTCATTATATCAATAACATATAGAATGCACTTGAGATCACTTTTTCAAAACTGGACTCAGTAAATCGTCTGATCTTCTAAGCTTATCTATTGACACTCAGGAATAATTTTGCACCATTGAGAAAACTAAGCCAAGAGACAGTTTTATAAAAAAAAACTCAATTAATCCATCAGCTATAAACACAAACTCTGGTGTACTTCAGGGGGTTGACACCAGTCAGCAGCTGATTTGATAATCTGCATGCTTGGGAAAGTGCACTTTTTAACTGGCTGGGAAACACAGGTTCTAAAAAGCACGATCCTTGTTTTTTAAAGCAAGAAATCAACTTGCCTTAATTATACACAATCTTGGATTTTGCATTTTAACCCAATACAGAATGCTACACTATGGGCCCGATTACGATGTCGGGCCGAAAGCCTCTGCCAGACCCCAACTCGGAATCAGGACCGACTGTTTTGCGGTCGGCGGTTCCAACTGCCGGATTACGATGCAACCGAACACTGTTCGGTCAGAGTCCCATTGTTCACTATGGAAGTTCGTGTTCCGCCTGACAACCGGCCATAACAAAGGCTCCTATGGGGAAATGGGATGTTTGCGGAAAACCGTGCACCCTGTCGCAGGCACCCCATGGTGCCTGACACACAGTGCAGGGCTTTACAGGGGGGTCCATTAGGTACCTCCTCGGCCACCAACCTTAGGCCGTGGAGTTAAGGTGGCCCTATTGCACAGAAAGTACTACCCCGTTTGTTGATCCGTGAGACCCGGATAACTTTAATCACTAAATCTGAGTCGATACTGGTGGAATGTCCCTACGTGAAGCTAGGATAGTTCATCGTAGGTGAGGAAGGAGGCAACTCCTTTTGTTTTATATTCCCTCACACACCCTAGTGGTGTCATGCTTCATCATCGGGAAACCATGACGCCTAAAAGTCAGGGTGGGTTCAACCATATCTCAGGGAGCGCTTAGAAGATTTTTTGGGCCAGAGAGGGATAAAGATTAAAACTCCTCTGTCAGATCCCGGTTTCCCTTTATTCTTGGATCTGGCAGGTATATTAAAAAGATAAAGGAATAGGGTCTTGTGGGATATTCTGGTCCTAAGACCCTACTGCAACATGTTTCAGTCCACTGGTGCCCCATGAAGGGTGCTGGACTTTCTTCAGGGCAAAACTGTGACCCCCTTGGAAGATTAGAGGTATGGGAATTACCCTACACTCGATTTAGTAAGCGCAGGTAGCTGCTCCTTATCTATATACATATGATATGTCGTCACCAGATCTGTAGAACCACACAAACAACAAAATAACCACCATGGTATCATGAACTCATTGTCTGCAGGATTGTGTATCATGCATTTGTGCCAGAATCCCCGTGAATAACCGTCCCGATGGTGACACAATCATGAACTATACTCCTCACTTGAGTGCGTGTTTCTGTTCAAAAAGCTGCTGGGCATAAAGAGTGAGCTACTTTTAAACTTCTACAAAAAATAAGGAAGCTGATCCGACACGGCCTCTTAATCAGAGACAAACCTAGATCACAGTGACAACCAAGAACAGAATTAACGGGATAGCAACATGCAAGCAACAACTGAGAAGCATGCAGTATCCGATTTCATGAATACCAACTATTTACTGCAGATGCATCTCTCCTACTGCCCTAACCTCAAGAGAGGTTTTTATACAGGGCATATCCTAAACTGATATATTTCAATGTGCTCTCAAATGTGATGGTAAAGGAAAAAGAAGGTACCGTGGAATAAGGTAATTGCTTTAGAGAAAACAAACTAGTAAGTGATGGAGGCAGGATTCATCCCAGGTTTCCTGGTTGCACAGTCCAGCCACTAGGTGGGTATCTCTTTATACTGTTTTACATCAAAGGTTAATGTTTTGCCTTCAAGTCTCTGTGGAGCTACAGAAGTACACAATATTTTATTTTTAGATCAGGCCTCAAGAAATGCAATAATCAGATGTTATGATGGCAAGCTATTTTTACTGCCTGATGGCCTGGTCTGGCAAGAGAGCTCGAGCTGTCAAAGAAGGGTGTTCTGTTCTTTTAGAAAGTTAATGAGCACTATAGATGCTTTTAAATCTTTTTATCTTGTCACATTTGCAGTGCGTTCAAAAACAGAGATCAAATGTCAGCTTATATCTTCTTTAAAACTGCTTCTTAAAACTGCAGCTTATTTTATACTGGAGATTGGTGTTTACGCAATCCTCCAACTTCGAAGTCAGAGAAAGAAAAGTAAATTGAACTGTCTGACAATTGTCCTGGGTACAGACAGTGTGAAATGAAAGGTTGTAGGATGTTAGTTTTTTCTAACACACAGTGTTTAAATAGTTTATAAATAAACTGTACAAATATTTCAAAATATTTTTCTGTAGTTAGAAATGCACATTTAACATTTTGAAGTGTAATCGAACCAAAGATAAATATGTTCAAAACAAATCAGAATACTTTACTTATTCAAGTGCAAATGATAAATGCTTGCCGAAACCCGATTCCCACACATCATTTGTAAGCTATATAGTTTTATAAGCAAAACTGCATATCAGTGGGAAAGATTGTGCCCATTTCAAATGAAATATGCTGGATGTAAATGACAATGTGCTATCACATCATGCTTTAGTAATATATTTATTGAAAGAGAACTTTTAAACATGAACTGAGAAACATTCCTGCCCCCACCCTAAAGACAGTGCTATTTGTGAAAAGAAAAAGAACAAATGATAGACGGAATGATGAACAAATCAAATATTCACCCCCAGTCACATCTGGGTTTAGTCCATCGTTTTTTTGCTCACCACACCACCCCAGTTTGGACCAAGCCAGATGCAAGTGAGTCTTGACCCTGCTCCCCATGGGAACGAACTGCCAGGCTAGATCCTCCTTGGACGGGAAACAAGTATCATGGGACCGGTATCAGGGTATCACTCCTCATCGGGCAGGCTTGCTTGCTATTTGTGAAATAAGAGGCAAATCAGAGGTCATGTGTAGCCTATATGTGGATTAGGTTTTTACATAGAGAAAAAAAAGGTTTAGTGTATAAAATCAAACAAAAACGTTTTTGTACAGCAGACATACTGAACTCATATTTGAAGTTGCTCTCATATGTGATAAAGAAGAAAAAGGCATCTCAGTGAGATAAAATATTTGCCTAGGATCACACAGTTTGAGACCAGTTTCTGGGTTGAGTGCATTACGTGTGGAGCAGATTATTCAAGTCACTATGCATGGAGGTCTGTGGTAAACCCATTTTATGATTTTTGGAGCCTGCTCACACAGACCCCCACAGAAGGGAAGTGTTTCTACAGGCAACAGTTCTCAAATCTGTTAGCATTTATTTCATTCTGTTTCCTTTAAACAGGACATAACTCTTGCTGTAAAAAAAGAATTGTGTACATCTGATGTTTAAACAGGGGGTGTTGTTGAGGCTCCTGGGGGCAGACCACTTTTGATGTGTTCCTTAAATTTAAATGAAGTAAATAAAAGAATTGCAGGGATATGTTTTGTGTGGATCCTTATATATAGATACTGTCATTTAGTATAGTTGGTAATGTGCTTTATTTTGAGACTTGCCAACTTGTGTAGATGTTTATAGATTTCATCCTACCTGCATATGTAGATGCTTAACATAATTTCTGAATTCCTGACTTTACTGTACACGCCTCACTAGTTGCCACTACAGTGTATCTCTTTTTTGTGAAACTCTCTGAAACATGATTATGAGTTTAGTTTTACCTTCTAAAAACTAAATAAATCAATAAAAAGTTGTCTGCTGGTTGTGATGCTTGAGAAACACACAGTGGGGCACAGCTCATTTTAGACTATCTATTCGACAACCAGAAACAGAAAGTTGCACATCTTTGCTGCAGTGTATCCATCTGCTAGTTCCAAGGGAGAGGTTTAAAATAATGATGAACTATGCTTTGTAGACAGACCTAATGCATTTTCTTGCATGGTCTCGCCTTAAAAATCATATCTTCTCTTACAAAAACCTCTGTCCAATCTTCTTTCCATCCCTCAACGAACTGTGTGTGATCTAAAGCATGCCTGTAGATCTTTGGCCAAGGTGCCAACTGAAGGCTACACCATATATAGCAATTGTTTTAGAGTTTTCAATCAAAGACCATAAAGTAAAAATGCAAGATGCTTTTTGGGTAGATAGCATTGGGATAATAGTTTAAGGCCTATAAACTCCTGCTTCGAGCAAGACCACTTGCAGAGGACAAGAACCTCTCTTCCTCAATCTGCCTACTTGCTGTCGTCAAGAAGAAATGTTGGGGTCACCATTGTGCTTCCTTTGAGTATAGGAGGTTACCTACATTTTTTATGGAATATGTCCCTGTTCGGTTCTTCCATAAACTCCTACATGTTTGGACGTGGTAGATATATCTATAGGTTTTCTAATTTCATGCATGTTCATGCCATACCTGTATAGCTATCTGCTTGATGCAGATTGCCACATATTATGAACTGACCAATTGGTTTCTTTCCCCAGTTATCTGTTTTAATTATATGCACTTGTTGCGGTCATTTTAGGCCAGTGGGAAAGAGGAGGTGTGAATCTCATTTGTGCTGGGCCTTAGCTTAAGAGCTTGCCATGGGGGCATCCTTCAGTTGGCCGTGGCCCAGGAAGGCCCTCATGTACCATTTTTGTCTGTCATTCCCATTACGGATATACCCTTAATAATACAAGGGAAAATGTAGGCATTACGAAGGCAATTTAGAAAATAAAATAAATTTAAAAACCAACCATAGAATAATTACATTAGTCTTTAGACTACAGACGCAACATGGACTAATTAATTGACCCCATCCCTGTGAATCATTTGAGAAGCCAAGAGTCTTATGCCATCTCTTTGTCCCGAGGCACCCTCACTTCTTTATTAACCTAAGCACCTGTTCATGTTTTGAGCACTTTATTCTACATGAATACTACTGTTTTCATTCGCTAAATCGTGTGAATAGATTGAATCTAAAGGAATTTTCTATGGAATTTTTCAATTTTATTTTATTTTCGAAATTACCTAAGTCACGCCAACAAATGTTTAAAGCGCATATATATTTCTGGTTAATGTACCAGCAAACGTCACAGGGGATTATATTTCGGTTTATTGGACCACCCATGGAGACCAGTTGCATCCATATATTCTTTAATCTCTACTTTTCTAAAATAAGTCTATGGTGAACCATTTTTGTTTTACTATATATACACATACATATACATACACACACACACGTCTGCATTCAAGCTAATATCCGAGCATTTGTTGAAATATCATTCACTCTAGCAGGCTACAGTCGTCCTGAGACATCAGTCACCTTAGGGGGGTTGTAGAACTCGGGGTCTCTAGTTGGCAGAGGTAGGTACCTTTGACCAAATAGGGACCCTTGCTTCTAGTCAGGGAAAGGGGAATACACTCCTGGATAACGCCTGCTCACCCCTTGGTAGCTTGGTATGAGCAGATAGGCTTATCTCAGAGGCAGTGTGTTAAGCATTTGTTAACACATACAGTAATGGGGGCGTGGCCTGGAGCCGTTGATGGTGGACGTGTAGCTTGCTAGCTCCGTCCTATGCCCTGAACAATAAGCTGATTATCCTGTCCTCCCCTGCCTACGACCCACTTGATCTCTGTACATATTGCCCCCGGGAGCAAGCGGAGTGAAGCGGTGCAACTTGCCCCCCCTGGAACCGCTCCTTGGGTGAATCCTGACGACGATGTCTGTTGCGGCCTGCGGATCAAGACGGAGCCCCGGCCTCAAGTGATTGGCCTGGCCGACATACCCCCCACCTCCTTCGCGGTCCGATCGGGACCCGGGACCGGACTTCCTGCGTTCTTCACGCTGGACCCGCGGATCGAGGTACTGAGTCCCCGCCACCACTGTGACCCCGCTGCCTCCCCTGCTTGGCCGCACTGCCACTACAACGCCGTCCCCCCACCAGCCCACGAAGTTCAGGGGACTCCGGCGTCCCGCCGGTGGAGGTGGGGTACGATAGAGGAGACAGCGCGTGCACTCCTTTACAAGCGCCGAGGGTCCGGCTTCGCTTCCCTCTGCTCAGATTGCCAGCGCCATATCGCGGGACGGCCGGTCCCTACCAATATCTTGGCGCCATTTTGTCACCACGTTGGGACCTGGTGTAGAACTCGGGACCTGGTAGGCTCGCCTTGCTGACCACGGAGCCGCCGTAAAGCGGTACGCATTACAGGCACGCGGACCACAGGTGCCGGGATCTGGAGTGGAGTAGTGCGCCACACGCTTTTGCGCCTATTTACAACGCTGCAGCCCTTTTCCACGCTCCCGCCAGCCACGGCACACTCACTCTGTGTTGGCCTGGATCTCATCGCCTCTCCCCCCTCGCCGCATCGGCGGTCCTGGGAGTATTCCTACAGGCGTGGGCACCAGTGGCGCACCGACCCACATTGCATCGCTACCTCGCCAGGATAGTCCGCGCTACCCATACCAGCCCAGGGATCTTCACTACATCCGCCCCTGCTCAGTGGACATTGGCCCATCCACGCCTACTGCATACCACTCGGAGGGACGGCGGCGGGCTGCTGCGTCCGCTACAACGCCACCCTGCTACCACGAACCATGGGCAGAACCAAGGGCAAATCACAGGGCCAGGGCACCCGAGCAGATGTGCAGTCTACGGGCTCTGAGGACCCACTGGCCTCCTCCAACATGGACATCATCCCGCCGACCGGCAAGGGCTCGCAAGACGCCAAGCTGGATCTGATCCTGAATGAAATACGCGCGACGCGCGAGGCGCTAGAATCGCGCATAGACAGTATGGCGACTGGCCTATCCCTACTTAAGGCTGACCACAACAAGTTGGCGGATCGAGTGGCGGAGCAGAAAATAGCGCTGGACGACCTGATACCGCAGCAGACGGAACATTCCACGAAATTAGAAAAAGTAGAGAAGCAGCTGAAACAACTGTGGGACAGGGTGGACGACGCGGAAGGACGGGCCCGCCGCAACAACGTCCGCATCCTTGGTATTCCGGAGAGAAGCGAGGGGAAGGATCCCACGCAATTTGTCGAGGATTGGCTAAGGAAGCTGGTGGGCCAGAGAGACCTCACCGCCCTCTACAGTGTGGAAAGGGCCCATAGGATGCCATCGCGGCCCCCGCAAGCTGGGCACCCCCTCGCCCCCTGATCGCTCGGCTCCTCCACTTCAGGGACTGTGACACTGTCCTGCGGGCAGCAAGAGAGGAAGCGCCAATACGCTTTGAGGACAAGACTATATCGGTCTACCCCGATTTCACGCCCACTGTGCAGCGGGCCAGGTCCAACTTCATGGGGGTGAAACGTAAACTGCGGGACAGAAACATGAAATATGCACTTTTATTCCCTGCCCGGCTTAAAATCCTGCATGACAACAGGTCCCATTTTTTCGACTCACCCGAGGAAGCGGCAGAATGGATGGAGATCACCCTGACCCCGCCGGAGTCGCGGGACCCGTCCGTAGGCCACCACAGTGACACCCGCAGAGGCTCGGCAGACCGACGGAGCGACGCTCACAGCCCCAGACGTCATCCACCACACAGAGCTCCGGCGACGACGCATCCCTCTGGACACCGGGTGACAGACCGCACGTCATCATCCCCGCATCATCGCCTAACTGAGGAGGCGCTGGCCGCCCACGACGCGGAAGTAGCCGGAGACAGAATCTCCGTCACCACCGACACCCACACTGAGGTGTCTGGTTCGGTTACCAGCTTACAGCTCTTCCCGAAGATCACGGCCCAGATGGCGGAGGAGTTCTGAACCACGATACGATTGATCCTCACCGGGTGGTAACGTATAACTAATCCCCTCCTTCACATATGGTGGGTTGTGTGTGCAGGGGCCCATTGTATTGTGGGCTACCGTGCCCACTCAGACAGTTCAGGGCCGACTGGCGGAGGCCTACCACCCCCGGTATGCACAAGAACTTGACTGACTTGTGCCCACGTTGGGCACCATGGTTTGGCTCCTGGGTACGTTGGCTCAGGGACCTTTTTGTTCAGGGGTTACTTGTTTGCGAGACACTCTCACCTTTTAGCACAGCAGGACATGTGGGGTCACCCAGTTGCATCACATTGTCGAGCCGCACAGTTGGAAATGGGACCTCTTAATAACTATCAATTGTGCACCTGGAATGTGCGTGGCATGGGATCTGTGCATAAACGACATAGAATCCTTGCACAGCTCAACAGAAGGGGGACGCAGATTGCTTGCTTGCAAGAGACACATTTGAACACTGCGGAAGCGGTGAAGCTGCGCAAGAAATGGAGAGGGCAGCTCTTTGCGACCTCATACTCTGCATTCTCTAGGGGGGCGGCAATTTGGCTTCGTGGCTCTCTTCCCTTTCAGCTGCAAGAGCAACGTATTGATCAAGAGGGTCGCTATGTGTTCATACGGGGTCTGTTGGACGGGGAGGCGGTAGTACTTGGCTGTGTGTACTCACCTAACACGAATCAGTCGGAATTTTTGTCCAATGTAAACGGGGTGCTTGCAGATTGGGCCGACCATCGATGGATCATCGGGGGTGATTTTAATGCTGTGCTTGATGTTATGTTAGATAGATCACACCCCCCCTTACAGACAACCGAGAGCAGAAAACAGGCTGATGCGCTTGCAAGTTGGGCCGAGGGCTGGGATATGGCAGATGTGTGGCGCAGCATACACCCTCTAGATAGGGAATACACTTTTTTCTCCCCTCCCCACCGACTTCACACCAGAATTGATCATGTCTTCTGCTCCCGTTCCCTCACAACACAAATTATCCAGGCCCAGCACATGGGGAAAACGCTGTCGGACCACAACCCCGTGGAGATTACATGGCAGTGGGGTAAGACACTGGCTCCCATTCCGACTTGGCGGCTGTCTCCTGATCCCCTCGAGGACTCGGTCTTCCGATCCTCTCTGTCAGACACTATAGATACCTACTTCTCCACGAATGCACACACGGCCAGCTCCCGGCAGGTAGAGTGGGACGCTTTCAAGGTCTGTCTTAGGGGGGCTGCAATGGCTCTTAGGGTGGGAAGGAAACGGGAGGTGATCAGTGAACTGAAGGAGGTAGAGGGCTCACTTGCATCCCTGGAGAATGAGGCAGCGGGCACCAATGTTCCCTTCACGCCACTGCAAGAGGCACATATTAGACATGCGGAGCTCCTGGAAGAATTGCGGATTATAGACTACAGGGAATACACGAACAGGCAGCATACGCAGGCTGACCGAGCCGGACCCCTACTCGCCCGCCTCCTGCGGGACTCCCCGATCAGCCAACCCATTCTGAGGGTTTTCGACCAATATGGCCGCTCAGCTACCACCCAAATAGGGATCAACACGGCGTTTAAGGACTACTACACCACATTGTATAGTCCCCCACAGCCCCTAGCGGAGCCCGCAATTGCGGCCTTCATGGAGGGTCTGGCCCTCCCAAAACTTACTGTCGCTCAGAATAAAGACTTGAAGCGTACTATTACGGTGGCGGAAATCAGACAGGCGATAAGAGCCCTTCCGAAGGGCAAGGCCCCTGGAACAGATGGCCTGCCAACGGAGTTCTACGCCACATATATAGACCTTCTGGCCCCACGGTTACATACTGTTTATCTGGCAGCCCTACGTACAACCTTCCTGCCGCAGTCATCCATGCAGGCCCTGATCACATCCCTCTTGAAACCGGCCAAAGATGGTCTGCAGCTGGCCGACTACAGACCCCTGTCCCTTCTCAATACTGATTCTAAAATACTGAGCAAGGTACTGGCGTCAAGGCTCGTGCAATACGTGCCCCAGCTGGTACACCCAGACCAATGCGGTTTTGTAACGGGCCGCAATACGGCCATGAATCTTAGGCGCTTGGCTCAGCTCATGCTCGGAGACGATATGGAAGCGGGCTCCGAAGGGTGCATTTCTTTAGACTTACGACAAGCTTTCGATTCCCTGAGGTGGGACTATATGTTCGCCACCCTGTTAAAATTCGGGATACCACCCGAATTCCTCGCTTGGATCAGATTACTATACACCAGCCCCACTGCCAGGGTGCGCACCTCCAATCAAATCTCAGGTCCTCTGGCCATTGCCAGAGGCACCAGACAGGGCTGCCCGCTCTCCCCTCTCCTCTTTGTCCTTGCCCTCGAACCCTTACTTTGTAGGCTCAGGTTGATGGCCCCCCAATATGGCGTACGGCGCCATGGCACGGACCATGTTGTGTCTGCCTACGCGGATGATATCATATTGTATCTCCGTGACCTTAGAGGTGATTTAAGTCCGATTTCTCGGGTTTTCGAGGATTTCAGAGAGATCTCTGGCCTCACCATAAGCGAGTCTAAGTCCTACGGGTTCACCTTTGCAGCCACAGAGGGGTCGACTCTCCTGCCCTTTGCCCCTCATGCATTCCAGATGGCTGACACTACCTTCCGATACCTGGGGATCCAGATATACAGAGAGGCGAGCATGATGATAGACGGCAACCTAGGGAAGGCCATTCGGGCGCTGAAATCACAGATTCAGTTTTGGCTTACGTTGCCGCTCTCAATACCCGGAAGGGTGGCAATCTCCAAGATGGTGATGCTCCCCCGGCTTATCTACTACTTCACCAACTTGCCGTTCCTGATCCCAGCGGCGACATTTAAGACCCTCGACTCGCTACTAACCGAACTTGTGTGGGGAAATGGCCGCAGGCGCATAGGTCTGGCCAAGATGCAACTCCCCTCCGACTCTGGAGGCATGGGATTACCGGACCTCAGGGCTTAAAATTACGCATGTCAGCTGCAATGGCTAGCTTACTGGGTGGCGGGCCGTAATCTTCACGAGATTAATTTAACAGAGGATGACCGTACTAAGGGGAGAGTGCACACCTTGCTCCTTCCTGGCTCGGACCTTCCCAGAACCGCCCCGCCACTTCTCAAGCTGGCGATCACATACTGGCGGAAGGCACTGAAGTACACGTCCCTCGGGACTCCATATGCCCCCACGATTCCATTATTGGGCATACCACTGGGTTCGGGCACACTCACGGCGACCCTACTGGATCCCTGGCATGACGCAGGCGTGACACACGTGGGTGACCTGTTTGCAGAGGGACACCTACTATCTTTCGAAGACTTCAGGACTTCACAGGGCGTCCCCGGCGGCTCCTTTCTCCTACACGCCGGACTCCGACACTACATTTCATGCAAATGGTCGCCTGACGGGCGGGAGCCTACTACGAACCCTCTTATTACAATGCTCTACCTCATGGGAACGGGCGGCCACCTGACCAAGTGGCTCACGTCTCGCATTAAGTCGGGGAGGGCACTCACATTATCACCACTACGAGCGACATGGGAAGTAGAAATCGGAAGACCGCTGCGAGACAAGGAATGGGAGCGCATACTTCAGTTCCCCAGGAAGGTAGCTAGGAACCCCAAGTACAAATTCATCCAACTGATGATATTGCATAGAGCCTACCTGACACCGCGCCGACTACATGTGATGTTTCCTGCGACCAGACATAACTGCCCCCGATGTGATGCGGACGACGCATCACTAGTACATATGCTGTGGCAGTGCCCCAAACTAGGATATTTCTGGAGCACTGTCCATGACTCACTCGCGAAAGCGGGTACACTGCCCCGAATACCTACACTGGAAAATACACTTCTAGGGCTGGGACCATCGACCCGCACCAGAACCGTGGCGGCGCGCTTCTCTGATCTGGCCTTGTTGCTGGCGAAGCGTGCCATCACGATGAGATGGAAATCATCGAGACCACCCAACCCCGATCTGTGGCGGGCGGAGGTAGTGCGCTGGGGGAAGGCTGAGGGCGTAGCACTACAAAGGGAGGAGAATAGGGGCCTCCGGAAAACGCCGATCTCACTGGAATGGTTTGCCACATTGGGGGTCTTTGAGGCTGGCAATGACGACGGTGATGAGGATACTAGTGAATAGCCGTTTGGGGTACTACCGTGCCCCGACTCACTCTCCTATGCACGACCACGACCACCACTGCCTACGGTGCACTACGATGGGGACGGACAGCCCGACCCATCGCTCACACTACCCCATCTTACCTGTGTGTTAGCCTTGCGCTTTGTATCATTACATTGAGTGTGACCCACATGTCGATATTTCATTCATGTGCCTACTAAGAGAGTGTCGGGTGGGATTTCATAGGGGTGGAGGGTGGGACCGGTTGTGAAAGGGTTTTGTTAGTTTGTTCCAATACATCGACAAAATGAAAAATGAAAAATCGAATTCACTATGTTTTTATATATGCTTGGAGCAACTGCATACATGTACCTGCGGAATTTACACTAAGACTATCTGAATGAAGTTGTATGCTATTACTGCTCACAAAACTATGCTAATAAACAGATTTAAAAAAAAACAACAAAAAAAACACATACAGTAATACAGTGAAAAGACTACAGATGGACACCACACAGGTTTTATAAAAAATATGTATTCTTTATATAGACTTAACACAAGACCACAAATGACAATACTGTATTCAAAATAGACTTAAAGATGGTAGAAGTAACTTAGTTCAAGTTGATGATAAATCAGACACGTTTCTCACAAAAGTACCTTGGATGCGTAACGCAAAACAAACAAAAGGTTCGCAGGGAGGGTGATGCGTCTGTTCCTTGCTTCGGGGGAGGCGATGCGTCGCTCCTCAATGCTTGTGCAGAGTAGGGGATTCGTCTTGTTCCTTACCAGAGAGGAGGTGATGCGTTGATTCTCGTACTGTGTTCCTGTTACGATGCGGCAAGATGGTGTCTCGATGCGATGCGACAATCCGGTGCAATGCGATAAGATGGCCACCCTTGATGCGATGCGACGACGTGAAGATGATGTAAGTCCACATGAGGTCGCACACTGCTCGTCCCATCAGCGTGTGACCCCGGAGCATGATGGTCGATGTAGTCAGGTATCAGCGGGTGCGCTTTTACCCGGGTCTTGAGTCTTCAAGGTATTCACTTGGTGTGCTTGCCATCCCTGGACACGTGTTTCGCGTTCATTAACGCTCATCAGCAGGGATTAGGCGTGTGCACGGGGTTGCTGCATGGGCTGCCGAAAGGGTTCATAGGTCCAGATACCTTTTAAGGCGCGCAGATGCGTTATCTCGAGGTCGTCACCTCACACCGGCTCAAGGGAACCTGTATAAATAGTAAGTCCACATGAGGTCGCACACTTCTCGTCCCATCAGCGTGTGACCCCGGAGCATGATGGTCGATGTAGTCAGGTATCAGCGGGTGCGCTTTTTTTACCTTTTAAGGCGCGCAGATGCGTTATCAAGAAGATGATGTGTCGACGCCCGGCGGCCGTGCGGCACACTCTGTACCTTTGGAGCCGCGACAGGCCCTGCGACACGCTTCTCCGGTGATGCGACGGCGACCCTAGTGGTGGTGACACACTTCTCCTTTGATGCCTCAGTAAACAGCTGCGATGAAGGCACGCTTCTCTGGTGATGCGGCGGCGACCTCTGCGGCGGCGACACGCTTTTCCGGCGATGTGACGGCAACAGCTGCGACACGCTTCTTCTCGTGGAGTCGCACTTCCAGCTCCCAGCGACATGCAGGCTTCTGCAGACAGAATTCCCAGCAAGGAAATTCAGAGGGGAGCTGGTGGTGAAGTCTTTTGTCCCGGAGACTTCAGCAGGAGGCAAGCACAAGTTCAAGCCCTTGGAGAAATATTCTGTAAGATGATGAAAGTTATTTAAAAGTTTCTTCTCCTTTCCTTGACAATGAACACACCACTGCAGGCCAACCCGGCAACACAGCACACTGCCAGAGGGGCAGTCCAAACTCCTGCAGCTTCCTTGGATCTTCTCCTTGGTAAGTGTTTGTCTTGCTGTTCCAGAAGTGATTTAAAGTCCTGGGGTCTGGGCCCTAATATTTATACTAGCAAATCCTTTGTCCTCTGAAGGCAGAGGGTCCTGTACCTAGTTCAAACCAGTTCTGGGTGCATTCTGCCAGTGCACACCTTCTTCCTTTGTCAGTGTGGGCTAGGGTCTTCAGACACACCACAGGAGGTGGAGCCAGCATTGTGGAGGGCAAGCACAGCCATATTCAGACCCAGGTGCTACTCCTCCCACCACTCTACATGCAGATAGGTCTATTCAGCCCTGTGCTGACTCGCCCTGTCTCCTGGAGCCTCCCAACCCCTGTCACTCACAAAACTAGACATACAATACACAAGCTAGCAGCGGCAGGCTGGATGGTTGGGTAAGAAAATACCTACTTTCTAAAAGTGGTATTTTCACACACAGAATGTTAAAAAACTAACTTCACTGAAAGATGTATTTTATCATTCTGAGTTCAGGCATACTAAACTTGAATTTCTACTATGTTCCCTGGGTCAGTTAGGATTATAAGATGTTATAATCAAACAGCCAACTCTGGCCTATGGGGACAGGTAGCCTTGCAATAGTGAAAAACGAAATAGGCTGTAATTTACTATCAAGTCATGCCACACACATCAGGGCATGACCTACCTTTTACATACAATGCACCCTGCCCTAGGGCCTACCTTAGGGATGTCTTATAAGTAGAAAAGGGAAGGTTTAGGGACTGGCAAGTGAGGGCACTTGCCAAGTCGACATGGCAGTCACAGACTGCACACAGGTTCTGCAATGGCAGACCTGAGGCACATTTTACAGGCTGCTTCTGTGGGTTGCACAATCAGTGCTGCAAGCTCACCCGCAGCATTTGATTTACATGCCCTGGGCACACATGGTGAACTGTACTAGGGTGTGACAAGTAAATCAAATAACCCAATCATGGAGTCACTAATCAATATATGAATTTAACATAGGGAGCACTTGCACTGTGGCACTGAATAGCAGTCGCACAGTGCCCAAAGCATCTAAACCAGCAAACAGATCAAAAACAGAGGAGGCAATCAGTAAAAAATGGAAGTAAGACTCACGCCAATGGTACCAGGTCTAACACGTGTCCCCTCCAGCTGAAATGTGGGGGAAACTACCCTTCCCCTTGGGAGTTCTTTTCACTAAGGTGGAAAAATCTGGACAGACCAGCTGCATTGGCGTGTTTTGTACCAGGGCGGTGTACCACCGTGAAGTCCATGTCCTGTAGGGAAAGGGACCATCTCAACAGCTTTGGGTTCTCACCCCTCATTTGCATCAACCATCTGAGGGGCCTGTGGTCTGAAAGAACCCGGAAATGAGTCCCAAACAGGTATGGTCTAAACTTCTTCAGTGCCCAGACCACAGCAAATGCCTCACGCTCAAATTGCACTCCACCTCTGTTCACGTGGAAGTAACCTCCTACTGATGAAGGCTACAGGTTGGTCTAGGCCCTCCTCATTAATCTGTGATAGAACAGCCCACACACCATGCTCTGAAGCATCTGTTTGGACAATTAATTCCTTTGAGAAGTTGGGCACCTGAGTGTGCACATGGCAGTCTTCAGGGAGTCAAAAGCCTTCTGACAGGTGTCAGTCCAGTTCGCTTTCTTGGGCTGCTTCCTGGAAGTCAGCTCAGTCAAGGGTGCAACAATTTTGCCATCCCTCTTAACAAACCTGTAGTACCCTGTGCGTCCTAAAAAGGTGCTCACCTGTGTCTGGGTCTTGGGGGGGGGTTCCCATGCCAAGATGGTATTAATCTTGGGTTGTTGGTGCGCCACCTGGCCGCTACCCATCTGGTGCCCCCAATTACACCACGGAACCCTGCCTTATCTGACACTTACTCACCTTGATCGTGAGGCCTGCTTTTCGCAGTGCCATCAACACTTCCCAGTGGTGGTGCAGATGTTCTTCCCAACTGGCCCTGAACACTGCAATGTAACCCAGGTAGGCGGCACTGAAATTCTCCAGTCCAGCCAACACCTGGTTGACCAACCGGTAGCAGGGGCATTCTTTATTCCAAAGGGCATAACCCGGAATTGGTAGTGCCCATGTGGTGTGAAGAATGCTGACCTCTCCTTGGCCCCATCAGTCAAGGCGATCTGCCAGTACCCAGACGTCAAATCAAACGTACTGAGGTACCGTGCAGCCCATAACCGATCAATGAGCTCATCAGCTCTGGGGATGGGGTGCACCTCGGTCCTGGTGACTGAATTGAGTCCTCAGTGGTCCACAAAGAACCGGAGTTCGGGTGTGGCACCAGGTGCGTAACACTTTGGAACCAAGACCACTGGACTGGGCCACGGGCTGTTAGAGGACTCAATCACCCCTAAGGCAAACATCTTGGAGACCTCCTCCTTGATGTACGCCCTGACCCTGTCAGTCACTCTTTAAGCCACATCATGGACACACCACTCAATGACACCAGGAACTAGGGCAAACAAATCAGGGAATTGTCCCAAAAGTTGGCGACAATCTTGCTGCTGTTCAGGGGTCAGTGTGGCAGAGAGGCTGACACCATCCACTGACCCATCTTGCTCTGTTGCAGACAGGAGGTGAGGAAGAGGCTCGGTCTCCTCCTCCATTCCATCATCTGTTGCTAGGAGCATGCCCACCTCGGACCTTTTTAAGTGGGGCTTCAGGCGGTTAACATGCAGGACCCGTAAAGGGTTCCTAGAAGACCGTAAGTTCACCAGGTAGGTGACATCACTCTTGAGCTCCACCACCTCAAATGGTCCAGTCCACCTGTCCTGGGGCGCACAGGGCTCTACAGGGGCCATAACTCAAACTTTCTGACCAGGCTGCAGCTCAATCCGAGTGGCATTCTGATCATACCACCGCTTCATCTCTTCCTGGCTGACTTCCAGATTCGCCTGAGCGAGCTGTCAGAAGCGCCGAGTCTGGATCCTGAAGGCCAGCATGTAACTGTATACAACTGACTGCTGTCACACTAGCCCCGGTGTCTCTTTGTGCTTCCACCCTATGGCCTTTGATGGTCACCCACTGCCTGTATTTGTTAGTGTTATCACCCACCTTGGGCACCCATCTCCTCCCCTCCCAGGGCTATACTTGCCATCTGATGGGGTGGCCATCTGATGGGGTGGTGCACGGGGGCACATACTGACCCTTTTGGGGACACTGGGGATCATACTAACGGTGTCCCACTTGCTTACACTGAAAGCATGTAGCAGGCCCCCTGTGAACAGGTTTACCTGTTGGGGCTCTTACTTTTTCTCAGGAGGAAGCTGGGACCCCTTCCCTTGGGAATTACTTTGGGGCCCTTTCTGGAACTCCCTCTGTTTACCCATGTCCCCCTCACTTTTCTGCTGGGGACCCTGCCCACCTTTGGCGAAGTCTCCCACGTGACCCTTCTGGACCCGGGTGCTAACCCAGCGGTCCGCCTCCTCAACAAGCTTCCTTGGGTTAGTTAACTTGCTATCAATAAGGTGCTGGCGAAGCTCTGGAAAACAATTAGCAGACAAGTGCTCCCATGCAAACAAATCATATAGCGCTTCAAAAGTATCCACTTTGCTACCCTTCACCCAACCGTCCATAGCTCTGCAAAAGAAAGATACATATTATACCCAAGTGGTTGCCTCCAGCTTCTTACAATTCCTGAACCTCTGTCTATAGAGTTCTGGGGTCAAACCATTCCTTGTCATCAGGGCTTCCTTCATGTGAGCATAAGACATCTATTCTCACTGGGTAGGTCTAACAATGTATCCCTCCCTTCACTCACAGAGCGGCCCCACAACCCCGCTCCCCAATCCTTCTCAGAGATCCAATGGGCCAACATTGCTATCTCATAGGCTGCAAACCACTGCCCAATATCTTCATGCTTATGGAAATCTTTGATGACATCCTTGGAGATATATACCCTGCTGTCTGAAGGCACAGATGGTACGCGGCCACCAGAGGAATTGATTTCTAAGCCCTTTGCTTTGAGCTCTAACTCCCTCAACATTCTCTCATGTTCCAATCTCATTCTCTCTCTCGCTCCAAGGACAATCTGCTATTCTCTAGGTCCCTCTGACCCTCCATCTTGAGCTTGACCATCTCCATTCTGTGCACCCTATTTCTATTCCTCTCTACTAGCTCTCTGGAGGACAGGCCTTTGGAAGAGATGCTACTGCCAGGCGGGGACGGTGCCCCTTCCCTAGCTGCAAACACTGGCCTATCCAGCTGCCCATCTGCATCCCCAGCTGGCTCCACCACCAGCTCTGGGGCATTTCTTGCCTCCACCCAGGCCCTCAGCGCCTTTTGGTACTCATCCTTTTTGGAAATACCTTGGGTAGCAACTTTTACATTTTCTGCAGAGGTGCTTGAGCGGTTTCAAATTGTAGGTTTCCAACCTCTCTTCCTCAAAATCACTTATGCCTCATAGGTTCCTCAGGACCCATAATCATGCCTTTCAGGGTTCGGTTGAATCTCTCAACCAACCCATTTCCTTGGGGGAGGTAAGAAGTGGTAAACTTGTAAGTTACCCCACACTCCTTCCACAGGGACTTTATATACTTGGAAATGAAGTTGGTCCCCTGGTCAGACACTACCTCTCTAGGGAATCCCACTCAGGAGAAAATTCCCATCAGTGCTCATCCCACCACGGGGGCCGTCACTGTCCTCAGAGGTATGGCTTCCAGGTACCAGATACGATTCAGAAAAGGGGGTGGTGATGAACAGAGTGTCTGAATTAAGCAGACCACTCTTACCCAGTCCAAAGATCAGGGCTTGATCCATCACCGTTATTTAGCTCACTGCCCCATCCCAGCTCAGAACCTGGCTATATGCAAATTAGTCTGTCCCTGGCCCAGTGCATCATGGGAACAGGGCAGACCAAACTACCAAGCCAATTCTTCACCAGAAAGGAGACAAGCTACCGGGGACCGGTTTCTGGCATTTCAGCCTCGTCCCCCCGGCTTGCTTGAATCCTGATGGAGCAGTGAGCAAGGGACTCATGTCTGAGTATACCCTGCCACACCTATAGTGGCCAAAAACGATTCAGAAAAGGGGGTGGTGATGAACAGAGTGTCTGAATTAAGCAGACCACTCTTACCCAGTCCAAAGATCAGGGCTTGATCCATCACCCTTGTTTAGGTACCAGATGGCATGGTCTACCAAGACCAGGATGAACCTGTTGCCCATGGCTGTCTTGGGGTCCAGTGGCCCCACAATGTCAATACCCACCCGCTCAAATGGGGTGCTGACCACTTGGAATGGCTATAGAAGAGCCTTCTGCTTCCTCCCACTCTTTCCACTTGCCTGGCAAGTCTGACATGTCCTGCAATGAGTGTCTGAACCCTTGCGCATTTGGGGCCAATGAAAGTGGGAGACAAGCCACTCAAAGGTCTTGTCCTGCCCCAAATGTCCTGCCAATGGCACATCATGAGCCAGCCCCAGTAGGAAGGCTCTGAAGCGCTGGGGTACCACCAGAACACGGGCTGACCCGGGCTCAGCATCCTTAGGCTCACTATACAGGAGACCGTTCTCCTGATAGATCCAATGTGATCCAGACTGATCACCTGCTGCCTGGCTTGCAGCCTGTTGCCGCAAACCCATGAGAGAGAGGCATTCTCTCTGCTCCTGGCAGAATTCTTCCTTGGAGCAGAAACAAGCATCCTGGGACCGGTTTCGGATTCATAATCCTCATCAGCCAGGCTATCTTGAATCCAGTGGCCAAGCGAGCAAGGGACTCACGTCTGAGCATACCCTGCCAACTTAGGGCGAACAAAGCGATACAAAAGGGGATGATGGACGGAGCGTTCATCACCACCTCCTTATGTACCGCTTTGTTCGCCATAAGTTGGCAGGGTATGCTCAGACGTGAGTCCCTTGCTCACTTTGCCACTGGATTCAAGCAAGCCGGGCTGAAGACGGCTGAAATGCCAGAAACCGGTCCTCGGAAGCTTGTTTCCGGTCCAGGGAAGGCATGGTTTGGCAGTTCGGGCTGGACTGTTCCCATGAGGCACAGGGTCAGACTGATTTGCATATGGCCATGTCTGAACTGGGGTGGCTGAGTGGGCTAAAGAACGGTGATGGATTAAACCCAGATCAGTTGACTGGGTGTGAGTGTTTGATTGGTTCAGATGCTCTGTTCATCACCACCTCCTTTTGTACCGCTTTTCCAAATTGGCAGCACTTAGGGTCATTCGCCTTATGACCCAGGTCCCCACATTTGTAACATTTCACGGGTCCCCCTGGAACAGGATTACCTGTCAGGCCCCTTGCTTTCTCTCAGGGGGAGGCTGGGAACCTTTCCATAAGTTCCCCTGGGAATTACTTTGGGGCCCTTATGGAACTCCTTCTGTTTACCCTTGTGCCCCCCCCACTCTTCTGCTGGGTACCCTGTCCACCTTTGGCTGAGTCTCCCATGTGACCCTTGTGGACCCGGGTGCTCACCCAGCAGTCCGCCTCCTCAGCAAGCTTCCTAGGGTTAGTCAGCCTGCGATAAATCAGGTGCTGGCGCAGCTCTGGAAAACAATTACTGGACAAGTGCTCCCATGTAATTAAATCAAAGAGACCTTGAAAATCATTAACTTTGCGGCCCTTCACCCAACCATCCAATGCGATGCAAAAGAAAGTGACATATTCCACCCAGGTACTGCTCTCTATCTTCTTGCAATTCCTGAACCTCTGCCTATACAGTTCAGGGGTTAAACCATACCTGGACATTAATGCATCCTTCATGTGGCTAAAAGAATTATAGACTTCAGAAGGTAAGTCTAACAGTGTGTCCCGCCCCTCACTAAGGAACCGCCCCCACAACCCAGCTCCCCAATCTCTCCCAGGGACCCGGTCGGAAGACATGGCTGCCTCATGGGCTCTGAACTACAGCCCAATATGATCATTCTTATAAAATTACTTCACCACATCCTTAGGAATATACACTCTAGCTTCCACAGGCACTGACGATGTGCTGTCACCAAAGGGAGTAATCTCTAAGCTCTTGGCCTTCAATTCCAACACCCTCAAAACCTTGCCATGTTCAGACTGCAATTTCTTTGCTTCCAGTGCTAACTTCCTAGTTTGCATTTCTAATTCCAACTGCCCATTTATCTTGAGCTTTGTCAGCTCCATCTCATGCCTCCTACATCTCTCTCTGTCCTTCAGCTCCTCTGGAGACAGACTCTTGGCAGAAACACTGCTACCTACGGGGGAAGGTGCTCTTCTTCCTCCTGGACCCAATGGCCCTTCCAGCTGCATATCTGCATTCTCACCTCAATTCTCATTCTCAGGGGTATTTGTTGCTTCTACCTTGGCCTTGGCCTTGTAGAACTCTTCCTTCTTGGTGAGCCCAATAATGGAAACATTGAATCTCTTGCAGAAGTGCTTAAGCTGTTTTACTTTATAGCTTTCTAGTTTCTCCTCTTCCCAATTAAGATCAACAGAGGCTATGGATTCTGCTCTCTAAATGATGGTTAAACTAGGCACTCTTAGCATAGACGCCCAGCGAAGCCCAAAACAAGCAGATTCAAACCTTGGACCAACATTAAAGAACCAACATGGCTGTCAATCCAAAGTAGCTCAGTCGGAAGAACAGGAAATAACTGAAAATAAAATAAATGAACATGAATCATCATCATTAAAGTATTCTTTTCTGTATCCTTTATCAACCATCGATCCAGGATTAACAACCTCTCCAGCAGTCCTTTCGGCACCTCACAAACTCTTTGAAACATTCGCACCACAGCACACTCAGCTGCCTATTTATGGAGACTTACCTAACTGTAATGGCGACATGACCTTTTTAGGCTCCCAAGAGTGGGAGGAACTAGTCGCCTCATACAATCATGATTACAAACCGGCAAAAACCGCTCCCTTAGAAAGAGGTCATCCAAACAAAAACTTAATCTGGGAATCGATACTAAGTACAATGCAATATTCAACTGCGGCCTTACAATACCAGTCACACAAAATGGATCTCCAGCTGACAGTCCTCCAAACTTTAGACGACTTTACCTCGGGGATCGATAGGAAATTAGCCGACTTGAATGGTTTAATAAAGAGAGGGCAGGAAGCAACTTACAGCGTACAGCAAAGGCAACAAGAATGTTCCTGTGCCCCAATAGTGGACAAACTACTAACTCTTCCGACAATAATAAGTGACCTACTGACTGTTCTGAAAAAAACTGTTGCTAATCAGAAAACTTTAGGTAACGACACCTCCATAGAGGAGAAAACAGCGTCGGTTCCATTTCACATGAATGCGTCACCTTCAAATAGTGCACCATCAACAGAAGGTGGCGGATGCCTGCAGAATAGCAAGTCAAAATCCTTGGTTGAATCCACTTCTGTAGCAAAAATTGGGCGCAAGCAAAAAAGGAAGAAAGAGGAGAGTGCATCTCCAGTTTTCTCACTCAGTTGTCCCGATTACACCAGACCACACAAGCAAGGGAATACCAAACGCACCAGCACTAATTCCTCCAGTACCAGCTACAACGGAAGTTAGAAAAGAGGCACAGCAAAGAAGCCCAAGTTCCACAGCCAGTGGCACTAATAACCTGCAAGGCAAACAAGAACCAACCAGGAGATTACTTGAAATTAACCTTACACCAACCGCCTCTATCAATGAAAGCAATTCGGAAAAAATCTGCCTCATTAAAGAACCATTTAAAACACCATTAAAAAGAAAGCCTCTAATTGAGGGGACATTAGCCACAAGGAGGACCCAGGGTATAACCCTTCAGGAGAATTATAAAGAGTTAATGTTTACGTCGAGTCAAGCCATCGAGCAAGTACCAATTAAGCAAGAAACAACTCAGTCTCCATCTGTTCAACCTGTATCTACTCACAACAATACTAACCAGGAAACCAACATGACCAACGACTCTACAGGTACATTTAACAGTAAAATACACATTTATGCCCCAAACAAGAGATGTTCTGCTTATACAGCAATTCATTGTGATAAAACATCTCTTTACAACCCACAGCCGTTAAAAGTGGTAGAGTTTGACACCATTATATTACTCCCACAATATAAATCGCGAAGTCGTATAGACATATTAAATAGACAAAACGTGCTACTGCTCTTACACTCTATCCCAACTTTAATTGACATCACATTGTCAGACTTGTTGTCAATTGAATTCTTACCAAACAACAATAGCCACAATTTAGAAGCTACCAGAACTAGATGGATAAATTCAGGAGGTTGCAGGCAGAATCTTACAGGATGTAGACTGAATTCAAAATTGGGGGATAATCATGAAACCAGTCCCAAAACCATTATATCCAACACCTTTCCTAAACAATGACATAAACAACTCAAGCTTGACGACACTCTCAGTCCTGAAAGGAGCACGGAGTAGAACTCCAGGCACAAAGATTGAGGCGAATCTGGCAATAGCAGTGTTACCAGCAGAGATTCAACATACATTATCACAATCCTCAATTAACAACAATTGGTCGGGCATACAGCATGTAATTACATCAGCGCGCACAAATTGACAAGAGTTGGCTGTAAAACATCCATCCCAAACTGAGCGCGACGGCCTTAAAATATGTGTCTGGAATATTAATGACTTCGCTTCCAAAACAAGCGACCAAGTTTCTAAACTACCTGAAATCTTTTGATATAATCCTGCTCCAGGAAACTTGGGAACATCGGTCCTTTGAACTGCAGGGCTACATCTCTCATCTACTTCCGGCAACAAAGGGGTCTGTTTTTGGCCATCGTTCGGGCGGCTTATTGCTCTTAACCTCTATAACAGAAATAGGTAAGACCGATTTAAAGAATATTCAATTATCACCTCCGATTTGCATTCAGGCCATAAAAATATCGCTTAAGATTAACCAGTGCCCAGAGGAAGTAATAATAATAATAAACATCTATGTCCTTCCAAAACAAAAGTTACAAGCAGCAAAGGAGTTGTCAACTGAGTTAAAAAGATTGATGGACGAGGATGCAACAGGTCACATCATCCTTGCTGGTGATTTCAACATGCATCTTTTAGGTAACACTCAAGACGACGATCCAATCCAGGATCTATCTGCAGCGTGGGGTATCCCAACGCAAGCCCGACTCACAGTCACCAACCGTGCGCGAAGTGCGAAATACCTGCTTCAGGAGTTGGAGTACTTGAATATGAGAGCCATAAATGGCCGCTTTAAGGACGATACTCCACCAGCTGCTACGTACCCTTCAGCCATAGCACAGCTGCTACGTACCATTCAGCCATAGCGTCGTCCCACCTAGACTATATCTTCACAACTCTAACACTATACAATCATATTGCCACCTTCGAGATCGGCAATAATGATCTCAGGGACCATATGCCACAAGATCTAAGTGTTAAAGCAAGCTCAAGCCAGACACTGCCCGTCAGTAAAACAATTGTGCAAACTGAAACCATCAATCTCAAAAGGATAAGGTGCAATTCCGCAAACATAGAGGAAATAACATCCATCGCCAAAGACCTGTGCAAACAAGAGGGGGAGGCGGCAGCGGAGCCTTATGAATGCTGGGGCAATTTTGTCAAGTCACTTGGAGAAACATTTTTAAGCAGACAAGGTTTAAAACGGAGGAATGCTTTATATATTCCTAGCAAAATGGAAAAAAGTCCAGTATCCACAAAATTGAAGCAACTTATAAATCACACACTAAAACAACTCCGCAAATTTCCACACAACTTGTTACTGAAAAGTTCCCTCCGCGAAGGCAAAAAATCATTAAATAAGAGGAGATGGGAAACTAGAAGAGCAAAGAACTGCGAAATATGGGTGAAACTTCTCCAAGATGCAAAACAGAAAAACAGCGCCAAATTTTGGCAAACAGTCAATAAATTACAGAGACCGAACCATCTTGGCATCAACTCTAACATCATAGAAGCGGTCTGGAATGAATATCTATTTAATCACTTCAATGACTCAAACCAAAAATTAAACACTGTTTCCATCTACCAAGGCAACACTAGTACAATCAAACCAAAGAAAGAAGCAACTACTCATCATTGCTCCAGCAAAGAGAACATTAGTAACTCTTGGCCGTGGCAGCGGGAGAAGGACTTCTCAGAAAACAATTGCCTACCCATCGAAGCAAAAGACCATAACAGCCCTGCTGCACTGGCCATAGAAAAGCAAATAGCTAAAGGCAGACGGGAGGGAGCTCCCGGCCCCAACGTCATTCCACCAATGCTGTTCAAACAAGAACCTGACTTCTGGAGCAACGCACTGGTACCAGTTTTCATTCATTAAGAACTCCCATGCTTCCAGAATCATGGAGAGGCTCCATTATCAGCCCAATATATAAGCAAGGCGAGAGGTCTATTCCAAACAATTAACGGCTGATAGCCCTTATAGACACTGAGGCTAAATATTACACAGGGATATTTTGGAAGAAATAGGCTATTGGGCCTCAGAGAATAAAATTATCCCTGCAACACAAACAGGACTCTGTCAAGGCCAAGGAACAACAACTAACATCATGGCCTTAACCATGCTCATGGACGCCGCAAAAGAGGGCAAATACCCCCTGTATCTCTTCTTTATAGATTACATAGCTGCGTTCGGCCACGTTGATCGCTCAAAGCTCTGGCATAAGCTGGCCAGTTGGGGGGATACCAACTTCTCTTTTAGATCAACTTAGGTACCTGTATACCAACACGTGGATCAGAATAAAACTAGGTGGCTGAACGCACCTTTCAAGCAGAATTTCCACAACTAAGGGTCTAAAACAGGGGTGCGTCCTAGCCCCACTGTTGTTTAACCTCTTCCTAGCAGACTTACCAGGGGAACTGGACAGCTGTTCATCTCATGCCCCGAAGTTGGGAGGTATGACACTGACAAACTTGTTATACGCTGATGATCTAGTCCTGATCAGTCAGACGCCAATTGGTCTTCAACATCTTCTGGACGTGGCTAGCAATTTTTCGAACGGAACGCCTTAAACATAAATCTTACTAAAATTAAAGTTATGGCAGTAAACTGCCACAAGAAGACAAGACCAAGTTGGTACCTTGATGGGAAACTTTTACATCAAGTAACAAGCTACAAGTATCTGGGGATACTTTTAGATCAAAACAATTCCTTCAAGCCGCAGCTGGAATCATTATGAAGGAACGATCACTTATGCTAGTGAGCCAATGAGAGGAAGAGATGTAGCAATCTTAAATGGCATAATAGCAACCTCTTACCGAGTGTTGGACCTGGGCCTCTTGGCAGGGTCATCCCTAAACTTTTTGCCTTCCTCCAATACTCTCTCTGACCTGTTTTTGTTGGTTTAATGACTCTGGGCACTTTACCACTGCTGACCAGTGCTAAAGTGCATATGCTCTCCCTGTTGTAAAGTGTAGATGTGACTGATGTCCATGATTGGTTAATTGGATTTACTGTTAGTCCCCAGTAAAGTGCACCAGGAGTGCCAGGGCTTGTAAATGCCAATACTGCTAGTGGGCCTGCAGCGCTGGTTGCGCCACCCACAGAAGCAGCCTTAAAATGTGTCTAGGGTCTGCCACTGCAGAACCTGCGTGCAGTCTGGTACTGTCATGCTGGCTGGGCAAGTGCACACACTTGCCAGCCCCTAAACCTTCCCTTAACTTCATGTTAGTCACCCCTATGGTAGGCCTGAGGGCAGGGTGCATTGTAAGTATAAGGTAGAACATGCCCTGATGTGTGTGGCATGTTCCAATAGTGACTTACTGCCAAATTCGTTTTTCACTATTGTAAGGCTACCAGTTCCCCTCTAGGCCAGATGGGCTGCTGGAATTATTACACTCTATAATCCCAGCAGGCTCAGGGAACATGGTAGAAATTAATGTTTAGTATGCCTGAACTCAGAATAATAAAATACTTCTTTTAGTAAAGTTTATTTTAATATCCTGGGTTTGCAAATGCTACTTTTAGAAAGTTAGCATTTGCTGGCCTAACCATTTCAGCCCGCCTCTGCTTGGATGTGGATCTGACTGTCTGGTGTGTGTGAGTGACAGGGCTGGGAGTTGACAGGTAGTGAATAGCAGGATGACACCTTAGTGGGTGGTGGGAGTTTCCCCTGAATGATGCATCAGGCTGCGCTCTGCCTCCACAATGCTGGCTCCGCCCTCCTGGGGAGCGACTGATGACTCAGCCTGCACCTGGCCCAGGAAGGACCGAAGCTTGTCAACAAAGTGCTCAGGCTGCCCCTGTCCTCACAATGCCGGCTCCGCCCCCCTGGGGAGCGGCTGATGTGCCTGCCCTCACACTGCATGCAGAAGCCAGAAGTACCCACAACAAGTGCTCAGAGACTGGAGCAGTTATGCAGAGGCCCCCCTGGCGTGCTAGAACAAAAGAAACTGGGTATAAAAGTAGGAGCCCTGCTCCTTGTAAATTAGATCCTGTTTGCGCTACAGAAGAAACTCTGCCCGAAGAGAAGGACCTGGAAGGACTACAAGGAGGAGTGCTGTCTCTGGCCTGTGTCTGGTGCCTTGCTGCCAAAGGAGAGGAAAAGAAGAGACTACAAGAGACTTTTGCTTTTATTTGAACTTTGTGCCAAACTCTGCTAAGAGATCTCCAAGGGCTTGCTGTGGAACTTGCCCCCTGACCAGCGCCCCAGGAACAGTGGGCGCTACCCCCTGACAGAGGAACCACTGCGGGACGCTGTTTTCCCTTTGCAAGCCTCTCCAGGAAAAGCGGAGCGCGCTGTGATCATCGCGCTCTTCAGCAACGCTCTGGGTGCTGCCATCACTCTGAGCACCGTGACTGCCGCCTGCCAGGCCCAGAAGCATCGTAAAGATTAGCCCAGCTGATCTGAGCACCGTGACTGGCCCCGAGCCGCAGCTCGCAACGTGAAGAAAGGCCGTGCCCGGTGCCTGCTTGCACCCCTCGTGTCTGGTGCCCCTGAACGCGCCGTCGCTGTCCGAGATACAGCTACTGCGTGGGGTGCCTGACCGTCGCCTGGATTGCCAGAGGCCTGCGCTGAGGATCTCTGCCCTCTGCGTGTGCCCCCCTTTGTGAGAAAACCCCGAGGCGCTTCTCCAGCGCGACCCGGCCCGCGCCGCAACGCCAACCCCCGAGCCAGAGCCGAGCCGCCGCTCGCCCTAATATCGGAAGGAAGACAACGCGACGCGGACTACCGCGCTGACCTGCGCCCAGCTACTTCACCAGAAAGGTACTGTTTCCCGCCCTCTGCAGCGCCCAGCCCTCGGAGCCGCGTGTGGAGCGCTCCCAGGGCCCCCGCTCTCTCCCCCCGTCAGCCGCGCACAGCCGTGCAGCTCGCACGGAGAGGCAGACGCTGACTCACCGGCCGCCGCTCCCGCTTAAAACGTGAGATCGGGCAGACCGGGCCCGCTTTTTCCACGGGGAAGAGCCCAGGGGCGCAGAGAGGCCCGCGGACAGCCCGGGGTAACCCTGGCTGATTAGCAGGACAAGGGAAAGTACAGTGAAGAGCCTGAACCCCCCTTTCTTTGGAAAGACAAGTAAAAAGAACTTAACAAGAACTGTGGCCTATATCTTTAAGAGTAACTGGAACCTGCATTTTCAAAGTAATCCAAGACTGTATTTACAAGCCTGCTTTTGAACAATATATAAAGAGATATATTTTTACAAATACAGTTTGGTGTCATTGTGTGGTGGGTTGGTGGTGAAGGGTGTGATACTGCAAGTGTTTAACCCTATGTGCCCCAGAGATTAGCCTAGACTGCTTGCGCCACACTACCTAGAGGGTAAGCAGAGGTTGTTCTTGAAGGTAACCCTCAGCCCTGACGTGGAAGAGAGAGGCCCTGCTTGTCGCCAGTGCTGCACTGCGCCAACCAGAGACTCCCCCTTCCTACACCGAGCAATATTTCAGCTCCCTAAATATGTTTCCCCGCCCCAAATATGGTTGGAATTTGGACTGCAAAACCAAGAGGCAGAGAGAATGGGAGCCTATGTAAAATGCTGGCATGAAAACAGAGCTGCAGAAAATGGTACCCTAAATAACCATCTCTGGAAAGAACTAAAACGAACGGGGAAATCATCAGCGAACAAATACCTTCTGGATTCCATCAAAGCTCTAGGTCTGACAGTCCTTTGGAAAACTTCAACAACTCACTGTATATTCAAAAAACTAGTTACAAAGTCAACAAGACTTAAATCTATTGTAGAGGACAAGGAAGCAATATCAAAACGGGCCCATGGATGGGTTGTGCTCAACAACTACGAAACTGGTAACCCTCAATCTAAGCGCAGGAATAAAGATAACAACTAAAGAAAAATTTCTGAAACTTCGTTTGGGAGTTGGCTCAATCAGCCCATTTTTACCACCATGGGAACGTAGAGGAGGAGACCAGCAATGCAAGCTATGTGCTTGTGGAGTCGAGAACCTTATTCACATCATTTGTATCTATGACAAGTTAAAAGACCTAAGGAAAACCTTTCTAAAACCATCCTTTAACCAACACGGTATCAGGTCCTGCAGACAGGCGGTAATCTTGTGCTTCAATCCAACCCTAGCACAGTTGAACTGCCGCCTTATAAAATTCCTTGATCTCACTGAACAGAGACTAAAAAAACATATCTCAACTGCCCTTGCACAATCACTGTATGATGGTCCCAGGAATTAATCTAGTCATCTTAGAAAATTACCCTTAATAACTTAAGCAGAACTCACTGAACAGAGACTAAAAAAATACATTGGAAAAAAACGTATCTCTACTGCCCTTGCACAATCACCGTATGATGGTCCCCAGAACTAATCTAGTCAGCTTAGAAAATTACCCTTAATACCTTAAGCAGAACATCAGGACCACTTCCCTAGTGACATCTTGAAGCTGTTTTTACTCCCTCGAACAATTTCAGTGGCGAGGGAACCCCAATGAAAAGCAGCGAATCTGAGGGCGGATTGCTCAATAACATATCCTATATGAGATAGACTTTTTAACCTGACTAAAACAGTAACCACATTTTATACGGCTTTATGTAAGATACAGTCTTGATTGTTTTAAAACTAGTTCATTTCTTTGAAATAGTTAACCATTTTAAAACTGGTCACACCTTTGTAATAGTGGATTATTGTTTTTAAAGATTATTTAATGTATGCAACGGTTTTAATTAATCACGCATAATAATAAATTACTTACTTATGCCTTCGGGCCACATCCATGCTATATAATAGCAAAAATAAATAAATAGATAAACATGGAAAGGCCACTGGCATATAATGCAAATAAAGGCAAATTCCTCTTCTGTTGCGCCCCCTCGCCTCCCTGTGACCCCTCAAAACTCGTTTGCTTTTGCAAGATGCACAGTCATCTGATGCTGGAGGCTACTCAGCACTTTGGCTAGATGCTTATCCATCCTGATGCTGCGGGTGGTCCCTCCGCTCGCAGTAATGCTGACCTGTCAGTTCTCCTCCTTCACAGACACTTCCAAATATAATTCACGCCCTCTCTATTATCTGAAGGAAGTCCTTCCATTATAGAAAACTCTGGTTTGAGTGTCTGTCATTTATTGCAGTATTATCCTTCTACCTGTGTTTGGTACTCTTTTGTAGCATGCACACATCTCTTTTCTCTTGTAACACACCGTTTGCTACCTCTTACATTTTGTTTGCTTTAGATACTTGCAAAGTGTCACTATTGCCTACGTAACGTTTGTTCTTGTGTTTGAGTGTCTGCCATTTTTTGCAGTACAATACCTCTACTTGTACTTTGTACGCTTTTGTAGCCTGCACACGTCACTTTTTCCTCCTGTAATGTACCGTTTGCTACCTCTTGTATTTTGTTTGTTCACAATTGTCACTTTTGCCTCATGTAACGTTTGCTTTTGTTATTTGTTCACTTCTAATTTTCTCCTCATGTATCATTACTGTTCCTATTGTGAAGCCCTCTGACACCTTCGGGTAAAGTCGGCGCTATATAAAAACGCATAAAATAAATTAAATAAGACATAGGTCTTCCATCAGCGGCACAACACTTAGAAACAGAAGGGCGACGTGAAGCGCCACATACAGAAGCTATTGTTTTTGCACCTAAGCTGTGTGCACAGCAGCTATTCCACTAACTGCTACTGTGGATTCCTCGGCCTCAAGTGCCACTGCAACAGGGGATTTGTGTTCTGTGCTGCTGCAGTACTCAACCATTTCCCTCGGCTGCAGCTCTGTGTGCTGATTTAACCCGCAACGGTGCTGCTTTGCCCTCGCTCCCTGTGCATCTTCCCCGAGGCAGCCGTCCGCTGCTTGTGCTGCTTCTACATCACAGATCGTCGTAGAGTAGCTCCTGCTCAGGCACTCACCTTCTTGCTCAAGTAGATGAACATCCTGCGCTTCCTCTCTGGTTCCTGTCTAGGGTGCCTGGCGTTATAGCGCTGCTTACAGAGCCTGCTTGCAGGTAACTGCCATGGCGCACTTAACTCCGCCCACCTCAATGCGTCCCTGTAACCAGGTTACTGAGGCCACCGGAAGGGATGTAGCGATCGCTACGCTTTCCGGATGTTGGGAGTTCTCAGTTGGTGGCAGTGTTTTGTATTGCGCAGGCGCATTTAAGCTACCGCCGTCTAACGGGGAAAAATAACTTCGAGTAAAGGAACATTACTACATTTGGCTGCTGTCTAAATAAAGAGCATGGCAACCCCCGTTAATAATCTATGACGTTTATTAATATTATATTACAGCACGCAGAGGAAACCATCTATAAGCATTCCGCAGTCTATTGGGTGAAAAATAAAGCGGTACCTGGTTTAAATTGTAACGTAGTCATACATGCCAACATTTCAACTTCGATAAGAGGGAGAAATATTCGCGGGCGGAAAGACCTGAATAACGCGTAACACGAAACGGGTCAGGCGTAACACAAAATAGATTGGAGGCAGTGGTGGCATTTGAAAGTTGTGGGCTGTAAACATCTGTGGGAGTGCACTGAGGCGAGCGAGCACAGTGTAATGTCCAAGACTGCCCTGCGCAGTCTAGTGTTCACGCACGTAGTCGTGCGCCAGCGCGGACGTGGTACGTGGCGTCCGCGCGTACTATAAAATAAAGGAGGCGTGGTCTCGGGGGTTAGTCCGGACCACGCGGAGAAGCAGCAAGGTGTCCGGAGTCCCTCTGTCCAGCGCAGCGTCACCGCGCTGCGCCAGCACTCACAGGGGGGCCCCACAATGGCGACGAGGGCGAAGAGTGCCCACGCTGCGTGAGGAAAGGCTATCTCGCCTGCACCGCCGGTGCGCCCAGGCGTCCCCGACCTCCTGGGACAACACGTGTGTCTGCCGAGTGCGGAGCGGCCGGCCCTGCATCTCCTCGACGGCGCAGGCTGGCCTCAGTGCTTTCTGCCTCCCAGGGGACAATTCGAGTGCTTTCAGCTCTGGCACATGATGGGAGCAGGACTTGATCTACCCGAGGTACCAGCGCCGTGCATCTGCTCAGGGCCACAGCTACTCCTATGAGCCCAGTCCTGTCAAGTGTCACGCAACTGGTGTGACACTCACGCATATCAGTGCGGTGATCCGCATCACCGCACTGAATGCATTTGTCACGCATTTTGCCAGCTGTGCCAGCGGCGCGCCAGCAGCTCTTGTGGGCCCGGGCTCTCAAGTTCAGCTTATTGCCGACTAATGTGTGCCGCCTAAAGAAACCACAGACTCACTGCAGCAGCTCTGACTGAGCTGAGCTCTCTGAGCGGCGCCGCCGCGCTACAATGTATCTCTGCTGCTAGTGCCTCTAGAGTCCGACGTCGACTCCCGTTTTCCCGTTGCCCTGGAAACTTAACCTAATGCAGATACAGTCAGCAGGGGCCGGCCGGCGCCCGGCCTGCCCGCAGTCGATACAGCCTCAGAGCTGTCAATCAACGCGGTCATGGCCATTGGCGCAACAGGGCGCCAGGATGATAAATCCGGATGTGCCGGCCTGGGATGGGCCGTCACGTCCGGAGGAAGCAGGAAGTTAAGCGGCGGGTGATTAGAGAGTGGTGCAGGCAGGCGGGCGGCGCGCATGCTGTGCACAGTCCTCGTCACTCTTAAGCATGGCCACCCGCCGCGGCCCCCTGTGCAGCCGCCCCCCCCGTACAGCAGAGTCTGCAGCGCACCTTGATCACTGTGGCAGCCGCAGGCAGCTCAGCTGAGCCGGCCGACACAGGACACCGCTCTGGCCGCCACCAGGAATCGAAAGAAAACTGCGAGGGCTCGGCGGCAGCACAGCCGCCCAGCTCAACTATCTAAGTAAGTGCCATATGGACGGCCGCCTGTGCCCTGCTAAAGAAGAACACAGCTGCAGGCTGCAGTGTTATGCGCCCGTTTTACTCCTTCCTATTCAGCAATGTCGGTGGTCAGTTGGAATTTCATTCTGCAAGGGTTTCTGATCGGGTTGGCTGTTGCAACTTCGAAGGGATTCCGGATTCTGCAAACTAACTTCGAGCTGAGTTTCGTGTGGTACGATCGGGGGCGTAGGGTTTTATTTATTGGACTATTCTTATTGTAATCGACTGTGAATCCTGTCTGCAATAGAACAAACAGAACGTTCCAAGTTTTTTAAAACGTTGGACGTGCGAATTTTGTTTATAACAGTGCCATTTTGTAAATGTTTATGTATGCATTGCGTTTTCCATCTCATAAGACCAATGCAACCCTGCTGACAGTCTGCACCAAAATGTAATGTATTTATTTTTTTCCATGTGCCCTGTTTTGCTGGCTGTGTTTTTTTTCCTTGGTTGTTTTCTTTCCTTTCGCCCCCTCTCCTGTGGGAACCTCCTTTGAACTGATAACATGCCATCGCCTTTCCCCGTCCTTCCCCTCCCCTTTCCCGTTCCCCGGGTTCGATTATTGTCAAAGTTTCTCTGAAATGTCTTGGTTCCATTCAGAGGAGCAAACGTGTCCTACAAGTTCTGCCTTGCAACAGGAAAGTTAACTGTCGAAGGAGCAAGCAGTGTCTGAGTCCCCGTGCGGGTCTATTCTCTTCATATAAATTATATACCTCATTTTTGATCTTGCTGGTTGAAACCCTCTCGCAATCGACTAAAATTCTGCTAAATATCAGCAGACAGGAAAGTCGTTAGCAGCAGCTCGCAGACCGTGATATGTGAGATGTGCTAATTGCTAGGTGATGGGGTTTGAGTGTAGGGGATGGCGGCTGTTAGGGCAGAGATAAAGTTCTGTGGAGTGCGCCTGTGCTCTTTGCTTGCCGGCTTCCCCTTTTATTTGCTGTGTTTACTTTACGGCAGCTCTTACCCCTGAGGCAGTCGATCCATTCACAGCCCCCTGACCCTGCTTGTTGTCCAAACACAGCTCCGTAGTGCTTCATTCGCTTTGTTTTATGTCTTCTGCCCAGTAACATAAACATTTGCTCTTTGCTCAAGATTTTTTTAATGAATCTGATTCCCTTAAGTCACCACAAGTGAAACTATCTCTGGCTGGCAGATCTTCGTTTATTTGAGAAGCCGAGAGGACCACGATACAGCGTGCATGCAGGCAGGGCAGGATGTGTTTTAATGAAAGACCCAGGATTACCGCACACCTGCGGCTAATAATGTGTACTCATTTGAAATTGTTTCTATGGGTCTCCGTTGTGCCCCAAATCAATCACTCCTAAAATACTTTTGTGTCAAGTAAGTGTGGTTTGTAAGTAGTTCTTGAATGACTCTTCATTTGGCTCAGAAACTGCCTAGCACCAAATTGCCTGTTGAGATTAATGTTTCCAGTGACTCTACTGAGACCCTGGCGCAGCATCATCCCATCCACAGTGCTGTTACAGTGGAGAAGGTTTTGGGCACAGGCGTGCCCGGGACTCCTTTGGTATTCAAAGAAGACAGCAACAGTGGCGAGCAAGATTTTTGGACAAAGGGGCGGAGCGCAGACAGATGTAGCATACATTTCAATGGCATCACTCGGGAACACTTGCCCCGTGTGTATGGTAGCCCGCCACACTCTTCCAGACATTGCGACTACTGCCAAAGTAAGTGCCACCAGCCTGTGTGATTTACAGAATGAAAGGCAGCGCATGGTCAGGCACAGCTGCAGCCTGCAGCCAGTGCCGGCCTGTGTTAGTACTAAGGTCACAGGTGGCACTGCGGGATTTTTTTTACTTTCGAATATCCTGCTGGCCTGAGCCCCCAGTTGCTAATTATATATATTTGTGCTCGGATTTCTTGCAGTACACCTGACAGAATGCTTGTGAACACTGCAAAGCACGGCAGTTTCACCCTCACTATTGCTTGCTTGCTTGCTTGATGGATGAATTACCCATTAGCACTTCAACTGCTGTCAGTGGAGATGTGCTACGAATAACATTTGCTAGACTATAGTAACTACGAAAGAGTAATTGTATTGGTATAATGTGTGCCTGATGTGAAGTGCCCTTACACCCTACATTGGTATGAGCATAGCAATAAAGCAAATGAACTGTTGGTGAGAGAGGGGCCAAAAGATGTTAGAGTGCTTTAGAAATTAAATAGATTATATACACAACATATAAATGATTGGTACTACACGATGGTGTTGGGCCATATATGACAGACAAAGAGCATTACAGTAGAAATAGAGCAGTCACCAATAGTGAGTAAAAGCAAAGCCATAGGTCAATTGCAGCAGTTTTAAGATCTTCTTGGAGTTTCTCATTGCTCAAATGTGTGTAATTTCTCTGATATTTATATATGGTTCCCTCGTTTTCATTGCTTGATTTAGCTCGCGCGAAAGTGTCACTCATAGTCATTAAAATGTCACTCATAATTTCACTGAAATATGAAAATGTCACACTTGGGCAATCTGAAACCTTGGCAGCTATGTGAGCCCCTCCCCCGCGCAATCCCAAGCAGTGCAGCCAGGGCTCCAGCATACTGCCCTCTTCTGGCCACTGAATTGACTTCTCACCTGGCATTACTCACCTGGCTCGAGATCCGCGGCTAGGAGGCAGAGGATTCACACAACCCTCGCCCCACGTGCCAGTGAAGCGGAGGCTAGTCACACTGCGTCATCATGGCGTCCATCCCCCCAATCGAGCCTTTTGTTGTTGACGGGGCCCCAGCATCCCTGGCCCCTCGCTGGAAAGACTGGGTTGAGAGGCTCCAGTTCTACTTTGAAGGAGCGGGAACGGGGCGCGACCGACGCAGGGCGCTCCTATTGCACCTGGGAGGAAAAGATATCTACAGGATATACAAAACCCTGGTAGAGGCCACCCCTCGAACATATGCCACGCTCCTCAACGCGCTCAATGCCCATTTTGAGCCGATGCAGAGTAAGGACTACGAGCGCTTCATCTTCAGGCAAGCGCGTCAAGAAGCGGATGAATCCCTCGATGCCTTCCATGGTCGCCTGAAGGAACTCGCGAGCACGTGCGGATTCCAGGATGAACAAGAAGAAATCCGCGGCCAGATTATCCAGAACTGCTACTCCTCTGACCTGAGGGTAAAGATCCTCCAGGAGGACGGCAAGCCCCTGGCCGACATTCTAAAGCTAGGCCGTTCAAAGGAATTATCCCACGCAAGGGCGTCGCATATGGAGGCAGCGCTTCACAGACCAGCAAAGGCAGAGCAAGTTCACGTGGCAGAGCACGTCAACGTGGTGAGACCGAAGCAACGCCCGGCGGGGAGAGGAAGAACGCCAGAACGCCGGAAAGAGTGCGGATATTGCGGGGGCGCACCACATAGAGCACAAGACTGCCCGGCACGGGGGAGGAAGTGCGGGTCATGCGGGCGCATGAACCATTTCGCATCGGTGTGCAGATCATCTAAACCCAAACCTGAAGCCGCCCATGCCATAAGGGAAGACCCTGAGAGCGAAGATATGGACGATGACGCTCACAACTATCCGGTGCACTATGTGTTCGCCATAGATCAGCCTTTGAGGAAAAAACGGCGACTCCCAAAGTGCAGGATAAAGGTACTAAACCAAGAAGTGAGAGCGACCATTGACACAGGGGCCTCGATAGAGCTGATGGCGGCAAACGTCTACAACCAACTGCGAGACAAACCACTCCTGAAACCAGCCAAGATCAGAGTCTTCGCCTATGGACAAAAGACACCAATACCGTTAATAGGGTGCTTCCAGACAGACATACAGCACCAAGAACTGAGGACGCCAGCCACCATCTACGTGACCAAAGAAGGTAGCGGAATGCTCCTGAGTGGCCAAGCAGCTGAAGACCTACACCTCATCTCGTTTGCCATGGCCGTCTGGGAAGAAGAGCTAGACACAATCCTGGAAGAATTCGAAGACACATTCAAAGGTATTGGATGCCTCCGAGGCAAAGAAGTCTCTCTACACATTGACAAATCCATACAGCCAGTAGCCCTCCGTCATCGACGGATAGCATTTCACCTAAGAAAGAAAGTGGAACAGGAGCTGGAGACCCTTGAAAAACAGGGGATAATCGAGAAGGTCAGTGGGCCCACCCCCTGGGTGTCGCCGATTGTGGTAGCGCGGAAGCCCAAACAACCAGGACAGGTCCGCATCTGCGTCGACATGCGCCTCCCCAACGCAGCGGTGAAGAGAGAAAGACACCTGACGCCTACCATAGACGACATTCTAGGAGAGTTAAACGGAGCGAAGTGGTTCTCCAAGATGGACCTGAGATCAGGATACCACCAGCTACCTCTGCACCCGGACTCCAGGTACATCACCACTTTCTCCACTCACGTTGGCCTCCGGCGCTATCGGCGACTCAATTTTGGAATATCAAGCGCTGCAGAGGTCTTCCAAAACACGATTCGAGAAGTATTGAGTGGGATCACAGGCGTCCTAAATGTCAGCGACGACTTGCTGCTATACGCCGATACAGTAGAAGAGCACCACAGAAGGCTCAGAAGCGTGCTACAAAGGATCAAAGACTCAGGCCTTACCCTACACAGAGAGAAGTGTCAGTTCCTGCAGAACACCATCAGCTTCTTTGGGTACACGTTCTCCGACAAGGGAGTAGCCCCTGACCCTGAAAAAGTGAAGGACGTGCAAACAGCCCCAGCGCCGAACAACACATCAGAAGTTCGAAGTTTCCTCGGGATGGTAAACTTCTGCGGGCGATTCATCCCCGACCTATCCAATCTCACCAGGCCACTAAGGGAGCTCACCAAGTCCACCACCCCATGGCAGTGGGGGGAAGAACAGGAGCAGGCGTTTCAGAACACCAAGGCAGCCCTGTCAGCCAACACGACCCTGTCGTACTTTGACCCTTCCAAGGCGACGAACGTAGCAGTGGACGCCAGTCCCTATGGACTCGGAGCAGTGCTGACACAAAGCCAAAACGGTGAAGACTGGGCACCCATAGCCTACGCCAGCAGGTCCCTGACAGAAACGGAACAACGCTACTCTCAGATTGAGAGGGAGGCCATTGCGATCCACTGGGCCTGCAGGCACTTCCACGTTTACGTCTATGGACATCCGTTCACTGTTTCCACGGATCACAAGCCCCTACTCCCCCTGTTCCGAGGGTCAGTCTCGAAGCCTCCCCCGAGAATCGAGAAGTGGATTCTACAACTCCAAGAGTATGACTACAAACTGGAATTTAAGCCCGGTGCGTCCAATCCGGCCGACTACCTCTCACGGCACCCCCGAGCGGCAACCACCCGAGAGAGAGAAGATGCCGAAGAGACAGAAGAGTATGTACAAGTTATCCTCGAAAGATCACGCCCGCTGCCCATGAACCTTGACATGATTGTGGACGCAACCCGCAAGGATGAAGTCTTGCAGCTAGTGAACACTGCCCTGAGAGACAACGACTGGAGAACACTCCAGGCCTCGCTGA
This sequence comes from Lissotriton helveticus, assembly GCF_964261635.1. NCBI lineage: Eukaryota > Metazoa > Chordata > Amphibia > Caudata > Salamandridae > Lissotriton > Lissotriton helveticus. Next base: position 297,328,926 of record NC_136067.1, on the reverse strand, counting down.
GTCAGAGGACACCGGAAGCCAAGCGAGCCCTAGAGACCCTCTGCAGGGTAAAGGACGAACTGTCAGTAGACAGTCAAGGGTGCGTACTTAGAGGACCACGGATTGTGATGCCGGCGAGCCTGACTCAACAAGTAATCGAATTGGCACACCGCGGCCACCAGGGAGTGGTGAAAACAAAAAGTAGACTCAGAGCCAAAGTGTGGTTCCCGGACCTGGACATGAAGGTCGAACAAATGGTCAAGGAGTGCCACTGGTGCCAGGCCGCAGGTCCACCCGAACCGCCACCGCCGGTAATCACCGAGGAGAACCCCGAGAGACCCTGGGAACGAGTGAGCGCCGATTTTGGACACCTCCCGGACGGGCGGTACATGCTCGTTGTCATTGATGACCTGACCAAATACCCCGAGGTGGAGATAATACCTACACTCACAGCCAAGGAAGTAACGACGAAGTTCGAGAAACTCATCGCCACCCATGGCATATTCGACCTGGTCAAGACCGACAACGGGCCGCCATTCCAAAGCCAAGAATTTGCGGACTATCTCCAGGAGTGGGGCATCCAGCACAGGAAGGTCACCCCCAGGTGGCCACAAGCCAACGGGGAGGTAGAACGCTTCATGAGGACCCTCAATAAAGTGATTCGGATTGCTCATGCAGAGGAGACACCCCTGGAGAAAGCCATCTACACTTTCCTGAGGGAGTACAGGCTGACACCCCACCGTACCACTACAGCGGCCCCAGGGCCAGCCGCCATGGGGCGAATTGTCCGAGACACGATCCCTCACCACCACACCTGGACCCCGACGGAAGCAAACCCTCAGCAGACTTTGCTCAACAGAAAGCGATCAAACGAGTACGCGAGCTTCCGACGCCGAGCCAAGGAATCATACATTGGAGAAAGAGATCGAGTATACGTGCGAGACCGATATCCCGGAAGCAAATTCAGGCTCCCGTTCGAACCCAGGCCCTGGACTGTCACCCGCAGGACAGGCACGATGGTAACGGCTCAACGCGACGGAGAAACCGTCACCCGCAACGTGTCCTTCTTCAAGCGGGCTGCAGTCCCGCCCAACGGCATGCCCAGCAGAGACCCGGACAGAGCAACACCAAGCCCAACGACTCCAAGCACCAGATCCCCGGTGAGCGGGTACAACGACGCAGCAGACCAGCCAGAGGCGAGCTCGCCAGAGTCTGAGAGGCCCGGCATAGCCAGTCGGTGTCCCTCCGGGGATGAGCTGTCTCCAACCCCAGCCCGGCAGGTCACCCCGAGGAGAACACTGTTTCGAGGTGAGGCCGCTGGCTATGGGCTAAGAAGAAATCCAGCCCCCTCATCACAGCTGGCGGACTTTGCTGTGGACTGAGACTGTGCACCATGAGCGTCAGACTGGTAACAGGCCTGCCGGCCACTTTGTTTGTTTTTCCACATGTTCACCATTGACTCTCAGTTTGCATATTGGTTTTTTTTTTCAATAAAGGTGGAAAGGAGTGTAATGTCCAAGACTGCCCTGCGCAGTCTAGTGTTCACGCACGTAGTCGTGCGCCAGCGCAGACGTGGTACGTGGCGTCCGCGCGTACTATAAAATAAAGGAGGCGTGGTCTCGGGGGTTAGTCCGGACCACGCGGAGAAGCAGCAAGGTGTCCGGAGTCCCTCTGTCCAGCGCAGCGTCACCGCGCTGCGCCAGCACTCACAGGGGGGCCCCACACACAGCGTGCGGGCCCGAATACCTTAAGGAGGATTTTTCAAAAAGAGTGGGTAAATGGTGCATTTTCAAGCAAATTTGAGAAGCAAGAATGTTGATGAAGCAATTGTGAAAGTGCAGTGTACATTAATAAAGGGATGTCAAAAAACAACATGTAGATAGAAATGTTTCTGAAGCTAGTACCTGCCAGTGCCACGCACCTCTGACCACTATACACACTGCGTGCCAGAAGGGCCTAGCGTCTGAAACATTTCTATTGTCAGGTTTTTGAAGCTAGGCCCAGTGCTGGCACTCAGTGTGTATGCTTCTCAGAGGTGCGTCACGCGTGGCAGGGCCTGTAGCTTCAGAGTGAGAAACATTTTCTGCACCAGTCTACGTTCTCACTCTATAAACACTAACACTCTTTAAAGTGCAGAGTCACTCTGCACTTCAAAGAGTGTTAGTGTTTAGAGTGGGAACGCGATTCAAAGGTAATTCAGAACTGCTTTGGATGAAGGCGCACATTTGCTTTGTGTGACTGCCCTCCAATTGTTCCAATTGCCTCTGAAGGTCACTGATAACATTTACGTTTAGGCCATAGAGACTACGAATGTTGAAACTAAAGACAATAGGCAATTTCCGAGTTTCAGAATAATACTATTGTAGTACTACACCTCTAAAAACTTAGTGCTATTTTCCAAAACCCACACTGCAGATTTTCACCTCAATCTGCTGCATTTCTCGGAGGGCTCCTACCACTACAAGCAGAACTCAAGTACACGTAGACCTACTACTTTGTAGTATGTGTGGGAGTAGCCAGGGTGGGGGAGTGTCAGAAAAATAAACAATACCTACTACAAAGTGGGAGAAAAGAAGGGAAAAGTACAAAAAGTAAGGGGGAATAAGGAGGGCATGAATACGTATAACCACTATTACAAAAGTGTAAGGCAGACCCAGTGCTCATAAGTTACACCTACAGCTATTCAAGCAGTACAACTGCCCAGTCAGGCTCAAATCTACTCCAGCCAAGCCTTGGAGTAAGCCACTCACATGCACTGCAAGAGAATCACTCTGAAAACCAATGCAGACACATTGAATTGTACGGAGACCGCGGTTGTGTGCACACTGCACACGCTTTCATATTTATAATATAGGGTAGGTGTAATACACATCTGGCTCTGTGTCTTCTGTCATCAAAATTAGTGAATGTTCATAATCCCACACAGAGATACCCGACGAAGAAGGGTGCATAAGGAATGGCTACAGAATCACATTACTGGATGCTGTTAAGCAGAAGGTGGAAGTTATCAAAATACAGATGAATCACTGAAGCTATACAGGAAGACATTTTGGTCGAGCAGAGGAGTTGGGATTAATCTACAACTTTTCCAAATTCATGGTGTGCAATTCAGCTACCAGATGGGTACAATCTTTAACATCAAAGGTTAATGCTTTGTCCTTAATTCTTGAAAGGGGAGATTGTGCAACAGGCAATCAGCATTTTATTTTTAGCAGCCGCACAATAGATAGTGCAACAAAATCGGTCCCAAACTCCTATTTTTGGTTTGTGCTGTGTAAAACTGCAAAAAATAACATGTTGATATATGTCACAGAATATAATATCCCCCTCCAAGAATTAAGGACAAAGCAATGATCCCCGATTTTCTAGTTGCTCACTGTGCATTTCAGCCAGCCAGTAGATGGGTACCTGCCTCTGATATTAAAGGATAATGCTTTTTTAGAGAGGAGAACCAGCAAATTAACAGGGAGAGCTGAGCCAGGAGTGTGGCTTGGCTTTTAGGGCACGTGCACGAGCTGAGCAGTGAGAATGTTTGCAATGTACATCATACAACAAACATCATGTAAAATATGACAAAATATCTTCAAAATTCAAGAAAGTGAATTTCTCTAACATGTAGAAGCTTTAACATTAAAACGTCCCATTACAGCACTGTACTAAGAAATACTTACAAGTGATAGTTTTGAGGCACAAACCGTTAGTGAACTAAGGCAAGTCATGTGTCATGTAAAACCTGTAGACTGCCCAGATTAACTGATATTCTGAACTCACATATTTGAAAATGCTTTAATAAGCGCTCTTGAAGAAAAATGAGTTTTGGTGAAATAAAGTATTTGCCTAAAATCAAACAACTTATACAGGGAAGCCACAATTTACAAATGAGCCCCTAAATAGGTATCTATTTGTCTTTACTTATGCTAAGGCTTTGGTTTTACCTTTTTGTTCATTTTTCATGTAGCATGAACTGACACTTGTTTTTCTTTTTTTCTTACCTTAACGTGTGTCAGGAGCACAGAAAAACGCTATGGCAGGCAAAGGGGGTGTGACAATATTTCAGGAGCTGGTTTCTGGCAGTGCCTACTTCGAGTCACAGGAAACCAAACCCTAGTGCCTGCTGAAGCCCACCGAGGAATACTTTTACACAGCATAGCCAGGCAAAATTCCTTTCAGGAGTCCTCGCCCCTGGGCCTGCCTAAGCTCACATTAAGCCAATAGCTTTAGGACGGGCTCAAGTTATAATGTATTGGCAACTACAGAAGGCGGGGGAGAAACGGCAGAGAGCAGAGGTCATTTCCGAACTCAATTTAGCTCTAAGTTACCTCAAGCCGATCATTCTGCAATTCGTATGGAATCGGGTTTTTCAATACAAGAATCGGGAGGCGGGAGACTAGCTATCAAATCGGTAGTCTCACGCCTGAATCGGGAGGGTTGGCATGTATGCGTAGTATTGATCCAGCGCCTGCTAACCCAGAGTGTGGCACACTGACGCAGCACAGTGCACACCGTGTGGATGTGTGGTTAGAAGCAGTGCTTTAAATGGGCCGGGACTGTCCGGTGCGGAGTACCGGCACTTATTTATTTTGAGACAGAGAGTACCGGCACTTCGCAAGAGAAATACTATACTTTTAATTGGAGAGAACCGGCACTTCTATTTTTCCATTTCAAGCACTGGTTAGAAGGGTGTTGCCGTAGTTACTTTTCATTAATCTTCCTTCATTAACCTTAGCCCTACTTGTTCTTGTCACAGTTATTACGTGAACTCAAATCGCAGCAGCCCTGCAGCCACACTCAAATGAAAGAAACTACGCCACGGACTCTCCTGGACTTCTTTACTTTTTCCTTTGTCCTGGCCGCCATTTTGCTGCTGCTCTCGGCCGCTTTTCTTTGGACCCGGACCCGCCATCGTGTCCATTCCCTCGTCCTTTAACCCTTTTCCCTCATTTCCCCCTTGACGATCCTCAAATGTTTCTTCCCTTTTCTGATTTGCCTTTTCTCCATACTCGTGTATCCCTCCCACCCTCCAATGGTGCTGTGACTGCATCCCCCCCTCCGACCCCACTTAATGGAACTCTGCTTTTCTGTATATGGAGATAACTCTAATCCTAGTATATGCAGTAGACCTTTATACTCTCTACTATTCCTATGTGACTCTTAGAGTATATCCATTCGTATCCCTTCCCTATGTATATAGAGATAACTCTAATCACTAGTATATGCAGTAGACCTTTGTACTCTCAACCATTCCTATGTGACTCTTAGAGTATATCCATCCGTATTCCTTCCCTATGTATATCGAGATTACTCTAATCACTAGTAGATGCAGTAGGCCTTTGTACTCTCTACCATTCCTATGTGACTCTTAGAGTATATCCATTGGTATCCCTTCCCTATATATATAGAGATAACTCTAATCCCTAGTATATGCAGTAGACCTTTGTACTCTCTACCATTCCTATGTGACTCTTAGAGTATATCCATTCTTAGAGTATAACCATTCGTATCCCTTCCCTATGTATATAGAGATAACTCTAATCCCTAGTATATGCAGTAGACCTTTGTACTCTACCATTCCTATGTGACTCTTAGAGTATATCTATTCGTATCCCTTCCCTATGTATATAGAGATAACTCTAATCACTAGTATATGCAGTAGACCTTTGTACTCTCTACCATTCCTATGTGACTCTTAGAGTATATCCATTCGTATCCCTTCCCTATGTATATAGAGATAACTCTAATCACTAGTATATGCAGTAGACCTTTGTACTCTCTACCATTCCTATGCGTCTCTTAGAGTATATCCATTCGTATCCCTTCCCTATGTATATAGAGATAACTCTAATCACTAGTATATGCAGTAGACCTTTGTACTCTATACCATTCCTATGTGACTCTTAGAGTATATCCATTCATATCTCCCCCTTGTGTGACTTTACATCTTGTACATTTGCAATTCTTTCTGTTTGTATCTTTTATGTAACTCATGTAATCCTTAGTCCTTATGTTTTGCAACTGGTTCTTATGTAAAGCGCTCTGACACCTTCGGGTAAAGTTTGCGCTATATAAAATCGCATTAAATAAAATAAATAAATAAATAAAACTATACCAGAGTGTCTACCCTACTTGCTTTTGAAAAGTGCTGGTACTTTACCATTAAAATCATTGCATATCTTCTGAGAAGTGCAAGTACTCTTCTTGTCAAATAAAGAACTGCGGGTACTCAGCACCTGAAAGTGTCGGCCCATTTAAAGCACTGCAACTCACAATTCAAAAATGTTTATTTCTTCACATGTAGAACTTTTGAAATTAATATGTCCTTTATACCACCGCACTCAGATGTACCTATAAAAGTGATTGTTGTTAAACATGAACTTAGAACCATTCTGCCCCTTCCAGAACTTTAAGTGGGTTGGGGGCCTCCAGTCGCAGACCTGGTAGCATTTCAAAATGGACGTTGATACGGATCTCTTATCAAGCCCTATATTAATGTCCTTAACTTTATTTGGAAATACCAGTGATTGATTTCTCTACATGGAATGTAAGAAACGTTAAGGTAACCCATGTCATGTTTAGTTTTTGTTTCGCATGTTTACTTAATCTTAAATTCCCTAAGAGTGTTAGATATTTTCAGGATTTTTTATTCCTGTATTTCTTTTCTTGCCGCATATTACTCTTGTATAGTGCATACTTTGAACTGAGTCACCTTCAGGTGTTTAAAAAGCGCCACAATTGAGAGCACTGGCTTTGAGGCTGTACGCAGTGTGAGTTTATCACAGTGCCTGCCAGTGAGTCAAAAAGGTATTCCCAATACATGGTCATTCAATCCTTGGCCTCTCTGCAGAGCGTTCACATTTTCCCTCGGGTGAGATGTAAAATAACTAGGCCTGTTGAGGGTAAAAGGCTGCTTTATTTGGACATGTATGCAGATTCAAATTTACAAAATACAGACCAAGCCTCACTAATACAATGCCAATATCCTACCACCTCCGCCCCACCCTTCAGCCGTTACCCACAGTAAAAACGTCCCAAAATATTCTTCTAAGAAACCATCCTCCCCGTCCCTTTTCTTTCATCCACTGCCTACCTCCTGCCTCAGTCATTGCTCCCCTGTGTTCCCTCTGCCCGAACCTACACTGCAATGCCCCCAACCATTCCTGCCTGTCTCAAGCTCCTCAATTTCTGCCACCTGTCCAAGCGCAAGTACTGTGTATTTTACATAGCCAAAACATCATACTAATACAAGGTAAAATAATAGGGAGGTTGGGCGGGACAACAAAATTTACTTAAACTTCCTACCTCACCTTTGCTAACTGACTGGAATACCTACAACGACATTAACCGTCGTCTTAGCCCCACCCGCCGCCAACATTCGCCAATGGCAGCACACCTGTCCTCTTGGAATCTTCCACGTCGCCTGATGACCAACAACCATCACAGGGATCGACAGGTGCGTCAAGTGGGATACCAGCAGGCGACGTGCAGGCAATGTTCACCACGATACAAACAGCATTGACAAACATCAACGGGAAGATTGATTCTCTAACGTACAGAGTAGATTGGATGTCGGAACGCCTGGACAGACACACAGAAAGGCTGGATATGGCGGAACGACGAATATCTGAAGCAGAGGATGCGCATATCCAGATGGACTCCAAGCAGGTGAGAATGGATAAACAGATGGCTGCATCGCAGCTAAAGCCGAAGATTTGGAAGCAAGATCACGCAGGAACAACATACGCCTGATGTGCATTTCAGAGACGACGAACACAGGACCCATGGAGAGATATGTTGAACAGCTGCTCACCTCATTGCTCGGAAGGGAAACGTTCTCGAAGGTCTTTATAATGGAAAGAGCGCATAGGTCTTTGGCACCAAAACCCCCAACCGGCGCTCGACCCCGGCCGATCATTGCGCACATACTGAATTACAGAGATAGAGACGCAGCCCTCAGGAAAGCACGAGAACTGGGTAAGCTGACTCATCAAGGTATGGACATATCTATATACCCGGACTTTACTATGGCGGTCCAGGAAGCCAGGAAGAAATTTATCGCATCAAAACAGAAACTGAGAGAAATTAACATACTGTACGCTATGCTCTACCCGGCGAAGCTCAAGGTTACAGAGGATAGCGAGTCAAAAGTATTCAACAAACCTAAAGATGTGCTGAAGTTCATCCACCAAAGACACAGTAGAGGTCCGAGACAGAAATCTCAGAGGGGAGATCAGGATGACCAGAACATGGCATTGGATACAGCAGAGTAGAAGCTCTGGGAGCATAAAAAGTACTTCTTTGGATCACGTACAGTATACTGGAATAGGTGCTCGAGTATAGTAATGAGAGACACCAAGCGCGACACTATTGGGCCACAAGACCAGGCTGTAAGAATGAGCTAGGTTGGACTGTGTAACTTATCTGATCCGTATGAAGGCTTTATCCTCGGCTCCCCCACAGGGGGAGACATCTGGGACTAGATACATGCAGAAAGCCCTGCAGATGCCTGATCATCCCCAGATATATGCACATGGACCGTTTGTCCATACACATCATTTGCATGGGGTCAATGACTGCAATGTTTTCCTGCTATAGATACTATTGTAGTTCGATGTGATTATTATAGCCCTCCACCCGTAATTACCAACATATGATGTGATTGAAGGTTTCTAGACACACTGAGCATTGTAGGGCATCAGCCCATGTGGTGAAACTCCACAGAAATGGGCAGGCAGTCACTGCACCTTGGTGTGCACCACACATGTTTTTGTCTTTTGTTTTTGCAGGAGTTGTTTTTGATCTTTGAAAGGGAGGTGGGTGGTGGGAACATCTGGGAGATTAACTACGGGAATGGCTCCGCTGAAGGGTATCTAGCGGAGTGGGAGGGGGAGGGGATCAGTTTGGGGTATATAGAAAATGTCTGGTTGACAAGAAAAGAGTTTGGTATAAAGATCACATCAGATTTGCTGTTTACGAATAGGGGAGGTTCTCTGATGGACAAAGACGCACGGAACTATGTCTGTTCGATCGACTAGAAAACTAACCTTTGTAACATGGAATGGTATTTGCATACTTGGATAGACATGGGATAGATGTGGCATGTATACAAGAGACCCACCTTACCCCAAATACAGACATGCGGATAGGCACACGATGGGCGGTATACCGAATGGCATCCTCCTATTCCACTTACGCCAGAGGCGTGTTGCTGCTTGTGAGGCGCACTGTCCCTTTTCAGCTCATCAGAGAACTACGAGATGACCAAGGCAGATATGTCATGATACAGGCGAACTTTGGGGGCAAAATATTGACAGTAATAAACTTGTATGGCCCTAATATAGATGATCCTGATTTCTATACAGATATATGGAATAAACTTAGCGATTTCCCCAGCGCGCCTATATTGTGGGGTGGGTACTTTAACACCTGCTTAGACCCGGCCCTTGATAGATCTACGGGCAATGAACGTTATGGAAAGCGAGCAGCCACGGCCCTAAAAGAAGGTATGGAGATGTGGGGGATGACGGACATATGGAGAATGCGACACAGAGGTAGCAGAGAGGGCACATGCACGTCAACCACACATAATACGTGGTCCAGAATAGACTACTGGTTACTCACAGCGGAAGCATGTACCTGGGCAACATCGATCAGACATCTACCCAAAACCTTATCGGACCACTCTCCAGTATACATTACTTTAGAGATCCCCACTCACATACCTAAACAATTCACATGGAGGTTACAGGGGAGCTCCTTGCTGGACCAAGTGTTTTGCACAGAGCTACGTCAGGCAATACAAAATTATTTTGATTTGAATGCGGGATCAGTGTCAAGTGCCAGTACCTTATGGGAAGCATTCAAGGTCACCATAAGAGGTCACTGCATTGGTAAACATGCTGGGATCCTGAAAGATATCCAACAACAGTTAAATATCATAGAAAGGGACATTGGAACACTAGAGGCTGAACATACACAAACGGGCGATTCCACCTTATTAGGTAAAATTAGGGAGAGGATGGATGACTAGACTATTCTACATATGCAAAGGATGAGATAGAACACAAACCAAAGAGATATGTAGCATGGAATTATGGGGAGAGGGGAAGACCAGGGCGAGCCTTGTCCAGCAAGATCAAACCCTCATATACGACTTCCTACATCACACAAATCAAGGATGACCAGGGAAATACGCAGTATGACACACCCGCCATTTTAGCCTGCTTTGTGGAATACTACTCACAACTATATGACACACTATCATGCACCCCTGCGGAAGACATTGATCTCTACTTACAGGATGTAGCATTAGCCTGGCTATCGGACACTCATAGGAAATTCTTAAGCCACCACATTACTAAGGACGAATTTAGAGATGCAATAAATACCCTACCCAACAAGAAGGCACCCGGGGTGGACGGACTTCCAGGCGAGTTTTATAAGACATACCAAGACCTCTTGCTGCCACACCTGGTGGCAATGTATGAGGAATCCTATGAGATGGGTAGACTCCCTACTTCACTCAGGGAAGCACTGTTAATAGCGCTCCCCAAACCTGATAAGGACCTAGCGAATTGTGACTCTTACCGTCCCCTATCCCTAATTAATATAGATGTGAAAATTGTGCCTAAAGTAATAGCTACTAGAATACAGCTTCTACAAGAAAAATTGATACTACCCGACCAAGCAGGATTCGTCCCAAACAGATCCACCACTCAAAACATAAAGATAATTTTTGCACTTTATCACCATTTGGATCCAGAGCTGCCGGCAGTGGCGGCACTGCTGGACGCTGCAAAGGCCTTTGACTCGGTGGAATGGGAATACATGTTTGTGGTGCTACGTAGGATGGGTTTCCCCGAGGGCTTTGTAAGATGGATAAACATCCATTATACAGACCCGACTGCTAGGTTAGAATCAATGGACAGACCTCTGACCCTATACGCGTAGGTAGTGGAACGAGACAAGGCTGCCCACTAGCACCAATACTATTCACATTGATATTAGAGCCCCTAGCCTGTAAGATTCGCCAACACCATTCGGAAGCCGCCCTACAGCTGGGACTGCGACCTCTTAATATATCTCTGTACGCGGATGATATGGTACTGTTCATGCGCGATCCCAATACATACCTGAATGACATGATCAGGGAATATATTCACTTTGAACTTTATGCTGGTCTGCGTATAAACTGGGATAAATCGGTGTTAATTCCTTTAACACGGAGCACCACACAACCAATCATACATTCACCCAGTACAGAGATCTGGGCCTAAATCCATCGTTTTTTTCCTCACCACACCACCCCAGTTCAGACATGGCCATACGCAAATCAGCCTTGACCCTGTGCCTCATGGAAACAGTCAAGCTATCCTGGCTGAAGACGGCTGATAGCCTGAAACTGGTCCTAGGATGCTTGATTCCGGTCCAGGAAAGACATGGCTTGGCAGTTCGGGCTGGACTGTTCCCATGAGGCACAGGGTCAAGGCTGATTTGCATATGGCCATGTCTGAACTGGGGTCGTGTGGAGTGCAAAAAAACGATGGATTTAGGCCCAGATCTCTGTACTGGGGTGAATGTATGATATTGTTCTGCATTCTGTCCATCAACTGTTGTTTTTGCATTTGTCACCCTGAGTGGAATGGGTATGCTCAGATGTGAGTCCCATGCTCTCCACACCACGGGAGTCAAGCTATCCTGGCTGAAGACGGCTGATAGCCAGAAACCAGTCCTAGGATGCTTGATTCCGGTCCAGGAAAGACATGGCTTGGCAGTTCGGGCTGGACTGTTCCCATAAGGCACAGGGTCAAGGCTGATTTGCATATGGCCATGTCTGAACTGGGGTGGGGTAGAGTGCAAAAAAACGATGGATTTAGGTCAAGATCTCTGTACTGGGATGAATGTATGATATGGTTCTGCATTCTGTCCATCAACTGTTGTTTTTGCATTTGTCACCCTGAGTGGGATGGGTATGCTCAGACATGAGTCCCATGCTCTCCACACCACTGGAGTCAAGCTATCCTGGCTGAAGACGGCTGATAGCCAGAAACTGGTCCTAGGATGCTTGATTCCGGTCCAGAAAAGACATGGCTTGGCAGTTCGGGCTGGACTGTTCCCATGAGGCACAGGGTCAAGGCTGATCTGCATATGGCCATGTCTGAACTGGGGTGGTGTGGAGTGCAAAAAAAGGATGGATTTAGGCCTAGATCTCTGTACTGGGGTGAATTTATGATATTGTTCTGCATTCTGTCCATCAATTGTTGTTTTTGCATTTGTCACCCTGAGTGGGATGGGTATGCTCAGACGTGAGTCCCATGCTCTCCACACCACTGGAGTCAAGCTATCCTGGCTGAAGACGGCTGATAGCCAGAAACCGGTCCTAGGATGCTTGATTCCGGTCCAGGAAAGACATGGCTTGGCAGTGCGGGCTGGACTGTTCCCATGAGGCACAGGGTCAAGGCTGATTTGCATATGGCCATGTCTGAACTGGGGTGGTGTGGAGTGCAAAAAAACGATGGATTTAGGCCCAGCTCTCTGTACTGGGGTGAATGTATGATATTGTTCTGCATTCTGTCCATCAACTGTTGTTTTTACATCCCATGGGTAGCACTTTATCTACAAAAAACTGATTGTCGAAATGAATACCCAGCAGTGAAAAATCTAAAGGATGAACGGGTAACAATCTGAAAGCTGATTTTATGTCACACGTAGCCATTTCCACTTTTGTGCCCACTTTTCTGATCAAATCAAGTGCTATGTCTATGGATGCAAATTGCACAATAGTATCATCCCTTGCTATGAAGTCATGTACAGACCAGCCCTGAGGCCATGAAAGATGTTGAATCATCCGAAATTCACCCACTTCTTTTTTAGGTATTACTCCTAGTGGGGATTATATGAGGCCAGGCAACGGCCACCATGAAAAAGGACCCGCCATTCTTCCCTCTGACACTTCTGTGTTCAGCTTTTGTTTAACCAAATTAGGATGTTAATTTGCTGACTTAAGATGTTTTGCAAATCTACGATATCTTGGACCCTGGTAACCTAGTCTAAAGCCTTCCTTAAAACCCTACTCCAGCTTTGCAGCGTCTTCCCTGTTAGGGTAAAACTTTAACCAAAAACATATCTTATCTACACCAATTGGAGTAAAAGCCCTTGAAACCAGGTTGAAAGGATCCACCCCTCACCCTGCCTTGGCCAAAACCTCCCCAGTTTGCTTGCTCTCCAAAACACTGCAATATGGAATGTTTTCCTCCACATTTGGAACACTCATGCTTGCACCTGCATGGGTTCGTTTGACAATATACTCTGTTGAAATTCCAGCATGCCCCTGAATTTGGAACATGAGCTCTATTCTAGAAACCCGAACTGGGCAAGAAAAGGCTGATGTGATATTGCTAGACCACTAGCTGTCTGCATCATGGTGAGTGGTATTTTTGGATACATCCACTGCACCCATAATTCGTTATCTACCTCCCCCTACGGTTTCTCCGGAATGAGTACTAAGCGAGCCCGAAACTCCTCATCGTAATGTAGCCAAGCACCACCCCCAAATTCCATATGTGCTTTCCGAATAGTTTCAATATATTTCAATATTGCTTATTCTGGAAACTTTTCGCAATAGACACTAGCGAATATTAAAAGGGTTGACGTCCATGTATCAATTGTTGTAGGCACTCTTGGCCTTTTTGCCAACTCCCATGCTTCTTCCCTCAACACTTCTTTTGATTGAATCTCCCTATGAAGCAATTTGAAAACGTCCACAAAATCTCCCTTCCAGATTTTATCCTTAGTAGCTTTATGCCCCCAATGGCATAGAAAGCCCAGTGTAAGAATAAGATTCTGCAGACTTTGTAGTAAGTTTCACAAAGTTTATTCAATAATAGCATGAGCCCCTCTGGCGGCGGTCCAACTCCATGAAATGCACAACCGCATCTAACGTGCGGCCATAGAAACCATAGAGAAGGAACCTAGCTGTGAGACTTCTGAGCAGTGCATATTTGAAAGAAAGCATTGCTTTTGATAATGCCTGCGATGAGGAATCATCACAAGCAAGATCACGCGCATATGGTACACTACATAATCTTCCTTTTTATAACAGCAAAAAAAATAAAGAAATTGACATCTGAAAATCATAAACAAAACTTTGAAGCTACAAAGCATACAAACATAGTGCACAAGTTTTGTTTAGAAAAGACATTTGCATCAATTACATTAACCATCATAAAAATCTTTAAACCTAGCAGGCATAGAAACATTGAGCATGGATCTTGTTGCAATTTGTTCATCTGGATAAATAGCACTAGATATTGCGTGACTGTTAGATTTGGGGGTCTCTAGTTGGCAGAGGTAGGTACCTTTGACCATATAGGGACCCTTGCGTCTAGTCAGGGTAAGCGGGAACACTCCTAAAATAACCCCTGCTCACCCTCTTGGTAGCTTGGCACTGTCAAGGTACTACGTCGCCTCTTACCTTAAGCTCTTTTCGAAGCTCTTTTCGAAGACGTAGTAGATTTCGCAGGGACGCAAGGGACCAACTTCCCGAACTACTAACTTTAAACTTGTGATCATAATTCTACAAGATGAAAATTAGAAATTGGGGAGGAGGGCCGGATACTGGACGTGATTAGATTCTTGCTGTCGACCTGCGAAGCAACAAGTATCGTTGGATCAGACCTTAAGTTCTTCTCCTGAGTTTTCACATCCAGACTTCAACACATTCAAATCCAGTGTTTATACCTTCTAAATTGTGCCTACCTGCGAGCAGCAGTTGTTAGCCTAACGTCCCAGTATGTCTTGTCTGGTGTTGATGGGCTGTGTGTAGTCAGGAAACTTCTAGTAGATATACTGTTGTTCTTTTTTGTAGTGGATAGCTGGAAAAGGTAATACAAGATGTTACTTTCTTTCCTTATAACTCTAGAAGTCTTCTTTTATCTCTAGACAATCTTTTCACTTACTTCTGTTTTGGTTTATATTCTTCTTAAACTGCAAGGGGTTGTCTGACTGTTCTAAAAAGAAATTCCAAAATAGTAGAGCACAAACATATCTACTTGTATAACCAACATTTGCTTGAATACCTATAAAGACAGTTTCAAAACATTAAAATATATGGTACATAATTGCTTATTATTCTTTTGCTGGAGATTTCTTCCAAAGTCTAATCTTTTCAGATTACTGATAGTTTCAGTTTTCTTCTTGTTTAAAGAAGTTCTAAAAATTGTTTTCTATATGTTGCCTTTCTTTCGTAGGGCGCCTTTAAATCAAAGAAAAGTACTTATCTCCTTTCTCTTGGTATTTTCTTGCAGAGTCTGCTACTGTGAAGAATGGAGCATCCGGAAGACGGAGTACCGAGAAGGAAAGAAGAAGCCCTTTGATCAAACAGGGAAGTTTCTTTTTGAAGTCTCAGGCGGATGGCATCCAGACGCGTCTTCCCTCGAGTTCCAGCGGAAGGCAAAGCTTCTTCTGGAACAATGGGTGCGGTTTAAACAGGCAGCCGCACCCAAACGCTTACACACACCGTTTACGGTTAAACGGATGGTGCGTGCAACTTTAACTCTTAGTCCTCTTTGTTCAAGTCTCTTTTCCCCCGCCTCGCTGGCCTAGTGGCAGTGTGCTGACAAGGCTGTAAATAAAAGCGGACTGTAAAGAAAAGCGGCGAACAAACAAGCTTTTCCTTTGTACCTCAATGAGTACACTCTCTAGCAGCTTGCTAAGATACATATGTCAAAAGAGATCAAAACGACAACCAAATAGAGTTTTCTAATAGATTATTTCAAAATATAAAACAATAAGAATGTGACACCAAACACACTGACTACTCGGAGTGCAGGTGCACGGGAAAGGAGTGGGTTTTTCATCTTAAATAATAGGCTCAGATTAAGTACCATGCGTGCTGTAGGGCCTATCCTAGAATCCTTATCTTGACCCTTGTAGAGATTCATGACAGTACTCCCCTCTCAAGTTCCCCCCTGAAACTGTTGCAATAGGTCTTGGTTTAGTTGGATACTGTACCTAAAAGGCTCTTACTGCTCTAGGCGCGTTTTTTAGATGATTTATAGGTTCTCATGATCGTTCTTCAGGACCATAACCCTTCCAATCTACCAAATAACAGAGCTTGCCCCGAACTCTCCTGGAATCCAAAATTGCTTTTACTTCAAATTCTGGGTGTCCTTCAATGGTAATTGAAGGAGGAGGTCGAATAAGTTGAGTCTGTGGATTATAAGGCTTGATTAAAGAGACATGGAATACCGGATGAACCTGATATTTTGGAGGGAGTTTTAATTTTACACAGACTGGGTTTATTACTTTCTCTATAGAGAAGGGACCTATAAATCTAGGATTACATTTCTTATTCCCTTTTATTCTCAGGTTCATGGTATTTAACCAAACCTTGTCTTCAATAATATACTAGGGTTGTTCTATTCTATGTTTATCTACTGCATCTTTTTCTTTTGCCTTAGCCAAATTATATTGAGCCTCTTCATGAATAGATGACAATTTTGAAATATAATCATGAATAGCTGGAACTACATTGGTGACTTTAAGATGTCCTGGAATATTTTTGGGATGAATACCATAATTACAAAACAATTGAGACATTTTAATA
Organism: Lissotriton helveticus; assembly: GCF_964261635.1. Lineage (NCBI taxonomy): Eukaryota > Metazoa > Chordata > Amphibia > Caudata > Salamandridae > Lissotriton > Lissotriton helveticus. The sequence goes on along the minus strand of NC_136067.1, from coordinate 297,312,347 downwards.
GAAGTATGTTCCAAATTATTGTATGCAAATTCTAGGGCACCTAAGAGATCTGACCATTCATCATCCAGGTTAGTCAACATACATCGGAGAAACTGTTCTATAGTCTAATTGGTACATTCTGTCAAACCATCTGTTTGAGGATGATTACTTGACGATAATCGAACCTCCATATTTAATAATGAACTCAAATTTCACCAGACTTGGGAAATGAACTGAGAACCCCTATCGGAAATAACCACTGAAGGGATTCCATGTAACCGTATTATATGAGTCATTAAAACTTGTGCTAATTCCATGGCAGTTGGAGGTTTCTTTAGGGGAATTAAATGGGCCATACGTGAACATTGATCTACAACAGTTAAAATGATAGAAAATCCTTTCTTAGTTGGGGGAAGCTCTATTTATTTATTTATTATTTATTCAATTTATAAGGCGCACAGCTACCCAGAGGTTTCCCGGCGCCATAGGACTACGCACGGCAGATGGAATCACGTCTATTGATTAAATACCCAGGTTTTTAGGCTTTTACGAAAAATCATGTGACTGATTACATGCCGGAGCAATGAGGGTAGCGAATTCCATAGTTCGGGCGCTAGATAGGAGAAGGAGCATCCGCCCATGCGAGAAAGTTTGATTTGAGGGACTTGAAATTTGGCTTGTGATAAGGAGCGAAGTACACAAGTTGGACAATAGGACTGGGCTAACGAACATAGGTACATAGGTGCTGTTCCTATTTTAATTTTATGCATATAGCACAGCGCCTTAAACTTAGTCCGGCTCTCAATTCTAAGCCAGTGAAGGTCCCTGAGAGCGCCTGAGATAGATGATGTTTTAGGCACATGGGAAAGGACTCTGGCCGCCAAGTTTTGGACCACTTGTAATTTGCGAACTGTCTCTTTGGTGGCTCCCAAATAAAGGACGTTACCATAATCCAGCCTAGACATAATCAGGGCTTGAATTACAGTTTTTTGGGTAGGACCAGGCAACATCCAGAGTATTTTGCGGAGCCATTTTAAGATGTTAAAGCAAGTCGATGCAGTTTTACTTACTTGCTGTCGCATAGACAGCTGATCATCAAGCATCACGCCTAAGTTGTGTGCTGCTTGCACTGGTTGAGGTAGTGTGCCCATTTCTGGCGGCCAATGAAGTGGACCCCAGAGATCTCTATTTTTCCCCAGGATCAAGACCTCCGTCTTTCCAGTATTCAACTTAAGCCAGTTAGTGTGCATCCAAGCTCTACTATAAAGTCTAGAGAAATAGTATGCCAAGGCTGAGGTGGTATAGATAGAGGTGTCAAAAACCCACTTGGAGCCTGATGTGATGCTTTATTTTGAATACAGATACTACAGATTTCGACAAACATTTGTACATCTTTGAACATAGAAGGCCACCAAAAGTGACTTTTGATGAGTTTGTACGTTTTAGTAATGCGCGGATGAGCTGACAAAGGGGTATCATTATGAAGATGCATAATTGACTTTTGGATTTCAGGTGTAGGTACCATAACTAGATCATGTACAAAGAAAAGCTTATCTCTTTCTTGAATGAATGGGTATTTTTTTTCCATTCTTCAACACTTCTTGTCTCAAGTTCTTTTTTTATATTAATTATTACATCACATACAGACAGGCTAGCTTGAAAACATGTGTGTAGCGGGGTGGATGAACGGGTACGTAAGGGACCCCCTCCTCTCGAATGCTGTACCGTTGATTCTGATGATGCCCCCTCTCTCCCACCGAACCTGTGCGAATGGAGAGACGATAAACGACACCTATGGACCACACAAGAGGAAGATTTAGGACTACCGAACCGAGAGACGAGCTGCTTGGGCGAGAGTGTTGGAGCGCCAGGAGGCCAACGTCACCACGAGCCGCCGGGCCACGCTCCTGGAGGAGTGTGGCTTCAGCAGGTACATCAGCGGGTTACAGGTTGGGTGGGGAGGCGGGGAAACTCGTCTCGCTAGTAGATACCCGACTGTTATAACCTCTGACTACCTTGTAAATACCCTTTCCGGCCTACCCCTGTACCTTCCCCAAAAATACGCTTTCCTCACTATTTCCCCCCTTGCACCACCCGTGTAGATAAAAGTTGTACAAAACACTAAGTCAGCGGTGCTCCTTTCACCCCCCGGTTCCCCACGGGCAATAAAACACAGAGGACAGTGTCCTGACCCTTTGAATTGTTTTGTTTCTGCGTGCCCTATCTGGACGAAGTGGAAGAGGACTTCACCGAGACCAGAGCAAGGCCAAGGAAGACGCCCAGAAGGGGGAATCCCTCACCACGGATCCCGCTGCCTTTTCCCGGGAGAGACTCTCCACAAGGAGCAAAAGAACCTTTACCAAAATAAAACCTTACTTAGCAAGATCTAGTCTCCGAGCCCTCACTTCAACCCCGCGATAATGTGGTTGGTAGTACTGGTTGTACTATTACATTTTGTTCGGATTCCTTTTCTCCAATACGAGATAAAGCATCGGCTTTCTGATTTTCTCTTCCAGGCCAAAAAGTGATTACAAAATTATAATCATTGAAGAATAAGGATCATCGCAATTGTCTGGCAGATAAAGCTTTAACAGATCTCAAGGCCTGTAAATTTCTGTGATCTGTGTAAATTGTAATTGGATGACGAGCCCCCAACAAGTAATGGCACCACTCCTCAAAGACTGCTTTTATAGCCAATAGTTCCTTGTCTGCTATTGCATAATTTTGTGCAGCTGCAGACAGCTTTCTGGAGTAATAGGCAATAGGATGCATTTGACCGGTATCTTTATTACGTTGTGACAAAATACCACCTAGGGCGAACTGAGAAACATCTGCTTCAACTATGAAAGGCTGAGTGGGGTCTGGGTGACATAAGATGGGTGCAGTAGTGAATTTTGTTTTCAACTCTTGAAAGGCTTTTTCAGCTGATTCGGACCAATCGAACTTTACTCCTTTTCGTAGTAATTTGGTAATGGGAGTTATCGTCTGAGAAAAATTCTGAATAAATAGACGATAAAAGTTTGCAAAGCCTAGAAAACTTTGTACCTGTTTAACCGAAGCAGGACTAGGCCAAGAGCTTACTGCTTCAACTTTTTTAGGATCCATCTCAATCCCAGAAGGACTAATCACGTATCCAAGAAAGTCCACTTTTGAGACATGGAACAAACTTTTTTCTAATTGGACGTAAGGGCAATTTGAAAGCAATTTTTGAAGAATGGCGCAAACTTGTTTTACATGCTCTTCTTCTGAATTCGAATAGATGAGAACATTGTCTATGTACACAACACAACATACATCTATGAACTTATGCAACACTTCGTTTATAAAAAATTGGAAAGCGGCAGGAGCATTACTAAGTCCGAAAGGCATAACTTGATACTCAAATAGGCCAAATTTGGTGCGAAACGCAGTTTTCCACTCGTAGCCTTTTCGAACTCTCACAAGATGATACGCTCCGCGCAAATCCAATTTAGTATAAATGGTGGCCTGTTTTACCTGGTCTAGTAAGGTTGGAATTAGAGGCAAAGGATACCTGTTTTTTATTGTAACATTATTCATGGCTCTATAGTCTATGCACGAGGGTAACTCCCCCCCCCCTTCTTCGGTATAAAAAAAGAGAAGAAGAAACTGGAGATTTCGAATGCCGGATAAATCCGTTTGCTAGATATGCATCCAAATACTCTCACAGGTGTTCATTTTTTTTTCAGTAAGTGCATATATCCTACTGCAAGGTAAGGTAGCACTAGGTGTGAGATCTATCCTACAATCAAAGTCCCTATGAGGGGGAAGAGTATTAGCCTTTTTTTTGTCAAATATGTCAGTCAAATCAGAATAGTCTGAAGGTACTCCTAGTAATAATATACTCGGGGTCTCATTTGAAAAATCGAATCCTTGTATCACGTCTTCGTTATTTTCCTTAAGAAAACAATGGTTAAGTGTAACGACAGGATAATTTGCCCTATTTGGATTAGTGATGACTGATAGTCCACTGCCATCTCAGTATATTGCTATGAATCCTTTATTTCAGCCTATTTGTAGGGTTTGCCTATTGGCTTTGGCATGATTCTGTGCCTTCTTTGCCTCTTTTCGGGCCTAGTGGCCTAAACTAGAGAGCAGCCATCTTTGTCTTGCCTCTGCTGACTGAGGCGCTTGCAGGGTAAAGGTAATGTTTATAGTTAAGCCTGTTGTGTGCTAGAAAGAAGCCAGCGGAGACTGGTTCTTATCGAAGGAATGTGTTTGTCTCTTGGGGTCTAGACGTAACATGCAGATGGCCACTGCGGTTGCGCGGAGAGCCTTGGAGCTGGCACAGGAATTTGGTGGGAGGTAGTTTCTGTTGGAAATTTCCATGGGTAGAGAGCACTCTATATTATCGAAGTGCAGAGAGGCAGAGCGGTCAGATGGTTTTTGGAACTGGAGAGAACAGTCAGATGGATCCTGGAGCGGTTAGATGGTGTTCAGATGGTTTTTGGAGCTGAAGAGAACGGTCAGTTGGTCTTTGGAGTTGAAGCAGTCAGAGATGATTTTTGGAGTTGGAACTGTCAGCTGGAGCTGCCAGTTTGTCAGAATGTATTGAAGCAGTTGCAAGTCAGATGGAAGAGTTGGAGCTGCCAGTTGGAGCTTTTGGAGCAGTTGAACCAGTGGAGTGAAGTCAGCACGTTGGTGATGGTGCAGGAGAGAGAGAGAGTCCTGATTCCACCAGAGAGAGAGGAACAGACAGCAGATGTTGGTCCGTTGGTGGTGGTGCCATGGTGATGGAGAGAGTCCTAATTCCACCAGAGAGGGACAGAGAGTTGGACCCTTCTTTTAGGGTGAGGTGTTCTTAAATAATTTGCATTATATAATCATTCATTCCTTTTTGCTTCCTAGGTTATGTTTAGGTCTCCACTTGCATTAATAATTTCCTACTGTATTGCTTATACATATATCATTGTGCTATCATTGCTCCACAAAGAGCATTAGTTATTTAGATCCTTGTCATTTTAATAAAGAGACCCCAGTGCAAATCTTGTTTGTTTATTGTCTCTGAGAGAGAGTAAAGGGTTCCTTTTTAACCAGATGCTGTGTGGGTAACTGTTGAGACTAGGTACACTACTCAGGATCAGGGATGGATGCAAGACAGAACATATAATTTGCCCTTAGTTTCTGTGGAGGAAGGTCCCCTTTTTTACCAAATGATGACAGAGAGATGGGTGATTCCTCTCTGGTAAGTAATTGTAGATATGGAAGGGAAATAGGCTCCTAAGCAGGAATGCCCAAATTGTTGATAGATTAACCCCACATAGCATAGACAGTCTGGCGACTATAAAGATAAAAGTCTGGCGACTATAAAGAAGATAAAGAATCGTCGGGTGACGTTAAAGATAAAAGTCTGGCGACTATAAAGATAAAAGTCTGGCGACTATAAAGAAGATAAAGAAATCGTCGGGTGACGTTAAAGAATATAAAATGAGGTAATTATAGGATAAGATATGAAATTCCTTAGATGTTAGTGGTATCTTTGATTGTACAGGCTTGTAAATAGCTTCTTTTCACCTTCTCAGGTGAGTCTTCTAGATATCTTGTAAGTAGTGGCCTGAGAAGAGTGTGGTTACGTGACGACTGGGTTAGCCACGTTTGATGAGCTGCCTGTTCTAAAAATCCGGTCGTTACATTAAGACACTGAAGAGATTTAAAAGGTATTGTCATGGATACACAATCTATATTAGGGTTGTGTAGAATTAACCATGGGATCCCTAAAATCAGTCTCAACTGAGGTGCATCAATGATGTGAAAAGTTATTTGTTCTCTGTGAATGGAGGAACAATCCATTTCTAAAAGTTCAGTTTGCCTTCATATAGGTCCAGACGTGAGTTCTTTACCGTCTACTGCCCTTACTATTTCTGGGTGACTTTTTATGTTAGATTTAAAGCCTAATTTGTTCAAGAACTGTGTGTCAATAAAGTGACCAGTGGCTTTGGAATCTATTAGTGCATCTATTTCGCAAGAGCACATGGGATCAGTCAAACTTTTTAACGTTACCTTTATACAAAGGTGACGACACCCTTGGGGTGGTACAGTAGAGGCCAAACTACAATAGGCACTCGACAAACTGACCTCTTCTTTTATTGAGTGTTCTAGTTTTCTGACTGAACTTGCGTAACTGCTACTTCAGAAGTTTTCTGTTTACTTTTGTTTGGAGGAGTAGGGCACTCCTTAACGAAATTACCCGTCTTTCCACAATAGAGGCATTGATTTAACTTTCGTCTTTTTACTTTTTCTTCTTTTGATAGAGGTCCTCGAATTGAACCTATCTGCATGGGTTCTACGGAGTCTAACTTGGTAGTGAATTCTCGTGTATTTGCTGTTTTTTCTTTCAAGAATATTAGTTTGTGATCAGATTTTCCTTTTTCTCCTCTTCTCTCAGTCAATCTGTGATTTAATTTTACAACTAAATCAATACACTCGTTAATGTCTTCTGGAGGCTCTAGAATTTGCATTACCATGTCCTTTAATTCGTCCTTAAAACCTCTGCTGTTCACTTTTAAAACCTTTACCCCGGAGATAAGACAAGCATTCTCCAACGGCATGACTGCAATTGCCAGCTGGATGGCCAAGAATTTTCTACAGTGCAACGTGGGAAAGTCTGAGGTCATGTTATTTGGGGAGGCGAAAATCCTCTGGACCCCGGACTGGTGGCCTTCAAGCCTGGGACATGCCCCGCTCACTAAACAGGTGGTCAAAAACCTGGGGGTTCGTCTAGACCAGGACCTCACCCTTTCTCACCATGCCGGCACTACGGCGGGTTCATGCTTCCACGTCATTGGCCTCCTTCGGAAGGTGTTCCCCCTTCTACCCGATGACACCCGGAAGACCTTGGTCCAGGCCCTCGTTTTGAGCCGCCTGGACTACTGTAATGGCCTACTCTTAGCGGCCAGTGAGGGAGTGCTCAACAAACTACAGGTGGTGCAGAACACCGCAGCACGGCTGGTGACCAACTCCCCCCCTAGAACTCCTTCCCTCCCCCTCCTCAAAGCCCTTCACTGGCTTCCTATCCGGAAACGGGTAGAATTTAAGATCTGCTGTGTGATACACAAGAGTCTTCACAATCTGGGACCCCATTACCTGGCGGATAAATTTGTCTTCCATCGTCCGTCTCGTATCCTCAGGTCTACCAACCAACAGCTGTTGCAGGTTCCCAGACATTATAAGACCAGACAGGGAGGCCGCGCCCTCTCCATCATGGGTCCACGTCTATGGAACTGTCTCCCCCTCTCCCTCAGAGAGTGCCCCAGTCACCCAGCTTTCAGGAAGCGCCTCAAAACTGTACTATTCTAGGAGGAGGCTTCTCCACCTGTCCACATCGCAGCACCGCGCGGAGATACACCTTCGGGTGTGATGCCGGCGCGTAACAAACCCATAAATAAATAAATAAATATAAAAGAGGGAGATTCTTTTGTCAAAAGGCCAATTAGCTTCTAAGACCAAACAATTAAAAACTGAAATATAATGGAGTAAATCAGATGATCCCTGTTTTAAATTTAGAAACTCGTTATCCACAGACTGCACAAAGATGTGCTTTGCAAAAATCATTTCCTCGCACATTCAAAATCTCAAAAATTATACAAAATTGGGTCATCTCTCTCCACCAGAGGAACAGACCAAAGGGCTGCGTCCCCACCTAAGTATGGTAACATAAAAGCTACTTTGGATGAATCATCTGGAAATGCTGTAGTTTTACCCAAAACATTTAAATGACATTGATTCATGAAAATGGTGAACTTATTACAGTCACCGTAAAATCTCTCAGGTTGTGCAAGAGGAACGGGTACAGGAGTGACAACCTGAATCTGGGTTTGAGCACTTGAAGTAGAAGAGGAAGCATTGTTAGGAAATGTTCTTTGGAAGGTTGCAGGTTTAAGTACTGTTTTTTGCTGTACTGCGCCTTGTAGGGTTGATATATCCCTATGTAATGCTGCATTTTCTGCCTTGATGTCGTTTAAAATGGATGCTATGTCCTGTAAGGAAATTTGATCCATTGCGTCCAGGCGAAATATTAGTCTTGGGCTTTGCCTTCTGTCAAGGTACTACGTCGTCTCTTACCTTAAGCTCTTTTCGAAGACGTAGTAGATTTCGCAGGCACGCAAGGGACCAACTTCCCGAACAACTAACTTTAAACTTGTGATTATAATACTACAAGATGAAAATTAGAAATTGGGGAGGAGGGCCGGATACTGGACGTGATAAGATTCTTGCTGTCGACCTGCGAAGCAACAAGTATCATTGGATCAGACCTTAAGTTCTTCTCCTGAGTTTTTACATCCAGACTTCAACACATTCAAAGCCAGTGTTTATGCCTTCTAAATTGTGCCTACCTGCGAGCAGCAGTTGTTAGTCTAACGTCCCAGTATGTCTTGTCTGGTGTTGATGGGCTGTGTGTAGACAGGCAACTTCTAGTAGATATACTATTGTTCTTTTTTGTAGTAGATTTATTGTAAAAGGTAATACAAGATGTTACTTTCTTTCCTTATAACTCTAGAATTCTTCTTTTATCTCTAGACAATCTTTTCACTTCTGTTTTGCTTTATATCCTTCTTAAACTGCAAGGGGTTGTCTGACTGTTCTAAAAAGAAATTCTAAAATAGTAGAGCACAAACATATCTACTTGTATAACCAACATTTTCTTGAATACCTATAAAGACAGTTTCAAAACATTAACATATATGGTACATAATTGCTTATTATTCTTTTGCTGGAGATTTATTAAAAAGTCTAATCTTTTCAGATTACTGATAGTTTCAGTTTTCTTCTTGTTTTAAGAAGTTCCAAAAATTGTTTTCTATATGTTGCCTTTCTTTCGTAGGGCACCTTTAATTCAAAGAAAAGTACTTATATCCTTTCTCTTGGTATTTCTTGCAGAGTCTGCTGCTGTGAAGAATGAAGCATCCGGAAGACTGAGTGCCGTGAACGAAAGAAGAAGCCCTCTGATCAAACAGGTAAGTTTCTTTTTGAAGTCTCAGGCGGGGGGCATTCAGACGCGTCTTCCCTCGAGGTCCAGCGGAAGGCAAAGCCTCTTCTGGAACAATTGGTGCGGTTTAAATAGGCAGCCGCACCCAAACGCTTACATGCACCGTTTATGTTTAAACGGACAGTGCGTGCAACTTTAACTTCTAGTTCTTTTTATTCAAGTCTCTTTTCCCCCGCCTCGCTGGCCTAGAGGCAGTGTGCTGACAAGGCTGTAAATAAAAGCGGCGAAACAAACAAGCTTTTCTAAAGACAGTGTGCTGACACAGCTGTAAATAAAAGCGGACTGCAAAGAAAAGCGGCGAAACAAACAAGCTTTTCTTTTGTACCTCAATGAGTACGCTCTCTTGCAGCTTGCTAAGATATATATGTCAAAAGAGATCAAAACGACAACCAAATAGAGTTTTCTGACAAATTATTTCAAAATATAAAACAATAAGAATGTTACACCAAACACACTGACTACTCGGAGTGCAAGTGCCTGGGAAAGGGGTGGGTTTCTCATCTTAAATAATAGGCTCAGATTAAGTACCATGCATGCTGTAGGGCCTATCCTAAAATCCTTATCTTGACCCTTGTAGAGATTCATGACAAGCACGAGCAGACAGGCTTTTCTCAGAGGCAGTGTGTAAAGCATTTGTGAACAGATACAGTAATCCAGTGACAACACTACAGATGGACACCACACAAGTTGTGGTATAAAAATAAGTATTTGTATATAGGCTTAACACCCGACCACAAACGACAAAAATCCACAATACTGTACTTTAAAAATGGTAGAAATAGCTTAGTTCTCCTTAGATGTATAATGCGACACTTTGAGTTCAATGTACCTTTGGATGCGTAACTCTATTCAACGAAAGTGTTGCAGGGAAGGTGATGCGTCGGTTCCTTCTTCTGTGATGCGACGACAGCGGTGCCGACATGCTTCTCCGATGATGCGACAGCGTCTGATGCGACGGCGACACTCTTCTCCAGCAATGTGAGGCGCTTCTGCAAGGCGAAGCGGCAGCGGTGACACCCTTCTTCAGTGATGCGACGACAGCGACTGCGGCAGCGTCACGCTTCTTCTTCGTGAGTCGCGCGTCCAGCTCCTTGCGACACGCAGTCGCTCAGAAGGCCCAACACAACAGCATGCACTTCAAAAGAACTCTTGAGGAACTAGTGGGTGACGTCTGTTGTCCCTGAGTCTTCAGCAGGAGGCAAGTTCTATCTCAAGCCCTTGGAGATCCTTTACAAGTAGATTTGAAAGTAGTACAAAGTCCTTTCTCCATTCTTTGGCAGTCAGGCAACCACTGCAGGCCAATCCCCCAACAGCACTCAGCTCAAGGATAGTCTCTTCCTCAGTTTCTCTGTTTCCTCTCCCCAGCAAAGGTTCTTCTTGTTTCCCAAAAGTGATCTAAAGTTCTGGGGTTTGGGTCCCCTCTTTTATACTCATTTCCCCTTTGTTCTCTGAAGGCAGAGAGGCCTTTGCCTAGTCCAAACCAGTTCTGGTCAGTCCTGGAGCACTTTGTTGACAAGACTCCTTCTCTCCTTTCACAGTATAGGCCAGGATCATCAGACGCACATCAGCAGGTGGAGCCAGCATTGTCGAGGGAAGGCACAGCCCTATTCAGGTCCAAGGTGCAACTCCTCTCTCCCATCTAAATGCAGATCTCTCTATTCAACCCTGTGCTGACTCACCCTGTCTCCTGGAATCCCCCAGCCCCTGTCCCTCAAACTCCAGACAAGGAATACACAACCTAGCAGAGACACGCTTGGATAGTTAGGCAAGAAAATACCTAATTTTTAAAAGTCGCATTTTCAAACACAGAAGGTTAAAACCAACTTCACTAAAAGATGTATTTTATCATTCTGAGTTCCGGCATACTGAACTCAAATTTCTACCTAGTTCCCTGAGTCAGTTAGGATTATAAGATGTAATAATCAACTGTCCATTCTGGCCTATGGGGAACAGGTAGCCTTGCAATAGTGAAAAGCGAAAATGGCTGTAATTCACTATTAGGACATGCCACACACACCAGGGCAGGTCCTACCTTTTACCTACAATGCACCCTGCCCATGGGCCTTCCACAGGGGTGACTAATATGCAGAAAAGGGAAGGTTTAGGGACTGGCAATTGGGTGCACTTGCCCAGTCAACATGGCAGTACCAGACTGCACACAGGCTCTGCAATGGCAGACCTGAGACACAGTTTTACAGGCTGCTTCTGTGGGTGGCACAACCAGTGCTGCAAGCCCACCAGCAGCATTTGGTTTACAAGCCCTGGACACACCCAGTGCACTGTACTAGGGTGTGACAAGTAAACCAAACCAACCAATCATGGAATCACTAATCCATACATCAATTTACTGTAGGGAGCACTTGCACTGTGGCACTGAATAGCAGTGGCACAGTGCCCAAAGCATCTATAACCAGCAAAAACACATGAGGCAACAGCAAAAAATGGAAGGGAGACCCACGCCAACAGTGCCAGGTCTAACAGTGACTATCAAAAGGAAGCACTTGAATGAGATCAGGATAAGCCAAAGCTGCTAAATTGTCACCAGTGAGAGAAACGGACGGTAAGGGGTGCGAATTGCTTGTAGAAGGCATGTCTGGAGGGGTAACATAATTTCTCTCATCAAATCAATGACTATCTTCACTCCTATTGTGCTTTCCAATATGACATTCTTGCTCCTGGGATAACTTAACTAGGTTTCTTTTAGACCACCACCCCTTGCCTTGTAGAAAAACAACACCCATCACAACCTTTTCTATTTTGATTGAATTTGAAAACCTAGATTCTCCCTTCTTGACTCTGTGAGGAAGTTTAAGCAAAACCCGTTTGTTCACTTGAAAATCAGCGGTTTTTGTAGCATGGAACATGTCATAATGAGATTTTTGTTTGGTTTGTGTCTGTTTCACTCTCTCTTTGACAAGTTCAGAGATAGGGCAAACCAATTATTATCCTTGGGTAAGGTGTCTCATAACCAATCTGGACAGAGTTGTGCTCTGGGATTTCTCTTCCTTAATAGAGTAAAGGGAGGTACACCTGTAGTGGAGTGTGGAGTACGAAAAACTTCAACTTGAGCCCCAATGTTTGTACCCCCTTCCTTCAAAAATGTATTAACCCTATCGACCAGACCATTTGAAGTTGGGGAATACAATGCAACCGTGAGGTGTTTAATGTGGTGTTTTGAGGCAAAATCTTTCCTTTGTGTGGATGCAAAGTGTGTGCCATTATCTGTAATGAGCTCCCTTGGAGGACCTTCACAATTGAAAATATAGTCCAAAATGTGATTACTGAAGTAGTGTTTGCAGTGGGAACTAAGTAAAAAAAAATCCATTTAGAGAAATAGTCAACTAAGACTATCAAAAATCTCTTATCAGGTGGTAGCAAGTGAAAAGGACCTGAAAAATCAAGGGCGACCTTGGACCACGGTTCTTCTGGTAAGGGTCCTGTATGGAAATGTATTTTATGTGTGAGCCAGTGTTTGTCAGATAATAAACAAGTACCGCAGGATGATATCCATGCAGCAATTTGAAAGTCCATAGAGGGCCACCAAAAATATTGTTTGATGTTCTTGAAAGTGGCTCCCACTCCTAAGTGACCATAATGAGCTGCTTGAAAAAGTTGAGATCTAATTGACATTGGAGGAATCATCTAATCATTACGAAACTGCAGCCCATTAACGATGAACAGTTCACTAGAAACTTGAGAAAAAGATTTCACGGGAGAAGACAAACACCTCTCTTTGAGCCATCCTTGAATGATAAATTTCACTACTTGAGACAAAACATTATCTTCAGCAACAGCAGTAACCCATTCATCACGAAAAATTAAACAATGAGCATTTAAAATGTCATCTAATGATGCAACCACAGATTCAATTTCTTCGTATTCACAATCTGTATCATCATGTTGAATAGGCATTCTCTAATAAACAACGAAAGAATGACTAACGGCGCAAATTAAGTAGTGAAAAAATAAACTCTGAAAATTGCAGCCAAATATAAACTCTAGACCAAAAAAAGGATACAAAAAGGGGGGTGTAAACAGTGGGATAGACCTTTTGTTAAAAGGAACCCTCACTCACCAACATGTTTGGTGACATGCTTCATCATTGAGTTCCACCAAGGAGACAGAGTGTCTCCTTGGTGTGCTACCACGCCTGACTTACAGCGGAGCTGGTTGTTATTGGACGTGTGAAGTGGTGCCCAAAATAGTGAATGGTGAGTTAAAAGATAGCAAGCTGATCCCAACACTAATTTTAATATAGGGCCAGCCAGCTGTCGTTAAAACATAGGTGAATCGGACACTAGTGGTTGTAAATTTGAACCAAATGTGTCCTTAAATAGGTAAAAAGATCAACATGTTTCTGCTTAGTGCTTAACTCAGCAAAGCTTTCACCAGGACCAAGTGCAAAACCCCAGGCGGTGTACGCACGCTAAGGCGTACCCTAACCTTGGGGGTGTATGTGTGTGTATTGGTAAAACTCACGGTTCTACCCTTCTGGGCTCTCCTGGTATTTCCAAGGACCCCAGCTCTGAAAGAAAAAAAATATTAAAACAGGCAGCACGACATCTAGAGTGTGAAACCATCCACAAGACCATTTGTAGTGGATCATGCCAGGCAAAAAGAAGAAAAGGAACCCGAATACCCTTGTGTGCCTTTTGTTTGAAAAACACGATATTTAGGTACTTTGCTGTTACACCAAAGAGTGACAGAAGGCGGTCTATTTGTTGAACACGCCCTTTTTCCGCAACTCATAGCCTGGATGAATAGGCATTCTCAACAACAAATCAGCCGTGGTATTCTTGTTGCCTTGGATAAATTTGATTTTGAAATTGTATTCATATACGCGAGATAATAATCTCACTAGTCTAGAAGATGCTTTCCCAGATCCATCACCACTAAGGAGATGAATAAGTGGTTTATGATCAGTAAAAAGTGAAAACTTCATTCCCCAGAGATACGTTTTAATTTTCTCAATAGCCCAGGAGCAGGCTAAACCTCTTTTTCGATTGTGCTGTATCTTGAGTCTGCTTATTTTAGAGACCTAGAAGGAAAGGCCACGGTATGTTCACAATTATCATAAGTCTGTTGAAGTACAGTTCCTATGCCCTTTTGACTGGCATCCACAGTCACCAAACATCTTGCACCTGGCTTTAAAGCTGGATAAAGCTGGTGCTTCAGTGATGACATTTTTAAAAGCATGTTCAGCGATATCATCCCAAATGAAATCAACATTTTTCTTTTAAAGATTTCTCAGGGTTGAACAATGATATAGTATCCTTGAATACATTTGGAGTAATATTCACTCGTCCCCAAGAAAGATCTGAGAGAATCTCTGTCTTTAGGGGGACATCTTGAATTGCCACTACCTATGAACATTTTCGATGTATTCCAGTATCAGATATGCAATGACCCAGATAATCCAATTCTGTCTTACACATTTTACATTTATCCGGTTTGAGAGTAATTCCCACCTTATTTAAGATTTCCAAAACCTTTCTTAAAATTGAGTTGCGCTCCTCTCTAGTTTCAGAAAAGATTAGGACATCATCTTGATATTCCTGTGTACCTGAGATTCCAGAAAGTATAGAGTCCATGAATTTCTGAAGGGAAGTCTCAGAAATGTATAAGCTCTGAATGGAGTGATAAATTTAGTGAGATCTTGGGATTCTGACGTCAGTGGAATCTGATGATAGGCAGAGCGAAGGTCCAAGAGTGAAAACAATTTGGCTTCATTAATATTTGAGAGGAGGTCACTAATCTTGGGCAAAGAATGACAATCAACAAGGATATTCCTATTTAAAGTGTGTGTCAGCACACAACCTGATGGAATTATCCTTCTTGCGAACTATCACTATGGGACTGATCCATTCCCATCCCATTTGTTGGTTCTCAAACTGCATGCCGTGCCTGCTTCCCAAGTGGTAATTCCACTCTAGAGGCAGCCTCTTTTCATCATGGTCCAACCCCTTGTCTCTTAGCCCTAGATTATCTGGCGCTTCTGAAAGTAGTCGACCCTAAGGATCCTGAGGGGGTTGCTAGTAATTAGAGAGATTCTCATGACCGTGTCGCTTGGTATTCTTACACCTCTGATGGGGGAGGCCGATCACTGCCAAGCTCCCTTCTTACCCACACTGGTGCGCTGATAAGATGTTTGCCAATATGAAGCATAAACTTCCGATCTTTTGCTCGCCAAACCTGGAACCAACTTGTCACAACGCTGTCCGAATCAGATACCCCCCGAACTTATCTAAAAATGCGGCAAAAAGCTTCAAACATAAACTACTTAAATCACATCCGGAAACCCTCATCTCAGACCCCTACTTCTCTACCAGTAAGGGTGCTACCATAAATGACCTCATCTTCTACACTAATCGTCATGCTCAATGGCGGATGGCCATCCACTCTCTGCTCAAGATCTCCACTTCCCTGAAAACACCTCATGGTCTTAGATTGATTATGCCGCCCTCTTCGGAATACAGAGCTGAAGCCACCATCTCCATCTACAAAAATGGAATCATTCTTATACAAGCCTCTGACACATTCTTCCCCACCATCTTAAATACATAGGCTAGCGACAATCACGCACACCGCGCAAGGTCGGGACCCCCAGCGGTCCCCCAGCACTCGCAGACTTTATCCCCTACCTTGACACCACCTCCCGCTGATCCCACATCTGCCTCGTTGGACTCCCCACTTCCTACCCTAACTCCTAATAACAACTCCCTCGCAATGCCCGTACGGTACGAGCTGCGCCAGTACAGTCATCTCGCAAACCCTCCCGCTCCCCCCGTTTTGGTTAGCTAGTCTGTTGTATTTCTATCTAGGACCCTAATTTGATATTCCTGATTTATGCCCTTATGTGGTTACAATAAATAATATCCTTATAAAGGCATAAGAATCATATCCATATTTAGTCGTAGCCCATGCGGTCCACATTAAGCAAAGGCTACTTCCCCAGACTCCTAGAAAGTACAACGAGTTCTCTAAACAAAACAAACCTCCAGCAACCTGGGAAATCCCCATGGCTTTTGTTTTGATTTGTCCTAGAACTCCTGTGAGCACTGTAAGAACGGCCAGTTCTTAGTGACATCTTTATTGACGTCTTATGTCCAACCTTACGTCAAACCCGGCACCTTTCAGGTATAAATATACCAACGTTGCCTTAAGCAAACACACGGTGGTTTGGAGCAGTGGAGCAGAGCGGCTATCTACTTGCCCGAGAGCCCAGCTCATGCGAGAGCCCACGGACGCCACCCCTCCCTTTTGACGCACTGAGAGAGATGCTGTCTTTTCTCCTGCCGAGAAATCCAGCTCCGGTGTTCTCAGCCGCCCTCGCGGGTTGCTGGGATATCGAGTCCTGGTAGAGAGATACCAGACCTCCTGCTTTCTATTACCCAGGTACGGAGCTGACTAAACCCTTAAAGAGAATTCTTGATTCAGATTCTTGGCAAAACCAACTTAACTTAAACTGCTACTTACTTACTCCTTCCCACATATTAGGCTTAGGTCAGGTACACCGGGGTAGGCGTATTTAGAAGCACCAGTTGAGTACGTTAGTCAATGTATATATGTATGTATATATTTTATCCATTTTAAAGTATCATATGGATAAGAAACCATATCAATGCTTTTACAGTATTATTTCATAATACTCCTTTTACTGTACGCACTTTACTTTACTATGAGTATTGCAATTGTGGCAATTCATTTCTCTTGCATGAGAAAGAAGACTGCTCAATAAATAGCACCTTTTTATTGAAAACGCCCGTCTCTCTATTCTCTGCACTCTGGTGAAACTAACTATGCACGATTGACTGAGTTAAATAGCTGTCTATTGTTTTCACACGACTCTAGAGATACACTCTTATTCTGAGGGAGCAAAGTTGTCATGTTTATGGTTGTCAGAAGCTAATCCCTTCTTGTCTATCCAGGGAAGTTAAACTCCTCCTTGTTTATTCGAGAAAGTTTCTAGTGACCTCTGAGCTAGCTGGCAAAACTAATTAAGTCTAATATAGTCAGTAGAGACCTAGTCGACCTCAGTCCTACGTCTACACTGCTGTTTATATTATTCCAATGCGCAGAGCCTATTGGGACTATAGGAACTACACTACAAGTCCTAACCCGCCTAGCCCTATTGAGTACTACACCGCTCGGATTCTGCCCAAGTCGCCTTCCTCCAGAACAATTCACACTCCCATTAGGCTCCCATTGGCCTCCATTGGTCTGCCCAAGTCGCCTTCCTCCAGCCCAATTTACACTCCCACTAGGCTCCCATCGGCCTCCACTGGTCTTTATCCATCAGTCCCTTCCTCTCCTATCCTACCCATCCTTCAGAGCTTGCAGTGCAACTTCCCAGAATCCCTCCCCTTGGGGCACATTAAAGCGCCAACTGCCCTACCTTCCCCCGACCTCACGAGCTCCTCCCCTTCCATACCCATTCCAAGCGTGCGGCTCCACTGCCCAGAAACCTTTCCCGTTGGGCCCATCTAGTTTCCTACTGCCTCTCTTTCCCCTGACCTCATTAGCTCTTCCCCTAGCCTATCCATTCCAAGCGGGCAGCCCCAGTGGCCAGTAACTCTTCCCGCTGGACACATGCAGTCTCCACCTGCCCTACCTTCCCCCCGACTTCACTAGCTCTCTCCCGCTCCAGGATCCAGGGGGACCGTGCCTCCCAATCCCTTCTGCACGCCTCAATCGAAGGCCGCCTTAGCGAGACAGTACACTGCCTACATCTACTTAAGACTGAGGTCCGCAGTATACTACATATCTTTAAGGCCTTGGTTGAAAACCCCATTTCTAGCGGCCCCACCACAACAAATCACCATCGCTGCTCGCTCTCTGATCACGGGCGTCCGGGCTCCCCTCCCCCCTGACGCACAGAGGTCACCGTCTTATGTCTCCCACATACCTCATAGGTGGGCCTCCGCTCTGCTCCCTAATGACCCGGCGCGCCCCTCCAGATGCAAAGCCCCTCTGTCCGATACAGATATTCTCTCTCTTCTACAATCTTATGTTCCAGCTCACCCACCCTCCATAGCAAACTTGCAACAAATTAAATCCATCACAACGGATCCCTTCAGGTAACCCAGGCCTAATACCAGATCCCATAAATGAGAACAACCTCACACAAGTCACCACCACACTTCCCGCTCCAACTGACGCCATCACTATTTTCAAATGTGTGCTTCTAAATTGTAGATCAGCAGCGAAACATGGTGCGGACATTGCAGAGCTCACCGTGGTGGAGGATCTTGACCTTGTAATGCTGACGGAAACCTGGCTTAATGACTCAGCTACCCCCTTCTTGGATCTTAATACCTCCCAACTATGATATCATTAGGTTGTACAGATCCTCAGGGCAAGGTGGAGGCATAGCATGCTTACATCGGACCAATCTTACTGTGAAGGTACTTCAGACTGACCTGCTGCCGTCCTGTGAATACCTATGCATTGAAGTGACTGGAGGCAACAATGACTCCTGCAAACTGCACACATTTTACCACCCCCCTGGCGACAACCTTCACAGAACAGATGGACATTATTTCAGCTAACGTAGACTCCCATGGCTCCCAAATCTTCCTGGGAGATTTCAACCTCTGTTTGAATAATGCAAATGATGGGGTGGTCAATAGCCTTAATTCCTTCTTCCTTGACCTTAACCTAATTCAAATCTGTGACAGCCCCACGCATATCAAAGGAGCTACCTTAGATCTCTTCATTGATAAGTCCAACTCCCTCCTCCTCGATTCTATCCTCCCATGTGATTGGACAGATCACTATTGCTTCACCTTCCGTATCTTGGATTTGGTAAGAACAAGTAAAGCCCAGCTCAAGAACCCAAAACAGTTGAAAAGATGCCTACGGAATGTCAACCCGCATGATCTGACTGCTCTCTGTGATAACATCTTGCCCTCACCACCGAACATGTCGGATGTCCACGAACTTATGGCCCAATATAACCATGCAATGCTGTATGTACTAGACTGGGTCGCCCCACTACAGCTCAAAAGAATCCCCTCCAAACTCTCCAAACCATGGTTTACCGATAGTCTTAATTCAGAAAGAAGAAACCTAAGACGTGCTGAAAGGCTGTGGCGGTCCAATCCATCCCTTGAGCATCTGTACCACCTAAGATCCCTGAGAAGCTTCTATAATAAACGCATCAGGTGATCGAAGGCCACCTTTTTCAGAACTCAGTTAGACCAAGCAAAAAAACGTACTAAAAAACAGTTCGAACTCATCAAGTCCCAAGCCAATAGTCATCCGAACTCTGTCAAGGGACATTGCCCAATTGCGAAGAATTTGCTTATTTCTTCATGGATAAGATCAGTAAGATTGAAACAGATCTACGAGCGGCTTGCAACCACCTGTCGATCAGCCCACCAACCCCCCTATGCCCACTTAGTATGGAGTGCATGGTCCCGGCGTTACCACACTTCCCCAAAAACAACGCCTCCTGGAGTCTCTTCCAAACCTTGGATGAATGCGCTATACGCAAAACGTTGTCGACTCTGAACCTTCCAACCACTACAATTACCCGTTGCCATCGACACTTTTCCCGGATGTCAGATCCTCCCTATTAACATTGTGGACTACGATAGTCAATGCATCACTGCGGCAAGGTATTATTCCAGATTGCCTAAAAATGAGTCAAGTTACTCAGATTCTAAAGAAACCTACTGCTGATCCCTTGGACCTTCATAACTTCCGCTCAATCTCCAACATCCCCACCTTAGCAAAACTCCTGGAGAAATGTGCGCTTGCCCAACTCTGTAACCATATTGACCATTTCCAACTCCTGGACCATTGCCACTCCCGTTTCCGCTCGGGCCATAGCACTGAGTCGGCCCCAACGCACTTTGTTGATGACGCGTTAAGGATGTTGGACCACAATGAGTCGTGCCTAGTGATCCTTCTTGACCTTTCTTCAGCATTTGACACTGTCGAACATGATACTCTAATTGTCCTCCTGGAACACAGGATGGGGTTGTCAGGGCCTGTGCTTAATTGGTTATCATCATTCCTCCTGAATAGATCCCAACGCTTCAAGGTGAACCAATCCCTGTCCCATCCTGCACCGGTTTCGCTGGGGGTTCCCCAAGGTTCAGCACTCTCTCTTTACCCTGTTCATGGAGCCTCTTACAGAAATGCTGAAATCATCCAGCATTCACTATCACATGTATGCGGATGATACTCAACTATACCTGAAGATCGCCTCCCTTAAGGACATTCAGTCCTACTGGAAACACAAAGCTGGCTGACACGTAACCACCTGAAACTAAATGCTCTAAAAACAGAATGTCTCACCCCATAAGCAATCACCGGATGTTGAACAATGGTTGAATCAGCTTATGGCTCTAAACTGCAGACCTCACCTCGTTGACTCGGCATCCTCACATGGTATCATACTAGACAAGAGTTTGAACATGCAAAACACATCAGTTCCCTCACCAAAGGAGCGAACTTCCAACTCAGCATCCTTAGGAAGCTCAAACCTTATCTCCCTGCTCATGACCTAAAGGTTGCAGTGCAAGCATTGGTGATAGCAAAGCTAGACTATGGCAGTGCTACTCTGTGTGGCTTGCCCAGAGTGATAACGGCTCCCCTTAGGGAGACCTTCAATGCTGCGGCCAGGCTTGTTTCAGGCACATAAAAAATCCAACCACATCTCTCCTGACCTGCTAGCTCTGAAATGGCTCCCCTATGAAACTTGGATACAGTTGAAAATTGCATGCATGACACACAAAGCCATCCACCTCAAGACCCCAATGTACCTCACTCAGAAACTAGAGCTATCATGTAGTTCAATAGCCTCTAGAAGTGCCAGTACCCTACTACTCAAACGACAAAAATTGAAGAAAAGAAATACCTATAATCGATCATTTTCAGGTATGGCGCCAAGGATCTGGAACTCTCTTCCCCCCGAGGTCAGGGTGATCCCTTCCTCTGCCCTGTTCAAAACAGAAGCTAAAGAGCTCTTGTTGAAGAAATATCTGCCTCAATCTTCCTTCCTCTCTTGAATCCCGGTCCATTTGACGCTGTTCTGTGCCCGAGATGCTAGGGTCTTGAGAATGTTGGACATTCTATATATATGTACCTGTCGATATGTTGATTATTTGTATTTCCATGTACTCGTCCCACTGCATAAACTATAAAACTCTCTGATACCCTCTGTGGTCATGTTCACGCTATATAAAACGTACAAAAAAAATAAAATAAAATTACCTTCTCTTTAGCCAGAGTGTCCAGCAAGATTTTGAGATCAGCTCTGACAGATAGGGGAACAGGCCTGCGTTTGTGGGACACAGGCAAAGCTTCTTTTTTCAACTTGATTCTATGTTCAAATTTATCAATTACCCCTATCTTATTTGTAAACACATCTGGACATTTTTTAACCATTTCTGATAGTGTGTCATGTTCAGAATCATGTGTGCAAGCTAAATTGATATCACTAACCCTGACAGTATTAGGTGAACCTGGAATCAACATTAGTCCCAATTTTGCTAACTCACACCAGCCTAATATTAATTTTCCTTTCTTAGCAACATATATTTTTGTAAACGCTTCTCTAACCAAACATCTTACTTTCTCCAAGAAAAAGCCAAGCATATCAATGTTCTTGTCTCCATAACTTTTGGAAAAACATTAGGAGTGTTTAAGGGTTTCAATGTAGACCACACTCGTTAATGCAATGTGTCTGAGATTATCGTGATGGGAGCCCCTGAGTCTGCCATCATGTCGCGTTTTGCCTTACCAATGTACACAAATGACAAATGAGACCCTTAATTGGAGAGGAATCAACTGTGTCTACTTCAAGGGTGAGAAGAACTTTTGCAAAATCATGTGGCAAGGAACATTCTTATGAGACAACACCTGGTGCCAAGTCCAGATGGGGGGAGAAAAAGGACTTACAAAAAGAATCCAAACAGAGAATGGACTGAAACAAGGGTGCCTTTTAGCCCCGCTCCTCTTTTCCCTCTATCTAAGTGACTTGCCTCACCAATTGCAACTTGGTTCTAATCTACCGCCGAAGATCGCCCAGCAAAATATAATCTCATTATTCTACGCTGACGATATTGTATTATTAGATCTAACCCCTTTTGGACTACAAGCATCACTGGACAATTTGTATCGATATTCGAAGGAAAATTACCTAATACCAAATATAAAGAAAACTAAAGTGATAGCTTTTTCAGGAAGAAAACAAAGCGCCAAGTATACCTGGAAGATTGGTGAAGAAAAAATAGAAGAGGTAGACAACTATCCTTATCTCGGAAGGATTCTCTCCAAAAATTTAACAAATTCAACACAGGTATTAAACCTACAAAGGAAAGCCGATATACATGCCTCTGCTCTCCTGAAACTTTACAGCGCAACTGGGAATAGACATTTCTCTGCACTGTTAGGCACATACAGAGTAAAAATACCACCTGTATTATCATATGCGACGGAATACATCCCTATAAAACAATGGGTTTTCATGGATCAAAAAGAAGGGAAAATATTAAGAAGGATCATGAAAGTTTCCGATGCTGTACCTGTACAGGCACTGAGATTAGAACTATCTATCATAAGCTCTTATGCTATAGCTATTGCTAATGTAATAAGGTGGGCCTACAACCTGATACACGCAAAGGAGAACACTTTAAGGTCAGTGTTGAAAAAAGAGTCTTTTGGGGCAGTGCCTAATAAGCAAATCTTTCTGGAAAACTTGGCTGTTGCATTTCGGTTGGCAAACATTAAAATTGAAATGTTGAGTACCTGGTCTCCAGCGCATTTAAAATTGTTCTTAAAAACTTTTACCCCTAAATTGAGCTACGAATTGGACTGTTTACACTGCAATAAATTAACCATCTATAAGCCATTTGTGGAGAAACTTGAATTCAAGCAAACTCGACCTTATATTGGGTTTACCCTGACACATGGTGTAAGAAGAGCGATCACTATGTACCGGTTGGGTATCTTACCACTATTAGCATTTACCTCCAGATGGCTTCCAGGAGGATCTCCTCTGTGTACTTTGTGCACCGGGGGTGACCAAACTATTGAACATTTATTACTTGTGTGTCCCAATCAAAAAGTAACCTTAGCTCGTACAAGATACCTTAATCCTATATTCCGCTGCTGCAGAATTACTAAGGGGAGTGAACTTTTAGATATGTGTGGTCTACCTTTGAATGAATTCATTTGTTACAATTTGTACAGGTTTTTAAAACAATTTTTATCTTTGTATTAATACTGTTGCACTTCTTGTAAAATGTAGATTTCTTTTGTGGTCCTCTGTCGAGTACCAACACAAATAACATTTTGACTTTGACTTTGACTTTGACTTTATGAGACAGAAGAAATTTCAACAGAACTAACCCTAGTGACGTTCCCTGAACTTCTACACGCCCCTGAAAAGTGACCTATTTTATGGCATTTTGTGCATTTTTTACCGATAGCAGGGCAAACAGGATTATTACTTAAATGGTTTTTGGATCCACATCTGCAACAAAAAGTACTTTTTTTAAAGGACTCATTAGTATTAGTTTTAGATCTGTAAGATAAAGCATTAATTACTTCTGGCATTTCTACATTGTTAACATTGTTAATGGGCTGGGGGGGCGTGGCCAAGCCATCAACCGCAATGGTCGCACGGCGTTGAAGATCCAGCGCATGATGCCCGTGCCTGCCCTGAAACTGGAGCTTTTCTTCACTGCTGCATGAAACACACACTGACGGAGACCTTCGAAATGTGCCGGGAGACCATCTAGCCTGTAGGCGCAACACGAAGGGGCTCCCCCGGCATCGAGTTCCAGCAGACGCCATTGAGAGGTGCGCTGTGAGGCCCAGCCTGCCTCGGAGGCTCTGTGGAGACACGGTCCACGGGTGAGCCTGAGGCTGGAGTTGTGGTACTCAGCCGGGTCCCGCCACCTCCTGGTGAAGCCCAGCTTGGCCTTTTGTGGGAAGCAGGCCCAGTTTGTGGCACATGCGGATCCTGTCTGTGCTGTCTGGACCGGAGGTCGGGTGAGTGAGGGGGGCGGCAGACTGGGCCTAGCCTCGGCGATTTTTCAGCCCACGATATTGCCACCTGCTATGGTGGGCCAATTCCGGCTTCCTGGCCCCCCCTTGCTCTCTTTATCGTGCCGCCCCCCTCCCTGACCTCAAACCCTGCTGCACGCCCTGGATGACCCAGGGGAGCTCTGCCCAGCGATGATGAGCCCTACGCGATGGGGCAACGTTTGGTGAGCGGGGGCCATTGTTGGACTAAGTAAACGTGACGGCCGCTCTCACTGCAGCTTACTTTGCACCACACATAACACGCCGTGAGGGGAGTCTGGGCACCCTTCTCTTTCAGTGTGCCATGAATACCTGAGCTTGGGGACAGAAGATAGGCCCGTAGAGCTGTTGGACCTGACCACTGCCTTCCCCCCGTTTTGCGGACACATGCCTGAGACCTTTGGGGGCTGGGAGTGGTGGGGATTAGCGCGGGGCACCCCTTCACCCCCCCGTTGAGGAACTTGATATTGTCGTTGCTGAATGGGGAGAAACTCAAGCACTACCATCCGTGACGCACCTGAGGCCTACGAGGACATATGTCGTTGAGAGGCCTGCTATATTTCCCGGCTCTGCCGCATCCACAATTTGTACCCCCAAGGTGATCGAGCCTGAGGGAGGATAAATTCATGGATGGGTAGTGGGGGGGGGGGGGGTAGCTTGCACTATCCCTGCGCCTACTGTCGCCATTGGTGCGGGTCTCTTTCTGGCAACTACTCCCGCTGCTACAAACCGTGGCAGTGGGGCGAGGAGACCCCAAACAGCGCAAACGTACCTTTGACAAGGTGGATGCCACTGAGCGACCCAACAGCAATGCTGAAAGGGAGGAAGTCGTGGACCGCACAGACCCCCCACAACCCATGGATGGGGCTGCTGCTATAATGGCTGAGCTCTGGGCGTAATTCTGTGGCATAGACACAAGGCTGGACAGCCTGTCTTCCAGGCTTGACAAAATGGGAGAACGTCTGGACTGGCACACCACCTGGCTGGATGAGCCTGAACAAGGAATATCAGCCAAGGAAGACCAGGCTACTGATACTACACGCAGGCTTGAGCGGATGGAGAGACTATTAAACATTGAACATTCCTAAATACGAATCGGTCTCACACCAATTAGGAGCGCTTCACTGGCTGCCAGTAAGAAAAGGAATAATGTATTGCCTTCAATGCGCTCCAGGGCACAGGCCCTCTGTATTTGAAATCACATTTGAAATACTATGGGCCAGATGTAGGTAAGCAAATACTGGTCGGTAACGGCCGAAATTCGGTAATTTCGGCCGTTACCGACCGGTATTTGGAAAATGAGATGTAGGGGCCACCTAAAATACAGATTCTGTATTTTTACTGATTCGGTAAAATACCGACTCTGTAAAATTACCGAATCTGTATTTTGATATGTAGGTAGCACTTAAATCAGTGCTACAGGGGTTTAAGAATTCTTAATTTACCACCAACTAGAAGTTGGTGGTAAATTATGAAAACCCTTTAAAAAGCATTTTTTTGCTTTTAAAACAGTGTCATGTTGCAGACATACATGCCCTAAGGGCATGTATGTCTGCAACATGTGCACCCATGCACAATTGAGGGGTGCAACAGGGTGTCAAAGTGACACCCTGCCACCCTTCTATGTTTCCCCCAATTACCAAATCGGTATTTACCGATTCCGTAATTGACATTCTTTCCTATGGGCCTCAAGGCCCATAGGAATCAATAGCAATTACAAAATCGGTAAATACCGATTCATTAATTACGAATCATACCGATTCGGTAATTGAATCGGTAAAATTACCTACATCCCGATTGCCAGTTCTTAAATACCGATTCGGTATGATTCGGTATTTAAGAATCGGTAATCTGGGATTACCTACATCGGGCCCTATGTGCCTTCCAGAAACCTGAGATCCTCTCAGTTAAAACTGCTTCAAATTCCCAGGTACAGACAGGCACGTTGGGGAGGTAGAAGTTTTTTGCTAGGGACTGCGAAAATCTGGAACCTCCTGCCACTAACGATCAAAAACAGCACGTCACTTAGTCTCTTCAGAAGATCATTAAAGACCAGGCTATTTTCAAACTGACCGAAAAGACCTGCTAGTGAAAGCGTACCCATTTTTACATACGTCCGGCCAAGTCCTCAGCGTCAAGACGCCCTCGGGCATTCGTTATATAAATCTAAAATAAAATAATATCAAATTAAAAACAGTTGCGATCAAGAATGAAGATTTAGAGGTCAGATCGCGCAGGAATAATATCCGTATAATGGGCCTTGCGGAATCCATGAACATGGGCCGTCCGGAACCCTTCATTGAAAACATACTAACGGAACTATTCGGCGCAGAGAACCTCTCTAGGAACTTTGTGGCGGAAAGGGCGCATTGATCTCTTGGCCCACGACCTCCCCTGGAGGCCAACCACGCTCCATTATAGCGCGACTACTCAATAACAGAGACCGTGATATGGTTTTCCACCTGGCCCGGGAGAACTCGCCTCTACAATTCCATGGGACTGTTCTTTCTTTTTACCCCAATCACACTGTTGTTGTGCAGGAAGCCCGGCGGAAATTCTTGGAAGCTAAATGGTAACTTCGCACCTTGTGTCTCAAATATACCATGCTTTATCCTGCTAAATTGAGAGTGATGGTGGACGGTAAACCAAGATTTTGTGAAAATGCTACTGACACTCTGGCATTCTGTAAGCAGCGTCAAGGTGCGACACTCAGGAGCCAGGCGCAGTCCTCTGGACACTCCTCTCCGGATAGACATTTGGCCACTAGTCCTGCAGACTGAGTACTTAGAATCCTATTTCTAATACCTGGGTGATGGTTACACTGTCTATATGCAACATTGCAATGTTATTTTTCTATTGTTGACGGATTTATATGTGCCTGCTATGCTGTTTTGATTCCTATACTTTGCCAATGTTATGTGGTGTTTGGTATGGGTATCGGATGTCTGAAGCATTGCCTGCCTCCCTAGGATGACTCTGATTCCAATCCTATTGGGGTTTTTCTTTCCCTTTTTTGGGTTCATTGGGGAGGGACGAGGTTCACGGGGCGTTTGGGCCCAGTGGTAGGTGGGTTTTGAGATGTTTTCTCAATGTGACGTATTGTGATTTATTGCGTTGATATTTTGTGTATTTCCCTACATGTATGATCCTATGTAGCTTTTCATCTCCTATTACCTCCATATGATATTACGCGTTCTGATTAGGCGGCTAAGAACTCCTTTGTGCCTTGGTATGGCTGCAGCCCCTATGGTAGATATTAAACTTAACACCTGGAATGTTCGGGGGCTCAATAACCAGAGGAAGTGCAAAGTGGTGTTAACATACCTCTGAAGACATGATGTAAAAATACCCTTTTTACAGGAGACTTACCTCCCCATACATGGGACCCCTCCTTTTGCATCCTCATCGGGACCTCATAGATTCTTCGCAAGTTTTAGCACTTCTAGAGGGGTCTGCCTTCTTATTCATCATTCACTCCCATTTACTCATAAAGAGACTGTAATGGACCCTCAGGGGAGGTATATGTTTTTGCTGGGCACCATGCTGGGCAGCAAGGTGCTGTTCCTCAATGTCTATGTGCCTAATATAGACAATCCCACTTTTCTCGAGGACCTCCGCATCTTGCTTCATCGTTATGATTATGATACATTATTCCTAGGGGGGGGGACTTAAATCTCTGGCTTGAACAGACTCGGGACTCCTCCAACCCAACAGCTGTTACCAATACACGTTCCCTTGGTGTGATGACAGACCTCATTGATTCCTTTGACTTGCGTGACCTTTGGCGGATACACCATCCTCTGTCCCCCGGTTATAACTTTCATTCTGCACCACATTCCACTCACACTCGCATAGACTACTTTTTTGACAAACGCACTGGGATGTCTTTGGACCAAGGGTATAGTTACACTCCTATGCACTCTGTCGGATCATGCGCCAGAGTTGCTACACTTGCAAATCCAGCACTTGGCTGGGTGGAAAGTAGATGGTCGTTTCCGGCCTCCGCGTTGTTGGATGAGGTCTTCAGATCAGAAATATAGGTGGCACTTACTGAATATTTTAACCTAAACTCAGACACAGTAGAGCACTACTCTATGTTATGGGACACCTTTAAAGCCTTTATCCGGGGTATTGTCATATCTAAGCAGGCGGGTGTACTTCGAGCGATTCGAGGGAGCCTCGCTAAAGTCGAAGCTGAATTGGTTTTATTACATGCGGTGTCACAGGCCCAGAATCAACGTAGTGACCACCATTTGGAATTTAATGAGCATGCTGACAGGTAAGCGTCACTGCTCAGTAAGTGTCATACAGCTTGGCAGTATGGGGAGGGAGAGCACCCTGGAAAAACATTGGCATGCCTAGTGCATCCCCATAGAGGGGCTGGTCACATAGCCGCGATAACACGCGCAGACGATACCTTAGCAACAGAAGACACTGACATACTAGCGGAACTGGTTGCATATTATCGTACTCTCTATTCCATCACTCTCCCCAAAGGTTTTACTCAACATCTAGCATACTTAGAGGAGGTTGCAATGGTGTGGCTTACTAAAGGGCAGGTGGAATTTCTGGCGCACCCTTTCACAGTGGAGGAAATTACACTTGCTATAGAGGCCCTCACTTGCTCTAAAGCACCGGGACTCGTGTCTTTTATAAAGCCTTCGAAGACAGTCTAGCGCCACAGCTCCTAGAGGCCTATGCGGTGGCCCTGGAGACGGGTAACCTCTCCCCTTCCATGCGAGAGGCTGCTATCTCTTTACTGCTCAAACCGGGTAAAGAACCCATACATTGCTTGTCCTACCTCCCTATCCCCTTAATACATTTTGACAATAAAATCCTTGCCAAAATGTTATCCTCTAGATTGTCGTTATTATTAGAACAAATCATTCCGCCAGTGCAATCTGGTTTTATCCTGCATCGATCCACGGCCTTAAACCTAAGAACTGTTTTTTCAGTCATAAACTGTATTGAACCTACTACACCAGCGGCAGAGGCCCTATTAGACGCAGAAAAGGTCTTTGATTCTCTCAAATGGCATTTCTCACTGCTACATTGCGTAAACTAGGCATTCCAGCCAATTTCATTGCACTGATTGCACTGCTTTATTCGTCCCCTACTGCTCGGCTTAGGGTGAATGGCTCTCTGTCCTCCCCAATTCAAATTACACATGGGACGTGACAGGGATGCCCATTATCCCCGTTATTATTCATCATAGCTTTAGGCCCGCCGGTCCGCCCAATGCAGGAAAAACACACGTTTCGTGGTCTACAGTTTCCCACGGGCCCCCTGTTAATGTCCATGTATGCGGATGATATTTTGCTTTCTGTGCGATGCCCTAACGATACCTTACATAGAAGAGATTGGCCGATATGGAGACATGTCCGGTCTAAAAATAAACTGGGACAAATCAGTCCTTTCCCTATCACAGATGCCGTGGTCGACGAAACCGAGCAACCCCTTTGGAGGGCAGGTAACACCACTAAGGGCCATATGTATCAAGCCTTTTTCCCGTTTGCAAATGGGCAGATTCTCAGAAACGGCCCGTTTGTGAATTGGAAAAAGCCTTTTGGGATGTATCATCCCAAAAGGCCATCGCAAAATAGAGAATTGCAAAATTTGCAATTCTTTATTTTGCGAATGCAATTAAGGAATTGCGATTCCTTAAATGCAATTCTGAAAGCACCAGAAATTTGCTATTTGGCCTTAAGGAATTGCAAATTACCACCAACTTCAAGTTGGTGGTAATTTGCGATTTTCTTTAAAAAATGACTTTTTTGATTTTTTAAAAGTGCCATATGTTGCCTAAGGGCATATATGTGCGCAAAATGTGCACACATGCATATTTCAGGGGTGCAACAGGGTGTCCTTTTGGCACCCTTGCAACATTGAAATTGCATTCTCAATTTGCGATTCTCTAATTGGTAATCACAAATTGAGGATGTCTTCCCATTCATTCCTATGCGCCTCCTAGCCCATAGAAATGAATGGGAATGTATTTCTTAATTGCGAATCTCAATTTACAATTCGCAAATAAGGAATATGTAGGATTCGCTAAAATTTCAGCAAATCCTACATACATTGCATTTTGCGATTCTCTAACTGCGATTCTCTAAAAATCGCAAAACTCTTTTTTGATACATATGGCCCCAAATACCGTGGAATTCACCTCCACAGAGACAAAGAGCAGGTCATACGCCTAAACTATGGCCCAGCAATCGAACAACTTACTGCACAGATAGAGAGGTGGATTAAACTTTCCCTATCTATGGCCGGTCACATCGCCCTCATCAAAATGAAGGTTTTGCCCACCTTCTTATATCTCTTCAACACTGTTCCTATACCACTTACCAATGCCTTCTTTTGTCAACTGCGGGGTCTGCTTATCATACTGGTTTGAGTGGGACGTAGTTTCATGGGATTCTCTGACACTCCCATATAACAGAGGCGGGTTAGCGGTCCCTGACCCCCAGATATATTTTTTAGTAGCGCAGGCACATTTTGCCCATCATTGGTTCCATCCGGATGCCCTGATCCCCTATACGAAACCTGAACGTGAGCTATCAGCCCCCACGCCATTGGAAGCCCTGCTCCCAAGGGGTGTGCCATTAGATCTGCATGACATTCAACCCCTTTCTGCTACCTGATGGGCATGGCGCAAACTTAACATTATGCTGGGTGACAGCCCTCTCTATTTCCCGGCCATTCCCCTATCCAATAACCCATTTCTCCCACTTACCTCCAAAAAGGTAGTTCAGCACACCCTCACCAAACTAGGCTTGGACACCCTTGGCTCATTGTTCTCCGAGGACCAAGCACACACACAAAAAAACCTGTCTTCACGTCCTGGAATGACATATATGGACAATTTCATAGTTGCCAGACTCCTGGGTACACTTCTCTCCACTATTGCTTTCTTTCCATCCCCGCCGGCGGACTTCTCCCCACTCTCCCTGCTTATATCCGACAAAGAAGGTACACATCTGGTTACAAAGTTGTACAAGGCTTACATGGTACTGCAACAGGTTCTGGACAGAGGGGTCCAACGGCGATGGGAGGAGGACCTGGGGCTCTCATTAACAGATCAAGAATGGGCGTTTTGCCTCAATCAAACTCAGAAGGTCTTTCCCAATCATAGGCACAAACCTCTCCATTTCAAATTCATTCATAGGGTGTACAACACCCCGCGTCAACTAGCCAGATATGACCTTACCAAATCATCTAATTGCCCTAAATGTGGGACAATAGATGCTGACTTTGCATATATGACGTGGACATGGCCCCCAATCATGCCAAACTGGACGGAGGTATTCCAAACACTAGCTAAAATAATCGTTGCACCCCTCATTCCCTCTCCATGACTTGACCTGTTGGGGCTGGTCAACCGTATTAATCTTTGTTACCATTGATTTATGGCCATTGCCCCGATGCTTGCAAAATGGTCAATAGCGGTACATTGGGGGGCTAAACACAGACCTACAAAGGCGGCATGGATACGCAGCATGCCCTCTTGCAGCTTACAGACTGATATTTATGCCACGCTTCAACCCCCAACCTCACGACCTAAAGACATATGGTGCATCTACTGTACGTATCTACAGCAGGCTCCTGACACTGCCCAAGCATCACCTACAGAATCCTGTGAACACCCTGAGAATGATGAAAACAGACTCCCCCATGCCCTCTCAATGCCCACATACGGATGTTGTCAATTCTCTACGCCCCCTTCTAAGGCCCATACCTTAGATGACATAGCCGAGATTGCTATTTAAAATGGCCCTCTTCCTTTTGTATTGAATTCATCTGCGTTAATATTGACAAGGATGTTTTCAAAATAATTATTTGTTCCATTGTTGTGCAGGTTTGCCAGGGTTTGCCAGGGTTTGCCAGGGTTCTGTAAGAACGGATGAATTTGCACAACTGTTGGAGGTTAGACAATTTTATGAAGTTGCTGAAAGTCTTTTAAAATTGTTGAAAGTCGTTTAAAAATGTTGCAAGTGTATGAAATATATTAATTCCGGAAAAAAAGGTTCCCAAACCAAAATGTTGCCCAGCGTTTACTTAGTACATTTAAAATGGCTGTGGGAACAACCTTTCCAAATTTAAGATGACCGCCACATTGAAGCAGGCTTGAATGTGGCTAAATACAGCAGAGCATCTAAATGACCATTCAAATATGGTCACCAGGTGACGTCATTAACGACGTGTGCCTGCTCATGTGCCTGTGCTATGAACAATGGCCCACACGTGACGAAATGAGTGACGTCAGCGTCCAACGATGAAAAATGAAGAAGGGAAACTCACAAAAATGCTTGTGCAGCGTGCTGGTTTCCAATTGTCTCCGGTAGTGGCGGAGGGCATTCCCGACCAGTATTTGAGGAAGAGCAGCAAAATTCCACAAATTACATCGGGGTTCGTAATTATAAATAGTTGCGGCGAGCTCTTGCCTACTCCCACTTGTCGATACAAAAGGGGATGATGGACGGAGCGTTTGAGCAAATCAAACACTCACCCCCAGTCAACTGATCTGGGTTTAATCCATCACCATTCTTTAGCCCACTCAGCCACCCCAGTTCAGACATGGCCATATGCAAATCAGTCTGACCCTGTGCCTCATGGGAACAGTCCAGCCCGAACTGCCAAGCCATGTCTTCCCTGGACCGGAAACAAGCATCCTGGGACCGGTTTCGGATTCATAATTTTAGGGCGAACAAAGTGATACAAAAGGGGATGATGGACGGAGCGTTTGAGCAAATCAAACACTCACCCCCAGTCAACTGATCTGGGTTTAATCCATTAGGGCGAACAAAGCGATACAAAAGGGGATGATGGACGGAGCGTTTGAGCAAATCAAACACTCCCCCCCCAGTCAACTGATCTGGGTTTAATCCATACACCCCCTTTTGTAACACTTTGTTCGCCATAAGTTGGCAGGGTATGCTCAGACGTGAGTCCCTTGCTCACTTTGCCACTGGATTCAAGCAAGCCTGGCTGAAGACGGCTGAAATGCCAGAAACCGGTCCTAGGAAGCTTGTTTCCGGTCCAGGGAAGGCATGGCTTGGCAGTTCGGGCTGGACTGTTCCCATGAGGCACAGGGTCAGACTGATTTGCATATGGCCATGTCTGAACTGGGGTGGCAGAGTGGGCTAAAGAACGGTGATACATTAAACCCAGATCTGTTGACTGGGTGTGAGTGTTTGATTGGTTCAGATGCTCCGTCCATCACCACCCCCTTTTGTAACACTTTGTTCGCCATAAGTTGGCAGGGTATGCTCAGACGTGAGTCCCTTGCTCACTTTGCCACTGGATTCAAGCAAGCCTGGCTGAAGACGGCTGAAATTCCAGAAACCGGTCCTAGGAAGCTTGTTTCCGGTCCAGGGAAGGCATGGCTTGGCAGTTCGGGCTGGACTGTTCCCATGAGGCACAGGGTCAGACTGATTTGCATATGGCCATGTCTGAACTGGGGTGGCAGAGTGGGCTAAAGAATGGGGATGGATTACACCCAGATCTGTTGACTGGGTGTGAGTGTTTGATTGGTTCAGATGCTCCGTCCATCACCACCCCCTTTTGTAATACTCCCACTTGTCGCCATATGTAAAAATAAGATTCTGCAGACTTTGTAGTAAGTTTCACGAAGTGTATCCAATAATAGCAGGAGCTTGTCCAGCCCCGGTCCAGCTCCACAACCGCATCTAACGTGCAGCTGTGTAAACCATGGAGAAGGAACCTAGCCGTGAGACTCGTGAGCAGTGCGTATGTGAAAGAAAGCATTGAACATGATCATGCCTGCGATGAGGAATCATCGCAAGCAAGATCACGTGCACATGGTACACTACACCCCAAATAAGGCAAACGTTTTAATCCTTCACTCTTACCAATTTTCTTCTTTCCCTCCATCTGACAAACAATTTCCTTACTGACCCCTTTTACTTTGTCATCCCTCTTTGTTTTATTCACCTTTATTATCTTGGATGTTTCTGATTCGTCTGAAGTAACTTCTGTACCCACATTTAGATCCACTTACATTTGTTGTGACAATTTCAATTTCTTGCAACATATGTTATTAGAGTTCTCATTATTTAACCCATGACTCTCACCTGTTCTTAATGTGTTGGATACCTCTGGCGCAGACCGCTTTCTTGTGTCCCCAGATTGACTTCTTTTTTGCACCGTTTTGTTTGAATGAAGACTCCCCATTCTCTTTTTTCTGTAAAACATGACTATTTGACAGGTTATTAAAACCCCCTCCGTGCTCAGCCCTTCTCTCGAAATGAAAAACCTCTTCCTCAAAGATTTCCTCTTCCTCCAATTCTCCTATATCTTCTTCATAGTCCAAAACCCTGTCCGACGGTACATCCTTTCTACTCGCACTCACCCCCGGACAGTCACCATCTCCCACACCAGCATCAAAAAACTTCCAATCAATTGCTTTTGAGCATTGAGGTGTAGTGTTCTTTTCTCACAAAGTTAGGATGATTGTGTCCACATCATCCCTGTTATATCCTTGTCATGCGTTTTACTGTTGTTTAATCTTTTACTCCTGCTCCTTTAAATGTATGCGACATGTTATGTTTCACAATGCATTCTATGTTCTTAACAGAGCTTTGCTCATGTAACATTCTGTATTGCTTGTCAGTTGTCATCCTGTTGTTGCTTTACAAGGACCTTATGCTGTGCTGATAATAAACCTTTTTGAAACTACCCTTTTCCTGGATTATTACAATTTTTGGCGACGAGGATGTGTTGACCAGTGGCAACTTGGCATCAAGTTAAATCCATGTGCCAAAGATCCTGTCTCTCTTTGTAGTGAGCAAGACATGATAAATGTTATTTGTCCTAGTTGGGAAGGAAAAAATGATATCTCCTTTTGGAGCAACAAGTTTAACAAAGTTTTCTGTGACCAGTTAGGGAAATTGAAAAATTTCGCACATAAGATTGTTCTTAAGGATGGGGCACTTCCGGTTAAACAAAAACTAAGAGGATTTCCTCTTAATGTTAGAGACGAGTTAAAAGAAATAATAAATGATTTGCTGAAGGATAATATTATAGAACCTATTGAGTCGTCAGAATGGGTTTCGCCCATAGTTCTAGTACGGAAGCCCGATCAAAAGTTGAGAGTCTGCATTGATTTGAGGGCCCTCAATTCAAACATTATTATTGATTGTCATCCCCTCCCCAATATTAATGAGCCTTTTTCCCTCTTTGATGGTGCGCAGATCTTTTCTACCCTGGATCTTAGGTCAGCGTACCATCAAATTGAGATCACGGAAGAATCTAAAAAATATACAGCCTTCATCACTCCCATGGGACTTTTTCAATACAAAAGGATGCCTTTCGGGTTGGCATCTGCCGCTTCTGTTTTTCAACGGGTTGTTTTCCAAATTTTTAGAGACCTTGAAGTATTTGTAAAATGCTTTCAAGACGATATCTTAATCTTTTCTAAAAATGAACTTGAGCATGTTTCACATTTAGATGAGGTATGTAGTAGACTTGAAAGATATGGTCTTACCCTCAAAGCACACAAATGCAAGTTATTTAGGAAATCTGTTGAGTTCTTAGGACACACATTATCGGGGGAGGGTTTAATTCCTAAAAAATCAAATGTAGAAACCATCCTTAACGCTCCTGCCCCAAGTAATAAGGAACAACTGCTGTCATTTTTGGGTATGTGCGAATACTACAGCAAATTTGTTGTAAACTTTGCTACCAAAATGGAGCCTTTAAGAAGATTATTAAGACAAAGCCATGTGTTTGTCTGGGCTAGCAGAACAAGAAATAGCATTCACTGATATTAAGAATGATATTGTCAATTCACCAACTTTGAAACCTTTTAGAATGGGAAAGAAATGCATCATCACTACTGATGCAAGTCTGTATGGTCTTGGGTGTGTGTTATCTCAGACGGATGGTGTCATGGAATGGAATGTGGCTTTTTCTTCTAGGACGTTAAATGAGACGGAGCGCAGGTATGCGGTCATTGAACGAGAGTTTCTTTCTTGTGTGTGGGCTATCGAACACTATAGAATTTACATTTGGGGCAGCAAGTTTATCTTAAGAACGGATCATAAACTGCTTGTACATATCTTATCTGTAGGAGGAGGTTGGAATTCCACAGCAAGAATTGCACGCCTTGCATCAAAGTTACAAGAATACAATTTTACAGTTGAATACATCCCTGGAAAAAAAATGTTACTGCTGACTGTTTGTCACGCCTTCCCTGTGAAAGTAGTAATGACCATGTGAATGGACTCAGGGAGGTTGATTTTGTTCTAGGTTTGTCTGATGTGGTTTCTCCTCAATATCAGGACATCACTGAACAATTTTGGATGAAATATTAAGATGATGATGAGAAATTTGTAATGTTAAAAAAATGTTTCTTAGACGGTTGGCCAAACAAAACTAATGTCAGAGATGATTTACTTCCGTTTTATAAGGTTGCAGAAGAGTTATGGTGTGAAGGTGGATTGATTTTGAAAGCTGGGAAATGTATTCCGCCTTGTGGAGTGCAGGAGTTGATACTAAAATTAGCACATAAAACTCACCCCGGAATCTCGGCAATGAAGCGTTTGATTAGATTACATTTTTGGTGGCCAGGGATGGACAGATTTGTTGATCGTACTGTTAGAGAGTGTAGTGAGTGCTGCACGAGTGATAAGATGCTAAAATTGCATGTTCCACCCCTCAAAACTGTGAAATTGCCAGAATTTCCGTGGAGTAAAATAGCTTTTGATATTTCAGGCCCTTTTTATCTTTTACCAGAAGCCTCACGTTTTGCTTTAGTTATTATAGATTATCATTCGAAATGGCCAGAAGTGAAATTTGTTGCTAAAGCAACCTCTGATGCTGTTATTGCCTTCTTCAAAGAAGTTTTTGCTAGAGAAGGGTGCCCTTCTGTGTTAGTATCTGACAATGGTGTACAGTTGGTTTCATCTGAGATTAAATCATTTTTACAGAATTGCAACATTAAGCACATTCGGACATCTCTTTATGAACCACATGAGAACGGACAAGTTGAGCGCTTTATCCGAGCACTAAAGAGTTTTGTTTCAGATGCTATTAAAGAGAAAAGTAATTGGTTAAATGTGCTTAGGGAGAAGCTTTGGACTTATCGCATAACTCCTCATACCACCTCGGAAATTAGTCCTTTTAAATTACTTAAAGAGAGGGATCCGGCTTCTAATATATGTCCTTGGTGGTTTAAGGAGAAATGTAAAGACTTTACAGAGAATGTGGTAGACGTCCAAAGGGTTGGAGATAAAGTTGGGTGCAAGCAAAACAAGTCAGCTTTGTGACAAAAGAACATAATTTTGAGGTTGGTGATTGGGTCAGGATCTTGAAACCCTTTATGGTTAGCAAAGGTATGAGTAAGTATGGTAGACCCATTCAGATAAAAAAGGTTTTCAATAATTCTGTCATCACCCAAGATGGCAAGGTTTAGAATGTAAGTAAAGTAGCTAAATGTCCTATACAAAATGTTATACAGTCTCAAGTTAATCTTAGCCAATGTAATAATTTTTATGATAAAATTAGACCTGATTCTTTTTCTGACTCTGTGGCATCTAGAAGCAAAAATGATATGCGAGTCAGAAGGAAACCCACTTCTCTACAAGATTTCGTGTAATTTTCATTTTGTTATTTTCCTTAATAAGGGAGATGTGTTATATCCTTGTCATGAGTTTTACTGTTGTTTAATCTTTTACTCCTGCTCCTTTAAATGCATGCGACATGTTATGTTTCTCAATGCATTCTATGTTCTTAACAGAGCTTTGCTCATGGAACATTCTGTATTGCTTGTCAGTTGTCATCCTGTTGTTGCTTTACAAGGACCTTATGCTGTGCTGATAATAAACCTTTTTGAAACTACCCTTTTCCTGGATATTTACAATCCCTCTCTTCAGGCTGGTGACAACAGGACGCCTGAGACCTGTCCAGCAAATTTCTACTGCCTCTTGTCTTTTTTGCAGTGTTTTCCCAATGTGGTTTCATTTTGTTTGAACCACTCCTCGGAGTACTGAATCTGCTGTTGTCCAAATTCCCCTCTGCTAGTTTTTCTCTAGGGGGGCGATACTGCCACTGTGTGCTTCTATGTGGCTTCCCCTTTAATTAGCACAGCTCCTTTAACTCTCTTGACAATCTGTGATCCTTTTGATATTAACGCGAGTGTGCGCGCACAATCCCTCCCTCACCTCACAGACGAGACCAGGCAGCACGAGGTAAGCAGTGCTTCTCCTCTTGCCACTTTATGTCACACAATAAATTCCGCTAAGCGGTTACCTTTACTATCCCTGGTGTTGAGCAGGCCAGAACAGCTGCTGCGACACCACTAGAAGCTACACGCTTCGGTCGCTTCATGCCGACCCATGACAGAGACAAAACCCAAGACTGTAACAATACATCCCTACCTGCATTGCAAATTATCTTCAACGCTTCTCTAACGGCTGCTGCTTTTTCAGCCGTGCTCAACACCATCACATTAATAACGCAGTAATTTTACCACAAAATGTACTTAAACCTCCTACCTCACCTTCCCCAACTGACTGGAATACCCAAAACGACATTAACTGTTGTCTTAGCCCCGCCCACATCAACAAAAGCCAATGGCAGCACACCTGTCCTCTTGGAATCTTCCACCCGTCCGAAGCAACCTGGGGGTGGACATTCTTTGAATAAAAATGTATTGGAGAACACAACCTTTTGTCGGTCCTCTCCAAGATGCCATGAGCAACTGACAGTCTTGGAACCCAGTTTGCCTTGTAGTGTAGCTCCTATTTTCCCAGTAGGCTCTGCGCATTGGAATAGTACCTACAGCAGTAAAGGCCTAGGCCAGACGTTAACTAGGTCTACTACTGTCGATACTAGACTTAATTTTTGGGTTTGCCAGCTAAGCTCAGAGTTCGCTAGAAACTTTCTCGAATGTTCAAGGAAGGATGAACTCCCCTGATTAGACAAGAAGGGATTTAGTTTCTGACAACCATAGAACATGACAACTTTGCTCTCCCCTAATCAAGAGTCAATCTCGAGAGTCGTGTGAGCACAAGGCAATTATTTTACTCAGTCAGTACGTGCATTCTTAGTCTCATCAGAATGTAGAGAAAAGGAAGAGACGGGCGTGTTCAATAAAAGATGTTATTTATTGATCAGTCTCTTTTCTCGTACAAGAGAAATGGATCGATATTATTGCAATACTTATAGTTAAGTAAAGTGCATACATTAGAAGCAATAGTATAAAATAATACTGTAAAAACATTGATATGGTTTCTGAGCCATATGATGTTTAAAATGATTAAAATATATTTACATACACATATACATTTGACTAAACGTACTCAACTGGTGTTTCTAAATACGCCTACCCCGTGTACCTGACCTAAGTCTAATGCGTGGGCGGGAATAGAAAGTTACAGTTTAGTTTAAGTTTGTTTTTGCCAAGTGAATAACTAAAGAATTCTCTAGGAGGGGTTATTCAGTTCTGTACCTGGAATTTAGGATGAATGAGGAATGGTATCTCTTTCTCTGCTCTCGATATTCCAGGCTGCCTGCGAGGGCTGCCCAGAAGCGCCGGTGCTGGGTCTCTCGGCTTGAGATAGCAGCGCGTCTCTCAGCGCGTCAGGAAGGCGGGGCTGCTGCCTGCGGGGTCTGCTTCTGCTCTCGGCTTCGGCAAGTATGGCTGCTCCGTCTTGTCACCACGCGTGTGTTTGCATAGGGCAAGGTCGGCAATATTTATACCTTAAAGGTGCCGAGATTGACGTAAGGATGGACATAGGTACGTCAATAAAGATGTCATACGACTTGCTCGTTAGCACATTCTTTACTAAAGTTCTCTGTGAAATCAAAACAATGGCCGCACGGATTATCCAGGTTGTCATAGGTTTGATTTGTTATGAGAACGTCGTATGCCTTATCAGGGGCTGGAGGAATATCGCTTGTCTAATTAGATCTCAAGCGTTATGACCTAATCAGATAACACGTTCCTGTGCCGTAGTGTGACTGCGTCAGATAACGGTATCTGCATCATGGGGGATTTCTTGCCTCATGGGCTGACTGTTAGTTAACTAGCTAGTAAGTTTAACCAGAATAGGGTCAGGAATAGGGGGATCGAATCAGAACCTATAGAAATACACGACACCCACTCCACGCTAACTATGGTCATATCTACTAATCTATGCATAGTATAACATAGTACAACATACTATAGAGTATAGTGTATACCTTACCACCCCAAAATACATAAATGCATTTCGAAATTTTCAAATATACTGAAAAATTGCAGTCATATATATTGTATGCACTTAAGCTTTGAATTAAATGCAAAAGTCAACACGCATTGTTATGCATTATTGATTGTTGGTATATGAGAAATACACATGAAATGGCTCTTAATATGGCTATACAGAAAAAAAGTCGAAACCATTTCATCACATAAAATCTATTGCGAACATACCAGCGGGCAGCTAAAGTCTATAAAGTCTATAAAGTATCTAAAATAGAAATCTTAGTTCTCTAGGAATAGTCTCTTACTTTAAGCAGAAAATCAGTGTCCCGGGAAAAAATATATAGAAAAATATTTTAGGGGCTTGCTGAAAAAAGTTGCTGTCCGTGAACTGGATTGTAATTGTTCATGTGACTTTATTTTTAAAGTTGAAGGCCGAATTCAGGGAACGCCGTGTGAGAGTTTACTCAAAAGTCTCTATTTCTGTTCCGGAGAGAACATCATATCATTCAGGCTTTCGAAAAAACTGTCAACAGCTTCATGGGAAAGTTCCTCTAAGTCGGAAATAGGGGTAACCATGCATTCATGCGCATGATTGTCTCCATTGACATTCTGATTTGCATTGCTGACAGAAGGTCGTACCTGTTCGATGCTGCTTTCATCTTGAACTTCACTACTCTTCAATCGCAGTGGTGAAGATTCCAGGAATGCCGTCATCAGAATTGGCAGCCTTTGAGGGCAGCACAGTGCGTGAACCTTGGTAGGAACCAACAGTGTATCTGCATCCACCGGCGCATCCGATTGTAGCGTCAGACAGGTGTCTAACACGCATTCTTCTCCGCATAGCAGACACCTTAGTACAGGTAAAACACACCTTTGCCACATTGGTCGAAATGATAGAAACCAAGTCATGTTTAGGTCTCTAAGACGGGATAGTCCCAGGATTTTTGATATCCGGTCCCGGTATCCAATGGCTAGGATCGTATCTTCCATTGTCGCGAGAGTTTGATCTGTGACATGGGTTGCCATAACGAAAAATAAGGACTAGGAATAGGATTCCTGCAATTAGTCCTAGGATCAGGGGAAGTCCGCCAAAAATCGAATGGACGAAGTCTGGAAAAATACCCAGTATGGCTTTGAATGGTGTTAATGCCATCGAAAATACTGTCTTAAATACCTTTGAGACCCTGTGGTATCAGAAATATTTAAGATTTCGCTCAGGATTTCCGCGAAATGTACGGGGGAATTAGTTGATAATAATGTATGTATCTCTGCAGTCGTCCTTGCGACTTGTAGATCATACGTTTCTTTAGATGACGTGAGCCTTGTAGGCGTCTGAAGAAGCACTGTTTTCATTCTGCTTAAAGTGTCTATTCGAATAGAAGTAATTTTCAAACTGGGCCATGCCCTCGCCTCCCTGTCTGGAAAGGAGCTGGGGAACAAAGAACGTCCACAGCACTTGACCTTCGCCGTCGTAGTGACGAGATAAGGAGTCCCGGGCATAAGACTACAGCATCTGCGGTCTACAATAAGAATGTAACTCCCATTATAGAGTCTTTGAAAGAATGGTTCTATTTCAGTTGCAGGTGCGCCTTGCTGGTGACATGAAAGGTTGTATGAATTCCCTTCACAGGCTCCGTGCAAACTAATACCGTTACACAGAAGCGTGCCGCTTAGTGACATAGCACAATTGATGCCACTAAGAAACACTTTCTGTCCTTTGTTACTGATACATGCATGTGAATAGGGCAGGTTCCATGTTGTTTTAAGGTACCCCTTTCCCAATTTCTCGTACATGCCAGCCTGTATATATTTTTGGCAGTATTGAAACCTGAAGGTTGAGATTGGAATATTTATGATTCCGTGGATTATCCATTCACTGACAGGTCGTTCTGACATTGTCAACGGTAATCTTTCTAGTTTTTCAATGCTCAAGATTGTATAATCAGCACCCTTCTGCGCCATACCGATTTGTCTATCAGTAAGGTTAAAGATTTGAAATAGTGACGTTGTGTTGATTAAACGCCAAGGCACATAGCCTGAACGCAGATTTTGTAACGTCCAGCCAAGCTGTACAATAGAACGCAATTGTGACTGACCATGTTGTAATAACAGTAAGTCTTGCGATAATATATCGATTGCTGAAGACACAATGCTGTCCAATGAAAAAATTCTGGAGGACAGAGTCATTAACCCATTGTCCACTACAGAAAGTGATTTTTCCAAATTAATACGGTCAATTTCCCGTATTCTTTCTGCTGTCTCAATTTGAGTAACCTTCCAGGCCTCATTGTATGCTGCATATACAGAGGCTGCTATGAAACGCTTTTGACGCTGTTTGCGTGGTCCCATTATGAAATCACGCAAGTCAGCACCATCAGTAAGTAAAGTTAGGTGTTGCTTAATTTCAGGCAGTGTGGACGTTTGTAGCCATTGAAGGCATAATTTGCCCACACTGTAGGTTGTTATTATCCCTGGGTGATGTCTTTGGGGATATCTAGGGTCTGGCCTGTTCATTTTGAAACCCTGTGTTTTATTCAGGAATCTATCTTGACAGTTATTTGTATCTGTGGGCCAGATCAACCATTGTTTCCAATCAGGATGTGTTCTGTTTTGGTTAAGTATATGGTTTATGTCTATTTCTTCATCTGTTTCAGAGTTATTGCTAAACATTGTTGGCTTTGGAATAGACAGGTTATTTAAATCTTTGATTTTGGCTAAGCCAAGACAGGTGGTTTGTTGAACGGTGTCATTTAAAAATATCATTTGTTCTGGGATCATGCAGGCTCTAAACAAAGCTTCTATACCCTGTACTTGCCATTCTTTTGTACCCCAAACACTTTTCAAATCAACATGTTTGTCCCAATAATCAAATCCAAAAGTATTCATTTTTTCAAAGAAAGAATCTGAATATATCAATTTTGTGTTGGTTATCATGGTTTTCATCCCTGTCTTGTTTGACAATTTGTAATAAAATGTTTCAGCATTAGTTATGTTAAAACCTGAAAAATATGAATATTTGCCATACACGGTTCTAGAGCTCCCTTTTGGAGGTGTAGCACAATGTTCCCATTGATTAAAATTTAAAACATTTCTAGGTTGTGCAGATTTATGCAAGAAATGGTTACCATAATGGTTATAGCAGTACATGCTGTCATAATTTGTAGAACCCTGCAAATAATCATGTTTTGTAAATTTAGCAGACATTACTAAGTCAGACATCATATTGTTTATACTTTCAAAGTCCCAATCATCAGCAAATGAGTTTGGTTTT
The DNA here is from genome assembly GCF_964261635.1 of Lissotriton helveticus. Lineage (NCBI taxonomy): Eukaryota > Metazoa > Chordata > Amphibia > Caudata > Salamandridae > Lissotriton > Lissotriton helveticus. The sequence goes on along the minus strand of NC_136067.1, from coordinate 297,268,844 downwards.
GCAAAGTCACTCAAGGAGATCTTGATTTGGTGTGGATATTTCAGGATCTCGACCGGACCATAAATTTCATAGTCAGTGTTGTCCCAGGCTACCCCACCAGATATTGGAATTGCTGTGAAGTTGGCTGAAGAAAGTTCTGAAGAAAGTTCTCTTTTCTCGACGTGTGAAGATGTGTGTGGTTTGAGGACCAAGTTGATGTTCTGACTTGCTGTGTCCATTTTAGCATATTTTCCCTCAATGAAGCGTCCCAAGGTAAATACCATGATGAGCCAAAGTATGAGGATAAATGCACCAAAACCCACCCAAAATTCAATCCATGGAGAAACTAGATATGTTTCTTTCAGTTGTTTCAAAAGTTCCTTCGCTTTGTCTTTAAAGGATTTTGATGATGGCTGTGTCTTTTGTTCGCTGAAGCCTTCAGAGGAATCATCGAAGTTGATGAAGTAACCGGATGCAGTTCTGTCAATTGTTCCAATTGGTTCAGGATTTTTGTTTCTTGCATTTTCACTTGGTACTTCTGTATAGATTGGTGCGTCTCTGCTAAATGTCTTTATTTGGGTTTTCAGAGGTCTAAGTTCTATTGCATTGTTGCATAGTCCTTGTTGTTCTTCTGTAGGCGTTTCGAATGTGATGAGCCTCTTTGATAGGACCTCTGTACTGGTAGCAAACCTTGGTGTTCTGCTACTTATTGGGAGTCCACTTGGCCTACTGTTGGTTATCGGCCACATGTTGTGGTTTTACCAGGTCGATGGATACAACTCGGTTCTCCTTTTTTCCAGCAAGTGGCGGTAGTACAACTGATCTTGTCCCGTTGACAGACAATACAGGAACTGCTTTTCTGTAAGAAGGCCCAAATTCCTTCTTTACCGCGATCTTCTCCCTGACTAGATCCCCGACTTTTGGAATCCAGACAGGTCTTGCTGGGACAGGTGGTGATTCTTCAGTGGTCGTTGGCTGTTCTTTCAACTGTATGTTGCTCAGGTCTTTTCTTGTTTTGTTTAAGTCCTGCAAAATAGCCAAACGGTCTTTGACATCAAAGCTTTTTTCTGTTACCACTGAAGTCTGACTATCAAGGTCAGAGATCAACATCCTAGTTCCGAATAATAATTCGTACGGACTGAATCCCTTCAGAGAATTTCTTGGCAAGTTATTTAGACTACGTTGGACACTTATTAGATGTTTGACCCACCCAGCTCCCGAACCTAATATCCTTTCTATTATAGATTGCTTTCTGTCTTGGTTTTTTCTTTACACCATCCCATACCCTCAGGAAGGAAGTGAGAAGATTCCCGCTGGGCTGTGCTCATTTGGCCATTCTTTCCCCCCCCCCCCAGGCTGGATTGCCTGAGAAAAAGAAAAAAAATGGTCGAACGTAGCATGCTCTTAGCGTATATGCCATTTAGACTCGCAAATCTTGTATAACAGTCCGGACGTCAGCCGAGTGCTGTGGATCTACATTATAAGTGGGAACTAGCCTGTATATGTTAATCGCAAGCCATTCTTTTTAGTGGTGATGTTATCTGCCTTGATACGACGAGGTATTAAACTGCTTCTCTCCCCACTGCGATCTCTGTTGCAGTTTGGGCAGTTTTTTACAAACATGGTGTAGTGCAGGCTCATGCCTGGCCACCAGTACCGTGATTGTAATTCTTCCAGAGAATCTTTTAATTTAAGGTGTCTGAGACCCTCGCCCATGTGTGCGTCTGCGATTAACAAGTTTCTCCTGTCCATGTTTGGAATCACTCTATCCCCCACTCCAGGGATTCGAGCAAAAGGAATGGAGTTTGCATCTATGATGTATGTGTAATTGAGTGGATAGTTGATCGGTAACGCCGAGCAGTCGTCTTTTGATGACGTTTTTACTGCCAGCACTGTTTCGCCGTCAATATATTTTAATGTACGCTTTTTTCGATCTACGGGAGCCGGTTTACTGGCTGCCGCTGCGGCTGTTTCAGCCAATGAATTCCCTACAACGTGAACGCCATCACGCTGGTGACTCAGTGAGTGTGTCACGTGAGTCTTTGGTAGTTCTTTTTTCAAAAGAGCTACCTGTTCCCAGAGCAGTCTCTGCTTTATTGGTGCATCCGTGTCATCTTTGTAATCGTTCTGAATCCAGGTCTGCAAATCCTTGTTATATGCTTTGACGCAGAAATATGAATCTGACACTATAAGTGTCGGGAATTCGCGATCCGCATTATCTAGCGCCATTTTCAAAGCTAATATTTCAGTTTGTAGTTCTGAATTAGTTTCTACTGAGTGTGATTTTGTTAATAGAGGTCTTAGTTTACCTCCGTGCCACACTTCTTTTGTAATCTCACATGTGGGATTGTATGCATGTTCTCCCCAAACGGAGGGTTGAGCATGTCCGTCTGTATAGATTACACAGGCGTAATGTCGTAGAGGCAGAATGTCGATTGGCAGAGGATACGTTTTTTCATATTTTAGATTTTTTAATTCTTCTAGTTCTGGATCAAAGAAGTAATATACTTTGTCCGTTGTGATTGAATTTACCCATTGTAACCATTCTGGATCCAATGTTGTTGTTGGTAAATTACACGGTGTTGTTAATGCCTCAAAGGCTGATTCTGCTGTTCTGACTGTGATATGTCTACCGTCAGCTATGTCTTTTTTCTCTAGCTATTGCGGTTTGAACTGCTTGAACAATTTTTCCTTTGTTGTTGAATCTCTGTTCAGCTTTTGTGTACAAATGTGATTTGAATGCAATTGGTACCTTATCTCCCTCATTAGAGGTTAGGTATGTGAATCCGTATCTCCCTGGGATGACTCGGATCACAAGGTTGCGTGTATTATCACGGGTTTCTAATTTTGTTTTAATTAGCATGTCTGTTTGTAAGGATCTCAAAATTTCTGTGTGTGCTTGAGTCCAACTGGATCTTTTAAAGTCTGGTTTAATTAGATCGTAAAGGGGTTTGACCCTTTCTGCGTAATTTGCAATGTAAGTTCTTCCGAAATTTAGGAAGCCTAGAATTGACTGTAGGTTTTTTAGTGTTTTAGGAGCTTGGATTACGGCACATTTCTCTAGGAAATTGTCTGCCAGGCTTTTGCCTTCACTTGATAACTCATATCCTAAGAATAGGACCGTCAGATGGGCAATTCTGGACTTTTTGAAGTTGAATTTGTAACCCTCTGCAGCGAAACCAAGTATTATGGTGTTCACTCTTTTCAAGTGAGTCTCCAAGTCATCATCTGTTAAGTAAATGTCATCGACATAAGATAATGCTTCATCATCATATAGTTGTAGTAATTCTGTTACTCTCGCTGAGAATACCCCCGGGCTGTTCTTGTACCCCTGGGCTAACCGACAGAATTGTTTTTGAGTGCCATTTACTGAAAATGCAGTTAAATATCTGCTCTCTGGTGCTATGTTTTGACAAAAGAATCCGTTGGAGATGTCCAAGGTTGTTTTGTATTTTTTGCGCACTATGTTATTCATTAGTGCAGCACTGTGTGAGTTTTGCACTGCAAAAGTTTTGCAACATGTGTTAAGATGTCGGTAATCCAAAACTAGACGGTACGAATTGTCTGGTTTGGAGACCGGAAACAAAGGATTGTTCATTTGTGAGGTGCAAGTTTCAATCACCCCCTGGTATTCTAGCTGATCTAGTATTTCATTTACCTGTTTTTTAGCTTCTTGCTTAATTGGGTACTGCCTTTGTGCAGTAGGTTGTGATTTTAGCTGGATTTTGTGAGGAGGAGAATCCTCATCCCATCCTACGTGATTTTTATATAAAGCAGGTGCTAAGGCCACTGCCCACTTTCTAGCAAGTGTGTATTTTTTATGAATCGGTATTTGATTCGAGAAGGCAGGCATAATTACTTCTTCGCCATGAGGGCACTCCCTGACAAACTCCGGTGGCCAGTCTTTTTCAGCTAGAAGGATGTCATAGCCCTTGGATAGGTTATCCCAAAATAGTCCCCTTATTTTCCTAGTCTTATCTCCCTCTATACGTAATGTTATCTCGTATATTTTGTGGGGCTTGCTAACTCTGGTATCTGCAGTTTCCACTTGAAGGTATTCATTCGTGTCCACTGTCTCCAGATGATTCATAAGGACTTTGCGAGCTATGCTCACCTCTGCTGCGCTGTCTAGCATTGTCTGAGCCCATTCTCCGTTTTTCAGTTGTGTCCTCAGTATTCTCGGCATTGTTAACTACCTTGATACTGGCTACCTTCTTTTTTGGAAATTGTAATTTCTTTTTTAGCTGAGCATGTTCCTTGTCTTTGGACTTGGCGTGCTCTTCTGATCGTCCTCTTCTTTCCGATTTCTGCGAGGAATTCTGAAAAGATTGAGACGGACGTGTATCAATGTCTTGATATCTATCAGGTTTTTTAATATTATCCCTATTTCTAAGGTTATATCTATTCCCAGAGGGTTCACTCTGAGGTGACCTTTGTCTCGGGTTTGGAGATTTCTCTCTTCGCCTAGGAGACCTTCCTCTGGACTGGAATTTCTTTTCTTTAGGATTGGATTGTTTATTTCCATCCCAGTTCTTTTTTGGTGAATTATTATTAAAAAATATTTTTTCTGGACTTGTAGTCAGTTGCGGTTTTACTGGTATTCCACCTAGACTATCTCTGCCTAGTTCTTCATAGGATTTTTCTATGATTCTGGCAATTTCAGCTGGTTGGTCTGCTATATCTGTCTCTTTTAACCTCTGGCGGATCGCCACGTTTGCTGCTTCACCCTTTATGTTGGCTAGTAATATAGCCGAGACCTGCTTGAAGTCTTTCAGTAATTTCATACCAAGAGTTAAAGCAGGTTCTGGACCGTATTCATCTTGAATTTGTTTTAGCACATCTGGTATTACCGAAATGGATGGAACACCGTGCGTTTTTGTGTAGATTGAAGCAAAGACCGTACCCCAAGTGTCACAGTCCTCAATGTGTGGTGCGATTCCCATTGGGAGACATATAGTCAGAATCCTGTGCTTTTCTAATGGTGTGGTGTCCGGAAACACCGCCTCTATTTGGGTGATTTTCTGTGCCAACCAGAATGGTATCTGTTCCCGTTTAGCTGGAACTTTACCTAGGCAGGATTGGATGTTCTGTGGTGTGATTTTATTTGTGTTCCCCTGGTGAGGGGTCAGCTGTGGAATTTTAATCGCTGGCTGAATTGTTGAAGTCCGCATTACATACTGAACTAATTGTCTGTGAATTTTTAGTAGTTGTTTTAGCTGTATTAATAGCTCTGGTGCAGTCATCTCGTCGATGTCTGGATGTGGTGTGTATCCGGCTAAGACCGGCCACGTTGCTCCTGGTCTTCCTAAAGGACCGAGCCTTGTAATGTGATTATTATGTTTTAGGGCGCCATCAAATAAGAGCAAATGCTCTTGGAATTTGAGTGGTACTTCCACCTCCTCGAAAGGAGTGTACGTTTCAGGAGGTTCCTCTACTTTGTAATAGTGGAAGTACTTTGTTACAGCATTTGCTGCTGGAAAATGTATCCATGTATAGTATACCTCTGTCTGCCGATATTCGTGTGCCTCAATTACGAATATGACTGTGCCACCTCTAGGTGTCAGTCCATTTTCTATAAGTTTTAAGGTTATAGATCTCCTTTTGGCGACCTGGATGAGTATTATATCCGGGTCTGCTGTTTGCATGGTAGCATCAGCATCTGCTATTTCAGTAGCTAATCTAATTGCCTCTCTTTCTCCATCACTGTCTCCCATTTTACTGACAGGATGGTATTATTTTTATTTGCAGATCAGGTTTCTTTATGGAAACAGAGATTAGGTGCACAATATTTTGGAACTGTTTTATCCTTCAACGTTGACTAGACCAAGAACCATACATAGGAGTTCCCTCCTGCGAGGTTTTGGAGGATATAATAACCTTTCACCCACTCCAGACGTCTTTGGAGTATTTGGGAGAAGGGGTCTGAGTGAGAAAGCACGACTGAGTTACTCTAAATGTCTTACGTTAGTTTTATCGCCCTTTCCAAACGCGTTGGGCGCCATGTAGTGTAGCTCCTATTTTCCCAATAGGCTCTGCGCATTGGAATAGTACCTACAGCAGTAAAGGCCTAGGCCAGACGTTAACTAGGTCTACTACTGTCGATACTAGACTTAATTTTTGGGTTTGCCAGCTAAGCTCAGAGTTCGCTAGAAACTTTCTCGAATGTTCAAGGAAGGATGAACTCCCCTGATTAGACAAGAAGGGATTTAGTTTCTGACAACCATAGAACATGACAACTTTGCTCTCCCCTAATCAAGAGTCAATCTCGAGAGTCGTGTGAGCACAAGGCAATTATTTTACTCAGTCAGTACGTGCATTCTTAGTCTCATCAGAATGTAGAGAAAAGGAAGAGACGGGCGTGTTCAATAAAAGATGTTATTTATTGATCAGTCTCTTTTCTCGTACAAGAGAAATGGATCGATATTATTGCAATACTTATAGTTAAGTAAAGTGCATACATTAGAAGCAATAGTATAAAATAATACTGTAAAAACATTGATATGGTTTCTGAGCCATATGATGTTTAAAATGATTAAAATATATTTACATACACATATACATTTGACTAAACGTACTCAACTGGTGTTTCTAAATACGCCTACCCCGTGTACCTGACCTAAGTCTAATGCGTGGGCGGGAATAGAAAGTTACAGTTTAGTTTAAGTTTGTTTTTGCCAAGTGAATAACTAAAGAATTCTCTAGGAGGGGTTATTCAGTTCTGTACCTGGAATTTAGGATGAATGAGGAATGGTATCTCTTTCTCTGCTCTCGATATTCCAGGCTGCCTGCGAGGGCTGCCCAGAAGCGCCGGTGCTGGGTCTCTCGGCTTGAGATAGCAGCGCGTCTCTCAGCGCGTCAGGAAGGCGGGGCTGCTGCCTGCGGGGTCTGCTTCTGCTCTCGGCTTCGGCAAGTATGGCTGCTCCGTCTTGTCACCACGCGTGTGTTTGCATAGGGCAAGGTCGGCAATATTTATACCTTAAAGGTGCCGAGATTGACGTAAGGATGGACATAGGTACGTCAATAAAGATGTCATACGACTTGCTCGTTAGCACATTCTTTACTAAAGTTCTCTGTGAAATCAAAACAATGGCCGCACGGATTATCCAGGTTGTCATAGGTTTGATTTGTTATGAGAACGTCGTATGCCTTATCAGGGGCTGGAGGAATATCGCTTGTCTAATTAGATCTCAAGCGTTATGACCTAATCAGATAACACGTTCCTGTGCCGTAGTGTGACTGCGTCAGATAACGGTATCTGCATCATGGGGGATTTCTTGCCTCATGGGCTGACTGTTAGTTAACTAGCTAGTAAGTTTAACCAGAATAGGGTCAGGAATAGGGGGATCGAATCAGAACCTATAGAAATACACGACAGCCTCACAATCTAAAACAGAGAACACAACCTTGTGTCGGTCCTCTCCAAGATGCCATGAGCACCTGACAGTCTTGGAACCCAATTTGCCTCACAATCTAGAACAGGACACATGCAAATGCAATACAACTTACTCCATAACACATCCCCCTCTCTTCTCCCATGAATGAAAGGAATGTTAATAAAGGCGGATAATATCAAGTAAAACTGCAATGTAAAAACGAACAAGGAATTCACCTATAGCTTGTTGGGTACATGAGTCCAAAAATAATGTAAAGTATAAAATATACAGACAATCTAAAATCTCACAAATATGTGAGATTTTAGATTGTATAGTTGGTGAATTACAAATTCACAAACTCTTGCTTCATGAGCGTGTCTTGAACCACTAACTCCACAACCAATCGGGTTGACACCAACACTTCTACCCTCGTTGATTTCTTTATCTCTCATAAACATCATCCCGAACATCCTTCATCCTCTTCCCTCACACATTCACCTCATTTTTGGTAAAAGGCCACATTTCCAAAATTCCACCTTTCCCCACCTTCCAACACCCATCAAACAAATTCCCACCTTCTCAATGCAAACAGGACCTTTGAATTTGGAAAGTCGCCTTGAAACCATTCCAGATTTTAGTATGACCCAATCACCAGCCCTAAATTTAGATTTTCCTTTTTCCATGAGCTTTACTTTCCCCTAACCTCCAGTTTGAATCCATTCCTTCAACCAGGCAGGAACTAACTTAGTACCTGGTAATCGCTGTTGCATTTCCTGAAAGGGAATTTTCTGTGTGATACTATGAGTGGTGGTACTATACGCCCACACCATACCAGCCATTATTTACTTAACATTGCATTGATTTGCCAATGTTAATTGAATTGTACCATTGGCCAATCTGTTGGCCCTTTCTGCTATACCATTGCCCTTGGGGATTATACAATGAGGTATGAGAATGTTTTATTCCACAATGTTCAAAAAAATTACCCATTTAATGGGAAGTTAACTATATGCCATTATCGGTTATGAGAACCACGGGGACACCTTCTTCCTAAAAAATGTCCTCTAAAATTGCAATGGTAGTCTTTATGGTGACATCTCTCATGAAGTTTATGATTAACCATTTGGAAAGTACATCAATGACTACTACTACAAACATCAACTCACCAGACAATTCCCCATAAGGAACCAATGACATCTAAACACACTGTGTGCCAAGGAATACCAGGATCCTCATTCTGACCTCCTTTACTCTTGCTATCCATTCTCAATTTTTTCTCACTCTCCTTACAAATGCTACACTTCTCCACCCACCTCTTGAACTAATCATCAAGACCAAGCCACCAAAACCTTGAGCCTTTTAATGGTTAGACCCTGACCCAAATAGCCCTCATGCACCAAGTCAAACAACCTACACCTCAAGCCTCCAGGTGGAATAAATCGATCACCCCTCATAATAACATTCTGACGACACACTGATAGCTCATCCCGTACTTTAAAGTATGGCCTCACTGATACTGACAGGGTACTCTCTCTATATGCTCTACATGATATCAATTTGTTAACCTCCCTGAGAACCACATCAGATTCCATTTCTTCATCCCATTGCACCTTTGTGAAAGCTCACAAACCACTATGTACTACCTACTGATACCACTGGATCAAAGTTCCTTACTGCCAGACAATTACCATTTCCCAGTCCAACGAAAATCTTGACAGACAATCAGCCTGTACATTTCTCCATCCATGCACAAATTCCACTGTATATGAATATTCTTGGAGTCTAGCTGCTAACATGGCCAACCTGGCCGACCCTTTACCTGCTCCAAAAGATGATAACATTTTAATCAGAGGCTTGTGATCAGTTCTCATTACACAAGGCAAACCCCACAAATATACTGGAAAATACTCAGCACCACAGGCACCAGCTTACACCGCATGTTCTTTTTCTGCATGCATAATGGTGCATGATGCAAACACAACTGTTTTTTGTTTCCTCCCATGCACTTGAATGAAAACCATTCCTAATCCTGTTGCACTCGCATCCACTGTATCGGCTTCAACTTAGTATTGAAAGCAGTTAAAATCCATGCATCGATGTGGTGGAGTGAGCGTAGCGGGCCGGAAAAGCAGGCGAGGAGGCTGTATGTAGTGGGCAATACTGGTCTTTTATTATAGAGGAACAAAAAGGAATGTCACAACGGGCAGATAAGGAGGCTCCAGGCGATGAACTCCGGTCCTGGTCTTCTGTTCTGCTCGGGGTCTTCAGGCACTCCAGGGACGGCTCCGATGACGGGGAGGATCCACGGAGGGCAGTAAGAGAGGGAAAAAACAAGGGACCGTTAGTCCTATCCAGAACTCAACGCAGTATATACCGCTCACCGTCACCCGGATAGTGCGAGAGAGGGCGGAAAGAGGCAGTGAGGAAAGGAGGGTACCGGGAGGAGGGAATAAAGGTTGGGGAATAGAGAGGGTGCCAAGGCGGGACGTGAGAGGGACGGTTGGGGCTGTTGTGAGGTGCTATACACGTAATTTACAGTGCAGGGGAGGTGAGACTATGGAGAAAAGGGGAGTATTTACAGGGACTTTACAGGGACTCCTAACGAGCAGGTAAAAGAAGACTAAAGGCACTCACGCGGTCCGCCGTAACTCTCCAGTGAGTTACGGCCGCTCTCCAGCCACCTCCGTAGGACTCCACCACTCTTCAGTCCACACGTCTTCGTCGCACGTCTGCTCTCCTTCTCCGTCTCCAGCCAGAGGGTCCTGCCACGAAACTCCGACGGCGTGATGTCCTCGATCCTCGGTTTTATCCTGTGCTGACGCTGCCTCTGGGGCGGGACTTCCGGGGTCAGCGAGATATGATTCCTCCAGACCTTGTGCTCGGGTTGGTCCCTGCGGGAGAGAGAAGGGCGGGGTTTCGTTGGTAGTGGCTGGTGTTCCGAGTCCTGTCTCGGCTATGGCGTTTTGGCTGCGGAGTTGTAGTCCAGGTGGAAACGGATGAGGTACGTGCGGGGGAGGGTGGCCTCCAGTTTGGGGTCTTCGAGACGCCGTCTCACATCCCCTTCCCCTAGCTGTCCTTCCTGTACTGGACGGGGAATGAGGGTACCGTGAAAGGTAATCTGCATTACCCTGGTCTGAGCCTTTCCGGTGTTTTGTTTGGAAGTGAAAGGGCTGTAGGGACAGAAACCATCGTAGGACCCTGTCGTTCTGACCTTTGTTCCGGGCCATCCACTCCAAGGGGGCGTGGTCGGTGTAGAGGACAAAGTCTCTGCCCTCTAGGTAGTACCGCAGATTGTCCACTGCCCACTTTATGGCCAAGGCTTCCTTTTCGACTACAGCGTATTGCTTTTCTCTGGGAAACAATTTGCGGCTCACATAGAGTATGGGTCGCTCGTTGCCTAGGGAATCTTTCTGGGATAACACGGCCCCCAACCCATGATCGGAAGCATCCGTTTGCAGGATGAAAGGCAGCGAGTAGTCAGGGGGTACCAAGACAGGACTTGAAGTCAAGGCGTCTTTTAGGTCCGTGAAGGCATGCCATGCTTCGGGAGAGGGGTTTCGTAGCATTTCATCGGAACGGTTAGTTTTCTTCAGTAGGTCCGTAAGGGCTGCAGCTCTCTGGGAAAACCTGGGCACAAACCGCCTATAATACCCGAGAAGCCCCAGAAAGGCTCGGAGGTCTTTTTTTGTTTGGGGAAAGGGAAGGGACCGGATGGCCACGGTTTTGCTTTCTTGGGGTCTTATCAGGCCATCCCCCAGAAGAAACCCCAGGTATTTGACTGTTTTCGCCGCTAGGGTAGTTTTGGCTGGATTGATGGCAAATCCGAAAGAGCCCAAGGAGGAGACGACGCTGAAAAGATGCCTCAAATGCTGGGGCCAGCTGTCGCTAAAGATAATGGTGTCGTCTAAATAGGCGCCTGCGTACTGGGAATGGGGCCGCAGGACGTGGTTCATAGCACGTTGAAAAGTGGCTGGGGCGCCATGAAGACCAAAGGGCATGACTAAGAATTGGTATAACCCCTCAGGGGTGGAAAAGGCAGTCTTCTTTTTGTCTTGTTCCCTGAGGGGTATCTGCCAGTACCCTTTGCAGAGGTCGAGGGTGGAAATAAACTTTGCCTTGCCTATCCTCTCAATCATTTCGTCCACCCGGGGCAAGGGATAGGTGTCGAAGCTTGACACCTTGTTGACCTCCCGAAAATCAATGCAGAAACGGACCGACCCGTCAGGTTTTGGCACAAGCACAATAGGGGAGTTCCATTCGCTAACTGAGGGCTCTATGATTCCCATCTTTTGCATTGCTTCTATCTCCTGACGGATAACATTCCGGCGGGCCTCCGGTACTCTGTAAGGTCTCTGTCGGACAACTTTCCCGGGTTCTGTTTCTATTGTATGTTCCGTGACGTTGGTTCGACCCGGAGAAGAGGAAAATACTTCTTTCAGGGATTCTAGGGTTTGTCGCAGTTCCTGGATTTGTACGGGGTTTAGTTCAGGGTCTAGACAGGGGTCGAAAGAGAAGAGGAAACTTTTGCAGGTTCCTGTCAGCACCGGACGGGGTCCTTCCCATTTTTTCAATAAATTCACGTGGAATATCTGGGAGGTGCCACGTGTGGGGTCTAGTTCCACCTCATAGGTGACTGGGGTCACCTGCCGGAGGATAGTGTAGGGTCCTTGCCACTGTCCCAGAAGCTTCTGGTCGGATGAGGGCATCATGAGGAGAACTAAATCCTGAACAGCAAAGACCCGGCTGCGAGTGCCCTTGTCATATTGTTTCTTTTGGTTGTCCTGGGCGTTCCCTAGGTTTTGTTGGACTATGTCCCGGATCATGGACAGGTGATTTTTCAGGTTTTCCAGGTATTCGGGAAGCGGACGAGTGCGGTCCGGTTCTTCTTCCCAGGCCTCCCGTGCCATGTCTAGCAGGGTACGAGGGGGACGCCCGTACAGCAATTCATATGGGGAGTATCCGGTGCTACTCTGCGTTTTACAGCGGATTGCGAACAAGGCTAAAGGGAGCATCTCTTCCCATCTTTTTGCTTCTAGGCCCAGGAGCTTTTTCAGAGTCTGCTTCAAAGTGGCGTTGTAACGCTCCACCAATCCGTCCGTTTGCGGGTGATATGCAGACGTTCTGATTTGCTTAATCCCAAGTTCCGAACAGACTCGTTTCATAAGAGCAGAAACAAAAGGTGTACCCTGGTCGGTCAGTATTTCCCGGGGAAACCCAACCCGAGAAAATAAGGAGATCAGGGCCTTTGCTATATTCTGGGTAGTGGGTTGGCGTAGGGGTATGGCCTCCGGAAAGCGGGTGGCATAGTCAACTATGACCAGCGCATAGCGACACCCGCTACGGGAGGGCAAGAGGGGCCCAATAATGTCCATCCCTATGCGGCTGAAGGGGACGTCTATGAGAGGGAGGGGTTGTAACGGAACCCGGGGAGGTCTGTGTTGGCTGTTTTTCTGGCATACTACGCATTCACGGCAGTAGGTTTTGATTCTTTGATACACCCCCGGCCAATAGAATTTCTCTAGGACGGCTTGGCTGGTCTTCTCGTCCCCGAAATGACCCCCTAGAAGATGACTGTGAGCCAGGAAGAGGTCTTTGTCCTGGAAGGGACCGGGGATAAGTAACTGTGCGTTTTGTTGGGCCCCCCCTTTTCGGTATAGTAGACCGTTTTTCTTATAGAAATAAGGACCTACTTACAAGGGGTCCTCGTGATCAAGGGCTCTTCCCCAGGCTTCCTGGAGGAGGGGGTCCTCCTGCTGTGCCGCCCTGAACTCACGGTCGGTCTGCCAAGGGTGTTCTTCAACGATAGCGGGATAAGCGCCGACGTACTCCTTCTTCTCTCTTCTTTTCTGGCTTTTAGTTTTGTGGGGTTTGGGAGCCGGCACTAGATTGGGTTGTCCTGGATACGGAGCGTCTTTCCACCACTGAGCCAGGGAATCGGAGGTGTCTTGAAGGAGCGTAGGTAGTCCCGGATAATCGCTCCCTAGAATGGCTTGTTCTGGAAGAGCGGGTACGAGACCTACAGTGAGACAAGTACCGGGGTCCTTGGAATGTTGAACTCGCACCTGAGTCGTAGGGTACTGTTTGGTGTCGCCATGGACACATTGGATGGCTACGACTCCCGTAGGGTTACTGACCGGGTGTGTAAGGTCTTGTGGTCTTAGGACACTCTGACGGCAACCGGAGTCGGCAAGGGCCATGAGGCGTTGACCGTCAATTGACACAGGGCAGTGGAACGGCGGGGGTGTGTACCCAGGAGGGGTGCACAGATAGTTCCTCACAAAGCCGACCTCCATCGGCTCCTCCTTCTGCGGGCACATCCGGGCAATGTGTCCGAACCCTCCACACGAATAACACTGGGGTCCAGGAGTAGGGGCTCGGAACACAACCGGGGAGGGAAAAAGGGGGGATGGTTCAGGTCGGCGGGCCGGTGGTGGCCGGGTATGGCGAGTGGTCATAGCAGACGGGGGCCTGTGGGGGTGTTCCTCCTTCCCCCGTTGGAGCTCCTGAGCACGGCTATAGGCAGAAGCTATCTCTATGGCCGTCTCTAGGGTGAGTCTGGAGTGCTGTCTCACCCAGCGCTGTGTGGCCGGGTTTAAGGAGGTAAGGAATTGTTCCAGATATATTTTCTCCATGATGTTCTCCTTGGTGGAGGTCTCGGGCCGTAGCCATCGGTTTGCGAGATCTCGGATCCGGAATGAGAGGGCCCTTGGATTCTCTTGGGGTTTTTCCCTGGCTTGGCGTAGTTTCACCCTATAGGTATCGTCGTCAATGCCAAGACGTTCTAATATACACCGTTTAATGTCCGCATATGGGGTGTTGCCTTGTATGTTGGCCTGTTGATAGGCGGCTTGTAGGTCGCCGGTGAGGAGTGGCCCCAAGTATTGGCCCCAACGGTCCACTGGCCAGTTGGCGGCTTGGGCTATTCTTTCAAAGTTTGTGAAAAAGTAGTCCGGATCTTCCCCTGGGACATACTTGTGGAGGACCACGGAGGGGAGAGAGGTCACCGGCCTTTGTTGCCCCAGGGCATCCGTTAACTTTACCATGGTTTGCTCGTGGGTCACCCCCTGGCCCTTCAGGACGTCGTGAAGCTGTCCTCTGTCGTCTTCAGCGGTCTTTAGGAACTGTTCCATCAGTTTACCGAACTGTTCTTGGGATTCCGCCATCTTCCTGACTACGGCCTCCATGCTTCCAGCAGATCCCACTTCTGACACCAGATGTGGTGGAGTGAGCGTAGCGGGCCGGAAAAGCAGGCGAGGAGGCCGTATGTAGTGGGCAATACTGGTCTTTTATTATAGAGGAACAAAAAGGAATGTCACAACGGGCAGATAAGGAGGCTCCAGGCGATGAACTCCGGTCCTGGTCTTCTGTTCTGCTCGGGGTCTTCAGGCACTCCAGGGACGGCTCCGATGACGGGGAGGATCCACGGAGGGCAGTAAGAGAGGGAAAAAACAAGGGACCGTTAGTCCTATCCAGAACTCAACGCAGTATATACCGCTCACCGTCACCCGGATAGTGCGAGAGAGGGCGGAAAGAGGCAGTGAGGAAAGGAGGGTACCGGGAGGAGGGAATAAAGGTTGGGGAATAGAGAGGGTGCCAAGGCGGGACGTGAGAGGGACGGTTGGGGCTGTTGTGAGGTGCTATACACGTAATTTACAGTGCAGGGGAGGTGAGACTATGGAGAAAAGGGGAGTATTTACAGGGACTTTACAGGGACTCCTAACGAGTAGGGAAAAGAAGACTAAAGGCACTCACGCGGTCCGCCGTAACTCTCCAGTGAGTTACGGCCGCTCTCCAGCCACCTCCGTAGGACTCCACCACTCTTCAGTCCACACGTCTTCGTCGCACGTCTGCTCTCCTTCTCCGTCTCCAGCCAGAGGGTCCTGCCACGAAACTCCGACGGCGTGATGTCCTCGATCCTCGGTTTTATCCTGTGCTGACGCTGCCTCTGGGGCGGGACTTCCGGGGTCAGCGAGATATGATTCCTCCAGACCTGGTGCTCGGGTTGGTCCCTGCGGGAGAGAGAAGGGCGGGGTTTCGTTGGTAGTGGCTGGTGTTCCGAGTCCTGTCTCGGCTATGGCGTTTTGGCTGCGGGGTTGTAGTCCAGGTGGAAACGGATGAGGTACGTGCGGGGGAGGGTGGCCTCCAGTTTGGGGTCTTCGAGACGCCGTCTCACAATCACAAATTTCCATCTTAATGTTGCCAAAGCATAACTGCTGCTCCTCACACCACACAAATGTAACCCCTTTTCGTAACAGCTTCCTTAAGTTTTCCGTCTTGTCTGCAAATCTCTCAACAAATTTGACACAGTACTTTATAAGACCTAAACATGATCTAAATTGGTCTTTATCATTGGGAGCAGGTGTCATTCCTATAGCATCCAACAAACATCGCTTGGGTTTGATCCCCCATTGAATGTAGTATACCCAAGATATTCAATTTGTTCAGTTAAAATGATTCAAAGTCAAACCAAACTCTCTCAATTTCTTCAACACCATTTTCAAGATGATATTATGTTGCTACACTGTTTCACCCATGACCAATATATCCCCCTGAAAATAGATAACATTTTTCATCCCTTCAAACATTTCTGTCATCATCCGTTGTAACACACTTGCAGCCAACGCTAAGCTGAACAGCATGCAAGTGAATTGGAATGTGCCTTCCGTTGTTATAAATTTAGAATCTTCATGTAATGTGATTTGATAGCAAGCTCTTCTCAAATCTTATTTTGAGAATGACTTACCATCTTTCGCCGATGATAATAGTTCATTGATGTTGGGAAGTGGGAATGTATCTGGTACGATCCCTTGGTTCAAGGATCTCAGATCCACACAAATTCTCAAGTGACCATCTGTTTTTTGGGTGATAACCACCAGAGAGAGCCATTGATAAACCTCCATATGTTCTAGAATATCCTTCTTTAACATGTCAATTCTTTAACACCATCCCTCACTGACCCTGACACTCTTCTCATCCATCTTGTGCTGTATGAGCACAGCATCCTCCTTCAACATAATTTTATGCATTTATCCTTTGAAACATCCAAGGTTTTTTTCAAAAATCTGTTTAGCGCTGTCAAGTACATCTTCCAAAGGATCTTCCTCTACAACCATTACCTGATTAGTGGCTCTAGGATTAATTATTATATTGAGATCAAAGTGGTGCATCTATCCTAAAAAGAGAGGACCATCCACTGATACAGATAAATGAACAACAGAGGGTCCCTGAAGTCTCAATGGGGAGGAAGAGAGCAGGGAAAAGGCAAAAACTAAGTAACAAAATCTTCCTCCTATGGCAATAACATTATGGGTGACTCATCCGCATTAAGTAAATAGTTGTCCTGCAGATTTAAAACCTCAAAACATTTTATTTATTCATATTTTATTGATATCAAACAAGTGAAATAATCACATATATACACATTTAAAAATAATCTTCTTTTCTCAAACATGTGCTGTCAATTAGTAGGCAGAGGCCCAAGGTTGAAAAACAAGATTTGGTAAGGAACACTACATACAAAACAACAACACTTTAAAGGTACCAATAATTCAAACGCAAGAACAAAACATAATACAATAGTACAATAAAATGACAATACAAATAAGACTAAACAGTAAAAACGCCTACGCGCGTCTCAGAACACTAAAGCACATTCAAGGTTCCTTCTTCAGGGCAAAAACATACTTTCAGATTTTTGGGGGGGCCTTCTGTATTCCATGGAGCGACCACCTGATATGTGGTGTAACAGCTTACAAGAAAAGTAAATCTGCGGGAACAAGGACAGATATGAGCACTATATAGTATTTAAAAACACCAACCCAGTAGGAGCTTGAAAGCTAATGCATGCTGCTATCCTAATACAAAACAGTAAATGTACCAGTGTATCAAACAAGACTGATTAGTACAGTTACCACCACCAAAGGGAAGACAAACGAGTGTGACCAGATTTCCAATAGCCAACAGTGCACAAAGGCATAAAAGTGCGGGAAGATAAAGGTTAAGAGAGGACATTTTAATTAATCTAAAAAGCTACGTGTCAGGTTTGGAGGAAGGACAAATTTTCCTGTTCTTAATAACAGCAATGTTGCACGAATGTAGGCCTCAAAGTAAGCTGGAGAGGACATACATAAGGAGATATTGTTGATACAATGGCTACACAAAAAAGTTGCAAAGGCAGGTAACCTCAAATAATGGAGAAGGGGCACAATTACCATAGATTGTAGCGGTCCCGGGGCTATAAGGTAGATCCTGATAGTCCACTTAAGGCCGTAAATAGTAGGATACCTTCCAAGGTCCGCGTTATAAAAAAGGGTGCCAGAGGAAAGATAACATATAGCCCATAACTATTAGGGATCGTAATCTGTGCGAAAGCAATAAAACAGACTGGGCGATAATATAGCCTTCAATACTTACAAGCACCATAGATATCGCGCACTCCCAATCCGACGAGTTATGAGGTGGCCTCACTCATAGGGGAAATACAGGGTCTTAGCCAAAGGTCAGGAGGTAGGCTCCTCGTAGTATAGCTCTGAAAAAATGAGAGGCAGATGAAATCGACATAGCCTGAAGTGCCTAGATGAAGCGACATAAATGAAGCAAAGGACCTGATAACGTGGCGGTATGTATCTAGGAACAATGTGTATACATGAATCACCTGCTCAGCGAGGCGACGTAATAGTAAGACACTGCAGTAATAGCAGGAAGACTTAAAAGCGCTACAGATTCGCACTAGTCGCACTGGGAAAAATATGCACGTTCTATACGTCTGCTTACCTACGTAAAAGACGCGGGCAGAGTGGCTCCCCAGCCGCTGCTGGTGGCATGTTTAAATGCTAGAAGCCATTATATGGCGGCTCGCTGGAGGATGGGCGGAACAAACGTGCTTGCTCGTAAATGCAAACGTCAGCACTGTTAAAGCGACTTCCGGATTGCAGTTTGCAGGTCAAACTTGGGCGCCATATTGGATGCTTACTGGTACCGCCGATCAGAGAAAAAGCGAGTTAAAGAAAGCTCCCGATTTAAAAGATAAGCACTGGGAAAGATGTAGAATGGAACTATATGTTCAGGCTCCCGCTGGTAATTAGATGCTAATGCCAGTAAATATTAACCAAATATGTACACTCATTCAGAGAGTAGTAAGCCTTGCTAATGTCAATAAACGTAAACCATATATGTACATAAACTACAATTAAGAGAGTGGTCAGTCATGCAAGGAGAGAATGCTAACAATGGGAGTAGTTGGCAAAAAGTTCCATTGGCGGCAAAAATGCAACTGTAACATAAAAATTGAGGTATCTACTTAAATACAGAGGGAGGCGCCCTAGGACAACAAGGCCTCTAGAGCTACTTTCATCTAATCGGAGGACACACAGCAATCCTAGTAGTCAAAGAAATAGAACTACTCAAAGGAGAGCATTCTCCCATTGGAGATGATCATTAAGCCCATGCTTCACCGTTTGGAGAGTATAGATCCAAAATACTTCCCTTTTGCACCTAATTCCATCTGTGTTACCATAGTTGGAGTTAGTTACTCTCTCTAGAATCATCCATTTGAGGTCTGTTTCTGAATGGCCATAAGTACCCCAATGCTCAACCAATGGTGCTCCGCTGCGTCCATTCCTGATGGCCGACTTATGCTCGCTAAATCTAACACTGAATTCTCTGTCAGTTTCACCTACATACCCTAAGTTGCAGGGGTAGAGAATCAGGTAAATGAGATTGGCTGTTCTACAGTTGTTCATTTGTTAAAAGGAAAATTTCTTATTTCCCCTCTGAAGTTCAGCAGTAACCATGGCAAAACTGCACGCATGGCAGTTGCCATATTTATGTGTACCTGAGACGGGGTTTTTGCCCAAGATCGATTTTTGGACAAACTCGCGTTCTAACTTGCATACAGATTTTACAAGGGTGTTGCGTACACGGGTCTAGGAAGTGGGGTGGCATCCACTGATACATACACCTTGCCTTCTGTGCACCACCTACCATACTGTATGCACCCTTCCATGTATTCCACAATATCAACGGATTCCCCTTTATAACTCCCTGGATTGGTGTCTTTAGGCAACAATTTCACATTTCTCGAATGTGCCCTGAATAGCTTCTATGAGTTGATGGTATAGATTGATCCTGAATCAACCATGAGTTCTACTTCACACCCACACACCATAAACGTAGCTGCGAGGCGAGACATTTTCCTCTTGTCACCTGAACATATACCTATGTTGCATTCCTTTTCCATACTATGATCTACAATCAGTACTCTGTCACCATACTTGGCCTAATCTGCTCTTTCCACTACACTCACTCTATATTTACTGTCTTTGCCCCATCTGTTGTTTTCCTTACACATACACGTATAATGACCTATTTATCCAAATCTCCTGCAATCTTTATTGCTTGCAAAACACCATTTGAAGTCTGAGGTATAGTATGTACTTCCACAGCGAGTACATTCCTTCACCTTGCTTTTGAACATAGACCTTGTTACCCCTTTCCCTTCTTTTTTTTGCAAAATGCTAACATCCCTGTCTCTACTTTGACTATCATTATTCAAATTAGAAACATCTGAGGTATAGTATGTAATTCCACAGCGAGTACATTCCTTCACCTTTCTTTTGAACATAGACCTTGTTACCCCTTTCCCTTCTTTTTTTGCAAAATGCTAACATCCCCGTCTCTACTTTGACTATCATTTTTCAAATTAGAAACATCACCCTCTTTCTCCCTTCTGTTTCACTTCTTCATGCATCGTTGAGATCCTTCAATCACTTTTGCCATTTCTACCACCTCCTTAATAGACGGATCCTTGCCCCAATAGCCTCTCCTGAATCTTTTTCTCTTTACACTAAACTATGAGTTGGTCACAAATGAATTCTTCTGTCATATTACCAAAACTACACTTAACAGAAAGCTCCCTAAGCCTTGCTACAAATTCATCAATTGAGTCATGCTCTGCTTGAGGCTGTGTATAAAACGTGTACCTAGCCATAACCAAATTGACTTCTTTAGCAAATCTGGGGCCAGATGTAGGAGCCTTAATACAGGTCGGTAACGGCCGAAATTACCGAATTTCGGCCGCTACCGACCGGTATTAGGCATTTTGGATGTAGGTGGCTAAATTTCAGATTCAGTAATTTACTGAATCGGTATTTAAGAATTCGGTAAATTACCTAAGGGCATATGCATAAAAAATCAGTATTCCATGTCCTTATTAGCGAAAAATAAGGAATCGCTAATAAGGACATGCAAACCGCGATGCATCAAGAGATTCGGTATTAATTACCGAATCGGTAAAAATCGGTATTCCACAGCGAAACTACGATAGCGAGACACCATTAGCAAATACCGAATTAGCAAATAGCGAATTAGCAAATACCGAATCGGTAATTGCGAATTCGGTATTTGCGAAATCGGTAAAAAGATGCGATGCATCGGAAGCAGGCTGATGACATCACAACCAGGAAGTTGGACAGCCCATGCTCCATTCAGTGCCCGAGGAGCTCAGAGGAGGAGGCAGAGCACAGGAGCTGAGGAGCTACACAAAACCAGCAGCAACCAGGACCAGCCAAGCATTTGATGATGGAGAAGGAGGCACCCCAGCAGGGGAAGGACACACCCGGGAAGAGAAAGCGCAAGTTCTCTGATAAGGAACTTGAAATACTTATTGAGGGTGCCAGCAGCAAAAATGATAAGCTATTTGGGAAGCTGTCCCTGAAGGTGCCTGAGGCAGAAAAAAGAAAGATGTGGCTGCGCATCAAGGACAGGGTCAATGCTGTCAGAGTCACCCACCGCAGTATTGACGACTTAAAAAAACGCTGGTATGACCTCCGTAAAAGGGCAAAGGAGAAGATTGCTCAGAGGGTCAAGGATGCAGCAGGCACAGGTGGGGGGTCATCCAATGTGACACCGAACACAGCCCTGGAGGACCTTGTGGAGTCAACAATTGAACCTGAAGCTGTTGTGGGGGTCACCCAACTGGACACCTCTGGTGCTGCGGAAGGAGGACAAAGTAAGATGCATGGCAGCGTAGATATGCAGCGTGTTGTCAATCGCTGCCTACTCCCCCATGCCAGACACAGTGCACATGTAGCCGTGCCTAAAGCACGTACCCTCACCATAATGTTGCTTCATGGGTGTTGTAGTCAAAACATGAATGAGTGCACGTCTGACCCCAGAGGTGAATGATATGGAAACAGCAGCAAAGGGCCAAATGTCAGTCCAAATATGTACTTTATATAGACAAAAGAATGCAATATCCACATATAATGACAAAATAATAACAATGCACTGTTTCACACACAGATGCATCCCCCATGGAATCTGATGACAGCGGCCGCCTCGTCATCTCTGAGACCCCAGTGGTGACCGATGCGGAGTGCACACAGGGACATGAAGCCATGTCCTCCCCTTCACCACCACCGCGGACACCACCTCCACCACTGCCATCCGTGCGGACAAGAACACCACCTCCACCACCGCCATCCGTGCGGACAAGAACACCACCTCCACCACCACCACCAGTGCGGACAACTCCGCAGAGCCGCAGGGCAGATGTCCCCTCCCTGCACGAGATAGAGTTGGAGCAGAGTACAGCAGCCCCAAATGTCCCACGGCAGGTTGTCGTCACTCCAACCACCCAAACAGCAGCACGTCAGCGTGTCAGACAGAGGGCCGGGCCCCTGGGTAGGGCTGCAGCGAGACCAGTGGATCCGGCAGATGGGTACGGAGTCGTTGAGACCCGGATGCTGCGTGTCCAGCGCCTGCAGGGGAAACACATGGGTGCAATTAATCTCACCATGACAAAACTGTCCAACAGAATTGGCACCATGACTGACGCTGTGCGTGAGCTCACCACAGCCGTAGTTGAGGGCAACAATGACCTTAAGCTATGCCTGCAGGAACTGACACGTGCTGTTGTTACAGGCCAACGAAGTGAGCGCCGGAGGCACAGGCAGAACATGCTCACTACAAATTCCACTATTAGGGCCATCACTAAGCTGTGCAACAGCACAGCTGTGCTCTCCCGCAGGTCCGTGTCCCTGCAGGTGGACTTAGGGCATTATTGTGGGGATGTGGCAAGGGCCCTCGAGAGAGTGACCACTGCAGTGGAGCATCTGCAGTCTGGAACTGTCAGTGTCAGCAGTGTGGGAGTGGAGGAAGGGAGTGAGGCAGCCTCAAGTGTGAGCAGCGTCTCCTTGCCGGAGACCAGCGGGAGGAGGTGCAGTGTGCGCGGCGCAAGAGTCACTGACACTCATCGTGGAGATGTGGAGGAGTCACGGGACAGGAGACTGGGGGTATGTGGCAAACGCAAGTAGCCATGTGGCAATGTCTCCCTATCCATGGTGACGTTACCATGGGCCAACTATAGTGCCTCAAGCAGCACCCGTGTTGACAACGGACAATTTAAGTTTTGCTTTTATTTCAGCTGCATCATGTTTGTGTTACATTTATCTGCACCAGTCAGGTGTTCATGTCCATTAAACCCTTGCAAACCAGATCATGTTGTCAAGGCTCTTTCTTGCCTGTCTCAGAAATGATGCCGTGTGATATATGTCCGCCTCCGTTACCCTTCTGCTGTGTTGGGCACATGTGCCTGTTGGTGTAGGGGGGGGTTGCTGTGCACGTAGTTCATCCTCTCCGTCCACCTCTATGGGTATCCACCTACGGGTGGTGATGTTGTGCAGGATGGCACAGACAGCTATGATCTGGCAGCACGTCACTGGGTCATACTGCAAGGCACCTCCTGTCTCTTGCAGTATTCGGAAGCGACTCTTAAGGATGCCGAATGTACGCTCCACCACATTCCTTGTGCTGATGTGTGCTCTGTTGTAGCGCTTCTCTTGAGGTGTTGCTGGGTTGAGGTAGGGAGTGAGTAGATACTCACGCAAGTCATAAGCGCTGTCACCTGCAGGATGGGGAGAGAATGGTCAGCAGCATGAGTGCAATGATACATGTGGGGATGGAGTTAACAATGATGCATCATTATGTACCTAGTAGGTGTCCCTCTCCAAAATCACCGTTGATCAGGCGCCTGTGGATGCCACTGTGATGGAAGATGTATGCGTCGTGTGTGCTCCCTGGCAATTGGGCTACGAGGTCCGTAATGATGTGCTTAGCATTGCACACGACCTGCACATTTATGGAATGATATGACTTCCGGTTGCGGAAGATGTATTCGATGGCTGAGGGAGGACAGATGGGGACAGGCGTGCAGTCAACACACCCTATCACATGGGGGAATTGTGCCACCTGGTAGAACTCCCGTTTGGTGCGGGTCAGCTGCTGGGGGGTTGTGGGGAACGTGATGTGGCGATGTATGAATGTCAGCATGGCCTCTAGGAACCGGTGGAAGAAGCGTGATAATGCGCTTTGCGACACGCCTCCGGTCTTTGCTATTACCCCCTGGAAGCTTCCAGACGCCAGCAGGTGCAGGCTGCATAGGACCTGGACATGGGCTGGTATGGCGTTGGTCCTACGGGTCTGGTGCTGCAGTAATGGTTCCAGATCTGCTATTAGGCGCATGATCATGGCACGGTTGAGTCTGTACTTATCGTACACCTGTTCCTCTGTCTGACCCAGCAATGTAATGCGCACCCTGAAGACCCTGTCCTGGATCATCCTCCTGCACTGAGCCTGGGCGTTGATCCTCCTCCTCCTAGCAAGCACATAGGGGGCAGCCATTTTGGTAGACTTGTGGGGTTTCCAGGGGCATTTATAAAGGGTTACTGATTGTCAGCACCTGGAAATGTTTTTTTTTTTTTCATTCCTTCAAATAACTTTACCTCCAGTTTGAGATTCCCCTTATTTTGCTCATGCAAAATTGCGATTTTGGGCATTTTCGGTATTTGCAATTTTTCATGCATTCCATTGCGATTCTTTATTAGCGATTCGGTATTTCCGAGGTCAGCTTTGGTGTTCGTTATTTCCGATTGTCTGAATTGCGATTCGGTAATTTACCGAGGGGATTTTTTAGCGATTGTGGCCGAATTGCAGCTTCCTACGGCCAGTGATTGCGTTCCCTGATACGCTGTGGCTGTAAACTGCCCTTCACAAGATGACATCACGAAAGTGTGGAGAACGTTGCATTCGAGGGAAGAGCAAAGTGTTGTCTGGACTAATACGCATTGAAACTGCCCTGCTCAAGATGGCGTCTGCCAGCATGTTGTGCTTTGTGTTCCAGTGAAGCGCACACTGTCATCTGGAGCAATAAATGTTGATCTTCACTGACTCGCTCACTGCCACAAGGCATACATCTTCCTCAACAATTCCCTTGGGTGACGGCTGCCAATATACAATCCTGCACACTCAAGCTCCACCCTGTTCAACGGTGAGTGCTTTAAATAAAGACAAATGCAGCAAAGTAAATCACAGTACCTTAAAAACTTTAAATGCCTAAACCAGGGCCGCCTCTAAATATGCCACGGTCCCACACACCCTGTCACCGTCACCGTAGTCCAAGTTCCAGGAGCTCAGCACTCATGCTCTTCACAATATCCTAAAAGATAGTGCAGTAGGACCTCCCAGGTTGTGTCTTCCTTCACAGAAAATCTCCTCCAAGTCATCGCCAAAATGTTGTGGTGAAGATATAGTGTACACCAGATACCAGTCCTCTTTGAATAAAGATTTATTGGAGAACACAACCTGGCATCAGTCCTCTCCTAGATGGCAGGAGCAACTGACAGTCTTGGAACCCGGTTCACCTCACAATCTCGAATAGAACACATGCAAATGTAATACAAGTTACATCATAACATAGTAATTGAGTCATCCCCTTGCACAGGCCTCAATAATGTTTAATTCAGTCTCACAATTTCAGAACTGTAACTTTTTTTATATTAATTCGATTCAGTACTTTATTCAGCATAACGAAACAGTCATGAACGTACATATAGACATCACAAAAGTACAATATAAAAGAATTGCAGGATGAAACGTGATACATAAAAAGTGTTTTCATAAAACATCTGTTCCACGCTTAGTACACCATACTTTTCCTGAGATTTAAGGATCCTCTTTTATAAAGTGCGACAGAAAAGCAAACATGAGGGTCTTGGAGAGCAAATAAATACTTCAGGGAAGTATTAAAATCTCTGTTATTAGCCAGGAGAACAGGTTTAAGATAGTAGCTCCTTAAGTATTTGTAAAAGACACAAAACAATATAAAGTTCTGGGTGCTTTGTTTCGATTGAACATCACAGGGACAGGGGAATGAGTCTGGGGGATCAACCCCCATCTTAGGGAAGACAAATAGACGGTGAGCTATACCTGCATGCCATCTTGTCAAAACAAATCGATGGTGAGTATTATTAACAAGTGACAAATAATACTGACAGCTTTTCTGGGGGTTAATTGACATATAAAAGACAGTTGATTTCTTTAAATCCTCCTTCATCCTAAACTCATGCCTATATTCAAGAAATATAGCTTTAATGAGGCTTTTGTATGTTGTGGCTTTAGATGGATCTTACATTACAGAAATATTAAATAGAGCGTCATAAAACGTAATTATAAAAATAAGGCAGGGGATGTTAAAATCCTGGGTCAGTGCAAGACAGTCTTTTATAATAGATTTGGTAAAACTCGTTTTATCTCCCGACCAGATACTATTAATTATTTACAACAAAATCATTGTTGGAACTCATTTATCTTGAACAGCTAGCAACCATTGACAAAGTCAATAATCCTGGCAGCCTTTGGGTGTACATCAGGTGTGTTATATATTTGGACGCATTAACGTTAAGCTTAGTAAGGAACCAAAATACCATTTGGATGGAACACAGTGGGAATCACAGATATTTAGTTTAGTGTTTAAGCCATGGCCTTAATTATATAGGCCCCACTCCTTTTGGTGACCCTGCCCCGGCTCCAACTTTTTCATCCCACTTAAAGCTTTGGCCCTAGCCCCCACTCTTGCAACAGTGCCACTAGTGAACTACGAAGCAAACCAGTTATCACATGAACCCTACATGTGGACCAGATTCTTATAGATAGAGCAACATTATTGTCTATTAAATTAAAAACACTATGTTTGTCTACTGCTGGTATTCAGAACTCTGGTATTTGAAGATGCTTTCATTTGCAATAGTTAAGAAAAAGGAGAATCAAGAAAATAAAATATTTGTCTATGATCTCACTATTTGTTTAAGCTGGGAAGCTGTGATTAATGCAGGTTCTCTTGTTTCACTATGTACAAATCAGCCACTAAATAGTTTTCTATCAGTCTCTTCTTGTTACCTCAAATATTAATGTTTTGTAGTTACCTCTTTCTGCATGAAGATAGAAGAGCCTGGGTGGCAGGTAGTAGGCACATGAAAGCTCAGCTTGTCATGGGCTCGAGGTTTCAGCAGGTTTTTGAGCTGAGCCAGAGCCAGTCTTCAGGTTCCTGCCTGGCTCAAGCTTTTAGCAGCTCGCCTACCTCTACAAATTAGGGCAATTAATTTGTCGTATTGGCTAACATTTAAACAGAGTAAATTTTAGGTGGCAGACAACTAAAATAAAGCTATTTTTGGCTTGAAAAGTCGGGAGTTTAACATTTGAATCAGGTCTGTTGGCATGTATGAAATTGAGCCACAATGAGGAGCTCAAGAGGGAACATACACCAAGGGTGCCCTCCACTCAGATAATTAAGCACAACAATAAGCCCTTGTTCTGTAGTAGGGGATCTCTGTGTATATGTAACAACAACAAAAGAGTGTTCCTGTTCTGGTTCAGGTGGAAAAAGGGCACAGAGCACAAGGAAACAACAAAGCCCAATAGGTTTGTTAGGAAAGCCCTCACTCACCGACCTGGTCGGTGACTTGCTTCATCATCGGGCCCCACCGGGTGTGACCGAATGTCACCCCGGTGTGCTTCGACGCCAGAGTTACTGCGGAGCTGGTTTTCGTGATGGGAGGGCTATGTGGAAAATTACGTGAATAGTGTCAAGTGGTGAGATTAAAATTGCCTTGTATGTGTCAAAAATTTAATTTTAATCAAAGACCATCAAGGGCAAGGTTAAAAAATGTGTAGGTGAGTAGAGCCAACTAATTGGATGGTCTTACTCCCTCTAGCATTAAGTGAATATGTGAATGGTCGACATGGACATGTTTCAGCCGGTGTGGTATCATTAACCTGGCATTCGTCAGGACCTATGGTGTTAAACCTCGGCGGTATGGGCACTCTAAGGCCCACCCTACCAGAGGGCTTGAAAGTTAAAAGATCTGTGAAGTGCACAAAAACACAGAGGCGGGCTTCACCACCCGAAGGTAGGACGCACACACCTCCAGCCTCTAAAATTTAGAGACTAAAAATAAAAAGGCACCTGTGAAGGTAAGAAAACACAGACAACACAAGACAAAAGAAACATAATTAGAATATTTTGTCAATTGATTTAGCCAGATTCAGTCTATTTCTAGTGCTCATAGTGCCAGGGTGCACCACTCATGCAGAATAGCAGAGGTGCGTGGCTCTGCCGTTGCCAGGTTAATGATACCACACCGGCTGAAACATGTCCATGTCGACCATTCACATATTCACTTAATGCTAGAGGGAGTAAGACCATCCAATTAGTTGGCTCTACTCACCTACACATTTTTTAACCTTGCCCTTGATGGTCTTTGATTAAAATTAAATTTTTGACACATACAAGGCAATTTTAATCTCACCACTTGACACTATTCACGTAATTTTCCACATAGCCCTCCCATCACGAAAACCAGCTCCGCAGTAACTCTGGCGTCGAAGCACACCGGGGTGACATTCGGTCACACCCGGTGGGGCCCGATGATGAAGCAAGTCACCGACCAGGTCGGTGAGTGAGGGCTTTCCTAACAAACCTATTGGGCTTTGTTGTTTCCTTGTGCTCTGTGCCCTTTTTCCACCTGAACCAGAACAGGAACACTCTTTTGTTGTTGTTACATATTATAATTTGGGGACTAAGAGTGTTCACGACTCTCCCTCTCTCTCTTATTGTTTGTAAAGATCTCTGTGTATAGTCATAATCTAGTGAATAGTCCCGCTCATGTGCGGGGACCCCGGAGCAATCAAAATAATCTCTTAAGCTGTCTTTATGTGCTGTCCTGCATAGACACTTAAGAGAGAATTTAAAGACAAATAATGCAGCCTATACTTCTCAGACTACACTGTCCAGTACTTCAACTAGATATTCCACCAAATTAAAATTCAGCACAGCCTGCCATGTTTCTTCTCATAGAAAAACTTCCCCCTTTTACCAAGAAAGCCTCTGGAAGATAGAGAGGAAGGGGTGGACCGACAAGCCCCATAGGCTGCCATTATGTGGCTCAAAAAGGGATACTGTGCCTTTAAGGAAACTTTCTAGAACTCTCGGTATCCCAGAATGCACAGCAGGTCCCCTCCACTTTCAGTTTTTTTTCCGGGTCCTGCTAGCAGGACCCTGGGGCATTGAGCTCTCCCTTTTTAGGGTTTATTGAAATTTTTTTGCACTTTTAAAGTGTTAGAATGTGTTCACTCGACATGTTTTTGAGCCTTCTTCAATTACTGGTGCTGTTCTGGTAATTCTGAGCACTCCTTTATCAAATATGCCTGCCTTATTTGATAAATGCCCTGAGTGCTCTAGGAAGAAGGCCAAGTCCGATCCACACAAGGTGTGTATCCTGTGTCTCCCTTCTGCACATGTTCCTGAAGAGTGAGAGATCTGCCAGACTTTCACCTCCAGGACCCTGAAGGACAGACAGAAGATCAGGCTCCAAGGGCTGGAGCAAAGAAAACATCAAGGTCAAGGTGGGTCTGGGCATGCTGAATCTGCTTCATCTGCCCGTTCTGAGGCCTCTGGGGGGCTCCCCAGTGAGAAGAAGGCCAGAAAACGCCACCGGTCTCCGTCGACATCAATAGCCTCGACGTCAGCGTCGAGAGGAATGACCACGGTCTGTTCCCCATCTCCCCAGGGCTCTGGGTCGAAGCGGCGTCGACGTTTAACGTCGAGGGGTCTGACGCCGAGACCTCCGTTGAGGTCAACCTTGGGTACAGATGCATTGTTGTCGTCGAGTCATCGACGCCGAGAGAAGTCACGACGGCGCCGGCGCTCGCCGTCGAGGCGACACTGCCGTTCGCCGTCAACGTCGACTAGGCGTTCGTCGTCGAAGAGGAGATCGTCGACGTCGAGACGAAGAGCGTCGAGGTCACGGCAATCTTCGACATCGAGAAGGAGAAGTCCAACGTCGAGACATAGATCATCGACGTCGAGACGGCGTTCGTCGGCATCGAGACGGCGTTCGTCGATGCCGAAGAGGCGCTCGGCGCCTAAGAGGAAGGCTTTCTCCTCCAGGAGACATTGTGACACCACAAGCTCCTCCAGATCATCGGGGGCATGGCGGCGACGTCGTTCACCGACAGGGGGCACGGCCTCTCGGTCTCCCCAGTCGGATCGGGCTAGGAAGAAGAGGAGAGAAAAGTCTCCGGGCTCTGTGTACTCTGTGGTAAACTCGCCCCCTAAGCCGAGGTCGCCTTCACCACCTCCTCCTTTGCCAAAGGATCCGCCTCCTCGGATTCCGACGCCACCTCCGCCGCCGCCTCCTCCTCATCATCCTCCTCATCCGCCGCCTCATGGGCTGCCACCGAATCCGCCTCCGCCACCTCATGAACGGCCGCCTGCTCCACCGAGGTCGACCTCGTTGCCGTGCTTTCCGACTCCTCCTGCAGGGCCTCTTCTTCCGAGGCTTCCGGTCAGGCCGCCACATCTGCCGCCGCTGAGACCTGCGGAACGGCCAAGACCGAGGAGGTCTAGATCCCGTTCCGGACGGAGAGGGAGGTCCAGGAGTCACCATCGTTCGTCTACTAGATCTAGACGGCGCCACAGGAGGGGCAGGTCTAGATCTCGTACGGATTCGTCCAGCGCCAGAGGCTACTCGCCTACCCTGTCGGGGTCCCCTCGGACGAGGGTGTTGCCCGTGGACGGCATTATATCCTTCCAGGATGTACTACTGAGAGGGGCGAGCAAGCTGGGCATCACGCTTACTGTTCCCACGCCGACGACCTCCGTCATTTTTGAGACCCTTCATAAAAAACAATTGTCTTGACTTCTGTTGCCGTTAGTCCAGGGATTGGAGGAGCCCGCCATGGAGCTGTTCCTCACCCCTGCGACTACGAAATTAGCTCCCTCCAGGCTTCAAATGAAGTACAGGGCTCATGACTCGGACCCAGCATTTCTCAGGGTGGATCCAGCACCGGATTCGGTGATAGTGACGGCAGCGCGGAAACAACATGCCACCACCCCGTCATCTACAGTGCCTCCAGACAAGGAGAGCCGCTGGATAGATTCGGCAGGCAGGAAGATCTGCGGGACGTCCGCCACCTCCATGAAGGCCGCAAGTGCCTCAGCGTTGCTGGGAAGGTACGATCGGGCTCTGTGGGAGTCCCTCCAGCAGTTCGCTGACCTCCTTCCCAAGGAGAAGAGGGAGGATTTCATGGAGATCCTGAACGAGGGGCTGCTGGTCTCTAATCAACTGATCAGTGCAGCTGCGGATTCATCGCTCCTGGCAGCCCCCGGGTACTGCCATGGAATCAACCAGAGACGTCATGCCTGGTTGCGGCTTACATCCTTGAAACCTGAGGCCCAACAGAGGGTGGCCAACTTACCCTTTTTGGGCGAGACCCTTTTTGAAAAGCACGCTGACGATGAAATGGCCCGGATGAAGGCTGAGGCTGAAACCTTGACGGCTGTCGGGTTGGAGAAGCCCAAGGAACAAAAGAAGACCTATCACCCGTTTCAGAGACGGTATGGGCGCAGGGCAGGGGGCGAGGCCAGCAAACTGGACAGCAACAACAACAGCAGTTCCAGAGGAGGCCCTTCCAAAAACGTCAGAAGGGCCGGGGTAGGCAGCAATCTGCCACTGCGACCAAAGGCCCGGCCGGGTCCAGGCCCGGAGCTGTTACTTCCCCGTCCTCCGTTACCCACTCCGGTGGGGGGAAGTGTCCAATACTACCTGGCAGAGTGGAGAAAAATTACTCAGGACAAGTGGGTGCTGAATATTGTTTGCAATGGATACAGTCTTCGGTTCATCAGCCCGCCTCCAGCGATTCCACCGGTTTGCTCGCAGTTTCAACTGCGCGAGCTCCAGGCGGAGGCCAATACCCTGTTAAGAAAAAGGGCGATAGAAGACGTCCCTCTGTCTCAAAGGGGAAGAGGTCTTTACTCATGGTTCTTTCTAGTACGCAAGAAAGACAAGAACGAGTTCAGGCCCATTCTGGATTTGCGGCAAGCAAACAAATGGATTCGCAGGGAAAAGTTTTGCATGCTGTCTTTGCACTAGATTTACCCTCAACTGCAAAGGGGAGACTGGCTGTGAGCGATAGACCTACAGGATGCATACTTCCATGTGCCCATTGCACAGAAACACCGGAATTTCCTACGATTCCAAGTCGGCGCCAATCACTATCTATATACAGTACTACCGTTCGGGCTGAAGTCTGCGCCCAGGATCTTTTCAAAATGCATGGCAGTGGTAACGGTACACCTCAGAAAGAACAAGGTGTTTGTCTATCCGTACCTGGACGATTGGTTGATCAAGGCATCCTCCTTCGCGGAAGCTCAATCGCACTTCCAGAAGACGTCCGTTCTCTTGAACAAGCTGGTGTTGCACATCAACATGTCCAAATCTGTCCCGACTCCAGTACAGTGCCTCCAGTACTTGGGAGCCTCCATCAGTACGCTGTCAGCAAGCGTGTCTCCTTCGGAGGAGAGACGTTTATCACTCCTTCGGAAGGCTCAGGCTCTTATGACCGTTCCATCTACAACAGTGAGGACGGTGTCTTCTCTACTGGGGTCGATGGACTCCTGTATCTTCCTCACGCCACACGCACGGCTGCACATGAGACCGCTGCAGGAGTGTCTGGAGGATCAGTGGGACCAGAGGCGAGGGAACTGGGACGACAAGATACGACTGTCTCCGCATGCTCTACAGTCTCTGAAATGGTGGTGTTCAGCGAAGAACCTCCTCAAAGGGGTTCCCTTCCACAAGGACATTCCCACTCAGACCATCGTGACGGATGCTTCTCTCCACGGCTGGGGAGCGCATTCCGGAGAGTTACAGATACAAGGAATGTGGTCCGCAACGGAGTCCACATATCATATCAATTTCCTGGAACTCAGAGAGGTTCACTTGGCACTGAAGGCCTTTCATCCGTCCTTTCAGACCAACTGTCTGCTTGTACAGACGGACAATACGACCACGATGTATTACCTCAACAAGCAGGGGGGTTTGAGATCGCGCACTCTGTCGCAGGAGGCGCAGGCGATCTGGCACTGGCTGCTAGCCAGAGGACTAACGATAACGGCTACCCATCTGCCAGGTGTGCAGAATGTTCAGGCGGACGCGCTGAGCAGACTGATTCAGGAAAACCACAAATGGGTCATAAACGACTCAGAGACGTCTTCGCCAGGTGGGGTACTCCAGACGTGGATCTGTTCGCCACCGCCGAAAACAGCAAATGCCCAGACTTCGCGTCCAGGTATTACCAGCAGGGGACGCTGGGGAATGCACTATGGATCAACTGGTCGAACAGCTTTCTGTACGCTTTTCCACCCATTCCCCTGATTCCGGCGGTACTCATCAAACTGTCCCAGTCTAGGGCGCGGATGATCCTAATTGCCCCGGAATGGCCCAGACAGTGGTTGTTCACGGACCTGCTTCACTGGTCTCTTCTTCCTCACATACGGCTGCCGTGCCGGGCGGACCTTCTCACGAAGTTCGGGGTACAGATGGTACACCCCAACCTCTCGTCTTTGAGTTTGGCGGCATGGCTCCTGAGATAGTGCAATATGGCCATTTGAATCTCCCTGCGGATTGTATGGACATACTGAAGGAGGCTAAGAGACCTTCCACTAGGACTTCTTATGCTTACAAGTGGACGAGATTCTGCATCTGGTGCAAGTCCAAGAACTATGATCCGACGACATGTAAGGAAGATGTCATCCTTCCATATCTTTTGCATTTGGCGCAGTCTGGCCTTAACTTCCATTCCATTAAGGTCCATCTAGCTGCTCTGACTGCCTACAGGAAATGCCCTTCCCAGACTTCCTTTTTCCAAATTCCTGTGATAAAGGATTTTTTGGAAGGCTTGAAGAAACTGTTTCCTCCTGTTCGCCTTCCTTCGCCTTCATGGGAATTGAATGTGGTGCTGTCCAGATTGATGAAGGAACCTTTTGAACCTATTCATAAGGCTTCGCTACAGCACCTGAAGGCGGCGTTCCTCGTGGCCATTACATCGGCCCGCAGGGTGAGTGAAATTCCGGCATTGTGTTGCCAGGAACCTTATACTGTATTTCATGCTGCTAAGGTTGTGGTGCGTACTCACCCTAAGTTCCTTCCTAAGGTTATTTCTGAATTCCATGTTAACCAGACTATAACGTTACCTACATTTTTTCAGAATCCTTTCACTCCAGCGGAAAGATCTCTTCATTCCCTGGATGTCAGAAGGTTGTTGAAATTTTATCTGGAAAAAACCAAGGATATTCGTAGGTCAGACCAATTGTTTATCAACTATGGGTCAGTCAGGACTGGTCTTGCTACCTCTAAACAGTCCATCTCGAGGTGGATTGTGTCCTGTATACAATTGTGTTATCAAAAGGCTAATAAGACCTTAGGGGGTAAGCCTAAGGCTCATTCCACCAGGGGCAAAGCGGCCACGACAGCTTTGCTCCGTAATGTTCCCATTGCAGAGATCTGCAGGGCTGCCACTTGGAAGTCGGTCCATACCTTTGCTAAGCATTACTGTCTGGACTCTGATGCCAAGGCAGATGCTCAGGTTGGGCAGGCTTCGCTGCGAAATCTGTCCGCACAGTAGTGGTGTTGTATTTCTTCTTTTCCACCGCCGCTTTGGTTTTGGGGATGGGGTTGCCATTTTTTTCACTAGATTATGACTATACACAGAGATCCCCTACTACAGAAGGAGTAGTTTCTTACCTGTAACTCCAGTTCTGTTGTAGGGGTATCTCTGTTATAGTCATAAGCGCCCGCCCTCCTCCCCAGTGGAGAAAGATGTACATGTACTGAATGCTACAGGTCTAGCTTTATACGCCTCCAAAAAGAACTGAAAGTGGAGGGG
The DNA here is from genome assembly GCF_964261635.1 of Lissotriton helveticus. Lineage (NCBI taxonomy): Eukaryota > Metazoa > Chordata > Amphibia > Caudata > Salamandridae > Lissotriton > Lissotriton helveticus. Next base: position 297,234,432 of record NC_136067.1, on the reverse strand, counting down.
ACCTGCTGTGCATTCTGGGATACTGAGAGTTCTAGAAAGTTTCCTTAAAGGCACAGTATCCCTTTTTGAGCCACATAATGGCAGCCTATGGGGCTTGTCTGTCCACCCCTTCCTCTCTATCTTCCAGAGGCTTTCTTGGTAAAAGGGAGAAGTTTTTCTATGAGAAGAAACATGGCAGGCTGTGCTGAATTTTATTTTGGTGGAATATCTAGTTGAAGTACTGGACAGTGTAGCCTGAGAAGTATAGGCTGCATTATTTGTCTTTAAATTCTCTCTTAAGTGTCTATGCTGGACTGCACATAAAGACAGCTGAAGAGATTATTTTGATTGCTCCGGGGTCCTTGCACATGAGCGGGACTATTCACTAGATTATGACTATAACAGAGATACCCCTACTACAGAACTGGAGTTACAGGTAAGAAACTACTCCATCTGACATAGACAACCACTACACTATCTATAAAACGAGGCCCCCTATTCTATATAAAAGGCAGAATGGGTTATAGTATTTAATCTAGGAATACCCGCAGTGTGTGTTGTACTTTTACAAAAACAGGTCCAGACAAAGGAGATAAAACTATAATATAGAATGATTCTGCATTAAAAAAAGAGAGATAGGAAGTGCCTCACATAAGCAACCACCAAGGAGCGATTGGCAGGTTCTCACCAATTTTTTCACTATATCACTGCAGCTTTCCTATTCATAGGAAGGACCCAACACCCGAACAAGTTCAGAAGACGGTTGTGTGTGTGTGTTTACCTAACTAATCAATTTTGTGTGTAGCACACCTGTCAACACCCCCTTCGGTCTCCTTAGAGGAAGGGGAAGATTCTTCCTCACAAGACAAGAAAGTTGCAAATGAGTTGCGCAAGGCCATAAGCAACTGTCTTTAATTAATAAAGCCCACACTCAGGATTAAAAACAGCATACCATGTTTAGGCCATTTTAACTAGTTCGGACGACATGTTTCATTGCCATTTTCTACGCACTGGCAATTTCTTCAGGGCAAGGGGACCTCATATCACCCATAAGTGACCCGACATGTATATGTTTAAAAGAAATAACAGGGAGATCAAATAGTATAGAAGTTCATACTGTGGTATACATTTACCCAGACTCTGTAGGCAAGGGGGCAGGGGATATTTACTAATAAAGCAGTTGTTTTCCTCGCGGTTGTTACAACAACCGCGTTGTTAGTACACAATACATTTACACCGCAAACCATTACAACGACTTCCAGTAGGGGGCGCGCTGGACTTTGGAATAGTATTATTTACTATTTCTACTCCAGTTTGTGCAACAGTAGGGAAGGTGTTGGATTTCATTTCCAAAACCTCAGCACCCTCTACTGGAAGTCGTTGTAATGGTTTGCGATGTAATTGCATCGCATACTAACAACGCGGTCGTTGTAACAACCGGGTTGTAATAGTACTGCGATGTAATGAGAGCGTTGTAAATGCTGGTTCCTGTTTTCCTCTGACAAATATGTCACAAATTCGAAAGAAAATCATTTGTGACACTACTCTACATAGATGATGACAAGCGTGTGTTAAACTCCACGTTTCTGGAAAATGACAAAATGTAGTTCTCACTCGCCACCCTGCTCCCACCTCCCAGCTGCTCCTCCCTCCCACCTCCCCTTATATGGAGGTTGCGCAGAGTAGGCGCGTCACTGGCGCAGAAGGGGCTCCTAAGGCAAGCCCATCTGCACCCATCCATGCCTGGACCGCGCCCAGCGCCAGGACCCCTGGTTCCCGCAGACACCAAGATGCCCGCCTCTGCTACCACTCCAGCACCCTCCACGCACTCAACGCCGGACGATCACACACCTCCTGCCTAGCCGCCCTGAAGCACACCCAAGGACCCTTCACCTGCTGGAACTGCAGCTTCACCAGCAACCGGCCTACCAACCCACCTACCAAAGAACCAAACTTCCTCAGATGCATCCTGCTCAACACCCGCTCCGCCCGCAAACACGCTGTCGAACTCTGGGACCTACTCGGCACCAACGCCCCAGACGTCGTTTTCCTGACGGAGATCTGGCTGACCCCCGCCTCGGCACCCAAAATCGTCATAGCCATCCCGGAAGGCTACAAGATCACCTGCAAGGACCTCACCAACGGAGTAGGAAGAGGAATTGCCATAGTCCACAGAAACACTCTAAAAATCATCTCGACAGACACCGACGACACCCTCAGCACCGCCGAACACCTGCATTTCCAGATCCACACCAACCCCAACACCACCCTCAGGGGCACCCTCATCTACAGACCGCCCGGACCCCGACCGCAGTTCAGCGACTCCATCGCCGACTTCATCAGCACTCACGCCCTCGCCTCCACGGACTACATCCTTCTCGGGGATCTGAACTTCCACCTAGAGCCGTGTTTCCCAAACTGTGGTCCGCGGACCCCCAGGTGTCCCTGACACAGTCCCAGGGGGTCCGCAGGCAGAGGTTAAAAGCACTGCAAAGTATAATGTTTAATTATCAGTTTTCAAAGAACAATAAAAGTGTCAAGAAGATAACGTCAGTGATTAATGTCCTTGCTGGAGAGAGATGAAAGTTTTGTCCAGTGGCAGCTTTGACTTCTCTAATGTAGCACATGCAAGGCTGCAGAAGACGGGTGCGCCCGGTCCTGAGAAAGCACTAGAGACAGGCTTCCTTTCTTAGCGCTGCCTAGGGCTTCTGTGGTAAACAATATGAAGTTTATTTCAACCAGAAATGTTATTTTGAATGGCGTTGTCTTGAAAATGTGCTTCTCATCAGTTGTTTTTTTTTTTTGGATCAACGTCTCCCCCTTTTTAGCCCTGCTACTGGTGCCAAGGAGAGAGGATGTGGGGTAAGGGCCAGAGGTGCCAACATAGGAGCTGGGAAAAAGGTTCGAGCCTCCGCGTAGGCTGAACATCCTGTGATTCTGGGCAAATCACTTAACCTCCCAGTGCATACCAAAAATGAATGTGTGTTTTGTGTGTTTTACATAAGTGGCGCTCATGTAAAGCGCTCCGATACCTTTGGGTCAATGTTGCCTTTAAAAAACTGCAAAAAGTAAACATGCATTGAGTACAAATCTGGCCTCGCTTTAGGCCCTTCAACGTGACGCCGAAGGTGCTCAGAAAATTACAGTAGGGCTCACTCCCACCCTGGCACAGGCAGCCCAAAGCTGTAATCCTCACGGGCGCTATTTTGGAGTGGGGGCCAGCTGAAGTGGACAGATCTTCAAAATGCACCTGCCCGATCCCGAGGAAGCAGACATGCCTAATCGGATGGCGCTCCCCATTTAGGACTTCTGTATGAAACAATTTGGAGTTAATGTCAGTTAAATAAAGTTTATATTTGATGGTCCTTCCAAGCCATGTAGTGTTTCTTAGCCCTGGGGCTCCACTTGGTAAACACGTGTTTTGGGTTCAAATTGCAGCTGTTTTGTACACAAATGCCTGACCCCAGCAGAGTGCAAGAACAGAATGTGCCCAGGGAGGCAAATCCTGTGACTTTTCCCAGACTTGTCGCAATACTGTTCTGTGTTTTTGCTATAACTTTACAAGCAAAAAACCTGGACACGGGAGGGGGCGGCATTTTTCAATTCTCTCCTAGGGCAGCAAAACACCTAGAAACGGCCCTGGCACAGAGGGTTAATATGCCTACTGCAAAAAACGTGTACCATGCATTTTAAAAAACAGTATTTTTTATGCATATGTCATTGTGTTAGTGCTTTTGTCAGAGAGATTCTTTTGTTACTGTGCCATTCATAAATGACAATCGTAATCTAGTGCAGTGACCTATAAACTGTCATCAAACAGCTGCTTGCTAACTGCAAGGTACAAGTTAGTGACTTATGTTTTTTCCCACTCTTTCATTATCCTGATGCTGCTAAAAAGGCTTATTTGGGTGGAAAGAAATTTTAATTGTTAAAGTCAATGCTAACCACTGTGTTATGTTCTGAATCCTTAGTTTGTGCTTCTCCAGACCAAGCATTCTTTAAAAATATCTACCAGTATGGATGGCCTGTGAACCCTACATCTTGTATTCCCCTTTGCCTTATGTAACATTTTCTATACACTGATTTACATGTATGATTCACTGTCTCTATATGTGTGTGATGTAAACAGCGCTGCAATACATCTTTCAGGGGTTGCAGAGAGTCCAGTCCATGGCGGCAAAGATGGTGCTGAATAGACAACGTAGGTCCTCAACAGTGCTGGCCTTGAGAGAACTTCACTGGTTGCCCATCAAGGAAAGGGTACATTTCAAATCACTTTGCATTGTATTTAGAGCTGCGCACAACTTAGGTCCTATCCTGTTACGAGAGAAATTTACTTGGTATAATCCAAAAAGGCAGCTTCGATCCTCTAGTACAGGCCTGTTGGCGACTACTTGATTTAGGCGCTCCAGGATGGGGGGAGGGCCTTTAGCGTGGTGGCCGCCCAACTATGGAATGGGCTGCCACAGAACATTAGACAGGCCAACTCGCTGACAGATTTCAGAAAGAGCCTGAAAACCTGGCTCTTCCCTAGGACTGACCTTTAATATTGCCCCTATGGTTGCTCCGGTTACGTGTAGGTTGATTTTTCTAAGTCTGAGTGCCAGGATACCCGTAGGGTGACAGTTGCCCTATATAAAAGCTCAATTCAATTCAAAGTTCTCTGACATCCTACAATGGTATTGGAGATGCTATAAAACAAATTAAATACATGTGACCGAGGGGCTATGGAGAGATGAGAGGCACTGTTGGAGGGTGATAGTGAGGAAATCATTGAAGAACCCCCAGAAAGATTGTCGTATTCTGGTGCATAGTCAGGTCTTCATTTACTATTCTTTAAAAAGCGAATACATTCAATATATAATGATAAATGTGTTGTAGACTGCACCATTGTTTCCTAAATTTTTTGGGGGGAGAGCCTCCCAAAGCCTCCTTTGTAGTGGTCAGGCTCACTCCCTGCACTTGGTGTGCACTGTATGGGGACTGGTCTGAAAACATTTGCCAGTGCTGCTTTGGGTTTCCAGTCCGGCCCTGTCAGGAGCAGGAGCCTCGTACTGCAAAATAAAACCAACCATTGAAAAGTTAGTCACGGAGCTGCTGCACCAACCTCCCCATTAACTTTTTTTGTTTTCTTTAATATAAATATAAAATACAACAGAAGTGGCGGAGAGTGTCGTTAGCTTCCGTGGCTTAACAACACACTCCGCCACTTCAGAAACGCAGGGCTGCACCATATTTACAAGAATATGGTGCAGCCCTGCGCTGGCGCTACACTTAACAGAGGAAGATTGTTTATGTACAGGAAGGTCCCGCTTCCTGCACATAAACAATCTTGAAATGTCATTTCGTCACTTCTATGTGTGCTGCTTAATGCAGTACACATGGAAGTTACAAAATGTTATTTTTTTAAAGATTGTTGATGTGCAGGAATGGTCACCTTCCTGAACATAAACAAACCAAGGTGTTTTGCAAGCTTGTTTCGCCAAGTTAAGACCAGGTTTTCCCTGGTCTTAATTTTGGCGCTGCCTCCCATTTACGTTGCCCTTGTAAAAAGGGGGCAGCGTCAAAATCGATGGGTGTTGTAGGGGAAACGCCCATCACAATACTCACTGCCCACCCCTTTCATGCTCAGCATTGGGTGAAAGGGGGTCTTATTTACAAGGCACTGTTAAGCCATGTTTGGTGGCTTAACGCTGCCTTGTATGTAAGGCGAGGTCCCTATCACCACGGGAACGTCGCAAAAAGTGATGCTCCCGTGGTGATAAGGGCTTGTAAATATGCCCCTAAAATCATTAGTAATTCAAGTATTGTTTTTGTGTGCATAATTTTATTTTGAATTACTGTTTTAATGTTTGAAATTTAAATCCTACAAATTGCTTGGGGGTCCCCGGCTTCCAGTGGTGACTCAATGGGGGTCCTCTGGAGTCAAAAGTTTGGGAACCACTGACCTAGAGAACAACAATGACGCCAACTCTTCCACCCTGATTGACAACCTTGCCAACCTTGGACACAACACCCACCCACTCTGCTGGCCACACGCTTGACCCCATCTTCCCAGCTAGCACCCACATCTTCTTCAACCACACCACCGAACTCCACTGGACCGACCACCGCTGCATCCACTTCACCTTCCGGAAACCCACCACACACCACCGCACCCAGCAGATGCCTCGCCTCCACTGGAGCAAGGTCACCGCGGACCAGCTAACCACCGCCCTCGCCGAGAGCCCACCCGCAGACCCAACCGACCCCGATGCCGCAGCCCGCAGCCTCAGACAATGGATCGACGACTGCGCCAACACCCTTGCCCCGCTCAAGAAGCACCCCAACACCCACACCAGCAAGAGAGCCAGCTGGTTCACCCAAGACCTACAAGCCTCCAAGTGAACCTGCCGAAAACTTGAAAAATACTGGATCCATGAACGAACACCGGAAAGCTACACAGCCCACAAGAACGCCACCCGCAGACACCACCACCTAATCAGACCCGTCATAAGGACCTCCTTCACAGACTGCCTAGACAACAACGCACACAACAGCAAAGAGCTCTTCAGCATCATGAAGGAACTCTCCAACCCCAGCTTGAACACCAACGACATCCCACCATCACAAGACCTTTGCGTCTCGCTGGCCACCTTCTTCCATCGCAAGACATCCACTACAGCTTCAATGCCATCACCACCCCGGCAACTGCTGATACCCCCACTCACACGACCACCACCCACACCAACCGACTGCTCGCCTGGATCAACATCACCGACGAGGACACCACCAAGATCATGAACACTGTCCACACCACATCTTCAACAAAGTCAGCAGCACCATCGCACCCCATCTCCGGAAAACCATCAATATCTCCTTCGAGACAGCGACCTTCCCGGAGAGCTGGAAGCACGCAGAGATCAACACCTTACTCAAGAAACCCAAGGCGGACCCCAAGGACCTCAAGAACTTCCAACCCATCTCCCTGCTCCTGTTCCCGGCAAAGGTCATCGGAAAAGCCGTTAACAAACAACTGACCAGCTTCCTCGAGGAGACCAGCATCCTCGACCCATCCCAGTCCAGGTTCCGCAGCAACCACATCACCGAAACCGCCCTCATCGCCACAACCGATGACATCAGGACCCTGCTCAACAACGGAGAAACAGCAGCCCTCATCCTCCTGGACCTGTCAGCCGCCTTCGACACGGTCTGCCACCATACACTACGAACACGCCTCCACGACGCCGGAATCCAGGAAAATTCCCTGGCCTGGACCACCTCCTTCCTCTCCGGCAGAACTCAGACCGTCCGCCTCCCCCCCTTCAGCTCCAAAGCCACCGAGATCATCTGCGGCATACCCCAAGGCTCATCCCTCAGCCCAACATTGTTCAGCGTCTACATGGCACCGCTCGCCCACATCGCACGACATCATCTCCTACGCCAATGACACCCAGCTGATCCTCTCTCTCACCAAAGACCACCACACTGCCAAAACCAACCTCCACGAGGGAATGAAGGTGTTGCCGACTGGATGAGAAACAGCCGACTGAAGCTGAACTCGGACAAGACGGAGATCCTCATCCTTGGATCCACCCCAAGGGACGACTCCTTGTGGCCGACTGCAATAGGAGCACCCACCATACCCACGCACGCAACCTTGGGGTCATCCTCGACTCCACACTCTCCATGACGAAGCAGGTCAACCCCATCTCCTCCTCCTGCTTCAACACCCTCCGCATGCTTCGCAGGATCTTCAAGTGGATCCCCACCGAAAATAGAAGGACGGCCACCCAGGCCCTCGTCAGCAGTAGACTTTACTACGGCAACGCACTCTACTCAGGAGCCCCGGCCAAACTCCTGAAACTGCTCCAACGCATCCAGAACGCCTCCACACGCCTGATCCTCGACATCCCTTGCCACAGTCACATCACACCCCACCTGAGAGACCTGCACTGGCTCTCCGTCAACAAGAGGATAACCTTCAAGCTCCTCACCCACGCACACATGGCACTTCATGACACCGGACCAGCGTACCTCAACAGCCGACTCAGCTTCTACACCCCCACCCCCCAGCTCCGCTCCGCCGACCACGCCACCATCCCCCGCATCCGAAGAGTGACCGCGGCGGCAGATCATTCTCCCACCTCGCCGCCAAGACATGGAACACCCTCCCCATCCACCTGTGGCAGACCGAAGACCTCCTAACCTTCAGGAGACTCCTCAAGACCTGGCTCTTCGAACAGTAGCAGCGCTCCCCCCCACCCCACAGCGCCTTGAGACCCTCACGGGTATGTAGTACGCTTTTTAAATACCATAATTGATTGATTGATATATCGTACAATTATGCAGAATGCTAGAGTAAGCTCATGTTATGTTCTATATTTAGCTTTAAATATATGTGAAATTTAATTCATTTAATGACATTGATTTAAGGGTTGAATAATGTGAGAATAACATTCACAAAGAGATTCTATATCCAAAAATTAACATTTCACATATTAGAGACAAATAGTATTTCATGTGTAAGGTGCACTGAAAATGACAAAAGAAAAGTAGGTGTCATACGGATCTTAGTAAGGCCCTTTTTCTCTGAATCTTTCTTCAAATGCACCTTTGAATATGTGTGACATTTTCAACATTTTATGAGTACCCTATACTTAAATTAATTAATTCCGAATTGATTGAAATGTTTATTAATACATTTATGTGAAAGATTAATACTTTGTGTTATGCAATGCAAGATTCATATTTTAGCATCGTGATGTGAACTGTATTTCATGTAGGTCTAAGAATTAGCTTCTTTTCTTTTTTCAAACATGAATTTATGAACTGAATAGTCTGAAGCCTATAGGAACATTTCGTAAATTTGCCACTTTTGCTCTAACTTTCAATTTATTCCTCTGACATTTGTATCACAGTTTGACCGAACTTGCAACAAAACTGTCACATGCTAGAACAGATACTTGAGAAATAACCTTCGGAAATACAAAATCATGGTCTTGCTTAGTTTCTCAGTATCTAATTGTTCATATGACGAAGCTTGCAACAGTTTCAGGAAGCTATGCAACGTGGATTACTTAATTTTTCTGGATTTTATACTTTTACCTATTACATCATCCTCACCCTATCGAAGATGACCAATGGGACAGAGTGGTCTGATATTCCTAATGATGTTAAAGGATGTTACCCCAGAACCCATGGAGTAGGATTGCTCAAACTTTGGAACTGAACTTGGTGCGCTTTCTCACCCATTTTGCAGCATTGAGACTGACGGCTTGAACATATAAAGACAGCGCAAACTGAGATGTAATACTCCGATCTGCTGCCAGCTGGAATGCTAGTGTAGTGGAACCTTTGCGGCTGAAAGGATTCTCGTCATGCTCCTGTGACTTTGATGTTAAAGCTACGGACTGGGACAGATTAGCTGTCTTTAACAAACTGGAACTGGTCACTATCTGAACTTTCTCAAGGGTTTGTATGAGGCTCAACTGGTTTCCTATTGATCCATATGCTATAGTTATCCTAATTCTCCCTCGGCTGAGGAAGCTTTATCCCTTCATCACTGGATCTCGCAGAGTTTGATATTGCTTTATTAAATTTAATATAGTCTGATTTAGGATTGTATGCTATTGACTTAAATGTTTCTTTACTCTTGAATGGAAACTAAAGCTTTGAAATTCAAACTAAACTCTGCTGATTCTGACTCATTATTTGCTTGTGGGCAAAAGTTTAGTCTGTATGTGGAAAAGTAAATTTTGCCATGTTCTGTGTCCCTACGAGTCCTCCATCATATGTTATGTGTGCATGATTAATATGCATATGTATTCCCCATGCTCGATTAATAACGCAATTACAGTTGTGTCCACCTCTAGTATGTCAGTTTCCAGTTCTCGTGAATACTACGAATATCAGGCCTATGTAAAGTTACGTTGCCACGTTTCTCAGTGTGCACGTTATTCCATTGTAAAGTCCCCGTTTCTAGGCCTCAAAAGGGCCCGGACACCAGATTCAGCTCCTGTCTCCTGAAGCCTCGCTGAGGAGCGATACAGCCCCCACCTGTATCCTCGACCCTTCACTTACTTCCTGCCTCGCAGTGCCCGGCTCAGCCTGGCTCTGCCTCTGAGTCTGCCAAGAGTATGTTATGATTCCAGTTATCAGTTCAGTCCTCCTTCTCTGCATTCCTAAGCTACTGAACTGCATCAATAGTTTCCGTCATTGTCTAGCCTTTACGTCTCCACGTTAGAGAAATACTGTATTTAATGGTAATTTAATATTCTTCATCACGCACTACATGTAGAATAATGCATGCTCCAGTCCTAGAGTCCGTTAGCCTCTCCCCTCCTGACTCTTAGTTCATATCAACATGTTCTCTAAACATCAGATACTAGATACTGCTTAGGTACATGTCGCCCTGACTCTCCAGACTTCAGTCTCTGCTCCTAGCACAGAGTTCGAAGCCCCCAGCTTCTCCTAGTAACACGTCATTGCCAGTTTGCGCGCACCATTAGGTTAGAGGTCCCGGCTCCTTAGGTAGCCCCCTCCATGTTTCCGCCCCATTCATGACATATTCTGTTACGTTTGCATCACATGTCTATGTATACGCCTCTGTTACACCTACTTTCACCCTTATCTTTCGCGACTGCTATTGACCACACCCACTGCTCCGCCTATTGTATGTATTGTAATGCAACTGTTTTAGTATATATGATCATGTCTTGTTATTTAATGTTACGCCGATCCTGATTCTGCCCCCGGCAGCGCTGCCATCCTGTTCCCGTGCAGGTTGTCCTGTTCCTGTCCTTATGCTGTATTAAACCTGCAAAACTCCTACTACCTCGAATCTTGACTCTTATTTATTGAGCTATCTGTTATTCATTTATTCATTCAAAAATAGTTCCGGTATTATTTATTTATATACCACATAATGGCGCCCGAACAGGGACTTGCCCTTTCCCCACGCGCCGGTGAAGCCACGCCGGCCCCCTGACCCTCTGCAGCCGTGACGGAACCATACCGTGCACGTGCAGATATTTCTGCTTCAAGTATCCCTCAGGCCTACGGAGGAGACGGAGGTGGCGGTCCAGCATCCAGACGAGGCGGTGGAGGAACGCGGCGAGTCCCGACCAGAGCCCAAGCCGAGAGTCCAAGGTCCGAGGTATCCGGAGGCCCACCCGTAACAGAAGTCCGAAGTTCGTCCGTCCGGCGTCGAAGCAGTCCAGTCCCGTCCGAGGCCTTCCGTTCTTGCTGCCCGGTGAGTACCGTTGCTGGGGTAGTATCTAGACAGGGTCAATCTAATTGACTCTGGTCCGTGGGTTGGTGGTACACAGACCCACAAACGAAGTGTCCACTTCGGTGGATGCGGGTCCTGACGTGTCTCTGTATGAGACCGGTAAGTTTCGTACTGTTTCAGCAGTGCATCTAGTTTCTGTTCTAGTCAGTTCAGATTTCTCGAGAAAATTCATGTATTCTGTTTTCCGTATTCCAGGTAGTATTCTGTTCGAACTGTTATTCTGAATGTTATTCATGTATTTTAATGTCGTGGTATGAGTGCGAAGTGATTATCATGTTTATTGTGTATTGTGTTGTGTCCAGGTTATAGATCAGTCATGCCGCTCTTTTCAAAACTGCGTCAGTTAAAAACCAGAAAAGGTCTACTAGAAGCAGCAGTTCCTGTCCCGCCTAGGGACAGTCCAGGTCATTTTATGTATCAGAAGCATGGCATAAGCGCCATATTGTATCTAGATTTATGGGTAGAGTATACCAAACAGTTAGAAGAAAAGTATAGATGGCCCGTATCGGGTACATGGGATGCCGAGTGCATCATGAGAGTAGAAGAAGCATTATGGAAAAAGAAAGCCAGACAGTCACAGAAAGATGCCATTGAGTTATGGCGCAAAGAATCTCATAAAAGAACCGAAAAAGAAATCAGAAAGTCAGAACTAAGTAGAGAATCCTTAGAACGAGCCCAAGAAAGGGAATTAATCGAGATAGGTGAACGAGTCAAAACCGAACAGTCAGACAGACAGAGGCATGCCCTTATTAAGGGTATGTATCCTCTTCTTGCCGAGGGCTTGCCAAAAGCAACCCCGGAGGCATCCAGTAATTTCCCGCCACCATTAGTTCCGACCAAGCTACGTCACAAACCGACCGCAGCTGATATTTTTATTTCGTCCTATTTGGACGACACAGTCCCAGAATATGCAAATCCTGTTCCTGCTCCGCCAGTCCCTGTAAATCAGGCACTTCCCGCTCCTCCAGACACCGGAGTACCTGTTACGGTACCCCCGGTCCAGCCCGCCATACAAGTCCAGCCTGCATTTCCATTTCCCACTCTGCCAGGACGAAGAGCATCAGTAGACGACTCTAGTTTAGGGGCCGCAGGGGGAGGTACTCCTCAAACCCCGCCGCCACACAAGCGTTTAACGTTAGCCGAATTACATGCACAAGCGTCACAGCGTACGCCCAGATATCAGTCTGTTGCAGAAATAAGAAAAGCCCTTAATGAATGTGGCTATGATCCAGTCCCAGGCGAGGATAGTATGGTTTTATATTCATTACGCGTGAGAAAGGTGACCGAGTATCTAGTCACCCTACCAGATATGAAAGAAGATCTAGACAGAATATATCGTTTCATCCGTACTGGAAATGATCCAGAAAGTATTAGTGATGTCATGTGCCAAAGAAAAGCTGAAGTCCAGCTCATGCTATTAAAGTTTCTGATTAATTGTCTAATAAGGGAACAAGATTATCCGACCAAAGATGGAGCCGAAATGAAAGTCCTGACAAGGTGGAGTGATAATATAGCCGAGGGTAAGCACAGAACCATCAGTAGTATAGAGAGTATGTACAAGAAAATCCGTAAAGAAATAATAAGGATACACGTGCAACGCAAAGCAGCACAAGTAAGCGAGAAAGAAAACGACTCTCCTACAGAAGAGGTAGAGGACGAGAATCCCGACAGAATAGCGTATGTAGGAAAATCTAGATTTCCAGATCGCCATTTACGTCTAGAACACAAGCCAGTTTTTCATCATCCAGCACCAGAACAAGGTTCTCTGGAACAAGTATTTCAAGCTACCGATCACATTCTGAAGTCACGAATCGGTTATAGCGAGTTAAGTACCATGCATGAACAAGAACTAGTCCGATCAGCAGTCCGATGGATTACTGATTCTACCACTTTTCCAGACGAAATAGTGGCACAAATGTTTCTGAAAATGCCCCCAGCCGAGCAGCGACTGGTGGGTATGTATATGATCCAGCACCTCATTACATTGTATGAGGGTCAACATTCTGATCCAGGTCCGTTACATGATGTCCTGAACGAGTTACTCCAGTATAGATGGAAAGGTTTAGGTACCGATTTGATTAGGGTCATTCTAGAACAGCGCCACAAATACAGAACGTTTTTGAACCCGCATTTTGTTCATGTCTCACCCCCAGAAAGTAAACCCTTTTACATAGACAGACAGAATCCGTTACGAGAAGTACATCCAGTTAAGACAGACGGTGGTGAAATGCAACGAGTGTTTGTTTACACCCCGATCACAAAGATGGAACTCTTAGAGATGAAAAAGTTAATTCCCTGTCATGATAAAGATCCAGCAGGGTTCCACCGAGAATTAAAAGACATGCTCCGTATGGGAGAATACACGTATCCAGATATTATTAAAATGTTAAAAGTCCTGTTGCCCGCAGGGGTATATGAGAAACTCAAGGAAAAAGAATGGGAGGTGGGAGAGAAAAAGATCGATTGGGCAGTCCTAGAAGCTGAAGACAAGGCGCGAGTACCAGGTACCGGTCTTGGAGATAAATGTAAAGAATTACCAGAATTATTAATACAAGTTTTGCCTAGGTTATTGACAACTAGAAAAGAAGACTGGGATGCAATCTCAGCCTGTAAACAGAAACAAGACGAAGATATTAGTGATTATTATTCTAGATTTGAGAAATGTTTTACCATAAACAGTGGCCTCAAGACCAGTAGCGAGTCATACCCTCATCTTTTTGTTACTAAATTAGTCGAGAATTCAAGTCCACAAATTAAAAATCGAGTTTTGAAAGTCGAAAGTACCTGGCAAGCTAATACCCCGTCCCAGATGTTACAGATGCTCCAATATCACCAGAATAGAATCAGAGAAGAGCAAGAACATGAGAGAAAACGTATGAAAGACACGAAAATGAAAGTACTAGTTGCACAATCTGTTCCTCAAGACAGTCAGAAGAGGGGTCCGAATCAAGCCAGTCATCCTGCAGCTCCCGTTAAAGGTAACTGCAATTATTGTAAACAGCCAGGTCATTTTATAAACGAGTGTGCAGTTCTGAAACACAACATAGCTACCGGTAAGACTAAAGAAAGACCACGTCCGCCTAGACAAGAACAAGTTACACAGACTCCTCAGTCACAGAATGCACCACAGACAGTTACAGCACCGCAGCCTATCGCTGCGACACAGCATGTTACACAGCAGATGTACCAGTATGCACAGTCTGAGTATCCAGAGTATCAGCCATATTCATGAAACAGCCTAGAGAGGGAGGTAGGCTTGCCTCTCATCGAGATACCTGTAGATCAAGAAGGTCCCTATGTTCATAGTCAAGTATTAGGGAAAGACAGAAAGTTTCTGATTGATACAGGGGCAAGTAGGACCACCATCAGTCACGCCGAAGTTCCAGGGGCTCCGCTCTCAGGCTCAAGAAATGTTTCCCTTGGATTTTCAGGAAAACCTATTGTAAATGAAATATCAAAGCCAGTTACTCTAGAAGTAGGTCCATTGTCCCGCACTACTGATCTGTTACTTACTAAGTCATGTCCAGAAAATCTATTAGGCATTAAAACACTGAAAGAGTTAGGTGCAGTTATATGCTGTTCCCCAGAGGGAATACGATTGTTCCTACGTGACTTCAAGGGTCACTATGTATTACGAGATTTTGATCCGAGATTGTCCAATGTTCCGCAGCATCTATGGGCGCAAGGTCCAACTGATGTTGGTTATATGCAAATCACACCCCATCGTGTGACTCTCAAGCCAGGTGTAGTCCTGCCACGAATCAGACAGTACAAATTGCCACCTGAGGCTGTAGCAGCCTTATCCAAAATTATTGACGAGCTCATCGCTCAAGGAGTAGTTGTAGAAACTGACTCCAATGTATGTAATTCTCCGATCATTCCAGTCATGAAACGTACTGATCCAAATGCACCTCCAGTATATCGTTTAGTGATTGATCTCCGAGAGCTTAATAAATGTATTATTCCCCAGTACCCAGTTGTCCCAGATATCTCTTCCCTGTTGACAGCCATTGATTCCGAAGCCTCATTTTTTACTGTCATAGACCTCAAGAACGCGTTTTTTAGTGTCCCCATTCATCCAGACAGCCAGTTTCTTTTCGGATTTTGTTTAAATGGAAGGAGCTATATGTTCACACGCGCTCCTCAAGGTTTCACAGAAAGTCCTAGTATTTACAGTCAAGCACTCAAGAGACAACTAGATAACATTCACATGCCAACTGACACTGCCCTGCTCCAGTATGTCGATGACCTCCTGGTCACAGCCCGTTCTGAATGTGCTTGCGAGCGAGCATCCCTTACAGTCTTGTATTTCCTAGCCGAGATGGGACACAAGGTGTCCCCTTCTAAGCTTCAATTCTGTGTCCAGCAAGTGGTCTACTTAGGACACTTACTGTCCAAGAGGGGTAGGCAGTTGACACCAGACCGTATCCAGTTAATAGCGAGTCTTCCTCAGCCCAAGACCCAGAAGGAGGTACGTGCTTTTATTGGCCTTACTTCTTATTGCAGACAATGGATTCCTCAGTATGCATTTCTAGCCAAGCCACTGATACAGTTAACGACACAGGAGGCAGCCGTATCGACTGTCCTCCCTTGGACATCTGAACATACACTTAGTTTTAATGAGTTAAAGAAAGCCCTATGTCAAGCTCCAGTTCTAGCAACACCGAACTACAGTAAGCCTTTTACACTTTTCGTCACTGAACGCGAAGGTACAGCATTATCTGTCCTCACACAAGATCAAGCAGGACAATACAAGCCCTGTGCTTATTTTTCGAGCACATTAGATCCTGTAGCCCAGGCTCTGCCTGCGTGCCTCAAGTCAGTTGCAGCCACAGCACTAGCTATCAGACAAAGTGATTCCATAGTATTAGGACATTCCTTGACAGTACAAGTTCCACACTCCGTGGAAGTTCTTTTAAACCGAACACAAACTCAGCACTTGACAATTGCACGTTTAACAGGTTATGAATTGACACTGTTCCAGCCACACATAGAAATCAGACGCTGCAACGTTTTAAATCCTGCTACATTGTTACCATCCGTTACTTCGAATTCTGCCACACACGACTGTGTGGAAGTAGTTAACATCATGACCAAGCCAAGACAAGATCTGACAGATATTCCATTACCAGATCCCGACCTGACACTTTATGTGGATGGTTCATGTATGAGAACAAGTACAGGAGAACTAGTCGCCGCGTATGCAGTGACTACTGACACTGAAGTTATTGAAACACACCGCATTGACACCCTGTCTGCTCAAGCAGCAGAGCTAGTTGCTCTGACACAAGCCTGCATTCACGCCAAGAACCTGAAAGTTAATGTTTACACAGATTCACGTTATGCATTTGGAGTCGTACACGACTTTGGAGTGCTCTGGCAGGAGAGAGGTTTCATGACTTCTCATGGAACCAAGATTCAGCATGGTCTCCTTATTCAAGCTCTGTTAGATGCAATACATTTACCGACATCTATCGCTATCATGAAGTGCAAAGCACATACGAAAGTTACTGACACTATTTCCCAGGGTAATGATCTAGCAGATCGCACAGCCAAGCTCACAGCTCAGACACCAGACATTTCAGTTAATCAGACACCGACATACACTCCAGATCCAACTACCTGTATGACAGTTAAGGACCCTACTCAAGATGTCATAGATATCCAGTTACATGCTACTCCCGATGAAATCAAGAAATGGTCCGAACAAGGAGGGGTCCAGACAGATCAAGGATGGTTAACGAAGGGTAGAGCCACATGGTTTCTCCCCGACTCTATGGTTCAAGTCATGATTAATACCGCCCATAGTCCAGCACATTTAGGAGAAAAAGCAATGTTAGACAGTATCCAGAATATTTGGTTCAATAAGCATTTACGAGCTGCAGCCAAGCAGAAAGTCCGTACCTGTATGATATGTTGCCAGTTTAATCCAGGTAAAAGTGTCCCGGTGGAACAAGGTGGTTTCCAGCCCCCTGACCACCCTTTTGAAGTCCTCCAGATGGATTACATTCAGATGGAGCGATGTCGAGGTTTCAAGTATGTCCTTGTAATTGTATGCGCTTTGTCCAGGTGGACAGAAGCATATCCAGTCCCAGATTATACAGCCGCGACCACTGCCAAGCAGTTGGTTCGTGAGTTCTTCCCCCGTTATGGACTCCCTAGAGTCGTATATTCTGACAACGGCCAGCCATTCTCATCTGAACTCATGAAGCATGTGTCCCTTTTGTTAGGATACCAGTGGAAGTTCCATTGTGTACGCCATCCTGAAGCAGCCGGTCTCGTAGAGAGACATAACCAGACTTTGAAAATCCGTATTGCAAAAGTTTGTCAAGAGAAAGGTGTAGACTGGCTAGTAGCTCTGCCGGTTGCTCTGTTCTATATGCGCATGGTCGCACATTCCAGATCAGGTCTGTCCCCGTACGAGGTCGTATTCGGCCGCCCCCTAACATGTGGGGTACTCCTAGACCCCGAAGTATTACCGATGTTTCAAGTAATATGCTGACAGATTACCTAGCTTCCTTGATGTCTGCCCTCAACTCTTGTCGTTCACAGGTTGCCGCCGCATTTCCAGACAATACCGAGGTGGCACCGCATGAAATTGTTCCAGGATCCATGGTCCTAGTGCGAAATTTCGATCGCTCAAGTCCGCTGGAGCCTCGCTGGAAGGAGCCCCGACAGGTCCTCCTGGCCACCCGTACAGCCGTGAAGTTGGAGGGACGCAAAGGCTGGGTGCATCTTTCGCATATTAAAAATTTTTATGGGTTGAAGCCAGTCTCAAAGAACATTTCCCAGGATTCAAAGGACTGCCAAAGTACTATTCTTAAGGACTGTCCCGCAAAAGACAATGATACTGCACCCTCCCTGTTAGAGACAACTCCGCAACAGGAGTATAAACTCAAGTTAAGGTCTAGTAAAATAAGTCAGCCAGTTTGATTGTCTAAGTCCTCCCCTAGGTGAAACGGTTAGACCGGTTTCTGACATGTATAAAATAGACCCCCATAGTGAGAGAGTTAGTCAAAACTCAATCCGATGTATCGTTTTTCTATGTTTCGTTTTATTTTTCAGCATTATGATTTCCTGCACCAGTTATGCATTTTACCTGTATTTTCCAGTTTCTCATGTAAATAAGTCTTCTAATGCTACAATAGAGCACACGTTTAGTGATCTGCCTCCTCATGAACTCTCTTACCGCCTCGCTATGCGTAATAATTCTTTCATCCGCATGTTACATTATTCACACCAGACCAGCAATGCCACTAATTGTTGGGTGTGTGGTCGACTTCCCCCTTTCCAGACCCCGAAGGGAGTTCTGCCACTCTTTCCTTATCCATTTTCACATAATGGTTCGTGTGGAGCATGGTCCACGTTAACGTCATCCTCAACAGATATGTCTTTTCTTAACAGTACATGTTTTCCAGACAAGCAAGGTCTTCCCCACAGAACAGGGTTAGATCTAGAAAATGAAGTTTACAATTTAGGTAATTATTCTTCGAATTTCATGGTCCTGAATGTTCAGTCTGATTCCACTCCAGACTTACCTGCTATTTCAGTACTACCAGTCAAAGGCGAACTATGTGTCCAAAGTAATGGTTCCGTACATGTAGGACATAGCGATTGTACTACTATTGTCAAATATAGTGACAGTGGGAAATCTATTTTCAAAGCTTCACGCCATTCTTATTTTATTTGTGGTCAGACCGCATATGTTCGTCTGCCCCTCGATTGGGAGGGAACCTGTTACATTGCCTTCCTACTGCCACCAGTTTTCCTAGCCCCATCTGATTATCATAGAAACACACATCTAGTACACATTAGACATAAAAGGGAGATCGAGTCCCCGATTGTCGATTATACTGAAACTGCTCTAGAACAGTATACAGATTTCAATAGAGGTTTCTTCTTCTTTATAGGACCTATCCAGAATAGTAAGCTAATTCGTAGATTAACCAGAACCCTTGAAGTAGTAGTTAATGAGACTGCCTCTGCTCTAGGTAACTTAACCGAAGAGCAATCTGCTATGAGATTTGTCGTTTTACAGAATCGTCTCGTCCTTGACGTCATATTGGCCGATAGGGGCGGGGCCTGTAGAGTCATCGGATCTAGTTGCTGCATTTTCATTCCAAATAATGCACCGTCTGTTTATTCAGCTATAACCAGACTCCATAAAATTGCCCATCTGTTACACCAAGATCCAGGCACCTGGACATGGTCCGGTTGGTTCTGGAATATAATTTCCGCTTGGGGATGGAAAGTCTTGTCCTTTCTAGGTATTGCAGTAGCGATCATATTCAGCTGCTGCCTCTGTATACAATGTGGCCCTGCGATTTGCGGCATTTGTGCTACCTCTTGTATTCCTAGTCCCAAGCCCCGTTCTAAAACCCGTTCCCAGAAAATTCGAGACGAGCAAATGATACTGTATGAAATGATAGATGGTATCATGAATATTGATGTTTCCTGATGGAAACGTAGTGACAAGGAGGGAATGTGGAAAAGTAAATTTTGCCATGTTCTGTGTCCCTACGAGTCCTCCATCATATGTTATGTGTGCATGATTAATATGCATATGTATTCCCCATGCTCGATTAATAACGCAATTACAGTTGTGTCCACCTCTAGTATGTCAGTTTCCAGTTCTCGTGAATACTACGAATATCAGGCCTATGTAAAGTTACGTTGCCACGTTTCTCAGTGTGCACGTTATTCCATTGTAAAGTCCCCGTTTCTAGGCCTCAAAAGGGCCCGGACACCAGATTCAGCTCCTGTCTCCTGAAGCCTCGCTGAGGAGCGATACAGCCCCCACCTGTATCCTCGACCCTTCACTTACTTCCTGCCTCGCAGTGCCCGGCTCAGCCTGGCTCTGCCTCTGAGTCTGCCAAGAGTATGTTATGATTCCAGTTATCAGTTCAGTCCTCCTTCTCTGCATTCCTAAGCTACTTAACTGCATCAATAGTTTCCGTCATTGTCTAGCCTTTACGTCTCCACGTTAGAGAAATACTGTATTTAATGGTAATTTAATATTCTTCATCACGCACTACATGTAGAATAATGCATGCTCCAGTCCTAGAGTCCGTTAGCCTCTCCCCTCCTGACTCTTAGTTCATATCAACATGTTCTCTAAACATCAGATACTAGATACTGCTTAGGTACATGTCGCCCTGACTCTCCAGACTTCAGTCTCTGCTCCTAGCACAGAGTTCGAAGCCCCCAGCTTCTCCTAGTAACACGTCATTGCCAGTTTGCGCGCACCATTAGGTTAGAGGTCCCGGCTCCTTAGGTAGCCCCCTCCATGTTTCCGCCCCATTCATGACATATTCTGTTACGTTTGCATCACATGTCTATGTATACGCCTCTGTTACACCTACTTTCACCCTTATCTTTCGCGACTGCTATTGACCACACCCACTGCTCCGCCTATTGTATGTATTGTAATGCAACTGTTTTAGTATATATGATCATGTCTTGTTATTTAATGTTACGCCGATCCTGATTCTGCCCCCGGCAGCGCTGCCATCCTGTTCCCGTGCAGGTTGTCCTGTTCCTGTCCTTATGCTGTATTAAACCTGCAAAACTCCTACTACCTCGAATCTTGACTCTTATTTATTGAGCTATCTGTTATTCATTTATTCATTCAAAAATAGTTCCGGTATTATTTATTTATATACCACATGTACATTGACTTATTTACACATTGAATGATATACATTTGAGTGTAGCAATAATCATATTCCTGGTCCTCAGTTGGTAATTGCACATCCTCCGAATATCCAGTCCCTTTCTGCACAAAACAAGATTCATCAGAGGACCAACTGAGTATGGTGGTAGCCAAAGGTTAAATGAATAAAATCGAATCCAGAAAATTTGAATAAAAAGGTTTTGGTCCTAGTACGCAAACGCTACAACATTGCCATATGGCTACTGGGTGTCTGCCTACCAGTAGGCCACAGGATACGATTCACAGAATTTATCTGCTGGCCTAGAAGACAAATTGTATACATTTTCATGTTTTATTCAGACCTTTGTTTTTGAATAAACTTGTTCAGAAAGTTGAATGCTGGTGGAGACCACGTGATTTGTGATCACCTAGGGCCAGATGTAGGTAACCAAATACCGGTCGGTAATAGCGAAATTACTGAATTTCGTCCGTTTCCGACCGGTATTTGGCGTTTGAGATGTAGGGGTCACAAAATCGTACGAATCGGTACATTTACCTAATCGGTAAATTTACCGATTCGGCAAATTTACCGATTTGGTAAATTTTCCGAATCGGTAAAGTTTCCGAATCGCTAAATATACCGATTCGGAAAATGTACAGAATCGGTAAATTTACAGATTCGGAAAATGTACCGACTCGGTAAATAAGAAATGCAAAAAATTGTCATTTGAGATGTAGGTACCCTCTAAAATACCGAATTTACATGAAATTCGGTATTTAAGAGTCTGTATTTACCATGGATTCAAATCAGGTGGTAACCAGGTGCAGGCTATAAAAGAGTGCCTAAAAAAAAATGTTTTACCAGAATGGCGGCATTCTACGTGATTGCGAGGCGGCTACAGCTCCAGGCAGAAGGAGAGAGGGTCTGGAGAAGGGAGGAGCAGGTCTACAGGCAGAGAATCACCCTATTCCAACTGACTGAGCCAGAGATCATACAAAGGTACAGGCTACACCCCCAAACCATCCTGGAGCTAATCAGGCACCTCCACCCACTTTTGGAGCACCTAACCCCAAGGGCGCACGCCATCCCACCCCATGTGCAGGTGCTACGTAGCCTACACCTGCTTGCCTCTGGGAGTTCCCAGAGTGTGGTTGCTGCGGTAGGTGTGGTGTCCCAGAGCTGTCTGTCACATTTTTTTTGGAAATTCTTGGAGGCCATGATGCAGAAAATGCATCTTTACATCAGCTTCCCTGCAACGCACGCAGAACAGCTCAGGACCAAGACAGAGTTCTACCAAATGGCACATTTCCCCAACGTCATTGGCTGTATTGATGGCAACCATATACCAATATGTCCACCTGCGGCCACAGAGTACATTTATAGGAACAGGAAGTCTACCTACACCATAAATGTACAGGTAATCTGTGATGCAAAGTACATCATCACGGACATAGTTGCCAAGTTTCCTGGAAGTACCCACGACTCTTACATCTTTTAAAATAGTGGAATTTACACACGCCTGACTGCAGGGAGCATAGTGTAAACTTACCAAAAATTGACTTTTAAAACTGTAATACCGTGTTTGTTTTTAAAACTTTGTTCATTCCTACCATGTTCCTGGGGCTTTAACTTGCTTCCCTGTCTCCCGCGCAGTCGAGCTAAACGCTGCCGCGGAACAGGCTTCTCCCCACTTGCCGCCATCAGCGAGCCTCTCCTCAGGACACGCCCACCTGAACGAGGCCACGCCCACCCGCCTACTTAACCGAGCTGACAACGAGCTCGGCGCTTGAATCAGACACTCCTAAGGCACAGCCGGGAGCATAGTGTAAACTTACCAAAAATTTACTTTTAAGACTGTAATACCGTGTTTGCTTTTAAAACTTTGTTCATTCCTACCATGTTCCTGGGGCTTTAACTTGCTTCCCTGTCTCCCGCGCAGCCGAGCTAAACGCTGCCGCGGAACAGGCTTCTCCCCACTTGCCGCCATCAGCGAGCCTCTCCTCAGGACACGCCCACCTGAACGAGGCCACGCCCACCCGCCTACTTAACCGAGCTGACAACGAGCTCGGCGATTGAATCAGACACTCCTGAGGCACAGCCGGGAGCATAGTGTAAACTTACCAAAAATTGACTTTTAAAACTGTAATACCGTGTTTGTTTTTAAAACTTTGTTCATTCCTACCATGTTCCTGGGACTTTAACTTGCTTCCCTGTCTCCCGCGCAGCCGAGCTAAACGCTGCCGCGGAACAGGATTCTCCCCACTTGCCGCCATCAGCGAGCCTCTCCTCAGGACATGCCCACCTGAACGAGGCCACTCCCACCCGCCTACTTAACCGAGCTGACAACGAGCTCGGCGCTTGAATCAGACACTCCTGAGGCACAGCCGGGAGCATAGTGTAAACTTACCAAAAATTGACTTTTAAAACTGTAATACCGTGTTTGTTTTTAAAACTTTGTTCATTCCTACCATGTTCCTGGGGCTTTAACTTGCTTCCCTGTCTCCCGCGCAGCCGAGCTTAACGCTGCCGCGGAACAGGCTTCTCCCCACTTGCCGCCATCAGCGAGCCTCTCCTCAGGACACGCCCACCTGAACGAGGCCACGCCCACCCGCCTACTTAACCGAGCTGACAACGAGCTCGGCGCTTGAATCAGACACTCCTGAGGCACAGCCGGGAGCATAGTGTAAACTTACCAAAAATTGACTTTTAAAACTGTAATACCGTGTTTGTTTTTAAAACTTTGTTCATTCCTACCATGTTCCTGGGGCTTTAACTTGCTTCCCTGTCTCCCGCGCAGCCGAGCTAAACGCAGCCGCGGAACAGGCTTCTCCCCACTTGCCGCCATCAGTGAGCCTCTCCTCAGGACACGCCCACCTGAACGAGGCCACGCCCTGTTTCACCTTCATAAAAACATGTGCCTTCCCCGTACGCGCAGCGGACGGGCGCAGCGGGCGCGCCGTTTGCGTCCGTCCGCGACAGGCCGGGACCAGGGGCCATAGACCCTGTCCATTCTCTGGCATATTCCTCAGCCCAACTCTCTGCACATCGGGGCTTGCAAGTACCAAATCAAAGCGTATCTCAAGGATACCAATAAACTAAGGACAAACTAAGGACTGGGAGACGCTCCACTTATACTTAACTGAAGTATTTGAAGATCGGTGACGTCGCTAGAAGACTCGTCTATCGTTTCGCTCTACCAAGGATCACTGGGTCCAAAACAAGGCGATAGTCAGGGCAGCAGTCCTTCGTAGCCGTTGGGACGCGGGGAACCTCGCAGCAAAGACCTTCGGAACCACGTCGACATACAGGGGTCGCTGAAGTGGCTGGCCGTCCTCTGGAATTTTCACACGAAGCTCCTCACGAACATCTGGCTTGGACAGTTGCCGCTTGATACCGCCCCGAGTTGGGCGCCAACTGAGGTAACGGGTTTTTAGGAACCCGTTGGTGCCAGGGGATAACACCCGAATACCTCTGAGTTCTCCCTTGTTCCGGACCACAGAAACACAGAGTCTTCTAGTCGCAGTCAGAGATCAAGTTTTATTGGCAGCTACCAAGTAACAGGTGTCCTAGAAGCATGACAACACGGGTCATGTGTTCTCAGGAGACTGTTCGTTTTTACAGAACCAGCCTTCTCCTTATATACAAAAATAATAGCTGCAAGCAAGAATTCTTGAGTTTATGATATGGCTATACACATATTTCTACAATAATACAAAAGAGCGAAGTCATGTAGGCAAGCCCATATTTTAGACGTCCAATTCGTGATAGATTACCCGGCCAGGCCCGGAACTCCCATCAGATATCGACGAAACCCCAATAAAGAAAGGCACCTCCTAGTCATAAAACTGGCCATAAACAGGGTACGTGGACAGGTGTGTGTGTGTGTAGAAAACATGATCTGGATGTAGTGAATGGTTTGTGGCATGTTATGCATCGATGCTATCGTATTCGGCCACTGGGCGAGGAGCTGCCCAAACAGATTTGGCTGGAGGCAATGGAGTCAGTTGGGACAGGTCAGGGGGAAGTCAAGGAAAGGTGGACGTGTCTTTTTAGATCAGACTCGGCCTTACTTAATTGACTTATCATGAGGGCAAGACACAAGATGGATGCCGTTTACAAAATGGAGTCCAAGGGGTCGGAACGAAAACGATGGTTTAAGGGTGTTGGCATCCCTCAATCATGACGCAAATGCATAGGGATGATGTCCTAGTCATTACCGGTCTGTCGACACCAAATTCGTCATGGTATGTTGATGTTTCGGGACACGGGTATTGGGCCTCGATACTGGGACAACAGCAGGGTCCGGAATTTCAGAACCACACTTCCCACCCATTTCCTTGGACTGTTTCCTTAAACTACTCATAAAAGTTAAGTCTGGCTCTCCGGCGGACTGTGCTCCTGCACGGATTCTTAAAACTCTTTTCACTAGCTGTCCTGCTCCCCCTCTTGCCCTCCTTAACGCTTCTTTAGCTTTGGGCGCTGTTCTTTCATCTTTTAAATCTGCTATAGTTTTTCCCATCCTTAAAAAAAGTGGTCTGGACCCCTCTCTTCCTTCTAATTTCAGGCCTATTTCTCTTCTCCCTTACTTGGGCAAGATCCTTGAAAGCCATATTACATCTTGCCTGTCCACCTATATCGAGGAGAACCACCTCCTGGCCTCTCATCAGGCAGGTTTTCGCCCAGGCCATTCCACGGAGTCAGTGATCATCGCAGTCCTGGACGAACTCAAGGGGAAAGCAGACATCAATCTCCCCCAGGCCTTGGTCCTCCTCGATTTGTCCGCTGCGTTTGACACGGTCGATCATTCTATCCTTCTCGGCCGCGTCAGCGCAGCGGGCATTCGGGGCGCCACCTTTTCCTGGCTCGCGTCCTTCCTTCAGGGCAGGACCCAAGCGGTTCATCTTTCAGGCTTCTCTGCTCCTCCTCGCTTGGTCACCTGTGGGGTCCCCCAAGGTTCTTCACTTTCTCCTCTCCTTTTCAATCTTTATATCTATCCTCTTATTACTTCTCTTCTCGAGTTGGGGGTCTCTGTATACAACTACGCGGATGACCTCCAGCTTGTCTTTGATCTTTCCTCTCCTTCTGTTTCGCTTCCTAAGTTTTGTTCCACCTTAGTCTTTATATCCGAATGGATGAGCTTCAATCACTTGAAGCTCAACCCGGACAAGACGGAGCTTGTCCTCACGGGTGGCCCCTCTAATCCCTGGTCCACGGTTCACTGGCCCCCCTCCTTTGGTTCACCCCCTTCACCGGTTTCTTCTGTTCGGACCTTGGGCATCAAGGTCAGCCATGATCTGACTATGCATGCCCAAATCAGTTCCGTAGTATCTTCTTGTTTTCTGTCCCTCCGCCTCATTCGGAAGATCTCTCTGTATTTTTCTGCGGAAGCCCTTAAAACCATAGTCATGGCCCTTATCATCTCCCGCCTCGACTATGGGAATGGCTTGTACGTGGGCATACCTGCCTACGAAACCCGCCGTCTTCAGGCCATTCAAAACCAGGCTGCCCGCCTCATTCTTCGCCTTCCCAAATCCTCCCACATCACCCCTGCACTCAAGTCTCTTCATTGGCTTCCTGTGCACTCCAGATCTATTTTCAAATTGGCCTGTCTGGCCTTTCGCGCTCACACCCATTCAGCTCCCTTCTTTATCGGATCTCTCATCACCCCTCACGTCCCCAGCCGCACCCTCCGTTCCTCCTCTCTTTCCCTTCTTCACATCCCCCGCTTCCGTAAATCCAGAACGGGAGGCACCCGATTTTCGGTTCTGGCCCCCCGGATCTGGAACAGTCTCCCTCTGTTTATTCGCTCTATCCCTATCTATACCCACTTCCGCAAAGCTCTCAAAACCTTCCTGTTTTCCCAAGCTTTCCCTTGCTAGTTCTCCCGCGCTCCCTCTGTGAGTCTGGTCAAACCCCCAGCGCCAGGAAGCCGCTCGGCCGCAGTGCGCTTAATTAAGTTCTTTTTCCATTTCATTCCATTCTGTTACCTATAGGGGATAGCGCATATGGGGTCCGGTCATTCATCCTCACTCCCTACCTCAACCCTTCAACCCCCAGCCAGAGGAGATACAACAGGGCACACAAATCTACCAGGAACATTGTGGAGCGCACCTTTGGTCTGTGAAAAAGCAGGTTCCGCTGCCTCCACAAAAGTGGAGGGGCACACCAGTACACACCAGAGACCTGCTGCAAGATGATTGCAACCTGTGCAATGTTGCACAACCTTGCCATGAAGAAGGGCACCGAGGTGAAATTATCAGATAATGAGGACCATGATGATGAACAAGCAGTGCCTGAACCCAACACAGCAGGAGTTGCAACACCAACAGATGGCAGACACAGACGGGAAGAGATCACACGCAACTACTTTTAAGTAAGTAAAGAGACACAGACAGGTGGAGTATTAACCCAACGTAGTTTAATTTTGTCACTACGCAGGTTCCTAAAGCACAATTGTGCAATACAAATTATATACATTCAATGATGTTAGTCCTGGGTCATTTTCCCATTAACTGAACTACTCATTTTCGTCCACGCCTACCAGTGGCAGATGTTTGTGGCTGGCTGTCTTCACTTGGCGTTTGGGCTGTTGCCTCACCTTGGTGCCTGCTGCTCCTCCGTGTCTCTACGACAAGGGGGCTTGCCATGCTGCTCATACTTGTGCTCCCTTCACTCTCTGGCACATCCAGAGAAGCAGTTTGTGCTGCTTGTGCATTTATCAGCACCTCAACAGCACTGGTCAGACTAGCAATGCCCCTAGAAACCTCATTGATATTTTGCGTTAGTCCCTCCTGCATGTTTATGCATCTCCTGCATAGCAGGGAAGTGGCTGTGGCCAGGTGGTTGATGGCTTTATTTTGTTGCTGGGCACACTGCTTCTCCTTGCGCCTTGATGCAGTTTCATGATCTAGTTTTGTGCACAGAAGCTGCACCGATTGTGACATATCACGCATCCCTGCAGACATCTCCTTGTTGACATCAACTAGTTCTCTAATGCCCTTTCCTATGTCTTCAATATTTCTGTTTAGGTTCCTTATTTGGCGTTGGACAGACATGATGGCCTTTCCCTGCATCCTTTGGATTTTCACCATGCTCCCCTCCAAGCCACGGAACACACTGGGACCCTCCACATGTGCAGCTACACTGGTTTCTCAGAGCCTGCGGCGTCTGGTAACAGTACGGGACACCTCTGCACTGGACTGCAGTGTGGCAGAGCTACCTTCCCCAGGCAAGGTGTGTGTGTTCTCCCCCTCCATGTCACCTGCTGAAGACTTCATTTCCAATAGTGGGGCAACAACATGCCTCCTGCTCTGTTGTGCGGCAGGTGTTGTCACAGGCAGTGATGCTGGCATTTCTGGGGATGACAGCAACAGAGGGGATTGTGTTCGTTCTGGGGACGCCTGCAACTCTGGAGCCATTTCTGTGTCTTGGGATGGTGGCTGTGTACTTGGTGCACCTGTGTCCTCTGATACATTCTGTGCACTTGGACCTGACTCCTGACTCACATCCCTCTCTGGTGCCGTGCCTTCAGTCTCACGGGAACGCCTGCGAGATGTGGAAAAATGAGTGTACATTAGCTAAGCGCTACTGCCTCACAGCGACTACAATTGTATATCATTCAATGTACCATGCTCACACCCATTCTGAATGCCTCCTTTTCTCCTGCAACCCTCCCAGATTTCTTAGAAACACACAATTGTCCTCACATTACTGAAGAAACCCTCTGTGAACCAGTCAACTCTTACCAACTACAGACCGATCTTCCTGCTACCATTCACAGCCAAGGACTTAGAGAAAATCCTCAACAGACACCTCATCGAATACCTCAATGACCACCAACTCCTCAACACCACTCAGTCTGGTTTCAGACCCAACCACAACATAAAAACTGCCCTCATCTCTGCCACAGATGGCATGCACAAGACTCCGGACTAAGGAGACATGGCGGCCCACATCCTCCTGGACCGTTCTGCAATATTTGACACAGTCTCAACCCATCCTCATCCAGCACCTACATTACATCAGAATCCAAGGACACACACTCTGATGGATCTGCTACGTCCGGACTGGAAGGACCCAATCAGTGAGTACCAGTGCCATCATGGCCTCATGCTTCCATATCCTGAAAATGTTGAGTAATATTTTCAAATGGCTCCCAGTCAGCAACCAGAAAACTGTCATGCACACCCTGGTCACAAGTAAGCTGGACTACTGGAACACCCTCGACAAAAAAACTCACCAGAAGGATGCAGACCATTCAGAACTCAGTGGTGAGAATCTCTCTCAACCTCCCAAGCTGCACTGACAGCACACCACACCTGAAGGAGCTCCACTGTCTCTCTTTTCACAAACAATCCTAATTCAGACTCCTAGCCCAAACGTTCAAGGTACTCCATAAAACTGGCCCAACATACCTCAAAAATCACACTTGCTTTCACAAACCTTGTAGATACCAGACTTCTACTTGCACAAATCTCAAGCATATGGAAAACCAGATCCGACGGTCGAGCCTTCTCTTACATTGCTCCTAAAGTGTGGAACGACCTGCTGCTACACATAAGAGCCTCCTCCTCGTTTCTTAAATTCCTCAAGAAGCTGAAGACCTGGCTTTTCAAGTAGTCCCACTAGGCACTTCGGTGTGCCTAGACTCACACCTGCTCAGCGCAAGGATTCCTTCCCGGGTAATAGTGCACTATAGAATTCTGCATACCATACCATACAAGGTTAAATGATCTGATTAGGTCAGGTAAGGGATGTAAGAACATATTGAGTGAGAGGGGAGACAATAGATCCCAGAGGAATTCTACAGTTTTGGTATGAGTAGCTGATGTAATGGGTGGGTGGCTTTCCTGTTGTTGAGGTAAGAGGTCATCCATTTTAGTGTGTGTTTTTGTATGCCAAGAAGAAGAATCCTGTGTAGTAGCATATGATGGTGGATTGTGTCAAAGGTTGCCGGGATGTCCACAAGCTACTTGGTTCTTATCCACTGTAAGCTTCAGTTTGGGTAAAATGGATATGGGGGCTGTCTCAGTGTCCCTACCAGGTCTGAATCTAGATGGTTGATACAATTACAGGTTATGTTTCTCAGTATATGTGGAGAGTTGAGTAAAAAATGCTCTTTCAAACAGCTAGGATAAATTGATGGATGGATGCGTACGATGGATGGATGGGTGT
The DNA here is from genome assembly GCF_964261635.1 of Lissotriton helveticus. NCBI lineage: Eukaryota > Metazoa > Chordata > Amphibia > Caudata > Salamandridae > Lissotriton > Lissotriton helveticus. The sequence continues at coordinate 297,204,354 of NC_136067.1, read as the reverse complement.
CCCTTGTCTATACCTTGGATCATCAATCAATCAATCAATCAATCAATCAGCAAAATTTGTATAGCGCGCTACTCACCCGTAAGGGTCTCAAGGCGCTGAGGGGAGGGGGGGCGCTACTGCTCGAACAGCCAGCGAGTTGTTTTCTGAAGGAGAGATGGTCCAGGGTCAGCCGTAGGTGAGTGGGGAGGGAGTTCCATGTCTTGGCTGCCAGGTAGGAGAAGGATCTTCCTCCGATGGTGGATTTCCGAATTCGTGGGACGGAGGCGAGGGCGAGGCTGGCGGATCGGAGCTGGCGGGTGGGTGTGTAGAATGTGAGGCGGCTGTTGAGGTACTTCGGGCCCGTGTCGTGGAGAGCCTTACGTGTGTGGGTGAGGAGTCTGAACGTGATCCTCTTGTTGACGGGGAGCCAGTGCAGGTCTTTCAGGTGGGCGGAGATGTGGCTGTGGCGAGGGATGTCCAGGATGAGTAGTGCTGAGGCGTTCTGAATGCGCTGGAGTCTTTTCTGGAGTTTGGCTGTGGTTCCCGCGAAGAGGGTGTTCCCGTAGTCCAGACGGCTGGTGACGAGGGCCTGGGTGACCGTCTTCCTGGTTTCGAGGAGGATCCATCGGAAGATCTTTCGGAGCATGCGCAGGGTGTTGAAGCAGGATGACGAGACGGCGTTCACTTGCTTGGTCATCGTGAGGGAGGAGTCCAGGGTGAAGCCCAGGTTGCGTGTGTGGTCCGTTGGCTTGGGGGCGGTGCCCAGGGTAGGGGGCCACCAGGAGTCGTCCCAGGCAGAGAGAGATGCTCCGAGGATGAGGGCTTCCGTCTTGTCTGAGTTCAGTTTCAGACGGCTGATCTTCATCCATTCTGCGACGTCTTTCATTCCTTCCTGGAGGTTGGCTTTGGCGGTGGCGGGGTCGTTGGTGAGGGAGAGGATCAGCTGGGTGTCGTCGGCGTAGGAGATGATGTTGAGGTTGTGTTGGCGAGCGATGGCTGCGAGAGGGCTCATGTAGACATTGAAGAGGGTGGGCTGAGTGAGGATTCTTGCGGAACGCCGCAGATGACTTCGGTGGCCGCGGATCAGAACGGGGGAGGCGGACTCTCTGGGTTCTTCCGGCGAGGAACGAGATGATCCACTCCAGTGCCGCTCCTTAGATTCCGGTGTTGCTGAGGCGCTGTATCAGGGTGCGGTGGCATACAGTGTCGAAGGCTGCTGAGAGGTCAAGGAGGATGAGGGCAGCCATTTCCCCTCATGTCGTCGGTGGCTGCGATGAGGGGGGTCTCGGTGCTGTGGTTTGCTCGAAAGCCGGACTGTGAGGGGTCGAGGGATCCGTTGGTCTCGAGGAAGGCGGAGAGTTGTCTGTTGACGGTCTTCTCGATGACTTTGGCTGGAAAGGGGAGGAGCGAGATGGGGCGGAAGTTCTTGAGGTCCGTGGGGTCCGGGGTGGGTTTCTTCAGGAGGGCGCTCACCTCGGCAGGTTTCCAGCTCTCCGGGAAGGTGGCGGATGCGAAGGAGCTGTTGATGATGTTCCGGAGTTGGGGTGCGATGATCGAGTCGGCTTTGTTGAAGATGTGGTGTGGGCAGGGGTCGGTAGGGGAGCGGGAGTGGATGGTGTTCATCAGGCGGGTGGTGTCTTCGGTGCTGACAGGGGTCCAGGTGCAGAGGGTGGTGGTGGGGGGCGCTGGTTCGGTGGTTGGGTGCGTGGTCTGTGCGCCGAAGCTGTTGTGTATGTCGGCGATCTTGCGGTCGAAGAACGAGGCGAGTGAGTCGCAGAGGTCTTGCGAATGTGTTATGTCGTTGTTGCAGGCGCTGGGGTTGGAGTGCTCTTTAACGATGCTGAAGAGTTCCTTGCTGTTGTGGGTGTTGTTGTCCAGTCGTTCTTTGAATGTTGTCTTCTTGGTGGTGCGGATCAGCTGGCGGTGTTTGCGGGTGGCGTCCTTGAGGGCTGTCATGTGTTCTGCTGTCTGGTCGTGGCGCCAGGCTTTCTCGAGTGTGCGGCAGGTTTTCTTGGAGTTTTTGAGGTCGTTGGTAAACCACAAGGCTTTCCTGCTGCCGGGTCTGCGGGGAGGATTCTTCAGTGGTGCGAGTTCGTTGGCGCAGTTGGTGAGCCACTGTGTGAGGTTGCGGGCTGCTTCGTTGGGGTCCGTCGTGTTGGTGGGCGGGTTCTGGCTGAGGGTGGTGGTGAGCTGGTCGGCGGTGATTTTGCTCCAGTTTCTGCGGGGAACCTGTTGCGGGTGGTGGTGGGTCGTGGTTCTCCTGAAGTTGAAGTGGACGCAGCTGTGATCTGTCACGTGTAGTCCGGTGTAGTGGCTGAAGGAGATGTGCTTGCTGGAGGAGAAGATGGGGTCAAGCGTGTGGCCGGCGTAGTGGGTGGGGGTGTTCACCAGTTGCTTGAGTCCGAGGTTGGCGAGGTTGTCCAGCAGGGCGGCGGTGTGGTAGTCCTTGTTGTTCTCCAGGTGGAAGTTGAGGTCCCCTAGGAGGATGTAGTCTGAGGATGTGAGGGCGTGTGGACTGACGAAGTCTGCGAGGGCTTCGCTGAATTGTGTGCGTGGTCCAGGGGGTCTGTAGATGAGGGTGCCTCTGAGGGTGGTCTTGGGGTCGGTGGGAATCTGGAAGTGAAGGTGCTCGGCGGCGGTGAGGGTGTCGTCGGAGTTGGTCGTGATGCTGATGGTGTTTCTGTGGACGATGGCGATGCCTCCTCCGGTTTGGTTGACGCGGTCCTTCCGGGTGATCTTGTAGCCATCTGGGATGGCTATGGCAATGTCGGGGGCTGAGGAGGCGTTTATCCAGGTTTCTGTGAGGAAGGCGACGTCTGGTGATGTGTCGAGGAGGTTCCAGAGTTCGACGGCGTGCCTGTGGACGGAGCGGGTGTTGAGCAGGATGCACTTGAGGTCTTTGTTGCTGGTGCTCGGCTTGGCGGGTGCGGTGCAGGTTCGGAGGCAGGTGAATTGGCAGGCTTGGCAGGTGAAGGGTCCGTGGGTGCGTTTCGGGGTGGCTCGATAGCAGGCGGGGTTCCGGCCGGCGTTGAGTGCGTGGAGGCTGGCGGCTTCGTAAGTTCGTCGGGTGCGCTGGCATCGTCGAGGACCAGGGGTCCTGGCACTGGGCGCGGTTCAGGTGCGGACGGGCGCAGACGGGCTTGCCTTTGGCGCACAATCGGCGCACCCGCTGCGCGTACGCGTGGGCTCCATATGAGGCGAAGTGGGAGGGAGGAGCAGCTGGGAGGCGGGAGTGGGGCGGCCAATGGGTACAGAAAGAAAAGGGGGCGGGGCCGCGAGGGAGCAGCGGCGGGAAGCAGGGAGCGGGGGGCACACCAGGGGTACAATACTAACGAATATCACAATATCTACTATAACAGGAAAAGAAAGTACAATTTACAAAACAAAGCACGAAAAATGAGGGCACCAGCGGTGCAGATAAACGAGCAGCAGCGAGGGGGCACCGAGGCCAGGGGCGAACCTGTGGCCTCAGCTGGCGAGCCGTGCGGCGTGGGGGGTGTCCTGGGGTCAGATCATATGTTCCCATCTGTGTATAGCACCACCATAACTGTACTGCATGAATGTGATGATGCATTTTAAACTTGTTTAATAGACAGGAACTCTGTGCAGTTCTGTTGGTAAAAAATGTAGACTTTTGTACCATGTGTGAATTTTCTCACTATCTTCATCCCGTTCTTCCCTTCAATGAGGCATCTCTGCTCTGTGACAGATGAAGTGTGACAAATCTGAATTGCCTGAAGAATGGGTCTGCTATCTGATGAATGAACCAACCTGAAAAGAAAATATACATGTATTTTACATATCTTTTTTTATTCCCTTTATGATATAGCATGTATTTAATGGATATAATTTGTGTGTCCTTCTCGAATAGGCAATAATATAGGGTCGAGCCTAGAATATAAAATGTATCTCTTTACTATATATCATTACAGGTCCTATTCTCTGAACCCCCTCCATCGTGACTCATCAATCGAGGACGAATTTAAGAGCTTCTCCTTCTTTTATTTTCCTTTTAGGTTTTATTCACAACTATCTTGACAGGGGTGGATAGGAACATAAGTGGGAAGAGTCACTAGTAGTGGAGTCATGAGCAGTGGAGTCTTATAGTGAAGTTATACATTTATTTTAAAAACTTTTTGCCTAAAGACATTGGCATCTAGAACAAATGTGATAGCAAATCTATTCTGGATCACTTAATTGGTCACAAGCAGACTGCATTTTTTAATTTCTTATTGAGCTAAGACATAAGATGCAGATATCTTTGTGTGCCTAGTTGGTTCCAAGTAAGGGCCACGTAAGAGGTGATACAGATGAAGCACCAGAAGCACTGCTCTGTCAAGGCTGCAAATTGACTTGGAAGGAAGGAAGGGTGCAAGCACAATATTTTTCTCTTTTTTTGTTTCTTCAGGCAGGTTAAGCTGCGGGTGCTTGAACGTAATTGGATGACAACTGAGAGTATAGAGTGAAATTGAAATTGAAATTATTTATTTATTGTTCATTTAGTTAAAACCATAACAATATAACAAACTCTAATTTTAAAAGAACCACTTCGCATAAAAGTTACATGTCTTTAAAAACATAAAATCTTAAAATGTATGTGATTGTAAAATACATTATAAATGTGACTACCATGTGTACAGTCTCTTTTAGATACTGATTTTAGCATTATAATATTCTGTATATAGAATTGTAAATAGTATTAATTCTTTTACTTTGTCTTTTTAAACTATTTATTGAACTATTGCTGCTATTTTTCTAGTTGATTGCCGACTGTATCACATCAATTGATATACATTTTTCCCGCAGTGCCAATCTATTGCCTCCCTTCCCCCTCCCTTAGCTATTTGGTAAAACTATCGTACCTGCTTTAAAAACGGGAATTGTATTACTTATGGAGTGTTCCTTTTTTTAATCTTGGTATACAGTACTTAATAATGGATGTTATTCTGTGCCTTTGCTTACTTTTTATGGTCCTGGTGACCGAAAAAAAATAATTGGAAACGAAAAGAAAATACATTTCATGTTTAATCATTACTCAGATTTAACTTTCAGTTCTTGTTCGTGAATGCGTAAACATTTAATCAATTTACAGTTCATTTGAGGGTCAGTGGAGTCTAGTCCACTTATAATAGCTATCCTGCACGTCTTCATGCCTCTATCCTGGAATGCTCGCCGTAATATTGTGGTTCGTGCTGGTTGCAATGTCTTGCAGTGACATACAAGGTGAATCAAATCTTCCTTTTTATAACCACAATGCTGGCAATTTTCATTTTCCTTTAATTTCCAATGAGGGGCATCCGCAAGAGTAGGGAACTGTCCGAACCTTAACGTTATTAATTTCCTCTTTACATAAATGGAATAAGTGGAATCCAAGTAGGCCGCTTGTTTCAAGGTTTTATGAGTATTGATCAATGTCCACGAATGACTTGTACGAAAAAGGTCTTTATCAGCCAGTAGTGAGAGGAACCTTGCAGCCTTATTTATTGTTAATTTATTGTTAATTTGAATGCTTGGTAAGACATTTGTTTATACCACAGTTGCCTTGTGCATGTAATCTTTAAGGAAGTCAACAGAGAAAAAAACAAGATTACTTTTACGACTCAAACTAAACCTCAACTCAATTCTAATATGGAAGGTTGAGCCTTCACTTTCCATCAGGAGTAATAACAGTATCCCACCTTGTCAAAGGTTCTTGAAGGAGCCCAACCAGAAGATGGCCACATTTCTGAGCCCACTTGCCGATACTGCTAGTGGAGCAATGGGCTAGTGTATTGGGTAATCTCTATGATAGATGGACCCCTACATAAAACAATGTTGGTTCCCAGACACAATAGGGAATCTGTCCTAAAATTAATACACAACCACTGTACTGGAAGACACAAAGGGGCAGAGAAGGCCTAAAAACCAAGCTACTGGACTTTTTCTGGCCCCTAGTATACTCAGAGATCACTGGATATTGTAAAAAAATGTCCTGATTGCAAGCTCGACAATCCTAGGTTCACACCTGAGATCCCCTGGAAGCATTACCTGTTATTCCTGAGACCTTTTAATAACTTGGTATTTATTTAATTGGACCCATGGAGCCCTCTGGCTAGGAAAATAAATGCTTCCTGATGCCAAGAGATTATGATACCAGATACCCAGAAGCCTATCCCCAAGGGTATCTCAGTAGCTTATTTTTTGCAATATTGTAGGTATATTGGGTACTTTAGAAGTTTCAGTCCTCACTTTTTCACTTTAGCAGAACCATTTACGCTACTCCTAAAGAAGACAGTTCCAAATAAAGTACTGTGAGGCTCACCACAAAAGCATGCTCTTTTAGATTTATGCAGAATTCTGGCATGCAATCCAGTGCTCCTCTGCCCTGATCTTTCCTTACCATTCATCCTACAGATGGAATCATCTGGCAATGGTTTGAGAGCTGTTCTGGCACAGGAATATGGAGATGGAGTTCACCCTATTCAGTTTGTTAAATGAAAGAAATGCCTACTTTAGGAAAATCAAACGCTCTAAATCAAACTTCTTTAGCCTCCAGCTAGACCAAGCAAAGAACCGACCGAGGAAATTGTTTGAGCTAATCAAAACACAATCCAAGGAACAGCCCAAACAATCACATAGCTCATTGCTCGATACACCATCCTGTGAAGCCTTCTCAGCCTACTTTACCCTAAAGACCGACAACATCAGGATTGATCTCCTAAAAGACCTTAGCCTTTACTCTAGTCCACACAACATAACACCCACTGAAACAAAAAACAATGCCGCATGGTCCTCATTTGACACCTACTCAGAAGAAACAATTGGCAAACTGCTCAGTACCCTGAAACCTTCTAATCACCTCACAGACCCTCTTCCAGCTAACGCTGTAAAAGACTTTATCCCTCTGCTCCTCCCACTGTGCACCAAAATTGTTAACAGCTCACTTCAACAAGGACTCATCCCTGACTCCCTCAAAGTGGGTCAAGTCACACCTATTATCAAGAAACCAACAGCTGACCCCACGGACCTGAACAACTACCGTCCTATTACCAATATCCCCACCCTAGCCAAACTGTTGGAAAAATGCGTACAACTCCAGTTAACAAAACACATTGAACAGTTTGACCTCCTCAACCCTCATCAATCAGGCTTCCGATCTGGTCACAGCACAGAGACAGCAATGACACACATAATTGATGACGCCCTCCAAATCCTAGATCAGAATGATACCTGCCTCCTCATCTTACTTGATCTATCCTCAGCATTTGACACTGTCAAACACGAGAGCTTACTCGAGCTGTTAAATACCAGAATGGGTCTATCTGGGACCGTTCTCAAGTGGTTTACCTCCTTTCTGCATAACAGAACATAGAAATTCAAGAGCAACAACTTGATGTCCTCACCTATGCCTGTTACATTAGGCGTCCCACAAGGCTCTTCCCTATCCCCAACACTGTTCAACCTATTCATGGAGCCTCTCTCTACCTTGTTACAAGCATCCAATGTACACTTTCATATGTATGCTGACGACACCCAGCTCTATCTCAAATTACAATCCCCCGAAGACATCAATTTGCTGAACTCAACGCTCAGAAACACCCAAACATGGCTGGCCGAAAAACACCTCAAACTTAATGCTCTGAAAACTGAGTTCCATCTGATCACACCTCCCGCAAAAATCTCCACCACTCAAACCTGGCTTAAACACCTAACTGCACTCAACATCCAACCTACCATCGTGGACTCCGCGAAATCCCTTGGCATAACCCTGGACACCAACCTCAATATGCAACACCATATCAGCAAGGCAATAAAGGGAGCTAACTTCCAAATAAATACTCTGAGGAAACTTAAACCTTTCCTCCCAGCTAAAGACTTTCAAACTGCAGTACAAGCCCTAGTCATTCCTCGGATAGACTACGGAAGCGTCGCCCTCTGCGGACTCCCCCTATTAACAACCGCACCCCTAAAAGCCTCACTGAACTCTGCTGCGAGACTTATCACTGGATCAAAAAAACGCTCACATATCTCCCCTGACTTGAGATCCCTGAACTGGCTGCCTTTCGAAGCCAGAATCCATTTGAAAATCGCCTGTATGACTCACAGGGCTGTACACCATAACTCACCCAGCTACCTCACTCAGAAGCTCACCATCTCAGGTGGCTCAAGAAACACTAGAAGGGGCGGAGCTAGCCTGCAACGGAGATGGCCGCTTGAGCCATCGGCTCCTCCGCCGCATTTCATATCCTGATAAAATATCCTGAGTTGCCGGTGTTAAACTGCCTGCGAACGCTGGCAAATTGTGTCGGAACGTTGAGGGCACACGAGAGACGTTCCGCGCTCCGGGCCGACGGCGGGAGACGCTCCTGAGGGCCTGGGCAAGCTCCGGACCGGGACCGACTGCTACGCTACTCCCCGGGCTTTGAAGACGACGATAGGCCTGCGCTGGTGAGCCCCACGGCTGCCGTCGCCTGGGGGTGCTTGAACGTTGGGATACCTGACCCGGAGCCGTAAAGAGAGCAATCGGCGCCCCTGGTGAGGAGTTTCGGGAAGAGGGGCCGGACTGTGTGTGCCGCACGGGCCTGCTGCACCAGATCGAGCGCAGCGCCTAATTTAGCCCCCGGCTCCGTTTGGGCCTCTGGGCCTCCCACACACGGCGGCGCCGGCGGAAAAAGACCCCTGGGGAGCCGCGGCGAAATTACTAAGCTTACATATATGGGCCCTGATTGAACACTCAAGACTAAGTGGGGGGCGCAGTGAATACATCGGCCTAGCGCTGAAGGAAGGAGACGTGAGGCGGGGGACCCCCCCAACCTCCGTCCTTAGCTCACAGATCCTGTCGCATGACCTGTTTTTCCGCCACACATCAGTGTCTATGAACAGTACTGCATCCCGATGGAGCAATCCCGAGAATTTCCCGACATTGTGGAGTGGAGTAATGTCCAGGTTTGATCTTGAAGCCTGCCCCTGTCTGAAGCCGGGGTCTAGAGTGCTGCCCTGCCGGGTCCCGATCGAACGACAGCAGACTGGCGAGGGTGGCTGGGTCCGGTCCGTTGGCCTTTCTGCATTTTTTAGTCTGCTTTGTAGCCCATTTGCTGCCCGGTTTCGTACTGAAGGTGAGGAGATGTGTGACGCCCCAGGCAGTGTGGCGGGGGTCCCGGACCCGGAGACCTAGTGTTCGCCTCGCCGGTGCCTTTGTGTGCGAAACATGGCAGGGCGGACTGAGTGCGGCCCGACATTGCGAGCTGTGCTGGCAGCCCTCGAGGCACTTCTAGTGACAACGGACGCCTGGGTCTGTAAATTGATGTCGGCGGCAGACGGCATTCGGCAATTGGAACCGGACCCTGATTCATCACACGGGACTCGATGTGCGACCCTATCCTCGACAGACACCCCGGCGGCGCATTTAGTCCCTGTGCACGGAGATGTGTTTACCCCCACAGAAGTGGAACTGCTTGATCATGCTGCGTTCTGTGTGTCGACTGTGGGGCTTGACTCATTGGATTCGCTATCAGTGGACCCTCTAACTGCTATCCCCATTCTGGTAACTTCGTATCGAGACTGTGGACTGAGTTTGACTGTGTCGCACCCCCTTCCCGGCTGGTTCACCAAGATGGCGGATGAGGAGATGTCTGACCGTTCAGTCGGGGAGGAGTATCGTCGGCATAGGCCATGTACTTTGGGGTTTGCCATTTATCCTTCACCTCGCAGACTGTATCTCGGCGCTTTCTATATATCTTTTGACACTTTGTGGAGAGAGTCCTACTTGTCGGGAGGAGACAGCACGTTTGATAGAAGGGGACAGGGCTGAGACTGTTGTTTTGGGTTTACTGTAGAGGTCTAATCGGGGACGGGATTTGCCCTATTGGGTTGTCGGAGTATGGGCGGGCTTTACAGTTTCCTCCAGTGTGTTCTCCTCTTGTGTCTTGCACGATGGCATCTACCTATGGGTGTTTCTTGTTGGGCGGGGGGGAAAGTCCGGGATTGCGTACGACACTATCCCCCTCCATTCCTACTTTTAGGATCGGGGTTTAATCACCTCTTATATTTCTTTTCTCTCTATATTTCGGGTTTTAGTCATTTGGGGCGACAGGCACGCTGCTAGGGGGGTAGGCCGTAGTCACCTGCAGGGGTGCAGGGTGGGGGGTTGGGGATTTTTTTGTTTTGCCCTTATTCGTTTCTATGGCCCTTTTCTTTCTCGTTCTCTTCCTTTCCTTTCTCTTGTTTCCTATTTCTCAGGTCAGTGTTATGGGTTCATTTTTGTGTTTATTATTGATCCTTCTTTATTTGTGCCAATCCTTCTAGGGTACTATTGTATCGTTGGGCGAGCGCTTCACCTGTGCGAACTGTGATTGAATGCTTTCTTATCCTGAATCATATGCCTTTGCGTCATTATTTTAACTGCGATCGTTCTAATTGTGGTTGTCTTTCTACTTGGCAAGCCCTTCATATGACGTTGTATTATTGTGTGGCACCTGATCCTTTATTTCTTATATTATAAAATGGAGCCTTTTGAATATTGTACTTTAGTTGGTGCACTCGAAGGCACGTGCTTAATCGAATCTATGGTGCTTCCGTTTCACGGGCTGCTGAGTCGTGCTAATTTACTGTGGTGGAACCTACATAGCGGCCGGCCCTGGTGGTTGTAGGCCCATCTCTGTAATTTGACGTGTCAATAAAGGCTTTCAAAAAAAAGAAACACTAGAAGCACAAAAAATCTTCTTCTGAAACCTCGAAGATTCCGGAAGGAAAAAACTTATAAACGATCCTTTTCAGGAATGGCACCCAGGATCTGGAATGCACTCCCCCCAGAAACCAGACTTATCTCCTCCACTGCATTTTTCAAGAAGGAAGTAAAAGCTATCCTCATGGCTAAATTCACTTGAACATTGACCCTGGATATTTTTTTCACCTTTGTATTATCTGTATCTGTTTGAGTTAGTATGCTCCTCGGTGTAACTCCCCCCCCTTTTAGATGCCCTTTTACTTACTTTCGTTTATTCTGTGATCAGAGACTTTGATCAATACCTGCTTGTTTTTCGTATCCTTTGCTTTTGTTTTCTGTAAAACGCTCTGATATCTGCAAAGATCTTGTTCGCGCTGTATAAAACTCTCAAAATAAAAAAAAATATTTTTTTTTTAAAAAGTCACTTACCTATGAGCAATTGTATACCACCATTGGTCATCCGCTGTGCAGTAGAAGCTTTACGGCTATCACTTTCAGGTATTCACTGACCACACCCCTTTAGCATGGCTGAACAGAAATAGGGATACTAACCATGGAGTATTACAATGGTTTCTGTTACTCCATCCGTTTGCCTTCTTGGTAAAACATCCATCAGATCACCTCCTGGGTTTGCACATTTTTGTCCCTCATTCATTCATCAGCCATCAGTGCTCGGGTCTGGGGGAATTGGACATTTATAAACCAACAGAAATGGTCCTTAATTGTCCCCAGTTGTGCAGAATCAACAAAGACATGCCGAGTCACCCAATCATCATTGCTTAACGCAGTGTTATACCAAAGGGTGATCTCTTCAGTCGGTAGGATGAATTAGACTGGTGCACAGAGGGTTACCCTGGGAGGATAAGATTACAGAGGCTACCTTTTCCTTTGCTCGTACAAGGAAACAGGGCTGATAGAAGATGGACTTACACAAATCAAGCAGCCATGCACAAAGTCCCTGCTTTCTGTGGGGCAGGTATGAAGGGAACACCAGTGGGGAATGTGGATAGCCGCTTCATAGTGGAAGGCGTGGGATAACTCCAAATACTATGTTGGAAAGAATGCCAACACAGTGGGCTGGACATATTATTTGAAGGGGGAGGAGAGAGACTAGCAATAAACCAGTAGCAACAGAAGGTTGAGAGATCAACCAATCCGGGTATAGAATGTCACTAGGAAGTTTGGAGGGATTGTTAAAGCCTTTTATAAGAGCTCCTGTCTAAGGCTTAGAGGGTCCCATGCTGGAGACCTTGTCCCTGACCTGAAGAGTCTATTTTTCTGCCTTACAGCCAAGTAGAAAGTAGGGTGGAGTGGTAGTAGGGGCACAACTAAAGACAAAACAGGTGCATGGGGCACATTCTAGATGCGTGAACCCTAACCTCTGAGCCTTCCTTTCCTCTTTACAGGCCCCACGTACTACTCTCTTACCCTGGTCCTGTGACAATCAGAAATAAAATAAGGGACTGTGTTTGTCATAATAGTGTGAGCGCCATTTCTACATAGGAGGAAGCCCTAAAGAAGGCATAGAGCTACTAGTTAATAAATTGTGAAATTAATAAGAGAACTGGCAGAAAATGAGGACATTTTCATGACTTTTTTGTGTTTTCCCTGAAAAACCTGGCACCTACCAATATATTTACCTTTAGTAAAATCTCTAACTTGCATAGATATTTTCTTCATGCGAGCAATTACATTTTCATTTTGTGTTTTCATTAATTGCCTCAATAGTGATGTACATGTTGTTCTTTCCTGTGTTGAGTAATGCCAATTCAATTGGAATCTATTCAACAAGCTCATGATTCAATCATAAGGGTGCAGGTTGATGTATTTCCTCTGGTTGTAGCCTCTGAAAGGCCACTTAATCTAATGCATTGGAGACCCAGGTAGCAAGATAGAATCAATTCTGAGCAGGACTGCTAGCCTGAGATACATTTTGTTAGACTAAGTAACCTTGGCAATGTGATGATCTTCGTATGTATATGTGTATGTATGTGTTGCTATTTATATAGCACAAAACTAACTAGGAAGCAACAGAGCGGTGTGCATTGCTTTGGGGGTTGGGAGATTATCTTTCTTGTCCTATTCACCTTGGACAGATCATGAAGCTTGATTGAGTTGACCACCACATACTTTTTGAGAGTTTCACTGTTATGACTTCTGGTCGAGTAAAACTCATGTCAAAGGAGTGACCAGCAGTGTGACAAGGACCATTTGGCTGGGTGTGATGTGACGTGATTGACTTTTCATATTACTGATGATTAGCAGCATTTTGCAAGACTGTCATCATATATGTGCGAGACAGCATTAAAAGTGATGCGTGGAATGCTTGCTTAATCTCAGCAACTAGTAATTACATAGGGTCACATTCCAGTTCATCATTTTTAGCTTATCTATATTGATACAAGGAGGGACCATCCACATTCCTCAATAGCCAGGATAGGTCCTCGCTGAATAGGAGCATGTGCAACCCCAGATTGGTTTAGGTCTAGTTTGAAATCATCAGTGTAGTTCACCTTGAGTACTATGGCACATTGAGCATGGCACCTATTTTTGGGATATATATTTCTGATGCAGGGAAACTCATAGCAAAAAGAGTAATGGTTCCATTAATCTCAGCCACTGGTAAATATTCTGGGCGGCATACAATGTCATCATTTTTTAGCTTGTCCTTGTTATTTCAGACAAGGACAAGCCATATGCAAATGAGGCTCTGGCCATAACCCAACAGGGACAGTCCACTCCAAACAACCTGTTGAGGTCCCTTCTGAACAAGGGCTCAAGCATCACCAGACTGGTTCCTTCTTAACTGGAGCTTGTATGTGAGCAGCAGCTTGTGTCCTCGAGGAAGGGTATATTTTTTAAGAAATTGTTTGTTAGAAATTGGGTTATTGGTTGACTGTGATGTAAGCCCTGGTCAAGCAGAAACCACAGTCCTTGTTGGGGTAAGTCACAAGCAAACCCCAAATGAACCTGTGCTCACCGCCTTGGTAGCTTGGCACACAGCAGTCAGGCTTAACTTTGAGGCAATGTGTAAAGTATTTGTGCAACGCTTCAAACAGTAAAACTGTGAAAATACACCACAAAAGGAGCCCACAATAGATTTAGAAAAATAGAGGAATGTTTAATAAATAAAACAAGATCAAAACAACACAAATTTAATTAGTAGAACTGGAGATATTGACTTATAATGATTGTATTGAAAATAGTACCAACAAGCACAAAGCGCCAATTGGGGATATCTGGTCACACCATACCGGGACAAAGTAACAAATTCAGGCCGACCACGATGGATCACAGGCTAGCTACAGGCACCCAGTTAGGCCCGGTGAACAGAGTACTTTAAATCCTGGTTGCAGAGTGTTGTGTGGATCTGTGTCGAAGATGCGTGGTGCAGCCAAAAGAATGCCTCGGGCCCAAGATGCGGCGAGGCTACAGTGTGAGGTACTGTTGCGTCAACATCGAGGATCCTTTTGATGGGGCTTGCAATGAGAAGTCTGGCATCAGGGATGTTGCATGCAGCTGGTGATGTGTCTGTTCCGAGAGGCTGCGATGCAGAGTCCGACATCGTTGTCGAGGCTGCCATCGCCAAGAGGTGCAAGGATCTGGCTGCACCACTGGGGCAATGCGTCGGTTCCAAGGACTACGGTGATTGATATGGGTCTTTGCAGTGGGTCCAATCTATATAGCAGTTGCAATGTGTCAGTTCTGCTCGGGAATGTACGCTCAGCAGAGAAGATGCATCAGTTCTGCCGGCAAGCACCTTAGGCCCACTTCCAAGGGTCCAAGAGTAGAGTGGCATCCCTTAGCAGGGTAGTCTCAAAGATGGCAGAGTCCAGATGCAGATGCAAGGTGGTTGGAAGCCTGTTATGCCCCTGAGGCTCCAGATCAGGAGGAGTCCTCATTGAGAAGAATCTTTCCATGAACCCCAGATAGGAGCGGTAACTCTATGCAACTTCGCAAAATCAGGAAAACCCCTCAAATTCCTTACGTTTGAAGCCCTCATTCAGGTTATCATCACCTTAGTCATCTCGAGGATAGACTACGCAAACTCTCTCTACCTAGGCCTTCCAAAAGGCCTCAATTAAAGACTTCAACTGGCACAAAACCAGGCAGCCAGGTTAATCTTCCAACAGCCCAGAAACTGCCACAACACCCCCTTGGTGAGAAAAAAACACTGGCTGCCAGTAGAACAACAATCTGTCTTCAAGACTGACTGAATTATTTTTAAATACCTTTATGGTAAAAGTCCAGCCTTTATATCAATCCAGGATACACGTAAATCATTCCATTTGTTCTATAATAAAAAAAGAAAAGAGAAGAACAAATGGAAGGATTTTCTTGTGTTTATGTATTACCAATTATTGAAAACTGGCATTTTAAATTTACGTGTGCTTAGGTCTATGTCTAAAGATTTCCTGTTGCTCATGCTACAGAACCTAGAGAGGCAGGTGGTTCTCTCTAACCTTTAAGCACCGTCACTGATAAGGCTAGTTTGTAAGAACAATTTGTGTAATTACCTTGTGGCGCCTATTACCTATTACCTATACCACCAAGTCTTACTCAACTACTTTACCAAAATAGAGGGCAGCCTAGGTACACAATGGCAACTTTTGAGGATATGAGGAGTAGCAGGGACAAAGAAGCATATGACCTTTTTAACAATAGAGCAGGGAATATACCATCTACATCTCTAAACCCAGGGGCATCCGCCAGACAGAATGAGGGCCTCAAAGATAAATTTGGGCACCTAGAAAGATTGCGCAAAAATGAAGCTTCAAAATGGTGGGACGGATCAACCCTGAGACAATATAATAAAGTACAATGAATTCCTAGGGGGCTTCGCTCTCAAATCTTACCTACGTATGATGACTTGGACCCAGATTTGTTAACTGCCTGGGAACAAGAACTCACAGGTAATTCAAACAGACTGATGGGAATATTAATAGAGAACTGTGATAGGGAAAAACAGCCAAATTACAGGCCGAGATAGAGATTTTAGAAACAGAAATTAAATCACGCAACCTTGCAGAAGCAACTGAGAAGAATTACAGCATCCTGAATGATGTCTTAAAACACCACATCTCAGAGATTAAAACACGTAAGACTAAGAACTGAAACGAGACGAGGTAGACTACCTTAATGGTAGAATTTTTACATTTGCTAAAAAATACGACTATCTCGTAATCAAAGATGATTCGACTGCACCAAAGACAACTGCTTCCATGAGCTCTAGCACAACATCACTAGACACACCAGTTACCAGTGGATCAGAACAGGGTGATGGTTTATCTGACACAACAAGTAATGGAAACCGTTTTTTACAAGAGGTTTTAAGAATCAAGAGAGGCAATAGGGAACTAAACAGACGCCCTATGACAAACCCAAAACAAGGAGAGGAAAAAGAGGGGGCAGGAAGAGAAGGGAGACCAGGCATGAGGACGAGGTCCTGGAGCGAGAAAAAATAGACGAGGTTAGCATAGTTAACCTATCCACAAAAACCATTACAAATGAGGATATGTCTCTACTTAAAAAAGGCTTACGTTTCTGTCCGAAAAATATTGGCATTGTGGTTGATCTGAAAATTGATTTGTACAAATTCATAAGACGAATGAAAATCAAAAAGCATTTCATGATGTTTAATGAAATGAATAAAAGAACGAATGTTGAGCAGCAAATACATCCTCTGAGTGAAATCACTATTCAAGAAATATTTGACACTAGATTGCTATTGTCCCTTACGGACTGTGAGGATGAAATAACAACTGCGGATATTGTCATGAGAGATCTTAATGTTGTGAACAATGTACGGAGTGAGAGTGGTTTGAAAGAAAAATCGAAATGGACACCTACACTCCACACAGGCAATAACATCGACATTTTCATAAACTGGTACTGCCTGATATTGACAAATTTGACTCCAACAAACATCAACCACGAATAACAAATGACAATCTAACACAAGGGGAGAGACAAGCCTTGAAAAGGATCAGGAGTGACAGTAGCATAACCATCAAGGAGGCGGACAAGGGAGGTAATATTGCCGTTATGTCCAGCATAGACTATGATAATCGAATTTTGACCCAGCTGGGAGATGTGGACTGTAATGAACCTCTTGCCGCCAACCCCATATGGAAACTGACAGACCATTTGAACCGACACCTGAAACAATGGCATAGAGTGGGGATTTTAGATAAGGATGAATACAGCTATTTAAGAGTAGACAGGCCACGCCACCCATGTATATACACACTCCCCAAAATACACAAAAATCTACCCTTCCCACCTGAAAGACCCATTATTTCTGGGATTGAGGGCCCCACAGAAAGAATATTCGAGTATGTGGATACTTTTCTCAAACCAATGGTAACTAATCTGCCGTCATTTATACGTGATACAAAACATGTTTTAGGGCTTCTAACAGATATAACATGGGAAACTGACATGACCCTTGTAACACTTGACGTTACTGCACTCTATACGAGTATTAAGAGGGAATGTGAACTTAAAGCAATCAGAAAGATCCTCAGCACAAGGTCGGCCATCTTATGGGAAGACACTGAAATGCTAATCACTATGATTGAGCTGATCGTAGACAACAATGTCTTTTTATTCAAAGACAAATGGTACCGTCAAAAACAGGGAGTAGCCATGGGTTCCAGGTTCTCTCCCTCGTATGCCAACCTTTCCATGGGTTGGCTGGAGGAGGTTTGGATCTGGGGCCCTGGTGGTACGAACTGGACAGACTATATTTTATTCTGGGGCAGGTACATCGATGACTGTCTTTTGATTTGGACGGGAGACACTAGTAAACTGCTAGAATTTGTAGAACATCTCAACAGCAACGCTTGGAATATCAGATTCACAAAGGAATACAGCAAAGAAAAAATCCATTTTCTAGATATTGAACTATATGTGAAGGATAATCAAATTCACAGTAGACTATATCGCAAGAGCATGGCCAGCAATGATATTCTACACGCTTCAAGCGTACACCGTTCTCACCAGATTAACTCTATCCCGTATGGAGAATTTGTGAGGGCTAGTCGTAACTGTAGCTCAGATACAGACTTCAGGGAATGCACTGAGGCAATGACACAACAATCTAAACAAAGGGGCTACAACAGACGCACCCTAGAGAAAGCAAGAATGAGGATAGAGAAGACAGAAAGAGAGGCAACCTTGAGGGACAACACCAAGAAAAAGAAGGGGGGCAATAAAATCAGATTAGCCACCAACTGCAATAGCCTCTCAAATATCTTGACTAAAAGTCTGAATAGACATTAGCACATTCTAAGGGAGGATACAACACTGACAGGAGCAATTAACAACAGACCTGAAATAGCCTATAGGAGAGGAATGTGTCTCAGAAACCTCTTGAGCCCAAGTTATCCCACACAGAAACCAAAAATCAATTGGCTGACGACTCGTATGGTGGGATTCCATGGCTGCGGACGATGCTCTGCATGCAAATGGGCAAAACAAATGACGGTAGACTTCTCAGGCCCCGACAACAGATGCTATAAAATCACAACAAATATAAACTGCAGTTCTGACTTCGTAGTTTATATAATTGAATGCCGATGTACCAAAAAGTACGTAGGGAGCACAATAAGACCTCTACGTGAGAGGATTGGGGAACACATGAGGGCGGTCAAACAGGGCGACCTCAGATACCCTATTGCGACACACATCACAACATGCCAATCACAAGGACAGCACAAAGATTTCTCTTTCTATGGAATAGAACAGACCCTGAGACACCCAAGGGGAGGCAATAGGGAATTGAGACTACGCAGAAATGAGGCATCCTGGATTCTAAAGTTACGGACGACAGAGATTGGGATGAATGTTGACGATGAGATGCACTACTTTCTAGGGAGATGAGTACGTGAGAAGGAGAATAAGGAAAGAAATGCTGGCACTGTGTACTGCTTAGTACGAGTAACATTATGTAAACCAATGTATTAACCTGTTTGTAATAACATTATATGGAGCGGTAAAGTTGAAGAATTGTTATCTCCGGTATAGAGATTCAAAGTCACGAATGGGGATGTCACGAATACTGTTGAGCCACCTATGACAACCCCTATGAAATACAATATATATATACTTACAAAAGCACATATGCACTTTAATGCTAGCCACATCACCACTTACTTAGGAAACACCCTTATAGCAGTATTAAGCTACATGTAGATATATGTCACAACGCAGACGTAAAAATTTGTTCAAAAAAAATTTCGTTTTAGTTATGGCAGTGTTTTGGTTTGAAGCCGGCTTACAGAACGTATGATGGATATGATATCATCGATGGAGAAATAGCCTACTGTAATGGACACCATAGTCTGGCTGTCATAAGGTGGATAATACACTCTTAATATACTACAGTTGTTTCTTTTATATTTACCACCCATAGACACGTTTTAAACTAAGTACAGACATCAATTTTGGAACTACTCTCGCGCGGCTGTAGTTTGTTCAGCCATCCCAATATGGCCGCCTTTTTGGGCTACACTGGCATTTCATACCAGGTAGAGATGTACTCTGTCCTTTTGGGTATATCTGTACCTAAATTTATAACGAGGGGACATTGTATTTGTTCTTCAGCCTTTGGATATTATTCTTTGGTATACCACAGTAGTTTCCTCTTATTTATTTCGCCCAAAGTTAAAATCGTTTATGAAAAATGAATACGGGCTTTATTATCTTGATGTATCCTAAATATATAAATAATATGATACCAAGCATAGAACTAACCATTGTGCTTTTTAATGGGCTAATGTAGCCACTGTAATATACAGAAATGTATACTTCCAATATGGATACCAACGGCGAGTCGTACAACGGGCTCACGACTCGGAACCCGATCATGTGACCGCGTTTGGAGAGTAGGTAGCTAGGTGCAGCCAAAATGTCGGTACTCGCAATTGGAGTCCGGCGTTAGGCAGGGTAGGTCGCTTATCGGTGCCTATCTGGATTAAAGAATTTACAGGTAAGGACAACGATAGTCTTGTCCGTACACACCGCGTTATAGCACGGCTTATTTAACTTGCTTGCGACAAGTTGGTAGAGGCTCGCTTGTTTTTCTGTGTTTCTTTCTTAGAAATCTGCTATGGATACATTAATCTTGAATATGTAGAGGAGTTGATATGAAGAACGGCTTATGAGTCCTTTTCAAGAGTTACCCCTCACGTCACGGGATTAGTGTGGCTTGGAATTATCGCCATACTAAAAGTAGGTCCCCGTTTTTTGGCTCAACTTAGAAGGCTTTTTGCCATTTTTGCAATGACTTGCAATGACTTGCATCCTAACTTTAAATTGAACGAAATATTACCTTTAAGAGAAAATTCTCATAGTGGTGTTTTGTTAATTGTTGGTTTTTCCACTGATATATTGAAGTGAATATAAGGGCGAATTATATGTATTAAAAAGGAAGGTTTTGGCCCGGCAAAAGGTTTATTTTGCCAGGTCGAGTAGGAAGTTTAAACTGCACACAAAGGCTCTGCAATGGCAGGACTGAGAGATGTTTAAATGACTACTTAAGTTGGTGGCACAATCAGTGCTGCAGGCCCACTAGTAGCATTGAATTTACAGGCCTTGGACACTGATAGTGCCACTTTACTATGGACTTACTGGAAAATTAAATATGCCAACTGGGTATGAGCCAATATTACCAAGTTTAGAGGAGGTTTTAGAATCTAAGTAAAAGACAATTACAGCGTAAGTGACCCAAGTTATCAAGGCTCATGTCCGAAAGTTTGATTGCATCAGATTCTTGTGGACACCAATACTATGCCCTTATTACAAGTGTCCCGTAATTTAGAGGAAAATTCCCTCAACATGAATTACTGATACCACATGCATCTGTAATTTTAGGGGCATTCAATTGCTCCTGATTACAGGTTTTTGGGGGGAATAACATGTGGGAAGCAGTGTATCCATCATGATTCCCGCAGTTTTCATCGAGTCAATTCACCTGCATTTATCGAGCTAATGCCTGACTGAAAAACTGTGATATCATGGTCGTCGTGTGCAACTTGTAATACCCAACAGTGTTGGTAACCTGGGTTACCGGCACCATCAGGAATTATGCATGCTTGTAAGGAGGACACAAGTAGGAGAAGAAATTCTGTCTTTTTGGATATAGTTTAAAGCAGGCAGGTGATATTCAGGTTCAGGAGAACCTGAGGTGTAAACTTAGGTAAAACATTGAAAATGTTAGCTTTCTAAAAACATGCATGGTGCAGTCTCCCACAAGACTAGGTCAGGTGTGGGTGAGCAACAATAATGGAGCCATCATTGCGAAGGAATGGACATGAGCCATATGCATGATAGTGTGGGTTTGCGATTTCCAAATAGCAAATCTGTAGAAATCGCTATTAGAGAATTGCAAAATGATATGTATGAAACAGTGTATTCCTCTAAAAGCAATTGTTACAGATTCGCAATTGCAAATAAGAAATCGCAGTTTAGGAAATAGCAAAATTGTGATTTCTTAATATGAATTTGCAAATTAGGAAAAGTAATTTTTCTTTAGATTTGAGTTGCAAATGCAGCCATGTCTTCACTGCTGTCACCCACTCGACACCCTCCCATGGCACAGAGGAGCATGGAATGTTCCCTTGTGCCATCACACCGCCTCTGCTTTTCTTCCACACCTCACTGCCTTAGCCCCACTCTAAATTACCATTCAAAGCGGATTTGTCCTCAAAATAGGGACACCGTATCTAGATTTGGACCTGGTAATGCTCGGCCCAAATCTAATTCCCCATTCTGGGGGGAAATAATCATACAATACGGATTTATGTGCAAGTCACTGCAATGACTCCCTGGTGACTGCCTGAAGCCAAAAGGTATAGACAACATAATTACTGCAAATGTGGTGGGATTTCATTGCTCCTGGGGGCTGGGGTCTGTAGCTGAGGCTTCTAACTCAGCAATTAATTCCAAAATTACCTCACTACTGAGTTTGTACTTCTCATATCTCTCCTCCTAGGTCTGTTCAACAAGGGTGACCCTCACCCTAAATATCCTGTCCTGTCTCTGCCTCCTTCTCTGCCTGCCAGCCAAAATCCTCATCCTCCTCGCCAGGACATACAGACTTGCCATTCTGAATAAGCCAGATGCATTTTGGGTGATCTTCTTTAGTTTGCACCTGTTTCCACCAAATCCACATTAATGGTAATTGCCTAAATGGCCATTTGGCGTCTATTCACAATTAAGGAATCCTTTGTAAATAGTGTTAACGATTCGCCAATTGGAAATCCCTATTTCGGATTTCCTATTTAGCGTTTTCTAGAAATGTGATTTCTACTAGATAGAAATTGCATTTTACACCCCTGCAAATGCCTTTCGTACATACCGAAATGGCATTTTGCATTTCCTAATGGCCTGAAATAGCGATTTGCGCCATTATGAAATGCAAAATGTCTTCGTACATATGGCCCCATGTGTATTATGCAGGACAAGGGCATTCTGGAAATGGGAAGATTAGACAGACTGACTCTTTCTTATTTTTTCTCTGTGTCGATACCTGTTATTAGGTGCATTAAAATATTGATGTTCCAAATGACTAGCCAAATGGCTGCCTAAGGATACATAAACGAAGAGACTAGAGAAAGAGAGATTAGAAATTTAAAGCACAAGCACCAGAATAACTGTCATGGGAAGGTGGGAAATACGTTGTTTTCAAGGACAAGTGCTGAAGACTTATAAACAAATGAAGTCTGTTTTGGATCTTAGGCTCTGTAGAAAATTATTACACAAACATGAGACTGTGGGTGACAAGAAGATGGCTTCTTTTTCTGGTTGCCTTAAGCCAAGACATGGCAGTAGCACTGTTGCTTGTTGCATAATCATTGGAAAACACATGGGTGATAGATTCATAGGAAGGTGAAGTAGATAAAGCCTGCTCTGCATAAAACGGTGCTTTTAATTACAGATTGATGGGGCTGAAGGCAAGAGCCAACTCCAGTCTTTGATGTTTTAGGAATTGCAAGGGCCCACACATTTTGAGCGAGCCAGTAGTCATTGCTTAGACTTCTAAGGGTCTGAGATGACCGTTTTGCCCCAACTGAATATGCATTCATCATCAATTAAACCGTGCTTAATTTGTATAGCGAAAAATAAGCACCAGGGTTCAAAGTTTTTATAGGATCCCTCTGCTGGCGCTGTTGAATGCTGGGGTTTCTGAATACAAAGGCTGCCTAGACTTGACTCGACCTTGTGCTTCCTCCTTCCGCCACCTTTAGACTTTAGACTGTCTCTTTATCTCACTGATGCATGCTCTTTTGCATGGCTGCTGTTTCACTTTTTCATTGTCTTACTATTTTCTCCCTGTGTCTCCCTTTTCTGCCTTTCTCTCCTTGCTCTGGGTCAAAGTCGAATATGGGAAAGTAGGTTTGGTCACCAGAAGTGAGTGCTGGTTTGGCCGGTCAGAAAGTTTTATCCCGTAACTGAATTTTTGGGAACCCAAATTGGGAGCTGCAACATATTTATTTTTACATTTTAAAGCGAAGCTGCCCTCTTTATTAATTATGATGTAGCTAACAGGGATGACACCAGATTCTGGATCTGCCTATTTTTCGCTTTATTTGTGGGACAAATGTCAAAACTTTGGAAAAGATCCTACTCCCATGGAAGGTCCGCTTCAGTTTGATGGCCTGAGCCTCACAAAATGTCTGTCATGCTCAGTGCTGGTACCCACCACCTGCACAAATTAAGCTGAGTTGGATAGTTACATGGTCTGTCTCTATACATATAGTTACATTTAATTTAGAGAGGTCCACCTTCAGACTCAGAGCTGCATAATGAGTTTACACTTGCCAAAACCACACCATGACCTGAGTTGGGTGAGGAACAAATGAATAACTCACCAGGACTCAGGCTATTCCTATATACAGCGCCAAGAAACCAGTCAGTGCATGTGCGCTCTACAACTAATTTTAACATAACATAAGACATTCCCTTTAAGTTCTGAAACCAGACAGAGCATAAAGCACACCATGTTTTTTACATTTATTCTCCTCACAAACCGCTATTATTATGGAAAACATTTTATTTACATTGCACACACAATTTACGGATTTGGCATTATTTATTTGAATGAGGATTAAGCATGTACACTAAGTTTAACAACAAAACTTTACTTTGCATCTTATATTTAACGAAGGATTCGAATATGCATGCATGGTAAACAAAACTTAAACAGGTTATTATACTGATTAGCCTTACAAATACAAATGCTATTATTGTTAATTAGCCACATCAATCACGTAGTAAAGTATCCCAGGAACAGAATCGCTTCTACAATTACATTATCAATTTATATCTTATCGAGCTAAATTACTCAGATTCCAAGCCCTGTGTTTCTGCTTTTACATAACTGTTTTTCAGATCACAAATGCAACAGTCAAACTGATGTTTAGCTATGATATTCACTTAAGGAGTTCTAGACTTTTAAACTCCTTCCGGAATGATCTTTTACATAATTTCCCTATTTTGTCAGGGAAAACTATCTGATGACCAGCACGAACAATGCAAAGTTAGAGTGATAGACAGACAGGCATCTAAATAAAGAAAATCTATGATACTTCTCACAGACACTTGTTTGCGGCATGGAGATAACTATTTGTACATACAATTATGGTGGGAATTCTTGAAATGTGTTTTTACAGTTTGAAATGTATACTCCAATATCCTTTCAATCCAAATAACAGACTAACATATCCACCATTCAAATTAATTTCATAATTTAATTATAGTAATTCAGCGCTAATCCTTTTGGGATCCGGGGTAGCGTGATACTCTAAGAAAAAGCGCTTTGATGCCTCGTCAGGGGTAGTAAGCGCTGTATAAATTCAATTACAATGCAGTATAATACAATACAAGTACGATTCACGTCTTTATTTTTTTAAGTAGTATGCTTTAACGTAGGAAATTTAAAAAAGGGGCATAAAAAGTTCGTAACAATGGCAATTATGTATCTTAAGCATATTATATAATATGGTTCATTGAACATTTACAGTTTGTAGACTTGTATACAGCTTTATTGGTGTAGAACACTACAATGACACTGTTGCCAAGCTTTATTAAGTTTATGCACTCAGATTAAGATCTATTTGCAAAGTTTCTTTTTTGTAATGTAGTCAACAGCTTGGAGCAATAACCATGCATGTTGTGAGCAAAAAAAAACCATTTGTGGCCTTCAGTGACGTGGAAAGGTATCTTCCGCAGCAGAGTCTGTAGTTCTAGAAGCGCTTCTGTCTCCGTTCATAGACCTGGAGCTTGCTGGTCACTTCATCTAGTGACTGCCTGTTAAGGCAAATATTGTTTTCATGTATACATTTCAACAGTTTCAAGATTTTAACCATAGATGTAGAAGACTTATGGGACACCTTCTCTGCTACAATATGTGCCTTGCATTGAGACGCATGTTCCGCAAGATTTTCCGGTGGCTCCCAGTCAACACCAGAAAGACAGTCACACAGGTCCTTGTCACCAGCAGGCTGGACTACAGGAACAGACTCTAGGTAGGAATCACCGCACTCCTCCTGAAGAGACTACAAACAATACAAACTCAGCAGCAAAACTCATCCTCACACCGCACCTTAAGAAGCCACACTGGCTCCCGATCCGGAGGAGATGTCAGTTCTTCAAGATGTTGACCCACGCATACAAAGCCCTGCACAAAGAAGGATCAGCATGCATCAAAAAATGCATGACCTTTCATCAACCAACCAGACACCTATGATCTGCCTCCGTCTTCCTCGCAGACAACCTCTGGATCTGCCAAATCAACAGTGGAGGACAATCTTTCTCACACCTGGTGACCAAAACTTGGAGCAACCTTCTCCTGCACCTCAGGACCACCTCATCGCTCTGGGAATTCAGGAAAGGACTCAAGAGCTGACTGTTCGAATGAACAAATCACCAAGCAGTTAGCTACCGTTGATTGATAGATTGATTGACGAAGAAGGCATCACATTTACATTGCAATAATCATAAACATAGTAGAAGATCCCTTTATGCTGAGTACCAACAAGAACCTTTAGTGGTTTCAGAATTGCACCAATGACGGAACTCTGGTAGTCACTCCTGATGCATCTATACTGTTGGCTGCCTGGATATCAGTGTCTGTAAGTGACATAGTAAATGTGTGGTAGTAGCTAACAATGTGATGTTATACATGTACTGCTCCATTAAACAAAATCACAGCATGTGGGTGGTCAGTTCCAATTCAGATTTAATTAATTTGAATTACAGCCAAAGAGAGGACTGTGAATGTGATTTGGAGCAGACGTAGGAGGCTGGTGATTTTGCTGTTGGGTGCATGGAAGTGAAGATAGGCAAGGGGTAATAGCAGCCAGATTGGAGGCGGGGTAACATAGTATATGAACCTTGTTCAGCCACAGTGGGTATTTATGAGTAGGACAAGCTTTACTGCTGTTAATGGGCATGGAAAATATATATATGCATATTTATATTACCTATAATAAAAATATCGAGCTCTCGCTTCGCACACAGCAAATGCAGTGGAATGGGTTAATGCATGTCGGCTGCTTTTTGGGTTCATGACTAGTCCTAGTGAGGAGAACATATGTTGGTAAAACTCTACTTGTAGGTTTATATTTCTAAAGTAGTCACAGGGAAAATATAACCTTACTCTCATTAAGGGCTCCGGTAAGATCATCGCATGTGGCAAGAAATGCTACACTACCAATAGTAACTACCAGTACTAACTCTCCCACCGTGTTTGCTAATCACAATGCTGCACAGTGGTCGCTTACTGACCTGTGCCCGTTAATGTCCTGTTTCTGACCCAAAGCTTATGTTTTAATCACAAATTCCTATATTCACTGGCCAACAAAGAAGGCCCCCATCCCTGGGTAGAAGTACTACTAACAAGCATTGGTAATGCATTTTATTTGCAAAGTTTTATATAGCGCTGGCTAGACCCGGAGGTATCAGAGCGCTTCACATCTATTTTTTTTTCATTTAATGTATTGACATAATTTAAGAGTGCGAAAAGAGAGAAATAATGTATTTATAAGTGTGAGTCACACTGCTTCAAATCACATTCAAAAATGAACCCACGTCCATGAGGCAGAACTAGTCAGAGGAAAAAAAAAAATCAAAAAGTTTCACTTTTTTATTTTAATTCTTACCCTGTCCCAGTACCGGAAAGCTAACACCAGTGGAATAAGGGAAGGTTATAATTTTCCAAGAGCAGCAAGCAGATCAGTTGTAAGGCATGCCACATCGTTGCCAGCACTAACTTTACACATTAGACCATCGTTTTTACCTGTGATGAATAATGAGTTGTTTTAATCACTCACCGTCTTGGACGAAAGAAAGAGCTCCCTGACAAGTATCACTGGAGTGGGGAGGATGAGGCGCATTGGCCAGAGCTGCTGACTCGAGAGCTGGGGATACCAGTTCGACTCTCTGTGGCGCAACATCATGTGATTGAGGAAAGTCACTTAGGGGCATATGTAGGTAGCCGTTTGCGATTCGCAAATGCCGAAATTCGGCGAATTTCGGCGTTTGCGAATCGCAAATGGCATTTTGATATGTAGGTGCCACTTATCAAAATAAGGAATCGCAAAAATTGCGATTCCTTATTTTGTTTATAGCATTTCAGGAATCGCAATTTTGCGATTCCTTAAATGCTATGTAGGGGTGCTTTAAAATTTGCGATTTTTGCATAAGGAATCGCAAAATACGACCTACTTCAAGTAGATGGTATTTTGTGATTTCCTTCAAAAATGCATTTTTTTTAAAAATTCAAAGTGCCATGTGGTGCACAGACATGCCCTTAGGGCATGTATGTGCGCCACATGTACTTACAGGCACATTCCAGGGGTACAACAGGTGTCCTTTGGACACCCTGGCACCCTTGGAATTGCGATACTCAAATTGCGATTTTCACACAGAAAATCGCAATTTGAGAATGTATCCCCATTCATTCCTATGGGCCTCTAGGCCCATAGGAATGAATGGGACACTCATTCCTTAATTGCGATTCGCAATTTGCGAATTGCAAATAAGGAATGTTAGAGATTCGCAAAAAAATTGCGAATTTTTACCTACATTCCATTTTGCTATTCTCAAATAGCGATTCCTTAAAAATCGCTATTTGGGAATCGCAAAATAGAAATTACCTACATATGCCCCTTAATCTCGCTCGGTGATAAATTGCACTAAATAAATCTGAGCTGTCAAAGACATGAGTCTCACAAAGAGGAAATTGACTCATTTGAAGATGGTTGTGCAGAGATTTTCTTATCCTGTCACTGTTGAGCCAGTATTTTCTGCTTTACACACTCGAAGACTGGCTTAGCTGTGTTCTAGCTATATCCCGTTGCATCAAAATGGGTGTGAAGCGCACACTCTGGCACCTGGAGATGCTTTGCTGTGATATTATCCTCGTATGTATTGGTGCAACGCGGCATAATCATGGCTTTGCAGAACAAGCGCCCACCTTGGTGTGGCTTTGGATTAAAGTAAATTCATCTATTTTAACCCGTACTCCGTCACAAACCTGTTACTGAAGTGCAAGCACCCCCTCCATATGTCTGTGCACTTCGTTACTGCACTGACAGAGGCATGGCATGCAGTGAAGTGCTGCCTTAACACTTCTGGGGATATCTCTGCATTGGCTCATCTCTGGCCATGCTGGAGCCCAAATACTACAAGCATAGCACCCGAAGAGTCCATGGTGGCCAAAGTACACGTATGACGCCATTGTCCGTAACGTATACAGCAGAGGAGGGAGTTGAGTATGAAAGAATAAATAACCTCAGCTGCAGTCCTACGAACCTGCTCTAATTGAGAGAACCTCTGGGGGTGGAAGAAAACACCCTCTATTTTATCTTTTTAATCAAATAGAGAGGTGAAAAATGAAGCCTCCCTGAGCCATAGAGAATCACACTGCAGCAAATCACATTTGACAAGCAAATTGAGCTATGCACAGCTAAGTTTCTTCATTTTGTAAGAAAAGTAACAAAACATGACTGTAATGCTGCAGCTATCTAATGAGAAAAGATCTCAGGCTTGAAAGCTCACGTTTCTGGTTTTATCTTGTCAAAGGGGAATTATAGCTGATTTATTGGCAGCTGCTAGAGCACCCATATGGTGTGGGTGGGGTTTACTCCTGGAACAGCTTTTGCAAGCCAAGCAGGGAAGAGATCAGATGAGGAGATGTGACTCTCATTGCACTGAGAGCGATGGCCTGTAATGCCACCGAGGGTCAGTGTATTCGCCGTGATGCCAAATGCAGGGTCGGTTGTAAATGGTGCCACGATTCTGAGAAGACACTTTTAAAACGTGGTTTTTAAAGTATGTTTTCTTTGCAAATAAGCAGTGGTAATGCATTGGTTTCTGCTATTTGATGAATATAAAGCTGTTTTTATCAACCTTGAGTCTACTCCAATAGGAACAGTCCAGCCCAAACTGTCAAGGTAGGTTCTCCATGAAACAGAATGCAAGCAACCCAAGATCAGTTCCCCCCGACTGGGGATCATCCATTGGGTGTAGCATGTTTCCATTGGCAAGGTGAGCATGAGACCCATTTGTAGGCATGGTTTTGCACTTAGGGTGGTACATCAAACACATAAAAGGTGATGGGAGGAAGGCTTGCAATAGGTCTAACCATTGACGATTGTTCTGGGTAGCATACCAACCTGTTGTTCTTTTGCCCACCATGCCACCTTCCTTTGGACCCAGCCATATGAAAATCAGTCTTGACCCTGATGCAATAGGGTCAGTCCAGCCCTAATTGCCAGGCCAGGTCCTCCTTGAACTGGAACCAAGCAACCCACAACTAGTTTCAGCCTGATTGAGGCTCGTCAGTCAGGTGTGGCTTGGTTCAAGTGGCACAGTGAGCACAGGACCCATGCCTGGGCATACCTTTGGCACTTAGACCGGTACATCAAGCACACAAAGAGTGATGGGAGGAGTAGTTTCAGTAAGTCTAATAACTGACATTCGCTCGAGTTGTGATTTAAATAATTGGACATGAGGCAGCTGTATTCTGAAAGAAAACTAAACACCGAGGTAGTGTTACTATTTTTATTAAACTCATTTATCCCAGAGTTGTAGGAGAAAATGTGCCCCAAGTGTGCAATTGTTCTGGCGTTTTTCCTAATAAAGATTTCATTTAAATCATATGAATGTATCAATTTCACAGAAATACTAGCTCCTAGGGCCCACAGAATGATAAAAGCATAATTCGTCAGGCATTCCACTCCCAGGAGAGCCAGGACACATATACTTTTGCTCCAGGCTCCGTCACATTGGCCCTTATTATGGAGGCCCACGCTTCATCACCATGATTCTTTATGATTTGGGAAGACACCGTACCCCATTGCCTACGTGAATGCGACATTCTATCATACTCATGCCCTGACGAAGTTCATTTCCTGAACGAAACGCGTTGGCTGATGTTCTGTTTTTGTATACTTTGGATACATTTAAATAAAGGATGATACCAACGAAGGAACTGATTTTGCTTCATCATTGAACGTTACTATACTCTGGTAGTGCATCACTCCATTTCTTTCCAAGGCATAAGTTTGACCTACAATGCTAGGAACTGCCAAAGTTGTATAGGCAGGACACCGCAAGCTGCGCCAGGGAACAGTCATTTCGTGGCAGTGGCACGGCTGGGCCACAACACAATATGGTGAGCGGGGACTGGCGCAGGCTCGCTCAGTATATTACGAGTTCGTCCATCGCCAGCATTTAATGGCGGGAGCCCCGCCATGAAAAGGCTTGCGGTGGACGAACAAAGGGGGCCCTATAGGGCCCTCATGTCCCCTGAACCTGGGGATACATGTTATGTCACCCCGTTAGAATCTCCACAAAATTCCAGCACGGCATGGACGTCCACGGCCATGCCGTGCTGGGACTTTTTTGCCATTCCCTTTGTGGTGCCTGCTTTCCAGGCACCTCCATGGGAAAGGCAAAGGACCGCCGACCGTATTATGAGTTGAACTCGTGTTACACAAGTTCAACTCGTAATATGGGCAGCGGTCCTTGCGTGGGTTTGGGGAGAGGAGGCAGCATTGTGCCGGCGCT
Organism: Lissotriton helveticus; assembly: GCF_964261635.1. Classification (NCBI taxonomy): domain Eukaryota; kingdom Metazoa; phylum Chordata; class Amphibia; order Caudata; family Salamandridae; genus Lissotriton; species Lissotriton helveticus. Next base: position 297,173,591 of record NC_136067.1, on the reverse strand, counting down.
GCTGTGCCAAAAACGTAACCAGGCCCTAATATGTTTGGGGATTTCTATTTTAAATAATAGGCAAAGTTATCAGCCTGTATTAAAATGTTTGTATGCACCCCAGGAATACTACTATTGCAAGTCTCTTTGCTCGACCCAGAGATGTATAAATAGAGCAAATCGAATGAGAGACAAAGAGCCTTCCTCTCGCATCCATTTTTTGGGCTGGCTCACCAGCATTGCTGTCTGCATGATCTATTGTTACCAGTTTTTACAAATATACACAGATTGGGCTTTGGCTCTGCCTACCTAGAGAAACATTTCTCTCTTACTTCATGCTATTGCCATTATGATGTCCCATGCTGCCACTTACAGCATGCATAAGAGTCTACTTTACATATTAAAAGTACACTGAATCATCACATATTACATTCTTTATTGTAGACATGCATTCCATAAAACATATTCCTATTAATGTATTTGTTCACTTCAGCAGGCTTTTAACAACTTTTAGTCTGGAATTGTGTACCAAACACAGATGTGCAATATATGTTTAGGCGCTCCTACACATGTGTAAGAACATGCAATTGAGCTGCTTACAAAACAAGCACTGGCAAAGCCAATAGGTTTGGCTTTAATTAAGTGACACATGAAAACACAGGTACGCACAAATACAGTTTCCATGCATTAGCACATTAGTACCAGTACTATTGAATTTGCCAATGCTTGTTCTATCAAGATGTTTCACACCTGTCTCACTGAGAATCAGCTGTCTAGTCAACCCACATGTGTCTGGGCTACCTACTTGATGTCGGTGCTTAATTTGAGCTGGTAGTTCCTGGTGGGGGCCACAGGCACTCAATTTGGGGGACCAGCACATATTTTTCCTTGTCAGACATTGATTGAGAGCAAAAAGTGAAAAAAATACACAAAGCGGACAAAGGAAGGGAAAGACGACAAAACATCAAAAAGTGAGAAAGCGTGAACCTGCAAGAGAGAGATAAAGGGGTAGGGAGTGTCTGGTAGTGGATTAAAAAAACATGAGGTGGATTTAAGACAACACAGCCTTGGTATTCGGCATGCTGACATTTGATTGCACCGGACATGGTCTTCTGACCTGAGCTTCGGGCTGGCACTCATCCTTTTACAAACTAAGCACTGGGTGATGTGCACGGAGATAACCCCCATTTATTGCCTTGCAGCCCACAGAAAATCCCACCTTGCTGGGTCAATAGCCTTTTCAACATCCACTAATACTCAAACAGGACCATGGTAGGACTGACATAGCTGCTATAGCTTGAACAATAAACTGTACGGGTCCTGACTAGAATGTACTTGTCTCATTGTGTACCTCCTGTAGAACAACACCACTGGAGACTCTTAGACACCAAAGGTGCAATTCCAGCTGCCCTGAGCATCAAAAGCCTTGTTGCATAGATGTCATAAATTGAATGGGCATAGAGCAGGAAATTCTGATGGATTTTTTAGAGGTGTGGCACCCTCAAAAGGAAGGCAAAAGATTGAATGGAAAATTACCTTTTCTCTAGAAAGAGAGATTGCCTTCTAATTATAGAGGACTAGTATTAAATTGGCACTTGACAAGAAACCCACCTCTATAGCCATGTGCTTAGATGAGTTTACATATTGGAATCCATTAAGATGGTTGTCAAGGGTGTGCTAGAACATCACTGCCTAGGACTTCTTTCTTCTTGACTTCCTGACACCTGTCATTCCTGTGCTTCCCTACATTGAGCACCGGGCACTTTTGCTCAGAAGATTGACTTTGCAAACTACGTTTCCCCAATTTTGTCTCTCCATTTCTTACAACCTTTGGGCCCGATTCACAAAGTTAATTTACACGTTTGTGTAAGTTTACTCATTCTCGGTATTCAGAAACAAACGATTGAATGATAACTTTACTACTACGGAGACTCCACAGTCGGGGTACGAAAAATGCACATATAAAAATAGACCTGTGTTGTGTTTGCATTCTTAGAATTCTGTTATTAACATTCCTTATGATGCATCTTAGAGTTTTCTATATGTAATTCTTAGAATGTGGTTATGTCACTGTATTGCATCTTTAGGACGGAGACAGTTATATGTGGATACAGGCTTGAGCTGGATGCATGCTATTGAGCTCTTCGATTATATTAAAGAAGTTACTTGAACTTATTCGCTAATTGCTTCATTTCACTGGCGACGTAATTCGAAGAGCAGAACCTACGTGAGCAAATTTTAAATATATTCATTTTCGAATTTGGATTCACCTCGTTAAGGAAGTACCAAGTATTCGTCCTGAAGGTTTACCAAGGACTCATCTCGACAATTCTTTATTACGGGGATTTTGTGAGTTATTACCACCTTGTGTTATTATTGACTGACCACCCTATAAGTTCCTGCAACTCAATATTTGAACTACATATTCCAAAATGCAATCGTCTTCTGGGAACTTGTTTTTCTGAGTTGCAATAGTGAACGGTTTCTATTGGTGTTGGCCCAATGTAATTTTCAGCGGTGTTCATTTTGCATAATTATTTTAAATGCTTCGTGTTTACCCGTGGGAATATTGGTGTACGTTGTACCTCACGCACTCTTCATTTGGAAGTACACAACTTTCCTGAGAGTTCCAGATTCCGGAGTTCGTTTTGGTGTTCTTCCTGAGCTACGAGTTGCGCATTGCATTCTGAAAGCGTGGGGAGCATCTGACGTTTCTCCCTTTGCTTCTTGGGAGTGTTTGGAGCATATGACGTCTTTTGTACATCAGCGGCCATATTTGTTAAGTTGAAAGACAATTTCTTCATATTCTCAGCAGCAAACTTAACGATTAGTGCAACATCGGAGTCCACGTACATTGCCGGCCAAATTTATGAAGTTAAAAAGACGTTTTCTTCGTATTTCAACACCAAACAGTTAGCGTTTAGTGCGACATCGGAGTCGGTGATTCGCACACCTTTTCTTCACTTCGAGTTAAGAGTTAACGATTTGTGTGACATCGGAATCGGTGATTGGCACACCTATTCTTCACTTCAAGTTTGAGTATGTAATCCAGCATTTTTGTTCTAAAGTTGTTGTTTCCACTTTCACTCCTTTGGAACTGATTCAAGTACTTTAACATGGTTATTTAAATCGCACATTCTTTTTTTTAGACCTCTTTTCCTTACTTTCCTAAATTGTACTGGGAGAACAGTGAATTCAACTTTTTACTGGGTTATCACTTATTATATTGCTAAATTGAACCTTGAACTTGAACACCATGTCCCAGCCAAATCAAAATATAATCCTCCAAAGGCATTTTGAATTTCAGGAACAGAACCATCACTGAAATGGTTAGAATGGAAACCTTACTTCTGCAATTATACTGATGCTTTGGACGAAGAAGGAAAAATGTCACATGCCCAAAAGAAAAGTTTATTGTTGCATGCTTTAGGTCCTGTTGGGTTAAAGACATATGAAAGTATGACTAAACCTTGTTTTCCTGCTGATTTAAATGTTTATGCTTTGACTTTGCTTCATCTTGATACGTATTTTGCCCCCAAGGTTTGTATTGGTGTAACTAGGTACAAATTATTTTCCAGGAAACAACTTAAAGATGAAAACATTGATGGTTACCTTGCAGATCCAAAAAAAATAGCTCTCGATTGTAGATTTGGTGTGTTACGAGAAGAATTTATGAGAGATCAAATTGTTATGCATACTTATAATTCCTCAATACTAGATAGATTATGGATTAATGGAGATTCTTCCTTAGATGACATCCTAGCTATTGTGCGGAAAGCAGAGATGTCTGGTAGGTGTGCAAATATTCTTAAACAAGATAATACCACACCACTACTGATGTTGTAAGTAAGGTGAATATGAAAGGAAAGCTGAAAGGAAGAAATTTACATCCAACCCTAAAAACAATTCTAGCGCAAAGCCTAATTACGCTAGATATTTACAAGTCTCCACAAACTGTAAACTAAAATGTTACAGGTGTAATAGTCTAGAACATCTAGCAGATTATAAGGGTTGTCCAGCCTTGAAATTTAAATGCACCAATTGTGGTCTTAGGGGCCATTTTGCCAAAGCTTGCAATAGGAAAAGAAATAAGATCAAATTTGTAAATGATGTGGAGGAAGATGATGATAATTGTGAGAACAATGATGAAAACAGTTTGGTAATGAACTTACATGATAAACTTGTGTTGAAAATTCGTGATGAGGATGTCATAAACAAATCAATTTGTTTAATGGATATAGGAGGAGTAGAAATTAAAATGAATGCTGACTCTGGCTCACCCTATACTATTATCAAGGAAGAAATGTGGAAATCTTTTATTCACAAAGTAGGTGAGAAATTATTAGACCCTGATATTCATCCCGAAGGTTATGGAGGTGAACCTATAGACCTTCTTGGATTCCGTTGGTTCGTTTTTAAATTTAAGGGAAGAGTATGTAGGGGCAAATTGTATGTTGCAAGAAAAGGACCACCAGTTCTTGGTTGATTTGATCAAAAACAATTGCACATTATTTTAGACCCTAATAGCCGTGAACAAGTTTTGGTGGTTGATGATAGCACCGCTATCACAAAAAATATTTTTGAAGAATTCCCAAAAGTTTTCAGTAAAGATTTAGGCAATTTGGTAGGTTTTGAACACAAAATCATCATTAAGTAAAATGCTTGTCCTAAAGTACACAAATGTAGGAATGTCCCCATTTTGGTAAGACATGAAGTAAGTAAATAATTAGACAAACTGGTTTCTAACAATATTATTGAGCCAATTGAAGCATCTGAGTGGGTTTCTCTGATTGTCGTGGCAAGATGGAGCAACGGGAAAATCCGGTTGTGTGTTGATTTAAGGTACCTGAATAATAACATAGTTGTGGATAAATTTCCACTTCCTAAAATTAACAAAATGGTTTCTAGTTTAAATAATGCGAAGTGGTTTTCCACTATAGACTTGTCGTCTGCGTATCACCAGATCTCCATGTCTCCTGAATCAATGAAGTTTACATCATTTGTCACACCCTTTGGGTGTTTCCAATATAAACGCATGCCCTTCGGTTTAGCTTCGGCTGCCGCTGTTTTTCAGTGTTTGATGTTCCAACTTTTTAAAAATGTACAGGGGGTTCGATTTTTTCAAGATGAGATCCTGGTATTTGGAAGTGATGAGAGAGAACATTTGTTGAGGTTAAAAAAAGTATTCTTGAAAGCAAGGGTCTTACTGATGAGCATTCAAAGTGCAAAGTGTGACATATCTTGGTCACGTCATTGATGAACAAGGTGCTAGCCCAAAACCTTCCTTGGTTTCTGCCAAATCTGAGGCTCCTGACCCACCTGTAAGGATGACATTAGATCATTTTTGGGCATGGCGGAATTCTGTTCCAAATATGTACCTCATTTTGCTAATATAACTTATAATATTCGGCAACTCTTAAAAAAGAATTCTACTTTTGAGTGATCACATGCTTGTAACATGGATTTTAAAAACATCAAAGAAGCTATTGCCAAGGCTACAGCTGTTCACAGTGTTGACCCATCACTTGATAGTATGATTACTACTGATGCAAGTAATAAGGGCCTCGGAGCAGTTTTGTCACAGGTTGATAGAAATGGTCAAGATAAAGTTATTGCTTATGCATCAAGGTCTTTATCCACATGTGAGGAGAAATACCCAATAATAGAAGGAGAAGCCTTAGCCTGTGTATGGGCTTTAGAGCATTTTAAATCTTTTATTTGGGGGAAAATGTGTACTTTGCGCAGTGATCATAAACCATTAGTGAAAATTTTAACTACAAAAGAAGTTATTTATGCGTCAGCTAGACTAGCAAGAATTTCTATGAGGATGCAAAATTTCATTTACAAAATAATTTATGTTCCAGGTAAAAGTAACGTGTTTGCAGATTTTTTGTCTAGAATGCCAGTCATGTTGGAACAATGTGAAAGTGATGAGTGGAATGAGTTATAAATTGCCTTTGTACACGTTGCAGGATTGTCTGCTTTCAGTAGAGAGGAATGGGACAACGAATATTCAAAGGACAGCACCTTACAAGCAGTCATTTCCTATACTGTTAATGGTTGGCCTGTAAAGAAAGATTTATTGAATACTGATCACAGACCGTTTTGGGAAATTAGATCTGAGTTATCTGTCGTACACAATACACTTTTAAGAGGTGAAAGAATAATTCCTCCTGAGAAATTACGTGAAGGAATTATTGAACGTTGCCATGAAGGACATCCAGGATTTGTTAGGACTAAATCCTTAGTTAAGAGATTATTTTGGTGGCCAGGCTGTGATTCCCAAACTGAGAAAGGTGTAAGGAATTGTATTTCATGTTCGTCTTCTGATAAGACTCTACATACATTTCGCCCTCCTATGCCGCAAGTTTTTTTCTTCAAAGAATCCTTGGGAATGTGTGGCAGCAGACATTATGGGGCCTATTCAGGAGCCTGATGGGTCTCATTGTTTTTTAATTGTTCTCATGGACCTATTTTCAAATTGGCCAGTTGTTAAGATTGTCAGTAAAGCGAACACTGATTCTGTCCTCGCCTTCCTAGATGAAACTTTAGTTACGGAAGGTATTCCTTCTTGCATCCTTACGGATAATGGTGTACAATTTTTGTCATTAAAGGCCAAAACATATTTCAAGAAACTAGGAATTACTCATAGAACCACATCACTTTACAATCCAAGTGGAAATGGTTTAGTGGAAAGATTTAATCGTGTTTTAAAAAATACTATTCAGTTATCATTGAATGGTAATCTTGATTGTCCTACTCAAGTAGAGAAAACAGTGTGGAATTACCGCATTACTGTAAATGATTCTACAGGGTTTTCTCCATTTGTACTCATCAAGGGTAGAAATCCACGTTCTAAATCTATCCCTACATGGTTATTTTCTAGTGAGACTGAGCCGTGGTCTAGGGATATGGTGAAAACACACATGGAACATGTACATAACAAAAGCAAAAGTTATTATGATTCAAAACATGGAACAAGAGAAGTTATTATTAATGTTGGAGATTAGGTTTGTGTTAAAAAACCCAATAAGGTTCAGAAAGGTGATTCCCAATTCTCAGATCCGTGTCAAGTAATTAAAATCCTACTTAATGCTGTGAGAGTTAGTGATGGGAAATTATGGAATTTGAATAGAACAGCTAAATGCCAGCCGAATCTTTACAGCAATAAATGGAAACCTGAAGATTTAGATGGAGAAAAGTTTAGAAATGTTCCTTCAAAAGAATGTTTAGATACTCAAAGTTTGGAAGCGTCAAATGCAACCCAGAGTGTCAATGAGAATGAGGTAACGTCTAATGCAACCCAGAGTGAGAATGGTTCATCTGTACAAAATACTATTTTAGAGGAACCCATTCCTTCTACCTCTCAAAGTGATGAATCTATTTATTTTCGTCATTCATCAAGGAGAAGGGTGGTGCCTTCTTGGTTAAAAGATTACATCATTGAAAATAGTTAAATAATTTCTTATTATTAGGATATCAACTGTATCATTTAAAAAAAATGTATGTACAGAGATAGGGGGATGTGTTGTGTTTGAATTCTTAGAATTCTGTTATTAACATTCCTTATGATGCATCTTAGAGTTTTGTATATGTAATTCTTAGAATGTGGTTATGTCACTGTGTATTGCATCTTTTTGATGGAGACAGTTATATGTGGATACAGGCTTGAGCTGGATGCATGCTATTGAGCTCTTCGATTATATTAAAGAAGTTACTTCAACTTATTCGCTTATTGCTTCATTTCAGCCTGTCCCATCTTTTTATGTGTGGAGTCGCTGGAGTCGTAAAGTTACTATTAAATTATGTGAGAATATCGATAAAAAGTAAGCTTACACAAAGGTGTAGGTTTACCTTTGTGAATTGGGCCCAGTGTGTTTCTTTTCAATATTTCTTGGTCATGTGTCAGTCAGGGCCATAGAGTTTATCGTGATATTTATGGTCTCAAATGATGAAATTCTTCATTCCTGAACATCAAAAAAATATTTTTTTTCTACCTTTCTTAAGATTGCGCTGTCATAGGCCGTTGCCCTGGTGATTGTTCTTCTACATTCACTATGTTCTGTTATGGCACATTGGTTTAGGTAGGTGTGGTTGTGTCCTGCAATGTAATTACTTCTTACTAGGCAATTATTTGCATATTTCCTGTAGTAGAGTTTCGCAACATGCATCAGGCTTTATGTACGTTCATGGTAGAACTTACATTAATAGTGTCACTTCTGTCTACCCTCAGCGATTTAACAGCAAGTTGTGAATTTAACAGCCAGTGACAATTCCTTACCATCGGGCAGCGATGACATTAAACAAGAAATGACATATTCTTGTCATTTTTTTCCCTCCCAGACAATCATTGGCAATTATTTAGGCAATAGGCCAACGAGGAAGAGATGGTTCAGGTCCATTCCTCGATCCTGCTCAGCTACCATGTTTACCCCTATTCACCAGCGGCGATGTACTGCAAAGAGGTACGAGCGGGGGCTGCCTGTATTTTTACCCAGCCAAGGTTATTTAGCTTTCTGCAGCAGGATTCTCAACAGGACTTTAACCCCTTCCACGCGGGGCGGTGCGGGGGTGTGTGTGGCCTTGTGCGGCGCCGCGGTGCTCGTGACGAGCCCAGCTCGTCATGCTGCACAGTGGAGCTGTGCTCATGACGAGCTCGGCTCGTCACGACTCCGCCGACTCCTTCAGAACGCCCGCACAGGCGATAATCAGCCCCGCATGAGCCGCCCGCGGCCATTATGACGAGCTCAGCTCGTCATGAGCGAAGCTCCACTGTGCCTCATGCCAAGCTGAGCTCGTCATAAGCATGCAAGGGGTTAATGTTTTAATGTCTCAGACAATAGAAACATATTAGCAGGTGGTCATATGACACTGTCCACACAACAGCATAATACTAACTCTGCTCCTAAGGTTGTGTGACATTAACACGCATGCATGCAAAGCCCATGCTATTACCACGCATCTGTTACAACGCACTGCCTTTACCATGCATGCACCTTTACCAAGCATTCCTTTACAACTCAAGGTAAGTGAAACTCCAATCAAGATATATACATATATAGCTGCAAACGAAAATCGACTCCCCTGTTGCATTTTATTTGCGCAGTTTGTCGAACTGTTGTTTTATAAAAAATGTGTCACATGATTAATGCTTGCGCTATTTTGTCATCTATATGGATTATTTCCACATTTGTTTAAAATTCAGTGTTTTTGATATAGCTGACATGTATTTCATTAAATGAGCGTATTATGCAGGGAAACTGTGGTGATATCATGACGCAGTATGTGGACAAGGGTGCAATTTAGGGCACCATGCACTATGCATTCAAGCTACTATGATTATTTTAATATTATGACCACCATTCTGTCATATTGCATTTTCACATGAAGGCTTCTGCGCGCCCTGTTGTATTTATTCAGCTTTATACATTCAGTTACACTTATTCATTTACATATGTGTGTGTCTTTTTAAATTTTTGAGCAATGTGTTTTCCATGTCTATTCATGTGACAGAGTATAAAAGATTTTTAAATAATGGAGAGTATCAGACTGAGGTAGGCTGCTGTGACAGCCGATACGCGTTTCTGTGTTGCCAGGTCGGAGGAGATCCCATGGAATAAAAGTGCCTTTGATACCCAGCACTCCTCGAGTGCATGCGCTCTTCTTCGTGGAGTAGGGTTGTTTGTGATTGATATATATATATATTCACTGAAAAAACCAGAGGTTTTACAATCGTTATAGTTAGGAGTTAGCATTTAAAAAACCTTTGAAATTCACTGAAAAAACCATAGGTTTCACATTTGTTATAGTTAGGAATTAGCATTTAAAAAACCTTTGAAATTCACTGAAAAAAACATAGGTTTCACACCAGTTATAGTTAGCTGAACATTTTACTCATACAGAACCATTGAAATTCCCATGTTATAGTTAGTTGGACTCACTATAACTCGCGCGCCCGCAATCCACTGCTGATGATGTCACATATTACATTATTCATGACATGGTCAGTGACATCACTGATGACATCACTGATGACATCTCAAATGACATCACTGATGACATCACTGATGACATCTCAAATGACATCACTGATGACATCACTGATGACATCATCCAGTGAATGTGTGTTTCTGAAAAGTAAAAATATGTTTTATATATTGAAGAATGAGTGGATGTATGAGTGACAGGATGAAGGATTTAGTAGGTGTGTGACTGACTGTATGAGTGAGTGATTAAATGTGTCTTACTGAATGCATTGGTTAGTGACTAATCTGTTTGAATGTGTGCATCAGTATGTCTGTTGTTGTGTAAGCTGCTGCATGTGTTGATCAGTAGCTATATGAGTGGCTATATGGGTTATTGATTGGTTGCCCAAGTATTTGTATGTGAGGATGAGTGTGTGTGTGGGTGGCTGGGAGGTGTGTGACTCTGTGCATAGATGTGTGAGCAGTTGATTCACTTGGTATATAGGTTCAAGAGTGCATGTGGAAAGAGCTGTATGGGCGGTTGACTGTGTACATGGGTGTGTTGGTGAGTGAATGGATATCTCAGTGCTACATGTCCAAGTAAGTACATATATAAAACACAGTGCATGTGAGAGTTGGCATATATAAATGACTATACATGAGAGCCTGTGATTGCGTAAGTGACTGTATGGATCAATGTGTACTTCTATTAGTGATTGTTAAAGAGAGTAAGTATGTGTTAATCTATGTTTGAATAAGTAAGGTTTTGTGTGTATAACTATAGATGAGGAATTGGGAGTGTGATTGATTCTTTGCATGACTGACTAGGTGTGTGAGTAACTATGAATGAGTGGCAGTGTGTGAGTGTCTGTATAGGTGTATGAGTGCATATAATAGTGTTGTATTGATGACTGACTGTATGTATGAGTGATTGTATGTGTGAATGAGTGGATATGTGTGTAGACTTAGGAATCAGTGAGTGCGTATGTAGTAACTGGTATTGGTGTGTCAATGGTTTCTGGAATGGTAGTCTGTATTTAACACTGGATGTATCAAAGGTTAGATTAGAGTGTGAGGAGGTGCATCGTATTATCACATGAATGATGTCATCAGTGATGTCATCAGTGATGTCATTTGAGATGTCATCAGTGATGTCATCAGTGATGTCATCAGTGATGTCATTTGAGATGTCATCAGTGATGTCACTGACCATGTCATGAATGATGTAATATGTGACATCATCAGCAGTGGATTGCGGGCGCGCGAGTTATAGTGAGTCTAACTAACTATAACGTGGGAATTTCAATGGTTTTGTATGAGTAAAATGTTCAGCTAACTATAACTGGTGTGAAACCTATGGCTTTTTCAGTGAATTTCAAAGGTTTTTTAAATGCTAATTCCTAACTATAACATATGTGAAACCTATGGTTTTTTCAGTGAATTTCAAAGGTTTTTTAAATGCTATTCCTAACTATACGATTGTGAAACCTCTGGTTTTTTCAGTGAATTCCAAAGGTTTTTTAAAAGCTAATTCCTTTGTATATCGAGTTTGTAACCTACGATTTTTAGTGGGGTTTTTTATTAGCTGTTTTGTATAACTATTAATTATTATTAATTTATTTAAAAAAAAAATTCAATGTATTTTTCTTTTTTTTAATCATTTTTTCCTGGGGCGCTCAGGGTGCACGCACCGGTAAGCTTACCCGTATCATTTTGTCTTGGAGCGGTCAGGGTGCACGCACCGGTAAGCTCACCCGAGAGCGCAGCGAGAGCGCCATTTCTGCATTCGTAAAAAAAAATATGTATGAAAACTAAATAATAATGCAAGACATTCAGTACCAGACTTATAAAAGTAGTATTTTTCATTTTCAGAATGGAAATGATTTTGCATTTCCGTAAAGCTAGCAAAACGTCATTTAGGCGCGCCGCGTTAGCGCCCATGGAAGCGCCCACGTTAGTGCTGCGTAAGGGCCCCCGGAAGCGCTCCGGTGCGCGCAGCGTAAGCGCGTCAAGTCATGTGACCTTAAAATAACACTTTTCATTGGTTGCTAACAGTTTTTTTTACAAAGAATGAAAACCCCACCCATTTCCTTCACTTCTTCTTTCACTTTTGTGACTGCAAGACCTGTTTTTTTCTGCTCAACCTTTTTGGGATTATAATGGCTGCTAGACCCACCAGTAGCAGTGAGGACTCGGATGAGTTCATACAGGAGGAGGCTCCTGAGCCCAGGGTAAAGGAGCACTTCATCTGGAAGTTTTTCACAATACCAGCAGATTTTTAAAAAGTGAATGCTCCAAAGGTGGAGTGCAGAATTTGCCATACTGTCCTTTCACGGGGTGACCCTACAAGGAAGTACAGTTTTGGAAATTCGACCATGATTCGGCACGTTCAGAGGAGGCACCCCCAGAACTATGCGCGGGAGAATGTCAGAGCTCTGGCACGAGATGCTCCAAGGGATGGTGCTTCAACTTCGACTGGAGGACCAACTGCATCATCGGTGAGGGGGCGACCTGAACAGCTGATTCCTAATATTCAGCCTGTTTTTGATGGCATCACGATCAAATGTAAAGACTGTGATGAACTACTTTGTTACGGTGAACAAAGTATTATGAATATTGTCCGAACAAGAGAAAACCACCGCTGCCATCCCCAGCCCTAATTTTGACTCATTTTTTGGCTCCTGTTGAGCAGTTTGACATCTCCTGTTTTTTATTTTTGTTGAGAAAAAAACGAAAAAAGAAAAAAAAAAGTTCTTTTTAGAACTAACTCTAAAAAGAGCTGTATTCTTAAAAAATTCAAAAAGAGTAACTGAAGTGGAGTGCAGTGAGAGAGGAAAGGAAAATTAGTGAGAAAGCAAAGAAAGGGACGAGAGGGGAAGGGAAGTGAAGTAGGGGGACTGAAAGAAGGTGAGTGTGGGAGGTGAGTGAGGAGAAGGAGAGTGAACATGGGGAATGAGGACAAGTGAAGAAAATGTAGTAAAGGAATGGGGGTGTGGAAGGGTAAAAAAAGAGCAGTGATGTTGAGGAAAGAGTCGAGATACAGACTGGATAAAGGCAAGTGAGTGTGAGACAAGGTGAGTAAGGGAGTGAAGAGACAGAGAAAGTGAAAGAAAAAGTGAGAGTAGAGGACTGAGTGAGGGAGGAAAGAAACATAAGTGAGGGAGTGTGGCTGTGTTATAGGGAGTGAGCGTAATAGAAGAGGAGTGACAGACTAAGGGGTCAGAGAGAATGAGGCTAACAGAGAGAGAATGAGGGAAGGGGAGTGTAGAAGTAAGAGGACAGAGGGAGTAAGAGAAGGAGTTAGTGAAGTTAGGTAAGGAGAGTAAGGGAAGAGAAAAGAGTGAAGGAGCAAAAGAAGGAAAGAGACAGGAAGGAAAGTAAAGGTTAAGGTCTGAAAGAAGTTGAGTGTGGGAGTATGGCTGAGTTATACGGAGTGAGTGTGACAGAAGAGGAGGTTGTAGGTACAAAAAACATCCACATAACACAACAGCTCTTTTCACAGCTACCCTACCTCTAAGCACTCTAAATTATTTTTTTACTCTATTTTCTTGCACTATTTTTCCCCGTGGTGCGCTCAGGGTGTGCGTACCAGAGACCGCACCTGGGAACGCACCGAGCGCTTACCCGTGAAAATTAAAAAAAAAAAAGTTTTTTTGCCCTTCAGGGTCCTTCTAGGCCCCCCTCAGGAAACCTAGGGGGCCAGGGGGTGTCTACTCTGCCCCCTTTTAATTATTTCCCCCTTTCTTTTTCACCTCTTGTGTCTCGATTCTACCGAGACACAAGATGGCGGACTCTCTGGACTGTTTAGAATGTTGACAGACACCCGACAGCCAATCAGCTTTCCGCTCGCGCACTCCCGTAGCGCGCCGGGTGCGCTCCCCGGTACGCGCACCGGTGAGCGCTCGGAGCGCGCCTATAGATATATATGTGTTTTTGAAGTTAATTTAAAAAAAAAAACACTGGAGCAATTTTCACCAAATATAGCAAAGGCACATCTGCGTACCAGTCCCTACAATTTTGCCAAGTTTGGCGTAATTCCATTCAGCGGTTCGGGCTGTAGACTTGTCAGACCGTCCTATGGAAATTAACATGGGGAAAACACGTTTTGGGACCCCCCTTCTTTCTCAGCCCCCACTTCACGAATCCCCCCGAAACTTCCAGGGAAGGAGCGGAGCGGAGCTGGCCAAAATTTTGGAAAATTACACACAAATTCCTCAACCGGCGCCAGAGTTATTCCCAATAGAATGTTGCGGATTTCCTATGGTAGCTAGGTCCTAACTATAACTACCTACTGGCGACCGCCAGTAGGTAATATATATCTATATATATATAGATATATATTACCTACTGGCGGTCGCCAGTAGGTATATATAGTTAGGATTTTTTCTCTATGGGATTTTTGAAAATTCTATGTCTAATAACTTTGGCGTTTGTGGACGGAATTGGCTGAAATTTTCAGGAAAATGGAACATTTTGTTTCTGAGCAGCCCCTGAAAATTTGGGGGGGGTTCGTCAAGGGGGGGCCGAGAAAAAAGGGGGGTCCCAAAACGTGTTTTTAACATTGAGTTTTCCATAGGGCGGTTGGCCTCACTTTTAGCCCGAACGGCTAAATGGATTTGCACGAAACTTGGCAAAATTGTAGGGACTGGTAGCCCGATGGGCCTTTGCTAGGTCTCAATATATGTGCTCCAGTGGATTTTGAGAAATTAACGTTCAAAAAAAGATATATATCTGTAACAGCGGACCAGGCAGCGCTCCAGTTCGCGTACTTTTCGCGTTACGGAGCTTTGTGAAGCGAAGCTGATTGGTTCTCCGGCGTCTGTAAACATTCCAAACAGTCCGTAGCGGCCGCCATCTTGTCTCTCGGTAGGATCGAGAGACAAGAGGAGGCCAAAGCGAAGGGGCAAATGACCATAAGGGGGCTTAGTAGATCCTCCCTGACCCCCTAGGTTTGTTGTGGAGGTTTTAAAAGGGCCCCGCGGGGCAAAAAAAAACAAACAAAAAAATCGTAATCGAACGGCTGAATGGATTTGCACGAAACTTGGCAAAATTGTAGGGACTGGTAGCCCGATGTGCCTTTGCTAGGTCTCAATATATGTGCTCCAGTGGATTTTGAGAAATTAACGTTCAAAAAAAGATATATATCTGTAACAGCGCTCCGCTTCGCGTACTTTTCGCGTTACGGAGCTTTGCGAAGCTGATTGGTTCTCCGGCGTCTGTAAACATTCCAAACAGTCCGTAGCGGCCGCCATCTTGTCTCTCGGTAGGATCGAGAGACAAGAGGAGGCCAAAGCGAAGGGGCAAATGACCATAAGGGGGCATAGTAGATCCTCCCTGACCTCTTAGGTTTGATGTACCATTTTGCCAAGTTTGGTGTAATTCCGTTCAGCCATTCAGGCTGTAGACGTATCTAAATGTCCTATGGAAAATTGCATGGGGAAAACACATTTGAAAGTGTTGAAATTTAGAACCAATTAAAATGTTACTTTGGTTTTGTATTTGTGTGTGATGAAAGTTAATTGGTTATGTATATATCTAAAATGAGAGGAAACCACAGCCATTTTGTGATACTACTGTCTGAGGTACATTTGTGAGGAATTTTTGGTGGTCAATTGCTGGGGTTTGATTTACACAGTACTAACACTTCTCCTACTTTTAAAAAGGTGAGTTGTTAATTTGTAAGGGGAACTATGTTGTACACTTGAAGATAATTTGAAAAATGTTTTCTGTTATTTATTTACAGTCCTTCTGTTATACTAAATACTTGATAAAGTTAGTTTTATATTATGTATTACTAAAAACGATAAATGAAAGTGATTATTTTTTTCTGCAATTTACAGCAAGCAATTTCAAAATAAAATGGCTCACAATGAAGAGACCGTGGCAATTTCTTTTGAATTATCCACTACATTTATTGAAATTGAGAGCACCAATAATGAAATATTGTCACAAGGAGGAGATGACTTGAATGATTTTTTTGATCAATCTGTTGATGGCGAATTTATCGAATGTTTGGAGACCATAGAGTTACAAGAATCATCATTGCAGACTTTTCATGAGGAGATTCCAGATGAGATGATTGAAGAGGAAATTCCTGATGAGGACATGTTACTAGTTCTTTCAAATTTTGAAAATTCAGAAGAATAAATTTATATTTAGAAATCAAAAATTGTTTGAGACATTATTCATTTTTATTTTTAATTTATGAGGTTGTAGCGAAGTGATTGTAGTATAAAATGAGACTTATAGTATAGAGTGCAACATTTTTATGTTACATGGTAAGTTTACTCATATTTACTTCCCTTCTCCCACTATATTATCTCCAATGTGTATTTGACATCTCTTCTTCATCTCCGGCCTCCTTTCTCTCACTGTCTGTCTCTGATGCATCTTATCGCTGCCATTTTGTGTAATTACAGAAGAGAGTAAAAAAAAATAGTTCGGAACGTGAAAAGGGGGCAAAGTAGAGTACCCCTCACCTCCTAGGCCTTCTCAGGCGGTCCCAAAAGGATCAGTTTCTGCTTTCCTGAGAGATTATGGTATGAGTTCCATATACCACAATAACTTGCATTACAACATGCAAGATATCTATCTCCTATTACCAACTTTTGGAGATATTCGCGCTAAGCGCGAATATCTCCAAAAACTAACACCTGCCCTGAGCAGTTCTTAGCCATGTTATCCAATGGGAGGTGGATAACATGGCTAAGAGCATTAGCTCGGTAATGCATGAATATCGCTGACTTTTTAGCGATATTCATGCATTGCGGCCGTTTTTTATCGCATTTGCGATAAACCTTGATAATAGCAAGGTTTATCTTCGATAATTTCTGACGATGCTTAGCGGTAAAACATTTGTTGCTAAGCATCGTTAGCGATAAATATCGCTTAACTTTGGTAATATGCACCAACGTCTGTTAACGTTCGATTCGAAGGAAATGAGGAAGTGTTGAAAAACATTGTCTGCGCCATCTTGCCTTTTTTGAAATGCCACACTTTTGTCGTGCACGGCAGCCATTTTAGATGCCTTGACCAGACCCACTCTCTGCACGCTGTCGATTCGTAGCATGGCTCCCCACCCTCGCAAGCATCTTCCCCAGGCACTGGTCACCCCCGCTCTCTGTTTTATGCATCGGCAATAAACCTCCCCCCATCTGCGCTGCTCTTCCCTGAGAATCACACTCTGTGCCCGCCCGACACCTCCCTTTCGCCCTATTCACTACCGCACCCTCTGACACTCCTCTTCCTCTGTGTCCGATTGTCCAGGCTATCAGCTAGCCCTGCAGATGTAGTTTATAGCCCCAGCTGTAAAGAATCACCCCTCTTCAAAGGAGTTATAGTAGATCAAGGCCCACACCCGATGAGATCCGTCACACCACACGTGTTCCTACTATCTGAAAACCATCCTGTATTGTGATTGGGGAGGGGACCGAGCCTGAAGCGGAAGATTCCAGGGATGACTCTTTGTACATCAAAGTTTTTACAATTATGTGTCATATTAAAAATATATAGCACTCCAACAAAGTAGTAGGATTATAAAACTTTAATAACTTATAAATATATACAACAAAACAAAAACAGTAAAAACATTTAAACAACGAAGAGACCGTGGCAATTTCTTTTGAATTATCCAATACATTTATTGAAATTGACAGCACCAATAATGAAATATTCTCACAAGGAGGAGATGACTTGAATGATTTTTTTGATCAATCTCTTGATGGCGAATTTATCGAATGTTTGGAGACCATAGAGTTACAAGAATCATCATTGCAGACTTTTCATGAGGAAATTCCTGATGAGGACATGTTACTAGTTCTTTCAAATTATGAAAATTCAGAAGATGTTGCCTGGGTGCCGCACTGATTTGGGTATCCGGCGTGGGGCGTCCCGGGGGGTGGATTGTCAGTAGCGGTCTGTTGTGCGAATAGTTCCAAGGCAGCAGAAAGCGCTGAAATCTGGATGTCACGAAGGTGATGTCTAGTAAGTTGCCGCCCAGCAAATAACGGCGTGGGGCGCCGCGGGGGTGAGTGAGTCCAGTAGGCACCACAGCTATACTTACCGGCATTGCAGAATTACTGCTGGGGACAATGCCTGTGCTGTAGCAGGGTCACAGCAGAAACAAAAAGGATTCTGTTGAAGATGTTGTTGGTTTTCAATTTGAAAACAGTTCTGGTGTCAACTGCTATGCTAATGTAGTGGTTAATGTTTTGTTTTCTCTAGAAAATGTAAAAGAGGGGGAGGCAGTCCATAGTTCCGGAAAAAGGGCAAAGAAAGGATCGGTGGTTTGAACTATCAGTCAAAAAGGGGAGGGGGTGCAACAATTTTTCCTACCGGGTCACACTGTGCTTTCACCGGAACTGAGGTCTGCAGGATTCTAGTCATTCAAACTGAGGGTGGCGGCAGCATGGGAGCGCCGAAGTCCCGCGGATACAGTTTCGTCACTCCACGGGCGATCATGGCAGTCATTCCCCATCGGGGGTGTCTGCGGGGGTCGGAGACTCCCGCGGCTCCTCTAGAATCTTCAAGGTCGTGGAGGACTACGGTGGTGGAGTCAACCAGTGACCGGGCCATTTCTTTATGCTGGGCCCGCTCTTGCCAGGTCGACCGCCATTTTGAGAGTTCGGTAGCTACTGGCGATCGCGGGGTCAAATGAGCGGACGGGCTTCACCCTGCCGGGCGAGACGTTGCAGCATTGCCACAGTGGAAGAACCCTTTTCCGGGCGCCTGGAGCGCTGAGGGTGCAGCTGGGAAGCCTCCACCTGGGGAGGCGGGAGAGGCCTGTACGCAGCGTCTCTCCCTCCCAGTGCACCCCACGGCGTCTCGCTTGACATTTGTTATGGCCGGACCAGGCGATGAGGATGAGGGGGGGGGGGTCGGAGGCATGTGCAAGACATCCCCCCCAGTGTTGTCGCAGCCATTATAAAAGAAAGAAGAAATGTCCCGTCCGTCTTTGGGCCGCACCTCCGGTGGATGGCGGCCGGACGCCCTTTGCTCTGGCCCCATGAACGGGTTCCTTGGCTCATCGGCTGCAGCCGGATCCCGTCGGCCCCAGCCCCCGGCCGTTGGTGGCCGGACCGGGAGAGAGTGTGGAGGGACAACCTGCAACTCTCAAGGGCCACCGCGGCCGGACTGGGAGAGAGAGGGGAGGGTCGAGGACACGGACATTCCCCCCCCTGAAACTCTCCAGTGTTGTCAATCCCCCTGGCCGGGTCCCGCTGGCCTCGGCCTCTCCTCCGGCTACACCCTACGTGATGATCTCCTGGCCGAGGCGTGGCAGCAGGACCCGCCTTATATGTGTTGCTTCCGGCTGGGCGTAGCCGAAAACCTGTTGCCCTTTGGAAGTTTCTAGAATGGGGCGGATGTCTGCTGACTTCTATCTTTCCCAGTTTGCCGTTATTTGGCCGTGGCAGGCGGTGGGACAGACACGTTTTGGGGCAGTGAGGGGCGATGTTTTCAGGTTTCTTATTACGGGCTTACTTCTAACGTTTCTTGTTTCTAGGACAATAATAGGTTTTATCATTACGTATTGTTATCGTTTCTTTGTTTGTTATTTAATAAAAAGTTCATCAGTGGCCTACTGATTTTCGTTTTCCTATTCTTTTCTTTCCAGGTTGTTTCATGCTAAAGTTTCTGTTAACAGGATACAGTGATCACTTCGTTATTATTGCATATGTCCTTTTCACTAGGGGTGCTCTCTGGTCGGGCCAGATGACCTATCTCTAGTAAATGGTCCGGGTGAAACAGGTGCATCAATCAGTGGGGAGTAGATAGGCATGACAGATTACAACGGGGAGAAAGGTCCGCATTACGTACCCTTTCACTACTTGCAAAGATTTTCCTACGTTTATTTGCAAACAGGGAATACCTCCAAAAAGAACTAATTCCCAAACAGTCAATGTTCGGACAATCAATCAATCAATGAGGAATGAAATAGGTACGACGTGTTAAAGGCTTGCGTTACCTACCCTTCACTATCTGCAAAGGGAGAGAGAATATTCCTATTCTTCCTCGTTTGCAGGCAGAGAAGATCCTTAAGAGAACCAACTTCGAACAATTCAATGCTCGATTCAAACAATCAACAAGGGGTACTGTGAACACAAATGAACGCCGCTTATGTACATACACATTGCTATTTTCAACAGGTTGTTCCTAATGTTTCTATTTTAGCGAGGTCAAAAAGAGATCCCATTAGTGGCCTTCTGATTTTGCTCGATTCCTTTTGTTTTTTTACACGATTTTTTGCTATCTGCAAAGACTAAACAGAGTATTGCGACTCTGTGCTTGTTTGTAAATAGAGAATGAACCAAAGAGAACAATCAATCAAATGGAGAGAGAAGCAGGCACGACGGATTACAACGGGGGCAAAGGCCTGCGTTAACTACCCTTCACTATCTGCAAAGAGAGAGTACTCCTAATAGAAATGAGGGGTGGGGGGCAGCATTCAAAGCAGATCAGTGTGCATAAACACGAAAATGTTTTTACTTACCACGTACTTGACATTCGACAGTTTATGATATTTGCTATTAAAAACCCATTGAAATTCACTGAAAAAACCATAGGTTATAGACCATATATAGTTAGGAATTAGCATTTACAAAACCTTGAAAATTCACTGAAAAAAACATAGGTTATAGACCATATATAGTTAGGAATTAGCATTTAAAAAACCTTATTTTACTCACACAAAACCATTGAAATTCCATATATAGTTAGTTGCACTAACTATATATCGCGCACCCGCAATCCACTGCTGATCATGTCACATATTACATCATTCATGACATGGTCAGTGACATCACTGATGACATCACTGATGACATCTCAAATGACATCACTGATGACATCAATGATGACATCTCATTTGACATCATTCTTGTGCTAATACGATAAACCTCTTCAGACTCTAATATAACCTTAGATACACTCAGTGTATACAGACACTCACACACTGTCACTCATCCATGGAGTTACTCACACACCTAGTCAGTCATGCAAAGAAACAATCTCACCTCCATTTCTTCAACTATACAGTTATACACACCTTACTTATTGAAACATATACTAACACATATTTACTCTCTTATACAATCCCTGATACAAGTTCACAATGATCCATACAACCACTCACACATTCAGTGGCTCTCATGCACAGTTATTTATATATGCCAACTCTCACATGTACTGTGTTTTACATATGTACTTACTATGACATGTAGCATTGAGATATCCATTCACTCATCAATACACTCATGCACACAGTCAACTGCCCATGTAGCTGTTTCCACATGCACTCTTGAACTCATACACCTAGTGAATCAACTGTTCACACATCTATGCACAGAGTCACACACCTCCCAGCCACCCGTACACAAACTCAATCTCCCATACAAATACTTGGGCAACCAATCAATAACACATATAGCCTCTCGTATAGCTAATGATCAACACATGCAGCAGTTTACATCACAACAGACATAATGATGCACAAATTAAGACAGTTTAGTCACTAACCCATGCATTCAGTGAAACACATTTAATCACTCACTCATACAGTCAGTCACGCACCTACTAAATCCTTCATCCAGACACTTATACATCCACTCATTCTTCAATATGTAAGACATATTTTAACTTTACAGAAACATACAGTCACTGGATGTTGTCATCAGTGATGTCATCAGTGATGTCATTTGAGATGTCATCAGTGATGTCATCAGTGATGTCACTGACCGTGTCATGAATGATGTAATATGTGACATGATCAGCAGTGGATTGCGGGTGCGCGATATATAGTTAGTGCAACTAACTATATATGGAATTTCAATGGTTTTGTGTGAGTAAAATAAGGTTTTTTAAATGCTAATTCCTAACTATATATGGTCTATAACCTATGGTTTTTTCAGTGAATATATATATATATATATATATATATATATATATATATATATATGTGTGTGTATATATATATATATATATATATATATATATATATATATATCCAGGTTCACTTCCTCCATAAACACCGGGACTCCATGACTGCGGTGCAAACCAGGGATAGAGGTCGCCCTGTTTAACATATAGTTTTCACCAAGCACAACACATTCTGTGCCAATGCACTCCAAGTCCAGTCCTTTCAATTACCACTTCAAAGCAATTGCGTGTACGCAAGATAAGTATTTATTCATTTCAATTCCAGCATGGTAGTTCAGAATATGGAACAAACCCAACGCGTTTCGGCGATACACTCGCCTTGGTCACGGGTGGTTTTGCAGTCCGAAATGAGTGTGTTAAATAAAGTTACAATAACACAAAATACACATGTGACTTCCTAAGTGAAAAAATAAACAAAGGACATAGAACACCTCCTATGGCGGCCATCTTATAGTGGTGTAATGCTACAAGCATAATATTGCTAATCATATCGCTTGGAGAAAGGTAAACATATTACGTCTTCCCACACATATTTGCCGCATTGCGAAGTAGGTTATAACATATATTAAGTGAATTAGATTAACGTGGGTAAGTGCCACCGCCAGAGGTCCCTCAGCATAATAGCACATCTTAAGCACAAATGGGCTCACATCGTATCCCAGCTCATTCTCAAATGTCAAATATATAATACAGACTGGGCAACCAAAAGTTCATATACATAATCAAGCAAGTGCTTAAATATTGCACACAAAGAAACGCAAGTGGGTATATGTCACTCAGTAAGCAATACATCAAAGACAGGTATGTGAGTCCAAGAATCAAATAGTACATCCTACTTCCCCTGTTTTTGCATCCATTTCGCAAGCTGCGCTCCCACAAAGAATTTAATGCTGAAACCTTCACCTTGCTCGTGGGCTCCTCTTTCTTCCAGGCAAACTAGGTTTGGACATATATATATTCACTGAAAAAACCATGGGTTATAGACCATATATAGTTAGGAATTACCATTTACAAAACCTTATTTTACTCACACAAAACCATTGAAATTCCATATATAGTTAGTTGCACTAACTATATATCGCGCACCCGCAATCCACTGCTGAGGATGTCACATATTACATCATTCATGACATGGTCAGTGACATCACTGATGACATCTCAAATGACATCACTGATGACATCACTGATGACATCATCCAGTGACTGTGTGTTTCTGTAAAGTTTAAATATGTTTTACATATTGAAGAATGAGTAGATGTAGAAGTGTCTGGATGAAGGATTTAGTAGGTGCGTGACTGACTGTATGAGTGAGTGATTAAATGTGTCTCACTGAGTGCATGGGTTAGTGACTAAACTGTCTTAATTTGTGCATCATTATGTCTGTTGTTCTGTAAACTGCTGCATGTGTTGATCAGTAGCTAAATGAGTAACTATATGGGTTATTGATTGATTGTCCAAGTATTTGTATGGGAGACTTGAGTGTGTGTGTGGCTGGCTGGGAGATGTGTGACTCTGTGCAGATCAATGTGTTCTTGTATCAATGATTGTATAAGAGAGTAAGAATGTGTTAGTATATGTTTGAAAATGTAAGGTGCTCTATGTTTAACTGTATAGATTAGAAAATGGAAGTGTGATTGATTCTTTACAGGACTGACTAGGTGTGTGAGTAACTCCATGGATGAGTGGCAGAGTGTGAGTGTCTGTATAGGTGTATGAGGGCATATGATAGTGTTGTAAAGATGAGTGATTGTATGTATGAATGATTGTGTGGGTGAATGAGTGAATGTGTGTGTAGACGTAGGAATCAGTGAGTGCGTATGTAGTAACTAGTATTGGTGTGTCAATGGTTTAAAAAATTATATTCTGTATTTAACACTGGGTGTAACAGAGGTTATATTAAAGTGTGAGGAGATGCATTGTATTGTCACATGAATGATATCATCAGTGATGTGACCATTGATGTCAAATGAGATGTCATCAGTGATGTCATCAGTGATGTCATTTGAGATGTCATCAGTGATGTCATCAGTGATGTCATTTGAGATGTTATCAGTGATGTCATTTGAGATGTCATCAGTGATGTCATCAGTGATGTCACTGACCATGTCATGAATGATGTAATATGTGACATCATCAGCAGTGGATTGCGGGTGCGCGATATATAGTTAGTGCAACTAACTATATATGGAATTTCAATGGTTTTGTGTGAGTAAAATAAGGTTTTGTAAATGCTAATTCCTAACTATATATGGTCTATAACCTATGGTTTTTTCAGTGAATTTCAATGGTTTTTTATTAGCAAATATCAAAAGCTTTAAAATGTCAAGTACGTGGTAGGTAAAAACATTTTCGTGTTTATGCACGCTGATGTGCTTTGAACGCTGCCCCCCCCCTCTTTTCTTTTAGGAGTATTCGCTCTTTGCAGATAGTGAAGGGTAGGTAACGCAGGCCTTTGCCCCCGTTGTAATCCGTCGTGCCTGCTTCCCTCTCCATTTGATTGATTGTTATCCAAGCATTTACTGTTTTGGAATTGGTTCTCTTTGGTTCATTCTCTATTTACAAACAAGCACAGAGTCGCAATACTCTGTTTAGTCTTTGCAGATAGTGAAAAATCGTTAGAAAAAACAAAAGGAATCATGCAAAATCAGTAGGCCACTAATGGGATCTCTTTTTGACCTCGCTAAAATAGAAACATTAGGAACAACCCCTCATGAGAAATATGAAACTAGTGGGAGGAACCGAGCTCGACGCCATGATGGCTGCAAGACAGCTCGGCTCCGCCGCCCACCCCGCCCAAAATAACGACAAACCCTATGCAAATATTATAAATATATACAACACACCAGCAAAGTAACAGGGTAAAACGTTTTATTAAATAACTATTTACATGGGAGCCTGCTGCAACATCGATCCAAATGCATGCCACCGTTCCCGGGATTTCTCCCCGACTACTCTGCGGCCTACGAGATGGAGAGGCCGGGGCGTTGACTAGGCGGGGCCTCCGGCCGCAACCACAGCGCCAACGATCGCTGCTGACGGAGGGGAGCCTTGCCGGTGAGACCACTGATCTGAAGAACCGCTGCCTGCGGTGCCTCCCTGAGCCGCTTGACGGAGGCCCCCGAGGGGCGGTGTGGTGGCGCGGACTCGGAGGGGGCGCTTGGCTCCTGCCCCCTCCTCAAGTCTTGTTGCCCTGGTGTGGCCTGAGATCGCCCCCAACATAGGCGGCCGGCTCCCGGGGTCCGGCGGAACTTTTTGCCTTTTGGTGACTCTTCCATTCTGGACCTTGTCCCACAATCCGTTTGACCTGAAGACACGTCCTGCGGTGCCCTGGTCCGACCATCACATATACCTGCGCCAGGAGACGGCGTGGGGTGCACTGGAAGGGAGAGGCGGCGCGAACGAGCCTCCCCCACCTCCCCAGGTGGAGGTTTCTCAGCTGCACCCCAGCGCTTCACTCGGCCAGCTGAATTGCGCCCGCTCTTGCTATTACAGCGTCTCACCCGCCATCCGGCTGAATTGCACCCACTCTTGTGGTACAGCGACAGGTGGCTGCCACGGAGCTCACGAAATGGCGGTCGGCTCCACAGACTTGGGCCTGGCCTGCAAGGATGGCTCTGGGCAACCCTGGAACTCGGACGCTTGACTGCTAGGGCATGGGCCCCATTCCCAAAAGCGTCCCCTCAGCCTTGAAGATTCTACAAGAGTCACCGGGGCCCCCGACTCCCGCAGACTTCCGGTGGGGAGCGACTGCCATGATTGCTCACGGAATGGCCACGACGTAGCCACGGGGTGCTCTCATGCTGACGCCAGCTTCAGTCTGAAACATCCAGAAACACTGTAGACTACCAATTCTATCAGTTCTGGTGGAGCCCCAACGTGACCCAGTAGAGAAGAACTTGCCCTCCCCTCTTTGACTGATGGTTCTTGTTGCCTGTCCCTTCTGTTGTCATTTAACGGAACTTTTTGGACTGCTGAAAGGGGTTCTGTTCCGACCGCTGGTTGGTGGAGACATTTTGACTATATTCTGGACCTGCCCGGCCTCGCCCAAAAAGGCGTCGTTATAAATGAGACTCGCAACTCCTTGATGTGTACTGGTTGCTCAGCCTTGATATCACGAGATATGTATGCAGTTTTGGAGCACATGGCGGGCGGGGACGGGTACTGATTGAACATTTGCACATCCCTATTGATATTAAGTTCTGATGTATTATTCATTACTGTACTATTGAAAGTTCGAATTAACGTTACTCATGGTACTTGCCCGCAAATGTATATCTAGATAATTTCATTGTAACTGGTCCTGTCGTACTTTCATTATAAAATTAACGTCCCCCGATTCCGCAACTGTTAGACACCTTAATTCCTGCAACCTAATGGCCCGCCCGTTACGTTTTTCTACAGTGTAAAGGTCCCCTCATCATATACGATTCCAGTTTGCTCCGTGGCCGGCCCACGTGGTTGTAGGCCCGTATTTGTATACTGACATTTTTGCAAAAAAAAAAGTTTTCGAAGGAAGTATGGAATCAGCGTCATAACAATCGTCTAGGTTGGTAGGATTTTAGAATAATGGCTGTTATTCCCAAACAATAGAAGACAGATAATGCAGACCCTTTGCCTGAATTTTGGATTGATTGAAATTTGTATCCGTCACACCTGCCCTTTTTCCAGAATTGTTAGAAAATGGTCGACCGTAGCTTAAGGTATCTGCCGAATGTAAGGTGTGGTATTTTGTCCCATAAAATAAGACTAATTGAGAAACAAATACACGAAGAGGGAACTCGAATTTAGAGACAAACAAAATGAAACATTTTTTGGCATCATAAGAAGGGGAGGATATGTTACACAGAAAAATAATGCTAAAGGGATAGCCAAGATCTGTTGTATCACACGTTCCTGCAGCTAGTCTGATACATGGTAAGTAGAAGCTTTTTCGTGTTTGCGCGCGCTGACATCCTCTGAATGCTGTATCCCCCCCCTTTCTTTTCTCCTCTGTAGGTTACATCGGAGTTCCGACTGAAGAATGGAGTGGACATGGACCGCACCGTGCTCCATGTAGGGAAATACATAGACAAGCGCTGTGAGATATTGCATGGAGTGCAGACCATCACTGTGAACGTGAAAAATTGTATGGTGTGACTGTGCGTACATGCCCTGATTGTATGGTATGAATGTGTATGTATTCCATATGCCCGGCCGATAAACGTTCTGTTTGCGCAACTGCCGCGTTAGAAAACAACATTGTGACGCATCGCGTAACCGCGACATATCGCGTTGTCGCGTAATGCGTCATATGACGAGCCGCGTTAGCGCACCCGGAAGTGCTCCGGTGCGCGAGGCGCGAAGCGCAGCTTCCCGGAAGCGATCCGGGGCGCGGCGCGGAGCGCGTAACGTAAGCATAACAGGTCATGTGACTTGTTAATAAAACTTTTCATTGGTTCATTTCACTTTTGGGTTCCTAATGATGTAAGGCTAGGTCATGTGACCTAAAAATAACACTTTTCATTGGTTTAGAACTATTTTTTGTCCCAAATGATGAAAACCCCTCCTTGTTTCCTCACTCTGACTTTCATCTTTGTGAGAGGAAGACCTTTTTTCATCACTTAGCAATGGCAAGTGTTGTAGCTTGAGCTGGTGCATCCCCACCACCACCACCACCTCCTAGGAAGAGAGTACCACCTCCTCAGGTGGTGGTTGAGCAAGAGGTGCCCCCCCCACCTTCTTGTTGCCTGATTCGGCCAGCTAAATCGATCGAGCATGAGACTCTGTTGTGATCTGAAAAACCGCTGCCTGCGGTGCCTCCCAGAACCGCTTGACGGAGGCCCCCGAGGGGCGGTGTGGTGGCGCGGACTGGGAGGGGGCGCTTGGCTCCTGCCCCCTCCCCAAGTCTCGCTCGGCCAGCTGAGTTGCGCCCACTCTTGCGGCCTACGACATGGAGAGGCCGGGGCGTTGACTAGGCGGGGCCTCCGGCCGCAACCACAGCGCCAACGATCGCTGCTGACGGAGGGGAGCCTTGCCGGTGAGAGCCACTGATCTGAAGAACCGCTGCCTGCGGTGCCTCCCTGAACCGCTTGACGGAGGCCCCCGAGGGGCGGTGTGGTGGCGCGGACTGGGAGGGGGCGCTTGGCTCCTGCCCCCTCCCCAAGTCTCGCTCGGCCAGCTGAGTTGCGCCCACTCTTGCGGCCTACGACATGGAGAGGCCGGGGCGTTGACTAGGTGGGGCCTCCGGCCGCAACCACAGCGCCAACGATCGCTGCTGGCGGAGGGGAGCCTTGCCGGTGAGAGCCACTGATCTGAAGAACCGCTGCCTGCGGTGCCTCCCTGAACCGCTTGACGGAGGCCCCCGAGGGGCGGTGTGGTGGCGCGGACTGGGAGGGGGCGCTTGGCTCCTGCCCCCTCCCCAAGTCTCGCTCGGCCAGCTGAGTTGCGCCCACTCTTGCGGCCTACGACATGGAGAGGCCGGGGCGTTGACTAGGCGGGGCCTCCGGCCGCAACCACAGCGCCAACGATCGCTGCTGACGGAGGGGAGCCTTGCCGGTGAGAGCCACTGATCTGAAGAACCGCTGCCTGCGGGCCTCCCTGAACCGCTTGACAGAGGCCCCCGAGGGGCGGTGTGGTGGCGCGGACTGGGAGGGGGCACTTGGCTCCTGCCCCCTCCCCAAGTCTTGTTGCCCTGGTGTGGCCTGAGATCGCCCCCGACATAGGCGGCCGGCTCCCGGGGTCCGGCGGAACTTTTTGCCTTTTGGTGACTCTTCATTCTGGACCTTGTCCCACAATCCGTTTGACCTGAAGACACGTCCTGCGGTGCCCTCGCAATGCGGCCTGGTCCCTGAATGTGTGCAGGGGGACGGTATTGATTGGATCAAGATGGCGGCTTCACACAAAGCTGACTTAAGTGTTGCTGCTGATGCTATGCAGACAAAAACTGGTTTTCAGTTTGTACATTCTTCAGGATTTTTCCATCCAAGGCTGGTTGAGAGTTTGTAGAACGATGGCTTCAGATTTTCAACATACTACTCTTCAACATTCTTCATAAATGTAACAACGTGAGACTCACTAGGAGAACGGCCGTTTATCTTTCCTTTCAAAATGCTGCCAACAATATTTTCTGAATGGAAGACACCATCTTGTAGCATAAAGGGCTGCGTCAAGGGTGGTATTGCCCAGAATGTCTTGTTTTCTAGTGCTCGTAATGACGAAGCCAGAACTGCCGAAAGGGATTCTGGTCCTGCCGCTACTTATTGGAGACATTGAACTATACTCTGGACCTGCCTGGCCTCGACCAAAATGGCGCCAGTATGGGAGCGACTTGCAACTCCTTATGACGTTCTAGTTACTTAGCCTTGACGTTATGGGGGATGTATGCGGTCTTTGTGCACATGGCGGGCGGGGAAGGGTACTGACTGGGAATACGGACATCCCTATTGATGTCGATTTTTCATTA
Source organism: Lissotriton helveticus (assembly GCF_964261635.1). NCBI lineage: Eukaryota > Metazoa > Chordata > Amphibia > Caudata > Salamandridae > Lissotriton > Lissotriton helveticus. The sequence goes on along the minus strand of NC_136067.1, from coordinate 297,144,272 downwards.
TTGATTATTGATTATTGTATTAATAAAGCTTCGAAGTAATGTTACCCATGATACTCGCCCATGGTGTGCGTATGGACGATTTTATTGTAACTGATCCTGTTATACTTTCAATTATAAAATCAACCTTCACTGATCCTGCAACCGTTTGTCACGTTTAGTTTTTTCAATTAAATGGCTCGCTTGTTACATACTCCTATACCCCTGGCTTTTGAAAGACACCATCTTGTAGAATAAAGGGCTGCGTCAAGGGTGGTATTGCCCAGAATGTCTTGTTTTCTAGTGCTCGTAATGACGAAGCCAGAACTGCCGAAAGGGATTCTGGTCCTGCTGCTACTTATTGGAGACATTGAACTATACTCTGGACCTGCCTGGCCTCGACCAAAATGGTGCCAGTATGGGAGCGAATTGCAACTCCTTATGACGTTCTAGTTACTTAGCCTTGACGTTATGGGGGATGTATGCGGTCTTTGTGCACATGGCGGGCGGGGAAGGGTACTGACTGGGAATACGGACAACCCTATTGATGTCGATTTTTCATTATTGATTATTGTATTAATAAAGCTTCGAAGTAATGTTACCCATGATACTCGCCCATGGTGTGCGTATGGACGATTTTATTGTAACTGATCCTGTTATACTTTCAATTAAAAAATCAACCTTCACTGATTCTGCAACCATTTGTCACGTTTAGTTTTTTCAATTAAATGGCTCGCTTGTTACATACTCCTATACCCCTGGCTTTTGAAAGACACCATCTTGTAGAATAAAGGGCTGCGTCAAGGGTGTATTGCCCAGAATGTCTTGTTTTCTAGTGCTCGTAATGACGAAGCCAGAACTGCCGAAAGGGATTCTGGTCCTGCCGCTACTTATTGGAGACATTGAACTTTACTCTGGACCTGCCTGGCCTCGACCAAAATGGCGCCAGTATGGGAGCGACTTGCAACTCCTTATGACGTTCTAGTTACTTAGCCTTGACGTTATGGGGGATGTATGCGGTCTTTGTGCACATGGCGGGCGGGGAAGGGTACTGACTAGGAATACGGACAACCCTATTGATGTCGATTTTTCATTATTGATTATTGTATTAATAAAGCTTCGAAATAATGTTACCCATGATACTCGCCCATGGTGTGCGTATGGACGATTTTATTGTAACTGATCCTGTTATACTTTCAATTATAAAATCAACCTTCACTGATCCTGCAACCGTTTGTCACGTTTAGTTTTTTCAATTAAATGGCTCGCTTCTTACATACTTCTATACCCCTGGCTTTTGACCCTTTCCTACGCGCGGTCTGTACTACCGCCCTCGGGCGATCTATGTAATGAACAGACTACCATTGCCGAAACACAAGGGAATGCATCTCAGAGAGATAAGTCAAGTACGTGGTAGATAAAAACATTTTCGTGTTTATGCACGCTGATGTGCTTTGAACGCTGCCCCCCCCCCCCCCTCATCATTTAGATTACCACCGCCCATTGTACAAAAGCGTACCGGGCGCTCCCCACGCAAAAAAACCGATTTTTTATTTATTTTTTTGCCCCGCGGGCCCTTTTAAAGCCTCCACATCAAACCTAGGGGGTCAGGGAGGATCTACTATGCCCCCTTATGGTCATTTCCCCCTTTGTTTTGGCCTCCTCTTGTCTCTCGATCCTACCGAGAGACAAGATGGCGGCCTCTCCGGACTGTTTAGAATGTTGACAGACACCGGAGAGCCAATCAGCTTCGCTTCGCGAAGTTCCGTTACGCGTCAAGTACGCGAACCGGAGCGCTACCCGGAGCGCTGTTACAGATATATATATTTTTTTTAACATTAATTTATCAAAATCCACTGGAGCACATATATTGAGACCTAGCAAAGGCACATCGGGCTACCAGTCCCTACAATTTTGCCAAGTTTCGTGCAAATCCATTCAGCCGTTCGAGCTAAAAGTGAGGCCAACCGCCCTATGGAAATTAACATGGGAAAAACGCGTTTTGGGACCCCCCTTTTTTCTCGGCCCCTCCTTGATGAAACCCCCCCAAATTTTCAGGGGCTGCTCAGAAACAAAATGTTCCATTTTCCTGAAAATTTCAGCCAATTCCGTCCACAAACACCAAAGTTATTAGACATAGAATTTTCAAAAATCCCATAGAGAAAAAATCCTAACTATATATACCTACTGGCGACCGCCAGTAGGTAATATACATATATATATATATATATAGATGCATATAGATGCATATAGATATAAATATATACACACACACACACACATATATATTTGGTAAAGGTATATTCGGTGTAAAAACATGCGCGGTAATGGATGCGTGGCAACAGCATTATATTGTAATGCCTATGTGATAAAAGGCTGTTTCCCGCTGCTATTAGCACTGGAGTAATGTTTTAGCACAGATGCGTTGTTTAGGTAATATGAGCTTTGAAGTTCATAATTTTGTATATTGTGCACCACTCCGACTGATACACCGAGATTATAACTATGAATGTTAGGTATCCTGGAAGACAAGCTTTTCCAAATTGTAAGAAAATATGCAGTGGGAGGGTGGGGATTAAACCAGGCAAAGGATATATTTTGAAGTTAGCATCAGGATGTAAGCGTCGACCTTCTGCTGAAATGCAACAAGAGCTTCACACTTGCAAGGGTCTTCAGTGCTAACAATACTCCTGGCCTCTTCTGACAAGAACAAAAAAAGATACAGCTATAATTTGAGGCACATAAGACAATATAACAAGTATACATACAGCATTCAACCAGTCTAATTGTGCTAAGTGTGTTTCCTGTTACATAAGTGTATATGAACATTTTTAAAAATGTTATTAACAGAGTTTTATAGAGCGCGGACTTGCCCAGGTATCGAAGCGCTTTACATAGCACCAGTTTCGTTACATGAGGACACATTCATCATTTATGTTAGGGACGGGGAGATTAAATGATTTGCCCAGTATCACAGGATGTTCAGCGTTTTTGCAGAGACTCGAACCCAGTTCCCCGGATTCGAGATCGACCTCCCTAGCCTTTAGGCCAACTCCTCTCCCCTAACATTTGGTTTAAACTGTCATGGCAAGATCAGAGGCTCACATTAAATGGCTACAAGCTACAAACTGGTTCTGGTTTCTTAGATTTATCACTGATCTCCAAGCTGGTTTTATTTTCCACCAAAAATATTATTTGTGTATTTGTTTTCATCCCCTAATGCCCTTTTATAAGAGAAATCTGATTTTTGTAAGTTCAAAAGTCTTTTTGTAGGGTAACCACTTCACTTCATGTCACTCAAGACGCTATTTCCAGTCTTGGACTTCTGTTACACAACTTAATGCATTCGGGGTGATGCAGTCTTCCTGAAGCCCCCATTAAACTAATTATACTAACACATATGAGAGCAATGATTTTTAGATGAAAATTCTATAGCTGGAAACGGTGTCCAGAATGACACGGAGTGAAGTAGCCACTCTACCTCTACGTTCATAATCTTGCTGGATAAAATAGCAAGATTGGAGAAGAGTTGAAAAAATCCATAGTGCTAGGAAAATATATTTTATATACTTTGGGTGCTACTTTAGAAATTCTTGAGTATGGATGCATGTGAAAATGTATGCAGCCATGCCCATTTTAGGAATGGGTTGGGATATCTAGAATTTCAATACAAAGTGAAAAACATTTTCTGGAGTTCCTTGATCTAATTAAGATATAATGTCAGACCTGTGACAATCTTTTGCTGGCTGATCTTTGTGGCTAAAAGATGAATCACATGATTCAAGGTCTTCCCTGTCTATGATTTTACCAAGGAAGATATGTGAAGCAAATTAAATCAAGGAAAAATTATTTTATGTAACAATCTAACCTAAAAATGTTCTCCATAATTTTTAAGGGCAAGTCATTTCACCAAATTTTCTTTTATTTCTTTTTTTTAAAGACATTTTATTTCGATTTGAGCAATTTTACATTCCAAACATGCAGGTATATCACATAACATATAACCAACTATGCTACACCGTTTGACATTTCAAATTATACTAGCATTACCGTTAGAAGTTCACCAAGAAATTAGAGATGCACAATCTTAAACTCTTTGTAAACGCTGAAGTCAAAGTATAATTGAATCGTCACATGATGGAGTTCATCCTATAATCAGCAGAACAATCAGGTGCCTCCCTAAGAATGTCCCCACCAGTGTCTCTATGGGTAGAGTGGTGGAGCTGACAGCACTTCATCGGTCCTGGGCGGTCCCAAGGAATTGGCGCCACTACCCTGTGTATTCTACCATCCAACATTCCCCTTGTTTGCTTGTCCGACTCGGCATAGCCTCTTAGGCTATCTATCACAGCCGACTAACCAACACTTTTTTATCTTGGACAGATGTAGTCTGGTCACGCAATGGAGATGCCAGGCTGAGTGGCCCAATATTAATAAAACTAGCTGGGGATAGTCAAACGAACAGATATGGCAGGCATCTGGAACATCCGGGACCATTATGTGCATGGGACTAGGAGTTATTCACCAATGAGGTCCATTCACTAAAACTTCCAAATCCAAATAAGTGAATGTCATTTTTCTCAGAATTGTGAGTACACATTTATTTTTTCTCTTGAACCACAGTTGTTATCCTACCTTTTCTTTTCCCCTATTGCAGTATCTCCTCCTCCTAATCGGGGGAGACTCCAGAACCTTTCCTCCTCCGATCCTATTTTGGTGCATCTTCTATACCCTTTTCCTCCTTTGTCTCCTCTGCCCACCTTTCACGTCCTACATATAGCTGTGGCCTGAATTGGTTTATTCCTCTGACTATGCCTATTCCTTTAACCTCCTCCAGCTTTTGTGTCTATTTTATAAGGTGAAACTCCCTGAACCCCACTCATGGATGATTCTGTATCATGGTTTCCTGGTTTTAGCTTAAAGTTGTGACAGAGAAACATAATAGACTACTTCGGCCCTAAACTTGTTTCTTATGTTTTTCAAAACAGAGGGCCTAATTAGGATGTCGGTCGTGATGCCTTTTTAAATCCACTATCGCTATTTCACACCACGTTTTCGTATTATGTGAGCACTCTAAAATTGAATTTGTTTAAATAAATATCTGTCATCTTTTGACCTACATGACCCTCTAGGTACTTTGTCTCTTGCTCCCCAATGAATTGATTTCACTTTTTAGAAAAAACAGTGCCCCTCTTTGGGTCAACCCTCTTGCTTTGGGACCGTTTGGGCCACACTTGAACCACTGTTCTTTAACTATTCCTTATCACCCCAAGGTCACATATCAAGGTATCCTTGTCTCCTAAAACCGGGCGCAGTCTGGAGGTCATGGCCGAGCTCTGGGTTTTGGAAGTGAGCGCAGTGTGTGAGGGAGTTGTCTGTAGATCATGGAGGGCGTTACTGCTTTCCTAGCCCTGTGGCCAGCAGCTTGTAGGGATAAGCAGGGTGCATTTAACAGTGGTAAAGGAGTTGGGATTCTGGTAGTTGGTACGCCCTCTGTCCCATAGTCTTAGTACCCTTTTACCCTGACGTCCCAGTATGTTGAAATTGGTGTTTTACATAACCCCTGGATTTCCTCCCTATGTAGTGCTTTATTCTCTGCTTCTACCCAGGTGACCACAGCATGCTTCCATACATGCAGTGTCGGGGGTATGAGCTTTCCAGCACATGGTAATGGCTCGCTTGGCAAGCAGGAGCACTAACTCTAGGAATTTAGTGGACACTTTGGCATACTTTGGGTGATCACAGACCCATAGTAGGTAAGTCTCCAGACTGTCTAATCGTTTACAAGCTGTGACCTCAGACAACATGTCCAGAACACCCTCCTACAAGGGCAGAAGAGGGGCACCATACCATGTGGGGAAAATCTGCTGGAACATGTTGGCATCTAGGATAATTATTTGGCACTGTGACATAAATCCTGTGGAGCCCAGAGGGAGTGAGGCAGAGCATGTGTTAAATATTAAATTGTATACATTTGATGTGCCATTGTGAGAGAATCTGGGGGTATTCCAGTACTTTGTGCCATTCATTGTCATTGAATGGGTGTCCCGAGCACTCTTCCCACCAGCCTCTGAGCGTTCGCACGGATACCCCAGTGTGGTCCAATATTGTTTTGTAAATCCAAGTAATGAGCCTATGCTCATGTCCTATCATGTATAAGGCCTGAATAAGTGCTGTGTGTGGGGAAGGGGTTCTCCTTGGTCAGTTCTTCATAGCTGGCGAAGAGTGTGTAGAATTCTGCCATGTTATAGAAACTGTCCCTCTGGCAGCCCCATGCAGGCGGAGTTAATGCCGGTCACCTTTTCCTATCGTGCAAAATTGAAGGGAAAGGATCCATGACCCACAACGGGTGTTGCTCCAAAAGATTATTACCCTACCGGCTGGTACGAATACTGATGGCCGTGTGAGGTTGCGAAGACTTGTGTGTCCCTATGCAGTGGCTTTAAATCATATGACGCCCTGAAGAAACTGCCTGAAAATTGATGGTAGTGAAACATGTCGGCAAGTAAAGTGGTGTTGGTTGGATAGTTAGTAACCACACTCACTTTTTTTAGGTTACACACCCAACACAAGAAACAGAATAAAATTATATGTCTGTGTTGTAGTGTGTATTTTATGTATTTTGTGACACCGTACTGGTTATTTTGTGGTTTACTTTCACTGCACACACTTATCGTTGTTTGTGTGTTTTGGACACCATTTTCTTTCTTCTCTTTTTTTCTGAGCTTGATGGTGCCAATGATGAGAACAGGGCAATCCTGGTGAGTACCTGCCAGGTTCCCGTTGGTGGTGCGCCCGTGAGGTGCCATCTCGCTCCCACACACTTTTTTGTACTGTAACTCTGGATATACTTTGACACTAAGGTGTGTGTTGTTATATGTTTCGCAATTGGAATTTTTACTGTTATCATAAGGGAATGGGTGTACATTAAAGGAGGCACACTTTTAGGATACATTCACTACCCCAAAAACTAATGAAAAGGGAGGAGTTTTGTAATATTGAAGCAATATACAGTGTACCTAAAAAGAATCACAATAGTCGACATGTGCCTATATAGTCTAGGTCATTTATGTTGGTTTGCTTGTTGAGTGGAGGGCGACCTATGACTAGCTTTACCCTCTAAGCTCCTGGTAGTTTCAAAGCCCCATGCAGTTGACCAGCACCTGGAAGAGTTGGAGAGTTCCCCTTCACAGAGGTCCCCTAAAGTGGAGATCCCTACAGCCTCCCAACGTCTGAGCTCTGTGTGAAGGAGTAAGCCGCTTGATGTAGGAAAACCCAGTAGTGGAATAGAGAGAGCATAAGGTACTTTGTGTGGGCACATCGAAGCCATTGCTTCTGTAATGTAATTGCTGTTTTCAGAAGTAAGAATGAGTCACGAGGAAGTGGCTGTTGGTGAGTTTTCTGGTATTCCAATTCCATTCCAAGTGTAGTTCGAATTCACATCCCACGTAATACTATTTTTAAAGCTTCCCACGCTACTAAAGGGGAGGAAGCAGTAAAGCTGTTATCTTGAAAGTAATGAACTATGACCACACATAATTCCTATTGGACAACAGGATCGTCCAAACATATTTGTTGGAGCCTCCAACTAGGGATCTGGGTAGGTACTCTTCCCCAATGGAATCCGACTTCCAGTGGGTTATGGTCTGATAATGTCTTGTCTAAGTATGTTGTGTAATAAACTGAGGGTTGTAGTGAGCTGGAGCACACAACCCTATTCAGCTGGACATGCAATCCATGTTGGGAAGAGTAAAAAGAATACTTTCATGACTTAATTTTGAGACCTCCAGGAGTGTAACAAGGTCCATTCTGTCAGCCATGTGTTCAATATTGCAGTGTTTTGCATCGTGGGAAATGTGGGCAGTGGCGGGTGGGAGCGATTGAGGTCTATATGTAGTGCTCTATTGAAGTATTCCACAAGTATCCGTGGTATTTCTCCCCAGTGCACCAGTTTTAGGAAAATTGCATCTAGGAAAGCAAATTGGTTGACGTGGGGGACATAAATGCTCCAGAGGACTAGGGGGTGCCTGTCTAGTTTCCCTTTAAGAAGCACACACTGACCATTGGGGTCTGACTATCTTACTCATTGGTGAAGAGCACTCCCGATCTGACCCTCATTGCTGTGCTTCTCGCATATGCTGAGTGATTAGTATGGAATAATTGATCCCTCCATTTGTGTCGTAGCTTAGCCCTCTCTCATGCCTGCAGGTGCATATCTTGTAGGAACACTACCCGTGCCTAAATTGTGCCTGGACTTTATAGCGCTTCATAACTGTGCCCAGTACCAGCACATTCCAGGTTGTGAACATGTATTTGCCTTTGCTCATCATTTGCCTGTGTGTGTATTTAATATTTGGAAACCCGTTGGTGTCCCTGTTGCAGTATGGCAGGGTATTCCCAAAATGAGCTGTTGCATGGACACACCAGTACATAACCCCCATCCCTATTTACTCCAGATCAATTGCCAACTGGAAAACTGACCAAAACCAGTAAAGCAAACTGCGAACTGTAGTAGCTGCAAAAAACATAAAACGAGTGCTGTCGTTGTAGGGCGGGTCAAGCATTCGGGACCATGCCATTGTGAATGAAGGGTGCCATAATCTAGCCGCACATTCTAGTATCTAACTTCTTGTGCAGAGCAAACCATACAGGGAGATAGACCGCTGGATGTTTGTACAGACCAAGGAAAGTTGGACGCTCAGGGTCACTTTGGGCTCCAGGCCAGGCAAGTGAGTGGCCAGTTTGTTTGCAATGGGAAAACTCCAGAATCTGTCATGCCGATAGACAAAAGGGATGAGAGTGTGTGAATCAGAGTGGACCGAGCTAATCGGTGGCCCTAGGGGGAATCGCCACGGTTCATACTAGTTCATCTGCCCTTTGTGGAGTCACTACATGACCCACACAGGAGTCGTTTTTAACCTCTAATTAATCTGCCAAGTCGGAAGCTCCACCAGGTGTAGATTCAGCAGCCGTCTCCTGCAATGCTGCCTCAGCCAAAGTAATAGCTGCTTCTTGCTCTACCTGTTTCTGCGACTGCAAGGTGCCACCTCTGGATCGCCTCCTACAAGATTGCCTTATTTGGCATGTGGGGCCGCGCTGCAGAAGAGGCAAGTATGGAGGCCTCCCCTCCCTCCAGGTAGCTGGCTCAGTTTGATATCTATCAAGCCAAGTCCATGCATCCTCCTGATCCACAGTAAGTATCCATAATAAGTAAGATTACAGATCGTCCAGCATCTTCATTTTTGACAGAAAGAGCAATGCATAGGTCAGTCCAAGCTCCATAAGTCTCTTTTTGACTCCCAAAAAGGTGTCTCTTCGTCTCTGTACCACCAGTCAATCAATCAATCATATAGTTTGTAAAGCGCACTACTTACCCGTGAGGGTCTCAAGGCGCTGGGGTGGGGAATGCTGCTACTGCTTGAAAAGCCAGGTCTTGAGGAGTTTTCTGAAGGTCAGCAGGTCTTGGGTCTGCCATAGGTGGATGTGGAGGGTGTTCCAGGTCTTGGAGGCGAGGTGGGAGAACGATCTGCTGCCGGAGGTCGCTCTTCGGAAGCAGGGGACTGTGGCGAGGGCGAGGTCGGCGGAGCGGAGCTGGCAGGTGAGGGTGTAGAAGCTGAGTCGACTGTTGAGGTACGTTGGTCCCGTGTTGTGGAGTGCTTTGTGAGCGTGGGTGAGGAGCTTGAAGGTTATCCTCTTGTTGACGGGGAGCCAGTGCAGGTCTCTCAGGTGGGGTGTGATATTGCTGCGGCGAGGGATGTCGATGATCAGGCATGCAGAGGCGTTCTGGATGCGTTGGGAGCCTTCTCAGGAGTTTGGCTTAGGCTCCTGCGTAGAGGGCGTTTCCGTAGTCCAACCTGCTGCTGACGAGGGCCTGGGTGACCGTTTTTCTCGTTTCAATGGGGATCCACTTGTAGATCCTGCGGAGGGTGTTGAAGCAGGAGGAGAAGACAGCGTTGACTTGTTTAGTCATGGAGAGAGTGGAGTCGAGGATGACCCCTAGGTTGCGTGCTTGGTTGGTGGGTGTTGGAGCGGTTCCCAGTGCAGTTGGCCACCAGGAGTCATCCCAGGCCGAAGGGGTGGATCCGAGGAGGAGGACCTCTGTCTTGTCCGAGTTCAGCTTCAGTCGGCTGTTCCTCATCCATTCAGTGACGGCCTTCATTCCTTCATGAAGGTTGGTTTTGGCGGTGTGGGGGTCCTTGGTGAGGGAGAGGATCAGCTGGGTGTCATCGGCGCAGGAGATGATGTTGAGGTCGTGCAGACGGGCGACGTGGGCAAGCGGTGCCATGTAGATGTTAAACAGCATTGGGCTGAGGGATGAGCCCTGGGGTATGTCAGAAGGGGGGAAGGCAGACACTCTGTGTTCTGCCGGGGAGGAAGGAGGTGGTCCAGTCCAGGGCCTTCTCTTGGATCCCGGCATTGTGGAGGCGTATTCTTAGTGTGTGTAGTGGAAGACCGTGTCCAAGGCAGCTGACAGGTCCAGGAGGATGAGGGCCGCCATTTCTCCGTTGTCCAGCGAGACCTTGATGTCATCGGTGGCGGCGATGAGGGCAGTCTCGGTGCTGTGATTGCTGCGGAACCCGGACTGGGAAGGGTCCAGGATGTTGTTCTCCTCGAGGTAGCGGGTCAGTTGTTCGTTGACAGTCTTCTCGATGGCCTTTGCCGGGAACGGGAGCAAGGAGATGGGCCGGAAGTTCTTGAGGTCCTTGGGGTCTGCCTTGGGTTTCTTGAGTAAGGCGTTGATCTTGGTGTGCTTCCAGCTCTCCGTGAAGGTTGCTGTCTCGAAGAAGGTGTTGATGACTTTCCGGAGATGGGGTGCGAGGGCTGTGCTGGCTTTGTTGAAGATGTGGTGTGGGCATGGATATGACGGAGATCCGGAGTGGATGGTGTTCATGATCTTGATGGTGTTGTCGTCGTTGATATTGGTCCAGGAGAGCAGTCGGATGGTGGGCGTGGGGGCGGAGGTCTCAGTGGTTGTTGGGGCGGTCGGGGCGTTGAAGCTGTCGTGGATGTCTGTGATCTTGTGGTGGAAGAAGGTGGCCAGCGAGTCAAACAGGTCTTGCGAGGGTGGGACGTCTTTGGTGTTGGGGAGTTCCTTCACAATGTTCAAGAGCTCTTTGCTGTTGTGCGCGTTGTTGTCTAGGCGGTCTTTGAAGGAGGCCCTTTTGGCGGATCTGATGAGGTGATGGTGTCTGCGGGTGGCGTTCTTGTGGGCTGTGTGGCTGTCTGGCGTTCGTTCATGGAGCCAGATCTTCTCCAGCTTTTGGCAGGTTTGCTTGGAGGCCTAGAGGTCTTCAGTGAACCAGCTGGCTTTCTTGCTGGTGTGACTGTTGGAGGGTTTCTTGATCGGGGCGAGGGTGTTGGCACAGTCGTTGATCCACTGTCTGAGGTTGCGGGCGGCGGTGTTGGGGTTGGTGGGGTCGGCGGGTGGGCTCTGTGTGAGGGTGGTGGTTAGCTGGTCTTCGGTGACTTTGCTCCAGCAGCGGCGAGGCATCTGTTGGGTGCAGCGGTGCATGGTGGGTTTCTTGAAGGTGAAGTGGATGCAGCGATGGTCGGCCCATTGGAGTTCGGTGGTGTGGTTGAAGAAGACATGGGGGCTTGCAGAGAAGATGGGGTCAAGCGTGTGACCGGCGGAGTGGGTGGGTGTTGTGACGAGTCGTCTGAGTCCAAGGTTGGCTAGGTTGTCGATCAGGGTGGTGGAGTTGGTGTCATTGTTGTTCTCGAGGTGGAAGCTCAGGTCCTCGGGGAGGATGTAGTCCGTGCAGGCGAGGGCGTGTGTGCTGACGAAGTCGGCGATGGAGTCGCTGAACTGTGGTCGGGATCCGGGGGGGTATGTAGATGAGGGTTCTTCTGAGGGTGGTGTTGGGCGGTGCTGAGGGTGTCGTCGGTGTTGGTTGAGACTCCGCAGGTGATCTTGTAGCTTCCGGGACGGCTATGGCTATGTCGGGTGACGAGGCGGGGTTCAGCCAGGTCTCCGTCGGGAAGTCGACGTCTGGGAAGGAACATGGCGGCCGCCGAGTGAACGGTCGCGGACGCCCGAGCAGGAGGCTCTAGCCATGCTGGATCAATGAGGCTGAGACCTCGAAACACTTTTACCCTCCGGAGCTTTGAGTAAAATTTAGACCATGTTTTTGACGGATTCTGTTAAATCATAGAGTTTATTACCTTTTTTTGTTCGGATGCGGCTGCAGCTTTCTCTCGGCGTCATGTTCGGCTGTGTCTCTCCGGCCCGTCCTGTACCCTGCTTCGCCCTGCCTCCTCGTTCCGCGTTCGGCGCGGTCGGCGCTAGCTGCGTGGTTTGCGGGGCGGGGGGGGGGGCAGTGGCGAGTTGGAGTCTGGAGGCGAGCCCAGGGGTAGACGCTTCTGTTTTCTGCACGGTTGGAGTTTCCTTCGGTGGCCCCCTAGGCACGCTGCAGTTGGGATGGCGCTGGGAGGTTGCTGCCAGTAAGCGGAGACGGAGTGGCCCCTTCTTGTTTCAAAACTGTGGAGACGTGTTAAGACTTGGGAGAGCCTTATTCCGAGAGCAGGTAGGAGGGGGAGAATGGAGAGAGGAGTTTAGAGAGGAGGGTGGAGTAGGTAAAAGTGAATTTGCACGCTCTGCGCAAGGAGTTCTCTTTGAGGCTGTATTAAAGCAAGAGGTGGTCGGGGTAGCAAATGTTTAAAAATCTATGAGGATTGTATGGAGGAGGAAGATACCAAAGTGCAAGAGGGAAAGTCCCCCCAGCTAAGTAGGTATTCATTAGGAGTGAGGGCAGCACACCTCTCAGCCAATAAATTGATAATTGAATCCTCGATACCACAACGCAAATCACCACCAGTAGAGGAAATAAAACTGTCTGCAAAACGGCGCAAACAAGGAGCGGTGGGGTTGGAAGTCACTCCACCGAAATTAAGGATTCGGAGAGGGAAAGGAAAAGAGGGTGCAAAGAAAAATACATTCACTAAGCCTAAAATTACCCCTTCACTGAAAACTTTTTACCAATTAATGTCGCTGCCGACTGCTAAAGTAACATCTAAAGCAACATCTTTATCTCCCCCTCCTATGTCCTCGCCCTTGCTGGTGGAAGAGGGTATGGAAAATAAGCTTATGCCCAAATCCCCACCTACGATGTCGCTAAGGGCCCCTCTAAAGTCTAAGGTCATTAAGGCCATTAAGGAAACCTCAGGAGTCAAGAGTCCGAAGTCTAAAGATATGCAATTAGAGCTCCAAGGTCCTATTATGCCTAACCTGGTAGAACAGGCAGAACCTATCTGTCCTAGTGAGATATGGGACAATACGTCAAGGGTTCATCCTACTGTTACTTTATCTAACAGATATTCAGTTTTAGAACCTGAAAAATCGGCAGATATAGTAGACATTGCAGGCTCCGACATTAGACAAGCTACATCTCAGGTTGCAGACAAAGTTCCCGAAATGAAAGGAAACGGGGACAAGTCAGGGAATATACATACCTGTGGAAATTAAGGTAATGGAGATCAGCACCCCCATTCTCTGGTGGACATCCTTCTCGCTTTGAAAGGGGATATTGCAAATAGATTTTCTGTTTCAGAGGCAAACCAGGCCGAATTGGCAAATAGGTTTCTAGTGTCTGAGGCAAATCAGGCTGCTATTAAATCTTGGTGCGAAATCTTAGCTGAGAAATTAGAAGAGGTTACAGCAAGAACTGAGGTAATCGAGGCAGAGATCCCGAGGATGAAGAGTGCAATAGAGTCTACCTCTTTTCAATTGAAGAAATTATCCATACAGAACAAAGAACTTAAAGAGGATCTGGAAAGGCTCGAGAACCATTCACGTAAAAATAATTTGAAATTTTTTAATGTGTCAGAGGCTATTGAGGGAGAAGATATAAAGGGCTTTGTAATTTTGCTTCTGGAAAAAACGGTGTCGAAGGCTCTTCCCAACGTGGATTTAAAGAACGAAATCCAGAGGATACATAGAGACCCGTTTAAAAGGAATCCCGGAAGACAGAAGCCACGGAAAATCTTGGTGAACTTTCTTTCTTATTCGGTGAAAGAACAGATCCTATCAGCGGCCCTAAAAGCAGGCAGCATACCATCTCCCTTTTCTGACCTACCTGAATTCTCCTTTTCTATTTAGGTCTGATATCTCACACATAACAGCAGAAAGGCAATGGGAGTTGGGGAAGAGATTAACAGAAATAAATAGTCTAGGGGCGAAGGCTCAATTAAGGTTCCCAGCCACATTGCGAGTCATGTGCAATAACTACATGGACATGATCCGTACAACCAAAAAGGCAGATACACTTATAGCTCAGATCCTGGATGAAAAACAGGGTGGGGTCGGGGTGTAAGGGAGGTTAATTGGTATGAAAAATTCTTCTTTTATTGATCCAGCAAGAAATACACTTTTTTCTTCAATGTTATAAAATAGAGCCAACTGTGAGGCGGGGTCCGAATAGGTAAGAACCTATTTTGGAAGGGGGGTTCCTCAGGTTGATGGGATGCAGGGGGGTCAAGGGGGGGTGGGGTCCGGAAGGAGGGGTTTGGGGAGTGGGGCACTGGGTGGCAGTAAAAAAGATAAAAAAATTGTCCTTACTCCATGATTTTCGAATAAGTAGGCTGGTCAAAGGGTGTTTTCGTCATACAGACAAGCTTAGTACAAATCGTATAAAGTTAAGAACAAAATGAAGGGTCGGAACATTCAATTTATGTCTTGGAACTTGAATGGCCTGAGATGTCCGAGAAGACAGAGATTAATATTAAAATATATAGAACTTTCACCTGCGCAAGTATTCTTGCTGCAGGAGACGCACTTGAATAAGTCAGAGTTTGAATCTGTATTTGCAAAAATACCCTGGCTTCAATGTTTTTGTCATTCTCAACAAGTATTGAGCACCCGTGGAGTCGCCATTTTGGTAAAAAGGGGAAGCACATGTATAGTAAGATCATTCCAGACCGACCAAACAGGCAGATGGATTATCGCACTATTAGATTTTGAAGGGGAGAAATTGACATATGCTTCTTATTATGGTCCTAATATAGACGATCCCCTCTGTCTGGTAAAATTGCAGGACAAGCTAATCATGGGAGATCCACCATTTATTATAGGGGGAGATTTTAACATCCTGCTTGACCCTGTAAAGGATAGATCTAATACTATTCATATCATAGGTACTCCAAGAGCTCGAAGGGTTATGAAAAACCTACTAGTAAACATTAATTTAGTCGACCTATGGAGAGCTAAGAAGGGGGACATGGATGAATTCACATTCTTCTGTAAGAAGAATCACCATGCCTCTAGAATCGACTACGTCTTGGTAAATAATGAAAATATAGAGAATGTAGTTAACATCTCAGTGTACCCGAGCCATTTGTTGGACCATGCACCATTAGTGTTCTCATATTCTACTATATTAAGGCTGCAACAGGCCAGATAGACGCTAAACAGGTCGGCGCTCTTGGACCCTGGATTAATCCAGGCAATTAAAGGCACTACTTTGGAGTTCTTTTTTTACAATTGTGGGTCAGCATCCGAGGAGGTCGTCTGGGATACCTATAAAGCGAATCTGAGGGGGGTTCTGCGTTGCCAGATAAGTGTAAAGAATAAGCGTGATTTTTTAGAACTACAGGGTTTGGAAGGAAGAATCTCTTTTCTAGAAATAAAAAGGGGTCATATTTCCCAAAATAATGTAAGGGACATTCAGAGCATAGAGGGAAAACTCGAGGAAGCAAGAAGAGACTTACGATCCTACCTGGACCAGAAATGTAAAGCACAGTGGAAGGCTCGAAATATGAACAATTTTGAGTATGGGGAGAGAGCAGGTGCCTTATTGGCATGGAAGGCAAGGATCGATAGGGCCAAGAATAACATAGGAGAATTGCTGATTGACAATGTAGGTACTGAATCTAGCGAGCCTGTAAGTATTCAAGACTGTCTCTTATCACGCTTTGCGAATCTCTACAAGGAAGATATCAACCCCTCAAATGAGGCAATACGATCATGGTTGATGGTTATAACTCTGCCAACGCTAACGGATACAGCTAGGGACTTTCTCGATTCGCCTATTAGTATGGAGTAAATCAAGGAGCATATAAAGAGGGCAAAGACTAAGAGAGCAGCAGGTCTTTATGCCCTGCCTAGTGAAATCTATAAGGAACTGGTGGAAGAGCTTTTGCCTGTACTCCATGTGTTGTTTAACAAAGTATACAGTGTAACAGGGAAAGTTCCCACCTCCTGGAAAGAGGCCACAATAGTGTTGCTATTAAAGACAGGAAAGGATCCCCTATTGCCAGATTCATATCGCCCAATCTCCCTGCTGAATGCAGACTATAAAACCTTTATGAGCATATTAGCAGGGAGATTGGGCAAACTGATACCTAGTCTGATTAATTGTGACCAGAAGGGCTTTATGCCTGGGAGAATCATTCAGGAGCAAATTCAGCTGCTAATCAGTAACATCGACTTGGCAGAGAATAGAGGGGATCCTCGGGTGGTGTTGATGGTATTAGATGCCGCCAAGGCATTTGATCGGGTCTGTTGGGGATATCTATGGGGGGTGATGGAGACTATTGGTATGGGTCAAATCTTCCTTCAGACCTTAAAAAACTGTTATAATGGAGCTTCGGCAAAAATTTTTATAAATGGTACTCTGACCCCAAGCTTTGTAATCCAGAGGACAGGAGTGCCCTCTGTCTCCTATGTTGTTCAATATATATATTGAGCCCTTGGCACAGGCTATTAGGCAGGATAACATATTATGACCTTTTAAATCAGGAAATTATGAATGTAAAATCGCCTTATATGCAGACGATATTATAATTTATACCATATATCCTGACATCTCTATTCCCCACTTAGAAAATCTACTCCTTGAGTTTGGCGAGATCTCTGGTTACATGGCCAATTCAGATAAGACAGAGATTATGAGCCGGAATCTGATAAATAGTTATGGTCCCGAAAGCAAGGAGTTTAGATATTTAGGGGTCAAAATAGTAAAAGACCTAAATAAAATACCATCGATCAATCTAAAGAAAATTGAAAAGGATATAGACTTTCTCTTTGCTAAATGGAAAAACCTTCCTTTATCGATCTATGGGAAGGTTAACTTAGTAAAGATGACAGAATTACCTAAACTAACCTTCCTTTTTAGTGCGCTCCCCCTTATCTTTCCACAAGATAGTATAAATAAAATCCAAGGGAAAATAGGCAGTTTTATCTGGGGCCAGAAAAGTGGCAGGCTATCTTGGAAAAAACTACGAAGAAAACTGTTAAAAGGGGGTTGGCGCTTCCGGATATAAATTTATACTTATTGGCCTTTCTATTTAAGGGGATCAGGATGCTTCTATCTAATCCATCAGAAACTTCATGGGGTAGATTATTAGGAGAACTCGTGTTAGCGGAGGACGGCAATGGGCAGGCGGGGTTCCTATATAAGTTTGAGGCCCCCAGATTTTTCAAGAAGGTACGCCTCAAGGTGTTAAAGGCAACACTTCAGATATGGTATAAATTACGACGCATCTGGGGTGTAGGCTATTTTTCTCCATTCGCACCGATCTGGGACTCCCCAGGTACCCCGGCCTGTTTGAGAGACTCTTTAGCAATCCCGATAAGAAGAGCAGGGTTAGAGAAGTGGTCAGATTTGGATGGGGTTCTCCCCTGGGAAGTACTTTTTGATAAGATTAGGTCCAAATTATCTTCAGTTAAGATCTTGGTTTGAGGCGGAGTTAGGAGAGGC
This sequence comes from Lissotriton helveticus, assembly GCF_964261635.1. Taxonomy (NCBI): domain Eukaryota; kingdom Metazoa; phylum Chordata; class Amphibia; order Caudata; family Salamandridae; genus Lissotriton; species Lissotriton helveticus. The sequence goes on along the minus strand of NC_136067.1, from coordinate 297,126,603 downwards.
AGAAGGCAATTGGGAGTTAGAGCTGCTATTTGAGAGTGTTTTACTGAGGAAAAAAGAGGTATCATTTTGGTATAACAGCCTCTTAGATGCAGTAGACCAGGAAGTTCCTCCGCAGGTAGCTGTCTGGAACAACACCCCACTTCATCAAGAATCCAAAATCCTGTTCGAGCTCTCCATAAAGTTAATGTATAAATACATTAAGCCTGCCACACTTAAGAAAAAACACTTTTATATTCTGAACAGGCTATACTACACTCCAGCGAAGATAGCCAAATTTGCTGGCCCCTCTACCTTAGTACCATCATGTCCGAGGTGTCGCATCAACAAGGTGGATGATATACATATGTTTTTTGAATGCGCAGAACTGGGCAGATATTGGAAAGAGGTGGGGGAATCCTTGTCGGATATTTTTCAAATGCATATAGTGGTAGACCTGCCTCTGGTCCTTTTTGGTGTGAATAAGCAGGAGAATATAACACCGTTACGGCTCCAGAAGGGCTTGCTCCTCAATCTGGTGGTTTTGGCCAGAAGAGAGATATGAATAAGATGGAAAGACTCCGCCCCTCCAACAAGGGAAAGTTGGATTAAAGCCCCTCTACGCATGGCGAGCCTAGAATATGAAGAATCATTAACGTACATCTGGTCCCCTTTGACATCATGGGGACGCCGCCTGCATATGTTAATGAGTAATATTTGGAGAGCGGAATATAAGTCCAATGATTACGCCCAGTCCTCGGGATAAAGAGGAAGCACAGTTAGTACGAAGCGGCTTGTCAAAACTGCTGTGTCTATGGGGAGATGAGGAAAAAAAAAAAGGAAGTCGACATCTGGGGAGGTTGAGTCGAGTAGGTCCCAGAGTTCAACGGTGTGTTTGCGGGCTGAGCGGGTGTTGAGAAGGATGCAACTGAGGTGGTTGGGTTCTTTCCTGGTCGGCAGCATGCTGGGCGGATGCTGGTGAAGCTGCAGTTCCGGCAGTGAAAGCTCTGTGGGTGCGCTTCGGGCAGCCAGGAAGCAGGTGTGTGATCGTCCGGTGTTGAGTACGTAGAGGGTTCTGGCATCGTATCGGTGTTGGGTGTCGTGGCGTTCGCAGGGTCCAGGCGTCCTGGTGCTGGGCGTGGTCCAGGCGTGGATGGGCGCAGACGGGCTTGCCTTAGGCACGCCAGCGGCACTCCCGCTGCGCTCGCCCGTTGCGCGGCCTCCATATGAGGGTATGTGGGAGGGAGGAGCAGCTAGGAGGCGGGAGCAGGGCGGCGAATGGGATTGCAGGGGGGCGGGGGCGCAGGGACCAAGCAGGTGGAAAAACCGGCGTGGGGCCGTGAGAGAACTGGGCACAGGAAGGAAAAACAAGTTTAGGCAAGAAAACAAGTACAGGCACAGAGGAATAAAAACAGGCATGGGCAAGAAAGCAAGTTGGGCACAGGGGAAAAATACAAGATTAGGCAAAAACAATGCAGGCAGAGTCGTGCAGCAGCGTGGGGAGCAACCTGCCTGCGATCAGGGTAAGAGGTCGCTCCTTTCACCGCTGCGTGGCCTCCATATGAGGGGATTTGGGAGGGAGGAGCAGCTGGGAGGCTGGAGTGGGGCGGCGAATGGGATTGCAGGGGGTAGTGTGGCTCAGGGGTTAGAGGCAGCAGACCCGGAAGCTGAGATCGGTCCTGGACCAGGGTTCAATTCCCGCCTCGGCGGGTCTTGGGCTAAAAATTCCACGGACTCAATAATTCTCGCCCCGGTGCCTCCTCGACTCACGGGTGCACACTCTGCGACTCTGGGCAATAGCTTGCTTAATCTCCACAACGGCCCCTCGCGGCGGGATGCCTGACTTTCACCTTGTGGATACCCTGCTATCTCACAGGGGAATACCAGGAAGGGTTCCCTAAGCAAGCGCCGGGAAACCCACTGCGGGTAGCTGTGCGCTATATAAGCTCAACTACATTTACATTTACATTTACAGGGACGCAGCGGTGAGAAAAATGGGCAGGGACCGCGGGAGAATTGGGCACAGGAAGGAAAAACAAGTTTAGGAAAGAAAACAAGTACAGGCACAGAGGAATAAAAACAAGTATGGGCAAGAAAGCAAGTTAGGCACAGGGGAAAAATACAAGATGAGTGCGTAATCAGGGAAAATTAGAATGTAGTATTCCAGGGACGAGGCAGGTCCTGTTCAAGTTACTCGGAGTATCGTTTCCAGGTCCGAAAAGTTTAAGATTCTGGCCACTATATTTCGAGGTGGAGTGCCCAGAGGGGGTCTTCAAGCCGGACCCTATGCACTCTCTCCACCACAAACACTGTTGAGAGCCCCTGGGGTAACTATGGTCCACAACCAGTTTTCAATGTAAAGCATGGTGCCTGTTCCTTTGAGGTTGTCAGGGAGGCCTATTATTTGAATGTTGTTCCTTCTGCTTCGACCCTCGGCGTCTTTTGCACATTGTTCCAGGAAATTGACCCGTTCTGTGAGGTCCTGCAGGGTCTTATTCATAGTAGCTGTTTGTGGTGAGAGAAGGTTTTCTAAGGTTGTCTTTATTGCATTTAATTTTAGTATGAAGTTTGTGTTGGTCATCACGTAGAATATTGACATATCAATTTTCATTCTAGGGCAGTTCGAGTATCTCCTCTGGCCACCAGGATTGGGTCCAGCTTGTCAGGGGCTGTCTCCTCACAAAATGTCTCTAATGATCTGGAGATCTTGTGAGGATGACATCAACTTAGCAATCTCGCCGAGTAGAAATTGCATGGTCCAAATTCAATCTTTACTGTCTTGATTGTATTGTGATTGTTGATACCCTTTAATGAAACAAAGCACTACTTGACCAATGAAAGTTTTAATAAAGACTGTACTATTGATACACTTTAGCAGTATATTTTAGTACTTAAACAATGCTAGATACCTATGCTTTTAAACTATCTTGACAGTTCAATGTTTTTGTAGCAATGTAACTATTGATGTACTTCAGCAATATTTGTACTACTTGAAGAATAACTGTTTTAATAGGTAAGGTTTTATTATTTTTCTTAAATTTATTTATAAAGTTTTGTACCCTTACGGGTATCAGAGCACTTCACAATTTTGGGTGAGAGGGATACAGTATTGGGAAGCAAAAACATTTGTTCATTACATAATTATACAAGACGCGTGCAAGAATCCAGTAGCTGTCGGAAATCTTCACATAAGGTTAGGGCAGATATAGCAATGGGTGAGGAACATTCAAACATATATATGTACAATGAATGCTAAACAATGGTATTCCCGAGTATATAATCATGTCCAAAGTCAATCAAGATGAGTGACTAGAGGGCAGTAATGTAGTCTACTAGTCAAGGCCTATTCAGGCAGTAACTTGAGTATAAGGATTTTTTTCCCTTCTTTTTTGAAGGAAGCGATCGGGGAGATTGTACGGATTTCCAGAGGAAGAGAGTTCCAAATCTTTGGGGCAATGCCAGAGAAGGCTCTGTTACTCGATATCTTTTTGTGGAAAAGCTGTGGTTTCAGGAGCATTGTACTTGCACTCCGTGAGGCTCTGCAGCCTCCTGATAGTTCTAGTTTTTGAGCCAGATAGATGGGGGTCTTGAAGTGAGGGCTTTGTGCGTAATGTAGGCAATTGTTTGGTGAATTCTGGCCTCGTATGGTAACCAGTTTAGGGACTTTGTGGCTGGGGAAATGTGTTTTTTTCTTATTGTCCCAGTAATCAGTCTACCTGCAGCATTACTGGAAGCCCTTAACGGGGCCAAGTTCAGTATGTGGAGCCACATAGTATGGAACTGCCGTAGTCTAGTCTTGGCAAAACTCAACCTTGTGCCGCCAATTTGAAATCTTTCTGTGGAAGGAATGGTTTGAGATTCCTTAGTATACTCAGTTAATATTTGACTCCCTTGGTTGCATTGCTGATATGGTTCTTCATATGCAAGTGCAAGTCTAGTGTGATTCAGAACGATTTAGCTGACTCAATAACGTGGGGGGAACAGTTAAAGGCAGTGAGGTGTTTCATCCAAAGGTCAGTCTTGGGAATGTGATTAGGGGGAGTGATGAGAAGAAATTCCGTTTTGGATGTGTTGAGCATGAGGTAGTTGTGCGTGAGCCAGTTTTGAGTGTTCATCAGGATTGAGTTGAGTGAGATGATGTCTTCTATGGAGGTGATTTTCAGATAGAGTTGAGTGTCGTCCCCATACATATGAAAAAGGATGCTCACGGAGTTCAATGCATTTGCTAACGGTTTCAAGAACAAATTGAAGAGTATGGGTGATGGTGCGGACCCCTGTGGAACCCCCATTGATACAGTATGGGGCTGGGAAAGAGAGTGATTCGTCTTTATTCTTTGGGATCTGTTTTGAAGGAAGGAAGTGAACCACTTCAATACCGACCCGGAAAGGTCCCTCCTATCTTCCAGAGTAGATAGTAGTTTGATGTGGTTCACATTGTCAAAGGCAGAAGATAAGTCGAAGAGGACCAATAAGCAGGATTCATTATGGTCTAGGAATTTTAAGATGTCATCCGTGATATGCTTGAGTGCCAATTCTGTGCGGTGTCCTTTCCTGAAGCCAGACTGATGATGATCCAACAGTTAGAATTTCTCTATGTGTGAGCAGAGCTGAATTAGCAAGCATTTTTCAAGAAGTTTTGCCAGTGTGGGGATGTTGGAAATGGGGCGGAAGTTGTTCAGATCGGAACTGTCTGCGTTAGCTTTTTTAGGAAAGGGGAGACCTGTGCTGCTTTTAGACAGTTGGGGATCGTGCCTTGCACTAGTGAAGCATTGACGATCTTGGACCATAATGGGAGGATGGAGGCTTTTATTTCCTTGAAGATGGGAGGTGGGTCGCTGAAGTGGTTAGACAGATTGATTACAAGGAGGGTGTTGTAAATGTCACTTTCATTGAGGCGAGTAAAGGTGTGTCAGGATGCTTTGTTTTTTAGGCTTAGACTAGGGGGAATAAGTGGCTCTTGGTGGGTAGGTGGGGCTGTGGTTTTATATATTGGGAGAATGGCCCTCTTTGATTCAATGTCTAAATTGATGCTGTTAGTTTTCTGAGATAAAAAGGCGGCTAAATCGTCGCATGTAGGACAGCCCTCACCAAGGTCATGGCGGTTGGGTGCCTTGACTGATTGTTGTTTAATAAGTACAAATAGCTTCTTAGGGTGGTTGTTAGCTTGATTGAGTTGGGATCTGAAGAAATTGGTTTTTGCAGTCTTGACTTTTTTGTTGTAAGAATTCCTGATGGCTCTAAGCAGGTTTAAATGTTCGGTGGAAGGCATGGACCTCCATGATCTTTCGGCCGGTCTCAGCTTACGGCGTTCTGAGTATAGGTCGGAGTTGAACCCAGGTTTGGAAATTTTTTGGGAGGCATTTTTATGCTGTAGAGTGGTAATAGCATCCATGATATTAGAGATAGAGGAATTATAACAAATCAATGAGGAGTTTATGGGGACAAGTCATTTTTGCAACGGGTAGTGATACATAGGTATTCACAGGAGAGTGGAGTGGGGGTGTCTGATTGCGAGTCTGAGAGTGTGTTCCTGTATATACGTGCTATTCCCCCACCATTTTTCAGTGATCTGTCCATACAAATTATGTCATAAGTAGTTGGGAATAGAAGGTCAAGGGTAGGGGAGGAAGAGCAATTTAGGCATGTTTCTGTGAGGATAATGATATCCAATTCTTTAGTCAGGATGAGAGCATAGATATCAGTGGCGTGTTCACTAGCTGATCTGCAATCGAGAAGTACTCATTTCAGTTTGGTAGGTCAACTGGGGAGTCAGGGTCTGGAGGGTGTCAACTCGCTGGTTTTCGCTATTTATAGATCTTGGTTTGTAGACGGGTTCTCTGTCAGGGTTAGCGTGGATAGTTTGGATTTGATCCGGTAGGGACTTTTCAGAGCCAGGAGGGAGGGAATAAGAAACAAGTTGATTAGGATCTCAATAGCCGACAGATAGTCCTTAAATGACATACTATATGACATAAAAATGCTTTCACTGATCTTGACTGTTAACTGCTTTAGCAGCGATGTGATTATTGACAAATTTTAGTGATAGTTTACACCAATGGAATAATGATAATTCTTTTTTAATTAGGTTAATAGCATTGATGCACTTTTACGTCATTTTGCACTACTTAACCAATGTTAGAAATGTATAATGCTCTTAAATATTTTGATAGAATGGAAACGACTTAGTATATTATTGTAATGATTTTAATTAATCAGACAATTAATACATTTTACTTACTTAATTACTTGTGAGAATGAAGCCTCTTGGTGTAGCCATAACTGGGTCCCCCGTCGGGGGTACTAGGGACATCCTTCAGCCCTCTGACTCTACCCATTGTGATCAAGAAGTGTGTGGTTGGCGATGGAGAGTGTTAGCAGAGCCCCTTGAAACACAGGGAGCCTGAAAGGCACCTGTAGGGCTAGCTCCTTCTGGGTCAAGAAGCTCTTTTAGGACCGCGGGGGTCAGGGACCTCTAGAAATTGCTTGGGCTCTGGCTAGTGTGCCAAGATCTAGTGAGTGGGCTGAGTCCCAAGTATCCTCAATCTGACAGTCCCATTTAAGGGCAGACTTTCGTCCTCCTGTGTGTTCTCCTGGTCTGGGCAAAAAGGAAAGGGAGAGGGGGCTACTGTAGCGATCTGTTGATGCTGCACTATGTAGGCTGTTGAAGCTCTGTGGGACAGCTACTCAATTGCCATGGAATGGAGGAAAGTGCCCAAACTCCTCACCTCATTCATGGTGTTCTCATGAGAACCAGCGGCACTGTGGCTGATCATTCTTAGCTCTACCATGGGTCTACATCGAGGCTACTGTGGGCTGAGGCTCCCGCATCTGGTGCACCAAGAGACCAACCTTGCCCCCTGGTAGTTTTCCCTCGCACTGGAGGTGAGTGGGTGGTGAGTACTCCGTATGGGTCTCCACTAGGCTTCCTACATCTGCCTCTGATGCCACGCTTGTCTGCCAGCCACAGTCTGTTACAGGTGCCATGGGTTGGAGAGATCAGCCTCTGCTCCACCTCAGTACCATCAGTCATCTCCAACCAGGAGACAAATAGGCAGGTGCTGTGGTAAATGGAGAGCCACGCTCTGCTGGCTCCCCTTTCTCCCGTGCGAGGGAGGAAGGTGTTTACTCTCCATACACAGTACAGGCCACGATTAGGACACCTATGTGCAACTGTGTCAATAAATAATTTTTTGTATTCTCCTATGACTGGTTAGTTTATATTTCATGTTGTGAACTGTAAGTAAAAAGCACAAACTATTTACAGCATCAAACATAATAAAGTATTTAACTTCCGGGACCGGTACGCCATACTCCAGACAGCACGGTCCTCACCTCCTATTAAACTGCATAACTCCACCATTGCCTTCTTTCCGGACTACACGGCTGAGGTGGCACGGCGTCGGAAAACCTTTACGGACGTTAAAAAGGCCCTGAGAGCGAAGGAACTGCCTTACTCAATGCTATTCCCGGCGAAACTGAGAGTAGTGGATAACCACAAAACGTGGTTCTTCGACACACCTGCGGCGGCACGAGAATGGCTGGACGGATGGCGGCGGGTGGAGGCACCCCGTCGCACGGGCAGAGGCCAGCGACACCAGCGAACCGAGATCCGTACGAACTCACAGACGTCGACAGGGCACGATCCGGACAGTGTCTCCAACAACAGCCGGAATCCTGAAGAGTTGGCGACAATAGTCTAACAGGGTGGACGTGTTGCCCTTGGGCTCCAAACGGGATGAAGCGGAAGAGGGAAGATGGGGCCGCTGTCACCATGGAACTTCTTACCCCCACAAGCAAGTACAATGGGTTGGGATGGGAATAAGCACTCTGCTAAGTTGGGGAGGCGGGCGGTTTTATGTCCGTGCAGCAGGGGTGCAGGGAGGGGGGTGGGGAGAGGGACTTTGTTAGTTCTTGTTCAAGTTCTGCACGTAGCGACATGACACGACGAGGAGACCACACATACCACGCACAGGGCCGTTCGATTCGCGGTACCCTTGGGGACGTCACAGAGGTTCCCACTTACACTGCCTCCCAATGTCACAACACTCACAAGATACCGCGTATAGCGGAGTAATGCAACATACAACAGTCCCACCTCTAAAGGTGATGACCTGGAACGTGCGGGGTCTGGGAGACAAGATCAAGAGAGGTCTGGTAATACAGGCACTCAAGCGCCAGAGCCCACATTTGGTTTTGCTGCAGGAGACGCACCTCACAGATAGAGCATGTCAGGCGCTGGACCGCAGAGGCTATAAGATGGTGGCACAGTCAGAATTTTCCTCTGGATCCAGGGGAACGGGTATACTATTGAAGAAGACCTCCCCCTTCATTTTCCTACACCACAAAGTAGACGATCAGGGCAGATTTGCATCGATACATGGACAATGGGAGGGTCGTCTGCTGAACATTGTCACAGTTTATATTCCGCCGGCGCTTCAAACAGTGGCACTTCCGGCATTAGGAGAATTTTTACTTAACCTCCCGGCGGGAGACACCTTCATAGGGGGTGATTTTAACGCAGTGGTTGATCCGACGCTAGATAAATTCCCAGTGAGGGTGCAAACACCCAGCCCCACCAGCTTCCACGGCTTCCTGGAGGCCATGGGCCTGATAGATATCTGGCGACACAGGCACCCAACCGCGAGGCAATACACCTATCATTCAGCAGTACACAACAGCCTCTCCCGTATAGACTACCTCTTAGGGTTGGGAGACGGTATACAAGACGTGGAAACCATCGAAATACAGCCTAGGGGCATATCAGATCATTCTCCGGTAGTCTTGACATTACACAGTCGGGCAAAGACTCGCAAAAGAATATACCCAATATATCCTAACTTTTTAAAAAACCCAGGTATCAGGAAGTCTTTGAAGACAGCGACCAAGTTTTACTTTACTGAAAACATAGCATCCGTGCGCTCCCCCTCGACCCTATGGGAGGCGTATAAGACAGTCCTCCGTGGCCAGGCGATGGCCTCCATTATGGGGCACAAAAAAACACAGAGGCAAGAACTCTCGGAGCTAGAGCGGTCCGTCCCGGCTGCCAATGAGTCCCATGCAGCAGATCCCACAATAGACACAGCCCACACTCTACAGCTCTGCCAACAGAGACATAGGGAACATCTCCGACTGCAAGTACTTGACAACATGTCAGCTACGGCCCATAAAATTTACGAGGTAGGAGACAAAGCGGGAAAAAATTTAGCCTGGCTAGAAAAGAAAGGAGGGAGTCATTGAGGCATTCAGCAGCTCTACACTAGTACAGGCCGTCTGCAGACACACCCAGAAGAGATTGTAGAAACACTAGCGGACCATTTCGAGAAGGTATATACCCCGGATCGGGAAATCACAGAAAACGTAGCCTTAGACTCTCTGACCCACATAGAGATCCAAACTCTTTCACAAGAAGCGGTCCAGGATCTGGAAGCCGACCTCTCTGTTGAAGAAATTCAGCTCGCAATCCAAGCAATACAATCAGGGAAAGCAGTAGGCCCGAACGGGATCCCTATAGAATGGTATAAAATAATGTCAGGTACACTCAGCCCGCCTTTATTGGCCATGTACACGGAGAGTCGGGAGAAGATGGAACTCCCACAAGATCAGCGGACAGCCACAATAGTGGCGATCTCAAAACCTGGCAAGCCGCCGTCAGCTTCCACATCATATCGCCCAATCTCTCTCCTTAATGCTGAAGTCAAAATTCTTGCGAAGTTATTAGCCACAAGGTTGATGGCTCACCTCCCATTACTGATACACCCGATCAGTCTGGCTTCATGCCGCACAGGAGCACGGCACTCAATCTCCGGCGGGTACATGGTGTGATAGCACGGGCCACGTCATTAACAGAACCAGCGGTGATCCTTTCATTAGATGCGAGTATGGCGTTCGACATGGTGGAATGGGGTCACCTCTTTGCAGTCCTGACACGTATGGGATTTGGCCCCAAATTCATAGCTTGGGTGCGGCTTTTGTATGCAAACCCGGTAGCACATGTAACAGCCAACGGTCACATTTCACGTACGTTCCAACTGACGAGAGGGACCCGACAAGGATGCCCCCTCTCCCCCTTATTGTTTGCCATGGTCTTGGAACCACTGGCGGCACTGCTTCGAACTACTCCGTTACTGAAGGGCATTGGTTGGAAAGAGGGATGGGAGGACCGAGTGTCCTTATATGCCGACGATATGTTGGTATACTTGATGGACCCGGACAGAAGTGTACCAGCCCTACTGGCACTGTGCGACGGCTACGGGTCAACGTCGGGGAATACTCTCAATTGGTCGAAGTCAACCCTTTATGTCCTAAAAGGACCTGCGCCCCAGCTCGACGTAAATTGCCTGCTGCAGCTGACCACATCCTCATTCAAATACCTTGGTATTCATATAACTGACAACCAATCGGAATTCCTTGATAAAAACCTGATCCCACCCCTGGCCCGACTCCGTACTGACGTCAAACATTGGGCTTCATTGCCGTTGACGCTCCTCGGAAGGGCAGCGCTTTACAAAATGATGGCTCTCCCAAGATTCCTCTATGCATTGGAAAACTCACCCTACCCGGTCCCGCCGAAATATTTCCGACAAGTCACAACGCTGGTGTCCAACCTACTATGGAGTAACAAGCCAGCGCGCATTGCACATGTCAAGCTGAATAAAAGTTGCTTTGAGGGAGGGATTGCGTTGCCAAACCTGCAATTATATTACTGGGTTGCCAACTCAAAATCATCAACTACTGGATACACGTGCCTCGAGATGACCCAGCATATAGAGCAGATAGAACTCAACTAGGCACAGACAGTATGCTTTCGGTGCTCTACAACAGAGGTCAGGCGGCACGATTGTTAGGCCCCACGAAACACACAGCACTGTTCTGGCACGCGGCACAGGCAAAACTGGGGTGGAAGGGTGTAATTACTAAGCTCACCCCGCTCTGGGACACTAAGGCGCTAGGACAACTGAGAAGTAGTAAAGGGTTTACACAGTGGGACAACATAAGCATATCTACGGTGGGAGACCTATGGGACAAGGGAACTGTACTGCCATTCTCAAGTCTTCGGCAGCAGTATGACTTAGGGTCCAACGAAACCTATAGATATGTGCAGATACGGCACGCACTGCTGCAGGCGATACCTCCAGACACTGAAGTCCCGGAATCCTCACCGCTAGAGGATAGACTACTCACGGACTACATGCAGTATAGTGCCACTTCCTTACCTATAAAAAACTATTGAACAACCAAGCAGACCCTACACTGAAACTGCGCGAAAGATGGGTGGAGGAACTGGGAGACATGGATGAGACTGAATGGAACGAGGCGCTGGCATCACCGAGGGAAGTGGGCATTTCAACAAAGCTCAGGCTGGTACAATTGAAAATCTTGCACCGTATATACTATACGAGAACCACACTATATAAATTACAGAGAGCTCTGCATCCCTACTGTCTTCGAGGCTGTGGGGAGGAGGGTATGTTATTCCACACCCTCTGGGACTGCCCCCTGATTGCCGCCTATTGGCGTCAGGTGATGCGCACAAAGTCACAAGCACTAAAAATATCTCTGACTCCTGAACCGCGTAAATGTCTATTGAACATTTGGGATCCAAATGACCTATCTAGGTATGGTCAGATATGGGGTACGTTGGCAATTATGGTGGCAAAACTAGACATAGCACAAAAATGGGGCGCACCTGATCTACCCACGTTAGCACAGTGGAGCATGAACCTGGACCTGATAATGTTTACAGAGCGAGCAGTGTACGTAAATAGAGCCTGCCCGCGTAAATGGAATAAGGTCTGGTCGCCATGGAATAAGTATATGGGAGACCTGTGTGATCCATTGCCGGAGGATGACGATGCGAGTTCTGAGGAGGACCTAGAGGGGGACTGGGACTGAAAGTGTTACCCTGTTGCATGAAATAGAATTTATGGGGGGACTTCGCACTGGAAGCAGTAATTGTGATTTATGACCACGGAACATGATGTATTTATACACCTTGTGGAACTGTTGTCGTGTAGTATGTTAACGTGTATGTTGGTTTACAGATTTAAGGAAACTAAGGAAAACACAACAAAATTGAAAAATTCATGGGCCTTAGGATTATCCGATACAGAGCCTGTTTGAACTGCGTACACCTTAGTTTGACGCGCCGCCGGACCCCAGGGTTGTCGGCTAAACGGCTGTGTTAATTCGGGCAACGCTGATCATATTACGAAAACAACGCGGCCGGCTCGTGGGGTTGTAGGCCATACACTGTGTTATTATGGAAGTGTACAATAAAGGTCTTTAAAAATAAAAAAATTAAAAAAAAACATAATAAAGTAAACAGGTGTGCATTGTTAATAACAGTACGTTTGTGCTTCATATTAAGAATGCTATGATTTTAAGTAAGAAGTCTAGAAAATGCTTGAATAGTGCAAACATTTAAATAGCAAACAAAAATGTTTTGTCCTCCCACACTAAAACTACGATACTCACCTACCATGTGCCACCTATAAGATCTACGCACTAAGGAAGAATCAGCTTTCCGACTAGACAGATATGTCCTGCCGGCTGATCGCATTCTGAGGGCCCTGTATACAACTGCGAGAAAAAACACTCCCACAGGTCCGACAGCACACACAGTCAAAATATGGAACACTGCGCAGCGAGCGCTGGGGTGGGATGGTAGATTGATGCAGGCTACAACGCTCTGGGAAACCCACCGGCTGGGTAAGCTATACAACACCAAGGGATTCAAACAATGGGACCTCATAGGTATCTCCAAAATCGGAGACCTTCGGGTGAACAGGGGGGTCATTCCCTTTGCACAGCTGAGAGAAAAGTACGACATGGCACCGATCTAAATTTTCAGATATATGAAGATCAGACACGCACAGCTAAATACAATACCACTAGATACACAGCTACTAGAGGCCTCACCACTAGAGGACAGGCTCCTTACTGACCCCATGAACACAAAAGCCATTTCCAAAATCTACGGTAAAACTATAAACAACTAGCTGGACCCCACGACGGCCCTACGGGACCATTGGCAGGATGACGTGGGAGTACTGGACGACTCGGATTGGCAGGAGGCATTAACATCTCCAAGAGAGGTGGCGATCGCCTCTAAACTCAAACTTATACAGCTAAAGATTCTTCACCGCATATACTATACACGCACCCTGATGCACAAATTGGGGCGAGCGCCCGACCCCCTATGCTTACGACATGGTGGACTACCAGACACATTTTTTCATATAATATGGCAATGCCCGCAGATTGTACCTTAGTGGGAAAAAGTTATGAGGGTAATTTCGAGGGTGGGGGATCCGGAGGTCCCACCGGAGCCAAAAAGGTACCTTAACATATAGGAACCAACAGATTTGAACCTGAGGATGCAGGATTAGGCGACACTGGGGATGGTAATTGCAAAGCGTAATATAGCCCAGAACTGGGGTTCGGGCTGTTCCCAGCATATCGACATTGGAGAAATGACATGGATAACGCCATGGTCATGGAAAGAGCGGTATACATGCTGTCAGGATTGCCCTCACCTACAGAAGTCAGCCGCTGAGTGCGTGATCCTGCTATACCAATCTGTGCCGCTGGGACCACAACTACCAGCATACCTAGAGTGAAGCCAGCGCGGAACAGACACGCCTACATAAGCAGGTAGTGTATGGATAGGAGGGTTTACCCAAATCTAGTCACTGGGACCTGGGCTAGCTAAGTACTCAAAGGAAGGGGTCCCAGTGTGAATAGGAACAAAAATTAGAAATTGATAAATGAAATCACATAGACAATGAATCCATCCACATTGTTTTATTCACAATGGGAATGTGTATTAAATATATTAGATATTTGAACATTCAACAGGTGGTTGAACAGTGCCCCAGGGAGAGAAGGGTGTGCGTGATCTTGTGAGGATGATGTGATGGGGAAGGAATTCAGGTGACAGAATAATCAATAAATCGAAACCAACTGGTTACAATAGTTACATATTATGTACAGGGCAAAGACAAAAAGTTCAAATTATACGTCAAAGTAAGTCATACTCCACATAGTACAGTAAATGAAAAGTTGGGACGTGGAGTTGATATATCAAAGCAGGCAATTGTCGACGTTTCGACCCTCTGAAGTGCGCAGGTATTATTACTATCCTTGCAACGGGTCTTCTTCAGGACAGGAGAACGGGGCAGGCCCCCTTGATAGTGTCTATTCAGGAATTGTGATGAATGAAGCTTTGCGCTGTGTCCCGTCAATGCGTTCACCCCGCAACCATCAGTCGGAGATCACGGAACTCAATGGTACAACGGACAGACGATAATGTCGAGTCAGTCGCCGAATGAATCTGGCACTGAATACCGCTCGAGTTCGCCACCTGTTGAATGTTCAAATATCTAATATATTTAATACACATTCCCATTGTGAATAAAACAATGTGGATGGATTCATTGTCTATGTGATTTCATTTATCAATTTCTAATTTTTGTTCCTATTCACACTGGGACCCCTTCCTTTGAGTACATAAGCAGGTAGCAGCGAGGACGCAGCGTCAGATATTCGTATCCCTGCCGACATCGCACTGCAGTCATAGGACTTGTTTTCAAGGATTCCCATAGCCGGAGAAGACCGTAGGACCCCGAGGACAGAGTGAGCGGACGCTCTCTGACCCCATTTTTGAACCGCCTTCACCCGTAGCGGAGACGCACACCACGGAGGTGTTTGCCGCGTCTCAGCTAAAGAAGACGTAGTGAGCGCGGTAAGCGTTTGGAGCCCCCACTGAACAAGGGGGATTGAAAGCTGTCTTCTGACCCCTTCGCAGACCCGTTCACCCGCCGCAGCTGAGACGCACACCGCGGACGTGTTTTCCGCGTCTCAGCAGAAGAGGCGTGTGGCCGTTGAAAGGACAGGGCACGTTGAGCGGCTGCTCCTTGCCCTGCTACTCCTTCTAGATAGCGATACCTTGAACAAGGCGACAGTTACTGAGACGCACCCCACGGAGGTGGTTGCCGCGTCTAATTTGGAAGCACACGGTTCTAGACGTTAGACACGGGGTTGGTTATAGAGTGGTGCAGGTAGAGCGGCTGTTCCCTGACCCAGAACAAGAACGGAAGGTAGAGTGCCCGGCTGGGCATTCCCTCGTTCTGTAACTGCCCATTAGCCCCGCGGATGACCAGGAACTGATCTCAAAGTAACACACCCACCACAGCAGTCGAGCGGCATTGTCGGCCGCTTCATAGCACAGTGCCCTTCGTTGGAGAACACCGGGACCAGTGTTCATGCGAAGGACGGTGAGACCATCCAGGTGCTGTGATTGGGTATCGTTGTTGTTTTCATAAATTCGTGTACAGTATGTGTTGCATACGTTTTGCTTTGTTCTTTACCTTTGGCCATTAAATCGGTAAAGTTCTTTAATCCGTGTCTGTTGTCTTTCGAGCTTTCCCCGATCCCGGGAACATCAGGTGGTTACACATGCACAGGGGATGCCCCAAGAAGTGGTCTAGAATATGGGAAAAATGGAACGAATTTATGGGAAATTAATGTGAACACCCACGGACTGAGTCCATCTCAGCTGCAAGTGTATAAAGGATGGTTTTTATGCTAATGTAGTGGTGTTTTGCTAAGCTATTAAGCGTTGTGTTGGACAGGATGAAATAAAAATTCAAAGGGGGTTTAGGTTCACACAGAAGCGACACAGAATTAATGTATAATGTATGATAAGAAGTAAATGCCCTCAAGTGTTATGCTGTAAAGAAGGAGCAAGTGGATCAGGTTTCATAATGTTTGTAAAATCAAAAAAAAAAATATTTTTTAAAAGATCTACCTACTGTACCTAACGTATCACAACTACTTTATCTACTATGCTTAACATACCCTATCGACATAAATAACAAACCTAACTAGCATATCTACTTAACGGCCATAACTAACAAACCTAGCATACCTATCCTATCATGGCCACTTATCGTATCTAGTTCACGATAACTACCTACCATACCTAACCTGCCTACACTTGTGTAGTGTGTATATATTTTGTAACTGTCCAGAGGTTGAGTTTTTGTGAAAAAGGAGCAAGTAATGCCTTTGGGGCCTCTAATATCAGCCCAATGTACTGCATCCTGATGCAGAAAGCACTTGTGTCTACCTTGAGAACCCTCCAATAAGAGCCTAATGTACTGAAGGCTACATCAGAGAAATTATGATTGCAGTTTTTAAATATACTGTGCTTGGTTGGGAATTGTCAGATTTAATGTTGTTTTCTATTTTTTAATTTTCTTTCCACACTTAGGATTTTATACCAAGTCTTTAAGTTTCTTCCTTTTGATTCACTATTTTGTAAATTAAATGTACTAACAATGGTCTAAGACCATTTTTTCTATCTTCTCTGACCAGAAAGTATTTCTAAAACAATGTTTTTTCTCATCACAACTTTCTCCTATCCTGGATCTATTAAAATAAAATTCTTGAGGCATCGCCAGGGCCTACTCCCATGTGCCTTGAATTTTCCACCTTGGCTGAAGGACCCGACTCAAACCTCCTGCTTCCTGTGCGACAATGGATCAGAAGATCTTTTGCACCTGCTGTGTACCTGCAAGGAGCTGCTGAAGGAAAGTAGGCAGTTCATAAAGACTCCCTTTACCTAAAGGAGAATCCGCTCACTGGACTGGACTGGGGGACCCGCAGTTAAACTGCAGACTGATAACATTTCTTGAGCAAGCAGAAGACAAAAATTAAGCTGGCCAGAGACCGGAATAGATGCCCGGTCACAAGCTGACCGCACATTAGGAACAAGCACACCGAGGATAGAGGGGACACTGATAATAAACTGCACCTGTCAATGCCCTGGGCCAAGAGTATTACCAGGGTGCACAAACAACCTTTATCGCACCGCACTCAGCATTTAGAAAAGTTTTAAGATAAACTGATTGATATTTTATATATATTTACTTTTTATGTATACTCATGGTTTCTGATTTTATGCACTGTTTTTTATTAACTAATTAATAACTTAACTTAACCTTTCTACGTCCGAGATTGGCTCCAGATGATCTTGAATTCAGGCGATAGGACAATATCGAAATCTACAAATTAGGAGATATATGGACTTGAAAAAACATGAAATCCTTTGAAAACTTATGGACAGGATATTAAAAGCATAAATACCATTCCTTTTTCCAGCTTAGATATATGTAGGACCCCACCAGGACCACTTACTGCAACTCTATAAGGTCAGCGCATCGGAGGCCAGGCTAATGCTGGACCCAATGGGTAGGAGCCATATATCACATGTCTATCCGTCACTGATTGCCAGTGGTCCGGATCATCTGGTCCCCTTGCAGGAGGGCTGGAAGGAGGACTTGAGCCCACTGGATGCTGAAAAATTGAGGGAGGACACATGGCTGCCAGAACACTTGCAATCTTAGCCAGATTCCGACTATTCCAGTTCCACTACCTACATGGGACATATTATACCTCAAGCGGCTGCACAAAATTAACACATCCCTCTCACCAACTTTTACTAGACAGAGTTCCTCGAGGGGCATCCTGCACAAATGGTCTGGGATAGCACAGACATTCAACCCTACTGAATGCAAGTTCAGTGAGCAATGAGTTCTGTATTGGGAGACTATATATTGTTTCAACATATTATTCAAACCCCTGATATTCCAATATATTATCTTATATTTTGCCAATTCCCCCATCGCTTAAACAGTTCTAATACAACAGCAATCAGGCTGAGAGGTAATCCAGGATTTCCTCCGTCTCACCTCCATGGCGATTGTTGTGCATTTTGAAGCAACCTGACGGACCTTGAGAAACATACCCAACTCCCACACCCCAGGGTAGAACGCCAACATCTCCCCATCAAAACTTTATAAAGTAATAACAAACACACACGTCTAACTGATGAGGGGATGACCGTCACCGTATTTTTAACCCCCGGCAGCACACCATAGCACCCAGCTTAGCTTACCACCTTAAGGCTCATCCATGTCTTCTTATACATTTCATAGCATACCAGGATGGCCTCTCCTCTGCAAAGCCACTGGTCTAATTTTTCTTGCATCACAGAAGTTGTATCCCCCATCGTTCAGATAATATCATCTGCTGTGAAAGGAGTAACCTGTGGTAGCCCTGAGTTCGAGTCCAGTGTAGGGACTGAGGCCTGGTCAGAGTCTGTGTTGTGCATGTTGGTTTCTGCTGTGTCTGACAGTGGGCCTTCTCCAAATGCATTGGGGTTTGCTGCCACCGCTCCGGCCTTCATTCAGGCCTGTTGAACCTCCCCTCCTGTTCTGCTCTGCCCCCCAGATCTAGGATTGAGAGAAGTCGCCTTATATTCTGGGTTCCATTTCTGCCCGGTATGAACCCAGCCTGATCGGGGTGGATCAGGGAGGCCATGTGTGGGAGCAATCTGGACCCCTGTATTTTACTTAGGATTTTAAAGTTGAGGTTGAGCATCAACAAGGGCCGGACTGCTGCAGATAATATAATATTGAGCATATAATTATTAGGTAAGCTGGTTGCTTTGGTTTGCTGTAGAAGTGAATCTCATTCAAATCTTGCTCTTGGAATTCTGGCCAGTTTAGCTCTCCCTCAAGACGGTATATATCAAGATTCATGAAGACCTCCTTTGGATGGTTCCCGGGGTTCACCTTTGGGACACCTCTAGTTGAGAAAGCACAGAACAGTTTTTATTTAAGAGCCGACAATCCAGATTGCATCAGCACTTCCACTGTGTCTCACTAGTGTACACCTAGGCTGCCATAGCCCCAAATTTTTAAAAAGAGCAAATAAAATATGCATGGTATTGTAAAGTTTGTCCAGCTTGTGACCAAATTCAAAAGATGGTGTCTGGAATCTAATGCATTTATGACCAAGGGGTATTCATATGCATAAGATAGTACCAATTCCAGAAGACTTAGCAGGATGAAGGAAAGTATATTTGGTTGGACACTAAGTGATCAATCTCTCATTCTGATTGATTACTTCAATTTGTGGACAGAATGTCAATGATAATGTGTGAATTTGACATATACACAACAGGAAATCGAACCGAGGGTCGGTGGAAAACAAAAGTATGTATATCTATATTAATTCAGTAGGTACTACTACCTTTGGCACATGATTGTCTGTACCACTCATTCCGTAATGCACTTGATTGCAAATTGTTATTGCTATCCGGAAATAGTGTCTTTATTAATACCCCTACCAGGGGAACCCAGGCTTTCTCGCACAGCCTCAATGTGATACAGAACTGCACCCCAAACTGCTACTACAGCCTCCATCTAATACAGAACTGCATCACACGCTGCCCCCTAAAGCCTCAACCTGATGCAGAGCTGCACTCTAAACTGTGGCCTACAGCCCCAACCTGGTGCAGTCCAAGCTGTTGCCTCAATTCAATCTGATGCAGAGCTGCACCCGATCTGCTGTCCATAGCCACAACAAATGTAGAACTGCCCCACAAGCTTCCACCTACAGCTCCAAACTGATGCAGAACTACACTCCTAGATGCGGATGCAGAATTGAGTGCTTTATGGTGTTTAAGGAATCCCTCCAATACCACTAGAAATTTTACAAGCTACGACTGGAGTTGCTTCGGGCACCATGCTGGGTACGGGGATCCCCCCATGGCATCTTTGCTCCAGTTTGACCAGGAATAGATTGGGGACCCAGAGCAGCACCAGCAGGAATGCTCAAATAAAGCCCCACTCTCTTCATCACCCTGTGCAGCCTCTCTTTCCATCCATCATTGTGTAGTCGTCTCTCTCAATAGCTCTGATCACTTTCATTGCATCTTCCCCTTCCCCCTCTTTCTCTAGCAGTTTGCAGAAATTAACCTCGGGGACCAGTGGAAAGGAACAGAGGCACCAGGAGTGGCCCTCCTGTGGCTCCAGCCCACAGAGGCAACACCTGGTGGAATAAAAGGCTGCCTGGCCCTGAATCTGACCACTAGCGAGTGGTAAGGTAAACTCACAAAGCAGCTATATCTCTCCCAAGACACGCACAGAACATCTATCTCTTATGGATGCAGGGGTATTAGACAACCCTTGGGATGATTTTAAATTTATTAGAAAAACAGAGGTGCGAACCAACTCATGTAGTATTCAAAACTCCAGCAGGATGTCTTCTTTTCACTCCGCTCTCCGTATCAGCACTCTAAGTTTTCCAAACCACCCACTATCTACCCCCTTAATTGACCCCATGGGGGAAATACATGGTTACCTGTCTGGCCAATACAACGTGGTAGTTATGCTTTTAACTATACACCTTTGCCAAGGGAACAAGGCTTAATATTCTTACCTGAGCACGTCTTGTTATCTTGATTCAAGATGTATCCTTCAAAGCACTTGCAAAGGTAGGAGTCAGCTGCACTAACACACAAATGCTGGCAGCCATGGTTTCCTAGATCACATATATCCAAACCTGTGAAAAAACAATTGAAGGAACATAGTTATGTGAATGCTTAGGTCAACATCATTTCTTGAACATCAATTGCCATAGGTTACTTTGCCCTCGCCAGTAAGCATCTAAGGGCCTAATTCAGAGTGTGGTGGACAGGTATCGCCACAAACGTGATGGATATCCCGTCCACCCTATTACAAGTGCCATAGGATATAATAATGGTTGTGCAGAGCACTAATCTGACAAACTCTAAATCAGGCCCTAAGTTGTGAACTTTGTCATAATTCTATATGACATGGGACATCATAGAAGTGGCATTTCTAGTTCCATATGCAATATATGATTTTTATTAAGTGCTACGGAAGGACATACAGGAACCAGGAAGTCTCCACCTCTATGCGCAAGTTGAATCTGGGAAGACAATCTGCATGAATAATGCTGACACGTTTGTATGAAGTAGAACAGCCATTGGTGGAGTAAGAAAACAGAGAACCTAAACAACCCCAAACAAAGCAAATGGAATCCCCCCATATCTTGTAGTATGAAGGAACCACTTGTGGCATTGTGGTGCTGCTCTTAAAATACTGCACTTTGATAACACTTCAGGCTGTGGCTCTCGTGCATGCCTTATTACTTCACATTTATGCCACCATAGCAGACTTAATTTGATATAATCTAATTGCTAAAACAGTGCAGCCCTGCAAAAGTACAAAACTACACACTAGAAACCTAGGGCAGTAGATAGAATAGATCCTCTCCAGAGGGAGCAAAATTAGGACTGGACAGAAGATGGAAGAGAGTGCCAGTGTCTCTGGTAAACAAGTGGTAAAATAAAGCAGATAGAAAGGATAGCATAAGTTACAATTAATGGTATTATATTTGCAACAGAATGGTAAACTTCCCATAGTAATAACATGCAATTACGTTATTACCCAATCTAAACAACACTTAGACACATATATGAACATCAAAAAGTACCCGAGAAGCTGTAACATACCATTGCCTATCCTTCTAGTAGTGTAACCGAGCACTCGCATAGCCCTGCCAGGACGAGCCGAGTGATGTGTGGAACAACATGAACAATGCAAAATAGTCAAGCAATAAAGATGTAAGGAGAAGAGGTTGGGATCGTTTAAGTATATTTTTAGACATGAAGTTGGAGTTATGACACCTGCTTTGGGTACCTTTAAAGAAGTATTAGCACTTAATTAAGAGTGGTTCAGTGTTTGTGCTTCTATTTATAGGACCTGACAAAATCCAACTCAGCTGGAAAATTATCAGGCATTTTTAGCTGGTAAATTTTGCCTGCTTTGACTTGATGAAATTTGTCAGTAAAAAACTGTTGGAGTGTGGTGTTAGACACCAAACTCTTAGTTACGATATGTGCAGTAACAAGTCTTTCTGCACAAATCACAATTAACTAGGCCATTCATAATGAGGGCCTTTGTTGTAGAAAAGGTTCCAGGAAGGAACAGACACTGTCCAAGGAGGATGCAAGATCTTCCAATCAACACGAGAGTCTCTCAGACTTAGTTATTGTTAACTCGTGACGACTCAGGTCTAGTCCTCCTCCTGCTTCTTCATCCTCTGCATGCTTCGTAAGATATTCAAATGGCAACCCAAAGCTCAAGACGCACCATCACCCAGGCCTTCATCTCTAGCGGACTAGACTACAGCAACACTCTCTATGCAGGGGTCGTACCTTACCTCCTCTGACAACTAAAGACCATAGAGAACACCGCAGCCAGACCCATCCTGGATCTCCCTAGACAAACCCACATCACCCTCTACCTCAGGGAACTGCACTGACTCCCTGTACAGAAAGGATGACAGTTCCAGCTCCTGATTCATACATACAAGCCCTACACAACTGTGAACCCGCCCACTTGAACAACTGTCTGAACTTCCATCAGCCCACTAGACACCGTCACTCCACGCCCTTTTCGCTACCCCTCACCCCCGCATCCTTCTCTTACCTAGCAGCAAAGACATGAAACAAACTATCCTTTTATCCATAAACCTCCCCAACTGTTACAGAATTCTTGAAAGTCCCTGAAGACCTGGATATTTGGCTAATCAGTGGGACCCTGCCAACACCTGGATACCCTCACGGGTGACAAGAAGGGCTCAACAAATCTACTGATTTATTGGTTGATTGATTGAACTCAGTGCAAAACATTTCTCTTGTAGGAACTGGTCATAGTTGGAGACCAATGAAATTTTAACATCCGCTGACAGAGTCAACAAATGTTTGTAATGAGGATCTTTCAACATCCTGAGGATTTTGATTGGATGGAACCTGCAGTGTAGAAGGCCAAATGGAAAGTCCAAAGAACAACAATATGGAATCTTACAGTTGTTTTGTTCAGCGTTCTATATTGTCTTAGGATTGTTTGCAGTGCAGTGGTTATTCAGCACCATTTCACTTGCTCTGGCTGGGCTCCACTAGTTACTGTGAGTTCGACTCAGCGATAGAATATTAACAAAACTTATCTATTCCATAGTGGTGCACAAAATGTAAAGTTCAATCATTTATGGCAGCAAAGTTGGCAAGCCTTAGGCAAGTTTGTCTGAAGTGATATTTAGCTTCAAGAGGCTTAAATTCCCTGCAGCTGGATGTCCTGCCTAAAAAAACACAATGGAAAGACTTTCAGATGGAGGGAATAGGCTGTCACGTGGAGGGAGTTTTCACTGCTACCATTCAAAGCTGTACTGGGCCCAGAGTGGCAAGGGGTAATGGCATCAATAGCTGTCTTGAAGGTCCATGGGAGTTCCTTTGTGTGGACATTTTAGGTCCCATTCTGGATCCCAAGGATAATGCAAAATATGTAATTGCTCTTGTTGAGCTTTTTTTCCAAATGTCCAGAAGTAGCACTACTGCATAAAATTGATTCTCAATCTGCCATTTATTTTCTGGAAAGAGTTTTCTCAGTGGTAAAAGACCTCCATTTGTTCAGAGGCCAAAGAAAATGTCCGACTTAGGATTCGTGTTGGGCATAAACATACCACACAACATCACTGTATTGTTAATGGTGCAGAAGAGTGCTTTAACCAGGTGATATAGGGAAGTGTGCCAATGGCTAATAACGGTGAGAAACATTGGGAGAAATAACTGAGTTAGTTGATTTGGGCATATCGTATTATCCCCCAGAGGTTAAGAACCTGGCACTAAGACCAATATTGTGTGGATGCTTGGAAATCATCAGGAAGCATAGTGTTCTTCTGTTGAGAGTGTAAATATAAACAAGCATTTGCAATGCAATCGGTCTTGCCCTTTGGGATCTTATATGTATTTAGCTATGCAACACATTAGCCAGGGTGCTGAAACATCTACTGTTCTTTAACATGGAGGGAAAGTAAGCACCAAAATGCGTGACACGCGAGGTATGGGAACACGTGGAGCGAAATATTGCCTTTCAGCAGGAAATGGTATAGTCCAAAGCTCTGTTTTAATATAAAATCAGGGCCTTTGGTGATCATATCACTGAAAATACAAGATTTGAAAAAATATTATTTTCTACGGGTGCTTGTGGAACAGTGGTGCAACTAGAGCCACATTTCAGGAGGGGGCTACTAAAAACTTCGTGTGGGGCTAATTTTTCCAGTGATAGTCAGAGTGGAGATTCAGGGGCTCTAAGAGGGGGTGAAAAAGCAACAAAACCTCGTTAGCGAGTAAATGGTCTTTTAAAGACCTTTGAAGTACTCGGGTGTGTCTGTGTGTGTGCCCGGGAAACTGTCTCAGCCCAGGCTGACCCACACGACAGGGGGGGGGGGGGGGTTGTGGAAGCCCTTTAAGCCCAATGGGTGTTGTGCGCCTGTCATGGAGGACAATTTCTGGAATCTAGAGAATGCTAAAGTGATTCGATATTTTACTAACCTGGTTGTTTTCTATCAGGAAGGTTAAATAGAGGCAGTTCCCAGAAATTTTTAAAAAAAGAAAGTCCCTCAGCAGAAAGCAATTCTGGTATTTTACTGACCTCTGCTGGTCGTTTTCTATCAAAACAGTTAAACAGAGGCAGTTGAACAGAAAAAAAGTCCCTAAGTTGAAGCAGACAAGACCTAGGGCTGATCTCCACAGCCCAGTACATACACATATAAGTATAAGTATATAATAAGTATATATTAAAGTATATAGAAGAGGTCTCGAATGCTTGACCTAATTAACCGCATGCGTGTTAGCGGTTTTCCCGCTGCGCGCTGCGGTTTTTAAAAAGCCGCGTTACATGACGAGCTGAGCTCGTCATAAGCGTGCGAGCGGCGCAACTCATGACGAGCTCAGCTCGTCATGAGCGCGGAAGGGGTTAAGGAAAGCGTTGGGACGCCAGGACAGTCCTTTGAAAACCGGGACTGTCCAGGGAAATCCAGCCTGTCTGGTCACCCTAGCACAGTTATCCTAAAAAGAATCTGACCCAGCTGAGAGGAGTCGCCGGCTGTGCTTAATTTGCATAAAAATAAGTGCAAGGGCTCTCTCAGGATACCACTTCAACTTGCATCAAACATGGCCCCTGCCATGCTGCCAATGACAGTAACAACACAACGGCTAACCATCACTCTCATGCAAGTGTGACAATTCGGACTATTCCAGACCCCCAAAGCTATTCGATTGGCTTGGGCGGCAGGTAATAGTAATTTTTAACGTATATTGAATTAATCATTGATTGTTGTTGTTGTCATCTCAGACAATGCTACATTGTGGCAGACTGTCACAAGTGCTGGTGTTGACAATTACATGCCCGTGCCGAGCACCAGAAACCATGGGCTCAAATTAAGCACTGGTGGCCGGTTGATTCTGTGATTCACACACTATTCATTTTTCTTTTGTTAATAAACCTCTTCAGAATTTGATTGGCGTGTGAGAAAATTTAGGGTTGAGCCTTACACTGTGAATAGTTTATTGATAAAGTGAGCCAGAAGATATGGGTTAAATTGCATTAAGATTAGGAATGGGGTATGGTATAGGGTAAAATGTAAGGTTAAAATATCTCACTTGGTGTTAGGCAGTGCCTTTGGAATTGTTTTGTAGTGGAAGAACAAACTATACAGCAAGTCTCACCTAATTATGAGGCAGGAAAACACAAATTATGCAGCTTACTGCAAAATGTTTTGTGATAGCATTACTTCTTTATTTTGCCATTTTTATATGTTAACACTGAACAAAGGTTTCACCTCATTAGTACCAGTTTCACACCCAAATTCAGCAATAATTAAATGAAAGGTGAAATGTAAATTTTGCAAAGGGCACTCCACTGCTCTGCAGCACATACTAGCATATTTTAGTAACTTTTGATATGTTTTAACTAGAAACCATTTTTGTGGTTAAAATCTACAAGCTTTGCAGCAGATTATGTGGCATACGCGGCAAATCCAAAATTATGAGAAAACACTTCAAGCGCAGAATCACATGTTTATGTTTATGTTTATGTTTTTGAGATTTTTATTGCGCACAAATACCCGAGGGTGTCTCGGCGCATATCAGACTGCGTGAGAAGAAGAACTACCAGATGAATCATTGATTGAATAACCAGGTTTTCAAGAGTTTACGGAAGATGGTGAGTGTGGGACTGGTTTTGATGGACAGGGGGAGTGAGTTCCACAGCCTGGGGGTTGCTACTAGAAAGCGTCTGTCTCCCCAACTAGCGGTTCTGGTACGTGGGACCGAGAGGAGGTGGATACAAGCCGAGCGAAGGGGCCTATGAGGAGTGTAGATCCGAAAGGCATCCTTGAGGAACCTAGGTCCTGAATCATGGATGGCCTTATAGGCAATACAGAGTGCCTTAAACTTTATCCTGCTCTTGACTCTTAGCCAGTGCAATTGGCGAATAGCCAGAGAGGTGGGACGACGGTTGGGGATGCCTAGCAGCATTCTAGCCGCTGAATTTTGCACTGATTGTTCTTGGGACCCAAGGAAGAGGGCGTTGCCATAATCCATTTTAGAGAAAACCAGGGTGGTGATCAAGGTTTTCCCTGCCCCTGAAGGGAGATATGGCAACAGCTTTTTAATCTTCCTTAGTGTATAGAAAGATGATGAAACCACCGTGTTCACATGATGTTTGAACAGCAGCTTCTCATCGAACATGATACCGAGGTTTCTGACCTTGGCAACCGGAGTGGGGGGTGGACCCATTTCACTGGGCCACCGGATAGAGGACCATTCCGGTGAAAGGTTGCCAAAGGTGATCACCTCGGTCTTGCCCGAGTTCAACTTCAAGCAGTTGCTTGACATCCAAGAACTCATGGCCAGCATCCCCTCCTGAAATCTTGCGGCCACAGCTGGTCCATCCTTGTGGACTGCCAACACCAATTGGGTGTCGTCCGCATAGGTGGTTAGGCGGAGTCCATGAGCTTTAATAACTTTTGCCAAGTCCGCCACATATATATTGAATAATGTGGGGCTTAGCGAGGAGCCCTGGGGCACCCCGCACGGGAGGGTGAAGGTAGGCGAGTAAAAAGTGCCCAGCTTCACCGCCGTGTACGGTTGGCCAGAAATGAGGCGATGAGGTCCCTGGCGAGATGGATCACCCCCAGGGATGTGACACGGTCAATCAAGATGGAATGATCAACCGTGTCAAAGGCAGCGGACAGATCCAGGAGTATAAGGACCGCTGCCCCACCCTGGTCCATTATAGTCCTGATCTCGTCCGAGGCCTTTATCAAAGCCGTCTCTGTACCGTGGCCCTTCCTGAAGCCGAACTGGGTATCATCTAGAAGTTGATGGCAATCAATGAAACCCGAGAGCTGTTTGTTCATAATGCCTTCAAATATTTTGGCTGGAAATGGAAGGCAGGCAATAGGTCTATAATTAGCGGAGTCCGTGGGGTCCAGGGAAGGCTTTTTTAACGAGGGCTTGATGACCGCTTTTTTCCAGATTTCAGGATATATGCCTGTCTGGAAGATGGAATTGCATAGGTCGGTGAGTGGGGAAGTAATGACCTCAGTAAGAGCACTCAGTATAGAGGGAGGACAAGGATCTAGTGGGGACCCCGCTTTAATCGAGGTGATAAGGTTGGCGATCTGGTCAGTTGTGACTGTGTGAAAATTAGCAAAGGTGGGAGTGAGTGGAGAGGGACAAGGTGGAGAGGGACAAGGGAGAGGGTTGGTGCGGTCCGAGCGTAAAGGGGGGGGAGAAAGATGAATAGATATTCGTGACCTTGGTAGAAAAGAAAGATGCCACGGCATTACACAGGTCTTGGGAAGGTTCAATAGGAGGGCCTGTTGGAGGATTGGAGAGGGAGTCGACTACTTAGAAAAGTTTTCTGGAAGAGTTATGGGCACACTCAATTTGGGCAAGAAAGAAAGCACTTTGTGCTTAATGATAGCTTTCTTATATAACGCTAGCGCATCTTTATAGGTTTGCTTATCCAAGGGCCTATAGTGCTTGCGCCAGCGCCTTTCTAAATTACGGCAATACTGCCTTTGCAGCCGAAGGTCCTCTGAGAACCATTGAGCAGATGGAGTTGCGCGGTTGGAAATAATGGTTTTAACTGGGGCTACTTGATTAATGGCATCCAGAATCCAATCCTGGTATCTACTGGACTGTAGCTCAGGGTGTGGTGAAGGCTCATAGGAGGATCTAGCCAAAATATTGGACAAAAGAGGATAGTCCAAGTTTTTCCAGGCTCTAGTGTTTATGGTGGTACGAGAAGTGGATTGCGGAGGGTTGGGGTTATGAGCCAGGATGGTAAAAATAACTGCGGCGTGGCCTGACCATAAAACGGGGAGAATTGTGGACAGAGAAATATTCGGGTTATTGGTGAACAAGCCATCAAGCGTATGGCCTGCTTGATGAGTGGGAGCTTCCACCAACTGCTGTAATCCTACTGCAAGTAAGTCGGAGATCAGTTGGGAGGTGTCTTTGTCCCCTACGACTTCTAAATGAAAATTGAAGTCCCCCAAAATGGTAAAGTCAGAATGGGCCACTGAGAGTTCCGTTATTTCAACAAGAGTCGACAGAAAGCGGTTATACGGGCCTGGGGGGCGGTAAATGAGAATTCCCTTGAAAACCTGATTATAATTCAGTGTAATGGAGAAAGTGCAGGCTTCGCAATTCAGATGCTGAATAGATTCAATTTTGGATTGCAATGCCCCTTTATGAATAATGGCTAGACCACCACCTCTCCCAGTGATTCTATCCTGTCTTACCACACAAAAACCCTCCGGTGTGGCTAAGCAGAAATCTGGCCCGGAGGCAGCATCTCCCCAAGACTCGGTTATGAACAGGATGTCCAACTCCTGATTAAGAATTAATTCCCTGATTTCCAAGCTATGTTTCGGGAGGGAACGGGCGTTAACAAGCGCCGAACGAAAATAGCACTTGGGTGTGGGGCAGGTAATAAGAGCAGAAGGAGTCGGGCAAGGGAGGGTAAAATTACAACCGGGACATGGGGCGGGGGCGGACACAAGGCAGATGGGGGGTGGCAGGTTCCTGCAGCGCGGGTTAGTAAAAGGTTTATTTAGTTCCCGCAGCTGAAAAGAAGAATAACAGATGGAGGTGGTGCGAGTATCAGTAAGCCCAGGGCCAGGGGGGGTGGCCCTGGTCCCGGTACAGGCCCGGACGGGCCCAGACGGGCTTGCCTCTGGCGCGCCTCTGGCGCGCCCGCTGAGCCCGCCCGCTGCGCGGACGAGACGAGGGATTCATTTTATCGTGTCTGGGCCCGAGGTCGGCCGGACACTAGAGCGCTGTCCTGGTCCTCAACAAATATGGCGGCCGCTGAAAGAGCTTTAAGGGATCCAGGGCGGAGGTCTGGAGAAGCCCTAAATCGGCTCCCTCAGCCCCCGGAGGTCCCTTCAAATATCTCCCGCTGGTAAGGCAATGCGGTGTGCAATGAGGGCATAAACAAATAGGAAAGTGCTAAAAATATGAGGACGCCTAAAATCAGAGGTGTGCAAAGTACAAATCAGTTAAAAACAGTGCTAGTAACATCAGCAAGTTTAAAATTATTTCTGTCCCTAAACTCCCGGCTTCCGCCTCAGGAGTCTAAATGATAGTAAGATCGAGGAGTGAAGGTTCTTTTTATCGTGTCTGGGCCCGAGGTCGGCCGGACACTAGAGCGCTGTCCTGGTCCTCAACAAATATGGCGGCCGCTGAAAGAGCCTCGAGGGATCGAGGGCGGAGGTCTGGAGAAGCCCTAAATCGGCTCCCTCAGCGCCCGGAGGTCCCTTCAAATATCTCCCGCTGGTAAGGCAATGCGGTGTGCAATGAGGGCATAAACAAATAGTAAAGTGCTAAAAATATGAGGACGCCTAAAATCAGTGGTGTGCAAAGTACAAATCAGTTAAAAACAGTGCTAGTAACATCAGCAAGTTTAAAATTATTTCTGTCCCTAAACTCCCGGCTTCCGCCTCAGGAGTCTGAATGATAGTAAGATCGAGGAGTGAAGGCTCTTTTTATCGTGTCTGGGCCCGAGGTCGGCCGGACACTAGAACGCTGTCCTGGTCCTCAACAAATATGGCGGCCGCTGAAAGAGCCTCGAGGGATCGAGGGCGGAGGTCTGGAGAAGCCCTAAATCGGCTCCCTCAGCCCCCGGAGGTCCCTTCAAATATCTCCCGCTGGTAAGGCAATGCGGTGTGCAATGAGGGCATAAACAAATAGTAAAGTGCTAAAAATATGAGGACGCCTAAAATCAGAGGTGTGCAAAGTACAAATCAGTTAAAAACAGTGCTAGTAACATCAGCAAGTTTAAAATTATTTCTGTCCCTAAACTCCCGGCTTCCGCCTCAGGAGTCTGAATGATAGTAAGATCGAGGAGTGAAGGCTCTTTTTATCGTGTCTGGGCCCGAGGTCGGCCGGACACTAGAGCGCTGTCCTGGTCCTCAACAAATATGGCGGCCGCTGAAAGAGCCTCGAGGGATCGAGGGCGGAGGTCTGGAGAAGCCCTAAATCTGCTCCCTCGGTCCCCGGAGGTCCCTTCAAATATCTCCCGCTGGTAAGGCAATGCGGTGTGCAATGAGGGCATAAACAAATAGTAAAGTGCTAAAAATATGAGGACGCCTAAAATCAGAGGTGTGCAAAGTACAACTCAGTTAAAAACAGTGCTAGTAACATCAGCAAGTTTAAAATTATTTCTGTCCCTAAACTCCCGGCTTCCGCCTCAGGAGTCTGAATGATAGCATAATTCCAGTTCCCCTGTGTTAGAGAACATGACAGCAGTGGGTAAGTAATGGGTTTAGCATCGTGTTTAGGAGTGCGGTTTAGGCTACCAAACATTCAAAATAAAATATATAAATTGAGAAATAAAAAGTAAAAACAACTTTTGCTTTTCAATCTAATTCCCAGTACCATAGTCTGCATTAGATGTTGAACTAAAGTATCCACCTTACTTTTCGGTTCAAACTTTTGGCTTTTAGCATCTAAATTGACAACTTTGTCTGAGGACCTTTCCAGCTGTAGTATTGGTTCTGGTGCACCTCTGAACAGCATCTGGCATGAAAGAACGTGCCACCTTGGTAATGGTCCTGAGGGAATGTGCGGTTGAACCGGAGTATGCTGCAGTCAACTGTGTGATTTGGCTTGATGATGCTGGACTGAAATGCTTTATCTGGACCTAGGTGGTACTTTCTTGACCTCTTTGGCAGGGTTTGGATGGCGCTGAACTGATCCTGATTGCTGGCCAGGATGCTACAGCACTAATTAGGTCTATTTATATAATATTCGTACAGGGGCTTTCAGCGAGCCCTCTTTCACCGTTGGCCTGTTGTGCCATTCATTTTTTTTCTTCAGCCTACTACATGAGGAAATGGGTTATCCCATTTCAGACACTGGTTTATTTCACTGTGAGAGAGATGACATTCCGCCCTTTCACAAGGAAAGCATCCATACACAATGTAGTTCTCTTTAGTACCTTCAGAAGAGGGCTGGCTGAAAGCCTTTATAACTAAGGGCTAGTTGTAGGTAACTTGTAAATAACGATTCGGTATTTAGGAATCGGTATTTCAGATGTAGGTAAGAATTCGGTAAAAAATACTGAATTCTTAATATTCGTTATTACTGAATCGGTAATTGAGATTCGGTAATAACGAATACCTACCTATTCATTCCTATGGGCTTGGAGGCCCATAGGAATGAATGTGAAGACATTCTGTATTACCGATTCGGTATTACCGAATCGGTAATACCGGGAGGTATTTCAAGGGTGCCAGGGTGTCCACCCCTGAAATGTGCATGTGTGCACATGTGGCACACATGCATGCCCTAAGGGCTTCAAAAAGCAAAAAAGTGCTTTTTGAAAGGAAATCCCTATTTACCACCAACTAGGAGTTAGTGCTAAATAGCGATTCCTTGAGGCTGAGGTGCACTGTTTTAAGTGCCACCTACATTGCATTTAAGGAATCGGTAATACTGATTCCTTAAATGCAAGGCCATAAGGAATCAGTATTAAGGAATCGGTATTTACCGATTCCTTAATACCGAATCCTCCCTACATCTCAAATGCCTAAATACCGGTCGGTAACAGTGAAATTTAACGAATTTCACCGTTACCGACCGGTATTGGGCCACCTACATCTAGCCCTAAGTATATTATATATATAATTTTACTAAATTCAAAAGGTCTTGGTTAACGATAGACCTAAAATGGAATGAGTGAATGTTAGAATGCTTGAATTCATCTCAGCCACCCAGGTAACATCCCAGTGTAACATTTTCTGTCTGCTCTGCCTCTTTAGTTAAAGTGCAAATCAGCCATACCCAAATCAGATTGGGCCTGCTCCAGTAGGAACTGCCCAGCACAAAGAACCATGCCAGATACTGGCCAGAGGGGAACATAAGCAATCCCAGTCCAATGTTGGCCCTTTTCGCCCTTATCAGTGATGTCCAGCTTCCATCCAATGGCAATGAGCATCAGATCCACTTCTGAGTTCGCCAACCACATGTAGGGTTGGTCACTGACACCAAGTAATTATCAGCGACTGAGAGTAATTCTTCCCTCTGCACCTCAATTATGGTTGTTTTTTCCTACCCAATGGGGAAATGGAGACATTTTACATGCTAGCATTGGGGCCCATTCTACATTTACTTCAGCAAAGCTAGGATTACCTGTCTTCCTGTCTTGAGTGGGCCTGGCCTGGCATTTTCATATTTTCCAGTCAACAATAAATGACTCACTTTTAGCTTTTTTTCTACCTTTTTAACTGATGTACGATTGAATGTGTTTTTGAAAGTGGCTGCTTTTTGGGGATGTTTTTGGTAAATGTTGGCTCAGACCTTCTGATTTTCCAAGAAATAGTATTGGTGAACAGTCAAGAAATTGAAGGGTTATATTTAGATTTATTTTTAGATTCCCTGGAATAGATTGGGCAAAAACACTTCAAACACACACATGTGAATGAATGTTACCAAACTGGTACACAAGCACCCCTTATTCAGTTTCACCCTTATTGGGGCCCTTCAGTTTAATGTAGCTTGCTTTCAGTGATACAATGAGCAAGTGACCCACGTTTGGGCATACCCCATGTCATGTAGGACATTACAACAAACACACAAAAGGTGAAGGGAGGAATACTTGCAATAAGTCTAAGCACTTGCAATCGCTTGGGTAGCATTCCAACCCATCGTTCGTTTGCCTATCATGCCATCTCAGTTTGGACCCAGCCATTCAACTCAGTCTTGATCCTGCTCTAATAGAAACAATTCTGCCCGAACTGCCAGACCAGATCCTCCCCGAACCGGAACACAAGCAATCAAAAGGTCACACAAACACACTTAGAGATGCACGCAGACATATTCAAACATATTTGCATGCAAAAGAATGTGTACACAAAGTAGCATTCCTACTACTATGTACTTTTACATGCCTTTGTGAATTGGTCCCAAAATTTCTAAAAGGAAAATAAAATTGGAATATCCATAGAGCAATTGGAATATCCATGGAACAGTCACATACAATTAGTACATATAGAATCTACAGTGCCCTCTCTGCAATCCTAATAATGGGGAGTCAGACATTTAAGGGGGATTCACAAGGGCGTGTGGGAGTATATAAAATGCAGTACTACATCCGGTACTCATGAACGTTTTTGTGAACCAGCCCTACATGATATGTTGATATTCCTAATTTGGGGCCTTCAAGCACGCAGTTGTACTTAAGCACACATGCACGCACACTCACCACATGCATGCACGCACCCTCCCCACATGCACGCACACACACACACACCCTCACCACATGCATGCACACTCACCACATGCATGCACGCACCCTCACCAGTGCACGATGCTGCTCATGCGTTATGCACAGATTAATCACAGCATGAAAAAACGTAACAAAGGAAAAAATGAGAAAAGGCCGCTGGGATGCACTGCTCTTTGGTTCTAGCGCTACAGCGCTATTAGCGGTTCCTCTGTGGCAGGACCCAATAGTTACAAAGTTTCAGTTATGATGAGAAAAAAATAACAGATTGCTCTTTTGTGACTGATGGTGGCGACCTCTGGACCAGCTATTCATCAGCTGCTGTCATCAAACAGGAGTCCGCATTCCTTCATTCCCCAGTTGTTAATGAGATGTTCCTTTTCCGTCTCAATCTGTGGCTGTCCAGGCGCCCACGACTGTGAGGCTCGCAGTGGGGGACATGTAAGTTACATTCTGGTTTCAGGAAATGCCACAAAGTAGGAGTGCTGTCCTCCTAAACTATGAACATGAAACAAACAGTGAGATTGTCGGGGCTGCGGGAAGAAAGCAAGAGAGAGGCGAACGTAAAACACGCAGAGAGAGAGAGCCGGTGGAAAAAGGGAGATGAAGAAAAGACGGAGGAAACAAGCATTGGCAATGCAATAGGACTCGCATTTAAGCGGCAAATGTGTGCGTGCGGGTGACGAGGCATGAGGGAAGGTGGCGAGAAGGCATCAGACTGCGGGAGGAGCGCCACGGGAAGAAAGTAGTCTGTTCTGTGAAGGGGCCAGTAGCCATGGAAGGATAGAAATGACTGACATGGCTGCTTTGGGGAGGGACTAACAAGCTTTAAACCAATCGGAAGGCAGCATTTATGACCTAAGCCAATGAAGAAGATGGGCCGGGGAGTCGGCAGAGCTTCCACTAAGCTTCCACACTATAGTGTATACTGCATGCCTCCCAAAGCGATGGCAGCACATTCGTGCAGCAACGCTAGGCGAGACCTAAAAAGGCACAATAATTCTACAAGGAGAATTATGATGGGAGTC
Organism: Lissotriton helveticus; assembly: GCF_964261635.1. Lineage (NCBI taxonomy): Eukaryota > Metazoa > Chordata > Amphibia > Caudata > Salamandridae > Lissotriton > Lissotriton helveticus. The sequence goes on along the minus strand of NC_136067.1, from coordinate 297,092,084 downwards.
ATGGTGTCGAAGATGTTGTTCTTGGACAAGGTAACTAGGTCCTGTCAAAGCAGCAACTAAAACCAAGAAGGGTCAAGTTCAGTAAATCTTTTCAAGTAATTAACATCTATTTGGATCAGCGAAGTTGAGTGATGGAAAGGTTTGGCACTTCGGTAGGTTACCTAGATGTAATAAAGTACTATTAAGGGAGGTATTTGTGCCCCAAGTGTAGTTTTGGATAATTCCCAAGATTTTTTGTGGGATAATGGTTTGTAATGGAGGTGAGAGAAATTATGAAGTTATGTCAGAAAGTATTTTTGTGTACTAATATTACATTTCGTCTTTTTAATAGTATATGAATGGCTTTATTGTTAAGGGGGTGGGGAACTGTGGTGTTCACTTCTACTAGTTTGCCCATGCTAGCATTGTGTATCCAGGGAGATGGTTCTATAGTGCTGATGGAAGGGAAGTCATTCTGTGACTGGACGCTACTGAGGAAGGCTGTACCTGTTTCCTCCACACTATTAAAGGTCGCTGTAATCACTGTGTTTCAGTGTCTTCATCACAGCCTCCCAGAGGAAGACGTTTAGTGGTAGAAAAATGGTCAATTCACAGCTTCCTTTCTGCAACAGATCATTTGCTGCACAAAGCGCCAGCTTACACTCTCCGAAGCTGTCAGGTGAGGCCCCCTATTAGCTCCCTTCCTTTGCCTCCTTAAGGTGCCCAGTAGCTATGTCTTGCTGACAGAAGACTGCGAATGACTCTTGTTTATGGATTCTAATAAAACCCAAGTTGCATTTATCCTGTCTGTGAGCAGGGACTATGGGCAGCAAGAGGGGAGACAATAAAAAAAAAAGTGCATCCCTAAATCTGGTACAGAAGTTTGCAGATAAATGCAAAGCAATAGATTTCTTCCCTATGATGCAAAGACTGTCACAATTTCACTTAGTCTCATGGATTGAGTTTCAGTGTCAGCAGGCGACAAAGCCATGACTTAGAACCATTCCACACATTTTTAAATGTGTGTGAAAGTTCATTATCCCACAGCGCGTTCATGACCATAATCTAGTAATGCAATATTAATGGTATTTTGGCGGGAAAATAGAGCTGCTTGTTTGAATTCTGTAGCAGTGGGGTAGTGTATGTAACTCCTTCCCATGTAACAATACATATAGTTCACAAATCATTCGAAGGAAGGTTTTTCCAAAGCCCCTGCTGTCCTGCTGTGCCCAGAGGACCACCAGGCATCATCCTCTCGATCAATGGATCCAGCTAACAACTTTTGGGAAAGTACTGACTTACTATTCAGTTCCACCCAGATGCAATGCACCCAAGAATAATAGAAAAAGTAACATTACTAAAGTACTAATTTTTTGTATTTTGTTTAATCAAAATCCAAAGTAGAGTTGAAAATGTACTGTTCTGCAACAAACATTATCTTTAATAAATGAGAGATGATTTTGGCTACATTACAGGCCATCATATTTTTTTTTGCTGTGCTGCTACAGTCGGGAACCAACCGTCCCACCAACAGGAGCAGTCCAGCAAAACATAGCAAATCTCAACTGCAAGGGAAGACAGGTGACCCCTCGCATGGTTTGGCATTGCTAAGGTTCATCACTGAGGTGCAACTTGAGTCCTATGATGCAGTGTGGGCATGGAGCTCAGGTTGGTCTGGACACACCCATCACAATGAGGAGAAAATAGTAATGGATAGAATGATTGAATTTGCCTCAGCCACTGGTAATGGATTTCATCTGTGTATTTGCTTTGCTCACAGTGCCACTATTGACTGGAACCAACCTGATGAAATTCATCCTTGGCGAAATTGATTAAATTACTTGCTTTGTATTTGTGACAGTTAAACATGTTTTATGAAACAGAATTAATAAGGATCATGCCTTTATAAAGTAACCTACTGGGCTTTAGTCGCTTGTAATTTAGTAAATGGTACCCATTTATTATATTTATATAGGTCTTTAAACCGCTGGCTTGCAGTTTTAAATTCTGTAAGTATGTTACTTCAAATGAAATGAAATGTCCTAGCACCACCTTCAGTTCTGGATGGCCAGATCTCTCTAGACTTGGCCTGCCAGAGGTAGGGCCGACCCCTTCCGTGAGCCACAATGTAGCTGAAAGTTGTGGGTCAAGCAGGAAGTGGCTCCAGGAAGGAGATGCAAGGCCACAGTTAAAAATAAAAACTGGCACCAATCAGAGGAAACCCCCCAATAGGGCCTGGCGTGATGAACATGACGAAAACCACAAAGTGTGCGATGCTAGGAGCAGATGGATTCATCCCTTTTATAGAAATAATGGCAGGAAGTTATATTAGGATACAGGTCGCCATCTTGGGTTGGGAAAAGACCATAGAGTAAAGTTGTATGGTGGCAATCTTGGAATGGGGATTTTAAATCTGACGAAGAGGCCAGAGTAAAACTCGGAGAAAAGAATAGGGAAGAACGCTGGCAATGGCACTCAATATATCAACCTTGGAATAATGAAAAGTTGAGTTGGTTATAACAACATTCAAATTCTAGAACTGCAGATCACACCTCTGCCCTGATTTCCACTCGGGCAGAGTAGTATCTCAGGAATGGATACCGCTCCTGATCATAAGCACTCCAATGTTTTCACATTCAGGATTACTGGCTGAGGAACCACGGTGCACAATTTTACTGAGTAGAAATGGCAGCTTTTAAAATTGAGTGCGGGCCTGGACAGGGGCTGCAGGCACAAGAACATCACAGGCCATATCAGACCACTCCTATGGCACTCGGGTGAATGAAAGGCTCCTCCCTACCTGCAACCATCCCCCAATGCACTGGATGCCCTCTATGCCCCCTAATATCTCACCATTAGGTAAACTACTCACCTCCATTTGCCACCTGGGAGTGGTAAAGGTCCCTTCCTTCTACCCATGCACAATATTATCATAAATGATGTAAATTCAGGTGTTATATGGGATGTTATCGATGCTGTCATTGAAAATGTCATGAAGCATTTAATATGTGAGGGTATACGCAGTGCATGGTGAGGGTGCGAGTTATTGTTACTTTAGGGCACAAGTTATTGATACCTCAGATAAATATAACTGGTGAATTGCAGTGCTTTTTTGTTTAAAATTGAATTTTTTAACTGACACCTATCATGTCACTTTAACTTTTGGTTTCTTTAATGAATTTCTAAGGTTTTTTAAATATAAATGAATATATTATTACCATACCTAACTTTAACGTCACTTTAACCTTTGTTTTTTTAACTGAATTTATGATTTTTTAATGTAAAGTAGTATTGTATTACAATACCTTACTATGTCAAACTCACGCTGCGCACGGCCTGAGGCCAGGACCTGCACACAACCCCCACGCATGCCCAACCCTCCCGCTACGCATAGCTTTCGGTTGTGCGTGGCCCTGTGCCCAACACCCTGTGGGCACCCGACCCTCCTACCATGCACAGGGAAATGCGTGGGGTTAGAAGTGGATTCATAAATTCTCAAAAGGCCCAACAATATGTTTTTTTTACATTTTAGCCTCCTCAAGCCCTAGAGGGTTGGGTTACCCCAACCCTACCCCCTTATATTGTGCGCTTAAATTAATTCTAGGACACAGAGACTAACGGCCACATGCATCAATGTTGCCGTTTGTGAATCCTTAATTGCGAAAATTAGGGAATCGCAATTAAGGATTCGCAAACGGCAATGCATGAATAATTCGCTTTTTTTTAGCGATTCGGTAATTTTCCTTAATTGCGATTCACAATTTGCGAATCGCAATTAAGGAAAACCGTCCCATTGATTCCTATGGGCCAAAAGGCCCATAGGAATCAATGAGAAGGCATTAACATTTTGCGATTTTCATTTTGCGATTCGCAATTTGTTAATGCATTTCAAGGGTGCTGAGGGGGGTCCAAAGGACCCCCCCTGCACCCTTGAAATGTTGTTGTCAGTGCAAGTTTCACACACACATGTCCAAAGGACATGTGTGTGTAACATGCCACTTTCAAAAATGCATTTTTGTGCATTTTTGAAAGATTTCGCAAATTAACACGAGGTTTAACCTCGTATTAATTTGCTCCCCCTATTTGCAAATTCGCATTTTTTAAAACATTCATGCATTGCATTTAAGGAATCGCAAAAAGGCGATTCCTTAAATGCAATCGCATTTTTAGAAATCGTAAAAAATTGTGATTTCTACACAATTGTTTAATGCATCCCAAAAAGTGATTTTTGAAGCGCAAACGGCCGAATTTTACGATTCGCACCGTTTGCGACTCCAAAATCGCTTGATGCATGTGGCTGTAAATCCCAAGATGGCGGCCGCAACATTTTCCTAAGGTTGCGATCAGCCAATGAGATTGCCTAATTTGGCCTCAAAGATTTACAGGTTTCCACAGATCCACCACAGAAGTACTGTGTCACTATATTTACCTATTTTTTTTATCACTAAATAAAATAATTCTAACATGCTAAACTGTGTGTAGTAGGCCCTTAGGTACGTAAGGAGGCTCGAATATGTGGAGGGAGTGAGCTCTATGTGAAGAGCTGCACAGACAGCATAGCCTCTCTGTAGCTCGCCCACCTAATTGAGCTTGGATGTCTAGAGGGAGTGGGCTCTGCATGAAGAGCAGTGCAGAGAACCCTGCATAGTAGGAACTTTCCACATAATGGGGCTTGGGTCTCTGGAAGGGGTGGGTTCTATGCACAGTCAGCAAACTAAGCACTGTGTGTAATTGGAGCTTTCTCACCTACTGGGGCTTGGGTCTGTGCAGGGAGTGGGTTCTACGCGTAGTCTAATCACTGTGCACAGTATGAGCTCACCAACTAATGTGGCTTGTGTAAATAGAGAGAGTGTACCTACGCAGAGTCTGCACACTAAGTACTGACTGTGCATAGTGATGGCTTTTCCAGCTAATGGGGTTTTGTGTCTCCTGAGGGAGTGGGCTTTTTGCACAGTCTACATATTGAGCACAGAATGTGCACATTAGGGCCTTGCTCACTTAAGGGGGCTTAGGTCTCTGGAAGGATTGGCAATTGATAGATTATTTTTCGGGGTTTCAATGTATGCATCAAGATTGCAATTGAAATGAGTGTCATATGATATGTAGAAACGCTTTTATTAATGTGTTTTAGTTATGCAATATTTTCCTGTTAAACGCCATTTTGGACAAGATGTATGCTGTCTCTGTCTTTCACTCCTGTTTCCTCCCTCTTCATGCATCCTCTCCCCACAGGCTTCGAAGAGCCAGCCGCGGGCCGTGGAGGGAGTTGCGGTGGGGCAGACAGGTGGGGCAGGGGAGGGGCAGGGTGGGGGGTGCTAAAAACTGGAATATGGATCATTGGAGGTAAGTAAACAATTTAATCAATATAACAAATTTCGTAGTGCGCGCTGCATCGCATTTTGCTATGCAGGGTGCGAAACGAAATTCGTTTTATTCATTAAGTTGTTTACTTACCTCCAATGATCTATATTCTAGTTTTTAGCACCCCCCCCCCCACCCTGCCCCTCCCCCGCCCCAACTGTGTGGCCCACCGCAAATCCCTCCACGGGCCGCGGCTGCGAAGAGCACAGTCAAATCAACATGCAGTGTTGTATTTCCACTATTATGATTACATTGCTTTCAATGAACTCTTTCTGTTCCCTAGGACATGTAACAGTCGCAAGGCCCTTCCGCTGTAACTTCGCTAGTATGTTCAACAATTGAAAGTCCTATTGTTAAATGTTTCTTATTGGTTAGAACATCTTCGGATGACATTAGCATAGAAGGACTTGAATAATAATATGCAAAAAAAGGATGGTGCTTGTGTGTTGAGGTAATGATGTTGATTTAGCTGTGTTCCGATTTGCTAAAGAATAGATACTTTCAAATAAGATGATTTTACAGTTTCTCTAATTTTCTATTCAAGAATCCTTGATTTTGGGGGTGAGATAGAGATTTATGAATTTCCTTGATGCTACTGGGGATAATCGCTGATCTTTTTTCAATGTTGCTGCTCATTTGGGACTTAGAACAACCTGATTTTGGATTATTTGTATTGCTCGTTGAGACTAGAGCCTTCATTGCATTGATTCTGTCCTGTTTATTTCCGAATTTTGTAATAAAACCCTTTAACTTTACATTGATCTAGAATGTGAATTCAATTATTGACTGGGCCCCCTTAATTTTGAACTGTTTTTACTCTGATAATTGTTGTTTGGGAGGATGCTTTGGCGTGCAAGAACAATCCCTAGGATAACTATATGAGTTTCATTTTCAAGGTATAAGAAATGTGGGGTATTCAGATATGGGGGTACGGTTCTGCTCCAACAGGCTCCACGCTCAGTCGCGCGCACTGAGCACAGACTGTGCGTAGTAGGGGTTTTCTCACCTTATGGGGTTTAGGCCTCTTTAGTGTGTCTGCGCATGGATATTCATAGTGTATTGTGAATCCACTCTACGTAAAGAGCCTGAAGGCTGTGCTATAATTTTTAAGTTTTGGGAGGCTTTCCAGGTCCTGAGGACAGTGACTAATTTTTTTTTAATTGGCCCCAGAGGAAGTCCCTCTGGGACCACCCTACAAGGGCCGGTTGATCAGGGTATCTCTACCCTGCCCCCTTATGTCTTTTTGTATTTTTTGTATTTTCAGGATTCAGGTACAGAGTCCCTGAGTCCTGTATTGGGGGGCACACCATTTTTCTTCCTGAGGCAGCCACCAATCAAGTCCTTTAGTCCCACAGGACAAACCAATCAGATTTCTTTTTTTTGTCATTTTTTTCCTGCACCAGCAGATATCTATAAATTTGGAACCTTACATTTCTCAAAAACGGTTGAAGATTCACACCAAATCACAAAAAGCATGCTTTCTAGGTAAAGATCTAGCTTTCTACCCAATTTGATGTAATTCTGTTTAGCTGTTTTGACTCTAGTGTTTTTTAAAGTTTCTTTGGAAAATTGGAAAATGTGTATTAGGACCCCCGCACACACTTTTTCTAAGTTCTCGCTTGATGGATCACACTAAAATGTTTCAGTAATCCTCATTTGTCATTGAAGACCAATGCCCGTACTCCGAGATGGTATCAAACATAGGAACCAATAAACTAATCTATGTGTGATATCACCTCAGAGTGTTAGGTAGTTGAGCCATCACAGTGCCGTAAGAGGACAAAAAAGATATATATATATATATTTAGTGAAAGACCATATATAGTTAGGAATTAGCATTTAAAAAACCTTATTTTACTCACACAAAACCATTGAAATTCCATATATAGTTAGTTGCACTAACTATATATCGCGCACCCGCAATCCACTGCTGATGATGTCACATATTACATCATTCATGACATGGTCAGTGACATCACTGATGACATCACTGATGACATCTCAAATGACATCACTGATGACATCATCCAGTGACTGTGTGTTTCTGAAAAGTTTAAATATGTTTTACATATTGAAGAATGAGTAGATGTAGAAGTGTCTGGATGAAGGATTTAGTAGGTGCGTGACTGACTGTATGAGTGAGTGATTAAATGTGTCTCACTGAGTGCGTGGGTTAGTGACTAAACTGTCTTAATTTGTGCATCATTATGTCTGTTGTTCTGTAAACTGTTGCATGTGTTGGTCAGTAGCTATATGAGTAACTATATGGGTTATTGATTGATTGCCCAAGTATTTGTATGGGAGACTGAGTGTGTGTGTGGCTGGCTGGGAGGTGTGTGACTCTGTGCAGATCAATGTGTACTTGTATCAATGATTGTATAAGAGAGTAAGTATGTGTTAGTATATGTTTCAAAATGTAAGGTGCTCTATGTTTAACTGTATAGATTAGAAAATGGAAGTGTGATTGATTATTTACAGGACTGACTAGGTGTGTGAGTAACTCCATGGATAAGTGACAGAGTGTGAGAGTCTGTATAGGTGTATGAGTGCATATAATAGTGTTGTAAAGATGAGTGATTGTATGTATGAATGATTGTATGGGTAAATGAGTGAATGTGTGTGTAAACATAGGAATCACTGAGTGCGTATGTAGTAACTAGTATTGGTGTGTCAATGGTTTCAAAAATTATACTCTGTATTTAACACCGGGTGTAACAGAGGTTATATTAAAGTGTGAGGAGATGCATTGTATTGTCACATGAATGATAACATCAGTGATGTGGTCATTGATGTCAAATGAGATGTCATCAGTGATGTCATCAGTGATGTCATTTGAGATGTCATCAGTGATGTCATTTGAGATGTTATCAGTGATGTCATTTGAGATGTCATCAGTGATGTCATCAGTGATGTCATTTGAGATGTCATCAGTGATGTCATCAGTGATGTCACTGACCATGTCATGAATGATGTAATATGTGACATCATCAGCAGTGGATTGCGGGTGCGCGATATATAGTTAGTGCAACTAACTATATATGGAATTTCAATGGTTTTGTGTGAGTAAAATAAGGTTTTTTAAATGCTAATTCCTAACTATATATGGTCTATAACCTATGGTTTTTTCAGTGAATTTTCAAGGTTTTGTAAATGCTATTTCCTAACTATATATGGTCTATAACCTATGGTTTTTTCAGTGAATTTCAATGGTTTTTTAATAGCAAATATCATAAGCTGTCGAATGTCAAGTACGTGGTAAGTGAAAACATTTTCGTGTTTATGCACACTGATCTGCTTTGAATGGTGCCCCCCCCTCATTTCTATTAGGAGTACTCTCTCTTTGCACATAGTGAAGGGTAGTTAACGCAGGCCTTTGCCCCCGTTGTAATACGTCGTGCCTGCTTCTCTCTCCATTTGATTGATTGTTATCCAAGTATTTACTGTTTTAGAATTGGTTCTCTTTGGTTCATTCTCTATTTACAAACAAACACAGAGTCGCAATACTCTGTTTAGTCTTTGCAGATAACGAAAAATCGTGTAAAAAAAAAAGAAAAGGAATCGAGCAAAATCAGTAGGCCACTAATGGGATCTCTTTTTGACCTCGCTAAAATAGAAACATTAGGAACAACCCCTCATGACAAATACAAAACTAGTGAGATGAACTGAACTCCACACAATGATGGCTGCAAAACAGCTCGGCTCCGCCACCCACCCCGCCCAAAATAACGATAAAGAGCGGCTGCCATGATTGGTTGCGAAATGGCCACGACGGAGCTACGAAATGGTGCTGCTCTCATGCTAACCCCAGCTTCAGTCTGAAACATCCAGAAACACTGTAGACTACCAATTCGATCAGTTCCGGTAGCGCCCCAATGTAACCCGGTAGAGAAGAACTAGCCCTCCCCTCTTTGACTGATGGTTCTTGTTGCCTGTCCCTTCTGTTTTCATTTAACAGAACTATTTAGCCTGCTGAAAGGGGTTGTGTTCCGACCGCTGGTTGGTGGAGACATTTTGACTATATTCTGGACCTGCGTTGTCGCGTAATGCGTCATATGACGCGCCGCGTTAGCGCATCCGGAAGTCATCCGGGGCGCGCAGCGCGTAACGTAAGCATAACAAGTCATGTGACTTGTTAATAAAACTTTTCATTGGTTCATTTTACTTTTCTTATTCTAATGATGAAAGGCTTGGTCATATGACCTAAAAATTACGCTTTTTATTACTTCCGAACATTATTTTTTCTTAAATATATGTTATAATGTTCCAGGCTAACGTACTTTCCCGGAAAATTTACAACTGTCCTGCAAGTAAAATATATTCTTTTTTCGAGAAAAAGAGCGTTTCTTCGTCCCATGACGGAGCCGTTGAGCAAAAGAGGGTCGACCTGCTGTCTTAGTCGCCGATACGCCTGAATATGAGATTCTTATCGATCACTTTATGTTGCAGGAGTAGAAAACACAACAGCCCTTGACCATTTATCTTTACTGCGTTCCTTCGTATTATACCTTTTACCCTTCATGTAATTGGTCTGCTTTATTTCACTTGCCTTTTAATGATTCTAAAACAGTGACTATTATTAAAAACTTTACCAATGTATATACTACTACCATGTTTTCTTTTAAAAACCTTTATTGTGAAAATTTCATTATACAAATACGAGCCTATAACCAAGTGGGCCGGCCACGGAGCAAACTGTAATCGTATATGATGAGTAGACATTTACACTGTAGAGGAACGTAACGGGCGGGCCATTAGGTTGCAAGAACTAAGGTGTCTAACAGTTACGGAATCGGTGGACGTACATTTTATAATTAAAATACGACAGGGCCAGTTACAATAAAATTATCTAGATATACATTTGCGGGCAAGTACCATGGGTGACGTTAATTCGAACTTTCAATAGTACAGTAATCAATAACACATCAGAACTTAATATCAATAGGGATGTCGAAATATTCAATCAATTCTCGTCCCCGCCCGCCATGTGCTTCAAAACTGCATACGTATCTCGTGATTTCAAGGTTCTGCAACCAGTACACAACAAGGAGTTACGAGTCCCATTTATTCCGGCGCCATTTTGGGCGAGGACGGGCAGGTCCAGGATATAGTCAAAATGTCTCTACCAACCATCGACTATGATGATGTTCATATGCTGTATTTATTAGAGTAACACTCATCTGTCCACATGAAATTAATTTGCCACAATCTGAACATGTCATTTTAATCTTTCCAAAGTTCTTCTAAATATTTGGGACCGTTTCCCTTGCCTCTGATGCTGTCAGTGCCACTTCTTTGATGAATGTACTAGCAGGTCAGGGGTTCTCCTCCAAATCTCTCTTTTATGCAGCACTATAATTAATTGGTGCCACCTCTCCATATGACGATGCATGGTATAGTTACCATAACTATATTTTTTTTCGGTTCCTCTGGAGAGTTCATCGTGGCAGATGAAGCGTGTAACGTACCGGGCATTTACCTTTTTTTGCATGTACAGGAAAGGAAAAAAAAATCGAGCGTCCGAGTTCTAAGGTGTCCCAGGGCCATTTTAGTGGACCAGGCCCAAATCCAAAGAACAGGCCGCCATTTTGAGAGTCCTGTTGCAGCCGCCTGTCGCTGTAGCATCAAGAGCAGCCGAAACTCAGCTGAATGGCAACTGAAACGGTAAAGGGGCGCCCCACTACAGCAGACGAGCCTCCACATAGGAAGGCCCGTTCACGCCGCCTCCCCCCCCCCCTTCGGGCACCCCACGCCGTTATTCGGAGCAGTATTGTAGGATGGCCACACCAGTGCGGCAACTTGCTAGACATCACCTCGGTGGTAACCGAATCTCAGCGCCTTGTGGTGTCTTCTATTCAGAAAACATTGTTATGCTGCCTTCGACCTATTCGCCGCAAGTGCGCACGCAACTCAGCTGCATAGCTTGCTAGACACCACCTCGGTGCTAACCGAATCTCAGCGCCTTGTGGTCTCTTCTATTCCAAAAATATTGTTGCGCTGCCTTTGGCCCCATTCGCACATCGGTCCGCTACTGCCGCCATCTCACAGGCCAACGGGGCGCCCCACGCCGACTTTCAGCATTGTAGGATGGCCACACCAGTGCACCTTACTAGACACCACCTCGGTGCCATCCGGATCTTGGCATCTCAGCGCCTTGTGGTGTCTTCTATTCAGAAAATATTGTTGCGCTGCCTTTGGCCCCATTCGCACATCGGTCCGCTACTGACGCCATCTCACAGGCTAATGGAGCGCCCCACGCCGAGTTTCAGCATTGTAGGATGGCCACACCAGTACAGCAACTTGCTAGATATCACCTCGGTGCCATCCGGATCTTGGCATCTCAGCGCCTTGTGGTGTCTTCTAGTCAGAAAATATTGTTGCGCTGCCTTTGGCCCCATTCGCACATCGGTCCGCTACTGACACCATCTCACAGGCCAACAGGGCGCCCCACGCTGACTTTTACCATTGTAGGATGGCCACACCAGTGCCACAACTTGCTAGACACCACCTCGGTGCCATCTGGATCTTGGCATCTCAGCGCCTTGTGGTGTCTTCTATTTAGAAAATATTCTTGCGCTACCTTTGCCCCATTCACACATCGGTCCGCTACTGACGCCATCTCACAGGCTAATGGGGCGCCCCACGCCGAGTTTCAGCATTGTAGGATAACCACACCAGTACAGCAACTTGCTAGACATCACCTCGGTGCCATCCGGATCTCGGCGCCCCACTGCAGATGAAGTGCCTCTCAACTATGAAACCACCACGGTGACATCCGGATCTTGGCGCCTTGTGCTGGTTCCGGCCTATTCACACATCGGTCCGCTACTGACGCCATCTCACAGGCCAACGGGGCGCCCCACGCCGACTTTCAACATTGTAGGATGGCCACACCAGTGCGGCAACTTACTAGACACCACCTCGGTGCCATCCGGATCTTGGCGCGTTGTGCTGCCTTCGGCCTATTCGCACATCGGTCCGCTACTGACGCAAACTCACAGGCCAACGGGGCGCCCCACGCCGACTTTCAGCATTGTAGGATGGCCACACCAGTGCTGCAACTTGCTGGACACCACCTCGGTGCCATCCGGATCTTGGCGCGTTGTGTTGCCTTCGGCCTATTCGCACATCGGTCCGCTACTGACGCCGCCTCACGTGCCAACGTATTTTCTCCGCATTTTATACCCTATGCCGCATAACAGGTCATGTGACTTGTTTATAAAACTTTTCATTGGTTCATTTTACTTTTGGTTTCCTAATGATGGAAGGCTTGATCATATGACCTAAAAACAACACTTTTCATTGGATGAAAACTTTTTTTTTTTCCCAAACGTTGAAAGCCCCACCTTGTTTCTGGATGTTTCAGACTGAAGCTGGCGTCAGCATGAGAGCACCACCATCTCGTAGCTCCGTCGTGGTCATTCCGCGAGCAATCATGGCAGCCGCTCCCCACCAGAAGCCTACAGGAGTCGGGGGCCCCCAAAACTTTTGATGAATCCTCAAGGCGGAGGGGACGCTTTCGAGAATGGGGTCCAAGACCTAGCAGACAAGCGTCCGATTTCCAAGGTGTCCCAGGGCCATTTCAGTGGACCAGGCCCAAAAAGGAAACAGCCTACCGCCATTTTGAGAGTCCTGTGACAGCCGCCTATCGCTGCACCGCAAGAGTGGGCGCAACTCAGCTGAATTGCGGCTTTTGACACAGTGGACCAAAAGCGGACGGAATGGCAACTGAAACGGTAAAGGGGCGCCCCACTACAACAGACGACACTCCACCTGGAGAGGCCCGTTCACGCCGCCTCCCCCGGGGCGCACCACGCCGTTATTCGGAGCAGCATTGTAGGATACCAAAACCAGTGCGGCAACTTACTGGACATCACCTTGGTGCCATCGTTCTGCTGCCTTGGAACTATTCGCACAACAGTTTGCTACTGATGACCCACCCCCCGCGACGCCCCACGCCAGAAATCTGGACGTTGTGCTGCGTTGGGACTATTCGCACAGCCGACCGCTACTTCGTTGTTTTTCCCTAAAAATGTTTATATGTTATTACTGTTTTTGTTTTTTTGTATATATTTATAAGTTATTAAAGTTTTATAATCTTACTACTTTGTTGGAGTGCTATATATTTTTAATGTGACACATAATTGTAAAAACTTTGATGTACAAAGAGTCATCCCTGGAATCTTCCGCTTCAGGCTCGGTCCCCTCCCCAATCACAATACAGGATGGTTTTCAGATAATAGGAACGCGTCTGCTGTGACGGATCTCATCGAGTGTGGGCCTTGATCTACTATAACTCCTTTGAAGAGGGGTGATTCTTTACAGCTGGGGCCATAAACTACATCTGCAGGGCTAGCTGATACCCTAGGACCGGCCTGGACAATCGGACACAGAGGAAAAGGAGTGTCAGAGGGTGCGGTAGTGAATAGGGCGAAAGGGAGGTGTCGGGCGGGCACAGGGTGTGATTCTCAGGGAAGAGCAGCGCAGATGGGGGGTGGTTTATTACCCATGCATAAGACAGAGAGCGGGGGTGACCACTGCCTGGGGGAGATGCTTGCGAGGGTGGGGAGCCATGCTAAGGATCGACAGCGTGCACAGAGTGGGTCTGGTCAAGGCATCTAAAATGACTGCCGTGCACGACAAAAGTGTGGCATTTGAAAAAAGGCAAGATGGCGCAGACAATGTTTTTCAACACTTCCTGATTTCCTTCGAATCGAACGTTAACAGACGTTGGGGCATATTACCAAAGTTAAGCGATATTTATCCCTAACGATGCTTAGCAACGATTTTTTTTACCGCTAAGCATCGTCAGAAATTATCGCAGATAAACCTTGCTATTATCAAGGTTTATCGCAAATACGATAAAAAACGACCGCAATGCATGAATATCGCTGAAAACTCAGCGATATTCATGCATTACCGAGCTAATGCTCTTAGCCATGTTATCCACCTCCCATTGGATAACATGGCTAAGAACTGCTCAGGGCAGGTGCTAGCTTTTGGAGATATTCGCGCTTATCGCGAATATTTCCAAAAGTTGATAATAGGAGATAGCGATGTTAGCGACTGTTTCCAGTCGCTAACATCTTGGCATGCCCACTTTGCATGTCATTAGTGATAAATATCACTCACATGCAAAGTGGGGCCCAAGATGGTCGCTATCTCCTACTAGCCGTCGCTAACTGGTGTTAGCAACAGCTAGGTAATACAGATAAAATTTTATCTCCGCGAAGCGGAGCGCTGTTACAGATATATATCTTGTTTTTGAACGTTAATTTCTCAAAATCCACTGAAGCACATATATTGAGACCTAGCAAAGGCACATCAAGCTACCAGTCCCTACAATTTTGCCAAGTTTCGTGCAAATCCATTCAGCCGTTCGATTATTATTATTATTTTTTTTTTTGCCCCGCGGGGCCCTTTTAAAACCTCCACATCAAACCTAAGAGGTCAAGGAGGATCTACTATGCCCCCTTATGGTCATTTGCCCCTTCGCTTTGGCCTCCTCTTGTCTCTCGATCCTACCGAGAGACAAGATGGCGGCCGCTACGGACTGTTTGCAATGTTTACAGACGCCGGAGAACCAATCAGCTTCGCAAACCTCCGTTACGCGAAGCGGAGCGCTGTTACAGATATATATCTTTTTTTGAACGTTAATTTCTCAAAATCCACTGGAGCACATATATTGAGACCTAGCAAAGGCACATCGGGCTACCAGTCCCTAATATTTTACCAAGTTTCATGCAAATCCATTCAGCCGTTCGATTATTATTATTATTTTTTTTTTTTGCCCCGCGGGGCCCTTTTAAAACCTCCACATCAAACCTAGGGGGTCAGCGAGGATCTACTATGCCCCCTTATGGTCATTTGCCCCTTCGCTTTGGCCTCCTCTTGTCTCTCGATCCTACCGAGAGACAAGATGGCGGCCGCTACGGACTGTTTGCAATGTTTACAGACGCCGGAGAACCAATCAGCTTCGCAAACCTCCGTTACGCGAAGCGGAGCGCTGTTACAGATATATATCTTTTTTTGAACGTTAATTTCTCACAATCCACTGGAGCACATATATTGAGACCTAGCAAAGGCACATCGGGCTACCAGTCCCTAATAATTTACCAAGTTTCGTGCAAATCCATTCAGCCGTTCGATTATTATTATTATTATTTTTTTTTGCCCCGCGGGGCCCTTTTAAAACCTCCACATCAAACCTAGGGGGTCAGCGAGGATCTACTATGCCCCCTTATGGTCATTTGCCCCTTCGCTTTGGCCTCCTCTTGTCTCTCGATCCTACCGAGAGACAAGATGGCGGCCGCTACGGACTGTTTGGAATGTTCACAGACGCCGGAGAACCAATCAGCTTCGCTTCACAAAGCTCCGTACCGCGAAAAGTCCGCGAACCGGAGCGCTGCCCGGTCCGCTGTTACAGATATATATCTTTTTTTGAACGTTAATTTCTCAAAATCCACTGGAGCACATATATTGAGACCTAGCAAAGGCACATCGGGCTACCAGTCCCTACAATTTTGCCAAGTTTCGTGCAAATCCATTCAGCCGTTCGGGCTAAAAGTGAGGCCAACCGCCCTATGGAAAACTCAATGTTAAAAACACGTTTTGGGACCCCCCTTTTTTCTCGGCCCCCCCTTGACGAACCCCCCCCAAATTTTCAAGGGCTGCTCAGAAACAAAATGTGCCATTTTCCTGAAAATTTCAGCCAATTCCGTCCACAAACGCCAAAGTTATTAGACATAGAATTTTCAAAAATCCCATAGAGAAAAAATCCTAACTATATATACCTACTGGCGACCGCCAGTAGGTAATATATATATATATATATATATATACACATATATATTTATATATATATCTATATACACACACACACAATAAAAAAGAAATGTTTGAATAGAAATATATATATTTTTTTTTGGAGGGCATAAAGAAAGCGGGACATCATTTTAAAAAGGGCCGCCGGTCCTAGCAGTGAGAGCGGAAGTTTCTTCCAGCCAGCTACGTCGCTTTTCAGCCGAGCCAGTGGAGGGAGAAGGTTTTTGTCATATTGAATTATGGGATCCATTGAGATATAGATCCAGAGATATTTGAACCCTTCCTTAGCGATCTGAATAGGACAATTCTGAGGCAGGATGGGGGCATCACCACATAATACGTAAAGATAGGATTTTGCCCAATTTATTATCAATCCTGAATTTCAACTGTAAGAGGCCAAAACATCACAGACAACGATAAGGGATTTCCTGGGGGAAGTCAAATAAAGTAATATGTCGTCAGCATATAATGAGATCCGATCTTCAAACTGTGGAGACCAACAAATACCCTTAATCGAGGCCTCCCAATGGATCCAAGCCGCAAGAGGTTCAAGAGCCAACGAGAACAAAAGGGGGGAAAGCGGGCACCCCTGTCTAGTGCCCCGCCCAAGACAAAATGGCGCCAAGACATGATTGTTCACAACAACCTGCGCAAGAGGTTCGGTATACAATAGACGCACCCAGCTAATGAACTCAGGACCGAAACCGAATTTAGCCAAAACAGCCCACAAATATGGCCATTCAACCGTGTCAAAGGCCATCGTCGCGTCTAAAGACGCTATTATGGCCGGTTCTCGCAAGGTGTAAATGTAAATGTAAATGTAAATGTACAGGAATTTATATAGCGCAAATCACCGAGCATTTTCTAAGCGCTTGCTTAGGGAACCCGTCCTGGTATTCCCCAGTGAGATAACCCCGGCAGGGTATCCGCAAGGTGAAAGCCAGGCATCCCGCCGCGAGGGGCCGTTGTGGAGATTAAGCAAGCTATTGCCCAGAGTCGCAGAGTGTGAACCCGTGAATCGAGTAGGCACCGGAGCGAGAATTGTCGAGTCCATGGACATTTTAGGACTCAAGACCCCGCCGAGCCGAGAATTGAACCCTGGTCCCGGGCTGACCTCTGCTTCCAGGTCTGCCTCCTCTAACCAGTGAGCCACACTTCTCCACAGGTGTGGGCCCTGGCAAGAACCCCGTGTAACCGCCTTAAGTTCAGAGCCGTATTTCTGTGCGGAATAAATCCAGATTGGTCGGGGTGTACCAATTCACTAATGACCTTGATCAACCGATTAGACAACACTTTAGCCAATATCTTGGGTTCCGAATTCAACAATTAGATCGGCCTGTACGATGCGCAATTAGATCTCGGCCTCCCCTCCTTATGTATCACCACTATCGAGGCTACTCTCTGGTCTTGGGGCAACACCCCACATTCTCGGGCTTCCAAAAACATATCTCTCAAATAGGGGGCAATCGTATCTGGTTTAAGCTTGTACAACTCAATTGGGAGACAATTAGGACCCATTGCTTTTCCCAAATTCAAAGAGCGCACCGCCAAGGCAATCTCATCCGCGGTAAGCTTACTATCCAAAAGGTCGCGATCCTCCTCAGTCAGACATGGAAGTTGAATATCCCTCAATAGAAGGCACGAATCTTCCTCCGGCCTATCTGAGACGGAAGTGTAAACGTTACGAAAATAATCCGCAAAACTATCAACTATCCCTTGTGGGTCAGTTATACAAGTCCCCTCCTTCGTCTCAATCTCGGGAACCACCCTGTCCGCTCTGTCCTTCTTATCCAACCAAGCAATCAATTTTCCGGCCTTGTCCCCCACATCATATAGACGCCCTTGTTGTTCCCGGCTCAGGGCTCTAGCACTGTCCGTGACCAGCATCCTGTACCCAAGCTGCTTAAGTTATAAAACATGCAATCTAGCACGGGTCACCTCCTGTTCTATTTCCATTTAGATGTTTGCTATTTCCGACTCAACTCTCACCACTTCTTCCTCTTTCTGTATTTTAACTCCTGCGATCAGGGACAAGGCTTGACCTCTAATCACTGTCTTAAAAGCCTCCCACAACGAGATCGACGAGGAAACCAAACCCTCATTTTCTTGAAAATAATGCTCCAACACTTTTAACAGTTCCTTGCGAGTTTTAGGATTACGCAAGTACCAGGGATTAATGGGGGCAATTCTACCATTTGAACCCGAGGTCATTTCAAATCTGAGCCAGAGCGGCGAGTGATCCGAAATGCCTCTAGCCAGATGCTTTACTTCAGTAATATACGACGCCTGGGTCGCCGGTACTAGACCATAATCAATTCGAGAAAGACTACCATGAGCACCAGAGTGGAAGGTATACTGTCGCTGACAAGGGTGAAACAATCTCCAGCTGTCCACAAGTCCCAGAGCCTCCAGGAAGTCAGGCAGTCATCTTTGTGTCCGTCCCCCATCACGGGGCGGGTACCTGTCCATGGTGCCGGAGACTACAGCATTGAAGTCCCCACCCAGAATCAACAATCCTCTAGGAAGGTCCAAAACAATCTTCCCAAACTCAGTATAGGTAGTAGTTTGCAGACCCGGGGGGACATAAATCAAGACCAAGGAGAGAGTATATCCCTCCCAGCGTCCTGACACCGCTATATAGCGACCCTTCTCATCCGCAACCGCAGAGTCAACTAGAAATGGGAGAGAGTTTTTAAGGAGGATCCCAACTCCCCGGGAGCCCGAAGTAAATCCAGCATGTGCTACCAGCCGATAGCCTTTTCTATGCATCGCCTTACATGTATTCTCTACCAAGTGCGTTTCCTGAAGTAGGACTACATCTGGGGAATGTCTTTTGAGAAATTGTAGAACCACGCTACGCTTCATTTTATCCCCCAACCCATTCACATTCCAATTCAATACTCTCAACCCCCTACCCCCATCAGGAAACATAAAAAAGCACAACCCTCCTCCGAATCCCGCACCAGAAATAAGCAATCTTGAAGTACAATGCCTTGCAAAAACACAGAAAACACAAAAACAAAACAAAAAATTAACACCCCACCCCAAACTTCCTGTTACACTACCCCCACCCTGCACCCCTGCTGACGACTATCAAACCTCCCCAACTTGCAGTGTGCCTGTCACCCCCACATCTAGACCAAACTACAAAAAAGGGTTAATCTGAGGAGGAAAGAGACCCTTCGAAAGCCTGTTGACCCCCCCGTAGTTACCGTGCTAAAACATTTTATCGGAAACAATACAGCGATTGTCCGTTCCCTAAATTTCCCCCAGATCCCATGGTAACAGTACTTATTCTTGTTCTTGCGAACCCCCTCCTTCATCTCCACTCTGTCTCTGGGGCACTTGCAGAGTAGTTAAAGTGTCCAACCAGTCCGCTGCGATCTCCGGCTTGTCAAAGAAGTAGACTCTTTCTTCATGTTCAATTCTCAGCTTGGCCGGGTACATCATGGCGTATTTAAGTCCCTTATCACGAAGCTTACGTTTAACCCCCATAAAGCTCATTCTCTGCTTCTGGACTGCCTGTGTAAAGTCCGGGAAAAAACTGAGGGATGAGTTTTTGTACTTCAAAGGGCCCCCAGATGTGGAGGCCCGGAGGATCGCATCTCTGTCCCTAAAATTAAATATTCTCGCTATCAGATGCCTGGGTGGGGCGTGGTCTACCTCCGGGAATTCTGTGTGCTCTCTCGACAGTAAAGAAATTGCTCAGGCCTTTGGGCTTAAGATGGTTGAGTAACATATCTTCATCGAAGAGATCTGCAGCCTGCCCCTCCACCTTTTCTTGCATTGGAAATCCTTAAAGTAACCAAAGATGGCTTAGATCAAGGGTTTGTGTCCGAACATGAATTCCAGTATCTCAACAAAAAAAAACCCGCCTTCCTACGATATATACACTACCGAAAGTGCATAAGGATATGCAGAACCCCCCGGGCCGACCAATAGTATCAGGGTGTGGCTCGATACTTGAACCTCTGTGTCGCTATAATGATTTTTTCTTGAAACCACTGGCTGAGCATACGGAGACATATCTAGGTGATACCACGCATACCATCAATCTAATGGACGGACGTCCTTTTAACCCCAATGAAGAATTTCTGGCAACATGTGATATTGTGTCTCTTTACACCAGTATCCCCCAGGAAGAAGCTTTGGTTGTGGTTGCCATGGCCTTGGATAGACGTGTGCCTACCCCATTTATCATTTTGCTCCTTAAAATCGCAATGATGAGAAATTTCTTTGTATTTAAAAACTGTTTCTAACTTCAGACAAAGGGAGTAGCGATGGGGGCTGCCTGCGCCCCTGATCTGGCAATTATTTTCATGTCAACTTTTGAAGACACCTTTATTCTTAACAACTCTAATCCTTTCATGTCGCACATACAACTGTGGATGAGGTATATTGACGATATCCTCTTTGTTTGGATGGGCACTGAAACCGAAATAATGGAATTTTACACCTGGCTCAACATGAAATCTAAGGATATCCAATTTACCATCAAATTTGACAAAAATAAAATAGATTTCCTTGATCTCTCCATCGTCGCTGAAGATGAAGTATTACATACTACTCTCTACAGGAAACCAGCTGAGCGGAACTCACTACTCCAATACTCCAGTCACCATCCGAGAGGCCTTAAGGACAACCTGCCCTTTGGTCAGTTTTTAAGGATCCGCCGCAACTGCAGCAAGAAGGATGATTACATGGAACAATCGCAGAACTTAATGAACCGCCTCATTGAACGGGGCTATCCCAAACGTCTAACCAAAAAGTCTCGTAAAAGAGCGTGGTTTAACCCACGAGAATCTCTGCTTCAACCTAGCGAAAGAAACAACGAGGTTGACCGACGCCTGATATGTGTGACTACTTACTCCACTAAGAGCAATACAATTAAAAAAGTTATCAACAAGCATTGGGACATGATTTTGGATGATTTAGATAGTAACAGCTTACCTTTGCATTCCTTCAAAAAGGCAAAAAACATTCGTGACCATGTGGTATGTTCATTTTTGAATACAACGACTGTACCTACCCTTACCTCACTTTGGAATCTGCCACCAATTGTGGGGCATTATAGATGTGGCAATTGTAAAGCCTGTCCATCGGCTATTCAAACAAAGGAATTTCGTTTCAAACATCACTGCATTAGTCTAAAATCACACACTAACTGTAACACCACGGACGTGGTATATTGTGTAGTTTGCCCATATGATCTAATATTTGTTGGCCAAACCCAACAGCGAGCTAAAGTGCGTTTTCTGCAACATTGCAGTCGCATTAGGTGCAAAGTGGTTGGGGCGCCGATGGTTGAGCATTGCACAAAAGAAAACCATCAACCTGAGAGTCTAAAGGGGACTGTACTGGAACATGTTAAAATGGGCCCCAGGGGAGGTAATATAGCTCCCATCCTTAATATCAGAGAACTCAAATGGATTGATTATTTTGACTCTGTGCAAAATGATCTTAATGAGTTCGAGAACAGTTTTGCACAACTTGCCAATCTGTAATCCTCTTTTCTATAACTTCCTTCTGGCTTTTACTACCACTACCATGATCAGTGATATCGTGTGTTTTACCACCATGTGGGGTAGGTACATACACGCAACTTCAACTAACTTTACTTGCTGCTCATTGATAATGCCATGTGTTTTACCACCATGTTGGGTAGGTACACACATGTAGGTGATTGTATCTTACCTTTATTACCTTTTAACGTTTGCTTTCACTACGCTGTATAACCTTGATACATGCACAGGTGTTTTAATGTATGCACCGAAGGACTTTCGGTTTTTGTATTCTTTTTTGTATTCTTATGTGAACCACTCAACTTGATAAGGTTTTTTTACCATTATTTTGACAATCGTGAACGGAGTTATGAGACTTCTTCTTCTTTAGATATTAAATAACCTTGATTATAGCGCATATGGGTAATTACTATGCTGACCGCTCGTAATATTTTCAATGGTGCCTCCGGTCACCTGGCAACCGAGCCAGCACATGGACGCTTAGTCTTTCCTTACTTTTCATACAACACGTTATATGCATGACCACACCCCCTCCCTTACTTCCTGGTCACGGGACCTGAGCATCGGCTGCCTGCATGTTCCCTGGCGCGACTTCTCCGTGCATCAATACCAATTGGATAGGTGAGTCGATATTGAGCGTTTGTTTGAAACCCTCCTTCTCATCAGATATTGGGAACGAGTCACTAACCTAATCCTAACCCCTCAGGTATTGCTTTCCTGTAACTTCCAAGTCCTAGATCAACGAGCATCGAGATAACCTCCTGTTCACGGGACGTGAGCATTTCTTGCTTTCCTGATTCCCTATCGCGACTCTGCCGTGTATTGGATAGGTGAGTCGCTAATGAGTGGTTGTTCGAACATCCTGTTCTTCTTTCTAAGTTTGGAGATCGATAAGTATGAGGTACTAATTAAGTCTGTTCCCCTTCCAGATAATGATCTCCTGTACTCTCCAGCAATTGACGCACGATCATTGAGGTAATTAATGCATAGCCTAATGCTTTTGCAATGTGTTCCCTTTCTTTTCTCCGTAATTCGAGTGTAATCCTAGTGTTACTTGTGTTCGGGCCCCTAGATTACCACGAGGTCCAGTGATTCAGAGCGCGCGGCCCTTGACGCACCCGCTACCCCATTTATCTCCTCAAGGTAATTCACACTTTTCTATTCAGTTCAGCAACATAGTGTCTTGGGTTAGATTTCCCTAGCCTAGTGGTGTGTTTTCTCTAGTATGTCGTGATGAACCTTAATGGTCCTACAGTCCTCCTTCTTTTGTGTATGTTTTTAATTAGCTGTCCAAGCAGGCCTTCGCTGCTATGCCAATTAGGGATCTTTCATAGACCCTGAACCTTGATTAGTTCTCTCATTCTTTTTAACCCTAGGAGGTCAGCCCAGCGCCCCCACTGTCCTGAAGAAGACCCGCGCTGTAAGGGCAAGCATTCCTACATGTTACTGGGTCGAAACGTAGACTGTCTGTCGCCTATTTTACCAACTCCCATCGCCAGCAAGAATTGTACAGCTATATGGGTTGTTTGGCTTATAAGATTTGTAATGACATGTGCTATATTCTCTCATGTGGCCCTGACTCCAGGGGACCATCTTATGATTGTATAGAGAAGTATTGATTAATGAATTTCTTCTGCTTGACCAATGAGAACTGTGTTACTGTTCACCCTTTTCACTGAATTCCCTCACGGCACCCCCCCTCCTTCATTCTCCATCATATGTGGGCATAAATAATCTGAAAAAGTAAAAATTGTTGTTGATACATATCATATAACCTATGATAAGGTTTTTGTAAGTACTATGTGAATAAAAACATGGTACTTTGAATTTGTTTCTCTTCTTTGATTCCATGCTTTAATATCCCCTAATACCTATATCTTGTTCTTTTAAGTCCGGGACCCCCTGTCCATAACACCTCCGCCTTTTCCGGCACTCCAATGATACGTACGTTATTCCTCCGGGCCCGCCCTTCAAAATCCTCCAGCCGACGGGTAACCAGGTCATTTGAGGCCTTCAGAATCCGAACTTCCGACTGTAATTCTGTTACATCATCCGCAAGACTAGACGTCTTAATGTCCAGTGATTTCACTTTCTCACCCGTCTTCGTAAGGTCTGTCCGAATCAAGTTAACCTCAATAGACACAGTGTCCAATTTATGAGCCAGGGTCGCCATCTTCTGTCCGAGAGAGGACTTGATCCCATCAATGGCGGCCATCACGTCTTGTAACGTCGGTTCCACTTCCAAGACAGAGGCTTCTTTTGCTCCTTCTTGTGACTTTTCCAGTTCACTAGGCGACCCTTTAATTTGCGCATATCTGTCCATGTTGTTAGATTGGGTATACCTTCCGCCCCTAATGGACCTTGATTGTCGCTTATCCACCTCCGGCTTGGTCGCCATTTTGGGACAATCCAATGGTCGTCGTCCAATTCAGGGCGGCTGTGTTCGATAGTCTTTGTAGTTGGACCAATATCGAGTCCCTTGCTTTTCACTCTTTAGAATAGTCTGTTAGCCATCCGCCGCACTGTAATGCCCATTAATCGACAAGAGACCCAGGTCGCGGCACCCTCACTGGCGCGCATAGAGCCAAATTCCCTGATTTCGGTTCCACAGGTCTCTACTCTGTTAAAATGACCTCACAACATGGCCCACGGTCGTCGACCAGGGTCTCCGATATTCTGGAGCGGACCCCAGCAGGGTCACTAAGAGTTTCAGGAGAAATCAAAAGCGAAACCAAATGAAGTTGCGAGGCCGGATCGGCCACTTCCGGTACCCAGTGCCGTTGTTTTCGCACTACAGCTCGGGCACAATCCCAACTCAAGCACCGGACATCCGAGAGGACCAGGCCTCAAACTTTCCGACTCTCCAACTCTGGTCTCCGGGGCACATTCGGGACGCGGTTTTCAGTATCCGACACTCTTTCGGTTCCGCTACAAGAAGCACTCCACAGTAAACAGGATAAGTGACAGGATATATTCGGGGGCTACGGGGTCTCGGGAGCCTTAAGCTCACGCGACCATCGTGGATGCGCGCAAATCTCCTCCTCGAATAGATATTTTTTAACCTCTATGTCTATGATGACAAATAGTTTCATGTGTGAGTATAAAAATTGTAAACAATATGGCGTCACGCTTTGTGAACAAGACCGTCACGCACGGTTGAAATGCATCAAGTGTCTCTGTGAAATAAGTACAGAGTGATGTCATCAGCTGGAAGTATCAGCATCTGTTTTTTGTGAACAGTTGTGTGTTATTTCAGAACAGAGAAAGCCGTCTTGGCCTTTGTCGGCACCCCCCCCCTCCCGATATTTGGAGCACAGTGGCGTAAATAATAATCCACATTTGTAAAGCGCACAATCACCCGTAAGGGTCTCTAGGCGCTGGGGGCCGTCGGGAAGATTAAGCGAGCTATTGACCAGAGTCACATGGTGCTGGGCTAACCTGCCGCCGGAGCCGGGGATCGAACCCTGATCCCCAGATTCCAGCGTCAGTCGCCCTGGCCGCCCTGACCTCTCCCACAGCAACTTGAGCTGAAGTAATATATATATATCGCAGCTACTAAGCGGAAATGAGATTCGCTTCCTACTAAAGGTGAAGCGAACTATGGGACACCATCGATGTTTGCTGACTCTGCACTCTGCAATTGGCCCAAGAAGAAGGAGCGTCCAGCTCCGAAAAGCGTAGGCTAAAGGATTGAAATAACGGAGGAAGACCATCTCCATCTTTGCAATAAAGTGCTGGTTCACTTACCTGGTTGTCGAGTGATTCTTTAAGCTGCAGGAGCAATTTGGAAGAAAAAAAATATATATATATTTGTATATATATGTGTGTGTATATATATATGTATGTGTGTGCTTGAATATATGTTACATATATTGAT
Organism: Lissotriton helveticus; assembly: GCF_964261635.1. Taxonomy (NCBI): domain Eukaryota; kingdom Metazoa; phylum Chordata; class Amphibia; order Caudata; family Salamandridae; genus Lissotriton; species Lissotriton helveticus. The sequence goes on along the minus strand of NC_136067.1, from coordinate 297,066,524 downwards.
ATATACAAGTACGAATTTATTAATTTAAAAAAGTACTCCCGATGTAATAACTACAATGCTACAATGTAATTATGTAATGATTCCTGATGCAATTTTATGTGAAGTAGCAACTGCCATTCAATACAAATGCTCCTCAAGGCTGTGAATGCAGGAGGAGTGGAAGAATAATGCCTAGAGGTAACTAAGTCAAATGTATGTGCAACGGACCGTGTCATTGTCTACAATTCAACACTCGTGTTTAGAAAGGGGATTGAATCAGCATGATGCTCAAAATTAATATCTGGGAAGCACATAGTTATACCACAGCTGGCCATGTAGAAACTAAACTATACATAGAAGTTTGTTTGGACAATACTTCTCCTTTGCCACCTTTTTTCCAGACCATTGTTTGCAAGGACATACAGACAGATCCATTAAGATCACCCATGTTACAAATTGTTATTATGTTATTAATGCATATTGTTGTCTGTAGGAGGAAGGGCAAGTACCTTGCTCTTCCTTGATGTAGTTTTGTTGTAAAGATTAAGAGGAAACATGTTTTAAATTTTTTTTTTAAAAGGTAGAGGCACTACAATCAGTGAGACTTAATTTGTTCTCATGAACCTGATATGGAATCTCAGAGTTGTTCTGATACCCTTACAAAATTAAAAAATGTTTTTACAAACAATAACCAATTTCAAATTCTGGCACAATTGCCTTAATGAAATTCCACACATCACTGTAGAATAACCACAACATCTAGATTATTTTCAACTTTCTCTATCCCTATTTGTTCCCTACACCCGCCCTCCATCACCCAACAATATTACAATTCACACTGGCAGACACACCAGACACCTATCGAGCAATATCAAAAGAGGTGATAGATGAACTACTGTCTGCTTATTTTATTTCATATTACTTCAGTCACCTTTAACTCATTGTGCAATTTTGTAGGCATTGCCCTAAATTGCATTTTTTGTATGAAGCCAACATTCTTTGATTTCCCAAACTTTGCCTTGTATTTTCCTTTTTTTATCAATTTCATTTGGATTTTTGAACAGAGGTTGGTAGTGATTTGTTAGTGTTTGAATATCTCAATTTGGGTAACTGACCAGAGGGCAATCAAAGAAAATACTCGCTCTCTTCCCCCAGGTGAGCAGTAAAAAACTGGTATTACTGAAGTGCTGAAGGACTCTCACGACCCTTAGGGCTGGTGATCTCGCTCATGCTGCACTAATGAAAGCTGTGTTCCATCATTTACACCAGAGAACAACAGAAGCAAGGGAGATCTGAAAGGAATGATCTTACCACAAAGAGTCTGCCTGAACTTTGATGTCAACTTTTTTATTACTCCATAGGTTTCGACATAGAAGACATGATCATCCAGAGGCTTACTGGCCATCAATTTCAAAGACTGCATATCTGCACGGTCAACTCCAATTGCATACATTTCAATACCAGTGTCTCGCGCTCTTTCAGCAACTTCATTTACCCTGTCCTGGGGCCTGCCATCCGTCACAATGATGGCCACCTTAGGAATGTTCATGGCTGCAGGCCGTGAGCCGGACTCCTCGGTAAAAACCTTGTCAATGGCTGTCTGAATGGCTAGTCCTGTCATGGTGCCCGTAGCCAGTGGTTTGATCTTGGAGATGGCATGTTTCATGGTTGCTTTGTTGAAATAGGTTTTGAGAAAAAACTCAGTCTTGACTGTGCTGGCATAGTTTACCACTGCCACCCTCGTGGCTTGCTCACTGATATCCATGGTATGGATCATATCTGAGAGGAAGATTTTAACTTTCTCAAACTCCTGCGGACGGACACTGCGAGAACTGTCGATGATGAACACCAGATCCAAAGGACGGCTTTTACAGGTAGTCTCTATAGGGAGAGTTGATACAGAATGATGGTTACAGAGGAGAAAGAAGATTACATATTTTGTTTATATATTTTTATTGAACTTGCATTATCATCAAAGCCATGAATTGTAATTATATCTGCAATAATATACGTTTAAGGGCTAACCATCTAGTACTTTACATTACGCAACTTACAACGCCAAATACATTCAACTAAAGCACTATCCTACTCCCTTTTACGCCTGGCTATCAATAACTTCTAGTAGCCTCCTATAAAACTCAACATTCTATCCGCCTTCCCACTAACTTCAACTACCTAGTGTTACAATTAATAATTCACATTCCTTGGAGTTTTCTCACAGTCCTCAGATTTGGCTTGGTCAGAGGTGCTCTTTCATTCATTTCTAGTAGAGTCCAGGAACTCAAACCATACATTGTGTGTCTGAACTGTTGTCCCCTGGCTTTTTAATCTTCAAAACCTGTTGTTTTGACCAAACCCAGAAGATCATGTGGTGTTGTCACTCCTCAAAGGGGATTTCTTATGCAGACACAGGAAAGTTGGATATTACCTTGATATTTTGTCAGCCTTTTTATGGGGAATGATGGTCAGCATAGATCTTTTTAGATTGTTTATATTTGTACAACCTGCTATTTATTTATTTATTTGTTTGTATAGCGCAGCTAATACCCTAAGGCATCTAGGGCTAGATGTAGGTGGCTAAATAACGGTCGGTAACGCCAAAATTCAGTAAATTTCAGCGTTACCGACCGGTATTTAGTCATGTGCGATGTAGGTATTACCGAACGCCATCGGTAATAAGGAATCTGTAAAAATAAGGGAAACCAGTTACCGATTCCTTATTTACGGATTGGCAGACAAAAATACCGAATCTGTAATAAGGGATCGGTAAAATGAGAGAAACCAGTTACCAATTCCTTATTTACCGATTAGCAGACAAAAGTACCGAATCGGTAAATAAGGAATCGGTAAAAAATCGCAAATGCGGTGTACCAAAATTCGGTAATACAGAATTAGCTAAAAATCGGTATTAAAGAATCTGTATTTAGCACCGACTCAAAGCAGGTGGTAATCAGGTGCACTGCATATAAACAACTCCAAAAAGCAACAATGTGAACACAATGGCGGCCTTATACGTGATAGCAAGGCGTCTACGTTTGTGAGCAGCAGGACTGAGGATCTGGAGAAGGGAGGAGCGCGTGTACAGACTGCGCGTTACACTGTTCCAACTGACTGAGGCTGAAATCCATGTGAGGTACAGGCTACATCCAAACACCATCCTGGACCTGATACGGGACCTGAACTCACTCCTGGAGCCCCAGACACCAAGGGCGCACGCAATACCCACTCATGTACAGGTACTCTGTTGCCTGCACCTCCTGGCACCTGGCAGTTACCAAGGGGTAATAGCTGTGGCAGGTGGAGACTCACATAGTTGCCTGTCAGAAGGCCCAGTTCCCACACGTCATTGGTTGCATTGACGGGACACATGTACCAATCTGCCCCCCCTGCTGCGACTGAGTACATCTACCGCAATCCACACATTCGATTAATGTCCAGGTCATATGTGATGTGTCTCTCATCATCACCGACATAGTTGCAAAATTCCCAGGGAGCACCCATGATTCATACATTCAGGAACAGTGGGATCTATACCCGTCTCCTTGCAGGGGAATTCGGAGAAGGCTAACTGCTAGGTAAGTACATGTGACACCCCCTGAGGTATACACCTGTTGCTGCGAATGTAGACTGTGAATTACTTACTTACTTCTCACACACAGGTGACAGTACCTATGCGGTGCGCTCTTTCATCCTGACTCCATACCTGCACCCATCCACCCCAAGTGAAAGGCGATACAATGTTGCACACAGATCGACGCGCAATGTGGTTGAGCGAACATTTGGACTCCTCAAAAGCCGGTTCCTCTGCCTGCACAGAAGTGGAGGTGCACGGCAGTACCAGCCCCTGGTCTGCTGCTAAATCATAGCTGTATGTGCCATGCTGCATGACATTGCCACTAAGAGGGGGACACCTGTGGAAATGTGTGATTCTGAAGAGGAGGATGAGGAAGGTACACAGCCACAGCACAGCACAGCAGGCGGCGCAGCTGCAGCAGATGGGAGACAGAGACGGTCAGAGATCACACAAAATTATTTCTGAGTAAGTAATGAGACAAAGCCTGTTAATGCATTTGTGTCAAGGTGTTTAATAGACCTTACAGCAGGCAATTGTCTAGCACACCGTAACACCAGCTATGTGTCTAATGGGTTACGTCACCCACAAGGGAATGGAATTAGAGGGCCATGCCTATCTCCTGCGCCCCCGCACACCAGTGCTGGGTTCAGCATGCACACTGTCCTCACTAGTGCTGTGTCCCACAGCAGACCCATGCCTCACACTGCGCCTCCTGCTCTCTGGCAAGGGGGGAGTTACAGTGCTGTGACTGCTTGCCTCCTCACTGTCGTCTACATCCCCTGTGGCAGTGGCAGCAATCTGGTTAGTCTGCATCACCTCTACGGCACTGGTGACTGTGACCAGGCCCTGAGTAACCTCACGGCTGCACTTTGCCATTTTAAGTTGCAGGGCCACAGATCTGCGACTGAGCACATGCATTGCATTGCACAGCCTGTTCACAGACTTGGTGAAGCCTGCTAGCACTGCCTGTCTCTCCGCCTTGCAGCGCGCTCACCATCTATCCTGCCACATAACTGCCTCCGACACCTCCTTCAATCCCTCTGCCACAGTATTGTTGAGGCAGTAGATGGCCTCCTTCATGTCGTCAACCTTCCTGTTGTTAGCCACCATCTGCTGTTGAATGTCCCTCAATCTCTTCCCCTGCAGGCGCTGCACATTGAGCATCTGCCCCTCCAGTCCAGAGAAGACACTGGATCCATCAGCGTCAGGACTCTGTGCCCTCTGTCGCTGTCTACGGGGGACCTGTGGTGGTTGCCTCCACGGGGGACTGTGCCCCAGACGCATGTGTGTCATCGCCTGGTATGGTCTGTTGGACTTCCTGCCTGTCCTCCTCTGTGGCATCTATCCCCTGGAGTGTGGCCACTATGTACCTCTTTGATTGTTGTGGGAATGTTGGTGTACTGTCTGCAGGTGACATGACTTCCTCCTCAATAGTGTTTTCCTCCCTGAAGGCCTCGCCTGTCTCCCCTTCTTTAGCCCTGGGCGCTGTTCTGCCTGTGGATACAGAATGTACTATTACTCACTTTTCTGCCAGCATCTGTCTGCAAATAAATTTCACAACTGACATTCTAGCTGTCTGTCCTCTGCTATCTCATCTATTGCTGTGTGTGACAAGCCTATGCTTATGGGGGACTGGCTTATTTGCTACTAGTTGTTAGGGCCTACATTTTCCATGATGCATTGCTGATCTTACACAGAACATGTTCTGCAGTGAGATTATAGCAGGGGGGTTGGGGTTAGGGAGGGGAGACAGCATGCGGTGCATGCATCTTACCTTGTCTCTTGGATGCTGCTGCTGAGCTATTCACATCCCTGACGCCACTGATGCTCTCTGGCTGGAGGTTGGACTCTACCAGTTGGTCTAGGGCAGTTGGTGCAGGCGCTGTGGAGCTTCTCCTGCCTGTCTTCCCCGCTTGTTTCTGCCGGTCAGCCACCCTCTCCTTCGCACGTGCCCTCAGGTCGTACCATCGCTTTTTAAAGTCCTCAATTGTGCGATGTGTGACGCCAATAGCGTTGATCTTCTCCTGGATTGCCAGCCAAATGCTCCTTTTCTGGGACTCAGGAACGTTCTCTTGCCAAAGAGCTGGTCGTAGTCTTTGACTACTTCCTCTGTGAGGACCTCCAACTCTGAACTTGTGCTTCCTTTTCTTTCCGGCAGCATCTTTCCCCTTATCCTGTGAGGCCATGGTGCAGTTCCTCTGTGTTAGCAGGGTGGTGGCTGTGCAGCTCCTCTGCTCTTGCTCCTGCCCCCTGTCTCTCCAACAGCTACAGATTCAGTGCACCTGCATGGGTGTGGCCACTTCCTGGTTGTGAGGTCATGTGGATGCACAGGATTGGCGGATTCGACAAATACAGATTTTTTAAATTACTGATTTGTTAATTACTGAATCGGTATTACGGATTCTGTAATACCGATTCGGTAATGGAGAATCGGTAAATGTTTTACCGATTTGTAGGAAATCGCAAATTTTTAGAAATTATTACCGAATCGGTATTTTGTACCGATTTTTTTTACCTACATCAAAAATACCGAGTCCTTAATAGCGATTCAATAAAAATCGCTATTAAGGACTCGGTATTTCAAACTTACCTACATCTGGCCCCTAGGTGCTTGTCCTCCAACATCCTGCCAGCCGTGAGATGAAAAAGTCCTGAAGTATTAAAAAATAAAAAATGTAACTGAAGTTATGCCTTAAAAAGCCAAGTCTTCAGACCCTTTCTGAAAGAGATCAGGTCAGGTGAGTTTTTAAGTCTGTATTGCAACTGATTCCACAGTCTGACAGTGATGTTTAAAAAACTTTTCCCACCCCAGTTACAAAGTCGTGAGTTGGGGACCTCCACCAACATATGTGAAGAGGACCGCAGCATTCTGTTTGGTGTGTACCAACGAAAGAGGTCAATCAGATTTGCCGGGCCCTGGTTGTGCAGTGCCTTAAAGGCAATGCAAAGTGCCTTAAAATTGATCAGTTTTTCCACTGGAAGCCAAAGTAGCGCATTGAGAGCCACCTTTGCAGAAGAGTATTTTGATAATCTAAAGAGCAAATGGGCGACCGAATTCTGTAAAGCTGCAGTTTGACAAGAAGAGCTTTGTTAATTCCAATCAAAAGTCCGTTGCAGTGGTCCAACTTTGAAAGAACTACTGCAGAGACCACTGTTTTCTGCAGGTCAAGTAGTATAAAACAGAATATTTTCTTAAGGACCTTCAGAGAATAGCAGGTAGCTGAGGTAATCGCATTCACATGGTGGGAGAAGGACAGGCTGGTGTCAAAGATGACTCCCAGATTTTTTGCCTTGGAGACTGGAATGGGGAGAGGGCCTAATTCCGTAGGCCATCAGTCCGAAGACCAGAGGGAAACATCTCTGCCAAAAAAAAGAACCTCCGTCTTATTCAAGTTCAATGGAAGATAGGTGTGTGAACTGTGAACTTCACACTGAAATTCGGACATACAAGTAAATATCCATGTTTAGCACATAGAATTGGCCTTAATATAGTCATATCTGTAAAAATGTAGAATGGGTGGGTGACCTCTCAACTCAAGAAATAGTCACAACCTTTGTCAGGGTGAACCCTCAAAGTCACTAAATTAACCTGAGCTCAACCCCCTATTAGCTATGGCACAGAGTAGACCGGCTTAACTTAGGGCCTGATTTAAATCTTGGCGGATGGGCTACTCCGTCTGCCGAAATATAAATCCTATTGGAAATAATAGGATTTATATTTTGGTGGATGGGATATCCATCACCGTTGTGACCAAGTAACCCATCCGACAAGATCTAAACCAGGCCTTTAGTATTAAACATATTTAAAGTATTTAAGCATTACGAAAACTTTAATAATTAGAAAATGCAAAACAATAGGCATTTCAGACTTAATTAGAACATTTTGATAAATAAGATGACACCAAAAGGACAAAATCCCATCAGGAGAACTGCTGATATGAGTTTTAAAAGTTTTAAGTAGAAATAGTGCCAAAAAGCACAAAGCTCCGATAATAGTCAATGGAAGGTGTTTAGACAGTATATATATTTGAAAATATTGGGAGACAGAAATATCGAAAATTAAATATCGTGACACACAAATTTTGTAAAACACAAATATCGTTGAGAAGAACATCATTTTTTCAGGTAAGTAATATTTTAATAAACATTGATGTTTTTAAAATTGTTTTTAGTAATATAGTTCTTGGACGCATCGTTTTTTAATCATTTTATTTTAGTGGATATATTAATTATATGTGTTACTATTGTTTATACAAATGTTAATTTTTTTTAAATATAGCTTGCAATTTTAAGTGATTTCGATTTCTTTATTTAACTGTTAATAATAATTTAAAGTGTTGCAGTGGGTTGTTGGGCTTGTAAAGGGCTGGGGTAAGAAGTTAATTAGGTACTAATTCATTATGAATTATTTATTAAATGTTATTTAATGATATGATTGATATTTATCATGTAAATTATGTTGAACTGATTCATTTCTAATAAATGTTATTTGCAAGCTCTTGGGTTTCTATGGGTTTAGGATGGGAAGCTAATTAAGTAACAGTTAATTATTAATTGAAAATTAATAATTTAATTGATTTATTTTTATGCAATTCATGGAATACTTATTTATGTATTCATATTTTAGTTGTAGGCTGCCTGCTGGATTTGTAGAAGTTTAGGATGGGAAGTCAATTAAGTAATAAATAATACATTTATTATTGTTAAATATGTGATTGAATTTTAATTATATAAATATGGAATGCTGAATTATTTTAGTTATATTTTAGTTGCAGGATGCTTAGGTTTGTAGGGGTGTAGGGTGTGAAGTTAACTGAGCATTAATTAACTAGCAATTCATTATTAATTGATAATTAATCACTTAATTGAATTTAAATATGTAAATGATTGTATACATTTTCTTTTTAGTTACATTTTAGTTGTGGGCTGCTACGTTTGTAGGGGTATAGAGAGGGAAGTTAATTAATTAATAATTGAATAAAAATTATTTTATTGTATAGTAATCATGTAAATTGATTCATTGGTTTTTGTTTTTTTAATATATATATACATAATCATGTTAAATAATAATTTTCATATTAAGAGCTTAATATTTTTTCTACATTCATGTAGTTACTCATATATGTAATGTGTTTGAAGTAAAGTACTTTCCATACTCTTGCTTAGACTGCAGTAGGAATAGTAAATGTAACCTTTTCGCAGTTCAACACTTTCCCGACTGTAGTAAACTTAACCCCTCTGAAGTTCAATGCTTTCCCTACTGTTGTACAGACCGGAATGGGACTACTAAATTTTACTCCTCTGAAGTTCAACACGTTCCCAACTGTTTCCTTGCTTTTGCACAGACTGGAGTGGAAATACTAAATGTTACCCCTCTGAAGTCCAACTCTTTATCTATTGTTGTACTGTTTAGAGGGGGAATTGTAAAATAGTATATTCGCTGCGCTGTCTGGAGTGCAAATAGTTAATTTAACCCCTCCGAACTCCAACACTTTCCCTACTGTTGAATAAACTAGAGTGGAAATTGTATGTTAAATAGTTTTCATAAAACTGGTTAAATATATTTTATAGCATTCATGTTTTAAATATTTTATTTATACTATTTGTTTTTATGTTAATGTTTTTAGTAGTTTTAGTAAATGTGCTTTTGGGGCTAAATTAATGAATACATTTTTTGTTATTCAATTGTTTATATTTTTATAAATTAATATAATGTAAAATAAATGTGTATTAAATGTTATATATTTAAACAAGAAAAGAGAGTGAGGATCTGAAAGAGTGTGTCCTTCTCCCCTGAACAATCTATATTAACAACAAGAACAGGCTAGAGAAAGTCAACTGCATCCAATAGCAAACGTGTGGAGACAACCATTAGGTTTTTTAAAAGAACCCTCACCCACCAACCTAGTTGGTGGCATGCTTCATCATTGGGTTCCCACCAAGGGTGCCGAGTGGAACCTAGGGGTGCTTCAACGCCTGATTACAGTGGAGCAGGTTGTTTTCTTTGTGACAATTTGTGAAAAAGGTGGGTTAAAACTGTCTCCAGGAAAGGATGTTTCTGCAAAAAGAAAACAACATGCTCCGCTGTAATTGGGCGTCGAAGCACACCTAGAATGCACTCGGCACCCTTGGTGGGAACCCAGTGTTGAAGCATGCCACCAAAAAGGTTGGTTGGAGGAGGGTCCTTTTAAAAACCTAATGGTTCTCCTTTGATTTTGGATGCAGTTGACTTTTTCGAGCCCATTCTTATTATTAATATTAAATGTTATAAACACAAACATATATGTGTGTGTGTTTATATAAGTATATTTATATATAGAATTAAATATTGGTGGAATTTATTTAATCTACATTATATTAAATGTATATATTGAAATATTTAACATTTGCTACTTTCTAACATTGTTCAATTACTATTTAAAAAAGCAATATTTTTGGACTGATGCTGATGATATTTTTTTCCTATATTCTGGTACTTGCCATTTTAAGTATAGGAGCATGAAATTGTGGTAAATGATATTTTTTACACAATATTTTTGCCAATGATATTGTTTAGCACAATATTTTGTCAGTGATCTTATATGGAATCAGTAGACTGGGTCCTAGACACGATTTGAGGCTGACCGCGATGGAGTGGGGTACACTAATCAGGTTCATGTTATGTTATGTTACTCTTATTTGTAGAGTGCACGTACACCAGACAGTTACATGGCGCTGGCATAACAGAAACATTGCATGCAGCCTATTGTCTAATTATTAGCTAGCCTGAAAAGCCATGTCTTTAGGAATTTCCTGAATTCAGAATAGCAGGGGGCAGATCTGATATCAGCTCCAAATGAGAGGGCAGGTAATGAGAATCTGGAGATGCCAAGTGTCTTTTTTTAATGAGGGAATGATTTTTAATTCTTATTTGTTTTAAGTATGTATTTCCAAAGAGGCAGCTTTTTATGGAATATGTAAATTCGTACTTGATGCCAATTTACTCACGTTGCAAAGGTTTTAACTAATCATGCAAGTCTTTTGTAAGGTAATAATGAGGGAATTGTGAGAACGTTTGTGATCAAAGACCTCAAGTTGTGAGTAGGAATATATTTGTGGATATGGGCTAAAATGAACGCAGGACTACAACTCTGTAGTGATTTAAAGATAATGCAGCTGGCCATAACGATGGAGCGCTGTTCTACTGGCAGCCAGTGCAGTTTCTTCAACAGGGTGGTGATGCTGCAATTCTGAGGTTGTTGGTAAAAAAGCCTGGCTGCCTGATTTTGTAGTCATTGGAGTTTGCGATTCATGCCCTTAGGGTGGCCCAAGTATAGCGAGTTAGCAAAGTCAAACCGTGAGATGACCAATGCAATGATAACCTGAGTGAGAGACTCAAAGGAGAGGAGTTTGCCAATCATTCTGATTTTCGGGAGTTGTAAGAAGCATGATGAGATTACAGCCCCTCATTGGGGTTTCATAGACAGATTTGCATCGATCAGTACTTCAAGGCTCTTAACTGTCTTCTTGGGCTGAGTAGAGCAGTCTATTGTGGAAGGGCAAAACATGAAATTCCACAAGTCATGTTTGCTTCTAGTAATGACAATCTCAGTTTTATCAGAATTCAGATTAACATGGTTAATATTTATCCAATCACGGATAAACAACATAATATTTTGAAAAGATGTTTTGGATTTCGATGAGTTGTCTATGGTAAAGGCCAATTGCATGTTATTCGGGTAATTGTAGACTTTAACCTCCACTTTATTCAGGGAGGCACTAACGGACATATGTATAAATTAAAGAGGTAGGGGACAAGGAAGATCCCTGAGGTACTCCGAAGGTTCACCTAACCTTGGGAGAGCAAAAGGAAGAAAGCCTAACTAACTGAGATCGGTCCTTCAGGAATTAAATAATACATTGCCGGGCAGTACCATGGAGGCCGGCAGCCTCAACATGGTCCACCAGAATCTCATGGTCAACCGTGTCAAGGCCTCCGCGAGATCAAGAAGTTCCAGTTCCTGGGTGGTATCCCCGTTGGTCTACCTTGCTGGGGTCGTCCACCACTGACAGGATGATCATCCCAGTAGAGTGGACTGACCGAAAACCAGCTTGATGGGGTTCAAGGAAGTTAGTTTCCTCCATAAACGAACATATACACCCAGGTATGTGGGCCTCAAGTGCCTTTGCCAGGTAAGGGAGCAGAGATATGAGGCAGTCGTTTTTTAAGATAGATGAATCATCGCCGACTTTCTTTATCAGTGGAACTACTATCGCCTCCCTAAAAGAGCTGGGAACCAAGCCACAACTCAAGGACTGATTAAGATAGGATAAAGCTTTATCAGAAAAATTAGAGAAGATAGGTTTTAGGTCCTTAGGGGGACAGGGATCATTGGGAGAGCCCGATTTCACTTTGATCAGTAGGTCCATGAGACACACCTTGCTAATGGCGGGCAGCTCAGACATTGTAACTGAGTTGCTGTCTCCCATAGATGTTGCCGGATAAGAGGGACCAGAAGGAATACTAGCTTTAATTGTCTTAATCTTGGCAATAAAAAATGAATTGAGGGCCTCACATAGGTTCTTCTGTGTGGGTGTAATCGTTACAGTCACTCTATCAGGATTTGACAGTTTAGCCACAATTCCAAATATTTCCTTAGATTTGTTGGTTGATTTTATAATTTTGTCCGAGAAGAAAGCTGATTGTATAATGACTCTTTTGTATAGTTTAAGAAGTGACAGATAGGCTTTTTTTGGTCAGAAGAATAATTTTCTCACCAATTATGTTTGACTCGACAAAGTTCAAGTTTTGCTGATTTTAAGTCTTCTGAAAAACATTTTGATGTGTTGTGGCGCCTAGGTGGTTTAGCTTTCCGAAGAGGAGCGTACATGTCGCTAGCTTCAGTCAGCCATGTTTATGATTCCTTTCTCATGTCTGTCTAAGCTAAACTTTGTGTCAGGCAAGGAGGTTGCCAGTAAGCTACAGAAGAATCAATATTGGCTCAGGCCCATTTTCTAGAGAAACTACCAGCTCCAGGTTGAAGTTTAGGAAGGACCACATCAGTGAATGAAAATGTAATTAAAAAGTGGTCCAACCATGCAGAGGGCAGTACAGATATAGATGATACTGATAGGTTAGCAGTCCATACCTGATCCAGTGTGTGGTCTTTATTATAGGTTGGTGAAAACACATGAAATTCAAGCTACTGTGCAGTTCTGTAAAATCTGAGGATGATTGCCTGCCAATATCTTAATTTGCCCAGTACTTGAAGTCTTCTATTATTAAGATCAGAATCTAATGAGTAAAATATTTAAATTTGATGTTTAACCATGAACCTAGTGTTCGGGTAGAAGAGCACCCAGTAGGACCAATAACGGGGGGAGTGATTGGCTCCACCAGTTCACTGTCAGACCTGTATTTATTCAGTAGCCTCAAGTTGGAAAGGAGTGATATTGTGGAGAGGTCTAACTGGTGGCCCGTCGAGTGTAATAATCTAAGCTCATTAGAAGTGGAACTAAGATTTTGGGCATAATAGCTAGCCCCTAGCCCTGGCCAGTCGTGGACGGGCGCAGGCGGGCTTGCCTTTGGCGCGTCTTCGACGCATCCCGGTAAAATATTTTACTTTCTGACTTAACCTTTTAAGTCTAAACTTTTCAGGTTTTCTGGAGCAGCTCCTCTGGGCCACTTGTAAGGCTTCCTGGAGCCTCAGGGGCAGTATTTAGAGGACATGACTCACTCCAGCAGAGGCCAGAAGCAAGGTCCAACCCAATCAACTTGTTCCTGGTCAGCGGGGCACTCCAAGGAAAAGGCCCCTTACAGCTTGTTGTGCCACTGTAAGCACACAAGAGGTCAGACAACTGACCCATGAGTGAACAGGTCCTTCAGCAGGAGAAGTCCTTTTCTTTACTTTTGCAGGTGCCATATTTATGCCCGGCACCAGCTAGTGGCTGGGGGTGACACCTGGGCACTCCCTAACAATGGAGTACATGTTTCTGGGGACATTTCCATGGCCTAGGTGAGAAGAGACACCTGATTACTGAAAGCTTGTGGGAAAAGGATGACTATTCTCAAAATGTGAGAACTCAAAAGCAAGTAGATGCTATCTGATTCACCTTAGGTAGCAGAATGAAGGCAAGATCAAGGAAGCACTCTAAGGTCCGAGCAGCAGCCATGGGAACTGGAGATTTGCTCAAATATTTCTCCGACTAAATAGAAGAGTGGCCAGAAAATAGTAAGAGCTTAGTTTGAGAGTGTTTTCACCATCCAAGCATTTCTAAATGGTATGCATTTATGGAAATGCTATCTTATATCTGCTACATGACTGTCCCTATTATGAATAAAATGAGTTTCATTAGTATAGGAGTGTAAATGGAAACCAACAACCTGAGTTGTGCGTAGTCAGAAACTTAAAACAAATTCAACATACACCAAAACATATTATTGATCTTTGTATTGGATAAATCTGCAAATCTCACATAGATACAGTATAGTTACAGTTGTTACAATAATATGTTGATGTGGACTATCAGAGGGAACACTGAAGTTGCCAACACATGTTTCGCGGAATATAAAGCCACTTCTTGAGAGGAAAAGAGACTTTGTGAAAAAAGATGTAAATGATGAAAATATCTATGTTACAAAACCATTTGAAGGAGAGTGTACACTCTTATCAAACGTCTAACCTCTCACAGATTATAATGAGCCTCCAAAAACACATACAAACTGAGACTCGTGAGAAAACCACATCAAACAAAATGTCAAGGTCCACAGTGGATATTTTCCAATGCACGTTATTAAAGAATTAACTGCTAACGTTTCCCAATCTGTTTATAATCGTTCTTAAAGTCTTAGGATTCGTATAAACACATCAGTGTATTTCCAAAATGTCAAGCTGTATGATGTCTCTCTCACAGCCTTCCAACATCAAACCTGCTCGCCAAACAGTGCACAAGTAGTGTGTGGGCAGTAGAGGTGTGTAACCCACACTCTGATGAGGTATCCTATTTTGGCCATGCATCTCAGTACAGCTGTGATGGTGGCAGACAGCAAGCCACCCCTACGGCATTCATTGAAGCTTCACAGCATTGACTAGTAAGGCAAGGTGCGTGTATGTGAGCATATATGACAGAGGAGGGTGGCTAGAAGAAGGTTAAAAGACGAGGCAAATCATTACTAGGTGAACGAAAAAAGGGCTAGCATGTGAGTGGGTTGAGACCGGAAGTGGTGGAGTGTAAAGAACCCATCTCCCAATATAAGGGTGTCCTGTACTGAACTTTCAACTTTCCTAAGTGCCTTCATTTACTGATGCTAAGGACTGCCATCGTTGTTCCTTCTGCTCAGCCTCATACAATCCCATACAATCTTTGTAATGATTCAAGACCATTTCCTCAAATGTCTAGAAGCCCCACCAAAGACATGAGTTATAGAACCTGCTACTAAGCACTATGTGGACTCAAAGCTGTTTGAGTAATCTTGTGCTTAAATTGGTGAGAGATGTGGGTAAAAAGCTGAGGCCAGATGTTGCTGATAGGCTGCAGCATGACCTTCAGTAAAGTGCCAGGCATAAGCAAGTGTTTGGCCTGTCAGTTGTCTCTTCTTTCAAGTTTCCCAGCTCCACAGCTTTATTGTTTTATTCATTCATCAACTTGGTTGATTTGGGGTTTATAAAACACTACAAAACCAAAGGGGGTGATGGACAGAGTGTTGAACATTGCAAGCACTAACCCCCAGTCAACTAATCAGCCTTCTTCAGCCAGGCTAGCTTGAATCCAGTGGCAAAGTAAGCAAGGGCCCCACGTCTGGGCATACGCTGCCAACTTAGGGCGTACAAAGCAAAACCAAGGGGGATGATGGACGGAGTGTTGAGCATTGCAAGCACTCTCTCCAGTCAACTGATCTGGGTTTAATCCATCATCATTCTTTAGCTCACTCCACCACCCCAGTTCAGACATGGCCATATGCAAATCAATCTGACCCTGTTCCTCATGAGATCAGTCCAGCCCGAACTGCCAAACCATGTCTTCCCTGGACCGGAAACAAGCATCCTGGGACCGGTTTCTGGCTAATCAGCCGTCATCAGCCAGGCTAGCTTGAATCCAGTGGCAAAGTGAGCAAGGGACCCACGTCTGCTTGTTTCCGGTCCTGGGAAGACATGGCTTGGCAGTTCTGGCTGTACTGTTTCCATGAGGCACAGGGTCAGACTGATTTGCATATGGCCATGTCTGAACTGGGGTGGCGGAGTGAGTTAAAGAATGATGATGGATTAAACCCAGATCAGTTGACTGGGGGTGAGTGCTTGCAATGTTCAACACTCCGTCCATCATCCCCTTTGGTTTTGGTTTGTTTGCCCTAAGTTGGCAGGGTATGCCCAGACGTGGGTACCTTGCTCACTTTGCCACTGGATTCACGCTAGCCTGGCTGATGAAGGCTGATTAGCCAGAAACCGGTCCCAGGATGCTTGTTTCCGGTCCAGGGAAGACAGGGCTTGGCACTTCGACTGTACTGTTCCCATGAGGCACAGGGTCAGACCGATTTGTAAATGGCCATGTCTGAACTGGGGTGGCAGAGTTAGCTAAAGAATTATGATGGATTAAACCCAGATCAGTTGACTGGGGGTGAGTGCTTGCAATGTTCAACACTCTGTCCATCATGCCCTTTGGTTTTGCTTTGTTTGCCCTAAGTTGGCAGGGTATGCCCAGACGTGGGTCCCTTGCTCACTTTGCCACTGGATTCAAGCTACCCATGCTGATGAAGGTTGTGTCCCGAGAAACTGGTCCCAGGATGCTTGTTTCCGGTCCAGGGAAGACAGGGCTTGGCAGTTCGGGCTGTACTGTTCCCATGAGGCACATGGTCAGACTGATTTGCATATGGCCATGTCTGAACTGGGTTGGCGGAGTGAGCTAAAGAATGATTATGGAATAAACCCAGATCAGTTGACTGGGGGTGAGTGCTTGCAATGTTCAACACTCCGTCCATCATCCCCTTTGGTTTTGCTTTGTTTGCCCTAAGTTGGCAGGGTATGCCCAGAAGTGGGTCCCTTGCTAACTTTGCCACTGGATTCAAGCTAGCCTGGCTGATGAAGGCTGATTAGCCAGAAACTGGTCCCTCTGCTTCCCTTCCTGACATCCTTGCCATCCTCCCCCATTCCTACTATGTCCTCCGGGCCGATCGCCCCGCAGACAAGATCGGGGGGGGTGTTGCCATGATTGTCCGTTCCACTATTCAATTTCAGCTTCTCCCCCAAGCACCTATTGCTGGAGTGGACTTCTTAGTTGCCCGCTCCTCCAACCTGCCTGCACCTCTCACTGTTGTCCTTGTTTACCGCCCTCCCTTGAACATGCCCCTATTTGTGGCCTCCCTGCAGGAACTCCTCGCCACGTTGGTAGTGAATAATTCCTCTGTACTCCTGCTGGGGGATTTTAACTACTGGCCTGGCGACCCCAGGGAGGACTCAGCATCCAAGGACTTCACTGCCACTCTCCTTTGCCTCAATCTGAAGTCACATGTTTTGGTCCCTACCCACAATCTTGGCCACACCCTGGACCAAGTCTGGTCATCTCAGGACATAGTTTCCTCTCCCAGCATCCTCCCATGCCCATGGTCTGATCACTCCCTCATCTCCTTTTCTATCACTACCGGTCCCCCTCACCAGCCCCGTCGTCCCAAGAACGTCTTCACCCGTAGCTGGAACCATGTTGACTTGGCCTCCCTCTCTCACTCCCTTGCTTCTTCCTCCCCAGATCTAACTGACATCTCCCCTGACTCTCAGGCTGTTGCAGTTGACAACTGGCTTTCCTCCGCATGTGACCTAGTAGCCCCCCTCAAGTTAGTCAAGTCCTTACGCCCTCATGAGGCTCATCGTTGGTTTAGCCCGGAGCTTAAGATTCTCAAATTAGAGCTTAGACGCTCAGAGCGCCTTTGGCGCCGTGGCTACTGCCCGGACGATAAGGCCAAATACAAACTACTTCATAGAGAGTATAAGAAGGCCATCTTGACCGCCAAGACAAAATACTTCTCCGAACAAGTGGCGCTCGCGGCTAACAAATCCAAAGAAATTTTTTCCTTGGTTAAGAACTTGGCCACCTCTGATCGGGCCTGCCCTCACTTCATTCCCTCTCAGGCCCTCTGCTCTTCTCTTAACGATTTCTTTATCGAGAAGATTGTTAATATTAAATCTAACATCCTGGTCACTCCTTTTACCCCTCTTCACTCTGTCCTCTCTGCGCCTAAATCTTTTTTTTCTTCTTTTCCTCCCCTCTCTTTGGATACCTTCTTAACTTTGCTTTCTAAAATTAAGTCTGGCTCCCCCACTGATTGTGCTCCTGCCCGCATCCTCAAAACCCTTTTTTCCTCTTGTCCTGACACCCCTCTCTCTCTTCTCAATGCCTCTCTTTCCACCGGATTGGTCCCTTCTTCTTTTAAATCTGCTATTGTTTCTCCAATTCTTAAAAAACCTGGTCTCGACTCCTCTCTTCCTTCTAATTTCAGACCTATCTCTCTTCTCCCCTATCCCGCTAAAATTCTTGAATCTTATGTTACCTCTTGTCTTTCTGCTTTTGTTGAACGGAACCAGCTTCTGGCATCCCACCAAGCTGGTTTCCGCGCAGGTCACTCGACCGAAACCGTGGTGTTAGCCGTCCTTGACGAGCTTAAAGCCAAGGCCGACGTCAATTCTCCCCAGGCTTTAATCCTCCTCGATTTGTCCGCTGCGTTTGACACGGTCGACCATAATATTCTTTTGGACCGTGTCAGCGCAGCGGGCATACGAGGTACTGTCCTCTCTTGGATTACCTCCTTTCTGACGGGTCGCTCTCAAGCTGTCCATCTTCCCGGCTTTTCTGCTTCCCCCCTCCCGGTGCCCTGTGGAGTCCCCCAAGGGTCTTCCCTCTCTCCCCTTCTTTTCAATCTCTACATTCACCCTCTTATTTCCTCCCTTCTTGAGCTGGGGGTCTCTGTGTATAACTACGCTGATGACCTCCAGCTCGTTTTTGACCTTTCCTCCTCTTCTCACGCTCTATCCTTTTTTCACTCCACCATGGCTTTTATTTCTGGGTGGATGAGCGCCAACCACCTCAAGCTTAATCCAGATAAGACTGAGCTTGTTCTGATTGGCGGCTCATCCAGCCCCTGGTCCTCTGCTTTCTGGCCTTCCATTCTTGGCCCTCCCCCCACCCCCGTTCCCTCTGTTAAAACTCTGGGCATCAAGGTCAGACAGGACCTGTCCATGCATGGCCAGGTCAGTGCCGTGGTGTCCTCCTGTTTTCTTTCCCTCCGGATGATCCGGAAAATCTCTCGCTTTTTCTCTCGACTCCCTTAAGATTATTATTTCTGCCCTCATCACTTCCCGCCTCGATTATGGTAATAGCTTGTTCGCTGGCATTCCTGCCTATGAAACCCGCCGCCTACAAGCTATCCAGAATCAGGCTGCCCGTCTTATTTTTCACTTGCCCAAAACCCATCACATCACCCCCGTCCTTAAATCCCTTCACTGGTTGCCCATCTTGCAGAGATCCCTGTTTAAATTGGGGTGCCTTGTTTACCGGGCCCTTGACCACTCTGGACCGGCTTTCATCAATTCTCTGATCTCCCTTCACACCCCTGCCCGCACTCTTCGTTCATCGTCTTCTGCCCTTCTCACTGTTCCCCGCTTTCGTAAATCTCGCACTGGTGGAACCCGTTTTTCTGTTCTTGCTCCCCGGTTCTGGAACTCCCTCCCTCTCTCTATGCGTTCGATTCCTATTTTTTCTCATTTCCGTAAAGCGCTAAAAACTTTCCTCTTTGCCCTGGCCTACCCCCGCTAACCTCCTGGCCCTGTCTGT
The DNA here is from genome assembly GCF_964261635.1 of Lissotriton helveticus. Taxonomy (NCBI): domain Eukaryota; kingdom Metazoa; phylum Chordata; class Amphibia; order Caudata; family Salamandridae; genus Lissotriton; species Lissotriton helveticus. Next base: position 297,047,173 of record NC_136067.1, on the reverse strand, counting down.
CCGGTTCTTTAGAGCTCTCAGCGCCAGGAAGCCGTTTGGCCATCGCGCGCTTTACAAATATTTTCATTCATTCATTCATTCATTCATTCATTCATTCAGGATGCTTGTTCCGGTCCAGGGAAGACAGGGCTTGGCATTTCCGGCTGTACTGTTCCCACGAGGCACAGGGTCAGACTGATTTGCATATGGCCATGTCTGAACTGGGGTGGCGGAGTGAGCTGAAGAATGATGATGGATTAAACCCAGATCAGTTGACTGGGGGTGAGTGCTTGAAATGCTCAACACTCCGTCCATCATCCCCTTTGGTTTTGTTAATAAAACACTGCTTGTCACAAGCCTGCCTCCTCAAAATATTTTGGCTAAATGTAGGTGTCCAGGAGTGTAACTCAAGCTTGCAGCATTCAGGCAATTTGGTTGTGCTACTGCCAGAGTCTGAAGAGGGTCTTGCTAATTCTAGCGGGTGGGCTAAAAGCATCTCACCGGCCAAGGAGCAGTAAAGGGAGGTCGTTTTGGTGGTTGTTGCTTGAGAACTTTTACTCATACTTCCATGTGTCCAGGTGGTAGACTAAGTGTAACATGGTCATCTCTTCAAAGATGTAGAGTCCCAAGTGGGGAGAATTCCAGAGCGCAGATGAATGTTTACCTAGAGATGTGCTTTTGAGTCTGGGGATGAATGACTGGTACATTTAGCGTGGTGGGTCTCAGAAGATAGGTAGGTTCACAGGGCTGAAATAACTTCAGCAACTTTTGGGGTGTCAATGTAGAACCTTGTGGACTTTGCAAAGTGCTTGTGTGTGATCCTTGTTTGTTCAATAATCAGTGGGGTGATTTGAGGGGATCCTGAATCATACCTCCAGGCTTATACTTGGCTTAATATGCAATTACCTCATATGACTTCACATTTGGTCTCCTTGAATTCCCCCTTCCCAAACCCATGCATCAGCCTACTTTACTGCACTCAGTCCATTTTCTCTGAGGTCTTCTTGATTGCTCAGCCTTCATTCTTCTCAACAGATTATATGGTCTCTTTGATGAAAACTGAGAAAGACCTCTCATAAACTTACAATTCTAGATTGAGGTTCTGCCCTCCATATCCATCTCCCTGCTTCCTGCTCCTTTAAAGTCAACCCTTTGTGTCTCAAATTCCTCCTTATTTCAATCTTGCTAATGTAGAGGGGTGAACATATGGTTTTAGTGCTTCCTTTTGTACTGCATGTATTCTGCAGTTTCAGGAATAAACATGAGTGTATGGGGATGCCAAAGAACTCAGGTCGACATAACCTCAGACACATTTTTGAGAGAATGAGAGCGCTTCCTTTTTATATACCACATAGGCGCCATGGCATCAAATGGGAGAGGTTCTTATATTTTAGTCTTTTAACTATATCAGTAGGAAGCACTTGTATACCTTTGGAAAATAAAGACAGGGAGAGGATGCACTTATTGAACACACTGTAAACATGTGCATTCTGCAAAAACAATAAAGCTGAATGCAATAGAAGCTTTGACTGTTTAATTTGTTCATTTCACCAACCAAGAAATTGAAATCACCACCCAGATTCCTGCAGGATAGCCGAGTCATTTTGATGGTGCTGAGAGAGCGTAAATATCACCTATAGGTTTAAGCATTACTAATGACAAAAGCTGCCTTGAGCTTCAGGCATAAAACTGCATTTAAAAGTGGTGTGCAGACATTTGGCCCTGGAAAAGTGAAAACATGAGGCTTGGTCGGATGCTTTCCATTTAATGAATCATGTAAACCCATGCACAGTTGATTCATAGTTGATTTAAATGTGTTTAGTTTAGATTTGACCTTACTATAGAATGTAGATTTAATTTGCAAAAATAGTTTTGAACTTGCAAAGTAGCATATATTTGTACTGATTTAACAGGCATTATAAATAGGGCTCCTGGTTTTATGGCCTTTATATTTTTGTCATTTACGTCAGTATTTCTCCATATTTATTTTTTGCTAATTTTACCAGAATGTATCCATATTTATTTTAGGTTTTGTAAAAAAATTATGCTGACATCTGTATATTTCTGCATTTATTTAACCAATTAATGTGCACTCGTGCCTCAATGTTTGACAGGTTTCAATGATATATACACACTCAGATGGTAAAATATGCACTTGTAAGACAATATGTACATTTTTGTATCAAGGTTGTGCAAATCTACTGCTGTTTAAGGCTCTTTACTAAAATCTCTCTATTTTTTTAATCTCCTTGCTTGTCATTCCGCACAGCTTTTGGCCTGGCAGTCATGATTGACAGCATTTAGAATCAATCAAAAACAACCCATATTTCTGTTTTTATCCACATTTAAAAATAAATACAGACAGTAAGATACTTGGTTTTCTGTCTGTATTTATCTGTAAAAAGCAGTAAAAAACGGAAAACGGGAAGCCCTAATTATAAAGTGTAGGGAAGCTGAAATACAGCTCCTGATTTAGTTTTTGCTTTGGGAGCACTAGCATTGTCCTTGAGATAAGAATGGAATGTTTGCCTTTTCTTTTGTCCTTGAAAGAAAGAAGTTTCTTATAATTTACAGCCTGTAACTTGCTTCTATCGGTATTTAGTTGCTTAAACAAAGTCTCATTCATTTCATAGCTAGAGTAACTGCAAAGCACATATTTTCTTCTCATTATTATAAAATGTATTTACTGTTTCCAGCCTAAATAATACGTTCTTGTTAGATTAAATGTTATTCTGTTTAGTTGAAGAATGTTTCTTTAGCAGGAAGTTAGGAGATGAAGACATTTAGAGTAAAATTCAAATGTGTTACAAGAACTCGCCTGATTGATGATGTAAGCAGAGAGCCAAGGGGTGCCAATGTCTTTCTGCACTTCAATTGGATGGATGACGAAGACCAATGTCACATGTTTTGAAACATTTTGCTGAACTATATACTTATATATATAAGTGTGGGGGGAGGCTCTTTTTTAGAAGGATTTTTGCAGAGAAAGGAGGCGGTGTGGGAGAGAGAGCAGTCAGTCTCAGATGGAGATGGGCCGGACGAGAGGAGAGAGAATCAGCTGTAAGGTAATGAGGGCAGATTTAGATGCAAGCTTTTTTGTTAAAAACCCTAAGCATTATGCTTTGACTAACTGGCTTTTCCAAGGCTTATTTGCTCTATGCTTTATTTCTCTTTATGGGAGATTTTGCAATTATTCATTATTTATTTAGCTTCATGCTAAGCTCACTCTTGCTTATATTTCTTGAACTCTCATGTGTATATAATAATATGAGATTCCATGTCATATACTGCCCACCTGGCAGCGGCCCTTCGTTTATGGAGGAACTCACTCACTTCATCAGCGACCAATACGCACAAAGTGACAATCAGACCTTCGTGGGTGTCTTCAATCTCCACTGGGGCTCCCTGCAAGACTCTTCCGCGAACCTGCTGGCCACCTTCCTCTCTACAAACGATCTTATCCAACACTGCACAGAATCAACACACTCTAAGGGCTCAATTCTGGACCTTGTTATTTCTAAAGCAGGCATGCTTTCTATCGCTACCCCTATTCACGTAGACTGGTCCGACCACCTCCTCATTCCATTCTCTCTTCACCTAGCACACTCTATAACTCTTGGCCAACCTAAGAGGGCTACCTCCTGGTTCCGTGGCGCTAAAAATATTGACACTGTTTCCCTCTGTGAATCAGCTTTGCTGTCACTTCCAAGGCTAGACCCGAACCTAGATGTTGACGATCTCACCTCACAATGCCTCTCAGTCCTTGCAGTCGAAATCAATAGCGTCGCTCCTCTCCAAAGCAAAAAGAAAAGGCCCATTCCCTCAGCACCCTGGTTCAACAAATCCCTATATGAAGAAAGGAAGCACCTAAGACTCCTGGAGAAACAGTGGAGGCAAGCACCCTCCACCGATAATTTGGCTACGCTTCGTTCAGCAAGATCCAAGTACCACAAGCACATCTTCCTTGGGAAAGCATCACACTTCAGAACCCTCCTTGACTCAGCTAAAAATAGACCCAAAAAACTATTTGATCTCATCAAGAATAGTAACTACTCTCCCCCAACCTCCAAATTGGAGGATTCTACAAAGAAAGCTGCTGATTTCGCTGTATTCTTTGACGAAAAAGTGAAATCGCTTGTGGTTCAGGTCGCTGATCCTACCCCTCCAGAGGAGCGCAAATCACTAGCCATTTGGCCGAACTTCGACCCCATCTCTGAAGATGTCCTCCTCAAATGCATCCTCGAAACAAAGCCCTCCAACCACTCGCTCGACCCCATCCCTAGTGCCATTGCCATTGACTTCTACACCCATTCTCTTCCCTATTGGACCACTCTGGTCAACCTCTCCCTCTGCCAAGGCTCCCTTACTGTTCCCTTCAAAACTGGGCAGGTCACCCCTCTGCTTAAAAAACCCACTGCGGATGCGAATGACCTCAACAACTTCCGCCCTATCACTAACCTACCCTTTCTTGCGAAGATCATAGAAAGATGTGTTGCGAAACAACTCTCTCGTCAAGGACAATGATCTTCTTGACAATTTTCAGTCCGGCTTCATCCAAAACTGCAGCACTGAAACTGCCCTGCTACAAGTGATTGATGATGCGCTGCGAATACTAGACTCGGGGGTGGGGGGGTCTTGTCTGCTAATTCTCCTTGACCTTTCTGCAGCCTTTGACACTGTCAATCACAACACCCTCCTCAACACTCTTCAACAGAGAATGGGCATGGAGGGCACTGTGCTTAAATGGTTTGCTTCTTTCCTTTCTGATAGATCCCAAATGATCAAAATAGCGGACAGTCTTTCATCTCCTTTGGCGGTGGGTCAAGGTGTTCCCCAAGGCTCTATTCTTGCACCCACATTGTTCTATCTCTATTTGGAACCTCTGGGAAATCTCCTAAGTAAATATGGGGTCAACTATCATCTCTACGCAGACGACACTCAAATCTACCTCAAGGTTGCCTCCACTCACGATCTCTCCGTCCTAAGCTCTACCCTCGACTCCATTCACAACTGGATGTCAACACAACAACTGATTCTGAATCCCTCCAAAACTGAATTCCTCCTCCTCTCCTCCTCACTTTCTCCTCCTCCGGTTCAATCATGGATGGACCAGATGAATCTGCTCAACAATAAACCCATCATTGTCGACAGCGCAAAATCCCTTGGTGTCATACTCGACACAAAACTCAATCTACTCTCCCACATTATTTCAATTGCAAAGTCTGCCCGATACCAACTGCGCCTTCTTTGGGGGATTTGTCGCTTCTTCCCGGAGCATGACCTTAAAACCCTGGTCCAATCGCTGGTCCTCTCCAGACTGGACTACTGCAATTCTCTTCTGACTGGCCTCCCCAAATCCCACCTGTCCCCCCTTAAGTCTGTTCTCCATTCAGCAGCTCGTTTCATTTTTGGGGCCAAAAGAAGCGACCACATCACTCCCATGTTATCCACCCTCCGCTGGCTTCCCATCGAGGCTAGAGCTATCTACAAGACTGCCTGCATCACCCACAAAGCCCTGCACTCCTCCTCTCCGCGCTACCTGGCGAATAAACTGAAACTCTCTGGAGGCTCTAGACCATCACGCAATGCGGAAAATCTACTGCTTGAACCTCCCACTTTCAAGAAGGAAAGATCGATGACCCAATCCTTTTCAGGCAGCGCAGTGAGAATCTGGAACTCACTTCCGCCTCAGCTCCGGACCACCACCTCCTCCCAGGCCTTCAAAACTGACCTCAAAGTTCTCCTCCTTCAAAGACACTTCCAAATGTAATCCATGCCCTCTCTATCATCTGAAGGAAACCCTTCCATTATAGAAAAATCTACTTTACATGACTATGGAAGTGTCTTCCCAGTGTGTTCTTGTGGTTTGAGAGGCTGCCATTTATTGCAGTATTATCCCTCTACCTGTGTTTGGTACTCGTGTGTAACATGCACCAGTCACTTTCTCTTGAAACACACTGTTTCTACCTCTTACATTTGTTTGTTTTCGATACCTGCACAAGTGCCACCAGTGCCTACGTTACGTTTGTTCTTGTGCTTGAGTGTCCTCTATATATTGCAGTATTATACCTCTGTTTATTTTGTACGCTTTTGTAACCGGCACACGTCACTTTTTCCTCCTCTAATGCACCGTTTGCTACCTCTTGTATTTTGTTGGCTCACGATTGTCACTTTTGTATTGCACAGTTTGCTACCTCTTGTATTTTGCTGGCACACGACTGTCATTTTTGCTTCATTTAATGTAACGTTTGCTTTTGTATCTTGTTCACTTGTAATGTTCTCATGTATCAGTTGTGTTCCTATTGTGAAGCGCTCTGACACCTTCGGGTAAAGTCCGCGCTACATAAAACCGCATAAATAAATAAATAAATAAATAAATAATGTGTTCTGACTGACATCATTGATGCTTCATTCTTTTCTTAGAATAGGGATTCTTTCCTTTATGGAACGACCTGTATGCAATTTATAATATGCTCTGTATTGATTCTGTTTTTTCTATTATCAATTCTGTAACCTGATTGATATCTGACTAACGAATGATGAATCAGAGAAACTCAAATTTTGATGGGAAAATAATCCCTTTAAAACTACTCACAACTCTCATTAATGACCAACATATTTATTTGCATTTGATATGCTCATGTTTATGTAGGTGTCCTCTTGGTCATAGCACGGTGGAAAAGATCCATCGCCATGAGCGGTTAACAAGGGTAATGGAGCTTTTGAGAGGAGAGATTACCGTGAGATTTCCGCTCCACCAGTGCCATAAGTAGATCACTTTGCTTCTTTCCCGAGCTGTACCCTGTAATCACTTTATTTTATCTTTCCCACTGTATCACATATAACAAATCTATGTCCTCTCACAGAATCACATACCAATATTTTGCATCAAAGAGACAAACTCACACTGCTTCTCCATATTCCTTTGTAATCTTATATTCTTCCCTGAAGGGCTGTTTCCTAACTTTTCTTGGCCGAACTTGCTGAAACTTTTGTAAAGACACGCATATCCTCATGGCAAGCCATTCATTAATAGGTGTCATGCCCAATCAGGTGAGTCCAAAAAAACAACATTCCTGTCTCCCATGTACCTGAAGGCTGTCATAATGCATTAAAAATAGCCATTTTCTACAGGGTTTTTAAAACAAAATATTATTTTTCCGTTCTGCATATAAACAAATACCTAAAAGCAACAATTGAGTCAAAAAGTCCCCCATCATCCATACTTCAAGATCCTTAAATGTCAATGCCGGAGTATGGTCCCTCCCCCACCATCTGGACAATGATCATACAATCCCTCCCCGGCAATCCACACAATGCACATTCTTTCTTTTCTGTGGATATACAAATTTTCCCTATAAACTCTGTCATTTGGCTCCCACCTATCGGTCCCTATCCAGTACGACTACCCACAGGTACCATCATCTGAGTTCTGAGACTGCACGCCCATCCATTCCACTCACGTCCCCACCTCTTCAAATGCCATCAATGTGTCTCCCCACACAGCTATATCCTCAGTTATCTTATTGCCCTTCGTGACATCCTAATATGTGTCTCCTCTTTCAATGCCCATTCAACCGTGTTTCTCATGCAGAGAGACACAGCCTGGCCTCCAGTTCACAACCAGCCAATGACTATTGGCCGTTTCACTAACAGCAATTCCAGGTAGAGAAATGTATATTGCATCTTCCTGTTTTTTGGTTTATCTATGATGCCCAACAGGCACTGCTGAGGGGAGAGAGCCACAACAGTACCCATGGCTCTAGGTAGTCGAGTTACCACCTCCAAGCCAATAGGCCAATATCCTGTCACAGTGCCATGCTAGGAGCAAAAAAGCAGCGCCCCCATCTGCATTGCAAGCAAGCCACTGACAGACCTGAGTAAATTCTACTCAACCTAATCAAGGTAAGGTAAGTATGATTTACGTAATTAAAATGAATTTGTTTGAATCTTGTATTACTGGAAACCTCCTTTACTAAGGCATGTCTTCTTCTAGTCTCCCTATGTGAGCTGCTCACCTAAGTCATCACTCCACACAATTCTAGCTATCAGCTCCTTGATAGTTCTGGCTGTCTTCAGGGCACTATACATCCATGATACTACGTGCCCGCCCTCTCCCTTATGAGGAATCCTCTGAAGGGTATTGGTTCAGGGGGAGGGGGTGCATCTGAAAACTCAGTTCATATCGCCCTGGTGGTCCTCACAAGTTTTGAGTACTGCAAACATTGATCCATCCCCACCGAGAAAGCCGCCTGTGCCTCCTGGAATGAGATAAATGGTTATACGTGGTACTGCATATATGGGATATAGGTTGCTGAGGAATTTACATCATTCCTCCTGCCGCTATACAATCAACATGTCAATGCTTACGTTTCTGAAAAGCCTCAAATCTCATAACCCAAGATCCGTAGGGTTAAATGGCTGTTGTTTCAACATAGACAACAGTGGTTTTGGTCTACCCATCTACTTTGTTTGTCATGGTGAAGATTGTGCCTGCACTGCACACATTAGGTCAAAACCCATTGACAAACCATGCGTGACACATTTATGGATATTTCTCATATTTTTTTTATTATGGAAATTAAATGTAAATAATTTTTTCTCCTTTGATATTAGGAGTATTAACTACATTTGCAAGCGTGTTATTTAAAATGATGCACCAATACATTATTGACTTTGTTCACCTATGTTTGTACAACTGTCTCCCACCAACAGCCATAGTATTTGATTGTCAGCAGCAGGTGATTTTTTAAAGTTGTGAGGCGTAAATACCAATGCTGAATAACACCACACAAGTCAATGGCAGCACATAAATTCATCTCTTCTGTGGGTGAAGGAATTTTCTGCAAAATTATGAAGCCTCCTCTTACATACACAGTGAACACATTGGTGAGAACCATGTTGGGCTCTGAAAGTAGATGACTTTCTGTCAGTCAATAATGAGGCAAACCACTCCATTGTTTCTTCGATGCAGCTATATATTTCAACCTTTTTCAGAATCATTGCCTCTATGCCTCCATCACAAGCTATTAATATAATTATTTTAGAAAATTATAGATATCTTCTTTTGGTCACTGAAGAGACACTGAAGAGACAAAATCAGTTTAGGACTTGTAGGGGTTGTTAGAGTCTGAAGAGGTGGATCACACGGCAGTAAAATACACCTTTAGTTTGCTTGCACTCAGTTGTCAATTGGGACCACAGAGATGCTCCCTTAGGGTGGATAAAGCTCTGATAAAGCCCACACTTGCATATACACATAGAACTCATACAGTAACAGCATTTTACTCAAACTGTGATAATCCTAGTGAAGTTAGCGTGTCATTTGATGCTAAAGCTTGAGGAGTGAAGGAGTAAGTTTAAACCACTGTGTATTGTACACAAACCCTACTGGAACAAATGAGCTGGATATCTGCAGAAGGAGGAACATCAGTCCCCAGTTGGAAGAGCTCTGCAATCGTCCACCTCAACTGATCTAGCAGTGACCACTCAAATAGCTTAAGTGCAATGATTGATCACTTGGGGTTAAATTACTCTGAGAGAAAGTGGTTTATTAGTTGGGGTGGATTGGTGTCCAGCCCAAGTAATAATATTACTATCCTGTTAGGTGCAGTCAGAGGTTTCAATAATTTAAACCTGAACACAAGCCCTGGTATCTATGGCACAGAGCAGACAGCCTAAACTTAACAACAATTTATAAAACATTTAGAAGCACCAAAACAGTTAAAAAGTCAAACACAAAACACAATACAAATCCCATCCCAATGTATAACAAGCATTTACAATGCAATAGGTCTCGCATTTGCGAGAGTTTATGCTATTGCCATTGTAAATGACAATGCCTTTTATTTACCTGTTTTGATAATTAACATATAAATAAAAAGCATTGTCATTTAAAGTGCCAATAGCTCAAACTATTGTAAATGCGAGACCTATTTCACTTCAAAGAAGCGGCTGCCATTGTCCCAGGCTGCTTGGAAAGTGAAAGTGAGCATGGCGCAATGAATGTTGCAGGAAGGCATGTTGTGCCTGTAGTAGGAGAAACTCATTAAAGAAAATAGTGCTTACAGACTAAATAAGCTGTGTAACAGAAATAAATGTGCCAGTCCTCATGGGAGGTTACAAATAAATGCAAGGCGGTACTAAGGAGGGACTAATACGCCTATTAATAAATCAGATGCCAGCATTTACAAAGGACAATAACACAAGCCAATGAAAAATATGGGCGGAGCTTCAAGTTCATACTCGAATACAGCATGCCTCGCAGAGCACCACATGCGCTGCCCAGGCTCGACCTAAAAATAGTGAACACATTCATGATCAAAATGGCACCAAAGCGACAAAAAAGCAATAAGGGAAACTGGAGATATGAATTTTTACAGAATTAAATGAAAATAGAGTGAAAAAGCTAAAGGTGTCAATGTTCATGGTAGACTACGACCTAGGAATGATTTCAGGTCGATTTCATTGTAGTGCGGGTTCGATACACTAAGGTGATTGACCCATCTAGTACCTGGAAGGAGGGAAGTTTGAAAAAGTTCCTAAGTCCCAATCAGAAAAATGACTGTAATTTTCCAGAGGAATCATTCTTCTCCATGCGAGGCAACCCTGATATTCAATCCAATGCTGCCGCAATACTTTTGTGAGTCAGACCCTTGATGCCCTGGAGCAAAAGTTTTGAAGAAGTTCCCACATTTCTTTGGTGCCCAAGCAACAATGGAAGAACACTTCTAAGGCCTCCAGGACATCAGGGGGAGCACCTAGAGACTCTCAATGTGTTAGGTAGAGGTCAACAGCAAAGCCTAGTCTACATCCAGTTACCATTGATGAGCTGGGATTCTTTACAGGAATGCAATCTTCAACTCTTTAATGTCCCTGGAGATACACAAGGAATCAGTCTTATGAGCCTTAGAGATCTTTCTATTCTTGGAGTTCAAGTGGAAGGGGGTCCAAGCTCTTTAGGTTCTTCTCACAGGCTACAGATGATAAGTGCAATAGGTTCAGTCTGCCTGGTATTCTTTTGCAAGTCCAGCAGTGTTCAGATGAAGGTCCCTAGGAGTGCCACCTTCATGCTTTGCACCGGCTAGTGGCTAACCCTACCTACCTTTTCAGGAAGTTTCTATTTGGCTTACTGCTAACAGGGCCAAAATGCCATTTGCAAGTGCATTTTCAAGATGGTCAAAGTCTTCAGCCACACTAAACTTGGACTCCTGAATGCTGGTGTGGTTGGGAGCATCATAGGGAAATTGACAGGGTCCTCCCATATATAACAGTAAATTCTAGTTTGTAACAGGTACTGTTCCCACAACAAAGTCAGAGACTGGTAGGACAAAAGCAGGGTCCTTCAGCAACCAGACAGGGGATACACAAGAATTGTCTTGCCTGTTCACTCCCTTTCAAGCGTACCCAAAGTGTTACATGTGGCTTAACAGACCTGTCAAATAGGATATGACAGTATGGTATCACAGCCACCACTCTGAATATTATGTGGAGTGCAGAGGAGTCATCTCTGCATATTCAGGTCAGCCTATTGCTTTCTTCTGTGAGGCATTTCATACCACTTTCACACTTATTCCCAGGCTTGAGTAGGAACTTGCAGTGCCATATGCTAGTTCGTGCAGCCTACTATGCAAACGAAATTAAGGTCAGCCCTAATCCAGCTAAGTGCATTTTTAATATTCCTAAAGACTTTAGGACTAAGAAAGTTACTGTGCCCGTCATTTCGTCTGCACAGCAGTGCGATGACTTAGCCACTTTTTGGGGGAGAAAGTCAGCGCTATTTCTGAGTCTTTTCCACAAATGATCACTCACTCCCCTATTTCGCCTCTTGGAACTGGGTCCCGGCAAACTCTGGCACCTATTCCTTGCATGTCTCAGGAGGGGTTCACTCGGCTGAGCGGTAAAATTAAAACTGGTTCTCCATCTGACCCTCTGTAGCCGGCGCAGTTCAGGGAGAAACTTTCTATTCTGCAGGCGACACTATGTCATATAGTTAACTCCTCCTTCTCCACTGCAACTGTCCCGGCGTTATGGAAACAGGCATGTGTTTCTCCTATTCTTAAAAACCAACGCTGGACCCAGCTAAGCTTGAAAACTTTAGACCTATATCTCTTCTCCCCTGGGTGGCTAAGATCACAGAGGCATGTGTTAATAATGTGCTGACACAGTTTGTTAATTCTAATAACATATTGTTTCCAACACAGAATGGATTTCGCCCGGGCCACAGTACCGAGAATGCTCTCCTGGCCACCACAGAACATCTATGAACCGTTCTTGATTCCGGTCAGACGGCGGCACTGATCCTCTTGGATCTTAGTGCCGCCTTTGACATGGTTTTGCATGGTATTCTGCCTCAGCGGCTGGAGGAGGTGACTGATTTGACTCTGGAATGGTTCATATCTTTTCTGACCGGAAGATCTTTCCAAGTGTCCACCCCCTCGTTTCTCTCTCAAGTCCATTCCATCGACCAAGGGGTACCGCAGGGCTCGGCGTTGAGCCCTTTACTGTTCAATCTTTACGTTCAGCCTCTGGCAGCGGTCGCCAGGCAGTGGGACCTTACCATGGTCTCATATGCTGACGATACGTAGCTTGTAGTGACCTTGGCTGACGGCTCTTCTCCGAATGCCTCTAGGTTTGGAGATGGGATGGCGGCTGTAGCTGAATGGATGGCTATCAACTGCTTGCAATTAAATGCCCACAAAACTGAGGTTTTGTTGGTTGGGAAGAATGCAAGCTTGTGGAGCGAATGTTGGTGGCCGACTGCTCTGGGCAACATCCCCACCACAAAGGAAGTGGTAAACAATCTGGGGGTATGGGTGGATTCATTCCTTAGTTTTCAGGTCCACACCAGGAAAGTAGCTGGTACGTGTTATGGCCTTCTACGGGGTCTTAAACCTCTTCTGAAGTTCTTTGAACCATCAACACGTCAGCTGATTGTCCAGTCGACTATTTTATCTCGCCTGGACTACGCTAGCTCCCTTCTGTTGGGGGCAAACAAGGCTGAAATACTTCGGTTGCAACGTGTCCAAAATGCTGCTGCCAGAGCACTGGTGGGACTCCCGCGATTCTGCTCTGCCTCTGGCATCATTCTGAGACTTCATTCGCTCCCTATGGAGAAGCGTATTCAATTTAAGGCGTTGTGTATCTACTTTAAGATTTTGAAACTTGCTGTGCTTAGCTTGCTGAGTAATTTGCTTACTCCCTATGTTCCCCCTAGTCAGCTGCTCTCTGCAGGACAGCACCTGCTTAGTGTTCCCAGGGTGAAGCGTTGCGGCGCCGGGGGCGTTCTTTTTGCTACTTGGCAGCTAAGTTATGGAACTCCCTGCCCCCGCAGATTCGCAGTATTGACTGTCTGTTTATCTTTAGGAAAGCCATTAAAACTTTTCTTTTTCCTTTAGTTTAGTTCTGGTGGCTGTTTTCTGATGTTGTTCAGGTGCTGTGTTTGTTCTGCTTCACTATTGCTGAAAGCGCCAGGACACCCCTTTGCTGGGGCAGCTGAGCGCTGTACAAGCCCTGATAACATAACATAACATAACATCTTTCTGATAATTCAGGCAGGTAAGCTAAAGGGTAACTTTCTATAAGTTATGTTTCCTTATTATTTATTAGAATTCTGACTTCACCATTGAATTGGATTTTTAATAACTCTGTTTCTGCATAGGACAGCTAGGAATGTAAACCTGAAAATAGCTATTAGGACATTGTCACTGTAGGAACATGGTAATATTAATTTTCTACATATCCCACTTTTAAATATTCTGCACCGTACCTTGTGGGGTAAAAGACCTATACAGGGCTGACTTATTAAGGAAGACTTTTACATGTTACAATGCTTCTTTTTACAGGTCACACTGCTGCAATCTAACTACAATGATAAGCTTGGTGCCATGTTTTTATTTGTCACACTAGCGGGTGGAAAAATAAGTGCTGCAGTCCATGGGTGACATTTAACTTTTCATACCATGGGTTATTTCTGCTCCATATATTATGGCCTCATAGAAAAGTTAAATAAGCCAATCAGGTATTAGACATTTTTTACATATTTTATGGGTCAGAGCAAATACTCTGGGCATTGGACAACAGTGGCTCAGTGTGCAGAGTCTAAAACTCAGCAACGAAATTCAGCAAAAAGCAGAAGTGACCATGCAAAAAGGGACCTTTTCTCGCAGACCCAAACTGTCTAATTCCTTGGATTCAGTCCTGAGCACAGGACATAAGCACTTGTGTTTCAAAAAACTTCTTGAGATAAAACTCTTTATATATGCATTTGAAAAACAGTGGTGCAGCAAGAGTGCAATGGGCCCAAATGTAAGCAATCAAAATGTCGCTCCATATCTCCTGGTTTGGTAGTAAAATACAACATTTAGTGGGGTGGAGTCAGGGGTGTAATGCCGGCCCCAGGAGCACCTACAGCGCAGAGGGGCTCCAATCCTGTAGGAGGCCCCAGCCCTTCAGGACACCCCCATTCAGCCCAAGGCCAATGAATATCTGTGAGATATGGGAGTCTCAGGGAGCCCTCATCACATTCTGCAGGGGACCCACTATTTAGTCGTATGCAATAGGTAGAATGGGCCCACAGAGCTGTGGGCTCCAATGTTGTTGCACCAATGATAGCTACTGCCCTGGACTGAATATCACACAAGACAGCAACTGAAGAAAGACACATTAGGGGGAAAGGGGTCAGAGTTAGGTGAGTGCAGCACAGATAGATATTCACTCACTTATGCTGGTATGGCTACTCTTTATTTATTTCTGTCTTGCATACATGTTAAGTATAATAGGCCGATGAAATGATCTCTGCCATGCGACCTCATCCCCTGACCTCTCCTGGGAAAAACAAATCCTCTTTCTTTCCGGTACCCTCCCATACACTTGAAGCAGTGGCATAACGCTGAATGATGCCCCCCATTTCCCCGGCAGAATACGAAGAATGGCCCCTTAGTCCATATAGGGTGGCGGAGTGAGCTAAAGAACGGTGATGATTAAACCCAGATCAGTTGACTGGGGGTGAGTGTTTGTATTGTCAACGCTCCGTCCATCATCCCCTTTGGTTTTTCTTTGTTCGCCCTAAGTTGGCAGGGTATGCTCAGACGTGAGTCCCTTGCTCACTTTGCCACTGGAGTCAAGCAAGCCCGGCTGAAGACGGCTGTAATGCCAGAAACCGGTCCTGGGAAGCTTGATTCCGGTCCAGGGAAGACATGGCTTGGCAGTTCGGGCTGGACTGTTCCCATGAGGCACAGGGTCAGACTGATTTGCATATGGCCATGTCTGAACTGGGGTGGTGGAGTGAGCTAAAGAACAGTGATGGATTAAACCCAGATCAGTTGACTGGGAGTGTCTGTATTGTCAACGCTCCGTCCATCATCCACTTTGGTTTTTCTTTGTTCGCCCTAAGTTGGCAGGGTATGCTCAGACCCTTTGGTTTTTCCCTTAGTCCATATCTCAGATATTCATTGGAATTTGGCCGGATGAAACCCCCTTAAGGGTTGGGGGCTCCTTGCAATGCAGGGGCTGCAGGAGCTTGTGTTACGTGGCCCCTGCCTTGTAGGAAGTAGCATCATATGTCTGCCTTGTTCTGTGGCCTCCCCACTCTCTTAAAGTCCAGGGTAACTAGGCAGATGACATGACAAAACTGTTACTGACTCTTTCTCTGTCAACGTTTGTCTGAAAAGATGAGTTTCTTGAATAGTCACAAGGAGCTCACAGCGCCTCGTTATTTCACAGTGTAGAGCAGTGCTTAATATGAGCCTGTGGTTTTTGGTGCTTGGCACCGGCATATGATTGCCGGAACTTGCACTTATGACAGCTGCCACTGTAGTGTGGCCTAAGGTCTACTTTGCACGCATATTATGTTAGCATGACTTATTAGAAGTTTTAACGCCATTTTACCTTTTGCTGCTTTTGCACACGACACTGCTTATAGCTGTTTTTGTAAGTTAGGCTTCGTGAAGGTCTACACTTGAGAAAAGGTTTGTTTTTGACATCTCTAGAGTTACATCATGCCCCTAGTCTGCAGAGTGAGTGCTGAACCAGTCAATGTTATCATAACATGGTAGCTGTTGTTCCACATGATCGAGTAACGCTTTTTAGACACAACAATTTGGCAGCTGTGAGTCAACTGAGATTCTGGCGACCTTATTATTGCACAGTTGCCATAATGTCACACACTTGGAAGATTTTCCGTTTCCAGGGATCCAGAGAGCTCTAGCTGACCCTGATGTGATTTACTCTTACTGAGCAGAATGTTAATGGGATCCCCCAAACAAGCCTAAGAGACCTTCTATAGTTTATAATACATAGTTCCTATATAGGGAGGGTGTTAAAACTAGGCACTATAAGACCTGTTTTCACCATCATTGTAATATGATTTCTCCTTTTGTATTTTATGGAATTATAACAATGCTGACCATATTATTTCTAACCATATGTCTGCTTATGTTAGCTAAGATACTGCATTTGAGATCACATTGTTAAAATAAATATTTTAACCTTACCTGTGTCTCTATTTTACTCCTGTTGTGGACTGGTATGAGAGTATAACGAAAGAGTGTTCTCACTTCCCACCATTCCTGAGTTTGTCCTAAGTCGCCTGTTCTAGGTTGTCTAATCATTGGTTACTTTGCTATAGGACGAAGAGCTAATGTGACACTGATGCTAGGTGGTTGGGGGTTTTCTTGGTACTGAGGTGAGTTTCTGGTACACCACAGTTCACAAATGTCCTAGGTCTCTGTGCACAGTTCTGTGTATGAGCATGATCCTTGCAACACCACATGGTGGTGCTGTTTGTGCAATTTAAAGATGAGCAGAAAAACTGTTGTTTGTTAATTCAATATACATTGAAAATAAAGAATACCTGCCACCCAAACCATTCTTAAAGATTTGGAAGCTTCGAACAGTCTGAATTGTCGAACTTGTAGCAGTGTGATAGTTAGTAGTTGTACAACTACAGTGGTAATGTGTGCACTTATATATTTTTTTTACAAATTAAGCACTGGAGAGTATATCCAGGAATCTAAATATTAAGTAATGTTTGGCCTGATATGACAGTGCCACAGAATGTTGGAATATGTGCAATACAAATAGCTACCTCAATAACATTTGGTACCAGTGGCGGCTCCTCCGCTAAGGCAGAGGAGAGTCGCCCACTGCTTTCAGCATTGGAAATAAAGGAAAAATAAAATGATAATAACTTGTTGTTATTATCATTTTTTTGTTACTGCTGCGGCAGCTTGATGCGGCTGCTCTGCTCTCGGAGCAGTGGTGGGCACTCAGTAAAGTATGCATGAATGTTTGGCCGGCAGTCTCGGCCAGCCAAACAGTCATGTGCACTTTGCATGTTCTCCACCCAGGCTGCATTACAGCCTGGGTGCTGTATATGCCCAGGCTCCCATTCCCTGGCTGAGCGCCGAACCACGGCGCTCAGACCAAACACAACCCTACATTGCAGCGTTGTGATTGACTTAGGGGATCCTGGGTGCTTCCTGTTACGAGCGGACGATGACGAGGGACAACGAGGAGAGTGGCGAGGAGGTTAAGTTTTATTTTCTTTCTCTTTACCCCTTTTCCCCCACACCCGCCTTCCGCCTCGCCACCCCAATCCGTGCCAGCCGCCACTGTTTGGTACAGAAACCTGTAAAGTACGAGGAATTGTAATGTGCAGTATATTTTTAGAGCACTTCTGGTCGGTCGGACGCTAACGGGTCTCCAACCTTTACACTAATGAGAGCCCCTTTTTTAGTTCCATGAAAATCAACCCGACCTACCACAATTATTTTTCTTGTACACTTAAGACAAGAGTATATTAGTGGCCACACTATGCAAGATTACCAGCCGTGATAACTTCCTTACAGGTTAGCCAGCAGTAATGTAAAAAGGCTTAGTCAGTTTGGAATACCTCTACAAGGGTAATACAGACATAACAGCCACAGCTGCAATGTCCCCTAGCACAAAGGGAATACTGCTAGTAATAAGTCTCCCAATGCTGCATGATTTATTATTCAAATATCAGCTTTAAATATATTTGTGAAATTATGGTTTCTGAAAATGTTCGTCTTATTTATACACTTTTCAATTTTGGCATACACATATTAATTGAACCAAGCAAAAGTTTCTAATTTGGTATGCTAGGCTGCACCCAGGAAAGTACTCACAGGTAGTTGGAGAGCAACCAGTAGCTCACGAGCTACAGGTTGGAGAAACTTCTACAGAGTGTAAAATGTCACAATAAAGATTCTATATTCAAGCATTCTTCTAGTACAGAGAGCGGCTCACACAGTAAGGCTAATGATGCCCTCAATTATAAACCAGTTTACGGCTTTTTGTGTAGTTTAAAGTAAGAAAGCTGCACTGGGCGTCGTTGAGGCAAGGGCACCCCCCATCCAGGAGTACAGCAGTAGCATAAAGCCAGCTTCTGTCCCCGAGGGAGTGAAGGGGCCCCGGGGAGGGAGAGCTCTGAAACAGGCTCAGCACACAAGCAATTGAAGACATGGAAAACACACTCGAGGTAGCAGACAGTTTGTAGAATACACTCACAGCTCAAATAAAATAGTTCATATCTGCAGCCAAGGCGGGGAGTGATAAGTCTTGAATAAGTGCAATTCAGCAGGCACTTTGTATTTGAGTTAAATAGGTGAACAAGTGAATGTTGATATGAGGGCCTTCCATGCATAAACGTCTAGGAACTACATAAATGAATGAGGTGTCAACATTTCAGTTGAAAACCACATTATTTTTCTCAGCCATTCAATATAGCAATAATGAGATAGCCTGACCACTTTAGACTTAGATTCGTTTATCTAGACGAATACTGTGCCTTTACCATTTTTCTACAAACATTGTTGTCGAGTTTCTCATATCACCTCCTGCTTGTACACCATTTTCGATAGTCACGTCCTACAACCGCCCATCCGCCTGCATAGCTCACAGCAAATGTGGTAACAGTAAAATCATATAGGGGCAGATTTACAAGCCCCCTGCGCCACCATTACGTCAATTTTTGTGACATACTGGGGGAGTATTTTCCTGCTCCATATTTACAAGGGCAGGAAAAGCCACCGTACGTAGCTTTTCCTGTCCTTGTAAATAAGGCCCCTTTACACGCAGCACTTTGCGTGAAAGGGACGTTCCATGGGTGTTGCTGTGGGTGTTCCCATGCAACACCCATGGAAGCTGACACATTTCCAGATTTACGAGGAATCGTAAATCTGGAAATGCTTGTGAATGCTACACCTCCAGCTACAACGAGGAGAAATGTTTTCATTTTGCCTCGTTTTTTCCTCTTTCGATGCGTGCTGCATTCTATAGCACACATTGAAAGAGGAAAATGCCTGTAGTGATTGTTTTTGTGCAGGAAGGGGCTCCTCCCTACACAAAAACAATCTCCTCAAAACGCAGGCATCCTTGCACCATGGTGCAAGGGTGCCTGCGCTGGCGCACGGCTGCAGTTTGTGTGCCAGAGCAGGGGGAAGCACAGAGATGCGACATATTGTTGTAAATATGTTGCATCCCTGTTCTTCGAAAGTGACTCAGTGCAGCGCAGCCAAATGGATTGCGGAATGCACTGAGTGACTTTCATTGTTAATCTGCCCCATAGTATTTGTATGGCATCGGTCTCTACATCACCTGTCAGGCACCAACGCAGCTGCATCCCTCTACGTGTGCATCACCCCAATGTGACATCACCTGGATACCCTGATTACATCACGCACAGTGGTTCTTATAGACATGCTCCTTTTCCTCTGGCAATCGCTAATATAATCTGAAAACTATAGAATCGTAGGGGGAGATTTACAAGCCCCTTGTGACACTTTTGCGCTGCCGTTGCGTCACTTTTGTGACGCAGCGGAGACGTATTAAATGCGGCAAATTTAGGGAGATGTGTCACGATGTAAAGCCATGTGTCACATTATACCTGCGTCAGGTATAATGTATGCAGGGTGGGCGTTCCCGCGCAGGAAAGCCTCGTAAAAGTAACGCAGTGAAATCTACAAGATTTCAGTGCGTCACTTCTAGGATGCCACTGTGTCAAAACCCTATGTAAGGAGTGACGCAGTGTGGTGGGACCAGGCCTCAAAATGCATTGCTGGAGTTGCGTCGTGCTTGCGACATGACTCCAGCAATGTGTGACTTTTGCCCCAACAGATGCATCAGAATTTCTGACGCATCTGTCAATCCTTGCGCTCTGGTGCGCCATATTGTAAATATGGCGCATTCGTGGTGGCGCAATGGTTTCTCAGAGTGGCTCAGGGAAAGTGACGCAGCTCTACAGATGCGTCACTTTCTTGTAAATCTGCCCCTGAATGGTTTACATGCAACTGTGTCACTGAGGCTATCAACAGAGTTCTTATTTCACACGAGGGGCCCTTTTTAACATGTACCTTTACTATAATAGAGTTTAGGGGGTGCACGGTTTTAATGTTTGGATGAAGTGTGAAATAGACACGATTAACATATTTCGACATTGAGGGGACCTTTCTCTGCTATGAATCGAACAAGTGTGCAGAGCAGGGCATGGGGTGCAGTCTGCGATGCCACTCCTGGGGTGTGGAATTCACAGGCTGGGTGAACTTCGTTTAACACGCAGCAAGTGGAATGGCAGAGGAATGTCTGTTACCTGTGGGACATTCCTGGCGGCTCGCAGCCCCCATGTGAGAGCCTCTGGTAGGTCTGTAAATATTGTAAACGCCTCCAACGGCGCGGCGTTACTCTGCAGATGCAAACATGGCTGGTAGGAGAGCCGCGCTCCCTGGATGGGGAATTAGATGTACAACATAGCATCATTGTGATGTGGTGGTACCGTCTAGTCCTCCAGAAGGGGTGACTTTAGAGGTCTCACCTCGTGTCACTCTTTCACTACATAGACTCTCCTTCCCTTTAAACACATATCAAGATGGGTCTCCCTCCTTGCCGCCTCGCTTAGACTTACGTCTGCCTCCCAAACCCCCCTTTGAGATACGCTAATCAGTATACCTGTTTAAGGGACTGCTGTCAGGTTGTCCTTTATCGCTTTCGTGCCCTCTCACCCCAAGGCACTCAGCCGCTCTCCGTGTGCAATGAATGGCCCTTTTTCCACCTCACCCTCTCACCCTCAGCGCGCCCCACACTTTTACTTCTTGTTGTCGTTGCTCCTCTGCCCTTACATCCCTTGTCTGCTTCCTCCCACCCTTGGCCCCATTCTGTAGAAGCTTCTCTCCTCTCCCCGACCCCTCCGGCACTGCGTGACTCATTCTTTCTGTGTGTGTGCACCATGTTCTCGTCAGCACCCTTTTCTGCAACCGTCTCACTCCGTTTCCTATCTACCTCAGTTGTCGCCTGGCCGGTTAACCTCCTACCCTCACACCCCTCAGCCAACCGCAGCATCACATGCCACCCTCGGCAAGGGTCTCCCCCCACCATGCTCTCCTTGACACTCTCTTCTGTAATACACATTTCCATCGAGTGCTTTCATGCTCTGTGCTGCTGTTACCTCATCCACTGCACCTGTTCAATCTCTTCTATTACATCACCCACTCTACTTTTTCCTTCCCATTACCTCGCCCACTCCAGCTGTTCCTTGCCTTCTATTGCCGAGCCTCGTCTACCTGCTCAATTTCTTCTATTGCCTCACCCTCCCTACCTGTTCCATTGCTATTACCTCACCCACTCTACATGTTCCATCCCTTCTGTTTTTTTCACCCACTCTACCTGTTCATTCCTTGTCACTTTATCCACTCTATGTGTTCCATTCCTTCTCTTACTTCATCCACTCTACTCATTCATTCCTTTTCTAATTTTACTCACTGTACTCATTCATTCCTTCAATTACTTCACCCATTCTACCTCCTCCTTTTCATTACTTTGCCTACTCTTCCTGCTCCATTCCTTCTACTGCCTAGTCATCCTACCTGCTCCATTCGTGTATTGCCTAGCCTACCTTACCTCCTCCATTCCTTCTGTTACCTAGCCTACTCTACCCTCTTTGTTCCTTTGATTGCCTACTCTACCCGCTCCATTCCATCTATTGCCTAGCCTACACTACTTGTTCCATTCTATTTGCTCCATTCCTTCTATTGCCTAGCCTACCCTACCTGCTCCATTCCTTCTATTGCCTAGGCTATTCTATCTGCTCCATTCCTTCTATTACCTAGTCAACCTTACCTGCTCCATTCCTTCTATTGGCTAGCCTACCCTACCTGTTCATACCTTCTATTGCCTGGGCTACCCCTTCTGCTCCATTCCTTCTATTGCCTAGGCTACCCTATCTGCTCCATTCCTTCTATTGCCTAGCCTACCCTACCTGTTCCATTCCTTCTATTGCCCAACCTACCCTACCTGTTCCATTCCTTCTATTGCCTAGGCTACCCTATCTGCTCCATTCCTTCTATTGCCTAGCCTACCCTACCTGTTCCATTCCTTCTATTGCCCAACCTACCCTACCTGTTCCATTCCTTCTATTGCCTAGGCTACCCTATCTGCTCCATTCCTTCTATTGCCTAGCCTACCCTACCTGTTCCATTCCTTCTATTGCCTGGGCTACCCCATCTGCTCCATTCCTTCTATTGCCTATCCTACACTACCTGCTCCATTCCTTCTATTGCCTAGGCTACCCTATCTGCTCCATTCCTTCTATTGCCTAGCCTACCCTAGCTGTTCCATTCCTTCTATTGCCTGGGCTACCCCATCTGCTCCATTCCTTCTATTGCCTATCCTACACTACCTGCTCCATTCCTTCTATTGCCTAGGCTACCCTATCTGCTCCATTCCTTCTATTGCCTAGGCTACCCTATCTGCTCCATTCCTTCTATTGCCTGGCCTACCCTACCTGTTCCATTCCTTCTACTGCCTAGCCTACCCTAGCTGTTCCATTCCTTCTATTGCCTGGGCTACCCTATCTGCTCCATTCCTTCTATTGCCTAGCCTACCCTATCTGCTCCATTCCTTCTATTGCCTAGCCTACCCTATCTGCTCCATTCCTTCTATTGCCTAGCCTACCCTATCTGCTCCATTCCTTCTATTGCCTAGCCTACCCTACCTGTTCCATTCCTTCTACTGCCTAGCCTACCCTATCTGCTCCATTCCTTCTATTGCCTAGCCTACCCTACCTGCTCCATTCCTTCTATTGCCTAACCTACCCTATCTGCTCCATTCCTTCTACTGCCAAGCCTACCCTAACCTGCTCCATTCCTTTTATTGCCTCATACATTCTACTTGTTCCACTCCTTTTGCAATCTCATACACTCTACCTGTTTGATTCCTTATTTTAACTCACTTGCTCTATTGTTTCTTGCCACGCCCACTCTGTTTGTTCCATGAAATGAAATGGAACAAGTAGAGTAGGTGTGGTAACAAGTCTTCCTTACTGTAACCTATCCTGCACTGCATCCTGGGCTCCCACCAATGTTCACAGCTCCGATACCCACTAACTATATTTGTGCTGAGCACATATCCATGTATTTAAACAGAATGGGGTAACTGTTCCTGTGGGAAAAAAAGATGAGGAAAGGTTGGCAAGGACTGCTCTGAGGTGGACCTACCCTTGACCAGAGAGGTAGGTCCACTGCGATCCACTCTGTACGAGACTACAGAAACCCCAGTATCCATGTGGTCCTCTGCCTTGACCTAAGGCACACGCTGGCCTATTGTTAGGGGTTGCAATATGGGAACATGGTAGGGTGAGCACAAATTAGGTACTTTTTGACCTTGTGTGTCACCACTATTGAATGTCACATAAACTGAATTCTAACACCCACCCTAATTAAGGGTGGGATATTTATTTTTACTCTGGCCCTGAAGAAACGCCGCAGGTCCATCCTGAACGAGCAGGGCGTGAAACATGTCGAACTAGACCTAAAAACCTAATAGTTCTTTTACATCACATATAAGATAATTACGCTTAGTAACTCTGCTCTGACCATCCACACTTCATTCTTTTTGATCCTACCAAAGGGACCTTTGAATTAATCTACCACTGTATACTCCTTAGGTTGTTTTAAATCACTTGCACAACCTTTCACTATCTCCACATACCCGCACACATCATCACGGCTGATATAAAAAATATCTCTTTTTCCCATAGGAACAGTTACCTCCTTCTCTTTAAATATTCCCTTGTTAGGGAGCATGGTTACTAGACCTTGATCTTCCTTCCTGTCCCCATCTCTACGCGATTTGTGATCATATATCCAAGTAAACATATACATACACTCTACGTGATCTATTCCATCTTTTAGGCTCCGCTGCCTTTTGACTAGTTTTGCACTGTACAAATATCACATACATATGTACATCACCCATTACACATGTTCCATCCCTTCTGTTAGCTCACATTCCATTTGTTCCATTTGATGTTTCCCCATCCGCCGTAAAGCTAATCTAATGGAATGCATGGGATTAGTGGGTGAGGCAGGGGAATGTATGGAACAAGTAGAGTGGGTGAGATGTCAGGTTGTATGGAACAAGTAGAGGGAGCGGGATAGCAGAATGTATGGAACAAGTAGAGTGGGTGAGGTATCAGACTGTATGGAACAAGTAAGAGCGGGATAGCAGGTGTATGGACAAGTAGAGTGGGTGAGGTACCAGATTGTATGGAACAAGTAGAGGGAGTGGGATGGCAGAATGTACGGAACAAGTAAAGCAGGCAAGGTATCAGATTGTACGGAACAAGTAGAGGTAGAGAGATAGGGGAATGTATGGAACATGGGGCCATATTATCAAGAAAGGGCGATACATTATCGCCGCTTTTATCCGCAGGAAACTGCCGCTAAAGCGGCGATAATGGGCTTGATAATATGCCCTTGTGAATTCCCATAGACGCCCAGGTTAACACCAGAACCTGGGCTTCGGTGGGAATTCACAAGAGCATATTATCAAGCCCATTATCCCCGCTTTAGCTGCAGTTTCCTGCCGATAAAAGCGGCGATAATGTATCGCCCTTTCTTGATAATACGGCCCAAGGAGTGGGTGAGGCAGCAGAATATATAAAATGGGTGGATGAGGTAGCAGAATGTATGGAACAAGTAGAATAGGCGAAGTAACAGAAGGAATGGGACACGTCGAGTGGGTGAGGTAATGTATTCCTTGTGCTGTAACTTCATTCACTCTACATTTTCCTTCCTCAGCCCTTGTTTCTTCCACCTTTCTTCTATTAACTTTCTATCCCTTCATTCCATTCTTGCACTTTCTGTGACCTATTCCATCTTTCTGCAGTACAAGCCATATGCACCCCCCTCTCCCCAGTCAATTGTGCATTGGGCTTCCTACCTGTGGGCCGGGTCCTGGGAGGGGTCCTAGTGGTGGTGGTGATCACGATCCGGGGGCTAGTAGCGAGCACTGGTGGATGGTGGAGCACAGGCACAGCTGGCCTGTTGTAGGTCACAGGGAGATATCCGTAGTTCCTCTGCCCATGGTAGCCATAAAATCGATAGTTTGTCCCATCAACCAGGGCGAGGAGGCAGGAGAATGAGCAGAGGAGCCCCACAACCAGCACCTGCTTCATTGTCACTAAAATACTATCCACATAGACCAAACACACACGTTAGCAACAACGAACGCGCTTTGAGCCCAAGTGGTGCAGTAGGAAAGCGCTATGGAAATTCTTCTGTGGAAGCTTGCCCTTCGAAAGCTCTCTCCACGGGGCTGGCCTTTCGCCGAAGTCCCTCGCAGCTCCGGCTATAAAGACCCCAAGCATGTGCCAGGGAAGCTTGAGCGAGGGCCCACCCCCAGACTCCTCAGCACGACCCCTGACGGAATTCTGTGCAGCGAAGGCGCGTGCACTTGTTAAAAGATGTGGGTGGGGCCGACTGCCCCGTGCCTCCTCGCCCTGTCTCTCCCCTCCAACGACTGACACTAGAACACCTCAGGGGCTCGAGGTTACCACAAGGGGCCGTTCGCTGGGAGATTTGCTCGCATTCTGTGTGTGGGAAACCCTCCGTGAAAGGCCCACTCACAGACCGACGTTTGGACCGGAGCCAAAGCACTTTCATGTGACCTGAGCACAGATATGCGCACTTATTAAGTCCAGGCTTAAGCATGAAATCAAGGGCATGCCATGTCCGTGACAATAAATAAAAACATAAAATGTTTGGACACCTCACAGAATCTCGTCCCTCTATATCCGAAATGGGTTATTAAAATTAATTACCATTCTTTAAATTCAAATGGTCAGCAGTCGCTTCCTAATTAAAAAAATAAAAGAACTATTTTTAAACAGAAAAAAGTGTCCGAATTTTAACCGTTTCTGTTCTCTCCAGGGTGCCCCTTTCCCTTCCCAGTGGTTATTAGATCTTAGGTGTCAGCGACTGCACTTGAATTCATCATGTTTACTTCGGCGACATATGGCCCTGTAAAGATTAATGAAAATCCAAGTGTTTTGCTACTTCCTGACCTAATTCTTGCCTAGTAAATCTTTTTCCTGTTACTGGAGATCATTCTATGCGGTGCACTGAGCTCGGCTTTGCACTCCAGTTAAAAAAGATGCTTACACAGTCTTGGATATATCTTCGATTATTGCTTATTTATTACATTATTTTGATGAGCATGCCTTTACCATCTCAAGGCCACTTCAGAATGCTCTTTTAACCATGGTTGTTGGACAGCAGTAAAATGTCTTTTCTGTATGATTGTCAGGACAATTTATGGGCAAAGGTTTACCCACATGGTGCCATATCCCAATGCAGTGGTGCTGTAACAACTGTCAGTGTTGATGTTGCCGTCAATGTTACCTCACTGTTCTCATAGGAAATTCCGAAAATTCAAGAATTACACAAAGAGCAAGAGTTTCAAATGAGCCACGCCCACTCAGAGAATGGTAAGGGTGTAAGATGTAGCCCGTGTTGTATTTTGGAGCACACTGCCACAAATATATTACTATATCATGGTATGCTAGCACACTTTCATTTACGAACAGCACATTTTTCCTTGAAACGACCACTAAATTTCCACAGACACACTTTTACTCATAAAACTATTGTTGTAAATAAAGGTAGCGTAGTCCTTGTAGTTCCTTGTAGTTACTTTATTCATGTAAGATGGTAAGTTAAGAATAAGAAAGGGGAACCCCACCAGGAGCAGCCTCCTGCCACTCAGACCTCCAGCCAACTGACAGTCTTACACACTCAACATTCTAACAGGCTCTCACATCATACATTCTAGGCTGAGCAGCAGGAATAAATATAACACATCTCCCTTCTTTAATTAGAAGAACAATATATAGGAATAAAATTGTGGAAAACAAGTCATATGAAGCAACTTCAGAAATTTACATGAAATAAGGTAAGATCAGCAATATAACATTCACTCAATCAAAGCACGCAAACCAGCAAATAGCATTCACACCACCTCCTCTCTTCCTCAAACAAAAAATAACTCCCAAAACGAAATAACCAACACACAACATACATCCTCGTCGCCAAAATGTTGTAAATAAAGGTAGCGTAGTCCTTGTAGTTCCTTGTAGTTACTTTATTCATGTAAGATGGTAAGTTAAGAATAAGAAAGAGAAACCCCACCAGGAGCAGCCTCCTGCCACTCAGCCCTCCAGCCAACTGACAGTCTTACACACTCAACATTCTAACAGGCTCTCACATCATACATTCTAGGCTGAGCAGCAGGAATAAATATAACAACTATATAGCGCACATACGATAATGTGTAGAACTAGGGTTTCAGTGAATATTTATCATTTGTGCATCACAAAGAGTGTCTTTTTTAAACAATAAAAAAAAATTATTAGTAAGAAGACTTGCAGTGTATACAATTATAGCATAATGTAGCCACAGTAGAGTGGTTTCTGTCATATGGTATCGTGAACATAAGAACATTACACATTTGGGTTACAATTTAGAAAGCATAGTGGGTCAACAATTCTTCTGTTAATCCTCATCCTCTGAGACTGGACCCATTATCAGAGGGGCGCATATAACTCCTCTGAAGTTGTTCCATTTACCCCACATCCTTTTTAGGGCACCCTCTGTGGACATACGTGGCTTTTTCTGCCACCTTGGCTACATCCATATCTTCACACCAATCCATGAGAAGTGGAGCATCTGCTGCCCCCCAGCATCTAGAAATATTTCGCTTTGCTATTATCATTCCCAGGGTTTCATGTCTGTTGGTTCCCAGATATTCAGGAGACATCGTTTAGGCTCAGGCGGAGCAGGACAGCCATTAATCTGTGTGATGGTGTTTATTACTGCTGTCCAGTACCGTCTATTTCTATTCTATTTCTATTACGACTAGTCTGGTCGGCCCTGAAATACCTAATAATGGGATGCCGAACACCTTAGAGGTTTTTCCTCAGATTGAGCAAGACCGGCTACTTGCTCTTTGTGCAAAAATCAAATCAGGCTCACCGTCCGATCCTCTGGAACCTGATCAATTTAGGAGAATTTAACGACTATCTCTCCTTCTCTTGTTCAAGTGATTAATAAATCACTTAGTTTAGCTATTGTACCTACGGCATGGAAACAGGCCAGAGTACTGCCACTGCTCAAAAAACCTTCTCTGGATGCTACAAAAACAGAGAATTTCAGGCCTATCTCTTTGCTCCCCTGAACTGCAAAAATTGTGGAAGCATATATCAATTCCATTCTTTCTGACCATCTGACTAGTAATAATATACTCAACCCCTCGCAAAATGGGTTTCGTGCTGGTCATGGTACAGAGTCAGCGCTTTTGGCGGTACAGGAACATCTCTGGGCAGCACTGGACGCAGGACAGACGTCGGCGCTGATCCTTCTGGATCTCAGTGCCGCGTTTGATATTGTGTCCCATGCCATCTTGCTGCGCCAGCTGGAAGAGGCAGGCATCAGTGGCCTTGCGTTGAAGTGGCTAGCGTCATTTCTCTCGGATAGGTCTTATCAGGTGACTGCTCCCCCTTTTTTTCATCTACATTTCCCATCAAGTATGGAGCACCACAGGGTTCATCGTTGAGCCCTCTGCTCTTTAATTTGTATGTTCAACCTTTGGCTGTTTTTGCCAAGAGCAGAGGTCTGATGGTGGTTTCCTAAGCGAACGACACGCAGCTGGTGGTGGCACTTTCTAGTATTGCCAGGGACAGTGCCACAAAGTTCCAAAGTGACCTGGCGGCAGTTGCCGGTTGGATGACAACAAACTGCCTCCAGCTGAATGCTAGTAAGTCGGAGGTGCTGCTGGTGGGAAGGGATCATGGGCTATGGAATGAGCAGTGGTGGCCCAGGAATCTAGGCACCCCTACCCCTCCTAAACAAGTGGTAAAGAACTTGGGGGTCTGGATGGACTCTTCGCTTAGTTACCAGACACAAACAAAGAAGGTAGCGGGCACTTGCTTCAGTATTCTTCATGGGCTGAGACCCATCCTGGGCTTCTTTGATGCCCCGACTAGACAGCTCATTATCCAAGCATTAATTATCTCTAGGCTTGATTATGTGAACTCCCTGTACTTGGGAGTAAATAAGGCAGAAGTCCTAAGGTTACAGAGGGTTCAGAATGCCGCAGTAAGAGCTCTCTTGGGTTTGCGTAGAGTCTACTCAATGTCTGGTAGTATTCTATTATTCGCCACCTCCACTGGCTGCCCGTGGCCCAAAGGATCGAGTTTAAAGCCCTCTGCATAGCTTTTAAAATCCTGAAGCTTGGATCTCCTAGTGCACTGACAGATCTACTCTCCTTCATTGTTCCTCCCCGCCAGCTTTGCTCCATGGGCCAACATATGCTGCGGGTTCCACGAGCTGGTGGTCGTTCTTTCCATTACAAAGCGGCAATTCTTTGGAATTCTCTGCTTCCCCATATTCGTGGCCTTAACAAACTTACTGATTTTAGGAAAGCTATTAAAACCTTTCTTTTTCCCAATGTGTAGACCGCTGTGTGTATTACTGCCACCGGCTTGTTACTAGCGCCGGGACGCCCCTTGGCTGGGGCAGCTGTCGCGCTCTACAAAATGACTAAATAGAAATAGAAATAGATGAGTCGTGAACGAGAGGAAACACCACTACCCTAGGGGATTCTAACACTTCCTGCCAGTCAGTGGCACCTAAATCGCCCACCTCAGTCTGCCATTTTACCTGTAGCTGCTGCATAGGGTCCAGCTGATTATTAATGATCTTGCAGTATGTAAGGGAAATCGCCCTCTTGTCCATGTGATCCATCAGGAGCCTGTCTTCCAGTGGAGAGGCCTCTGGGAGAATTGTGTCTTGCGGGACAGCTGCCTCGAGTGCATGTTTAATTTGTATGTAGCGAAATTGCTCAGTGGGTGCCATTTCATATTGTTCCTGTAAGTGGGTGAAGGTGACAACTTTCCCCTCTTTCCAGAGGTCGCCCAGCTGAGATATTCCTATTGCGTCCCATTTTGAAAACCCCTTACTTTTGCCTAGTGTGCCCAACTTGCCTGTGTCCCATAGCGGGGTGTGCTGTGTTAGTACGTCTGCCCATCCTAAGTGTTGTGTTACCCGTGTACCATACATGGACAGTAGGTGCTGTTGATCCCAGTAGGCCAGACTTTTGCTTTTTATTGTAGTGCATCCAGTTGATGCCACCCAGTCCGAGAGCATGCCTATCCAGTCGGTCTGCGCGGGGTCAGTCTGTGGCGCGAGGACCCATTGGTTAATCACTGCCAACTGAGCAGCCCAGTAGTATGTTTTGATATTCGGGAGTGCGATACCTCTGTCGCACCAGCTCTTGACTAGTTTTGCAGCTGCGATCCTAGTATGTTTTCCATCCCAGAGGAGATTGTTAACCTCCGCATCTTTGCTTTAATATAGGACTTGGGAACACAGAATGGAGTGTTAGCGAGGGCATATAGAAATCTTAAGAAGGTGTGGGGTCAGTCTAAGAGCCAACGCTTTGGCCAATATCTTGGTCTCTGCATTGATCAAAGAGATGGGTCGGTAGGAGGCGCCCTCTAATGGTGATTTACCCGGTTTATCGATGGCTACTATGGTGGCTGTACGTTGGTCTTTGGAGAGTCCTCCCTGTTTCAGACCAGCTTCATACATCTTTAAGAGCTGGGGAGTCAGTTTATCAGCTGTTCGCTTGTAAAGTTCTAATGGGATACCATTGGGACCTAGAGGTTTACCTGACTGTAGCTTATGTATGGTAAGTGTTAATTCGTCCGTTGTCAAGTCAGCATCCAGTATGTGCGCCTCTTCCTTTACTAACGTTGGTAATGAAATATCTCAAAGGAATGCAGTCGCCCCTGGCAAGTCAATCGTTGTTGTGGAGGTGCAGGCATGTTCAAAATGTGTCGCTAATGCGTCTCCTATCTCTTGCGGGTCTGATGTTGTATTGCCGTCCTCTAACCGGAGCTCCGTCACCCATCTGTCCGCCCGTGCGCGCTTGTCTAGTCAGGTGAGAAGCTTGCCTGTCTTGTCCCGGATTCATAGACCCTGTATCTAACTGTTGTATGCCTGGTTCTAGCGTCCACCCATAAATATTCTTTGTATTCGCACTGTTTTGTAAGCAACCTATGTGTATTGGTGTCCGATGGGTCTTGTGCGTGAAGTGTCTCTAAGTGGTGCACCTCTTGTTCTAGGGTTTCTACTACTATTCTCTGTTCTTTTTGTGACCTGAGATCATGGATATGGCTTGTCCCCGTAGGACCGGTTTGCATGCTTCCCAAAGGATCAGTGGGGAAGATACAAAGGATTCGTTTTCTGTGAAATAATGTGTTGTAGTGGTGAGTAGGCCCTTATGGACCTTGGGGTTATGCAGGTAACCTGTATATATCGGGTACATGCGACCTTGTGTTTGAGTCTGTGCGGCACAATCAATTGAAACCGGGGAGTGGTCCGAGATGCCTCTGGGTAAATGCGTTATTTCCCTGAACTTGCCCACAGTATCTGTGGATGTAAGTATATAATCTATCAGAGAGAGACTGTTATGAGCCCCGGAGTGGTAAGTGGATTGACGCATCTGTGGAAATTTAAAGCACAAGGTGTCGATCAGGCCAAATGCGTCTAAGAAATCTGCTAAGATGGAAGGCGTGCGGTATTGCAGTCTAGAGGGCATTCAGTCCAGGGTGTCGTCTAGTGTTGCGTTAAAGTCACCACCAATAATCAGTTCTCCCTCTGGCAGTGTAAGTAGAAATTTACCAAGTGCCAGGAAGGCCAGCGAGTGGAGTGCAGGGGGGATATGGACAGTGACTAAGTTAAGTATGTGTCCTTCCCATTGGCAAGAGAGCACTGCAAAGCAACCCTGATCGTCCGTAAAAGTGTGCCGGACTATCAGAGGGAACGGTTTCTTGATCAGGATTTCTACCCCTCGTGAACCCGATGTGAATTACAAAAAAAAGTCTCTTGATTTGTTGTGATCCTTTCATTACACTTCAGAATTAAAAACATGCATTGCCATTAGGTATGGCTCTAAAGGAATATTGTATGGTAATGTGAAGCATTACAAGTAAATAGAATGCAAATAGATAAGCATTTGTGTGGAAGCAAAGAACTGTAGAACAGTATTGGTGTAGATTAAAAGGTCAGGTACCATTTGTAATGTCAAGCCAGATCTAAAAATCCATGAAGGTGCATTAGGTTAACTACCCTCCTCTTATCTGTACTGCTGCCAGATGAAAACTACATACATTTTCTAGTTATCAAAGACACGTTAACAGCTTTACAGTGCCATGTATGTAGCCCTGAAAATTCAAGCTTTGGCAGCTGGATAAATAAACTGAATAATTCCAACTTTTGCCCAATTTAAAATGTACTCATGGCTGCCAGAATGTGGGCGTAGCAAAAGTCCATCTCAGTTACACTGTCAAGCCAGAAAATAAAATTCCTCCATTTGTGCTTGCCTAACTACTTATTTAATTGGAAATATTTGTACAGTTCATTTATAGGTATTTACATTTGTTGTGTTAGAAAAAAATGACATCCTGTCAGGTTACATAGGCCAAGGGCCTAGAACATCCCCATTTCACATGTTCAAGTATAAAGTTGAGGCCCTTTTTTAAACAGACTTTTGACATACATTTGCTTGCGCACCCGTATGGCTAAATATTCTCAAAAGCACTTACACTTCTTCATAGGCATATTATTAGGCCCTTGAACATTCCGTACAAGGACTGAGTTCCCTGCGCAAAATGTAATTGTTTGTTGTGGTCCGTTCGGCGACAGCTCTTCAAAGGTAGAAACATAGAGCAAATGGGTGTAGTTATTATAAAAACCGACTCAATCTTTCTTTAGTCTGAGGAGCATTTTGTTGTTACTGTGGAGGTCGTGCCATGCCGAAATTCCAGCCCAGCTGATTCCAGTTACCATCAAAGAAGGACAGTGGCCTGCTCTACACCAAAGATAACTTCTCAGATGACACATACCCTCAGGTAAATGGAGAGTTAGACTACTCTAAGGTATTCTGGCGGATCCCCACACTGTAGGTGTATTAGGATAGGAAGCACTAGGTAAGAGTATTGATACAACAATATGTATTCACATAATCAATGTAACAGCACAATGGTTCACTATACATTTTCTTTACCCTTCTCATAATGTGATTACGTTGTTTTGTTTCATTCTATTAATCACTGCAGTGTATGTATTTTACACAAGAGTACAATTGCTTGAATAAATGTTTGAAATGCCATTTGCCTACTTCTTGTGTCTCCCTTTGGGCATGCCTGAGTTACTAACGGAAGGGTAAAATCTGTTTCACTATTTCCTTGGGGGAAATTGTGTTGTCATGTTCTGAGGTCGCACATGCCATCCTGTACTTTGTAAGGTTAGAGGTCCAGATGGTGACCTGTATGCTAGCCAGTACTAAGGACAACATATCCTGATGGTGTGCACGGACTCGGTCCCACATCGTTTTGACATTTATGTTTCTCAAACGCACAGTCTTACTGATATAGTAGGAACCGTACAACAATCCTATAGCCTTTCCCTAGACACTAGCAATATTGATACATAGTTTACTTTAAAAAAATCGTCTCACTTTACAGTCATAGAAGGAAATGTAACACTAGTTTCCATGTTAAAGGAATGAACAGCAATTTCTGAATTAGCCTGACATTTGAACTATGTCTTTGAACGAACAGCAAATATGACAAGATAAACACAAATGTTCAGTCATCTTTAAATCTCATTCACCTATAGAAATCCAGCATTGTTATTTTGGGGGTGGTGCTGCTCCCCACCCCAGCACCTATTTCCCAATAAGGTAGTAGGAGGGAGGTTAACACATTGTAATGGTCACATAGCCAAGGCCGGCAAGGAGGGGTGAGGGGGGGATGCATTGTGCTAAATTTGATATGCCAGTTAGAGGAGGGACTGGTTCTGATGTTTCCAGGGTGGTGTAATAGATTGTCATTTTTAAGAGGTTGTCAGGGCCTGTACGTAGAAGGCTTTGTGCACAGTACGTCACATCCTGAACTTGACTTTGTGCCTTCAAAAGCCAGTCAAGTGTTTTAGTGCAATGTGATTACATTTCCTCAATCCACTGCATATCCTATGAGCCTAGATCTGTATCTTCTGCAGTTTCCGCTCTGTGTTTTTGGCTACATTCACATGCACAATGTTGAAATAGTCCATGCTAAACATCATCCTTGTATGAGGTAATGGGTTTGCTAGAATGGGAGTACCTTTCTGAGTATTTTAACACAAGAGATCAGCACTCACTATACGCTTCTTACAAAATGATTGGACATTTTATATAATCCAGATTACACAATGCAGAGACTCCATTTCAGTTTGTTTCTACAAAAATATATTCCTTTATTAATATTCTTCTTTTTCATAGAACTTTCTTCAATGTAGCCAATGCTTTTCATCTCTTCCCGGAGACTTCTTCAGGGTTTTGAATATCCTTACACCCATGCACATTGTGTGTGTGTGTAGAGAACCTTCATATGGCGCACAAGCTTGTTTTGTCCTTTATTTGCATCTCCCCTATACCTATGATTCAATCGAAAAAGCTGTCACCAGCGAATCATGTTCATGCCCTAGCTGGCATCAGAACCTAGGTCATCATTACTTGCAACGGACACAGTGTATCGAGTATGTTTAATGTAGCCATAATCAAAGACGAGTAAGCCATGTGGGGTCCATGGGGTCTGAATATATTCAGAGTTGACCTGAAACCCCCAACCAATCATATGATATGAATAGCAATATGAGTTCTGCCTCTCACCCTTGCAGTTCACTAGTTATATGTTCTTGGTAGCATAACATAGCTGTATCATGTGTGCTTTTTTATATACCCACATGGCAGGGCAGCGGTAAGGTCAAGCAATTCTAGGTAGCAGCCTACAGCATAACTGTGTATGTAGTGCCAAACTAAGGGCCTAATTTAGAGTTCAGCAGATGGGTTACTCCATCACAAACATGACGTATATCCCATCCGCCGTATTACAAATGTATTATATCCTATGGCACTTGTAATATTTTGAGCGGGATATCCCCTGTCTTTGTGATCGTATAACCTATCCATCAAATTATTCTGCCTTATCACCTGTCCTTTCCAACAGCACCCAGATTCATATCCCAATTGACAACGCTTCTCTGGTCTACAGAGACATATGTGATTGCCTGCTTCACTGAAAGAGCTCTTCTTAGGGAAAAAAAAACAGAGATCCCCTTAATGGGACTGGCAGACCACAATGCCCAGATAGTCTGAGCCACATGCCAGTGGACAGGCCAACCCACATCAAAGAAAGCAAGACATTTCAGATCTATAATTTTCACCCAAAGCGAACACTGTAATTAAAGGTGTCAAGGTACAAAAATCTATGCTCAGGAAAAATTCCCGGCTCTGTCAACTTGTTAGAGAGGAAACTAAATATGTAGAAGGTATGCCACTGCAGACATCAGTAGAGAATGTCAGAGTTATAAATGGTGAAAGAGCAGTGTAGGCTCATGTAGCATCGCGCTACAAAGAACCACAGACGCTAGTCATGCTTTTAACTGGAGCTTTATTTGTCAGCCTCCAGCCTCGTCCTCATCCCTACTCTGACTGCCCTAGTTCCTGTCCCCAGCTCCTCCCGTTCCTGCTCCTCCCCTTAGCTCCACCCCCCAACCACTAGACTACATCATACACAATCCCACATCTCCCCCTTTCTTAACAAAATGAACTTAAATTCCACAGTGTTCTCACTTCTTCAATCCACCACACGGGTCGGCGGACGGCCTGTCCTTCAAGCCTCAGTAGTGTCGAATCAGTGGTGGGCTTGGCTTTGGTCAAACTTTCCGTTGTCTTAATCAGGGCATCCTTGACGACGTTGCGTGTGAACTGTTTATTCTCACATCCCGCAGTCAACATGTTTCCTTCTTGTGGGGTAACTGCTGTTGGCTCACATGCTCGATCTCTTCCATGAGTGGATAATGTTCTTGTTCTCTCCCGAGCACCCGCATCTACTTCCTTTTGTCTTGTCCGGTCGAGGGCAACACTGCCCTCCAGTTCAGGGTCATGTGTACCAGACAGTACGGTAGTATCTGAGGAGATTGTCTTGGTTCGGTTCAGTACCTCATTCGCGGCCTCGGGTTGTCTGGCGAACTCTTGGGCTATCTGTGCATTTGCATGTTTCTCTCTCATCCGATGAGGATCTCTCTCAACTGACACGTCCGGCTTTCCTTGCAGAGTGACCGGCCGGTCCCGTCCCATACGATGACTAAGGTCCACTATCTCCGTTTCCATTTTGTAGGCCCTTCGAGTCAGCCTCGCGGACCCCTTCAGAGGTGACGGTGTATGATCTATGTCTGGATATACTTGTGACTGACAGGACAGGTTGTCTTGTGGAGTGACTGAGTATTCAGAGACCTTGGTGTGGGACATGTTGCTCTTGACGGGAAGAATGTCCTTTGGTTCCACGGTGCGTTCGGGTGGTTGATACCATGGCTGTTGTCGGGACCATGACTCGGTCGACTCAAGGGATTGGACAGACATGCTTTCTGAGACAGAGAAGTCTTTTGTCGACCTCCCGGATCGGACAGACGCGCTCTCTGAGTCAGAGGAGTTCCTAGCCATATTCACTTTAGAATGTTTCCTTGAGAGTGTATCGAGGAATGGATTTCTGAAATGAGTAGGCCGTGACACGTTGTTCTTTAACTCAGGGTTGTCTTTGAGACACTCCTCCGGGCGCCTTTGTCGACTTGTCTTTGATGTTGTCTCATTTGAGAAGTTGTTCAACAACCACGTGCTTGTTCTTTCTGTGTGATCTCGAGGTTTTTTATCTTTGCCCTTCTCACACAATGTCAACGACTTCTTCTCAGTTTCTTCATTGGCACAGGTGCCATTGATGCGTTGGTCTTTTCCTGTCCGTTGTTGGGGAGGATCAGTTCGTCGTATGCGACATGTTTCTTCTTCCCCTTTGTTTGGTGCGCGGACACCTATGGTCCGGGTGTGATGTGTTCTCCTGCTGGATGTTCCCTCAGACTCATCTTCATAACTTGACGAAGAGTGTTCCTGCGCCGATTTCCAGTGTTGACCATTTTGATCTCTTCTTCTATAGTTTGTCTTCCTTACCCTCCTGTTGTGCAGGTTGCCATCTTGTCCAGGAGTGCGATCTGTCTCACTTGACGCTCCCTCCTCGTCAGACTTTGAATGACATCTTGAGGGTGAAGAACTCCTTGGGGTTGTCCTTTGACTGGTTGACTCGGAGTACTCCTTGTCGCTTCCCTTGTCACTTTGTCTCTCCCGTTGTCTCTTCACTGGTCTGCCTTCCCTCTCTCTCCTGTTTGTTTTGTTGGTTGTCCGAGTTTTGTCTGTCCAGGCATCTTGACATTTTGCCTTCAGAGCTAGGTCCTTTGATTTGTCACTTGCCTTGATGTGCATTCCCATTTCGGCCTTCCTAATGATTTCTTCTAACGACCAATGCTCTCGCAGGATCTTGTGCTTTGTGTCAGGGTTTGCGCAGCCTTCAATTATCCGGAGACGAATTGCGTCCTCATCCGTGAAGGTGTTGAAATGGCAGCCTCGTACCAGTGTTTGCAACCGAATGATGAAAGTTGGCAATGGTTCGCCTGGTTCCTGCCGAGCTGTGTTGAAAACGATGCGATCATGGTCTACGTCTGCTTGTGCGGAGAGATGGGCACCCAGTTTCTCTTGGAGTCTTTCATAGATTTCTGTGTCTTTTTTGGAAAATGTTCTGATTGGACATCGGCCCTCAGGACCCACCAGATGGAGGAGTAGCATTAGACATTTTCTCTCTCTTTGTTCACCATTGGCGTCCAGAAAGTCACCCAATGTTGCCAGCCATTGGTTCCGTTGGAGACACAGACTCCAAGTATCATACTGCATCCCTGGGGGTGGTGTTTTAATGCAGGGGTTGGCCCGTTGTGCTACTCCTTCCCCCGCCATGAGAGGAGGATTCTGACCTATTGTCCTCTCGGGGCACTGAGTTGTTCACTGTGCTTCTCGTCTTCCTAGCAGTCTCTCTTTAGTCGGGGTCTTTGGTCCGGTCAATTTGCTTGGACGTTGATAATCTTTGCGACTATCACAGTATGCACCAGTGAATAGAGCTTAGCTTTCTTGAGTTTGGAATGTCCACCACTCAGCTGCACTGTACTAGACACAGGGCTCCCTCCCTTTAGCGTCGCATGCTAGTCACTGGTGGTCAGTAACTCCTCTGCGGTGATGCTGGGCACGTTTGACATCATTGTTCGTTCGGACTTTTCCTTTACACTAGTGCAAGTCCTCCAGTCACTTCATTGACGCGAGAAGTCTAGTGCATGTTGTGCTGGTTTCCGAGACTGTCTTTTGTCGTCTTGCCCTCTTCTGAATTCTTCTGCAATTCTGCCCAGCAGCCCTTCTCCCTTTTGCGCTCTTTGATATGTGCTCACGATCACCTTTACCTATTGATCGTATTTGCCTACGCTTGTTAGCTTACTGCACCTCAGGCAGGTGTCCGTGCTTGTTCGGTGTCAGTCTCTTGCGTTCACTCGTGCTTGTTTTCTTGTTGCACCTCTTGCGCTCGCTCGTGTTTGTTTTGTGTCGACTCTTGTGTTTGCTTGTGCTTATTTATTTGTTTAGCCTCTTGCGTTGGCTCGTGCTTGTTGTGTTGCTGTGGCTTTGTACTTGTCAACGTTTGTTTGTTTCTTCTTGCCAATGTTTGTTTATTTGCTTTAGTCAGTGCTTGTTTGTTTCTTCTTGCCAATGCTTGTTTGTTTGCTTTCGTCAATGCTTGTTTGTTTCTTCTTGCCAATGCTTGTTTTTTTCCTCTCGTCAATGCTTGTTTGTTTCTTCTTGCCAATGCTTGTTTGTTGCTTGCCAGTGCTTGTTTGTTTGCTCTCGTCAATGCTTGTTTGTTTCTTCTTGCCAATGCTTGTTTGTTGCTTGCCAGTGCTTGTTTGTTGTTTGTCAATGCTTTTCAGTGCTTGTTCGCGGTTTCAGGCTCTTTGCCTGACTTCAAAAGGGCCGCCGATGATCCCTCGCAGGGGATTGGTCAATATTGCCTGACTTCAAAATGGCCGCCGGGAATCTCGTTTTCAGCGAGATTTCAGTCGTTTCTTCGACCGGCGCCACTCATTCACTCGGCGCTTCGATTTTCCACTCACCACTTGTCGTTTTCAGCCGCGATCCACCGCAAGAGTCACTGCTGCAGGTGAGGTTCCTTTTCTTAATCTTTTGCCGCCGGAGTGGGCTCCCGGTTGGTTCTTTCTGGTAATTTGCTCGAGCCTCACGCGTGGGGCGAGCTTTACTCCTTCTGCCGCCGGGTGGGCTCCGGTGGGCACTTCAGTCTCCATGCTCCAGCCCCCACACGCGGGGCGAGCAGCTCCAGGTCAGTTGCCGCCGGGGTGAGCTCCCGGTGGGCGTTTTGGACTTCACGCTCCAGCCCCCACACACGAGGGGCGAGCTTCGATCGCGACAGTCGCGAAGGCGGGCTTTTCACTTGCGCCGCAGGGGACAGGGTTGTGCAGCGTCGCAGGATCAGCACAGGTCACACGGTGCGCCCGATCCCACCCTCGTCGCCAGTTGTAGCATCGCGCTACAAAGAACCACAGACGCTAGTCATGCTTTTAACTGGAGCTTTATTTATCAGCCTCCAGCCTCGTCCCCGTCCCTACTCTGACTGCCCTAGTTCCTGTCCCCAGCTCCTCCCGTTCCTGCTCCTCCCCTTAGCTCCACCCCCCAACCACTAGACTACATCATACACAATCCCACAGCTCAAAGTGAAGCAAGACAGGAGAAGAGTTCACTAGGAAATAAAGTTCATGATCAGCAAGGTATTAAAGGAAAACCTATGTTTGCAAGCCTTAAGGAATTCATCACAGCACAACAAGCACATACTCTGTGTACTCAACAAATTGTAAGACTTGAAAGACCAAAGAATAGGCCCAGGAGATAGAGTTACCAAGTGAACAGAACCTGATAAGAAGTCGTGGGAGCAGAGCAATAAAACACACACACATGCATACAAAAGAAGCAAATCGCTTGTTAAACATTGTTAGAATTACAACAAAGAATGTGTAGAGGAAAAGATCAGGAGCGTAAAGACATAGGTAATGTGGTGTTTTTTTAACTAATATGTAATTATTGAGTAGCCTATTATTTGACCTTTTGTATGAGACATTGTTTGTGTGACTATTTAAGAGGCTGACTGTTTACACCTGTGGAGATAGCTACTCTCCCTGCCGCAACAGTAAACCTGCTTTTGCCTTGCCAATAATAGTCCTGTTTTTTCTTTATCTCAGTTTCCCCACAACAAAGTGGCAATTAGGTGGATATGACAGTGCCTTTGGAAGGGATCCCTGTATTGTCCTATGTAAATCCTTCTCTCTTTCCCCTCTGTACACCAATGAACTCTGCTTGAAATCCTCAGTTGTTCAAATAATTTTTTCCTGGCCTGTCCAAGTCCATATTCTGTACTCTTGTAAGTAAGTAGCCCACAGTCTTAAACACAGAAACAGCTATATTAGCTTTTACAGAGCACAAGCCAGAGAATCTAGTATGAGCATGGAAATACAGCAGGATCTAGGTGCCGGGTGCAGTTTCTATCAGGGCTCGAACAATCAAAACATTGTTACTAGAGCTGCAGGTCTAGTAACTTAAAAAAATCTACTCGACCTAACTGTAATACACTTGACCTTTTTGAGCAAATGTGACAAGTTAACAAGATTTAAAGGTATTTTTATTGCTCATTCACGTTGTGATCTACATAGATGTCTTTACATCTGGCTATCTTGTCACATTTGCTCTGCTTTCAGACACAGAGGTTAAAAGTCAGTTTGTTTTCCTGCTCGCCAGAAAGGGCGAGTAGAACCTAAAAATAGCTTGCCTTAATTAAATCTGGCTCGCAAATGCGAGCAGGCAAGTGGACTTTTTTAGCCCTTTTCTATGTATACTACTTAGGCGAGTGATTTTTGTTAAGGCTAGTTCTCCAATGAGTAATTGTGCAAAGTGCACAATTAAGCACTGTTCAAAGGCAGCACAATGAGCAAAATTCACATTCTTTGGGTTCATCTCTGGGGAAAGCATTTTTAACAATGGAGATACCCCTTAACCTGAAACACAACTGAGTTTAAGGAAATCCATTTCCCTTTCTACTCTGAATGGAGAGAAATATAGCCTTTTGCTGGAGTAACATTTTGTCTGTATCCAGAGTGGGAAAGGTTAGATGGCGTTTATGAGTGCCCACAACCTCAAAAGTCTGTAGCTTGACCTACTACTCTTTTCTCTTGTATGAGATCAGGCACTCGCAACATTAAATTGACAAATAGTAAAAGCATTCAAACTTGTTGGGTGTTCTTATAGGGATAGCTGTCAGGTGTAAATGGCTTCATGAATTATGGCCCGTATGTGGACTAAACCTAAGGCTACTCAGCAGCAAAAATACAGGTGAGGTTACCTGTACACAGGAAGGGGACCTTAGTAGTTCACTCTCAGCAACTGGAGCCATATTGCAAGAATAAATTAGATATGGGCCAAATGACTTGGATGTGAATAGTGATCAGAATGAGAGCAGTTACTGTAGCGAATAAAACCCCACCAAGTGAAATGAGAGGGCAGGGCAGTGAATGCCACGTGTGAAGTTGGTCTTGACATCCTTGCAAGTTGGCAGCAGCTCATTGCCAAATTATGGTTTAAATTTCTTTATTGTAGTTTTAATTATAACATACATTGTCCGCTTTATGAACTGTCAGCACAGGCTGCAGTGGTACAGTTGCATAACCTCCCCAAACTCTCCCACCCGGTCCGTGCACCAGGTCAAGATAAATGATCGAAATGTCCCTGTTTCCATTGTCTCTTCTCTGTGTAGTGTCTTGATTTGTTGTTGCGTTGTTTCAGATAGGCGAAGGAGGCGGAAGTATTTAGGACATGTAAGCTAGCAAAACTCTGTTGTCAAGAGGTTTAAGAAGGGTTTCCAGAGGTTGGGTAATGAGGAGCCCTGTTTCATTAGTATGAGGGTAATTCGCTCCATCCCCATTATATACCACAATCTGGGTAGCCAAGCTTGATGGGTAGGGATATGCCCAGGGCACTAAGATGTTCCGAAGGGCTGCCACTAGTGCTAACCCGATCGGTCTGCCTCTACTGGATTTAATGGGAAGGTGAGAGCTTTGGGGAGGCCTAGAAGGCTGGGAATCTGGGGAATTCAGTTTCTAGATGTGTATCTATGTCCTTACGTACCTGCTCCCAGTAGTCCGTTAGTTTTGGGCATTCCCATAGTATGTGCATTAGGGTGTCAGGAGAGCCGCAATGGCACTAACATTCAGATGATCTAGATGGTGTTTTCCGGTGTAATCTAGGAGGGGTAAGGTACAAGTAAGGTATTATCTTGGTTGCTGTTTCGATGTCTGGGATGTTACAGGCCGTGTGTCTAGCTCGATAGTGTATGTCATCCCATTCCTTTTGGGACAATTCATGACCAATTTCTAGTTCCCACCGCTTTTGGCCAGTGGATTTGGTGGTAGCACTGTCAGGGCTTAGGAGTTTGAATAAGTGTGTAATAAGCCTGGCTTTGTAATGAGAGAAAGGTATAGGTTGGAGATCGTGCAGCTTTAGGTAGGAAAGGGATCCTCCACAGGGGTTGCCCAGCAAGGACCCTTTCCATAAACAGCCAATGCTTTTCTGATTCTGCCCTCGACTACTCCACCAGGATGCGAAGTTGGGAGGCCTGAAAATATCGGGTAAGGTCCAGGACTCCCAATCCACCGTCCAAGGGGTGTCTGTAAGTTATGTCTCTACGGAGTCGGGGTGCTTGTCTGCCCAGACAAATATGTCCATGTCATCCTGTAGAGTGCTGTAGAGAGAGTAGGGTCTGTTGGGAGAACTTGGAATAAATACAGGATTTGTGGTAGCATTGACATTTTCACTGCAGCTATTCTCCCAAGCCAAGGAGGGAGGGAGAGTTCCGCCAGCGACTGAGGTCGGAGCGTACCTGACAAATCAGGGTGCAGTAGTTGCGGCCTGCGCTTTCAGAAATTGTGGCGGCCATCTGGAGTTCCAGGTATTGAATTCATTAGCAGATTAACCAATAGCGATGAAGGCAAGTGAGTTTGCTACAGCTCCCTTTTCTGTGTAGCCACTGTTTAATTATAAACCAGACAATGGCTGGAGAAACCTGCATGAAAATGGAATTTAAGGTTGAGAATAACAAGTTACTTACCTTCGGTAATGCTTTTTCTGGTGGATATAGCATCTGCCTGTGGAATCCTCACCTTTTGAATATACCCCTGCGCCAGCATTCCACAGAAACTTTTCATAGCTCACCGGCATTGAGGGGGATGTCACAATAGCATGGCACCGCTCACGACTCTGTATGACGTCAACAGAGACATAAGAAGACCTTGTTGGCATGCCGACGTCAGTTCCACCCATTTTGTCTGTGCCTTTGAGATGAACGGATGAACCGACAACATATTTCAAGTATACACAGTATACAATATATACACAAATATACATAGTATATGAATAAAAGAAGAAAGAAACTAAGAAAAGCTAAAGCCAAGGCATTTCCTAGCGACAAGCATCATAATAACACAAATGACAATGAAATACGAGAATGTCATGCCCAAAAATCTTTACGGTATACATAGGTAGACAACGAGGAGGAGGGTGGGTCAGTGAGGAATCCACAGGCAGATACTGTATCCACCAGAAAAAGCGTTATCGAAGGTAAGTAACTTGTTCTGATGGATACATCTGCCTGTGGATTCTTCACCTTTTGAATTGAATCCACAAGGTGTCCCTCTCCTGGAGTAGGGTGTCCACCTACTTATACCAAAAAATCCTGCAGCACATAACATGCAAAATGGACATCCCGCCTCACATCTGAATCCAAGCAATAATGCTTTGAGAAAGTGTGGAAGGAGGCTCAAGTTGCCAACCACAGGAACCTCTCTAGCCAAAGCTGAAGAAAAATGAGCTGTAATACCTTCAGGTAGCTCCTTCTTGGCAAGGCGTAGCAGATCTCGATGCACCAGATGATCCACTTGGAAAGCATTCTCTTGTGGACAGCTTTACCCTTCATTCTTCCTACGTAACCAACAAAGAGCTGTTAATCTAGCCTCCACTCCTTGGTTCTGTCCAAGTAGGAGCTGATAGCCCTTCTAGGGTCAAGGCAGTGAAGTCTCTCCTCCTCCTTGGAAGGGTGAGGGGGAGGATAGAAGGTGGTTAATGTGACAGACTGGTATAGATAAAAAGATGTAACCACCTTAGACAGGAAAGCAGCTCTGATCATAAGAAGCATCTTGTCTGTATGGTTGGTTGTAAAAGGAGGCTTAGAACTAAGAGTCTGAAGCTCACTTACCCTCTTAGCAGATGTAATAGAAATCAGAAAAACAGTCTAGAATGTGAGAAGCCTCAACGGACAACTAAGAAGACGCTCAAAAGGAGAACCCATCAGGAAAGTAAGAACCAGTTTTAAGTCCCACTGAGGTATTATAAAGGGAGTGGGAGGTAATCTATTAGTG
Organism: Lissotriton helveticus; assembly: GCF_964261635.1. Taxonomy (NCBI): domain Eukaryota; kingdom Metazoa; phylum Chordata; class Amphibia; order Caudata; family Salamandridae; genus Lissotriton; species Lissotriton helveticus. The sequence goes on along the minus strand of NC_136067.1, from coordinate 297,002,408 downwards.
AGGCCCTTAATGAACCTCATAACTGAGGGAGACTTGAACAATGAAGGTTGGTCTGGCAAACAAAGGAAGTCTGATAATGGCGACAAGTAGCCCTTAACAGTCACCATAGCACAACTTTGCTGGGCCAAGGAAAGAGAAATCATCAGACAAATGGGCCTTCAAAGGATGAATTGAACTCTCTCCACACCACTTAACAAACCTGGCCCATCTACAGGAATAGACAGATTTGGTGGAGTGTCTTCTGGCCGAAAATATAACATCCACCACATCTGGCGGGAGAGAGAAAGAACTCAGGTTGCTCCGTTCAACCTCCAGGCATGAAGGTGCAGGCTCTGGGGGTGGGGGTATAGAACCTGCCCCTGCGATTGCCAGAGGTCTGCCCTGAGAGGGAGACAGAGCGGAGGGTGCTATTAGAGGTGAAATAGCTCTGTGTACCACACCCTTCTTGGCCATTCCGGGGCGATCAATATGACTTGGGCCCGGTCTTGTCGAATCTTCCTCAGAACCTGAGGAATCAAGGGTATGGGAGGAAACATGTAAAGAAGCTGAAAGCTCCAATCTAGTTGAAACGCGTCCCCAACGCTCCCCGCATTGGATACTGGAGAATGCAGAACAATGGGCAGTGCACAGACTCGTGAGTAGCAAAGAGGTTCACCTGAGGAAACCCCCATATCCAGAAAATGTGGTGAACCACCTCTGGGTGAAGCCGCCACTCGTGATCGGCAGAGTATTGCTGACTGAGATTGTCTGCACGCACATTCAGCACACTGGCCAGATGATTTGCAATTATGCAAATCTGGTGGTCTTAAGCCCAGGAGAGGAGCTTCTCTGCAGAGACAATACAACCCTACTCCTCCCGGTTTGTTGATGTACCACATCGCAGTAGTGTTGTCTGTCAGGACCTGAACTGACTGATCATGAAGAGAAGGAAGAAAGGTCTTGCGAGCCAAACGTATCGCCTGCAATTCTAGAAGATTGATATGAAGCAATCTTTCCTCTGGAGACCAAAGGTCCTTCTTCTCCAGACCCCCAGATGAGCACCCACCCCAGAGTGGAGGCCTCCATTATCACTGTGGCCACCGGAGAAGGAGGTTGAAAAAGCTTCCCTTGAGACAGGTTGCCTGAAACACTCCAACATAACTGTTCCGCTGCAGTATCTTTGGACATTCTGACCACCTCCCTGAGATGTATGTTGTGTTGAAACCACTGTCTGCGGAGGCACCACTGGAGAGCACTCATATGCCAGTGTGTATGGTTGACCAACAGTATGCTGCAAGCGAGCAGGCATAATACCTTCAGGTCTGGAACAGCCGCTCCCTCTTGAAACAATGGAATCATAGCCTGGATGTCCAAAATCTTAAGGAGGCGGGAAGACACATTTCACAGTAGTGTTGAGATCTCAAGATGGGAATGTGGAAATACGCATCCAGCAAATCGATCGACACCCTTCGATCTTCCTGCTGCAGCGCCAGAAGAACCTGAGCCAGGGTCGGCATCTTGAACTTCTCCTGCTTGAGTTAAAATTCAAGACCCTAAAGTACAGGATCGGTCTTAATCACCTTCCTTTTTTTGGGATCAGGAAATATCGGGAGTAACACCCCTGATCCCTTTCCTGCTCCGGAACCACCTCTATCGCACCTTTCTGTAACAAGGACAGGACCTCCTGCTGCAGACGCAAAAGAGTGTCCCCCGTACACCAGTCCTGGTGAGATGGGTAAGGTGGGGGAAACTCCTGGAAAGGAAGGGCGTACCCATTTTCTACAAGATTTTAAACCCAAAGATCTGATGTAACCAATTTCCAATTTTGTAGAAAATGGGACACACAGTCTACTATGGGACCAACATGCTCCAAGATGGGGGATCTAGAGCTGCTTCCCTGCGGATCCAGTGGGGGGGGGAGGGACAGGAGAGGAGGAGGACGACTGCTTCCGGTCGCCTCCCGCAGAGGGCCTCTTCCTTTCCCTCTAAATGACTTGTAGAGGGCTCTGCTGCTGATGGCCTCGAAAAAGAAGCCACTTTCCCAAATCCACAAAATCGTCTGTAACCATATGCCCTTAGGCTAGGACTGCAGGCACAAGGAACTTCCAGTACCCCTGCTATCCATGAAATATTGCAGAACAGAATCCGCGTTTGTCCCAAAGAACCTGGAACCATCAAAAGGGAGATCAAGCAGAGTGGCTTGCACATCTAGAGAAAACCCAGAGCTTCTTAACCAGGCGAGTCTCCTGGTAGCCACCGAAGAGTCCATCACCCTGGGGATTGAGTCCGCTGTATCCAGAAGCAACTGGATCAACTGACGTGCTGCAGCCAACACCTCCAGAGAGTGACCTCAAACATCCTCAGGCAGCTTAGGAGCCACCTCTTTGGCTTTTTCCATCGAAGCATGGATACATCTTACCAGCAAGCATGTGGCGTTTGTAGATTTTAAGGCAATTCTTGCCGAAGAGAACACTTTTTTTGCTGACTGCTCCAGCTTTTTGGAATCCCTAACCAACAGGGTGGAAGGGAAGGATCCTGCGGACTGTTTGTGCGAACATGAAGCCTGAACTACCAAGCTTTCCGGTGAAAGGTTAAAAAGGTTGGATCACCAGGAGCAGCCTTATAGTGTCTTGACACAGTTATGGATACTGCCGGGGGAGACATAGGCTTTTAGCACACTTCTAAAATCTGCTCCTTCAGAGCCTCATTGGATTGGAGAAAAGGCTCTACTACTGAAGAAGGAGAATGCAAAACTTCAGTCAGAATGTTGGACCCGAGCTCTGCCGTGGGTAACTGTAGATCCAAAAGGTCGGCCGCCTTCCTTATAACAGTGTGATAAGGAGCCACGTCCTGAGAAGGCAGCGTCTTAGGGGAAGAAAGCTCCCACTCCGGAAAAGTGTCCAAACCCCTTGCCTCCTGTAGACCCTCGGAGTCATCCACTGAGTCAAGAATTTCCCCCTCCTCAGCCTGCTACTGCTGTCTCTGGAACTCCTTTTCTACCAGCAGCCTCTGAGCCTCCCTCCTAGAGCGCATTTTTAGAATCTGCTTCGGCATTGCCATTGACATCGGTGACGGCATTAAAGGAGGTCCCTCATTAGCAGCCATTGGCACCGCACAAACCCGGGACGGCATTGGCCCAAATCCAGAAGGCGCTGGACTCTTGCGGGATTGGCGTTCAGAATCTCGGCCCCGGGTTATGCCATGACAGAGTCATCGGCATGAAGGGCACGAATGGTGCCTGAGCATAATGCTGGGGGATGCCCAAATTATAAGAGCTGACCCACAGGGCCAGCCGGCATGCCGGATGGTTTAGCCGCTTTGGAAAACATGCCAAACATTGTATTTAGAAAATGCGTCGGATCCATACCTGGACCCGGAAAAGGTGGGTATGGATCCAGAGCCACCTGGTCTGGATTCAACGGAAACCGTGAGGCAGGTTGTGGCAGCAACGATGGGGACACCAGAGCCAGAGCAGGTGATGCCGGAGGTGCTGAGGAAGCCTCCCTGGGTGTCTGCAAATTTCTTGCCACTGGAGAATGGCCGGAGTAGTTTGCGGAGAAGGAGGGGGAGAAGGCGAGATGACATCTTTACCATGACGCTGCTGGATCGGAGAAGACGACCTCAAAGACTTGACGTTTGAAGAACGACACCAGGACCCATGACAACACTTCTTTATGTGCTTCTTCGATGGCCTCGAAGTGTGCAGGGTTGTTGACTTCGACTTGGATCTCTTGCGGCCACTCTTCACCTTTATTGCCCGGGCCATGAACAACTTCGCCTCCCTCTCCTTAAGCGCCTTCAGATTCATCCTTCGACAAAACAAACATCCTTCGGCGTTGTGATCCGACGACAGGCACCAAAGGCAATCTTCATGGGGGTCTGTGATGGACATATGACCCTCACATTCCCTACAAGGCTTGAACCTGGAGTTCGTTTGTGTAGCCATCGCACTGCTACACCACAGTTAACTGAAACAATGTACACCTACAGAAATGGAGAGTCCCAGAAAAACAGTTATGCGTCGAGGGCACAGAAAAAAGGGAACTGACATCAGTACGCCGACGAGGTCTTCTTATGGCTCCGGTGACGTCATACAGAGTTGCGAACGGAGCCGTGCTATTGTGACGTCCTCGTGGGAGAGCTATGAAAAAGTTTCTGTGGAATGCTGCCACAGGGGTAAATTCAAAAGGTGAGGAATCCACAGGCAGATGTATCCATCAGAATGAAGGAGTCAATCCTTACCATGAAGTGAATAAATTGAAGTACACCACACTTGAAACTTCATCTGCACTCTACGTAAGTTAAGGAAAAAAAAAAGTTTACCTTTCAGGCTGAACATAAACCAATGGTACTCCCATATGAAGGAGTAGCCAGCTAGTATAGCAAGTGCTCTACAAAAATGGCAAGGGTAAGGATGATTGTAAAATGAACTAAGATTAGAACCGCACCTATTTTGTAGCTGGAGGAAACAAGTCTCATATCATTTGCAGGATGCCTACCTACCAAAAAAGTTCACCCAGCCATTGTTGGAGGCGCTACGTACTTGGTAAACTGTAATCAAGGTACAGTGGGGGATGGATGCACAGGGCTTTGGGGGTGTACCTGCGTCTTAAGAGAATTCTGCTAGGGTGATTCCTTTTTGAAGTGTGATGGCTTCACACACCCAGGTAGAATAGGGAAACACGTTTCATGTCAAGTAAACCGAAATACATTTGTAATTTACATAAAGATCACTGGTTATGCTGGTGTTTTCCTTCACATGTCATAACAAGCAAGGTTATTTCTTGGTATCTAAAGAATTGATTTCCAGTCTCCCATCAGGCAAACCCTTCTGGAGAGGGACTGGGATATTAAATCTATTTATGTACCCTGAACAGAGGCATGTGTGTGCTACTTAAACATTAAGGCTGCACTTTGGTCTTTCTTTTTTGCAATTCATACAGCCTTTGCACCTATTTCTTTGGACCTTGCCTACACATAACTTTAACTGTCTTTTGAAAACATATTGTATGCAACATATACTTGGAGTGGTGGTTGGGTCTGCCCCGTGCTCATGATTCAATGGCTTTTGTGCCTCTCTCTGTACGCTGATCCGGATTAAATGACTTTACTTTGTATTCTTGTGTTTGTCACAGCCAGTCCCATTGTGTTTTGATTCAAAGGATTGTATTCTAACTAGAAAAAACATTCCAAGACCATTGCGCATAAACATGGATGGCAATCTGTCTCTTTTGGTTTGGCTCTAAACAATAGCCAAAACAAGCATTGGCAATGTCAATATTTCTGCACCCCAGTTTCACACTTGACACCTATTGGATTGGCCAATGCCTGTTTTACAAATTAAGCATAGGTCTTATACGTTGAACAGCTCATCCTGCTTATCAGGAACTGCTCTCTCAAAAAGAGATTTTCCCTCAAATGATGTATAAAGTATTCATTGTGTCTGTAGACACAAACCATAACTGCTTCAGACTGTTACAATGTCTTCTAAAACTAGTACGCTCGTTCACTAATCTCTCCTCCCGCTGCCACATATACAGAAGTAAAATCTGGCAAAAGATGCAGAATACTACTGCTAAGACAGTCCACCAGGTGAGATTTCAGCACATACTTCTGTCTTTCCATGAAGTCCCCAACACACAACTGGAATTGGTACAAACAAGAATATTTACTGCACAGATGCTCATTCTGCTTTAGAAGGAGGTCAGGCCTGGTGGTCCAATGCATCCGATCCAGGGGTCAGTGTTTAACCTCATGGTCAAAGTTTTAAATCCTAGCAGATCCACTCAGCTTTTCCTTCTCCCAAGGCTGAGAAAAAGTAACAATACCTGTCAATACCGCTAAAAGATGCTCCAGGAGTGGATGTTCTCTATGAATACGCCTGTTCTTGCATTCTGCCATCCATACAGGTCGGCATCCCAGAAATCACAGCTCTGCACACATGTAAAAACAATAATTTGGCACCAAACTAGTGACCATGTTGCCCAGCACTTCTGTAAATGGATGGTGTGCAGTCACCTCAAACCCTACTGTTGGCTTTGTGACCCTCTACTGAACAATGCCTCTGAACCACCTGGAAGCCTGCCCACCAATAACAGTAGGATGCACGACCAGGATTCCAACCGCTGATACACACAACCACAAAATGTACCATGCCATCAAAACCGTGTTCCTCCATTCAGCCCGTTTGAGTAGAGCAGGAGAAAGGTTCAGGAGAAAGAAGCTTCATAAAAATTAAGCAAACTTTCTCCATCAGGTCCAACTGACTTCAAAGGTAAGTGCTGCAACAAAAAAAACGAAAAACACTCAAAGAAGTACTGCTTCATAATATTCTTCTCTCTACCATGTAAACCCCGCATGGGTCTTTGATCAAAAATATACGCAGTTCCAAATATATATTGAAGGTCCACAACAAATTAGTGAACATTTCAGTGTCTGAGGCGCAACTTTTGTTTTAAGATGACGAAGGAAATTTGTGCCTCCACTGTCTGGCATAATCTTCAGAACAGCGTTCCAACCAGATTTATCTACAGAAAATTGTGTTCATGTAGAGCAAATGGATCCAACAAAGAGAAATAGTGGCTAAGCATGTCAGGTTTTGTCCCTGCGGAGAGGAAACTCATAGTAATCCATGTGCTAGGGAATAAAAGTTGCTTACCTTCAGTAACAATCTTTCTGGTATTCTATTGGCCTGCAGATATTCTTCGTCTGTTGAATATCGCCAGGCACCAGAGTGGAGTCAGAAACTTCCATAGCTCTCCATTGCCAATAGGGGGTGCTTGACTCCAACTTGGGACTGGAAGAGATGCCCTGGTGATATCAATTGCGCCGTAATTAGCCCATAAAGGCGCACAGGCGACATGAGGTAGCGCAGCAATCTGATCGAACCCCATAACCAACCTTCTGAATGGGGAGGAGTAGATCCTGGAGGAATATGTAGGTAGATCAAAAAGACCAGAAAGCTCATTTCAGAAGCGAAGTAACTTTTCATGGATACTTCTTCACCCAGATTCTTCACCTGTTGCATAGATTCCAAACCAGTACGACTTAGGAGGTTGGCCTGAAGGACTGATGAGACAAAGAAATCCTGGAGCGTCAAGTGCACAAAATTACCATCTCTTCATGCAGACAGTTATGCTTAGTGAAGGGAAGCACATCACCACTGAACAGATTTCAGCCATTAGAACACCAATGGCCAAAGCTGAAGTGGAAGACTTTGCCACGATGGAATGGGCTTAGTACCCATCTAGCGGTTAGTTATTCATAAAGGTATAGCCAAATATTTATACACAAGATTACCAAACAGGACAAGCGCTTCTTCTGGACTGTCTTGCCCTTTTCACTGCCCATGTATCCCACAAAAGGTGACAGTTCAAACATGTCTTTGGTTGAGTCTATGTAAAACGGACTGCCCTTCTGGGACCAAGTGTGTGTAGTTTCTTTTACAACTTAGAGGGATGAGGTGCAAGGTAAAAAGTGGAGAGGGAAATAGTTTGCCCAAGATGGAAGGTGATCACTACCTTGTGGAGGTAAATCACTTTAGTTTGTAGAACCAACTTCTCTAGAAAGAAGCATGTGAAAGGCATGCAAACACTGGGCAGTTGCAACTCCCTAACATACCTTGCCAAAGTGTCATCAACAAGAAGAAAAATGCTACTTACCCAGTATGCATCTGTTCTTGGCACAGAGAGCTGAAAATTCACATGCTTTGCATAAGCCTGCCATCTAGTGTTGGGTCCGGATGTTTGCACTTTGTATTTGTTCGAAGAAGTCTTTTCCAGTCACGAGGGAGGTGACGCCTCCTTTCAATGATAGTGTACATGGGCATCAACTCCATTGTTGGATTGTTTTCCCGCAGAGGGTGAGAATGGAGTTAGTAAGAGTAAAAAAGAGAGGTCCATGTGTATATATCTAAGTAAGATATTACTGCAACAGGTATAGGTACCCGGGGAGGCGGGCGGGCGCATGCAAATCTACAGCTCTACATACCAAGGACAGATGCATACTGGGTAAGTAGCATTTTCCGTTCAAGGCATGTCAGCTGTAGGTCACATGCTTTGCATAGACTGTACATAAGCAAAACAATGGTTGTCGGGTATGAGCAAATATTTCTTATCCGGTTAAGTTATTTACAAATTACAATTCTTGAAAGGTTAAGTATTCTCAGCTTTCAATATTAGGACAATTCAAATGATCCTGGACATTCAAAGAAACACTGGGGAAATGCTGCATGATGTGTACTAAGTTCTTTTATATAAATTTCCTCATTTATATATACTCATAGGTTGATAAAAATGCTGTCAACAAGAAGTGACATTTAAAGTGCTGAGTGAATATGTGACAATGTGCGCAGTGAAGCAGTACGGTAAATATTATATACAAGGTGATAGCAACATATACATTGGATGCCTGAGTGTCTAGGGAAAACAACGGCTCTGCTGTTATATCCACATTAATTTCTTTGCATGCAGAGTCTTGATCTGGGCCAAGAGGTGCAGTCGACATTTCGACCCAATATATGCATTACTGAGTGGTCAATGCGGGACTTAATCAGGACAGTGGGGGAGGAGTTGACAGCCTACGAATAACCAGCGTGAAACCTTGGTGGCTAGCTAATGTTGGCAATGGAAGTTGACCTTTAATGTAAACTGGGTCAGTAGGTGCCGTCTAATATTTTTTGACTACTCTGGGTGTGACAATTCTGGCACACACAGGGTCTTTGAAAATTTCATCTGTATGTTTGAGCATGCCTTTGAGCATGGGCAGTGTATGTGTTGCTCTTTGGAAGTAACTTCAAGTTTCAAAGAGAAAATTCTCCTCAAGGGCCTTTTTGTGAAGTTGGACCCCATGATATTCAGCAGCCCTGTTAAGTAGTTCTATATACCCTATATTTTCGTCAGGTGGAGAGGGTTAAAAAGGGTATAGATCCGGGTCATTACCTGTGTTATTATCTGCATTCCCATGGATCAGGAATAACATACCCGTCATTTTGGTTATCAGGTAACTGTGTTTGTGGTGAGTTAGTAGGTTTAATTAATAAATTTGGGTTAGGTGGGGAAGGAGGTGTAATAGGAGGAGGAGGAGGGTTAGTACCAACATTTTTCCTTTTAAGTGGAATGTGGTAATCTTCCTGCAACTCTGGTTTCCTTTTAACTGGCAATTTAACATGAATATGCCCAGTTTTGGGATTATCACCAGTTCTTTCTGTTTTGGGTCCGTGTTGGAAGGCGGAACTTTGAAACGAGGCTCCTTAGATGAAATAGAAAGTGTTTTGTCTTTCGGCGCCGTAATTTGTGGTGTGGAAGGCTTCATATGGAGTAGTTTCTGTCCTGTAACTCCAGTTCTGTAGTAGGGGTATCTCTGTTATAGTCATAATCTAGTGAATAGTCCCGCCCATGTGCGTGGACCCCGGAGCAATCAAAAATAATCTCTTACAGTGTCAAAAAATGCAGAAAATGCATAGACACTTAAGAGAGAATTTAAAGACAGATAATGCAGCCAAAAAGGCTACACTGTCCAGTACTTCAACTAGAAATTCCACCATAAAATCCACAAAACAGCAAAGCCTGTACAGATTTCCCTTGCTTAACAGCAAAATCCCTCAGGAATGATAGAGAGAAGAACCTGGACAGACAAGCCCCATAGGCTGCCATTATGTGGCTTAATTAGGATACTGTGCCTTTAAGGAACCTTCCAGAACCTTCTCCCAGTATCCCAGAATGCATAGCAGGTCCAACTTAGTTTCAGTTCTTTTTGAAGGCGTAGAAAACGCCAGACCTGTAGCATTATGAACATGAATAACTCTCCACCGGGGAGGCGGGAGGGCGCTTATGACTATAACAGAGATACCCCTACTACAGAACTGGAGTTACAGGACAGAAACTACTCCTTCTGTAGTAGGGGATCTCTGTGTATAGTCATAATCTAGTGAATAGAATGGCAAGCCCATCCCCACACCAAGCGGCGGTGGAGAATAAAATAACGCCACTGCTGTGCGAACAGATTCCGCAGCGAAGCCTGCCCAACCTGAGCGTCTGCCCTGGCATCAGAGTCCAGGCAGTAATGCTTAGCAAAGGTATGGACCGACTTCCAAGTGGCCGCCTTGCAGAGCTCTGCAATGGGAACATTACGGAGCATAGCTGTCGTAGCAGCTTTGCCCCTGGTGGAATGAGCCTTAGGTTTGCCCCCTAAGGTCTTATTAGCTTTGTAGTAACACAACTGTATGCAGGACACAATCCACCTCGAGATGGACTGTTTAGAGGTAGCAAGACCAGTCCTGACTGAGCCATAATTGATGAACAATTGGTCTGACCTACGAATATCTTTAGTCTTATCAAGATAAAACTTCAGCACCCTCCGCACATCCAGGGAATGCAAAGACCTTTCCGCTGGAGATGAAGGGTTCTGAAAGAACGTAGGCAAAGTGATAGTCTGATTGATATGAAAATCAGAAACAACCTTGGGAAGAAACTTAGGGTGAGTACGCATAACAACTTTAGCATTATGAAATACAGTATAAGGTTCTTGGCAACACAATGCCTGAATCTCACTCACCCTGCGGGCCGATGTAATGGCCACGAGGAACGCCGCCTTCCAGGACAGGTGCTGCAACGAAGCCTTATGAATGGGTTCAAAAGGCTCCTTCATCAATCTGGACAGCACCACATTCAGGTCCCATGAAGGCGAAGGAAGCCTGACAGGAGGGAACACTTTCTTCAAGCCTTCCAAAAAATCTTTGATCACAGGGATCTGGAAAAAGGAAGTCTGTGAAGGGCCTTTCCTGTAGGCAGTCAAAGCAGCCAGATGAACCTTAATGGAATGGACATTAAGGCCCGACTGCGCCAGATGTAGCAGATATGGAAGGATGACATCTTCCTTGCATGTCGTAGGGTCATAGCTCTTAGACCTACACCAGATGCAAAACCTCTTCCACTTGTAAGCATAGGAAGTCCTAGTGGAAGGACGTTTAGACTCCTTCAGTATGTCCATACAATCCTCTGGGAGATTCAGATGGCCATATTGCACTATTTCAGGAGCCATGCCGCCAAACTCAAAGACGAGAGGTTGGGGTGCACCATCCGCCCCCCGAACTTCGTGAGAAGGTCCGGCCTGCACGGCAGCTTCACGTGAGGAAGGAGAGAAAGGTGGAGCAGGTCCGTGAACCACCACTGTCTGGGCCATTCCGGGGCAATCAGAATCATTCTCGCCCTGGATTGGGACAGCTTGATGAGAACCGCCGGAATCAGGGGAATTGGTGGAAAAGCATACAGAAAGCTGTTCGACCAGTTGATCCATAACGCGTTCCCCAGCGTCCCCGGCTGGTAGTACCTGGAGGCGAAGCCTCGGCATTTGCTGTTTTCGGCGGTGGCGAACAGATCTACGTCTGGAGTTCCCCACCTTGCGAAGACTTCTCCTAGTACTTCGTCGTTTATGACCCATTCGTGGTTTTCCTGAATGAGTCTGCTCAGTTCGTCTGCCTGAACATTCTGCACACCTGGCAGATGGGTGGCCGTTATCGACAGTCCTCGAGCCAGAAGCCAGTGCCAGATCGCCTGCGCCTCCTGCGACAGAGTGCGCGATCTCGAGCCCCCCTGCTTGTTGAGGTAATACATCGTTGTCGTGTTGTCCGTCTGAACAAGCAGAGAGTTGGTCTGAAAGGACGGATGAAAGGCCTTCAGTGCCAAGTGAACAGCTCTCAGTTCCAGGAAATTGATGTGGTACGTGGACTCCGTCGGGGACCACGCCCCTTGAATTTGCAGGTCTCCGGAGTGCGCCCCCCAGCCTTGGAGAGACGCATCCGTCACGATGGTCTGTGTGGGAATGTCCTTGTGGAAGGGAACCCCTCTGAGGAGATTCTCCTTCGAGCACCACCACTTCAGAGACTGAAGAGCATGTAGAGACAGTCGTATCTTGTCGTCCCAAGAACCTCTCCTCTGGTCCCACTGATCCTCCAAGCACTCCTGCAGAGGTCTCATCTGTAGCCGTGCGTGAGGAGTGAGGAAGATGCAAGAGGCCATCGATCCCAGCAGAGAAGACACCGTCCTCACTGTCGTAGACGGAGTGTCCATGAGAGCCTGAGCCTTCCGAAGGAGTGATAAACGTCGCTCTTCCAAAGGAGACACGCTTGCTGACAGCGTATTGATGGAGGCTCCCAAGAACTGGATGCACTGGACCGGAATCGGGACCGACTTGGACATGTTGATGTGCAACCCCAGCTTGTTCAAGAGAACGCACGTCTTCTGGAAGTGTGCTTGAGCTTCCGAGAAGGAGGAGGCCTTGATCAACCAATCGTCCAGGTACGGGTAGACAAACACCTTGTTCTTCCGCAGGTGTGCTGCTACCACTGCCATACATTTCGAGAATGTCCTGGGTGCAGACTTCAGCCCGAAGGGTAGCACCGTGTACTGATAGTGATTGGCGCCGACTTGAAATCGCAGAAACTTCCTGTGTTTGCATGCAATGGGCACGTGGAAGTATGCGTCCTGTAGATCTATGGCACACATCCAATCTCCACGTTGCAGCTGAGGGTAGATCTGATGCAACAACAGCATGCAAAACTTTTCTCTGCGAATCCACTTGTTTGCCTGTCGCAAATCCAGAATGGGCCTGAACTCGTTTTTGTCCTTCTTGCGGACAAGAAAGAACCGAGAGTAAAGACCTCTTCCTCTTTGAGACAGAGGTACGCCTTCGATCGCCCTCTTCCTTAGCAGAATGTCCGCCTCCGCCTGAAGCTCGCGCAGTTGATACTGCGAGCTGACGGGAGGAATCGATGGAGGAGGGCTGGTGAAACGTAGACTGTATCCATTGCAAACAATATTCAGCACCCACTTGTCCTGAGTAATTTTTCTCCACTCTGCCAGAAAAAATTGAACGCTTCCCCCCACCGGAGCGGGTAACGGACGAGGGGGAAGTAACAGCTCAGGGACGGGACCCGGCCGGGCCCTTGGTCGCGGTAGAGGACTGTTGACGACCTCTACCACCTTGGCGTTTCTGGAAGGGCCGCCTGTACTGCTGCTGCTGTTGCTGCTGTTGATGTTGTCCAGCAGACTGACCCCTTCCACGACCCTGCGACCCAAACCGACGTTGGTACTGTCGGAAGGGTTTCTTCTCCTTGGGCTTCTCCAAGCCCACTGCCGTCAGGGTCTCCGCCTCGGCCTTCATCCTGGCCATCTCGTCATCCGCGTGTTTCCCGAAGAGGGTATCTCCGGAAAACGGGAGATTCGCCACGCGTTGCTGTGCTTCCGGTTTCAGTGACGTCAACCTAAGCCAAGCATGGCGTCTCTGGGGAATCCCGTGGCAATATCCGTGCGCGGACAGCAAGGATATGTCCGCTGCGGCGCCGATGGCCTGGTTAGAGACCAGCATCCCCTCCTGGACGATCTCCATGAAGTCCTCCTTGCGGTCTCGAGGGACAAGGTCTGCGAACTGCTCCATCGAGTCCCACAGGGACCGGTCGTAACGCCCCAGCAAAGCCGAGTCACTGGCGGCCTTCATCGACGAGGCGGATGTCCCACACGCCTTACGACCAGCAGAATCGATCCAGCGGCTCTCCTTGTCCGGAGGCACCGTGGACGCAGGGGAGGTGGCATGAAGCTTACGTGCAGCAGTCACGATGACTGAATCCGGTACCGGGTCCTTCCTCAAGAAGGCTGGGTCTGAGTCCGGAGCCCTGTACTTTTTTAGGATCCTGGAAGGCGCAGACTTCACCGCTGCCGGCATCAGGAATAGCTGTTCGGCGGGCTCAAGGAGCCCCGGCACCAAAGGTAACAGGGGGCGAGACAAGTGCCTTTTGTGTAATGTCTCAAATATCACCGAGGTAGAAGTCGTAGGCGCTTCAACCTTGATGCCCAACTTCGCCGCTCCACGCAGGAGAACCTCCTGAAATGTGCTTATATCGTCTATCGGAGACACCCTAGTCTCCGGCGAATCGGACAGCGTGGGCAAGTAGGAACGGGTCCCAGAGGCAGAACGTGACCTGGACCGACGTCTCTTGTGGTGACGCCTGGATCGTGAGGAAGATCCATGCCCACTCCTCGATCTGTCCCGTCTCCCCGAGCGAGACCTCGACCTCTTGGGCCTCGGACGCTCCTTCGGCCTCCCAGGGTCAGGAGTCCTAGGCTTCTTAGGCGTCTTCTTCGGAGGCGTCGGAAACTTAGGCATCGACACCGCCCTCGGCGGAACCGGGGGTGGAGGAGTAACCGTACGCGGGGTCTGCGGACCCGGCTTCGGAGGTGGGGTCGGGGCCTTCGGAGGCGGACCCTTCGGCACAGCCGGCCGCGAAGGAGGTGTAGAAGGCTTCATCGGAGCATCCACCCCGGAATGCGCCGTTCCCGGCGAGCCACCATCTCTTTTGGAGTGTGGGGAGCCCCCCACAGTCCTGGGCCTGTCCTTAGGACCTCCAGACGCTGAAGATCGGTGCCCAGACGACGACCGATGGCCCCTCGACGTCGAACGGTCCTTCGGCGTCGACCGATTCACACTTCTCGACGTCGAACCGTGTCTCCGTCTCGATGTCGACCCCGACCAGATCGACGAACCACGAAACCTCGACGACGGGCGATGGTGCCTCGACGGCGACCTCGACCTCTGCGCCGGCCTCGACGTCAACCTCTTGGATCGCCTCGACGTCGACCCTTTGGACCTTCTCGACGTCGACCTCTCGGACCTTCTCGACGTCGATCTCCTTGACCGTCTCGACGTCGGTCTTTTAGAATGCTTCGACGTCGACCTCTTCGGCGCCGGAGACGCCTTCCGTCTCGACGGCGGCCTCGACGACGAGGATCCCCTCGACGACGATGTCCTCGACGGCGAACGGCGGTGTCGCCTCGACGGCGAGCGCCGACGCCGGGCCCTCCGATGTCGACCACTCGACGCCGACACCGACGACGAGGAGATCGACACCGGCTTCGACGGCGGCCGGAACACGTTCCTCGACGTCGACGGGCGACGTTTTCTCGACCCAGAGCCCTGGGGAGACCTGGAACTGGCCGTTGACCGCCCCCTCGACGTCGTGGTCAGCGCAACTGACCCAGACGGAGATCTTGGGCGAGGGCTGGTCTTCCTGCCCCTGGGGAGCCCCCCAGAGGCCTCAGCATGGGTAGAAGGAGCCCCTCCTGACCCACCTCGTGCCTTCAACCTTCTCTCTTCAAGTCCCTGAAGCCTGATCTTCTTCCTCTCCTTCAGGGTCCTTCCAGAGAAGCCTCTGCAGATCACACAGTCCTCAGGAATGTGGGAAGAGGGAAGGCAGAGAATACAGACCTCATGGGAGTCTGACTTGGCCTTCTTCCTTGAGCACTCAGGGCATTTGTCGAATAATGCAGGCATTATGGACAAAAAAGAGTGCAGAAACACAGACAGAAAGTCACCAAAGTACTTTAAAAGCACCAAAAATCGAAATTAGTGTAAAACACTAACAAAAACCCTTGAAAAGGGAGAGCTCAATGCTCCAGGGTCCTGCTTGCAGGAGCCGGAAAAAAGAAATGAAACTAAGTTGGACCTGCTATGCATTCTGGGATACTGGGAGAAGGTTCTGGAAGGTTCCTTAAAGGCACAGTATCCTAATTAAGCCACATAATGGCAGCCTATGGGGCTTGTCTGTCCAGGTTCTTCTCTCTATCATTCCTGAGGGATTTTGCTGTTAAGCAAGGGAAATCTGTACAGGCTTTGCTGTTTTGTGGATTTTATGGTGGAATTTCTAGTTGAAGTACTGGACAGTGTAGCCTTTTTGGCTGCATTATCTGTCTTTAAATTCTCTCTTAAGTGTCTATGCATTTTCTGCATTTTTTGACACTGTAAGAGATTATTTTTGATTGCTCCGGGGTCCACGCACATGGGCGGGACTATTCACTAGATTATGACTATACACAGAGATCCCCTACTACAGAACTGAGAGTTTCGTATCATCTTGTGGATGTACAATGGGCTGAGAGGAGGACATCAACCACCTCCGCAGGCAAGTGGAATGTGCTCAAATGTTCCTGGTTTTTCGACAGCCTTGCTTGAATCCAGTGGCAAAGTGAGCAAGGGACTCACGTCTGAGCTTACCCTGCCACACTTATGGCAGCCAAAAGCGGTACAAAAGGGGGTGGTGATGGATGGAGCATCTGAACCAATCAAACACTCACACCCAGTCAAAAGATCTGGGTTTAATCCATCACCGTTCTTTAGCCCACTCTGCCATCCCAGTTCAGACATGGCTATATGCAAATCAGTCTGACCCTGTGCCTCATGGGAACAGTCCAGCCCGAACTGCCAAGCCATGCCTTCCCTGGACCGGAAACAAGCTTCCGAGGACCAGTTTCTGGCATTAAAGCCGTCTTCAGCCCGGCTTGCTTGAATCCAGGGGCAAAGTGAGCAAGGGACTCACGTCTGAGCATACCCTGCCACACTTATGGCAGCCAAAAGCTGTACAAAAGGGGGTGGTGATGGATGGAGCATCTGAACCAATCAAACACTCACACCCAGTCAAAAGATCTGGGTTTAATCCATCACCGTTCTTTAGCCCACTCTGCCATCCCAGTTCAGACATGGCTATATGCAAATCAGTCTGACCCTGTGCCTCATGGGAACAGTCCAGCCCGAACTGCCAAGCCATGCCTTCCTTGGACCGGAAACAAGCTTACGAGGACCGGTTTGTGCCATTACAGCCGTCTTCAGCTCGGCTTGCTTGAATCCAGTGGCAAAGTGAGCAAGGGACTCACGTCTGA
This sequence comes from Lissotriton helveticus, assembly GCF_964261635.1. Taxonomy (NCBI): domain Eukaryota; kingdom Metazoa; phylum Chordata; class Amphibia; order Caudata; family Salamandridae; genus Lissotriton; species Lissotriton helveticus. The sequence goes on along the minus strand of NC_136067.1, from coordinate 296,985,723 downwards.
GCATACCCTGCCACACTTATGGCAGCCAAAAGCGGTACAAAAGGGGGTGGTGATGGATGGAGCATCTGAACCAATCAAACACTCACACCCAGTCAAAAGATCTGGGTTTAATCCATCACCGTTCTTTAGCCCTCTCTGCACCCCAGTTCAGACATGGCTATATGCAAATCAGTCTGACCCTGTGCCTCATGGGAACAGTCCAGCCCGAACTGCCAAGCCATGCCTTCCCTGGACCGGAAACAAGCTTCCGAGGACCGGTTTCTGGCATTACAGCCGTCTTCAGCCCGGCTTGCTTAAATCCAGTGGCAAAGTGAGCAAGGGACTCACGTCTGAGCATACCCTGCCACACTTATGGCAGCCAAAAGCGGTACAATAGGGGGTGGTGATGGATGGAGCATCTGAACCAATCAAACACTCACACCCAGTCAAAAGATCTGGGTTTAATCCATCACCGTTCTTTAGCATTCTGTTAATCAATTGTTGTTTTTGTCACCCGAGTGGGATGGGTATGCTCAGACGTGAGTCCCATGCTCTCCACACCACTGGAGTTAAGCTATCCAGGCTGATGACGGCTGATAGCCAGAAACCGGTCCTTGGATGCTTGATTCCGGTCCAGGAAAGACATGGCATGGCAGTTCGGGCTGGACTGTTCCCATGAGGCACAGGGTCAAGGCTGATTTGCATATGGCCATGTCTGACCTGGGGTGGCGTGGAGTGCAAAAAAACGATGGATTTAGGCCCAGATCTCTGTACTGGGGTGAATGTATGACATTGTGCTGCATTCTGTCCATCAATTGTTGTTTTTGCACTTGTCACCCCGAGTGGGATGGGTATGCTCAGACGTGAGTCCCATGCTCTCCACACCACTGGAGTTAAGCTATCCAGGCTGATAGCCAGAAACCGGTCCTTGGATACTTGATTCCGGTCCAGGAAAGACATGGCATGGCAGTTCGGGCTGGACTGTTCCCATGAGGCACAGGGTCAAGGCTGATTTGCATATGGCCATGTCTGACCTGGGGTGGTGTGGAGTGCAAAAAAACTATGGATTTAGGCCAGATCTCTGTACTGGGGTGAATGTATGACATTGTGCTGCATTCTGTCCATCAATTGTTGTTTTTGCATTTGTCACCCCGAGTGGGATGGGTATGCTCAGACGTGAGTCCCATGCTCTCCACACCACTGGAGTTAAGCTATCCAGGCTGATGACGGCTGATAGCCAGAAACCGGTCCTTGGATGCTTGATTCCGGTCCAGGAAAGACATGGCATGGCAGTTCGGGCTGGACTGTTCCCATGAGGCACAGGGTCAAGGCTGATTTGCATATGGCCATGTCTGACCTGGGGTGGTGTGGAGTGCAAAAAAACGATGGATTTAGGCCCAGATCTCTGTACTGGAGTGAATGTATGACATTGTGCTGCATTCTGTCCATCAATTGTTGTTTTTGCATTTGTCACCCCGAGTGGGATGGGTATGCTCAGACGTGAGTCCCATGCTCTCCACACCACTGGAGTTAAGCTATCCAGGCTGATGACGGCTGATAGCCAGCAACCAGTCCTTGGATGCTTGATTCCGGTCCAGGAAAGACATGGCATGGCAGTTCGGGCTGGACTGTTCCCATGAGGCACAGGGTCAAGGCTGATTTCCATATGGCCATGTCTGAACTGGGGTGGTGTGGAGTGCAATAAAACGATGGATTTAGGGCCAGATCTCTGTACTGGGGTGAATGTATGACATTGTGCTGCATTCTGTCCATCAATTGTTGTTTTTGCATTTGTCACCCCGAGTGGGATGGGTATGCTCAGACGTGAGCCCCATGCTCTCCAAACCACTGGAGTTAAGCTATCCAGGCTGATGACGGCTGATAGCCAGCAACCGGTCCTTGGATGCTTGATTCCGGTCCAGGAAAGACATGGCATGGCAGTTCGGGCTGGACTGTTCCCATGAGGCACAGGGTCAAGGCTGATTTGCATATGGCCATGTCTGACCTGGGGTGGTGTGGAGTGCAAAAAAACGATGGATTTAGGCCAGATCTCTGTACTGGAGTGAATGTATGACATTGTGCCGCATTCTGTCCATCAATTGTTGTTTTTGCATTTGTCACCCCGAGTGGGATGGGTATGCTCAGACGTGAGTCCCATGCTCTCCACACCACTGGAGTTAAGCTATCCAGGCTGATGACGGCTGATAGCCAGAAACCGGTCCTTGGATGCTTGATTCCGGTCCAGGAAAGACATGGCATGGCAGTTCGGGCTGGACTGTTCCCATGAGGCACAGGGTCAAGGCTGATTTCCATATGGCCATGTCTGAACTGGGGTGGTGTGGAGTGCAAAAAAACGATGGATTTAGGGCCAGATCTCTGTACTGGGGTGAATGTATGAATTTGTGCTGCATTCTGTCCATCAATTGTTGTTTTTGCATTTGTCACCCCGAGTGGGATGGGAATGCTCATACGTGAGCCCCATGCTCTCCAAACCACTGGAGTTAAGCTATCCAGGCTGATGACGGCTGATAGCCAGCAACCGGTCCTTGGATGCTTGATTCCGGTCCAGGAAAGACATGGCATGGCAGTTCGGGCTGGACTGTTCCCATGAGGCACAGGGTCAAGGCTGATTTACATATGGCCATGTCTGACCTGGGGAGGTGTGGAGTGCAAAAAAACGATGGATTTAGGCCCAGATCTCTGTACTGGGGTGAATGTATGACATTATGCTGGATTCTGTCCATCAATTGTTGTTTTTGCATTTGTCACCCCGAGTGGGATGGGTATGCTCAGACGTGAGTCCCATGCTCTCCACACCACTGGAGTTAAGCTATCCATGCTGATGACGGCTGATAGCCAGAAACCGGTCCTTGGATGCTTGATTCCGGTCCAGGAAAGACATGGCATGGCAGTTCGGGCTGGACTGTTCCCATGAGGCACAGGGTCAAGGCTGATTTGCATATGGCCATGTCTGACCTGGGGTGGTGTGGAGTGCAAAAAAACGATGGATTTAGGCCCAGATCTCTGTACTGGGGTGAATGTATGACATTGTGCTGCATTCTGTCCATCAATTGTTGTTTTTGCAAATAAACCAAAGGCACAGCCGCCACTATTTGAGAGTGCCGTGCTATGGATTTTTTTTTAAAGCAATGGGGGAAAACGACAATACCAAGCAGGCGAAAGCCATTTAAGCAAAAAAATTGCGCAGGCTGTAATTAAAGCCTACCAAGTAACAGGGGTGTCCTCATGGGGGGTTACAAAATGAGACAAGGCGGTACTAAGGAGGGACTACTAAGCCTATTGATCAATGAAAAGCAACAGTTTCCAAAGGAAAATGACACAAGCCAATGAAAACAAGAATTTGCAATGCAATCAGTCTGGCCTTTGGGAACTTAAATTTATTTAGCTGTGCAGCAAATTAGCCTGGGTGCTGAAACATCTACTGTTCTTGCATGACACACCAGGTATGGGAACACATGGAGAGAAATATTGCCATTCAGCGGGAAGTGGTATAGTCCAAAGCTCTGTTTTTAATATAAAAGCAGGGCCTTCAGTGGTCATATCACTGAAAATACAAGATTTGAAAAAAATATTACTGTCTACGGGTGCTCCTGGACAAAACGTCCCTGAGCGGAAGCAGACAAGTCCTAGGGCTGATCTCCAGAGCCCACACAGTGAATACACATATAAGTATATACTAAAGTTGGACAAAGCTAAAAACATCAGGTGGTTGACTTATGTTAAGGAAACTTTTTTAAGGTTGGGAAGGCCTGAGCTTTATACTGTAACTGATTCAATAACAACTAAAGACATCGTGTATGTAAAGCATGCAATGAAGGAGCTCCTATCCCTGGAGAGGGAAGAATCTGAATTGAAAAAACCCTGTGTCAGGGCTAGTTTAATATTGTCCATACTCAATGGCCCAGAAAGTTATTTGAATATTGTGACCCATCCGTACCACAGGTTTATTTTATCCCGTTTTCGCCTTAATTTGATACATTTTAATCTTGGTTTTTATCCTGTATGGAGTACCCCAGAAAAGGCGCCACCATGTTCTTGCGATCATTTCTCTGAACAAAATACTATGCATTTTGTAATGTTTTGCAGCCATTACATTGACGCCCGGAGAATGTTCCTTGTGCCTATACTTAAGGAAGCAGGGTTTATCCTAGTTAAACCTGCTCTTATTTTTTTACAACTGTTACAGACTCCCAGGGTCATGTTTCATGTGGCTAGTTTCCTGGTGAGAGCTATTAGGAGCAGGAATATTAGAGTGAAGAATATGTTGACCTCTCTTTGTAGCACGGATTGCGCACTTTAATTAGGTTAACCATAATTATATTGGGATTATAGTTAAATAAACCATTGTAACAGGGACATTGGTGTTGCCAACAATCATTTTGCTGGGGATTTTAATTACTTGAAAATTTCCTCTTCAAGCTTTTGCACATTAGCACTTTGCACTTTATACTTCGTACTTGATATGAACTGTATTATAGTCTAGGATGACTTTTATCTTGTATATTGATCGTTTTTAATGTGTAAATTTGTACATTTTTGTTTATGTAATATGTATGTTGCCGTTGTCTTTGTATGATATTAAGTTATCGCAATAAAGTATTTTGACTGACTGACTGACTATACTAAAGTATATACTAATGTATATATACTAAAGTATATATACTAAAGTATATACAAGAGGTCTCGAATGCTCGACCTAAAAATGGGAGGACCCTCAATTCCATGTCTGAATACAGCATGCCTTGCAGAGCAGGGTATGCGCTGCCCAGGCTTGAACTAATGAAGTAAGCCTTTGTGCTCTAGCTAAATTGCCTTCAGCTGGAGTCAATTGGTGTGCTCTACTTACTTTTCTGGAAAACAAAAGGGCTTGGATCATCAGTTGTCACTAGAAAATAAAGGAATGTGCAGGAGAGTTGAGGTCTCTTACGGGTTGCCCTCACACACCCTGGAGGATGTCATGCTTCATCATAGGGCTTGTGCTCCTCGTCGGTCTGGCGCTGCAATACCCGGCGGGCACCCGCGATAGGGCTCTTTATCGGAGATCTTTTCTGATGAAGCCGTTGGGTAGGTGAGGGTATGTGGTGAGTTAGTGATGTGACTTAAAAATAGGTCTAGTGCTATCCTAGGTAGTGGTTATTCATTCTGGGGGTGCTGTAGCCTAGCTAAAATGTGTGAGCCCTGCCTGGATGTAATGATCCTACAGGGTCTGTCTAGTATTGGTGGTCAACGTTTCTTGCCTTAGAGCCCCTAAGGGGTCTAGCGGCAATTCGTCAGGACCAATGTCTTAATGGTGAAAGAGAAGGTACTCTTGATTCTTACACTACCGCAACGCTGGAGCAGTGCATCATCGTGAAACCAGCGGTGCTGACTGGAGTCAGGGCAAATAGCCTGAGGATTAGAGACCCCAGATTCAAAAGGCCAATGCGACGGGTAAAAGAATTCTTCTTTCAATACGTATCGAGAGAAGCTGATGAAGAATTGGGGAAAGATGATCACTACTAGTTTTTTTTGTAATAGTTTTGCTGATGTAGTCTGTACACGTTTAAGTTGGTGAAGAAGAGTGTTTGGGCCCGTTAAATTAAATGGCATTGCCATAATCTAGCCTAGACAAAATCAGATTTACATGGTGAGTGCACAGGCAATGGACAGCTTGGCTTTGCCCTCCTCGATGTCTTTGGGATTGGGGGGCGAAATCAGCCCGGGAGAGGGGCCTCTCTGCCCCCTCCCTTTAATTATAAAAAATAAAAACATTAAAAAACAGCCAGGCTCCAGGGCAGAAATCAGCCCAGGGACGGGTGCAATGCAGCCCCCCCTTCCCCATTCAAAAAAGGCCTGGCTCGGGAATGGGGTCCCCAGGGCCGAAATCAGCCCAGGGAAGTGAGACCACATGGTTCCCCTCCCCTAATAAATACAGTTTAGAAAAAAAAAACCTGACCAGCAAGTCGCCGGCCCATTTCACCATCACTCTGCAAACGCGCCTCCTGGCACACTACAGGTTGGAGGGATGAAGTCCCCTTGGATGCTGAGGGTCCTTGGGGACCAGGAACCCCTTCTGTTACCTCCAGTAAATGCCAAACAGCTGGATTGGTGAGAGGTCTTTGTAGGTCTCACCTCCTTTCTCCACCACTCGGCAAACGTGCCTCCTGGCACACTACTGGTTGAAGGATGAAGTATCCTGGATGCTGAGGGTCATTGGGGCCAACTAACCCTCCTGTTACCTCCAGTAAGTCCCATACAGTAGGATTCCAGCGAGCTGGTCGGGGCCCCACCCCCTTTCTCCAACACGCTGCAAACTCGACAACTAGTTAAAAAAAAAAAAGTTAAAACAACCTATTGAAATTCAGCAGTTATAGTTACTTGATCGAACGATAAGGAGTAGTTTCTGTCCTGTAACTCCAGTTCTGTAGTAGGGGTATCTCTGTTATAGTCATAATCTAGTGAATAGTCCTGCCCATGTGCGTGGACTCCGGAGCAATCAAAAATAATCTCTTACAGTGTCAAAAAATGCAGAAATGCATAGACACTTAAGAGAGAATTTAAAGACAGATAATGCAGCCTAAAAGGCTACACTGTCCAGTACTTCAACTAGAAATTCCACCATAAAATCCACAAAACAGCAAAAGCCTGTACAGATTTCCATTGCTTTAACAGCAAACTCCCTCAGGAATGATAGAGAGAAGAACCTGGACAGACAGGCTCCATAGGCTGCCATTATGTGGCTCAGAACAGGCTACTGTGCCTTTAAGAGAATCTTCCAGAACCTTCTCCCAGTATCCCAGAATGCATAGCAGGTCCAACTTACTTTCAGTTCTTTTTGAAGGCGTAACACGCCAGACCTGTAGCATTCCTTAAAGGAATATGTCTCTCTCCACCGGGGAGGAGGGCGGGCGCTTATGACTATAACAGAGATACCCCTACTACAGAACTGGAGTTACAGGACAGAAACTACTCCTTCTGTAGTAGGGGATCTCTGTGTATAGTCATAATCTAGTGAATAGAATGGCAAGCCCATCCCCACACCAAAGCGGCGGTGGAGAAAAGAGAATCAACACCACTATTTTGCGAACAGATTTCGCAGAGAAGCCTGCCCAACCTGAGCATCTGCCCTAGCATCAGTGTCCAGGCAGTAATGCTTAGCAAAGGTATGAACCGACTTCCAAGTGGCCGCCTTGCAGATTTCTGCAATCGGAACATTACGGAGCAATGCTGTCGTGGCAGCCTTGCCCCTGGTGGAATGAGCCTTAGGCTTACCTCCTAAGGTCTTATTAGCTTTTTGGTAACACAGCTGTATGCAGGACACAATCCACCTACAGATAGACTGCTTAGAGGTCGCAAGACCCGTCCTGACTGATCCATAATTGATGAACAATTGGTCTGACCTACGAATATCACTGGTTTTATCCAGATAAAATTTCAGCACCCTCCTAACATCCAGGCAATGCAAAGACCTTTCCGCTGGAGATGAAGGATTCTGAAAGAACGTAGGTAAAGGTATAGTCTGGTTGATATGAAAATCAGAAACAACCTTGGGAAGAAACTTAGGGTGAGTACGCATAACAACCTTAGCAGCATGAAATACAGTATAAGGTTCTTGGCAACACAACGCCTGAATTTCACTCACCCTGCGGGCCGATGTAATGGCCACGAGGAACGCCGCCTTCCAGGACAGGTGCTGCAACGAAGCCTTATGAATAGGTTCAAAAGGCTCCTTCATCAACCTGGACAGCACCACATTCAAGTCCCGCGAAGGAAGCCTGACAGGAGGGAATACTTTCTTCAAGCCTTCTAGAAAATCCTTGATCACAGGGATCTGGAAGAAGGAAGTCTGTGAAGGGCATTTCCTGTAGGCAGTCAAAGCAGCCAGATGAACCTTAATGGAATGGACATTAAGACCAGACTGCGCCAGATGTAGCAGATATGGAAGAATGACATCTTCCTTGCATGTCGTAGGGTCATAGTTCTTAGACGAGCACCAGATGCAAAACCTCTTCCACTTGTAAGCATAAGAAGTCCTAGTGGAAGGTCGCTTAGCCTCCTTCAGTATGTCCATACAATCCTCTGGGAGATTCAAATAGCCATATTGCACTATTTCAGGAGCCATGCCGCCAAACTCAAAGACGAGAGGTTGGGGTGCACCATCCGCCCCCCGAACTTCGTGAGAAGGTCCGGCCTGCACGGCAGCTTCATGTGAGGAAGGAGAGACCGGTGAAGCAGGTCCGTGAACCACCACTGTCTGGGCCATTCCGGGGCAATCAGAATCATCTTCGCCCTGGATTGGGAGAGCTTGATGAGAACCGCTGGAATCAGGGGGATGGGTGGAAAAGCGTACAGAAAGCTGTTCGACCAGTTGATCCATAACGCGTTCCCCAGCGTCCCCGGCTGGTAGTACCTGGAGGCGAAGTCTCGGCATTTGCTGTTTTCGGCGGTGGCGAACAGATCTACGTCTGGAGTTCCCCACCTTGCGAAGACTTCTCCTAGTACTTCGTCGTTTATGACCCATTCGTGGTTTTCCTGAATCAGTCTGCTCAGCTCGTCTGCCTGAACATTCTGCACATCTGGCAGATGAGTGGCCGTTATCGAGAGTCCTCGAGCCAGAAGCCAATGCCAGATCGCCTGCGCCTCCTGAGACAGAGTGCGTGATCTCGAGCCCCCCTGCTTGTTGAGGTAATACATCGTGGTCGTATTGTCCGTCTGTAGAAGCAGAGAGTTGGTCCGGAAGGACGGTTGAAAGGCCTTCAGCGCCAAGTGAACAGCCCTGAGTTCCAGGAAATTGATGTGGTACGTGAACTCCGACGGGGACCACGTCCCTTGAATCTGCAGGTCTCCGGAGTGCGCTCCCCATCCCAGGAGAGAAGCATCCGTCACGATAGTCTGAGTAGGAATGTCCTTGTGGAAGGGAACCCCTCTGAGGAGATTCTCCGCTGAACACCACCACTTCAGAGACTGAAGAGCATGTAGAGACAGTGGTATCTTGTCGTCCCAAGAGCCTCTCCTCTGGTCCCACTGATCTTCCAAGCACTCCTGCAGCGGTCTCATGTGCAGCCGTGCATGTGGTGTCAGGAAGATGCAAGAGCCCATCGATCTGTGGAAAAGTAAATTTTGCCATGTTCTGTGTCCCTACGTGTCATCCATCATATGTTATGTGTGCATGATTAAATATGCATATGCATTCCCCATGTTCGATTAATGACGCAATTACAGTTGTGTCCACCTCTAGTATGCCAGTTTCCAGTCCTCGTGAATACTACGAATATCAGGCCTATGTAAAGCTACGTTGCCACGTTTCTCAGTGTGCACGTTATTCTATTATAAAGTCTCCGTTTCTAGGCCTCAAAAAGGGCCTGGACACCAGATTCAGCTCCTGTCTCCTAAAACCTCGCTGAGGAGCGATACAGCCCCCACCTGTATCCTCGACCCTTCACTTACTTCCTGCCTCGCAGTGCCCGGCCCAGCCTGGCTCAGTCTCTGAGTCTGCCAAGAATATGTTATGATTCCAGCTATCAGTTCAGTCCTCCTTCTCTGCATTCCTAAACTACTGAACTGCATCAATAGTTTCCGTCATTGTCTAGCCTTCACGTCTCCACGTTAGAGAAATACTGCATTTAATGGTCATTTAATATTCTCTATCACGCACTACATGTAGAATAATGCATGGTCCAGTCTTAGAATCAAGTTAGCCTTTCCCCCCCTAACTTCTAGTTTATATCAACATGTTCTCTAAACATCAGATACTAGATACTGTTTAGGTACATGTCGCCCTGACTCTCCAGACTTCAGTCTCTGCTCCTAGCACAGAGTTCATAGCCCCCAGTTTCTCCTAGTGATACGTCATTGCTAGTTTGCGCGCACCATCAGGTTAGAGGTCCCGGCTCCTTAGGTAGCCCCCTCCAATGTTTCCGCCCCATTCATGACATATTCTGTTACGTTTGCATCACATGTCTATGTATACGCCCTGTTACACCTCTTTTCGCCCTTATCTTCCGCGACTGCTACGCGTCACACCTTCTGCTCCACCCACTGCTACGCCTACTGCAATGTAATGCTATGTGTTTGCGTTATGTATATATGCTCATGTATTGTTATTAAAAGTCAGCGCGCTCATCCCAGATCCAGCCCCAGCAGCTGCTGGGCCCTGTCATCCTATTCCTATGCAGGTTGTCCTGTTCCTGTCCTTATGCTGTATTAAACCTGCAAAACTCCTACTACCTCGAATCTTGACTCTTATTTATTGAGCTATCTGTTATGATATATGTCTAGTCAAAAAGAGAGGTATTATTTATTTATTTACCACATAATGGCGCCCGAACAGGGACTTTCCCTTTCCCCACGCGTCGGTGAAGCCACGCCGACCCCCTGACCCTCTGCAGTCGTGACGGAACTCTTCTGTGCACCGGCAGATATTTCTGCTTCAAGTATCCCTCAGGCCCACGGAGGAGACGGAGGAGGCGGTCCAGCATCCAAACGAGACGGTGGAGGAACGCGGCGAGTCCCGACCAGAGCCCAAGCCAAGAGTCCAAGGTCCGAGGTATCCGGAGGTCCACCCGTAACTGAAGTCCGAAGTCCGTCGTCGTCGTACCAGTCCAGTCCGAGGCTTTCCGTTCTTGCTGCCCGGTGAGTACCATTACTGGGGTAGTATCTAGACAGGGTCAATCTAAATTGACTCTGGTCCGTGGGTTGGTGGTACACAGACTCACAAACGAAGTGTTCACCTAGGTGGATACGGGTCTTGATGCGTCCCTTTATGGGACCGGTATGTTCCGTACTGTTTCAGCAGTGCATCCAGTAACTCTAGTCTGTTCCGTTCTCGAGAAATTCTTGTGTTTCTGTTCTCAGTATTCCAGGTAATATTCTGTCCGAACTGTTATGTTATGATGTTGTTCAATGTATTTCCAATGTCGTGGTATGCCTGAATTGTTCTCCCAATTGTTATTGTTCCTCGTGTATTGTATTGTGTTCCGATTCAAGTTTACAATGTCTCTCTTTTCGAGATTACGTCAGCTAAGAACTAGAAAGGGTTTGTTAGAAGAAGCAGTTCCTGTTCCGCAGAGGGACAGTCCAGGTCATTTTATGTATCAGAAGCATGGCATAAGCGCCATATTGTATCTAGATTTATGGGTAGAGTATACCAAACAGTTAGAAGAAAAGTATAGATGGCCCGTATCGGGTACATGGGATACCGAGTGCATCATGCGAGTAGAAGAAGCATTATGGAAAAAGAAAGCCAGACAGTCACAGAAAGATGCCATCGAGTTATGGCGCAAAGAAGCTCATAAAAGAACTGAAAAGGAAATCAGAAAGTCAGAATTAAGTAGAGAATCCTTAGAACGAGCACAAGAAAAAGAACTAATCGAGATAGGTGAACAAGTCAAAGCCGAACAGTCAGACAGACAGAGGCATGCCCTTATTAGGGGTATGTACCCTCTTCTTGCCGAGGGCTTGCCAAAAGCGACCCCAGAGGCATCCAGTAATTTCCCGCCACCATTAGTTCCGACCAAGCTACGTCACAAACAGACCGCAGCTGATATTTTTATTTCGTCCTATTTGGACGACACAGTCCCAGAATATGCAAATCCTGTTCGCGCTCCGCCAGTCCCTGTAAATCAGGCACTTCCCGCTTCTCCAGACACCGGAGTACCCGTTACGGTACCCCCGGTCCAGCCCGCCATACAAGTCCAGCCTACATTTCCATTTCCCACTCTGCCAGGACGAAGAGCCTCAGTAGACGACTCCAGTTTAGGGGCCGCAGGGGGAGGGACTCCTCAAACCCCGCCGCCACACAAGCGTTTAACGACAGCCGAATTACATGCACAAGCGTCACAGCGTACGCCTAGACATCAGACTGTAGCAGAAATAAGAAAATCCCTTGCCGAATGCGGCTATGATCCAGTCCCAGGCGAGGATAATATGGTTTTATATTCATTCCGCGTAAGAAAGGTGGCCGAGTACCTAGTCACCTTACCGAATATGAAAGAAGATCTAGACAGAATATATCGTTTCATCCGTACAGGGGATGATCCAGAAAGTATTAGCGAGGCCATGTCTCAAAGGAAAGCCGAGATCCAGCTCATGATATTAAAGTTTCTGATCAATTGTCTAATAAGAGAACAAGATTACCCGTCTAAAGATCCGGCCGAAATGAAAATCCTGACAAGGTGGAGTGATAATATAGCCGAGGGTAAGCACAAGACCGTCGGTGCTATGGAGAGTATGTACAAGAAAATCCGTAGAGAAATAATAAAGATACACGAACAACGTAAAGCAGCACAAGTAAGCGAGAAAGAAAGTAACTCTGATACTGAAGAGGTAGAGGACGAGAATCCCGCCAGAATAGCGTATGTAGGAAAATCTAGATTTCCAGATCGCCATTTACGCCTAGAACACAAGTCTATTTTTCATTCTCCAGCACCAGAACAAGGTTCACTAGAACAAGTGTTTCAAGCTACCGATCACATTCTGAAATCACGAATCGGTTACAGTGAGTTAAGTACCATGCATGAACAAGAACTAGCCCGATCAGCAGTCCGATGGATTACTGATTCTATCACTTTTCCAGACGAAATAGTGGCACAAATGTTTCTGAAAATGCCCCCAGCCGAACAACGACTGGTGGGTATGTATATGATCCAGCACCTCATCACATTGTATGAGGGTCAGCACTCTGATCCAGGCCCGTTACATGATGTCCTGAACGAGTTACTCCAGTATAGATGGAAAGGTCTAGGTACCGATTTAATTAGTGTCATTCTAGAACAGCGTCACAAATATAGAACGTTTCTGAACCCGCATTTCGTTCATGTCTCACCCCCAGAAAGTAAACCATTTTACATGGAAAGACAGAATCCGTTACGAGAAGTCCACCCAGTTAAAGGAACGGGTGGCGAAATGCAACGAGTGTTTGTTTACACTCCGATTACAAAGATGGAACTCCTCGAGATGAAGAAATTAATTCCCTGTCATGACAAAGATCCAGCAGGGTTCCATAGAGAATTAAAAGACATGCTCCGTATGGGAGAATACACATACCCAGATATAATTAAAATGTTAAAGGTTCTGCTGCCCGCAGGGGTGTATGAAAAGCTCAAGGAAAAAGAATGGGAGGTGGGAGAGAAAAAGATCGATTGGGCAGTTCTAGAAGCCGAAGATAAGGCACGAGTACCAGGTACCGGTCTTGGAGATAAATGTAAAGAATTACCAGAATTATTGATACAAGTTCTACCCAGATTATTGACAACGAGAAAAGAAGACTGGGATGCAATCTCAGCCTGTAAACAGAAGCAAGATGAGGATATTAGTGATTTTTATTCTAGATTTGAAAAATGTTTCAGCATCAACAGTGGCCTCAAGACGAGTAGTGAGTCATACCCTCACCTTTTTGTTACTAAATTAGTCGAGAATTCAAGCCCACAAATTAAAAATCGAGTTTTGAAAGTCGAAAGTACCTGGCAAGCTAATACCCCGTCCCAGATGTTGCAAATGCTCCAATACCACCAGAATAGAATCAGAGAAGAGCAAGAACACGAAAGAAAACGTATGAAAGACACGAAAATGAAAGTACTAGTTGCACAATCTGTTCCTCAAGACAGTCAGAAGAGGGGTCCGAATCAAACCAGTCATCCTGCAGCTCCCGTTAAAGGGAATTGCAATTATTGTAAACAGCCAGGTCATTTCATAAATGAGTGTGCAGTTCTGAAACACAACATAGCTACTGGTAAAACTAAAGAAAGACCACGTCCGCCTAGACAAGAGCAAGTTTCACAGATTCCTCAGCCACAGAATGCACCACAGACAGTTACCGCACCGCAGCCTATCGCTGCAACACAGCACGTTACATCGCAGATGTACCAGTATGCACAGTCTGAGTATCCAGAGTACCAGCAGTATTCATGAAACAGCCTAGAGAGGGAGGTAGGCTTGCCTCTCATCGAGATACCTGTAGATCAAGAAGGTCCCTATGTTCACAGTCAAGTATTAGGGAAAGACAGAAAGTTTTTGATTGATACAGGGGCAAGTAGGACCACAATTAGTCACGCCGAAGTTCCAGGGGCTCCGCTCTCAGGCTCAAGAAATGTTTCCCTTGGATTTTCAGGAAAACCTATCGTAAATGAGATTTCAAAGCCAGTTACTCTAGAAGTAGGTCCATTGTCCCGCACTACTGATCTGTTACTTACTAAGTCATGTCCAGAAAACCTATTAGGCATTAAAACACTGAAAGAGTTAGGTGCAGTTATATGCTGTTCCCCAGAGGGAATACGATTGTTCCTACGTGACTTCAAGGGTCACTATGTATTACGAGATTTTGATTCAAGACTGTCTAATGTTCCGCAGCACTTATGGGCGCAAGGTCCAACTGATGTAGGTTACATGCAAATCACACCCTATCGTGTGACTCTCAAGCCAGGTGTAGTGTTACCACGAATCAGACAGTACAGATTGCCACCAGAGGCTGTAGCAGCCTTATCCAAAATTATTGACGAGCTCATGGCTCAAGGAGTGGTTGTAGAAACTGACTCCAATGTATGTAATTCTCCGATCATTCCAGTCATGAAACGTACTGATCCAAATGCACCCCCAGTATATCGATTAGTGATTGACCTACGAGAGCTTAATAAATGTATTATTCCTCAGTACCCAGTTGTCCCAGATATCTCTTCCCTATTGACAGCCATTGATTCCGAAGCCACGTTCTTCACTGTCATAGACCTCAAGAACGCATTTTTCAGTGTTCCTAGTCATCCAGACAGCCAGTTCCTTTTCGGATTTTGTTTAAATGGAAGGAGCTATATGTTTACACGAGCTCCTCAAGGTTTCACAGAAAGTCCTAGTATTTACAGTCAAGCACTCAAGAGACAACTAGACAACATTCACATGCCAACTGACACTGCCCTGCTCCAGTATGTCGATGATCTACTGATCACAGCCCGTTCTGAACGTGCTTGCGAGCAAGCATCACTTACAGTTTTGTATTTCCTAGCCGAGATGGGGCACAAGGTGTCCCCTTCTAAGCTTCAATTCTGTGTCCAGCAAGTGGTCTACTTAGGACACTTACTGTCCAAGAGGGGTAGGCAGTTGACACCAGACCGTATCCAGTTAATAGCGAGTCTTCCTCAGCCCAAGACCCAGAAGGAGGTACGTGCTTTTATCGGCCTCACTTCTTACTGCAGACAATGGATTCCCCAGTATGCATTTCTAGCCAAGCCACTGATACAGTTAACGACACAGGAGGCAGCCGTATCGACTGTCCTCCCTTGGACATCTGAACATACACTTAGTTTCAATGAGTTAAAGAAAGCCCTATGCCAAGCTCCAGTTCTAGCGACACCGAACTACAGTAAGCCTTTTACACTTTTCGTCACTGAACGTGAAGGTACAGCATTATCTGTTCTCACACAAGATCAAGCAGGACAATACAAGCCCTGTGCTTATTTTTCGAGCACATTAGATCCTGTAGCCCAGGCTCTGCCTGCGTGCCTCAAGTCAGTTGCAGCCACAGCCCTAGCTATCAGACAAAGTGATTCCATAGTCTTAGGACATACCTTGACAGTACAAGTTCCACATTCTGTGGAAGTTCTTTTAAACCGAACACAAACTCAGCACTTGACAATTGCACGTTTAACAGGTTATGAATTGACACTGTTCCAGCCTCACATAGAAATCAGACGCTGCAACATTTTAAATCCTGCTACATTATTACCATCAGTTAATTCGAATTCTGCCACACATGATTGCGTGGAAGTAGTTAACATTACGACAAAGCCAAGACAAGATCTGACAGATATTCCGTTACCAGACCCCGACCTGACACTTTATGTGGATGGTTCATGTATGAGAACTAGTACAGGAGAACTAGTCGCCGCGTATGCAGTGGCTACTGACACTGAAGTTATTGAGACACACCGCATCGACACTCTGTCCGCTCAAGCAGCAGAGCTAGTCGCTCTGACACAAGCCTGCATACACGCCAAGAACTTGAAAGTTAATGTTTACACAGATTCACGCTACGCATTTGGAGTTGTACACGACTTCGGAGTGCTCTGGCAGGAGAGAGGTTTCATGACTTCTCATGGAACCAAGATTCAGCATGGTCTCCTTATTCAAGCTCTGTTAGATGCCATACACTTACCGACATCTATCGCTATTATGAAGTGCAAAGCGCATACGAAAGTTACTGACATTATTTCCCAAGGTAATGATCTAGCAGATCGCACAGCCAAGCTTACAGCACAGACTCTAGACATTCCAGTTAACATGACACATACTCCAGATCCGATTACATGTATGACAGTTAAAGACCCTACACAAGATGTCATAGACATCCAGTTACATGCTACTCCTGAAGAAATCAAGAAATGGTCCGAACAAGGAGGGGTCCAGACAGATCAAGGATGGTTAACGAAGGGTAGAGCCACATGGTTTCTCCCCGACTCTATGGTTCAAGTCATTATTAATACCGCACATAGTCCAGCACATTTAGGAGAAAAAGCTATGTTAGACAGTATCCAGAACATTTGGTTCAACAAGCATTTACGAGCTGCAGCCAAGCAGAAAGTCCGTACCTGTATGATATGTTGTCAGTTTAATCCAGGTAAAAGTGTCCCGGTGGAACAAGGTGGATTCCAGCCTCCTGACCACCCTTTTGAAGTCCTCCAGATGGATTATATTCAGATGGAGCGATGTCGAGGTTTCAAGTATGTCCTTGTAGTTGTATGCGCTTTGTCCAGGTGGACAGAAGCATATCCAGTCCCAGATTACACAGCCACGACCACTGCCAAGCAGTTGGTTCGTGAGTTCTTCCCCCGTTATGGACTCCCTAGAGTCGTATATTCTGATAACGGCCAGCCATTCTCATCTGAACTCATGAAGCATGTTTCCCTGTTGTTAGGGTACCAGTGGAAGTTTCATTGTGTACGCCATCCTGAAGCAGCCGGTCTCGTAGAGAGACATAATCAGACTCTGAAAATCCGAATTGCCAAAGTGTGTAAAGAAAAAGGTGTGGACTGGCTAGTAGCTCTGCCAGTCGCTTTATTTTATATGCGCATGGTCGCACATTCCAGATCAGGTCTGTCCCCGTATGAGGTCGTTTTCGGCCGCCCCCCTAACATGTGGGGTACTCCTAGACCCCGAAGTATTACCGATGTTTCAAGTAATATGCTGACAGATTACCTAGCTTCCTTGATGTCTGCCCTCAACTCATGTCGTTCACAGGTTGCTGCCGCATTTCCAGACAATACCGAGGTGGCACCGCATGAAATCGTTCCAGGATCCATGGTGATGGTCCGCAACTTTGACAGATCAAGTCCGCTGGAGCCTCGTTGGAAAGAGCCCCGACAGGTCCTCCTCACCACCCGTACAGCCGTGAAGTTGGAAGGACGCAAAGGCTGGGTGCACCTTTCTCATATTAAACTTTTTAATGGACTGAAACCCGTCTTAAAGAACATTTCCCAGGATTTGAAGGATTGCCAAAATATTGTTCTCAAGGACTGTCCCGCAAAAGACATTGCTACAACCCCTCCCCTGTTAGAGAAAACTCCACAACAGGAGTATAAACTAAAACTCCGGTCTAGTAAAATAAGTCAGCCAGTTTGATTGTCTAAGTCCTCCCCTAGGTGAAACGGTTAGACTGTTTCTGACATGTATAAAATAGACCCCCATAGTGAGAGAGTTAGTCAAAACTCAATCCGATGTATCGTTTTTCTATGTTTCATATTGTTTCTCAGCAATATGATTTCCTGCACCAGTTATGCATTTTTCTTGTATTTCCCAGTTCTTCATGTAAATAAGTCTGCTAATGCTACAGTAGAGCACACGTTTAGTGATCTGCCTCCTCATGAACTCTCTTACCGCCTCGCCATGCGTATTAACTCATTTATCCGCATGTTACATTACTCACACCAGACCAGCAATGCCACTAATTGTTGGGTGTGTGGTCGACTCCCCCCTTTTCAGACACCGAAGGGAGTTCTGCCACTTTTTCCTTATCCATTTTCACATAATGGTTCGTGTGGAGCATGGTCCACGTTAACGTCATCCTCAACAGATATGTCTTTTCTTAACAGTACATGTTTTCCAGACAAGCAAGGTCTTCCCCACAGAACAGGTTTAGATCTAGAAAATGAAGTGTATAATTTAGGTAACTATTCTTCGAATTTTATGGTCCTGAATGTTCAGTCTGATACTACTCCAGACTTACCTGCTATTTCAGTACTACCAGTCAAAGGCGAATTATGTGTCCGAAATTATGGTTCCGTACATGTAGGACATAGTGATTGTACTACTATTGTCAAGTATAGTGACAGTGGGAAATCTATTTTCAAAGCTTCACGTCATTCTTATTTTATTTGTGGTCAAACTGCATATGTTCGTCTGCCCCTCGATTGGGAGGGAACCTGTTACATTGCCTTCCTACTGCCACCAGTTTTCCTAGCCCCACCTGATTATCATAGAAACACACATCTAGTACACATTAGACATAGAAGGGAGTCCCCAATTGTCGATTATACTGAAACTGCTCTAGAACAGTATACAGATTTCAACAGAGGTTTCTTTTTCTTTATAGGACCTATCCAGAATAGTAAACTGATCCGTAGGTTAACCAGAACCCTCGAAGCTGTAGTAAATGAGACTGCCTCTGCTCTAGGTAACTTAACCGAAGAGCAATCTGCTATGAGATTTGTCGTTTTACAGAATCGTCTCGTCCTTGACGTCATACTGGCCGATAGGGGCGGGGCCTGTAGAGTCATCGGATCTAGTTGCTGCATTTTCATTCCAAATAACGCGCCGTCTGTTTATTCAGCTATAACCAGACTCCATAAAATTGCCCATCTGATACACCAAGATCCAGGCACCTGGACATGGTCCGGTTGGTTCTGGAATATAATTTCCGCATGGGGATGGAAAATATTGTCCTTCCTAGGTATTGCAGTAGCGATCATATTCAGCTGCTGCCTCTGTATACAATGTGGCCCTGCGATTTGCGGCATTTGTGCTACCTCTTGTATTCCTAGTCCCAAGCCCCGTTCTAAATCCCGTTCCAGGATAATTCGAGACGAGCAAATGATACTGTATGAAATGATAGATGGTATCATGAAAATTGATGTTTCCTGATGGAAACGTAGTGACAAGGAGGGAATGTGGAAAAGTAAATTTTGCCATGTTCTGTGTCCCTACGTGTCATCCATCATATGTTATGTGTGCATGATTAAATATGCATATGCATTCCCCATGTTCGATTAATGACGCAATTACAGTTGTGTCCACCTCTAGTATGCCAGTTTCCAGTCCTCGTGAATACTACGAATATCAGGCCTATGTAAAGCTACGTTGCCACGTTTCTCAGTGTGCACGTTATTCTATTATAAAGTCTCCGTTTCTAGGCCTCAAAAAGGGCCTGGACACCAGATTCAGCTCCTGTCTCCTAAAACCTCGCTGAGGAGCGATACAGCCCCCACCTGTATCCTCGACCCTTCACTTACTTCCTGCCTCGCAGTGCCCGGCCCAGCCTGGCTCAGTCTCTGAGTCTGCCAAGAATATGTTATGATTCCAGCTATCAGTTCAGTCCTCCTTCTCTGCATTCCTAAACTACTGAACTGCATCAATAGTTTCCGTCATTGTCTAGCCTTCACGTCTCCACGTTAGAGAAATACTGCATTTAATGGTCATTTAATATTCTCTATCACGCACTACATGTAGAATAATGCATGGTCCAGTCTTAGAATCAAGTTAGCCTTTCCCCCCCTAACTTCTAGTTTATATCAACATGTTCTCTAAACATCAGATACTAGATACTGTTTAGGTACATGTCGCCCTGACTCTCCAGACTTCAGTCTCTGCTCCTAGCACAGAGTTCATAGCCCCCAGTTTCTCCTAGTGATACGTCATTGCTAGTTTGCGCGCACCATCAGGTTAGAGGTCCCGGCTCCTTAGGTAGCCCCCTCCAATGTTTCCGCCCCATTCATGACATATTCTGTTACGTTTGCATCACATGTCTATGTATACGCCCTGTTACACCTCTTTTCGCCCTTATCTTCCGCGACTGCTACGCGTCACACCTTCTGCTCCACCCACTGCTACGCCTACTGCAATGTAATGCTATGTGTTTGCGTTATGTATATATGCTCATGTATTGTTATTAAAAGTCAGCGCGCTCATCCCAGATCCAGCCCCAGCAGCTGCTGGGCCCTGTCATCCTATTCCTATGCAGGTTGTCCTGTTCCTGTCCTTATGCTGTATTAAACCTGCAAAACTCCTACTACCTCGAATCTTGACTCTTATTTATTGAGCTATCTGTTATGATATATGTCTAGTCAAAAAGAGAGGTATTATTTATTTATTTACCACAGATCCCAGCAGAGAAGACACCGTCCTCTCTGTCGCGGATGGAGTGGACATGAGAGCCTGAGCCTTCCGAAGGAGTGATAAACGTCGCTCTTCCGAAGGAGACACGCTTGCCGACAGCGTATCGATGGAGGCTCCCAAGTACTGGATGCACTGGACCGGAGTCGAGACAGACTTGGACATGTTGATGTGCAACCCCAGCTTGTTCAAGAGAACGCACGTCTTCTGGAAGTGTGCCTGAGCTTCCGAGAAGGAGGAGGCCTTGATCAACCAATCGTCCAGGTATGGGTAGACAAACACCTTGTTCTTCCTCAGGTGTGCCGCTACCACTGCCATGCACTTCGAGAACGTCCGGGCGCAGACTTCAGCCCGAACGGAAGTACCGTGTACTGATAGTGATTGATGCCGACTTGAAATCGCAGGAACTTCCTGTGTTTGTGTGCAATGGGCACATGGAAGTACGCATCCTGTAGGTCTATGGCGCAAAGCCAGTCTCCCCGTTGCAGCTGAGGATAAATCTGATGCAACGACAGCATGCAAAACTTTTCTCTGCAAATCCATTTGTTTGCCTGTCGCAAGTCCAGAATGGGCCTGAACTCGTTCTTGTCCTTCTTGCGGACCAGAAAGAACCGGGAGTACAGACCTCTTCCTCTTTGAGACAGAGGTACATCTTCTTCAGGGCTGATGAACCGAAGACTGTATCCATTGCAAACAATATTCAGCACCCACTTGTCCTGAGTAATTTTTCTCCACTCTGCCAGAAAAAATTGAACGCTTCCCCCCACCGGAGCGGGTAACGGACGAAGGGGAAGTAACCGCTCAGGGTCGAGACCCAGCCGGGCCCTTGTTCGCGGTAGAGGACTGTTGTCCACCTCTACCCCTCTGACGTTTCTGGAAGGGTCTTCTGTATTGCTGCTGTTGTTGCTGCCCAGAAGACTGTCCCCTTCCTCTACCCTGCGACCCGAACCGTCGTTGGAACTGGCAGTAGGGTTTCTTGTCTTTGGGCTTCTCCAAGCCCACAGCCGTCAGGGTTTCAGCCTCGGCCTTCATCCTGGCCATTTCGTCATCTGCATGTTTCCCGAAGAGGGTGTTGCCGGAAAACGGCAGATTTGCCACTCGCTGTTGCGCTTCAGGCTTGAGCGACGTCAGCCGGAGCCAAGCATGGCGTCTCTGATTGATACCGTGGCAGTATCCATGTGCGGCCAACAGGGAGATATCCGCCGCGGCGCTGATGGCTTGGTTCGAAACCAGCATCCCTTCCTGGACGATCTCCATGAAGTCCTCTTTCCTGTCCCGCGGGACAAGGTCCGCAAACTGTTCCATGGAATCCCACAGCGCACGGTCGTACCGCCCCAGCAACGCCGAGTCGCTGGAGGCCTTCATCGTCGTGGAAGACGTCCCACACGCCTTCCTTCCAGCTGAGTCAATCCAGCGGCTCTCCTTATCCGGAGGCACAGTGGAGGACGGGGAGGTAGCATGTAGTTTCCTAGCCGCCGTCACAATCACCGAATCAGGCACTGGGTCCATCCGTAAGAAGGCCGGGTCCGACTCTGGCGCCCTGTACTTCTTGACAAGCCTGGAGGGAGCGGCTTTCACCACCGCCGGCGTAAGGAAGAGCTGTTCAGCAGGCTCAACCAGTCCTGGCACCAAAGGCAGTAGGGGGCGAGACAGGTGCTTCTTGTGCAAAGTCTCGAAGATCACAGAAGTCGTCGGCGTAGGGGCCGTCACCTTGATCCCCAACTTCGCCGCCCCCCTCAGGAGAACCTCCTGGAACGTGCCAATGTCATCTATCAGAGACACCCTCGTCTCCGGTGAATCCGACAATGTAGGTGAATATGAACGGGTCCTAGAGGTCGAACGGGACCTGGACCTATGCCTCCTATGGCGATGTCTGGATCTAGTGGAGGATCCGTGTCTACTCCTAGATCTGTCTCTCTTCCCTGAGCGCGACCTTGATCTCCTGGGTCTGGGACGCTCTGCCGGCTTCCCCGGGATGGACGTCTTGGGCTTAGGAGGAACCTTCGACTTAGGAGTCTTCTTCGGAGGTGTCGGAAGTCTGGGCATTGACACCGATCTCGGTGGAACCGGAGGAGGAGCACCAGGCACAGGGGCCTGTGGTCCTGACGGAAGAGCAGGTAGAGGAGGCAATGGAGGAGGGGTTGGAGCCCTCTGAGGAGGACCTCTAGGCAAAGGAGGAGGAGGAGGTGTAAAAGTCTTCTTCGGGGTATACACCTCTGAGTACACCGTTCCCGGCGACCCACCATCCTTTCCTGACTGAGGGGAGCCCCCCACAGTCCTCGGCCTGTCCTTACGACCCCCCGACGTCGAAGACCGGTGTCCAGACGTCGAACGTGGTCCCCTCGACGTCGAGCGGCCCTTCGGCGTCGACCGTTTCACACGCCTCGGCGTCGACCGGCTTCTATGCCTCGACGTCGATCCTGACCAGATGGACGATCCTCTAAACCTCGACGGCGAGCGCTTACGCCTCGATGGCGACCTCGACCGCCTCGACGGCGACCTCTTCGATTGCCTCGACGTCGACCTCGATCGCCTCGACGTCGACTTCTTCGGCGCCGGAGACCTCTTCTGCCTCAACGGCGACCTTGTCCGCTTCGACGGCGGCCTCGACGACGAGGATCCCCTCGGCGACGACGATGTCCTCGCCCTTGACGGCGAACGGCGGTGTCGCCTCGACGGCGAGCGCCGACGCCGGGTCCTTCGATGCCGTCCACTCGACGCCGACGGCGACGACGAAGAAATCGTCACTGGGTTCGACGGCGGCCTGTGTAAGTCCCTCGACGTCGACGGGCGACGTTTTCTCGACCCAGAGCCCTGGGGAGACCGGGAACTGGCCGTGGACCTTCCTCTCGACGTCGTGGTCAGTACAACCGACCCAGACGGAGACAGTGGACGTTTGCTGGACTTCCTGCCCCTGGGGAGCCCCCCAGAGGCCTCAGCATGGGCAGAAGAAGCCCCTCCAGACCCACCTTGAGCCTTCAGTCTTCTCTCTTCAAGGCCCTGAAGTCTGATCTTCTTCCTGTCCTTCAGGGCCCTGCCAGAGAAGCCTTTACAGATCTCACACTCCTCTGGGATGTGGGAAGAGGGAAGGCAGAGGATACACACCTCATGGGGATCTGACTTGGCCTTCTTCCTGGAGCACTCCGGGCATTTGTCAAATAATGTAGGCATTATGGACAACAAAAGGGTGCAGAAAACCAAGAAGAAAGTCACCAGAGTACTTTAAAAGTACACAAAATCGAATTTAGTGAAAAAACACCAACAAAACCCTTGAAAAGGGAGAGCTCAATGCTCCAGGGTCCTGCTTGCAGGAGCCGGAAAAAAGAACAGAAAGTAAGTTGGACCTGCTATGCATTCTGGGATACTGGGAGAAGGTTCTGGAAGATTCTCTTAAAGGCACAGTATCCTGTTCTGAGCCACATAATGGCAGCCTATGGGGCTTGTCTGTCCAGGTTCTTCTCTCTTTCATTCCTGAGGGAGTTTGCTGTTAAAGCAATGGAAATCTGTACAGGCTTTTGCTGTTTTGTGGATTTTATGGTGGAATTTCTAGTTGACGTACTGGACAGTGTAGCCTTTTAGGCTGCATTATCTGTCTTTAAATTCTCTCTTAAGTGTCTATGCATTTCTGCATTTTTTGACACTGTAAGAGATTATTTTTGATTGCTCCGGGGTCCACTCACATGGGCGGGACTATTCACTAGATTATGACTATACACAGAGATCCCCTACTACAGAACTTATGCCCCACAATGCACTGCTTATGACCTCACATATTAAATCACTCATGACACAGTCAGTGACATCACTGATGACATCATCCACAGAACCATTCACACCCCCATACAAACTCTCGTATGCCCACTCTCACACCCACTCACTCCTCCATAGAGGCACTCACACAACCATTCACTCACTCCTACAGCCACTCACAAAACTGTACAGCCACTCATACAACCAGTCACTCACCCATACAGCCACTCACATAGCCACACTTATCCGTGCACCTCACACACCCACTTATTTACCTACATCCACACACTCACTCATACAGCCTCTCAACACAGCCACTCACTCACCCATACAACCACTTACATACCTATTCACACATCCACTCACTCTCCAATGCATCCATTCACACACACTCTCCAACTCCCCTAACGAAACACCCACTCACCCATACAGCCACTTACATACTGAGTGTCTGCCATTCAGACACCCACTCACTCAGTCACTATGATGGAGCAAGGATTTGCATATAAGCAACTTGCTGGATACATCTTTTCATATATACATAATAAAGTACTAATAAAAGTGTTTGTTACATTAATATACACGAAATTTGTATAGAATGTAGAAGCACGGGAAGCTTGCCTATGTGTCTACTAACATGTAACTTAATGAGACTAAAATGGCTGCTAAAAACGCGGGAAACAAAGTGCGCATGCGCCAACAGCATTATGTCATAACGCTTGGAGGGAAAGCTTTGCTTCTACGCACTAATGTACAAAATGTCTGCTTCAAAACTCACATGCTAAGCATCTGCTTTGATCAAAACTAAACTGCGTTTTGTACTAAGTGTTAATGCATAAAGAATTATTTTAATTAAATGGGATTAGAGTAGACATAAGTGGTATACAGTGAAATCTTTTTATTTGAGTCTAACATCTTGTCTTTTTGACTTCTCTGTTAGTTCGCTATTGGGCCTAAATCGAGAAACGAGGCTTTAACCCACGTGGTTAACATGCGCAGCCTCAGTAGAATACAGCCCTGGAGTCGTGATCCCAAGCGCTGGAACATGGTCAAGGACAATCTTTTCTCATAGGGAGAAAGTGATGGAACACCCTGAAGACTCAATGAACAAATGTATAAATGTAATAAAATGTTTTAATTTAATATGAGAAAACGGGTGAGAATAAAGCGTGGGAAAAACAAATTAAATAGGTGGGTACATAAGACAATGCTCTTTAGAAAAGTATTACATTTAATATGGTGTGACGATCATCCACCCTGGCATGTCCGATCAGAATACACAACTTTGAAACATTTGGGGGTGGAACATGCCACCAGAAAGTATAATTGGGATAGTTAGCAAATTGAAAGGTGCTGATTGCTGCCAGAATGCTGAGAGATAGACATGCTGTCCGATTGCTGATTAATTACCTGAAAGCAGACTTAGAATTTTTGAAATAAAATTTAGGAATAAGAGTACGGAAGAGCACCGAGGAGGCAAGGGACTAGGAACGAGGTGCGGAAGATTGTCGAGGAGGGAACTAGTATCTGAGGGGTTTGACAATGGCGTAAAATCCAGAAGAGGTGATCTGACCTGTTTAATCCTGTCCTGAACCTGTTACCTGGTAATTCATGGGGTCCCAACTCTTGGCCAGAGGGGTTTGATCTCACACCATCCTAGGTAAATATAAAATGTATTGTGTCAATGTACCTTTTCTCTCTGTCCTCTCTTCCTGAGGTATTAGTCACTAAAATAATAGACTAATTAAGCAAACTGAATTTTACCTTGTCAGAATGATGGAGTTAACACTGTGATTTGTGTTTGATTCACTAAAAGTTTCCAGATAAAACCTTAAAATGTAACTGAGTCTGTGGTTATTCATTGAAATTAAATAGGTAAATGCTTAATGTAATTAATTACCAACTCTAACTCAACTAACAGATCCATGAGTAAGGAAAGGGCATAGTAAATAAATAAATAGGTTCGAATTCTCTAGGCAAATGGACATATAAAGAAGCCCCCCCCAAAAAATTGATTCCTGTCAGGGTTTCATCAACTGGATAGTGATTGTGGTTATTGGGCCCAAATGTGTGTGATTTAATGATACTTGTCCGTAGGTTGGTGTCCCGCTGGATCAGTTTGCTGGTAGCAGAGACATGGTTATTATTGATTAGTTTGGTGATTATTGTTTATAGATTTAAGTATTAACAAATTTGTTTGCATATTGCTTAATATTGTCTGGAAAATTCCCGGGAAATGTATAGCGGGTGATGTATCGAAATCACACTGCAGAGAGGTTACTCGTTGATTTTAGAATTAGTTAAGAAACAGTGAGAGTGATTGATAGTGAAAAGTTTGCTGTTGAAATTTTGGTGTTATATCACCTAGAAAGGGTAACACTGGAAGAGTAGCAGGTCCTTCTGAGCTTGCGTGAAGAGTAAATGGAAGAGTTTTGCTCGTAGTGATTGAAAAGTAAGCGCAAGGTTTTACTCATAGTGTAAGAAACTAGGTGTCGGATTTGCAAAATAAACAGAGTAGCGAATGTATCTATGTTGTCATCTAATGCAAACTTTTAGTAAAAATTGAAGAAAAATAAGTTTTCGGATTACCTTGTAAAGAGAGGGTCAGTTGCAGGAGTTGCACTGACGTCACAAAGTGCCACGCTGGGATTGGACAGTGGGTGTGGGTGAGACGACAGGGAATTGGGGGGAAAGGGGTTGGTTGTCACACTGACCTCATCAGGTGCGGCGCTGGCATTGGTCAAGGAAGCAGCCATGTGAATAACAAAATATTTGTAAAGGAGGGGTCAGTAGTAAGGAGTGGATACTGACGTTACCTTAAAAGTTGCGCTAGCATTGTTTAAACGTTTTGTAAATTGAAACCCAATTGAAGTAACAGAATAAAGGCGCTAACGAGATTGGAGGGCGAAGTATAAACAAAAGTACGAATTAATTAGAAAAGAAATACGAAATCTATGTGGAAAAACGATCCAACCTTAAAAGGAAATCACCCGGATAGATGACATCTAGATTTTGTTAGTCAAGCATTTATAAGAAGGGGTACTTATAATATGTACGGAGAAAAGAGAAAAATGTCCTTTATGCAGAAAAAAAAAAATTATTTCAAAAAAGATAAACCTATTAAAACTAGAGAAGGAATTCTCATTCCACCGCCCCAGACACCTGCTTCATTTATGATTATGGAGAAAAGGGTATTATACATGTGTATGGTTAGAAAATTGGATTGAATACACAAAAGGTGATGGAATATTGGCTTTCCCAGAACATGGCACATTCAATGGCAGAATCCTTTATAATTTAAGAAACAGGATGAATGAACTAGATGGAGGAATTTGAATGAGACAGAAATAGGAGTACTAGGGGACATAGAGGGTTCTATCTCAAGACATTACACATTAAGCGCGAAGGTCAGATGAAACAATGGAAACAGGCAATGGTTGTAGAAGGATTGTATCCTGTATTAATGTCAGATCAGCAATCAGGAAGCAAATGTACAAGAAAAACTTGCGGTGAATCCGAAGATGAGTTTATGGAAGATATTTTAACAAAGAATCCTCCGCCATATCAGGAAAGACCCAATAGAAGTATACCAAGTGCTCCAGCTTTAGAAATTTCTCTGGTTCCACAAGTATTGCATGAGAAAATTTTACAGGAAAAGGAAAGGGAAGCTATAAATAAGAATAGAGAAGAATTAATACAGAAAATAACCCAATTGAGTGTAAATCCAGAGGCATTAACTATACCAGTGACTATAGGTCCCGTTGTTCCCTTATATGGGGATAAAAGAATTTGTCCTAATCCACCAGTTATGCCTACTTCTGTAAAAGAGCCAAGAAAAGAAAATATAATAATTGAAGATCAAGCAAGTAAATGTGAGTCAGTAATATCATTAATGGACTTACCAATCAGAGAACAAGTAAATGAAACCCTAACGAGAGTTACACCAAATAGTTCATGAGAAATATGGATGGAAACTTCCACAGGAACTAGAAGTGCTACCTTAGTGTCACCAGAAGAATTAGAAAAATGGGTACAGGGGGTGGATAAAACAGTACCATCACCAAAGGTTCTGGACATTTATAGATGAAAAATAGAATTAGAAGAAATCATAGCTGGAAATGTGGGAATAGACAGGTTAAACACATATTGTGAGCGAGAGTTATTATTTATATGCCGAAGCATAACAAGAAATGTAAAACTATTTCATGAGAAATAACAGACTTTGCTTCCGAAATGGGAATTGACATAGGGAAGTCCAAAGTATTGCAAAAACCCTACAGAGCAGAGTTCACCGACAAAGATTTAGAAAATATAAATATGTCAGGAAGGAAATTGCAGATCAGAGAACTATTTTACAGATATGGGGAGAACTAGACAGGTAAAAAGGCAAGTTGGACAAAAAAGGAGGAGGAAGCTCAAGCAAATAAAGCTGCATCAGAGTATGTATTAAGAGAAACTAAAAAGGCAGAAAGATTGTGTCCTATGAGAGAAGTACCCGGAGGGGGATATGTACATGTTCCATGGACAAGGCAGGATATTTTATCATTTACAAATGATTTCCCAAAATTGAGAGAGCAGCCTGTAGAATGGTATAGACAAATCGAAAGGTTTGTAAAGGTTTCGAAGGTTTGCTAAAGGATCTGGATGGTTTGTTTGACATAGTGGTACCTGTTGATTTATGGACAGAATTTAAAATTACAATAGATTGGCCTAGTGAAGAAAATCCAAGAGATGAGAAAAAAGATGCACCATCAGCAGAGGTAATGAAGAAATATAATCAAGTAATGACATTTTTAAAAGGGAAAATACCTCCCAAAAAACAGATTGGGTAAAAATAGATAGAACACAGGAAATAAATGAGACTGTCCGTGCTTATTATGAGCATTTACTGCAAGTGCTTAAACAGTATAGTGGATTTGAAAACATGGGTGATGTTTTGTATATCGATTTGTATCAGGACTAAGACCAGAAATTTGTGAAATGATTCAGACGCACATGTTGTGCTGGCAAATTAAGCCTATAGATGAGGTTTTGAAATATGCAAAATATTGTGGAGATGAGATAGACAATAAACGGAAAAAGTTAGAAGAAAAAGTGATGTGGGCACAAGTAAAACTGGCAGAACAACAGGAATTAAAAATAAATAATGAACACAATAAAAGATCAGGACAGAATGAAAATAATGAGGGAAAACCAAAAGGAAAAATGAGTAGAGAAGAAGCAAAGAAAAAATATCCTTGTCATGGGTGCGGAAAATTGGGGCATTGGAAAAACGAGTGTAAAAATATACAAAGTAAGAATGGCCCAAATCAAAATTTAAATCCACAGACACAGAATGAGTTGATTTTGAGTAAACCGCAGCTGGTTGTAAACCCACAGAATCAGTTACCACCTGCCCCTATGAAAAAAGTAGTCAACAGAGCAAAGTACAGTGTGGACGCCGGATTTCAAGGAGAAAGTGGTAAGCCAAATTCTGTAACTTCTCAATTTCTTTTGCAGAATAGCAGTTCATTGGAAGATGAATTATGATGGTGCCTAAGGAGGGGGGGGGAAGAAGAATGTGTACTTGGCGCATCCTTATCGGTAGATAGGTCAGGTCCATACATAGATGGGAAAGTAGAAGGGAAAGAGATTACCTTTTTACTGGACACTGGTGCTACCCGGCCTACTGCAAGAACAACAGACATCCCAAACCCGCCCCTCTCAGGAGAAGCCATCCAAGCGGTTGGAGTAACCAACAGACAGATCAGAACCCCAGTTACAGAACCAATGGAAGTGTGTATAGGGAATTTCAAAGAAATGCACAAGTTTGTGGTTTGTGATACCAGTCCTGTAAACTTGTTAGGTAGGGATTTACTTTGTAAAATGAACTGCACCATATATTGTACACCGGATGGTGTGACAATCCAGACCCCTGATGAAGATAGTATCTATAAGTTGATGTTAACAAAACAAAGAACAGAGGTAGATGAAATGTATTCTATGATGACAAAAGATGACCTACCAGAAGAGTTAAAATCAACAGTAAATCCAAAAGTATGGGATTTCACTGGAAAAGAAGTAGGACTAATGGCAGGAGTGGACCCAGTGAAGTGACTGTAAAGGGAGGTACTACTTACCCAAATACAAGACAATATAAAATGAGTCCAGAAGTAAAATCAGGTGTCATAGAAGAAATAGAACGAATGATTCAACAAGGCATTTTGAAAGAAATAATGAGCAGCCCTTGTAATTCACCTATAATTGGCATTAAGAAACCTAACGGAAAATATAGGATAGTACAAGACCTTAGACAAATAAACAAAATAGTGGTACCTTGTTGTCCTGTAGTGCCAAATCCTGCAGTGATTTTATATCAGATACCATGGAACACAGGATGGTTCACAGTAATTGATTTGTCATGCATTTGTCTCTATCCCATTACATCCAGATAGTCAATACCTTTTACCAATAAAGTGTGAAAATCTAATTTATGTGTGGAATCGTGTTCCTCAAGGGTACACAGACAGTCATTCAATTTTTTACCAAATTTAAAAAAAATGTCTTGAAACATTGATAATACCCAGGAATTCAATTCTGGTCCAGTATATAGACTATCTGTTAGTGGCCTCAAAAAGATGAGAAGATTGTGTCTTGGATTCTATTGCATTACTAAACCATCTGGGAGATGGAGGGCACAAAGTGTCACCAGAGAAATTAGTTTTGCCAAAAAAATGTAAAATACTTGGGACATCAACTAGAAAGAGGAACAAGGAGGGTGACACCTGAAAGAATCAAAATATTAAAACAGATGCATTTACCACAGACCCAGAAGGAAGTTAGAATGTTTCTTGGTGTTGTAGGATATTGTAAGCAGTGGAATACAGGGTTTTCCGTATTGGCCAAGCCTCTGATTCAGTTAACAAAGAAACAAGCAAAGGATCCGGTAGAGTGGGATGATGAAAGCATGAAAGCTTTTGTAAAATGAAGACAATGCCTATGTGAAGCCCCTGCTTTGGGAATGCCAGATTAGACAAACGAGTTAGCATTATTTTGTTGTGAACTAGATAATTGTGCCTTGTCAGTTTTGACCCAAAGGCATGGTTTAATGAGACGTCCAGTGGCATATTTTTCTGCCACTCTGGACCCAGTCGCCGCTGCATTACCTGGGTGTTTGAAAGCAGTATCTGATGCTACTTGCACAAGTCTTGCACAGTGTGAATCCGATTGTGATGGGACATCCTGTTAAAGTGTATGTTCCACATTCGGTTGTAATTCTTTTAACAAGAACTCATACTCAGTATCTCACACCAAGTTGAATGACAAAATATGAGAAAATTATTTTGAGAGCTGAAAATGTGACCGTAATCCGGTGCACAGTGTTAAATCCAGCTACTCTCTTACCTGATGTGTACGGAGAAGAAGTGAGAGATGATCTTGATCATGATTGTTTAGATGTAACAGAATACTGTACAAAACCTCGCCCAGACATTCACGAAGAACCATTGATTAATTGTGAAAATGAATTGTTTGTAGATGGCTCATGCTTGAGGCATGAAGAAGGAGGATTGAGTGCTGCTTATGCTATTTGTACATTGGCTTGAATAGTCAAAGCATCCTATTTACCTGGAGTCAGGTCTGCACAAGTAGCCGAATTGATAGCTTTAATTAAAGCATGCAAAATTGGAAAAAATTGGAGAGTAACCATTTACACTGATAGTCAGTATGGTTACGGGGTTGTGCTTGATTTTGGCCAACTTTGGATGCAAAGGGATTTCATGACCTCTTCGGGAACCCCTATCAAAAATGGACAATATGTGAAAGAGCTTTTAGAAGCCATACAGTTGCCAAAAGAAGTAGCTATATTCAAATGTGCGGCACATCAGTCAGGAAATGACTATGTGACAGCCTGAAATCGTTATGTTGACCAAATTGCTCAATATTGTGCTAAAATAAAAATGGCAGTAAACAAGAAAATTGAAACTACAGGAATCAGATGCCAACTTATGCTTATTTCAGCATTAGAAACATGGGATGAAGTAAGAAATTTACAAGATGAAGTAGATGTGAGAAAGGAGAGTGGTTCAAAATAGGATGTCAAAGAAGAGAAAGTGATGGTGTCTGGATGGGAGACAGCGTTTACAACGCTGTGAGTCCCACGCGCGTTGGTAACAACCTGGACGTGACATCGTCCGCGTTCTTACTACGCATGGCATTACATCGCAAGTCGTTTCAACGACTTGAGCTAGATGGCGTGCAACACCAGGGAATGTGCTGGATTTTAAGTCCAACACATTCCCTGCTGTTGCGCTAACTGGAGTAGGAATAGTCATTTATACTAGTTAGTGGTGTCACATATACAGAGTGTTGAAGTCACAGCAGAACAATTCCGAAATTGCCTCGTAAGTGTCATTAGCTGGATGAATACTAATTTTCTAAAGCTCAACACAGAGAAAATTGAGATGGTACAATTTGGCCAAAAACCCTCTATCTGGAACCATTTATGGTGGCCCCCAGAAGCTGGCATCTGTACCGTCTCGGCAGAAAAGGCTAAGAACCTAGTTTTCCTGATTGACAAAGATTTAACACTCACTTCTCAAGTCAATCAGGTCACTTCGGCCTGTTTCTTTACGATTAAGGTCCTCTGAAAAATACTGCCATTCATACCTCTTGCATTAAGGAAGACAGTAGTAGGAGCCTTGGTTTTATCGTGTGTCGACTATTGCAATGCACTGTATGTTGGAATTGGAGAAAGACAGCTCTCTAAACTCCAGTCATTGCAGAATGCTGCTGTAAGAGTGCTGATGGATCTTCCCAAACACCACCCGACGTCTAATGGCATAAGGCAACTACATTGGCTGCCTGTTCGACGAAGGGTGCAGTTCAAGGCTCTATGCCTAGTACACAAAGTAGGAGGTGCAGAGGACATGAAATCCCTATTTCCCTGTTATGCACCGTCTTGCACATTAAGATCTGGCAGTCTAGGTCTGGTTTGCCTTCCTAAGATAAAGAGAGCCCAATGGGGTGGTAAGGCTTTCTCATTTCAGGCGGCAAAGCTATGGAATTTCTTGCCTACAGAGCTACGCTTGATAACAAACAAGATTCTGTTTAGAAAGGCATTAAAAACCTGCCTATTTACTAAATCCTAGACTGGAAGCGGCCAATCCTAATCCTCACTCATCGCCAAGACGCCTCGGCAATAGTGCGCTTAATAAATAATTCAGTCAGTCTATTCCGAAGTCCAGCGCGCCATCTAGTGCAAGTCATAGAAACGACTTGCGTTATAATGCCATGCGTGGTAACAATGCGGATGATGTAACGTCTATGTTGTTATCTACTGCGATGTAATATGTGGCGTTGTAATCAACAAGTTAATTACCTTCGGTAACTTTTTTTCTGGTGGATACAGTATCTGCCTGTGGATTCCTCACCTTATGAATATCCCCCTGCACCAGCATTCCGTGGAAATCTTTCCTAGCTTCCCACGCCGACGAGGTCGTCATAGCATCATGGCTCTGCACGTGGCTCCGCATGATGTTACAGGAGCCATAAGAGGACCAAGTCGGCGTGATGACGTCCGTTCCATCTATTTTATCCGTGCCACGAGGCAAAACGGGTGGACCGACAATAGAGACAATGCATACATAGTACACAGTATTCGCACAAATACATTCAATGTATATTAAAATAAGAAAACTTACATTTTAAATAAGTCAACAATATACAAATAGAGGTAATGTAGTCTTGAGTACACAAAAACATCAAATACCCTAATACCTCATCTTTTAAGGAATAAAAGGGTGGGCAACTGGAAGGAGGGGGGGGGTCAGTAAGGAATCCATAGACAGATACTATATCCACCAGAAAAAGAGTTATAGAAGGTAAGTATGGATACATATGCCTGTGGATTCCTCACCTTATGAACAGAATCCCACAGCAGTCACACTCCCGGAGGAGGGTGTCCACCCTTCTATACCAAAAAGTCTGGCAAAACAGAACGCGCAAAATGGCTGTCCCTCCTCACTTCGGAATCCAAGCAGTAATGCTTCGCGAAAGTGTGGAGGGAGGCCCAAGTTGCGGCCTTACAGATGTCCAACACAGGAACACCCCTGGACAAGGCAGAAGTAGACGATTTAGCCCTGGTGGAATGAGCTCTAATGCCTACAAGAGGCTCCTTACCAGCCAGGGAGTAGCATATCTTGATGCACAAGATGATCAATCTGGATAAAGTGCGCTTGTGCACCGCCTTGCCTTTCATACGACTAGCATAGCCAACAAAGAGCTAATCATCTTGACGTCCTTCGTCCTATCCAAATAGAAGCAAATCGCCCTCATTGGATCTAAACGATAAAGTCTCTCCTCCTCTTTGGATGTCACCTATCCAGGATAGAAAGTAGGAAGGGTAATGGACTGACCGAGATGGAAGGGAGTTACCACCTTAGGCAGAAAAGCAGCCTTGGTCCTGAGAACCATCTTTTCAGCAGGTATGGTCAGAAAAGGTTGATTTGAACTGAAAGCCTGGAGCTCACTCATCCTCCTAGCCGAAGTGATAGCTACTAGA
Source organism: Lissotriton helveticus (assembly GCF_964261635.1). Classification (NCBI taxonomy): domain Eukaryota; kingdom Metazoa; phylum Chordata; class Amphibia; order Caudata; family Salamandridae; genus Lissotriton; species Lissotriton helveticus. The sequence continues at coordinate 296,951,084 of NC_136067.1, read as the reverse complement.
AAGACTGTTTTAAATGTCAGTAGTCTCAAAGAACAACTACGCATAGGTTCAAACGTGGAACCCATTAAAAAAGTTAACACCAGATTTAAATCCCACTGGGGTATAATAAAAGGAGTGGGCGGAAACATGTTAACAAGCCCCTTAATGAACCTTAAAACTATTGGAGATTTAAAAAGAGAAGGCTGATCTGGCAAACAAAGAAATGCCAACAAAGTTGACAAATATCCTTTAACAGTAGCAACAGCAAAACCTTGCTGCGCTAAATGAAGAGAAAAACAAAGAACAGCAGAGAGATGCGCTTTCAAAGGATCAATAGATTTCTCTCCACACCATCTAACAAATTTCGACCACCTGTATGAGTAGATAGACTTGATGGAGTGTCGCCTGGCCGATAAAATAACGAAGAATTCAGGGTGCCCCATTCAATCTCCAGGCATGAAGGTGCAGGCTCTGGAGGTGGGGGTGTAGAACCTGCCCCTCCATCTGAGAGAGGAGGTCTACCCTGAGAGGGAGACGGAGCGGAGGATTCTATGAGAGGTGAAGTTGGTCCGTGTACCACACCCTTGTTGGCCAATACGGGCCGATCAATATAACTTGGGCCCGGTCTTGGCGAATCTTCCTCAGAACCCGAGGAATCAAGGGTATGGGAGAAAACGCATAAAGGAGTTGTGAGCTCCAACTCAACTGAAACGTGTCCCACAATGCACCCTGCCTCGCAAACTGGAGACTGCAGAATGACGGGCAGTGCGCGTTCTCTAGAGTGGCAAACAGGTCCACCTGAGGAGTTCCCCACGTCTGGAAGATGAATCGAACTACCTCCGGATGAAGCCTCCATTTGAGGTCGGCGGATAACTGTCGACTGAGACCGTCCACACGCACGTTCAGCACCCAGGCCAGATGATTTGCCATCAAACAAATCCGCTGGTCCTGAGCCCAGGACCATAGCCGGAACGCCTGTCTGCAGAGACGGTACGACCCTACTCCTCCCTGCTTGTTGATGTACCACATCGCGGCAGTGTTGTCCGTCAGGACTTGAACCGACTGACCGTGAAGGGAAGGGAGAAAGACCTTGACCGCCAAACGTATCTCCCATAATTCTAGAAGGTTGATGTGAAGCAACCTTTCCTCCGGAGACCAAGGACCCTTGTACTTCAGATCACGCAAATGAGCACTCCACCCTAGGGTAGAGGCATCCGTTATCACTGTGGCCACCGATGGAGGAAGATGGAAGGGCTTCCCTTGAGACAGATTGCCCTCCATACTCCACCAAGACAGATCCGCTGCAGCTTCTCTGGATCCTTACTGACTCCCTGAGATCTCCGCTGTGCTGATACCACTGCCTGCGGAGACACCACTGGAGCGCCCTCATGTGCCAGCGTGCATGGTTGACCAACAGGATACAGGAATCAAACAGACCGAGCAGGCGAAGGACCTTCCGAACTGGAACAACCGCTCCATTGTAAAACAGAGGAATCATTTCCTGAATGTCGAGAATCCTTTGCTGAGGGGGGAAAGCTTGACACACAGTGGTATCCAGTACCGCCCCTATGAACAGGTTGCGCTGTGAGGGCACCAGGTGAGACTTGGGTACATTTATCGAAAAACCCAATTTGTACAACACATGAATTGCAGTTGATGACGCACCATCTCCGGCAACTCTGCTTTTAATAGCCAATCATTCAGGTAAGGGAAAACAGTAATTCCCGACCTCCTGAAATGGGCAGCCACCACTGCCATCACCTTGGTGAAGACTCGAGGTGCAGTAGTAAGACCAAACGGAAGGACCGCCAATTGGTAATGTTGCGACCCAACCGTAAAACGGAGATACTTCCTGTGCGACATCAGGATTGGGATGTGAGAATACACATCCTGCAAGTCGATGGACACAATCCAGTCCTCTTGCTGCAGCGCCTGAAGAATCTGCACTAGGGTGAGCATCTTGAACCTCTCCTGCTTGAGAAAAAGATTTAAGAGTCTGAGGTCCAGGATAAGACGTAACCTGCCATCCTTATTGGGAATCAGGAAATACAGAGAGTAGCATCCCTGACCCCTTTCCTGCTCTGGAACCACCTCTATCGCACCTTTCTGTAATAGGGTAAGAACCTCCTTCTGAAGGAGAAGCAAATGATGCTCCGTGCAAAACCCCTGGCAAGGAAGGTATGCCCTGAAGGGAAGGGCGTACCCATTCTCTATAAGATCTAAAACCCAAAGGTCCGAATTGATTAACGTCCAATGGGACCTACATGATCCAGGATGGCGGACCTAGGGCTGCTTTCCTGCATTACCAGGAGGGGTTGGGGAGGTAGAGGAAGAAGAGGAAGAGGGTTGACGCCCGGCTCCACGAAGGCGACCTCTGCCTTTACCCCTGTAGCTCTTAAACAAGGGGTTTTGCTGCTGTTGCTGTCTGGACCCACGAAAGGAAGACTTTCCAAAGCCATAGTATCTTTTATATTCATAGCCTCTTGATTGTGACTGCAGACCCAAAGACCTTGCAGTTGCCTTACTGTCTTTAAATCTCTGTAGGGCAGAGTCCGCCTTTTCACCAAAAAGCTTGGAACCATCAAATGGCAAACCAATAAGAGCAGCCTGCATGTCAGGAGAGAACCCCGAAGATATCAACAATGCGTGCCTCCTTGTACCAACAGATGAACCCATGACTCTGGCCACAGAATCCGCTGTATCCAGACCAGACTGGATAACCTGGCAAGCAGCCGCTTGAGCATCCACCAACACCTCACTCATATTCCCCTTGTCCTCCTCAGATAACTTAGGGAGAAGCTGTATCACAGAGTCCATTAAAGCATGAATGTACTTGCCCAAGAGACAAGTGGCATTGGTAGACTTTAATGCCATACTGGCGGAAGAAAATACCTTTTTCGCAGACTGCTCTGACTTCTTAGAATCCCTGTCTGCTGGAGCCTGCGAAGACGCCCCAGAACACTGCACAACCAGACTTTCAGGAGACGGATGAGAGGAAAGGAAAACCGGATCTCCAGGAGCAGGTCTATACCTTCTCGAGACTAACCTCGAAACTGCAGGAGCCGAAAGAGGATTGCACCACACATCAAGAATTGGCTCAGTAAGAGCATCATTAAATGGCAAAAGTGGCTCAACCACCGAAGAAGGAGAATGAAGCACTTCAGTGAGAAGATTGGGCTTATACTCCGCTACAGGAAGCTTCAAGTCCAAAAGTTCCGCAGCCTTCCTAATAACTGTATGATATGGCACAACATCCTTAGAGGGAGAAGCCTTTTAAGAAACAAAGTCCCACTCTGGAGAAGTGTTAAGCCCACTTGCTTCACACAAGTCTTCAAACACATCTTCTGTGTCATACACCGCTCCTTCCTCCCTCTCATCAGCCTGGTACTGCTCCTCTTCCAATAACCTCTGCACCTCTCTCCTCGAACGCATCTTTGGATGCAGCGTCGGCTTCGCCACAGGCATTGTCGACTACTCCGGAAACGACGTCGAAGGTGGATCTATGACCGGCGCCGTTCGAATCCGAGAAGCTTCATGGGATGGAGCAGGACACTGCCCATACGGCGTCGACATCCTCTGAGCCGGAAAAGACCAGGACGACATCGCTGGCATTCACAGCATAAAGGAGGCCCGAGGATACTGAAGTGGCACACCCAAATCATATGCCAATGAACCCATAGGACCTGAAGGTGCTCCAGAGGGGTACGAGGCCCTGGTGAAAACACCATAAATTGCATTTAAAAAATGCGAGGTATTAGAACCCGGCATCGGAAACTGAGGGTAAGAAGCCGGTTCCGGATCCGATCGAGGTACCTCTGGAGTCGGAGCCGCTGGAGCCACAGGTGGAACAGCTGGAGCCGAAGGAACCTCATCATCATCAGCCAGATTCGACTGAGAAAATCTCTGCGTCGATGTCTGCTCTGGAGTCCCTATATAGGAAGGAAAATGAGCCGGAGTCACCCGAGTAGACACTGAAGGTGAAGTTGAAACAAAGTCCTTTTCTCAACGTCGAGGAGCAGGAGAAGGCGACCTCGACACCACAGACGTCGAAGACAGGCGTCGAGAAGCAGGTCTCTTCTTCTTCTTATGGTTCTTCTTGGATTCATGCAACGTCGAAGAACCAGACTTTGACCGTTTGACTCCTTTTTTCATTTCTTGCTTTAGCCATGTAAAACTTTGCTTCTCGCTCCTTTATCGCCTTGGATTCATCTTCCTGCACAAAGAGCATCCCTCGACGTCATGATCTGAAGATAAACACCAAAGGCAATCCTCATGCGGGTCAGTAATTGACATATGTTTACTGCATTCCCTGCAAGGTTTAAACCCTGACTTCCTCGGAGCAGACATGACAAAGAAAGGAAGAGATACAAGCAAAAATACAAAGTATCCAAATGAAGTATGGAGAGTCCCAGAAAAAAACTTTAGCGTCAACAGCATGGAAAAAATGGAACTGACGTCATCACACCGACGTGGTCCTCTTATGGCTCCGGTGACGTCATGCCGAGCCGCGTGCGGAGCCATGATGCTATGATGACCTCGTCGTCGCGGGGAGCTAGGAAATATTTCCACAGAATGCTGATGCAGGGGGATATTCATAAGGTGAGGAATCCACAGGCAGATGTATCCATCAAAAGTCACATATTCGTCTTGATTTATCCAGATGGCAGACAAGTCATGCCACATTGTTTACTTTCACAATGAAGAAGAATGTATCATGGAGACACGTACATAGGTAGGGATGCTATGATCAGACTTTTCAGACAAGATTGGTACAATGCGAAGTTTAGAACTGTTGCGGAGAGCCTTTGCCAGAGATGTTTAATTTGTCAACAAAATTACCCTGGTAGAAAGACAGTGGTCAGCTGGGGGAGGATTGGAACGGCAGAAGGACCATTTGTGAAATTACAAGTTGATATCATTCAGTTACCATCATGTAGAGGTTTAAAATGCATACTAGTCATAGTGTGCTTATTCTCACAATGGGTGGAAGCATACCCAACCAGCAGAAATGACAGTATAACAGGTGCCAAATTATTGTTGAGGGAGATGATACCACGTTTTGGTTTTACAGTAACGGTGGAATCAGACAGAGGATCTCACTTTATTAATAATATAATTCGATTGATCTATGAAGCATTCAAGATTGAAGAAAAATTACACTGTGCCTATCGTCCAGAGGCTTCTGCGATAGTGAAACAACTGAATGGTACAATAAAATCAAGATTAGCAAAGGTGTGCAAATCCACTTCACTGTATTCGCCAGATGCATGCGTCTCTTTTTCTGATGGGACTCAGAAATATTCCTAACATAAATACAGGGTTGAGTCCCCATGAAATACTCATGGGAAGAACAATGAGATTAGCTTTCATACCTGGACACAGATTGTTAAGCATAACTGATGATCTGGTATTGGATTATTGTAAAAGATTGGCTGACCTAGTGCGTTCTGTCTCTCACCATGTTGGAGAAGACGCAGAGGCCAGGCAGCCGGATCAAGCACATGATCTAAATCCAGGTGACTGTGTGGTAGTGAAGAATCACGTCAGAGAAACGTGCCTTGCCCCCAGGTGGAGTACACCAAAACAGGTCATATTGGTTACAACAACCGCGATGAAATGTGCAGGTTTGCCTAATTGGATCCATGCCAGCCATACAAAGAAAGTACCAGCTCCTGATGTAGAAAATCAACAGCAAGAAATTGAAGTTGAAGGTGCAGAAGGATGTGCAGCTGAAGAGTCCAGAATAACAAACTATGAAATAGCTGAACAAGAACAACCAAGCACTAGTCAGGAGAATTGGGTACCAGCAGTCGATTTACCTGATGAAAAGGTAAGAACAAGGAGCAGAACAAAAGCAGAGAAGCTAGAAATTAATGAGGATCAGATAGAGATAGGAGATCAAGTTCAGGAAATAGAAAACGAAATTGAAGTCTCTAATCAAGAACAGAAAGATGCAAACAGACTGATTTGGAAGAGAATGCTGGAGAAGAAAAACATGAAACAAGCAAAATAAGAATAGGGAATCAAGAACAGGGAGAAGAACAGATTAGCAAACAATCAGTACAGGGTCAGTTGGGCAATGCAGAACATATTTAGGTGAAGAGTAATACTTCAAAAAGTCCTGAATTCGGTCAACTAGAGAGGGATTCAGAAGACAAAGAAAATCAAGTTGTACCACAACAAAATACAAATAAAAGAATACTCGAAAGTGACGAAGAAAGTAAAAATACAGTGAAACCCAAAAGAGTCAGAAAAGGTGATAATTGGCCCAGATATGTCAAGGGATTAAGGTATCACCTTAAAACTATTAATGAAGAACCTGAACAAGTGAATGAAGTTACTAGTTTATCAGGGCAGAATAGTGAGAAACAAAAGAGAAGAAGCCAGAGACTAACAGCCTGATTCATCATTCTCCAGTTTTGCGAGCCCCTAATAGCGATTCATAAGGATTCGCTATTAAGGACTTGCAAAACGGGATTCATGTAGGAATTGCAAAAAATATTGCGATTCCTACATGTTCCTTATTTGCGATTAGCAAATTGCTAATCGCAAATAAGGAATAACTCCCCATGCATTCCTATGGGCCTACAGGCCCATAGGAATGCATGGGGAGTTATTCCTTATTTGCGATTAGCAATTAGCTAATCGCAAATAAGGATGCGATTTCAAGGGTGCAGCGGTGTCCAAAGGACACCCTGTAGCACCCCTGAAATTTAATCTACATTGGTGTTGCGCACACACATGTCCAAAGGACATGTGTGTGTGTAACATGCAACTTAGAAAAATGCATTTAAATGCATTTTTCTAAGTTTTTTCTATTTACCACGAGATCTGACCTCTCGGTAAATAGCGGCCCAAAATTGCAATTTCGCAATTTTAAAATGATTCATGAATTGCATTTAAGGAATCTCAAATAGAGATTCCTTAAATGCCATTCTTCGCAAATGTGCGAATCCTTTAATAGCGAATTTTGCATTTGGGATGATGAATCCCAAATGCAAAAATTGCACTCGCAAAAGGCAAGATTCTGACAATCTTGCCCTTTGCAAGTGCAATTTAGCTTGATGAATCAGGCTGTAAGACTATTGAATAATAAATTCAAGGGACCTGAATGGACTTATATTATTCTTGAAGATCTTGAAAATTTAGATATAAATGAAGAAAGTGATGATGAAATAATTACAGATCAAATTAACAAAGGAGAGGTGAGACCTTTTTGAAAACCAAACCAAATTGTGAATTCTGAGAGAAAGAAGAGAAATCCTCTTAAATAATGGCTAAAAATGGAGTTCTGGAGAGACCTAAATGAAATTGATTACAAAAATGTTGTAGAATATGTATATGTAGCATTCTATTAGTAATTATAGTATGATTAGGATTAGCAATAGCAATCCCATATTTGATGAGTATAGAAAAGGGAAATATTACAGTTATAGATGGAAAATTAGCTAACAAAGGGAAATAGAGAAGAATTTTAAGCATCTGATGAGTTAGAAATATATCACATAGTAACAGATAACAGATCTAAATGTCTTTACACAATTATTATTTGAATATGTAGATACTATGGAGATTAGTGATTGTTATGTATGCATAAAATTACCAGCTTCAGTAGCAGAAGGAGTTACATACTACCACCTGCCGTTAACATATGGCTTATCATGTAGTATTAACAAGCCTATTTTACAAAACAGGAAAATTGCAGTATTATTATTCAAACCTAGATGTGATATTTTTAAAAGTTCCTATTAGAAAGAATATGAATCCAGTATTCACTAGTCAAGCTGCACACTTTATGGGAGAATTTTTCATAGCACAGAATGTAATAGATATAGCGGAAGCTCTTAAGCATAATTTAACATGTTTACTAAAAGAAGAAGAAAATATATTTTTGAATTTAGTAGAATATAGGAGACGAGATTTCCAGAAGAAAGCCAAAGAAAAGAAACCCAAAATTCCATCATGGGCGGACCCAGGAAATTTGTATACACCTGGCAAGGCTCAGGCTGCAATGGCACTAGACTTTGAAAAGAAGGTGAAGATTTGTCTCCACGGGTTGAAAACTGACTATAACAATGTCTTTATTGGTTCCAGTGAATATGAGCATAATTTCTTGGTCATTGGGGGATGGGGACTAAAAGGAGGAACAGGTCCGGTATTTCCTGGAATTTATTATATATGTGGGAACAAAGCTTATTTTAAGCTACCGGAAAGATGGTATGGGAGTTGTTATTTTGGGATACTATTTCCTAAACTTTACCATACAAAAAGAATCACAGGAAGCAATGAAAACAACAATGACCTAATATGTAATAAAAGAGCTAGTTTTGCAGAAATTGTGAAGATATATTCAGTGCATTGATACCTTCAGTGGGAGTGATTCTAAATACACAAAGAATTTGTAAATTATCTACAGTGGTTGATCGGTTATCGACTGACACAGCTGGAGGGTTTCTAATGATCAATACCGAAATGGTTGCTATCAGATCTATGGTTTTGCAAAATCATCTTGCCCTTGATATATTATTAGCAAAAGAGGGTGGGGTCTGTAAAATGTTGAAAGCGCAACATTGTTGCACTTACATTCCTGTCAAAAGTATAGAAATTGGGACATATACTATGAATATTACTAATTTGGAAGACAAATTAAAACCACTGGAAGTTGATGATGTATAGAAAAGACTAACAAATAGTTTAACTTCCATAGGGTCTTGGTTTACTAGTTTTGGTAAAGGAGTAATAGCTCAAGTAATACTACCTATACTCGGAATAACATTGATATGTCTTATAATAATGATTTGGTGTAAATGCATCAAAAGAAGAAGAAAATATGAAATAAATAAGCAGGTAAAGAAAAGAAAGTATGAAGAAATTCAATTGGAAGAAATGAAAAGTGAATTATAGAAGAAAATGAAGAATAGGGAAGTAGAAATGGACAAATTAGAGACGGGAATAGAAATATGCTAAAGCTGTTATTTGATTTAGGTATGGGTAGTTGTTGATGGCATGAATGCCATTGGAGAGGGGATTGATGGAGCAAGGATTAGCATATAAGCAACTTGCTGGATGAATCTTCTCCTACAATCATAATAAAGTACTAATTAACGTTTTTGTTATACTAATATACACAAAATTCATATACAGTGTAGAAGCAGGGGAAACTTGCCTATGTGTCTACTAACAAGTAACTGAATGAGACTAAAATGGATGCTACAAACGCGGGAAACAAAGTACCCATGCCCCAACAGCATGATGTCATAACGCTTGGAGGGAAAGCTTTGCTTCTGCGCACTAATGTACAAAATGGCCGCTTCAAAACTCACATGCTAAGCATCTGCTTTGCTCAAAACTAAACTGCATTTTATACTAAGTGCTATTGCATAAATAATTATTTTAATTAAATGGGATTAGAGTAGACATAAGTGGCATAGAGTGAAATAATTGTATTTGAGTCTAAAATCTGGTCTTTTTGACTTCTCTGTTAGTTCCCTATTAGGCCTAAATCGAGAAACGAGGCTTTAACCGATGTGGTTACCGTGCGCAGCCTCAGTAGAATACAGCCCTGGAGTCATGATCCCAAGTGCTGGAACATGGTCAAGGACGATCTTTTCTCATAGGGAGAAAGTGATGGAACATCCTGAAGACTCGATGAACAAATGTATAAATGTAATACAATGTTTTAATTTAATATGAGAAAATGGGTGGGAATAAAGCTTGGGGAAAACAAATTAAATGGGTGGGTACATAAGACAATGCTCTTTAGACATGTATTAAATTTAGTATGGTGTGAGGATCATCTCCCTTGGCTTGTCCAATCAGAATACACAAATTACACAAGTTTGAAACATTTGGGGGTGGAACATGCCACCAGAAAGTGTAATTGGGATAGTTAGCCAATTGAAAGGTGATGATCGCTGCCAGAACGCGGAGAGATAGACATGCTGTCCGATTGCTGATTAATTACCTGAAAGCAGACTTAGAAAATTCAATATAAAATTTTGGAACGAGAGTCCGGAAGAGGACTGAGGAGGTGAGGGACTAGGAACGAGGTGCGGAAGATTGTCAAGGAGGGAACTAGTATATGAGATAGGTTTCATGCTGGTGTTAAATCCAGAAGAGGTTATCCGACCTGTTTAATCTTGTCCTGAACTTGTTACCTGGTAATTCGTGGGGTCCCAACTCTTGGCCAGAGGGGTCTGATCTCACACCATCCTAGGTAAATATAAAATGTATTGTGTCAATGTGCCTTTTCTCTCTGTCCTCTCTTCCTGAGGTATTCATCAATAAAATTATAGACTAATTTAGGCAAACTGAATTTTACCTTCTCAGAATGATGTGATTTGTATTTGATTCACTACAATTTTCCAGATAAAACTTTACAATTTAACTGAGTCTGTGGTTATTCATTGAAATTAAACAGGTAAATGCTTAATGTAATTAATTACCAACTGTAACTCAACGAATAGATCCATGAGTAAGGAAGGGCTTAGTAAATAAATAAATAGGTTCAAATTCTCTAGGCAAATGGACATATAAAGAAGCCCCAAAAATAAAAATGGATTCCTGGTGGGGTTTTATCATCTGGATAGTGTGAGTGTTGTTAATGGGCCCAAATGTGTGAGATTTAATGATACTTGTCCGTAGGTTGGTGTCCCGCTGGATCAACTACACACCCAATTACCCACCCATAGAGCTTCTCACACCACCACTCTCACACATACAGCCACTGATACCCACTCACTCACAAATGCAGCAACTCACAAAGCATCTCACACACCCACGTATACACCCATACAGCCACTTACACACAAGGATGGTCACTCACGTATTTTGTTAGAAGCAGTGTCACTCAGTAGTAGAGCACCTAGTATACATGTTTAACTTTTGCAGTAGGTTAGTATATATGTTTAACACCCATAAATGATTAAACACACTTGCACTCACTCGATAACCTGGTCAGTGACATCACTGCTGACATCATCCAGCAATTGTGAGGTTTTTCTAAAAGTTAATGAGTGCTAACATATATACGAAGATGAGTTCCTGAATGGTGAGTGAGAGGGTGTAAGTTGTATATATAGAAGTGAATGGATATGTGAGAGACTGCATAAATGAGGGAATGCGTATACGAATGAGCAAGTAGTATCAGTGGGTGTATGAGTGAGAGGCTCTGTGACTAGGAGTGAGTCTGTCAGAGGATCCACCTGCTCACTTACCCATACAAGCAACTCTCTCATTCACCATGTATAGCCACTTGCACACCCACTCACACAGCCACTGAAACAGCTACTTGCTTACCCATACAAAAAGTTACACAACCACTTATTCATCTCCAGTATCTCACATGCCCACTCACTTACCTATAGACCAATTACACACCCACTGACTCACCCATACACTCACACATACAGTTATGTACCCATACAACCACACATACACATGGATGTCGACAGTTACACGGACACCCACATAATTATGTTTTAAAATAGAAGCACTCATTAGTAGTACATAAAGTAAATGTAAGTTCTGTGATACTTTAGTATATTTTTAACACTCAAACCTTTAAAAAGTAGTCAACATTAACTGGATGATGTCATGAGTGATGTCACTGACCATGTCATGGGTGATGTATTATGTGAGGTCATAAGCAGCGCATTGCGGGGGCGTAAGTTATAGTTAGCTCAGGTAACTAGAACTACTGAATTTCACTGGTTTTGTATGAGTGAAATCGGAGTCTAACAGTAACATCCCTGTAACCTTTTGATTTTTTCAGTGGGGGAAAAAAAATATATATAAATTAAGTTAGCTACCCTGTAAGCATCTGTATGTTGCATGTAGTGTTATAGATTCACATGCTGGTAATACTCCTACCATCTAGTGTTGGGTTCAGACGTTGCAAGTTGTTTTTTCTTCAAAGTCACAAGGACTCCGCCTCTGGATGTAGATGCATATAGTTACAGACTCCATTGTAAGATTATTTTTCACCCAGCGTGTGCCAGTAAGTATGAAGTAGTGTGTATAGGAAGAATAGGGACCATGTAAGTAGAAAAAATCATTGTACAAAGAAAGATATCTGTACCAACCACTGGCTTCCAGGTAGGAGGGTGGGTGCATGTGAATCTACAGCACTACATCCAATGATCATGTGCTTACAGTTTCTAAAATATCCCGTTAGCAGCATGTGTGGCTGTAGATATAGAAAGTGCACAGACTGAAAAGCTGTGCTCTAAGCAGAGGCTAACCAGTGGATGGTGCAGGGGTTTGAAATAAAGTCCTAAGGACAGCTTGACAAACTCTGGCTTGGTCGTTTGATAGAAAGTCCACATAATATTTTTTCCTAAATGTGTGTGGAGTGGACGAAGTGGCAGCGCAACTTTTATCTGCTATGGGCATGGTCCTCAGGATAGCCACAGCAGCACCCAGGTTGCGGGTGGAACGGGGGCGGTAAGGACATTTTTTTTCTTAGCTTTAGCGTTCCAGGTCTGGATGCATTTAATAACCCATCTGAAAATCCCTGCCTTCGAAAATGGTATGGCCTCTATGAGGTTGAGATAAAGCTAAAAACAACTGTTGTGTCTTCCGAAAAGATTTGGTCCTGTTAATATAATACATTAATAACAAGCTTGATGTCAAGTGCTTGGAGTGCACTTTCTGCTACTGAGCCAGGTTGTGGGAAGAAGACAGAGCTCAATGGATTGGTTTAAATGGAACTAAGAAACCAACTTGGCAAAAAAGTTAGGATTGGTTCTAAGAACCACTTTGTTTTTGTGGACTTTTAAAAATGGGTTCTTGAAGAGGGAGGGTCTGCAAATCACTGATGCGTCCTACGTAAGGTGAATGCTATGAGGAAAGCAACCATCCAAGGGAGGAAATACAAGGGGGCATATATGGAGGGGCTCGAAGGGTGGCCCCATTAGTCTAGAACGTGTTATAGTGAACAATAATCGAACCTGGGGTGAATCAATGTTTAAGGAAGACAAAGGTTCTAATGTGGCCAAAAACGGTCCTAGAAAAAGAGTCGGAAATGTGTGCCAAGCATGAGGACAGTTGTTATGATTTTCAGGGGTAGGCAATTAATGCTGGAGGGAGCAATGAAGTGTATCCACAGGTGCAAGAGAAGATTCAGAAAATTATATATATATACGATTTCTAGCAAAAAATCATATCTAGATCAGGTACTCACATAAAGAAAGTGAAAACAAGCGTGATGTGATAAGTGAGGGTGACTTTTAAAAAAAGATATACATCGCATTGACAACACACAGGTGAACTCCTCCAAAACAATTTATACAAAGTATAAGGAGTTGTTGTTGTAGAGGGTTGGCGGCGTTTCGATCTCAATGGCTAGAGATCATCTTCAGGACATGGGATATGTGAGCAAGCTGAATTCATGAGACCAGCAGAGAAGTCGGTTCGAGGGTAGGCGGATCACGAAGGCACAATGAAGGTGCAGTCGAAAGTAAATTGAGGACGACTGAGGCTGAAGTAAATTAGTGGGTGATCAAGACCATGCGTAAGCGATTAAATCGGAATAGGCCAGAAATTAATGGGATGCACACTGGAGCCAATCGGTAAAAATATCTGAGTATCGTTAATGATATTGAGGAGCGCTACATGGTGAAACACAGCAAAGTAGCCATCAGAAGATTAATCATGTCTTAGAGAAAAGACCGTAGGAGTCTGTCTAATCCTGGGGAGCGGGGGACGTCCCAGACTACATGCAGCTGCGCGCTGAGTGAATACTGCAGCCTAAGTGGTCCACAATTTACTTTTGCCTGCACCTTCATTGTGACTTTGTGATCCGCCTACCTTCGAACCGGCTTCTCTGTTGGTCTCATCAATTCAGCTTGCTCACATATTCCATGTCCTGAAGATGATCTCTAGCCATTGAGATCGAAACGCCGCCAACTTGCATTGGAATTATTGCAATTTGTACAGGAAATAAAGGTGGCGAGTGGTCAAAAGAAACATTTTCCATTTTAGCTCCTATAGAAAACACTGCTCTTTGTTACATCCAAAAACTATGGAACAAATTTACAGCACACTTGGCACAAAGAACAAGTTACTTACCTTCATTAACACTTTCTGGTGGGTACACTAACTACAGATTCCTCACCTTCTGAATACTTCTAAGTGTTAGACAGGACACAAAGATTTTTCACAGCATTGTTACACTGCTCTAGTAGATGGTGTTGTGCAGCTCAGAGTCTGCTTTGTCCCACCCCAGGAGAGACATCGGAGCCACATATAAGCACCATCTCTGGGCACTGGTGGCAGTATCGACTATCCACATTCCTCACCTTGCAAAATGATACCAAAGCAGTACCTCCTGGGGTTGTATGTCTGTGGAATGGCTTAAACCAAAAGTACAAGATTGAATAGGCAAAGTGCTCCCCCGCCAGATCTGGCTAGCAAGTCAGTAGTGCTTTGTGATCATGTGAATTGACACAGATGTCCAAGAAAGATACTCAAGCCAATGCAAGGGAGCAGCCTTGCCTCTTTCCAAATGAGTCAGACATTCAAGAGGCTGCTTCTTGGCCAATGCATAGCAGAACTTAATCTAGAGAACTATCCACTTGGATTATAGTCCTTTTCTGAACTGCCTTCCACTTCTTTGCTGCAGAGTACCCACACAAACAGCAGATTATCAACCCAATGGTCCTTGGTACGACTGATGTAAAAGCTCAGAGCCCTTCTGGGGTCCAAATGATGGGGCCTTTACTTCTCCTTCAAGGGGTGGGGAGGGACAAAGAACGTCAGAAGAGTGATGGACTGGGTGACATAAAAAGGAATCAAACCTTTAGCAAACACGCCACTCTGGTCCATAGCACCCCGTTGCCAAGGAAAAGGATGGTGCATGGTGGCAGGGTGGACAGAGCTTTAAGTTCACTGACGCAACAAGCGTCATTAATGGGATGAGAATCACTGTTTTAAGAACCAAGAGATGAAAAGAATAGCTATTCATCGGATCAAGAAGGGTATGTATAAGGAATGTGAGAACCTACTTAAGGTCAATCTGCGGCATCACAAACGTTTTGGATAGGCACATATGAAATAAACCTTTAAGAAACATCACAAATGGTGATTTTAAAGAACAGCTGATCCAATAAACGCAAAAGGCATATCAATTTTAACAGTGTATATGGCAAGTCCTTGCTAAGCTGGACAAAGCACACACAAAAAAATCCTACAACTTTGCTTGTAATGAGTTTCTAATGCGAGAACCATACCAGGCTACAAGTGTTATCCCAGAACCCTACACAAACATATTGTGGATGGATGCATGGCTGCCAGGATGACATCCATGACCTTGGGAGAAGGTCAAAAGCATTCTGCTGTCGACCATCAATCTCCATGCATGGACAAGTAGATTGTGCAGGCCAAGGGGCAGAATCCTGTCCTGCTGCTGCAACAGGAGGTCCTCCTGAAGTGGCAGCCTGATCCTGGGGACTACTGCTCATGCCCAGATATTCCAGGTACTACATTCTCCCGGCCTAGTGTGGACCCACTAGGATGACTTTGGCCGAGTTGTTCCTAATCTCTAGACAGAAAGATATACCAGAGCCCATAGTTCCATTCAAGAAAGAAAGTCCCAAGGACAGCCTTCTTGGACACTCCAGCAGACAAAAGTGTGGACCTTGCCGATTCTCTGCAGTGCCGCAGAGACAGAGCTAAGGTTCTCCCCATTCATTGAAGACTTATTGCACCACCTCTGGGTACAGCTGCCATTCGTGATCCGGCTAGGCATCAGCTGTTTAGTAGGTCTGTCCTGGTGCTTAAAGATACCATACAGTGACCCACAACCAAGGAAATCCCATGTCCGCTGCCCAGAGCCTCCTGGCACTTGAACCACGACCGCAATTGAATGACCCGCAACCCCAACAATTTAATTTGGAGTCTGGCCACCGGCGCAGACCAGAGTCCTCTAATCTACCCCTCTCGCAGGTGACTTCTCCATTGGTTTTGCTAAAAGCAGAACTACTCTTCTAGAGTCATTCCGCATGATCTTATGGAATTTCTAGGTGATTACGATACGTGGAATTACGTCCATCCCATTTTACTACTACTGCTCCAAATAGCATGATTTATGGGGCAACACTTTGTCATGGATTAGAATATACCTCTCTCTCCAGATCTTCCTCACTCTACTTAAGTTCCTCCTTATTTGTACCTGTTCTGCGTATTAAAGGTTGTAAAAATTGGGAGCTACAGCATGGCATGGCTTAGTCCTCACGGTCAAAATGTGCTTCTGTAGCGCCGGGACAACTCCTGGTTGAGGTAGCTGTTCGCGCTTTAGAAAACTCTGTATTATTATTATTATTATTATGGCTGACACCTAGCTCCTATTTTACTGGCAATACTGCTATTTTCCTTACTTGAAACAGTACTCAATTGAAATGCTGGGAATGAGAATGCATTTAATGTTTTAATGCAGGCTACAAGTCCAGTATGAGAATGAATGTTTCAGTTTGAAGTGGGTTTTTGGCTTTAGTAAAACACTGTACTGTTCAATCACAAAAATAACATTCAAAAGGTTAGTCGGTGAAAAAGAACATACCCAAGTGGAGGAGGGGGCAAACCAGACTGTACCACAAAGTCCACAGAGAACCATTGGATTCGCCCTCAGAAGTGTAATTTTGACCAGCAGTGACAGCTATGGCTTAAATAATGCAAGGGGTTGGTCTTCCACTGTTCGGCTGTGTAAATTCCTTTTTTAATGCTATTTTGCTTTGTTTTTCTTCACAAAGGTTTGCAATTAATTGGTTGGCACAACTTTTCTCCTTGACCTCCCTCAGACTGGTGATCGGATCATTCAGTCTCAGAAAACCTACTATTTAGCTTCAGGCTCTCCTTAAGCAGCAGGACTCCTTCAACTATTCTCTTCTACCCTATCTTGCTTAAAACCCTCCTCCTCCCACGGCGGAGGTCACATGTCTAGGTAAAAGGCAGAAGGTTAAGGGTGTATTCCCTTTTTGAACTTATTAAGGCTAGAAAGGGTCGAGTCAGAAACCCTATCCCTGCCTTATTGTCACTATCCCTCTTCGGAGGCTTACCCAACACTGCCCATTTTGAATTACTCCATAGTTCATTAAATCTCCTGGTGGTTTTCTGTGGCTTCGCGCAATTGTTCCTACATTGTTTCTGTGCAATTCCAAACGCTCTTAAATCTCCTGGGGAATAAAGTCACCTCCTTCTCCTGGGTGACTCCTTGGCACTAAAAATTTCTTGGTTTTTAAGAAGCTTAAACAACTGCGAAGAGGCTTTCTACAGAAAACCTATGTGAAACCTATTCCCAACTACATATGGAAAAGAGTCCTTTATTTGTTCTGGCTTGAAAGCGCAGCTGTCGCCATAGAATTACACGAGAACCACCAAGAAAGGGTCTTTGGCTCCACCCACATGTTGGGAGCCAGGACTGTTTTGATTGGGCAGAAGTTATGCTTTCACACAAAAAATGTGCTTGCCACTCCCACACAGCTGTATCGTTTTCTTTATTTATTCTGCTGCCTGAGCTTGAATTTTCAGGGCCACACACATGCCATTGTAATGCTATTAAAGTGTCTTAGAGAACTGGAAAATGTATGGCTTTTTTTCTTCGGGCAGCGGCAGATATGGGAGGATGTAGTCAATAAATTGAAATTGAAGTTTAGGGTTGGCTTGACAGTGCATTCATAAGCCAGACCTATTGGCATTGCCAATGTTTTTATTGTTTTAGTGGACTCTCTCCCCCACAGAATGTGTGGCATGCGTAATCATCGAATTCTCGCCCGGTACAACTGGCATTACCAGGTTGGCTCTACCTCTCTTATGGAGAGATCACTTTGTTGTGAGCACTCCGGTATTCTCCATAGATGTGGAGGATGATTAAAATAACTTTCAGGTAAACCCCTTCCATGTTTATTCTTAGGGTGTGTGAAGAGATTTTTAAAAAAAAAAACCAAAGCAGGATGTGTAGAGAGAAAGTATTGACTCCTGCATCCACTGGTCCTACAAGTTTCAGCCAATTAAGCTCAGCATTATGGGTCAACCCACTTCAATCAGGACCAAACTAACTTCTTAATTAAATAATTAATTCGATTTTTGATATCTATGAGAGTCTCACAACTAATCGTACATGAATCACTTGTGTCACTACAATCACACTATATCACCAATGATTTCCAGTGTGTTGATTCTGAGAAAGCCTGGGCCACATTATCAAGCAGCAGATTTTAGTAGAGGGCCAAATATGCCTCATACGATGTTAGAGGAGGACGAGACCCTTGTGTCACACAAACTGCAGAGGGTCACCCAGCAGAAACACCTATTTTCAGTTCCCTGCATGAGTTATGGCCCTGCTCTTCAGTCTAATCTGTATTATCGGCTAACTCTGGTTAATCTTCGTGTTTCCACAGGCTACCACATCACATTGCTTCCTTGGGCTGCCACTGCTGCTTGACTTAAAACTCCCACTGTGTGATTGCTCATCAGGATAAGTTACTTACCTATAATCCTAGTTCTCCTCCAGTGGTACACTCATCAAAGTCATAAACACTGAATAATCCCCGCCCATGTGCGGGACCCACGGAGCATATTCAAAAATACATATATATATGTATGTTTAGAACTCCAAGTACACAGTACTTCCAGAAAAAAACATACATATATACAAGTATTTTGTCCCAATCCTGACGGCGGCGAACAGTCAGGCACAGACTCCGTGATATACTTGTAAAAAGTATTTAATAATCCAAAGCAAAAGCAAGACGCATTTCGACGGCAAACCGCCTTGGTCACTACGTCTTGAACACACTGTATTACAAAAATAAATACACTCTGTTCGAGGAGAGGTTGTCATGGTTACCTCACGGACATCACCATGGACATAGCAGTTTCCTAATGAAAACACAGACATGACAGTGCATATCGCAAAGGTCAAAACACAAAATAAACCACTTTACATCAGTGAATGTGACTCATGTCCAGTAAATAAAGTAGACTGTTATGAAAATATATGGTATATAGTTAAATCACAAAGACAAATTAATTAAATAAACAGTTTGGGAGAAAAAATGAGAGAAGCCCCGGAGTGACATCATAGAATTGGCTGAAAAATAGTAGAGATGGAAGAAAGTAAGCGCGCGTCAAGGATTTTTGCCATTCTTACGTTAAGTGCTGTATCCGGTGTACAGAGTGGTGTGTAGGGCTAGTGGACTGCTGTCTTAGGCCTGACGATAGAAAGAAAGTGTGTACGGGTGGCTGCTAGATGCAAATAGCACGCAGCATATAACCGAGTGAAAAGCACAGAAGACATGAAATAATGTATCGCAGCATGGGTAGGGGATCACTGCGCCAGTGCACCTTTGTGTAGGTCAGACGCTGGCAAGGAGTGCTAAAGCTCGGTAAGTGAAGTCACTACCAAGTTAGCCTGTCTAAAATTACCTAAAGAGTACTGAGATCATGCCCAAGTGGACCCAGCAGGAAGATGCGAAGTAGAGTAGAGTATAGGGTAGAGAGTAGAGGTAACACAGTTGCCCTCAGAAGTGGCGACAGTCTCGTGGGTGCCGGATAGAATGGGCAGGCGCTGTGAATCAAATCATATAGGTGAAGGGGGAACACAGGATGTCACATGGTGGTAAATGAACATGAACAGACAAAAAATAACGTATGTGATTAAAAACAGTAGTGTGTCCAAGTGTTGCAGAATCTGGAAAGAGAAGTGGGTTCAGGCAGCAGAGGAAACATTAGAAGTGTACATTAAGTGCTTCGTCTGCATTCATCCCATTTGGGATTTTAGAGTTGTTTGAGATGATATATTGCGACTCTAGTCTTCTAAGCGCAAGCAGCCTGTTGCCCCCTCAGGGATTTTTAGGGATAGTATCCACTACATAAAACCTCAGGTCCTGAGCCCTCCGTTGTGTGCTGTGTTGATGTGACGTGCCACAGGGTAAGAGGGGTCGCTATTTGCAACTGCTCTTAAATGTTGCAAAATACGTACATGGACTTGGTGGATGGTGCTACCCACATAGTTTTTACCACAGGTACAAGTCAGTGCATATACTGCGTAGTCAGTTTTACATGTATAATGCCCTCTGATGATATAGGGTGACTGTCTGAAGGGTAACCTGACCTCCTTGGTATTGATACCGTGTCTACAGGCTTTACACTTAGAGCATTTGTAGAAGCCTTTGGGAGATTTCAACCAGGTGTTGCTTATACAGGGGGCATTGTTCACTATTTCCTGTCCTATAGATTTGGCCCGTCTCAACGTGATTAGGGGATTCTTTTTGGTAATGATTCCAATGAAGGGGTCATTTCTAAGAGAATTCCAGTGTCAGTACACTATTTTTCTGATTTGCGCATGGTAGGCATTAAAACCGGTTATTAATCTAGGGGTCTGGATGTCCTTAGCTCCCTCAGTGGTGCCACCTCCTTTAATCTTGGGGCTCTAATTTCAACAGCTCTCTACGTGAGGTGTTGGCTACTTTTTTCTAGCCTTAGCAAGTGTTTCTTCACTGTAGCCTCTGCTTGACAGTTTGTCGCAGAGCTCCCCTGTTGCCTGTTCTAGGCTATGTGTCGTGCTGCAATTGCGCTTCATTCAAAGGCATTCAGCATAAGGGATGCTTTCTTTGCGGGATGTCGGGTGAAAGCTGTGCGCATGCAAGATTGCATTGCCAGTAGTGGTTTTCTGAAGGTTTTGGCTCGAAGTTTACCCCTTTCCACGTATAACTCCAAAGTTTCTAGCGCTTTCCTCTGACCCTTTCCATAGTATGAATATATCATTAATATAGCGGACATACATTTTGATGTTTTCTGCGAAAGTCGCAGCGTGCCCTGCCATGAGCACCTGCTCCTCCCACCAGCCCATATGCAGATATGCAGATTCGCATAGCTGGGAGCGAAGCAAGTACCCATGGCAATGCCCTGCAATTGTTTGTAAGTCAGATTATTAAAAACAAACACATTATTGTCCAAGCAAAATTCATTCATTTGCACAATCATCTGAGATTGCTGGAACATGGGTATAGGTCTCTTCCCCAGGTAGTGCTTTTATACCATCTGAGTGTCTTATGCTCGTATAAAGCGCATTAACATCGAGAGTCATAAGTAGAAAGTCTGTTTCCCAGTTAACATCATAGATTTTAGTGAGGAAATCCCCTGTATCCTTGATGAATGCTGGGAGTGTCTGCACAAATGGCTGGAGAAAGTGGTCTATGTATTTAGACAGATTCTCCATCAATCCACCAATAGCTGCAATGATAGGTCTTCCAGGTGGGCATACTGGGTCTTTGTGGATTTTGGGGATCAAATATAACTGGGGTAGGACAGGGTAATCACATTTGATGAAGTCAAATTCTTGTAGTCCTGCGCTTCTCCAGTCGTGGAGAGCCTTGTGGAATCTTTCCTTGATTCCTACAATGATGTTAGGGCTCACTCGGCTGTAGCATTCTTTGTCAGATAGTTGTTTGATGGCCTCCGTGTTGTACTGATCCAACGGCCAGAGGACCACGTTGCCTCCTTTGTCCGACCACTACTGCTTCCTGGATTTGTTTGATTTTGTTAATGAGTTTGTTGTACTTAGTCATTTTATTCTGATTGTTATTCACAAAGTCCCGGCTACTCTTGTACGCCAATTCTTTAAAATCCTTTGTTACATTATCCGCAAAGATGTCCAGACCGTCTTTAGGCATCAAGGGCATAAAGGTAGACCTGGGTTTGAACGGTGTTGTTGTGGTGCTGGCAGTGTCAAAATCAGAACGGACATCGAACTCATTTATAGTGTCAGGATTGATGGTATCTTCCATGTTAGCAAGGTCATGAAGAAAGGCCATGTCGTTCACTGTGAGACAGTTAGGGTCAGGTTCCAAATCCCCATTACCATAATTGCTTTTGGCCGTGTAGAAGAAATGTTTTTGGAGTTTGAGCTTTCTCACGAAAAGGAAAAGATCTACTCTAGCCTGGGCATAGTCAAAATTGTTTTTGGTGCAAAAGGTCAGCCCAAGTGAGAGGATGCGTTCTTCTTCAGTTGATAACGCCATGGTAGTATGGTTGATCACTGTATTCTCCGTGTCTTTTTGTTCACTCATCTGCGTCGGTAATTTCTCTGTGTGCGAGTATTTCTGTTTTGGTTGCCCTTTGCCCCACCGTCTGTTTTTTCGTTTCCGGTTTGTTGATTTTTTGCACCAGTGTTGTTTCCCGTTCTCGGCGGTCGGGGTCTCAGGCTCATAAGTCTTTCTAGACGTAAAAAAGCAAACTCCTGTGCTACTGTCGGCGCCTTGCTTTTATCGGTTAGTACTGTTTCCACCTCAGATTCAATTTCCGAGCTCAATTCTGAATCACTTGGCACGGTCCTTCTCTGTTGTCTCTGATAATTGTTGACGTTGGATATTTTCGTACTTTCTGGAAAACGTGTATATTTTTCCACTCATGTAATCGTTTCTGTCCCTCTGAAATTTTACTGCCTTCCTCTCTTTGATTGTTTGCTCATGCTTATGGAGCCTTGTTTTCATGTCCATGAGTATTTTGCCGATTTCCTCTTGGTGTGTCGATTTTTCTAGCTCTTCAGTGAGCACCTCAATTTTCTTTAGTATTGCCTCCCTGTCGCTGGTAGCATATTTAATTAGTATACACACACAGATATGCAGCCTATAATATGTCTAATAGACTATCAGTCAAAATTACATGGATTTCTGCTGTAAGAAAATAATATCACATGTAAATAAAGTAGCAAAGAACATATACTGCAGTAGTGTGCAACAGCAACCCTTTATTTTCATAAAGAAAAACCGGTAATTGCAGGCAATTTGTTCTTAGGCTGCATAGATGAATATTTATCCCCATACAACAAAAGACTTGGCACCCTGCATGTAAGGCTCCAGAGAACCTGGACACCATGCGTTTAAGACCTCCAGGAGCTCCCTGCTCCCATCATGCACCACAGGTGACAGTTAGGTCAGTTCTTTTTGTATGGCGTACTAACATGTAGGAATCAAGATATCAGATGCAAATAATGCATTATCATACTACAGATGCTCATCCGGGGAGGCGGGAGGGTTGCTTTTGACTATCATGAGTATACCCCTGGAAGAGAACTAAGATTACAGGTAAGTATAGTATCCTTCTCTTCCAGGGGATACTCATCAATAGTCATAAGCACTGAATAGAGTAGCAAGCCCATACCCACCTCCTCGCGGATGAGCAAACAGTTATAATAATTTTCAAACATAGCATCTGACAAGTAATTATCCAAACAAATTTGAGTGAGGCTTGCCCGAATTGGGCATTCCCCTGTGTATCAGAGTTCAAACAGTAATGGCGTGTGAAAGTATGCACTGAGCGCCATGTAGCTGCTTTACAAATATTTGCCATAGAATGTGTCTAAGGAGAGCTGTGGTCGAAGCCTTTCCCCTGGTAGAATGAGCTTTAGGCTTGCCAGGAAGGACTCTATTGGCAAATTGATAGGACAATGATATACAAGATACTATCCACCTAGAGATAGCTCTCTTCGAAGCGGCAGAACCAGCATTTACGGACCCATAGTTTATAAACAGATGGGTCATTTTCCTTAAGCTTTTTGTTTTGTTTAAGTAAAACTTCAAAACCCTCTTAAGATCCAACGAGTGGAGTGACCTTTCCGGAGGGTTTGAAGGATTCGTAAAGAAAGTAGGGAGAGTGATTGTCTGGTTAATATGAAAATCTGAGACTACCTTCGGTAGAAAACTTGGATGCGTTCTTAAGACCACTCTGTTTGCATGAAAAACAATGTAGGGTTCTTTGCAACATAATGCCTGGATTTCACTTACTCTGCGAGCAGAGGTGAAAGCCACTAAAAAAGCAGCTTTCCATGTCAAATGTTGCAAAGAAGCTCTATGAATAGGCTCGAAAGGAGCACTCATCAGTTTTGTTAACACAATGTTGAGCTCCCAAGGTGGCGATGGAGCTCTAACTGCAAGGTAAACCTTTTTTAATCCCTTGAGAAAGTCCTTTACCACAGCAATTTTAAAGAAAGAAATTTGATTAGGTGATTTTCTATACGTTGTAATAGCTGCAAGATGCACCTAAATAGATGAAAATTTCAAACCAGATTTGGCCAAATACAATAAATATGGTAAAAGCACCTGTTACTGATCCCGGACGGGATCATGTCCATTACTTGTACATCAGAAGTAAAACGTCTTCCACTTAAAAACATAGGATTGCCTTGTGGAAGGCCTCTTAGCCTCTTTTAGGATGTTCATACATTCTGGGGGTAAGTCTAAATGTCCGTATTGAAGGACTTCAGGAGCCATGCCATCAAGCGCAGGGATGATAGATTGGGGTGGAATTCCTTCCCTTCGTTCTTGAATAGCAGCTCCGGCCTGCATGGTAACCTCCTGTGTGGGACTACTGATAGCTGAAGGAGATCCGGATACCACCACTGACGCAGCCATTCCGAAGCTATCAAAATCCCTCTGAAATTGGTCCTGTAAAACTTGTTGATCACTGTGGGAATCAACGGAATTGGTGGAAAAGCGTACAGTAATGTCTGATACCAGTTTATAAAAAGGGCATTGCCCAGAGATCCTGGTTGGGGAAACCTGGATGCGAAGACGGGGCATTTTGTGTTTACCGCGTCTGCAAACAGGTCGATGTCTGGCGTTCCCCATTCTTGGAAGATGCTTTGAATGACTTCGTCGTTGAGAGACCAGTCGTGCGCTTCGACGTATTCTCTGCTCAGGGCATCCACTTGGACGTTGAGAGCCCCCGAAGATGCTTTGCTAGAATGTTCAAGTCTTTTGCAAGAAGCCACTTCCAGATGCTTTGTGACTCTAGAGAAAGAGGCCTTGATCGAGTACCTCCCTGCTTAAGTAATGCATTGTGGTTGTGTTGTCCGTTTGAATCAGAAGGTACTGAGATTGAAGTGACGGGTATAACGATTTGAGAACTAGGTGCACTGCTCTAACTTCAAGAGATTGATATGATAACTTTGTTCCGTTTCCGACCATAGGCCTCGTACTTGAAGACCCCCATGTGAACACCCCATCCCACGGGTGATGCATCCACGACTATCCTTTGTGCAGGAGGGTCCTGGTGAAAAGGAACTCCTTTTATGCGGTTGGATCTCGTCATCCACCAGTTGATGGAATCTTTGGCCGATTGAGACGCTCCTGATCATCCCAGCGCCCTGACACTTGCATGCATTGATCTTCCAGGGATTGCTGCAAAGGACGCATGTTCAGCCCAGCATTCGGAACGTTGACGAAGCATGATGCCATCGATCCCAGCAGTGATGACACCTGCCTAACTGTGGGATTCGGAGTGAGAAGGAGGTTGCGGGATTGCTCCTGAATTGAGGACAACCTCTCCTCCGAAGGATACACGCTTGCTTCTGCGGTATCCAGTAAGGCACCTAGATAATGAATCTTCTGTGATGGATTGAAAATTGATTTCTTGTAGTTGACATGAAGGCCCAACCTGTTTAGCAGCTGCAGACAGTACAAGAGATGACTCTTAAGCAGAGCAGGTGACGTGCTCTTCAGAAGCCAGTCGTCCAGATAGGGGCATATGAATATCCTTGGTTTGCGAAAAAAGCTGCCACTACTGCCATGCACTTGGAAAAAGTTCGGGGGGCTGATTTGAGCCCGAACAGGAGAACTTTGAACTCAAAATGCTGAGCAGACATTCGGAATCGTAGCAATTTGCGATGTTTTATGGACACTGGAACGTGAAAGTATGTGTCCTGTAGGTCTATTGCACACATCCAATCTCCCTGATGAAGTTGAGGGACTACTTGATGTAAAGCCAACATTCAAAATCTCTCTTTGCGAATGTACTTGTTCAGCAGCCTTAAGTAGAGTATTAGTCTGAATTCTTTGGTGGGACCTCTTTTCTGGACCAGAAAATAACGTGAGTAAATCCCTTGATTTTGTTGTGGCATAGGGACCCTTTCTATGGCATGTTTTTGTAGGAGCACTTTTACTTCTGCTTGCAAAAGATGGTGTCCCTGAAGAAGCTTTTGCGGTCGAGGAATCTATGGTGGTGGGGATTTGAACCTGCGCATATAGCCATTCTGCACAATATTCGAAACCCACCTGTCCTTTGTTAACTTCTTCCACTCCACCAGATGTAACATAGCACTTCCTCCCACCGGAGTGGTCAACTGGCATGGAGGAAGCCATCCCTCATTGCTTCGCTGATGGTTTAGGAACGTTAGGCTGCTGTTTTGTAGATCCTCTGCCTCGTCCAGGTCGTCTCTATTGAAAATTGGTCCTGGATTGACCTTGGCCTTGATTTTGTGTGTTCCAATAAGGGTTTGAACTCTCTGTTGAGAGGAACGTCGATCATAAGGATGAAATCTACGCCTAAACTCTTTTCTCTTCTCGAAGACCGCAGCTTTCAAAGTGTCCAAATCGCTTTTCATTTTGGACATTTCATCGTCTGCATGTGCACCAAACAGAGGATCCGTTAAATGGGAGGTTTGTGATCCTTCTTTGTGCATCAGATTTTAGCCCCGTAAGACGAAGCCATGCCGATCTCCTTGAGCAGACGCCATGCGAATATCCATAGGCTGCCAAGTCCGATGCGTCTGCCCCTGCACTAATCAATCAATCATAGCATTTGTATAGCGCGCCTCTCACCCGGAAGGGTCTCAAGGCGCTGGGGGGAGGGGTCCGTTACTGCTCGAACAGCCAGGTCTTGAGCTGCTTCCTGAAGGAGAGATGGTCCTGGGCCAGTCGAAGGTGCATGGGGAGTGGGGAGGAGTGCCAAGTCTTGGCTGCCAGGTAGGAGAAGGATCTTCCTCCGGCGGTGGCTCTGCGGATGTGTGGTACGGTGGCGAGGGCGAGGCTGGTCGATCGTAGCTGGCGGGTGGGTGTGTAGAAGGTCAGGCGGTCGTTGAGGTACTTGGGGCCCAGGTCGCAGAGAGCCTTGTGTGCGTGGGTGAGGAGCCTAAACGTGACCCTCTTGCTGACGGGGAGCCAGTGCAGGTCTCTCAGGTGGCCGGAGATGTGGCTGTGTCGGGGGATGTCCAGGACGAGTCGTGCGGAGGCGTTCTGGATGCGTTGGAGTCTTTTCTGCAGTTTGGCTGTGGTTCCGGCGTAGAGGGTGTTCCCGTAGTTCAGTCGGCTGGTGACGAGTACCTGGGTGACGGTCTTCCTGGTCTCGGTGGGGATACAACGGAAGATCTTACGGAGCATGCGCAGGGTGTTGAAGCATGATGAGGAGACGGCGTTGACTTGTCTGGTAATCGAGAGGGAGGAGTCCAGGATGAAGCCCAGGTTTCGTGCGTGGTCCGTTGGCTTGGGAGTGGTGCCCAGGGCTGGGGGCCACCAGGAGTCGTCCCAGGCGGAGGGCGATGGTCCCAGGATGAGGACTTCCGTCTTGTCTGAGTTCAGTTTCAGGCGGCTGTTCTTCATCCACTCGGCGACGTCTTTCATCCCTTCGTGTAGGCTGGTTCTGGCGGTGGCGGGGTCGTTGGTGAGGGAGAGGATTAGCTGAGTGTCGTCAGCGTAGGAGATGATGTTGAGGTTGTGTCGGCGTGCGATGGCTGCGAGGGGGCTCATGTAGACGTTGAAGAGGGTTGGGCTGAGTGATGATCCTTGTGGTACTCCGCAGATGACTTCGGTGGCCTCGGATCTGAACGGGGGGAGGCGGACTCTCTGGGTTCTTCCGGCGAGGAACGAGATGATCCACTCCAGTGCCTTTTCTTGGATTCCGATGTTGCTGAGGCGCTTTACTAGGGTGCGGTGGCAGACAGTGTTGAACGCTGCGGAGAGGTCCAGGAGGATGAGGGCCGCCGTTTCCCCGTTGTCGAGCAGGGATCTGATGTCATCGGTGGCTGCAGGGCGGTCTCGGTGCTGTGGTTGGCTCGGAAACCGGACTGCGAGGGGTCGAGGGATCCATTCGTCTCGAGGAAGGCGGCGAGCTGTCTGTTGACGGTCTTCTCGATGACTTTGGCAGGAAAAGGGAGGAGCGAGATGGGGCGGAAGTTCCTGAGGTCGGTGGGGTCCGCTGTTGGTTTTTTCAGGAGGGCGCTGAGCTCGGCGTGCTTCCAGCTTTCCGGGAAGGTGGCGGCGTGGAAGGAGGTGTTGATGATGTCCCGGAGATGGGGTGCGATGATGGAGTCGGCCTTGTTGAAGATGTGGTGGGGGAGGGGTCGGTTGGTGATCCGGAGTGGATGGTGTTCATCGTGCGGGTGGTGTCTTCGGTGCTGAACGGGGTCCAGTTGCAGAGGGTGGTGGTGGGGGGCGTTGGTTCGACGGTTGGGTGCGTGGTTGGTGCGTCGAAGCTGTTGTGTATGTCGGCAATCTTGCGGTGGAAGAACGAGGCGAGTGAGTCGCAGAGGTCTTGCGAAGGAGTGATGTTGTTTCCGGCGTTGGGGTTGGAGAGCTCTTTGACAATGCTGAAGAGTTCCTTGCTGTCGTGGGCGTTGTTGTCCAGTCGATCTTTGAATGCTGTTTTCTTGGTGGTGCGGATCAGCTGGTGGTGCTTGCGGGTGGCGTGCTTGATGGCGGTCATGTTGTTTGTGGTCTGGTCGTGGCGCCAGGCTTTCTCGAGGGTGCGGCACTTCTTCTTGGAGTCCTTGAGTTCGTCGGTGAACCAGGGGGCTTTCTTGCTGCCGGGCCTGTTGGGAGGGTTCTTTAGTGGTGCGAGGTCATCGGCGCAGGCGGTCAGCCACTGTGTGAGGTTGATGGCTGCTTCTTTGGGGTCCGTAGTGCTGGCGGGAGGGTTCTGGCTGAGGGAGGTGGTGATCTTGCTCCAGCGAGGAGCCTGTTGCGGGTGGTGGTGGGTCGTGGTTCTTCTGAAGCTGAAGTGGATGCAGCTGTGGTCTGTCCAATGGAGTCCGGTGGAGTGGCTGAAGGAGATGTGCTTGCTGGAGGAGAAGACGGGATCAAGCGTGTGGCCGGCGTAGTGGGTGGGGGTGTTCACCAGTTGCTTGAGTCCGAGGTTGGCGAGGTTGTCCAGCAGGGTGGTGGTGTTGCTGTCCTTGTTGTTCTCCAGGTGGAAGTTGAGGTCCCCTAGGAGGATGTACTCATCGGAGGGGAGGGCGTGTGGGCTGATGAAGTTTGCGATGTCTTCGCTGAATTGTGTGCATGGTCCCGGGGGTCTGTAGATGAGGGTGCCTCTGAGGGTCGTCTTGGGGTCGGTGTGTATCTGGAAGTGGAGGTGTTCGGCAGCGGTGAAGGTGTCGTTGGAGTTGGTCGAGATGTGGATGGTGTTCTTGTGTACGATGGCGATGCCTCCTCCAGTCTGGTTGATGCGGTCCCTCCGGGTGATCTTATATCCGTCCGGGATGGCTATGGCGACGTCGGGTGCGGAGGAGGCGTTCATCCAGGTTTCTGTAAGGAAGGCGACGTCTGGTGATGTTGTGTCGAGCAGGTTCCAGTGTTCGACGGCGTGTCTGTGGACGGAGCAGGTGTTGAGCAGGATGCACTTGAGGTGGGTGTTGCTGGTGCTCTGCTTGGCGGGTGCGGTGCAGGTCCGGAGGCAGGTGAACTTGCAGGCTTGGCAGGTGAAGGGTTTGTGGGTGCGTTTCGGGGTGGCTCGGTAGCAGGCGGGGTTTCGTCCGGTGTTGAGTGAGTTGAGGGTGTCGGCGTCGCAAGTCCTTCATGTGGGCTGGCGTCGTCGAGGCCCGGGATCCTGGCGCTGGGCGCGGTCCAGGCGCAGACGGGCTTGCCTTTGGCGCGCCTTCGGTGCACAATTGGTGCACAATCGGTGCGTGCGGGCTCCATATGAGGCCAAGTGGGAGGGCGGAGCAGCTGGGAGGCGGGAGCGGGGGGGCCAATCGGGTACATAAAGAAGAAAGGGGGAGGGGCCGACAAACGGAGCAGGGAGAACGAGCAGCAGCGAGGGGGGCCGCTGGTGAGCCGTGTGGCGTGGGGGGTGTCCTGAGGTCACTAATAACCTGGTTAGCGACCAGTCCGCCTTCCTGCAATATTTCTTGGAAGTCTTGCTGATCTTCCTTCAGGAGTTTTCTTGAGAATCACGCCAAGGAATCCCATAGAGACCTATCGTAATGACCCAGCAAGGCGGAAGCACTAGCCACCTTCATTATTGAGGCCGAAGTACTGCACATTCGAATACCTGGAGAGTCCATATTCTTATTATCCTTCGCAGGTGGTGCCGTAGAAGATGATGTTGTAGAATGTGTTTCCCTGGCTGCAGCTACAATCACTGAGTCTGAAGGTGGTAGAGCACGAAGAAAAAAAGGGGTTGTCGTTAGGAGCCTTGTATTTCTTGGCAATCCTGGTAGGAACTGAACCGACAGTGGCCGGAGTAAGGAAGGTCTGCATTGCAGGTTCTAACAGCCTTGGAACCAAAGGAAGAAGGGGCTTTGCAGGGTACTGGTGATGTAAAGTTTAAAAAATCACTGATGTAGAAACTGGTGTAGTGCAAAATTCAGATACCCTAGCACACGTGAGAAATCAATACAATCTTATTCAGACAGAAGTAAAAACACAACACAATTGACGGATCGTATCAGTTCTTTTCTTCTTATTTAATCAGACTTCCCGAGTTCAGGGTCCATGTTTTCCAAGCCAACACGTGTTTCTTCGCTTCATGTACACATTAGAACATGCGACTTGTTCACGGCTAGGTTAAAACATATATGATACATTGTCAAGATTTCAACTAATTAATAAAGTTTCAATGCACAAATTGTGAGTCATTGCTGACAAATGTGCGCCCCAGAGACAAACACCCAGTGTTGTCCGTAATTCGTCCAAAAGGTGAAATTTGCATTGCCTTAGGACGTTTTAGAAACACATGCAATGCAACATTACAGGCTGACAGTTACAATCGTCAGCATCCAAGAAGTGCTTGTGAGATATTTGTTATGTGTTCAGGCATTAACAGTCTATGTGATTCTTCCTATTATGAAGAGCATTTGTGAGTCACACGTTGATGGAATAATTAAATACAAGAGTGCAAAACCGAACCTTAAACTCCCTGAATTATCCAAACCACCCGAAGTCAAGTGAAAGAGCCTAGTATCGCTCAAGTTTCTATAAAGGACTAACACACTGACCTGTACGTATGGCCATTTAGTATATTTCTGTAAAATTCCAAGGAAATAAGAAAAGAATATTGGTCTCAGTACTTTACACCAGAGGTTGTAAACTCATTATTCAGTTGTTGCGAGTCTATAGTTTAACTATTTAAAAGCAGGACAATTACCTTTCATATGGCGAAAATTCCAAGCCACATGGTACCGTGGCGTGAATTAAGGAAATCCCCAAAGGGTACGGCAACGGTATTCAAAGGCCAAAGCCAGGAGTCCAAAATCTAAATACAAAGTCCAATGCCCAGTTATACTAACGAGGTCATATCAAAAAAGAAAAATGTAACTGTTACAGCGTAATTTTTAAACCATCCGAAATGGTAGTTATAAAGATAAAGGAGTACCACACACGTGATTGTGCATTCAATACTCCTGTGCCACCTAGTGCTGTTTCCCTTCGACTCCTCGCTGCTCCGTGTTTACACGGGCGGGCAAGAAAGATGAAAGGGCAGTCTCGTATATCAAACATACATTAGAGAAAGCATTCTGAGATCAGACGACAGTCACAGGTTAATATGTACTGCCTTAAAGTGCAAAAGTCATTACAATATATATATTACGGTAAAAATGTGACCCGAATCAAACTGCGGTAGAGTCCATAAAGGTGTTTAATATTTATTCAATCTTGCAGTTATATGCGGTTCACTACAAGCGATAAGCCCGTGAAGCCCATTCTCCTTACCTTAGTGCAACTTGACAGGCGCCTAATTCGCGATCTCTGCCATTCACACCGGGAGCTCGAGTGCGAGTCTCGGTGAAACGGCATGGTTGGGAATATGATGTAGCTTGGGGGAACACGTGACCACGTATGCGTGATCATGTGTGTATCTATTGCGGGCGCCATCTTAGAATGGTGTGATAGGTACGAAACAGTGTATGGAAACACCAAACAATTGGTGTTTGTTTCGTGCTTACATCGGGAAGGGCATTCAAAAGTAAAGTTATATTGACAAAGTATTTAATGTCAGAAAGTCTACCTCACAGTTTACCAAACTCTAATTACGCCACGTTGCGATTTTCTTATTCAGGTGAAAAGCACAAAAGGGAAAATTAAAACCCTAAAATCTATCAAGCTCCTTCACTTCTCCTTCTACTCCAATTACAGACAGGTGAAGTTACCAAATCATCAACCTTCAATATTTGATTCTTGGTTATGTGTATGCTCTATCCTGGAAATCAGTGACTATGCAATGTAAGTGAAACTGGTGGAGTGTACATCGTGACACCGAGCTTGTTGGCACCCCTACAAAGGACTTCATTAAAAGTTCCAAGATCATCTATAGGAGACACCCTAGATGGGGGTGTAGTAGACAGAGTGGGAGAGTAATCTCTAATCTAAGATCTTGTTGACGCAGTTGTTGCTGGAGATCTACGTCTTCTTTTAGGAGGAGAGCGGCAAGAACTTGAGCGCCTTCTTGACCTGGAGAGCCTTCTCACAGGTGATTGAGACCTTCGTGGGGACCTATGTGAAAAAGATCCCCCAGAGGTTGTGGGTGGTGATAAAGATTTGCAGAATCCTGCTCCAGGAAGTCTAGGTGGCGCTTTCCAGTGCCAAATAGTCTCCAGCCATTGTGGTGATAAGTTAGTAGGAGACTTCTTTCTTTAAGCCAGTGATTTTGTCAGGTGTGACTTGGATAATGTGAAGCCCAGGAGAAGATGACACTTCTCTCAATGTCGACCGCTGTGTCCTCGACGTCGATCTGAGTTTTTCTGGTACTTCCTTAGTAGTGACACCAATCCTTTCCCTCTACGGCGACCGTTGTCTCGACGTCGTTCCAGATAACGCCACCACCGACGAACGCTGTGGAGACACACTGGAGGATTCAGGTCTCTGTGATGTCCTCGACATCGGTCTCTTCGACGGCAAACATGACAGTCTCCTCGACATCGATGGGTATCAATCAATCACGGCATTTGTAAAGCACGCTACTCACCCGGGAGGGTCTCAAGGCGCTGGGGGAGAGGGGTATGTTACTGCTCGAACAGCCAGGTCTTGAGCTGCTTCCTGAAGGAGAGATGGTCTTGGGTTTGCCGAAGGTGGGTGGGGAGGGAGTTCCAAGTCTTGGCTGCCAGGTAGGAGAAGGATCTTCCTCCGGCGGTGGCTCTGCGGATGCGTGGTATGGTGGCGAGGGCGTGGCTGGTCGATCGTGGCTGGCGGGTGGGCGTGTAGAAGGTCATGCGGTCGTTGAGGTACTTGGGGCCCAGGTCGTGGAGAGCCTTGTGTGCGTGGGTGAGGAGTCTGAACGTGATTCTCTTGCTGACAGGGAGCCAGTGCAGGTCTCTCAGGAGTTCGGTGATGTGGCTGTGTCGAGGGATGTCCAGGATGAGTCGTGCAGAGGCGTTCTGGATGCGTTGGAGTCTTTTTTGAAGTTTGGCTGTGGTTCCGGCGTAGAGGGTGTTCCCGTAGTCCAGTCGGCTGGTGACGAGTGCCTGGGTGACGGTCTTCCTGGTTTCAGTGGGGATCCATCTGAAGATCTTGCGGAGCATGCGCAGGGTGTTGAAGCATGAGGATGAGACGGCGTTGACTTGTCTGGTCATCGACAGGGAGGAGTCCAGGATGAAGCCCAGGTTGCGTGCGTGGTCCATTGGTTTGGGAGCGGTGCCCATGGCCGGGGGCCACCAGGAATCGTCCCAGGCGGAGGGTGATGATCCCAGGATGAGGACTTCTGTCTTGTCTGAGTTCAGTTTAAGGCGGCTGTTCCTCATCCAGTCGGCGACGTCTTTCATCCCTTCATGTAGGTTGGCTCTGGCGGTGGTGGGGTCGTTGGTGAGGGAGAGGATCAGCTGGGTGTCGTCGGCGTAGGAGATGATGTTGAGGTTGTGTTGGCGTGCGATGGCTGCGAGGGGTCTCATGTTGATGTTGAAGAGGGTTGGACTGAGTGAAGATCCTTGTGGTACGCCGCAGATGACTTCGGTGGCCTGGGATCTGAACGGAGGGAGGCGGACTCTCTGGGTTCTTCCGGCGAGGAACGAGATGATCCACTCCAGTGCTTTCTCTCGGATTCCGATGTTGCTGAGGCGCTTCACTAGGGTGCGGTGGCAGACAGTGTCGAACGCCGCTGAGAGGTCCAGGAGGATGAGGGCCGCTGTTTCCCCGTTGTCGATCAGGGTTCTGATGTCGTCAGTGGCAGCGATTAGGGCGGTCTCGGTGCTGTGGTTGGCCCGGAACCCGGACTTCGAGGGGTCGAGGGATCCGTTTGTCTCAAGGAAGGCGGCAAGCTGTCTGTTGACTGTCTTCTCGATGACTTTGGCCGGAAAAGGAAGGAGTGAGATGGGACGGTAGTTCTTGAGGTCGGTGGGGTCCGCCGTTGGTTTCTTCAGGAGGGCGGTCAGCTCAGCGTGCTTCCAGCTCTCCGGGAAGGTGGCGGTGGGGAAGGAGGAGTTGATGATGTCTCGGAGATGGGGTGCGATGATTGCGTCGGCTTTGTTGAAGACGTGGTGTGGGCATGGGTCGGTTGGTGATCCGGAGTGGATGGAGTTCATCGTGCGGGTGGTGTCTTCGGTGCTGATCGGGGTCCAGTTGCAGAGGGTGGTGGTGGCGGGCGTTGGTTCGGTGGTAGGGTGCGTGGTCTGTGCGTCGAAGCTGTTGTGTATGTCAGCGATCTTGCGGTGGAAGAACGAGGCGAGTGAGTTGCAGAGGTCTTGCGAGGGAGTGATGTCGTTGTCTCCGGCGCTGGGGTTGGAGAACTCTTTGACGATGCTGAAGAGTTCCTTGCTGTCGTGGGCGTTGTTGTCCAGTCGTTCTTTGAGTGCAGTCTTCTTGGTGGCACGGATCAGCTGATGGTGTTTGCGGGTGGCGTGCTTGAGGGCGGTCCTGTTGTCTGTGGTCTGGTCGAGCCGCCAGGCTTTCTCGAGGGTGCAGCAGTTCTTCTTGGATTCCTTGAGTTCGTCGGTGAACCAGGGGGTTTTCTTGCTGCCGGGTCTGCTAGGAGGGTTCTTTAGTGGTGTGAGGTCATCGGCGCAGGTGGTCAGCCACGTGGTGAGGTTGCTGGCTGCTTCATTGGGGTCCGTTGTGCTGGTGGGAGTGTTCTGGTTGAGGGAGGCGGTGAGCTGCTCGGCGGTGATCTTGCTCCAGCTTCGGCGGGGAACCTGTTGCGGGTGGTGGTGGGTCATAGTTCTTCTGAAGCTGAAGTGGACGCAGCTGTGGTCGGTCCAGTGGAGTCCGGTGGCGTGGCTGAAGGAGATGTGCTTGCTGGATGAGAAGACGGGGTCAAGCGTGAGGCCGGCGTAGTGGGTGGGGGTGTTCACCAGTTGCTTGAGTCCGAGGTTGGCGAGGTTGTCCAGCAGGGCGGTGGTGTTTCTGTCATTGTTGTTCTCCAGGTGGAAGTTGAGGCCCCCTAGGAGGATGTAGTCGGCGGAGGGAAGGGCGTGTGGGCTGATGAAGTCGCTGAATTGTGTGCGTGGTCCCGGTGGTCGGTAGATGAGGGTGCCTCGGAGGGTGGTCTTGGGGTCAGTGTGTATCTGGATGTGCAGGTGTTCGGCGGCGGTGAAGGTTTCGTCGGAGTTCGTCGAGATGCGGATGGTGTTCTTGTGTACGATGGCGATGCCTCCTCCCGTCTGGTTGACGCGGTCCTTCCGGGTGATCTTGTATCCATCCGGGATGGCTATGGTGATGTCGGGCGCTGAGGAGGTGTTCATCCAGGTTTCGGTGAGGAAGGCGACGTCCGGTGCTGTTGCGTCGAGCAGGTCCCAGAGTTCCACGGCGTGCCTGTGGACGGAGCGGGTGTTGAGCAGGATGCACTTCAGGTGGTTGCTGCTGGTGCTCGACTTGGCGGGGGTGGTGCAGGTCCGGTAGCAGGTGAATCGGCAGGCTTGGCAGGCGAAGGGTCCGTGGGTGCGTCTCGGGGTTGCTCGGTAGCAGGCAGTGTTTCGGCCGGCATTGAGTGCGTTGAGAGTGGCGGCGTCGTAGGTCTGTTGGGTAGTCTTGCATCGGCGGCGGGGGCCAGGGGTCCTGGCGCTGGGCGCGGTCCGGGCGCAGACGGGCTTGCCTTTGGCGCACCCGCTGCGCGTGGACGCTGCGCGGACTCTGCCATAAATGGAGAGTGGGGGGGCGGAGCGAGGGAGGAGCAGCTGGGAGGCGGGAGCGGGGCGGCGAATGGGGAACGGGGCAGAGGAAGGGGGCGGGGCCGCAGGGGAGCAGCGGCGGGGGTCTGGAAGGCGGGAAAGAGCGCAGAGGAGGTGGCGAGGGGGAAGGCCTGAGGGCGGGGTCCCTGGAGGCAATCAGCGGCAGCAAGCAGGAGCAGCGGTGGAGGCCAGCACACGGGCCGTGCGGTAGGTGGAGCGACCTGGAAGGGTGAAGGGTATATGGTACGTTCGATGCCAATTACCTCGTCACCAATCGTGCCCTCGACGTCGACCGCCTACGGGTCTGAGAGAGATGTCTCGTCGAACTCCTCGATGCCGACCTTCGAGAAGGGGCGGAGATCTCGACATCGATCGGTGTCTTAATGTCGACTGATGTTTTGACGTCGACGTGTCTTCGCTCACATGCTTCGAGCACGAAGCATGCCTAGACGTCGACTTACTTTTTGTCGACGCCGGTTCTTGTCTCCTCGATGGCGATCTGTCCCTCGACGTCCTAGAGTGGCTTACCTGCTTTTCTGAAGCCGATTTTGACACCGAAGGAGAGGACTCTGGAATCCGCTTTCTTCTGGAAGCAGGTGAAGGAGATCTGGTCTTCTTACTTTGTCCATGAGAGGAAGACCTGTTAGAATGAGAGTCAAGGCCACTGGTGGTTCTCCCTCTCTCCATCGACGCGTGCAGTCTGATCTTTTCTCTGTCACGCAGAGTCCTTGTAAAAATTGTTGGCAGTAATAACACTTCTGTGGATTGTGTGAGGATGGTAAACATACAATGTGAGGGTCGGACTTCGCCATCTTCTTCCCACAGGCAGGACATTTGTTAAACAAAGCTGGCATTTCTAACATAAACAGATGGTCAAAATGTCAGAAAATAGTTCAAATCTAATACTCGGCTAAATCGGAGATTTTGCTTCATGTCGGAGCTTTATTAACTTACGATTACTTTGGATAGTCAAGTCCGCTCCAGTACTTTTTCAAGCCAGAGCTTCATTCACAACCGAGTACTCTTTTTAGTCAAGCCCGCTCCAGAAAGACTTGTCGCGGTATTAGTGGCACAGGAAGTCACACGCCCTGAGGAGCACACGGTTTTACCGTGTTATTCCTTCAAAACAGTGAGTCGTGGCTACAAGAAAGAATTTAAATCACAAGCATAAAAATTCATCAATTTGTAATGTTATGCACCTTATGAAGGGTGGTACCCGAAATGCATTGGGTCGCTGTTAAAACATGTCAAAAGCTCAAACATTTGAGATTGTACATATGATTTGTACAGGAATAGCATTTATTTCCATTTTGTATTAAGATTCATGTTTTGTTTGAGATAAAGATACTGAAGAGTTGTGTTTCTCTTCTTATCCTGTGTCCTGGTGCAGTCTTCAGCCTCACTGCTTCCCGGATTAACCCTGGTGGGATCGTGGTCCCAGGGTTAGATACTTGCCGCTGGTGCCATTCTCCAGGACTTCATCGCCCAGAGTGCTCAGCGCTCCACCCGGCTGCCGCCAACGAGGGGGAGGCGCTGTAGTCATCTCGCGCATGTAAGCGCGGCCTCTCCCCAGCAGCGCGGGAAATGCGTGGGACGATCCCAGACCCAGGGCGGGCCCATCTGAGCCCGTCCAAGACTGGTAGAGGCTGGCCTGGGTCACCTTGTGTAATTGTTTTTTTTTTTTTTTTACTTTAGTAACGTTTTGCCCAACTCCAACTAATCCGTGGTTATGCCTCCTGTGGGGAAAGGTCCCTCTTGTAAGCGGAAGACAGGGGTGAGAGGGGGGGAGCTTGTGGGAACGCTTGATGCTTTCTTGTCAAGGGCGCAATCTGCACTGATCCACGAGATCCAACTAACTGAACGCAGGTTATCCTTAGATCCCTTATTGCCACTCCCCAATGGTAGTGTGATTTCCACACCGATTTAATACACCTAGATATACCCTCTACCCCTCCCCTATCGGTCCTAAGCCAGAACACCCCGGGTTCAACTACTCCATCTGACATTCTATCTACCCGTTACTAATTCATGCCTAACAACGGTTATAACCAGGGGCAAGAAAGCAATGCAGGCTGACAAAGGAAAGCCTCCATCGAAGAAAAGGAAAGGCCGGGGTCCATTCAAGGCTATTTCCCAACCTACAGCTGGAGTTAAACGAAAGGCAGCTCAAAGGAGGCACAAGGGATGTAGCCAACCTACTACGCTACCGCTGCAGCTATTAGTCCTTCCACACTCATTGAGGAATCCCTCTTTACAAGGATATGCAGAGAATCTCTAACCTTGTTGACCCCCTAATGCAAAAACTGTCTCTGATAGAGGGCAGACTAAACAAACTGGAACAGGACTTATCGCATTCCACCTCAAGAGCTCAGATGGTCGGTGGTTGCTGCTCCTCACAGAGGGGCGGAGGAGGCCAGGATGCCAAAGGGGCTGTTTCCAACATACCGAACCCTACTGAACTAGCCCTGATGCCAGCCATCATACTTCCTTGCCACAGGGGGGCTCCAACCTATTGGGTTTGCAACCTGCTTTGAGAGCAATTCGGACATGTTCTCCCAATCAACCATGCCCGGTAGGCACCCAGAATGCTCCTACTTTTTCACGTTTCCCCGGAAGCTACCCCCTACACTATAGTTTCAGGCAATGTTCCTAGGTTAGCGTCGCAGGTATCCGAGGATTGGTCAACTTTGGGAAATAAGGCTTTACACCTATTGAGTCTAAGGACAGGGATTAAAAACCAACTGTTTAATGAATTCAAAATGGTACGTAGAGTATCATGGCTAGGGAAGTCTCAAAAGTCTCTAAAGGGTGATTGTGTGGTTTTAAGTTTTGGGTCCCCTGGTTTGGTTCAACAAATTTTGGAGAGGGCAGGGGATCACGCCGTTAGAGATGACATTTCTGTCCTTCCTCTGGGGTATTTTTATCGACCAATGGACACCCCCAGATTTGCTGAAAGGAGATGGTCCTCTCAAACACACAGTCCATTTAACTACTCTCCCCCTTAACAATTGATTTGATGCCCTGTCCTCACTAGAAGATATTGACTGACTTGCAGCCTCTGATTGCATTGCCTCCTCTGGGTCTAGTTCTTTTGGGGCAATGGTTTCCCCACCTGCACTACATCGGACTTCCTTAACAATCCCGGGGAGATATCCACTGAGGGGGATGTATCGTGCAACAAACCTGGATACCCCGGGGGAGCCCACCCTACCCAAGTGAAACAGGGAAGGGAGGAGCAGGAAGATATGGCCGACGCACACTTATTGGGCCCCATTACACATCACTGCCCCCATGGTCCTGACATGCAGGTGGATGAGATTTCCCCCTACCCCTATTCTTCCCCAGAAAGTGTACTTCTAGGCCACTACAAGTCTGTTATGACAGTAGGCTCTTGGAACATTGCAGGACTCCTATCCAAAACTGCATCATGTGAATGGGCAGCGTTTATTGAACAGTTTGATCTCTTGGCATTCCAGGAGACCTGGTCTATTGATCAGGTCTGCCATCCTGGCTTTTTAATCTTTGCAAACCTGCCCAAGGGGGACAGAAATGTAGACCCTCTGGTGGTCTCACGTGGGTGAGACAGAAAATTGGTTATAGGGCTGAAGAGGTCCCTATTGACAGTCCAAACATTATGGTATTACGGCTTCGGTTGAACCACGTTCCCGATACCTTGATAATTATTGTTTATGCCAGAGGGCAACCGGGCGGGAGGCGTTCGGAGACTGTATACCTCGACAGCTTTCTGGACAATAAGAGGAATGGGTGCAATTTGATAATTATGGGGGGCTTCAATTGTACCTTCGAACCATTGGATTCAGAGGATGGTAACTTAAGTTTAGATGAGGACCTAAAGTGGAACATTCCGACCCTTGATCTGTGTCCAATTAAAAAATGGCAGAAGCTGCTCTGCAACTCAAGGGGCTATGTCTGGGAAGGGGTGTGCAAGCAGTGAATGGGAGGTCCCATTCGGGTAGGAAGGGTGTGCATACTTTTAATAATGGCATAAGGAGTAACCGCATCGATTTCATTCTCCTTAATGTCGAATCATGGCATTCCCTAATTGATATGAAGGTCCAGAAACGCACAGAAAGTGATCATGACCCGCTGGTTTTGACAATTAAGGCCAGACTCTACAGAACTCCTCTAAAAAGGTTGTAGATGATTTTCCACCAGTAGTATCACTCTCAAATGACATGAGGAGAAAGATGGGCCAGGCTTATCGAGATGGAAGGGGATTTAGGTGCAATTCAGGCCCTAGTTGCTCATTCAATATCCTGTCTCCAAAGCTGTGCCTCACAGGGGTATATTAATTTAATTGCCCCTCAGGTCCATAGAGATCTGTTTTCCAATCTTAAAACCTTTTTTTATCAAGACCAGTAAAAATAAGGTAGAGGCAGGGGCATTAAAGGGCATTAAAGGGCTCCTGGTATAACAAAACTTGTAGAGAGGCGTATTGCTTACTGTCATGGGCTATCAGACCCAGAGATATGGGAGAAGTTAAATATGCTAGGGCAAACTATAAAGTAACCAAACTAAAAGCCAAAAAGGAGTGGGATGACAATCGTCGGCACGATCTTCTCTTAGCCAGTAATGAGAAGAGCATGGTAAAATTCTGGCAGCTAGTGGTGAAGTGTGGGGGGGGGGGGTTACGGAACACCCTATAAACCTATTAACCCCGATTCCCACCCTACTATTTAACAACACTGCAGTTGAGACAGTGTTTGCCCTTATCCCGAGAGGAAGGGCCCGGGGTTTATATCACTTATCTTGCCAATGCCATTACCAGCGGTGCGTGTTTCCCCGATACCAGATACTATCACCTCTGCAGGCAGGTTTCCCCCCCATACCAGGCAATTGACCAGGTGCACAGGTTTGTGATGATTTACTGGAGGGTTATTGTCGTAGGTGAGGGCACACTATATGCGGCCTTCATTGATCTAAAGTCTGCTTTCAACTTGGTCCCTCGTAATAAAATGGAGAGATTTTTTAGAAGTGGGGATGCCGTTGGAGCTGCTTGCAATGATAGTCAAACTGCATGACTCCAACCGCGATCAGGTTCGATGGGGTACACACAGAGAGGATACAGATACATTTACGGTGTCTAAGGGCACGCGGGAAGGATGTGTTCTCGCTCCTACCCTGTTTTCTTTATTCATGGACAGGGTAGTCCAGTATTATTCCACATGCCCCACTGATGCACCAACCTTAGGAGGCCTGAAATTTCCCCATCTCATTTATCGAAGACTCAATCCGGGTTACAGATGGCTGTCCCGTTTTGAGTTCTGCCACGACCATGAGTTGGCGGTCAATGTGGATAAGACAAAATGTATGGTTCTCCACAAGTCTAAACCTATCAAGGGTAAAGTCTATATGAATGATGTTGCTTTAGAGCAGAATGAAGTGTTTACCTACCTTGGGATAACCTTAAATAGGAAGTTGAATTGGAAGCCACAGATCGACATGTTTGCTCTGAAACATGCACAGTTGGCTGGGGCCTTCCTAAAAGAACATAGGCTTTCACTCACCAAACCCATAGCCCCTGCCCTTAAAATATACAACTCCAGAGTGGCAAGCGCTATCTTATATGGAACTGAATTATGGGGCCACAAGGATATTACACCACTGGTTGTCGCCCAAAATACATTTATGAGGGCGTTAATTGGCTTGCCGCAACCTACTCCAATAGTGCCTTTATTTCTGGATCTGGGATGTTCTCACATTGAGGACTTGGCTCGATTTAGGCCTGTAGCCCTTTGGCGAAGGCTATGGGCCACCCCTGACCTCTCATATGCTTATGCCCTTTTGGTTTTTAGGGGGACTGGGACCCTAAGTAAGATCAAGTGGCTTCCGTATGTAAAAGAAACTTTAAACGAATTGGTGATGGGTAAACTGTGGGAGAACCTAGAATCGACCCCCTTCCTGTAAAAAAAAAAAAAAATAAGAGCTTAAGGCTGTTTATATGGGTTTGGCAAAGATGTAGCGCTTTTCTTTCATTTCAGGCCCAACTTTGACTAGGGATTTTTTATTGATAAAACACGAGCTTGAGTTTGAACCTTACTGGGACCAGATTTCAAAACCAATGGATAGGAAGCTCTACTACCAGTTTAGGGTAGGTTGTCTACCGATTAGAGCTTTCACCAGTAGATGGCACAAGCCCACAACAGAATTGTGCCCCTTATGCTTTGCACAGCCAGAATCCATCCTCCACATACTATTCGTCTGCCCGGCCTATACGTTACCAAGGAGGAAATGGCTCAAACCCATTTGTACCATTCTTGGTACAAGAGTTGCCATCAAGGCCTGAGGATTTTACAGGCATGTACCCAGGAATGTGTTATTGCCATAGCAAAATTCCTGAGTTGGGCATGGGTGATTCGGGCTAATAAACTTAGGGAACAATGACCGGATCTGTTTTAAACTGTTTGCGGGATGTGGGGTAGCTCAAAACGGACACTGTAGTATAATGGGGTCGTCAAACCATATAACAGCTTAGGGCAGTTCTAATCACCTCACTGCAATGCCCCCCTGACTTCATTATTTAATTTTTTTTCTACTATCAACTCAATGCCGTATGGCTTTTTTTTTTAATCTTATTTTTTTTTTAGTAATTGTCTTAAAATATAAGAGTGATCGGCATGGCTTCGCCTTACGGGGCTAAGAGAGAACTGTGGTTTAATATTCTATTTTAAGTGTATCATTGTGTCTGCTTAGAACAATATCATCATGCCATGACTCAATTATTTTAACCAAGTATTTTTTAACTTGTCGATTTTTAGTTAATTGCAATGTCTTTTATGGTTTTATAATCGAAATAAAGACTATGAACTGAACTGAAATACCAGCTAAGAAAAACGTTGAACGAAGTTGTAGAAAATCAATTTCTGACTGAAAAAGTAAAAAAAGACAGAGCTCAAGCTCCAGGATCGTCACAGAAGTAGCAGAAAAAAAGAACTGACCTAACTGTCACCTAAGGTGCATGATGGGAGCAGGGGGCTCCTGGAGGTCTTAAAGGCACGGTGTCCAAGTTCTCTGGAACCTTAAAGGCAGGGTGCCAAGTCTTTTGTTGTATGGGGATAATTATTCATCTATGAAGCCTAAGAACAAATTGCCTGCAATTACCTGATTTTTCTTTATGAAAATAAAGGGTTGCTGTTGCACACTACTGCAGTAGATGTTCTTTGCTACTTTATTTACATGTGATATTTTCTTACAGCAGAAATCCATGTAATTTTGAATGTTCAGCCTATTAGACATATTATTTTTTATTTATTTATTTATTTTTTGCATTTGTAATGCGCACAGATACCCACAAAGGGTTTCCCGGCGCCAGGGCTCAAAGATCAAACCACAAAAGGCAACAGCTGTCAATAACCACAATTACTTGTTAAACAGCCA
Organism: Lissotriton helveticus; assembly: GCF_964261635.1. Taxonomy (NCBI): domain Eukaryota; kingdom Metazoa; phylum Chordata; class Amphibia; order Caudata; family Salamandridae; genus Lissotriton; species Lissotriton helveticus. The sequence goes on along the minus strand of NC_136067.1, from coordinate 296,907,622 downwards.
CGTTTTGACATTTTTTTTAAAACTGGCAAAATTGTCATCTTTGCGAAGGGCTAGAGGGAGGGAGTTCCAAAGAACTGGTCCCATATGGGAGAAAGATTTCCCCCCCATTCGGGCCAGTTTAAATCTAGGGACCACGAAAGTTGCTCCACTGAGAGAACGGAGATTTCGTACAGGGACATGGGGCCTAACCAATTTTTGCAGATATTTAGGGGCAGTTCCTGCTCTGATCTTAAACATATAAGTCAAGGCTTTAAACCTGACCCTATTCTCCACCTTCAACCAATGAAGATCTCTGAGGTGCTTCGAGATCCTCGCTGTCCTCGGGATCTTACATAACAGCCTGGCTGCGGAGTTCTGGACAAGCTGTAGCCGTCTGATTACTGCCAAATTGGAACCCAGGTATAAGATGTTACCGTAGTCAAGCCTAGATGTAATTAGTGCATTGACTACGGTCTTCTGGGTATCCACGGGCAGCATCCAGATAATCTTCCGCAACCATTTGAGGATCGTGAAGCAAGTCCCAGCCACTTTGTTGGCCTGCTGCTTCATCGACAAAGAATCATCGATGCACACCCCTAGGTTTCTAACCTGGGTTGCTGGTGTAGGGAATGTGCCTAGAGAGGGCGGCCAATGAAAGTCCTGCCACAGATCACGCTTTTTCCCTAGGAGAAGAATCTCCGTCTTCTCCCCGTTTAGCTTCAGCTGGTTAGCTGACATCCAGCTGAAGACTTCCTGAAGACCTAATTTCAGTACAGACGGGGATGAAGACTCTGAGTTGGTAAGGGAAAAAATGATCTGCGAATCGTCCGCATAGGTCATGAGTTCAAGACCTACCCGTTCTGCTAAGTCAGCAAGGGGGCGGAGATAGAGGTTGAAGAACAACGGACTTAAAATTGAGCCCTGGGGCACGCCATGGGGTGACAGAAAGACATCCGACTGGGCCTGTGAGGACGAGATTTGAAACGTCCGGCTGCTCAAATATGATCTAATCCAGTCCAGCGCAGTGCCTCCGACACCATCCCCACTCAGCCTGGCAAGCAGTCTGTTGTGAGAGATGGTGTCGAAGGCTGCGCTCAGGTCGAGCAGGACAAGAGCAACTGTTTGCCCATCGTCCAAGAGCCCCCTGATCTTTTCCGTAACTCCCAGGAGGGCAGATTCGGTGGAATGGCCTGCCCTGAAACCCGACTGGGTAAAATGGAGTAAGTTGTTTTTCTCCGTGTACGATGACAGTACACTGTGGATGTGCTTCTCTAGAATTTTAGAGAAGGCAGGCAACAGGGATATCGGACGGTAATTTGCCAATACCTCTGGGTCAGCAGATGGTTTCTTCAGCAGAGGGCTGACCATGGCATGCTTCCAGGACGCCGGGACGGATGCCAAGCGAATGGAGGAGTTAAGTGTCTCGGCAATAATCCCCAGAGCGGCATCATCCAATTGGCTCAGAATGTTAATTGGTAGAGGGTCACATGGAGAGCCCGATTTGATGGAGGTAGCAAAAGATCTTAGTGTATCCAAGGTAATATATGGCCAGCAGTCAAGTCGACTTCCTCCAAGACTTTGTGGGGGAAAAACTTCCTCGTCCTCTCTCTCCAAAGAATTAATATTACCAAGAATTGTTTCGATCTTTTCCACAAAATACGTGGCAAGATCTTGGCATTTTTGAGGGGTAAGTGGGGGTGCAGCCGCCATAGAGTTTGCTCCGGCAAGGTCTTTAACAGTGTTAAAAAGGGTCCGTGCTTTATTGGCCGCAGTGTTTATAGACTCTGTTATATAGACTGCCTTAGCTCTGGAGCAAGCCGTATGGTAAAGGTTCCTAGCCTTACGGTACAATTCCTTGATTTGGGGATCGTAATGCCTGCGCCACTTCCTCTCAAGTCCCTTGCATTTAGTTTTTTCCACTTTTAATTGCTCTGTATACCAGGGAGCTGGGGGCCGATGGATGTTCCCTCTACACCTGGTTGCGGGTAGACAACTATCAACTGCTCTCTCCAACCAAGTGTGGGCTTCTAGCACATTTGTTTCCATGTCCCCCCCCAAAACAGGAGGGGATATCTGTAATGCCTTCTGCAACTCGGTCAGATCTATTTTTTTCCAATTTCTCATAAAAGTGGGGGGCCGAGTAGAACCAGGCATCATGGACTGAGTCAGAGTAATACTAAAGAGCGTCAAAAAATGGTCCGACCAACACACAGGATCAGTTTTTAACCATTTCAGTTCCTGTATGTTAGAGATAATGGGGTCCAACAAATGACCGGCTGTATGTGTGGGGCCTTCATTTCTCAAAAACATATTCAGGGTATTAAAATCCTCCAAGAGATTAGTGGCTATACTGTTGGATTCATCTTCAAAATGGAGATTTAAATCTCCCAAAATGGTCAGGTTTTGGGCATTCAAAAAATAAGGTGAAATCAAATTAACCAGATTCGCAGCCCACACACTACTGTTTCCCGGGGGGGCGATAAATTAAAAAACCCGAAAACATAAAATTAGGGTTCAGCGAAATTTAAAAAAATGCTGCTTCACATCCAGGTATATTAACCATTTCAAAATCACAAGTAAAATCCCTGTGAAAGATCACGGCAATACCCCCGCCTATCTTCTTTTCTCTGTCTACTCTAACAATAGCATAGCTAGAGGGCAGGGCAGCGGCTACATCAGGGCCTGCGCCATCGTGCAGCCAGGTCTCCGTTAGAAATACCGCACAGGGTTTTTCTTCAACTAGGAGGTGGTAGATATCAGCTTTATGTTGGGGCAGTGATCTGCAATTAATGCTATAAAAAGTGAAGGTACAGGGATTTGAAACAGAGGCTTGGGTGGGTGACATAGACTTAAGTAGTACCTCTGGATAGGGCTGTATGTTAGTTAGCGCAAAAGCACAATGGGGACATACATGTGTACCCACTAAAGAAGGCTTTAAAACGGAACAGTTACAATTAAAACTAGGGCGCAGCGCCCGTAGCTGATCCGATGAAAAAGTACCAGTGTCCCGTGCCCCGGCCTGGCCCGGACGGGCCCAGACGGGCTGGTCTTAGGCTCGTCTTTGGCGCAGTCAGAGGCGCCTACCCTGCGCGCCATCGCTGCGCGCTGAGGCCGACGAGTGGCTAAATAGTCGCCAGGAAGCGGAGGTCTAGAGCGCTAACCGCTCGACACTCCGTCAGGTGACTGTCCCTGTCCCGCCCTCGACAACCCGCGATTGGCTGGGATGCCGGTTGCCAGAGAAACTAGGCGGAATACAGTCCCCGGCTAGGAAATGCTGCAGACTGGTGAGTGCAAGTGTGTGCTCTTTCAATCAGAGTGCTACTAAAATCACAGTACACAACAACAGTACAAACAGTTAATAAAAGCGAGCTTCCGCTCTAAGTATCAGCGCAATGTGCGTTTTTAAAAAGTTTGTCAGCCTCTGACAGCAGTTAGCAATTCGTGATAGTTCGTGCTCGACGCCCAGCGGGGAGTAGCTGCCACCCACTCTTACCGCGTGGAACGTCTGCCTCCTCGCAGCCTAAATAGTCGCCAGGAAGCGGAGGTCTAGAGCGCTAACCGCTCGACACTCCGTCAGGTGACTGTCCCTGTCCCGCCCTCGACAACCCGCGATTGGCTGGGATGCCGGTTGCCAGAGAAACTAGGCGGAATACAGTCCCCGGCTAGGAAATGCTGCAGACTGGTGAGTGCAAGTGTGTGCTCTTTCAATCAGAGTGCTACTAAAATCACAGTACACAACAACAGTACAAACAGTTAATAAAAGCGAGCTTCCGCTCTAAGTATCAGCGCAATGTGCGTTTTTAAAAAGTTTGTCAGCCTCTGACAGCAGTTAGCAATTCGTGATAGTTCGTGCTCGACGCCCAGCGGGGAGTAGCTGCCACCCACTCTTACCGCGTGGAACGTCTGCCTCCTCGGCTGCATATCTGTGTGTGTATACATGTATATTTGTTCTGGAAGTACTGTGTACTTGGGGTTCTAAACATACATGTATATGTATGTATTTTTTTTATATGAACCGGGGTCCCGCACATGGGCGTGGATTATTCAGTGCTTATGACCATTGATGAGAATCCCCTGGAAGAGAACCAGTATTTACATAAATCAGTCGATTCACAACTAAGCTTCTGTTACATGAGTCCCTGTGCATAAGCACAAGCAACTTCCCTTCAAAGTAGTAAGCCAAGTCACTTGATTGGTTAAAAGAGGACAGGAAGAGAAGTTATCAAAAGAGATGATGCAGATGGATGCACCCACTTGGGTTTTCATGCTATAGCAACAAGTAAATGTGTGTGTCTCTCTCTAAGTGACTACTATGAGGAAAATCTTAATAGGAGTATTTCCTAGCAGGGCTGTAGCTGTTGGTACGTCATTCTGGAATGAGCTCTTAGTTTCCAGGAAAGATTGCGCATGAGGCAAGTTTTCTTGTGATGGACTGTTAAGTTGATGCAAATTCAGTACACATGGCCTCTTCCTGGCCTACCTCTAGAACATATGGCTTGCTCTGGGTGCAGTGGGACACTCGTAAGTCCTAATGATATTTCACAATGAATTCCTTAACCCACAAATGTTTCCTCCCACGCCTACTCCTACACCCCCATAGCCTGTCATTTAGCTCCCCAAAAGCCATTTACTGTTTGTCCCATCATATTGTTTTTCCCGGTCTCAACTGTGTGTGCCTTTTTCCTGTCTCCAGCCTACTTTCTCTCTTCCGCCCACCTAGGTCCTTTTCTCTTCTGGCACTTGCTTCCGTCTATTGTCACAGCAAACATGTTTTATACTAGAATGACGCTGGTTCAATAAATAGTTATTGGAAATGTCTCCGTTTATTGTGTATCTCTCTGATACTACTTGAACACGATTGACTGAGCGAAAAGAAAATGCTACTTACCCAGTATGCATCTGTTCTTGGCATATAGAGCTGTAGAGTCATATGCTATGCATAGATCGCCATCTAGTGTTGGGTCCGGATGTTTGCACTTTGTTTTTCTTCGAAGAAGTCTTTCCAGTCAGGAGGTAGGAGACTCCTCCTTCCGGTGATAGTGCGCATGGGCATCAACTCCATTGTTAAATTGTTTTTCCGCAGAGGGTGATAATGGAGTTAGTAAGAGTAGTAAAAGGAGATGTCCATGAATGTATGTATCTAAGTAAGATGTTACTGCAACAGGTATAGGCGGTGGGCGCATATGACTCTACAGCTATATATGCCATAAACAGATGCAAACAGGGTAAGTTGCATTTTCGTTCGAGGCATATGAGCTGTAGATCGTATGCTATGCATAGTCTATATAGCAGTTATCTCCCAAAGCTGTGGCTAACCTGTATCTGTGCAGTGGTCTGAAATAGTGTACGTAAAACTGTCTGGCACACTCTAGCTTGTTGTCTTGCTAACACATCTACACAAGTGTTTTGTGAATGTGTGAGGTGTAGACCATGTTGCAACTTTGCATGTCATCCATGGGTATATTCCTAAGAATGCCATAGAAGCCCCTAGTTTGCTTGTAGTGTGTTTAGGGGGAACGGTTAACATTAGTTTTGCATAGCATATTTGAATGCACTTGACTATCCACCTTCCAATACCCGATTTTGATAGGGGATTGCCTCTATGTGGTGGAGCAAAAGATACAAAAGTTGATTTATGTTTTGTGCTACAGAAAGGTTTTGTCCTTTCTATGTAATAAAGCAATGCTCTCTTCACATCCAAGGTGTGTAGGGCATGTTCTGCCACTGAATCTGGTTGAGGGAAGAACACTGGCAACTCATCAGATTGATATGAAAAGCGGAAATGACTTTAGGAAGATATTTAGGATTAGTCCGAAGAACCACTTTATTTTGATGCATTTGTAAAAAAGGTTCTTCTATAGTTAATGCCTGGCGCTCACCCACTCTGAGTGACGTGGTAGCAACGAGGAAAGCAACTTTTCATGTGAGAAATTGCAGTTCACATTTGTGCAATGGCTCAAAGGGTGGGCCCATTAGTCTTGCGAGAACAATGTTAAGATTCCACACTGGAGCATGTGGACGTCTTGGCGGAATGACTCCCGAGTCCCTCCATAAAGGCTTTGATGACAGGCACTCTAAAAAGAGATAGATGTTGTCTATTCTGGAGATATGCTGCTATTGCAGCCAGATCTAAACGTATGGACCTGTACGCTAAATTGGAGCGTTGTAGATGTAACAAATAATATTTTGTACAGAAGCATCAAGCGGGTTGATGTGGTTGTTATTACAGTATATCACAAACTGCTTCCACTTTGCTGCATAGCAGGCTCTTGTGGTATGATGTCTAGCATCTTTGATAATATTCATGCAGCCTGTCTGTAATTTAAGATAGCCAAACTAAGACTTCAGGAGCCAGATCCAGTTGACTGGGGTCAGGATGTCTTATGTCTCAATGGCTCTGTGTGAGGAGATTGGGTGTAAGATGTAGTTTTTGGTAAGAAACAACTGAGAGTTCCAATAGGGTTGTGAACCAAGGATGACGTGCCCATGTGGGAGCAACTAGGATTAGTGTCAGGGACGCTTATTTGGGTTTCCAAACTACTAACGAGTGGGAGAGGCAGAAAAGCATAAGCAAATATCCCGGACCAATTCATCCACAGTGAATTGCCTTAGGACAATGGGAGTGGATACCTGGACGCAAAGTTTGGGCATTTTGCGTTTAGATGTTTGGCGAACAGGTCTATGTGTGGGAATCTCCACATTTGAAAGAATGGGAGAAGAACTTGAGGGTGCATTTCCCATTAATAGATTTGCTGTGTCTGATGACTGAGCAAATCGGCCACCTGATTGATTTACTCCTGGAAGGTGTTCTGATAGGTGATATATTTGGTGATGTATGGCCCATTTCCAGATGGTCTGTGCTAGCTGTGACAGCTGGAGAGTTTGTCCATCCCTGTTTTTGTATGTAGTACATGGCTGTCATGTACGAATTAGGACAGTCTTGTGTACTAACTGAACTTGAAATTAACCCTGGGCGAAGCACTACGCTACGCTCGCGGAGTTTGCGAAGTTTTCGCAACTTCGCACTACGCGAGCTGCACGTAGCACAGTGCGAACATGCGTAGTGCAGCGTAGCGGTAATTTTTTGCTTGTTCGCGGTCCTGAACGTCATGTTCGCGACCGCGAGCAAGCAAAATGACATCCCGGCGAGATTCTCAACGCGAGGAGGTCAGGTTTCTCATTGTGAGTGGTTGCGCATGCTCGCGACCGCTCTCAATGAGAAACTACCTGTTCGTGTTGAGAAAGCTGCCGCTCGAGTAATAATCTACTCGAGCAGCAGAAAACTACAGCACGCACTGTGCAAGATGCAGTTTTCAATGCTTGCACAGTGCCAGATGCTTGTCCGCACTGTGCAATCATTGAAAACGCATCTTGCACAGTGCGAACATGCTACTACGCAGCTCGCGTAGTGCTACGTGAAGTTCGCGAAGTGCACTTCGCGTAGCGCTACTTCGCCAACTACGCCCACCCTTACTTGAAATGCTTTCAGCGCCAGAAAAATCGCCAGCAGCTCTAGATGATTTATATAAAGCTGTTTCTGCTGCAAGCTCCAAATGCCCTGAATTGTGTGGGTTTGGAGATGTGCTCCCCAGTCAGTAATGCGTCAGCTGTCAGTTCTATCTGTGGAACCGGGTCGCTGAAGGGCCGCCCTTTTAAAAGGTTTTGTGTGTTCCACCACTGCAAAGAGCGATGGGTGTGGCAGTCTACCAACACTAGATCTGATAACGGACTGTGAGCTTTGTTCCACTGACGTGCTAAGCATTCCTGTAGGGGACGCTTTTGAAGTCTTGCATAGGGGACTATAAAAATGCAAGACACCGTCATTCCCAGTGACTGCATGAACACTCGAGCTGGTAAGGAGTGTTGAGGCTGAAACAGAGGATTTGTATATTCCGAACTCTGGCTGGAGTTGGGTATGCTAGAGCTTTTTTTGCATTTATAGTAGCTCCTAGATATGCTGGAGAAGGTGGATAGTTAGAGACGGAATTTGGATAAATTTACTGTGAATCATAGCTCGTCGAGCAATTGCAGTTTTTTTTGGGTGTGGCGTAGACAGTTGTTGTGCGAGCTGGCCTTTATGAGCCAGTCGTCTAAGTACGGGAAGACACAAATATGTTGCCTTTTAGATGGGCTGTGACTACTGTCAAACATTTTGGGAAACCATGGGTGCGGTTGTTACTCCAAATGGGAGTACTTTGAATTGATAGTGCTGACCTGCTACCACAAACCTGAGGTATTTGCGGTGCGCAGGGTGTATTGGAATATGAAAGCAAGTGTCCTTTAAATCCAGAGTATGGTGAGAAAGTAGACTTGCTCAAGAAGGGGCAGCACTTGGTGTGTTACCATATGAAAATGGTCCGACTGAATGTTTAGGTTTAGTTCTCTGAGGTCTAATGTAGGCCTGAGAGAGCCGTCCTTTTTGGGAATTAGAAAGTAGAGGGAATACACCCCTGCTATCTGGTTTGGTAAAGGGACTGGCTCTACTGTACCTTTCTGCAACAAAGAGAGCCTCTTTCTTTAGAAGATGTTCTTGTGACATTAGGTGTGACCTGGGAGGAATGTTCAGTGGAGTGCATGTAGGCTCCAGGCAATAACCAGATTGGATAATTTTTAGAGCCCAATTGTCTATTTAATCATATTCCAAATGGGTAGAAATTGGAAAAGATTACCCGACAGGAGTGGAATAATCGGGGGTATGGAAAGGAAGTCAATGTTTGGTGTTTGAAGGGGAAGTGCGTGTTGAGTTACCTCTGCCTCTTCCCTTGCGGTTTCCTCTATATCCGCCTTGAAAATAACCTCTTGAAGAGGGCGACTAATTGTTGCCCTTGTAAGAGGAGGCGGGATAGTAGACATTTTTGGAGCAGCTCCTATAAAATGAGAGATGAAAGGACCCTCTGTTGGAAGGTGATTGTAAGGCCCCCATGGACTTAGCAACGTCAGTATCTTTTCCAGTGATGTATCAACAGCAGGACCAAAGAGGTGATCTTTGTCAAAGGGTTGGTTAAGAATAGAGGCTTGTATCCTTAAATACTTAACCAAGCATGAAATGTCTATGGAGCAGTACACTAGTGTTTACTGCCCGAGCTGCTATCTGCCTGGTCTAGAGCACACCTGATCGAGGTATCAGTTATTAATTTACCTTCTTGAATCAGGGAACTAGTTCTAGACTTCTGTTCATCAGGAAGAAATTCAATGAGCTTTTCGAGCTCATCATAATGAGCTTCGTCATACCTTGCCAACAGTGCTTGAGCATTAGCAATGCGCCAATGATTAGGTGCTTGCGACGCAACCCTTTTGCCCGAAGCGTCAATTAATTTGAACTCTATCAGGAGGAGGGGCTTTCCCTGTTTGCGAATTAGCTCTCTTAAGAGCGTTGGAGACTACCAGAGAGTCCAAAAGGTAACTGACCTTTGATATATACAGGGCCATTAGGTGCCGATTTGTACTTTCTCTCTACCCTGGGCACAATGATTCTAGCTCTTACAGGGTCCTTAAAGATGTTGTCAGTATGTTTAAGCATACCTTTTAACATCGGTAATGTCTGTGCAGCCCTTTGAGATGAACTTAGTGTGTCAAACAAAAGGAATATGCTACTTACCAGTATGCATCTGTTCTTGGCATGTAGGGCTGCTGACATTCATATCTGTGCATAGATCGTCGCCTAGTGTTGGGTCCAGATGATTGCACATTGTTGTCCTGGAAGAGTCTTCGAAGTATCACGAGATAGGTGGCTCCTCCCTTGGACTACAGTGCGCATGGGCATCCTCTCCATCCCCAGATTGTTTTTCACCATTGTGGCAGAGATGGAGTATAGTACAGTAAGAGATGTCCATGCAAAGAGTGAATGCTGCAGCTGCGACAGGCACCGGGGAGGCGGGTGGGCGATATGAATGTCAGCAGCCCTACATGCCAAGAACAGATGCCTACTGGTAAGTAGCATATTCCGTTCGAGGCATGTGGGCTGCTGAATTCATATTTGTGCATAGAATGAATAGCAGTATCTCCCCTAGCGGTGGCTACCTGTGTCAGCTGCAGCAGTCTGGAAAAGAGTTTTGAGAACAGCCTGTCCTACAGCAGCTTGCTGTTTGGAATGTACATCTACACAATAGTGTTTTGTAAATGTATGTGTGGTTGACCATGTGGCTGCTCTGCAAATTTTGTGTAAAGGGATATTTCCTAGGAAAGCCATGGACACCCCTAGCTTACGTGTGGAATGCGCTCTGGGGGGACTATTAAGGTGTGTTTTGCCTTTAAATAACATATGTGTATGCACTTAACTATCCATCTGGCTATACCGGATTTTGAAATAGGGTTACCCTTGTGTTGTGGTGAGAAGGCAACAAACAATTGTTTTGTCTTGCGAAATGTTTTAGTTCTGTCTATGTAATATAGCAGAGCTCTTTTGACATGCAAGGCCCTTTCAGCTACTGTTTGTGGGTTCTGAAAGAACACTGGCAGGTCTATAGTTTGATTTATATGGAAATGGGATACCACCTTTGGCATGAACTTAGGGTTCGTTCTAAGACCTACTCTATTTGCATGTACTTGAATGAATGGCTCTTGAATAGTTAGGGCTTGCAGCTCACTAACTCTTCGAAGCGAAGTAATGGCAATAAGGAAAGCCACTTTCCAAGTAAGAAATTGTAGTTCGCATGAGTGCAGTGGCTCAAAAGGTGGTCCCATTAGTTTGGTTAAGACAACGTTTAGATTCCACACTGGTGAAGGTGGGTGTCTTGGAGGAATTACGCGTTTGAGTCCTCCCATAAATGCTTTAATTGCTGGCACCCTGAATAGTGAAAGGTGTTGCCTGTTTTGCAGATATGCTGCTAACGCAGCTAGGTGTATTCTGATGGAAGAAAAAGCTAAATTGCAGCGTTGGAGGTGCACTAGGTAGCAAATGATGTTTTGAGTGGAAGCATCAAGAGGGTTAATGTCATTGTTATTAGAGTAAATGACGAAACGTTTCCACTTTGCTGCATAGCATGCTCTGGTAGTGGGTTTTCTTGCCTCTTTGATAATATTCATGCAGTCTGGAGGCAAGTTGAGGTATCCAAATTCTAGGATTTCAGGAGCCAGATCGCCAGGTTCAGCTGTTGGGGATCAGGGTGTTGGATTTCACCATGGTTCTGCGTTAGAAGACTGGGTGTTAGTCGCAGTGTTTGATGAGCCACCACTGACAGTTCTAGGAACGTTGTGTACCATGGTTGCCTTGCCAACGTGGGAGCAACTAGGATTAGCGTCAGCGAATGTTGGGCATTTTGCGTGCCACCAGCAGTATTAGTGGAGCTGGGGGAAAAGCGTACGCAAATTTGCCTGACCAGTTCATCCATAGCGCATTGCCTTGCGACTGTGGATGTGGGAACCTGGCGGCAAAGTACTGGCATTTTGCGTTTTCGCTTGTGGCAAACAGATCTATTTCCGGGTGTCCCCACTTCCGGAAGAATGGTTGGAGCACTTTGGGGTGAATTTCCCATTCGTGCATCTGTTGGCTGTGCCTGCTTAGGAGGTCGGCCACTTGGTTGTCCTTGCCTGGGAGGTGTTCTGCTATGAGAAAAATGTTCCTTTGAATGGCCCATTTCCACATTGCTTGAGCTAGGTGCGACAGCTGTGGCGAGTGTGTTCCTCCCTGTTTTTGAATGTAATACATAGCTGTCATGTTGTCCGTCCGGATCAACACAGCTTTGTTGCGTAAGTGTGTCGCGAAAGCTTTTAGGGCTAGAAAGATGGCCATCAACTCTAGGAGGTTGATATGCATTTTCTTTTGCTGTACAGTCCAGAGTCCCTACACTGTGTAGTGTAGGACATGGGCTCCCCATCCTAGTAGGGATGCGTCCGCTGTTAACACTATTTGTGGGACAGGGTCTTGGAACAGTCTACCTTTGCAAAGGTTTTGTGGATTCCACCAATGCAGAGAGTTGTATGCCCGACTGGTCACCAACACTAGGTCCTTTAATTGCCCGTGAGCCTGGTTCCACTGCCTTGCTAGGCATTCTTGTAGCGGGCGCATATGTAGTCTGGCGTGAGGGACTATGAATATGCACGAGGCAATCATGCCTATTAGCTGCATAAACACTCAAGCTGGTAGCGAGTGTTGGGGGTCTGAACTTTTGTATCAGCGTTTGCATAATTTTTTTTTTTAGGCTACTTATATAGCGCTCTAATCACCGAGACGCATCTCGGCGCTTGCCTTGGGAACCCGTCCTGGCTTTTTCCCAGTGAGATAACCCGTACTGGGTATCCCCCAGGTGAAAGCCAGGCATCCCGCGCCGCGGGGGGCCGTTGTGGAGATTAAGCAAGCTTAATGCCCAGAGTTGCAGAGTGTGAACCCGTGATTCGAGTAGGCACCTAAGTGAGAATTATCGAGTCCGCTGACCCTGGTCCACGACCCTGCCGGGAATTGAACCCTGGTCCCAGGCCGTTCTCTGCTTCTGGGTCTGCCTGCTCTAACCAGTGAGCCACACTTCTCCATTCCCTGGACTCGTGCTGTGTTGGCATATGCTTTTGCTGACAGTGTATCTATTGTCGCTCCCAGGTACTTTTGGACGTGGTGAGGGTTGTAGGTGTGACTTTGGGTAGTTTAGTGAGAATCCTAAACTGTGCAGTAGGTGTATGGACTTTGACATGTTGGCACATTGCTGGGCTGTTGGCACGTGTATTTGCCAGTCGTCCAGATAAGGGTACACATGTATGTGTTGCCTTCTGAGATGTGCTGCTAGACATTTGGTGAACACTCTTGGAGCTGTTGTCACCCCAAATGACAGGACCTTGAATTGGTAGTGTTGCCCTTGAATGGTGAACCTCGAATACTTTCTGTGAGCAGGGTGTATTGGTATATGAAAATATGCATCTTTGAGGTCTTAAGTTGCTAGGAAGTCTCCCTGGCGAAGCAATGGTAAGACTTGTTGGAGAATGAGCATGTGAAAATGCTCTGACAGAATGTAAAGGTTGAGGGGCCTGAGGTCCAATATTGGTCTGAGAGACCCGTCCTTCTTTGGAATTAGGAAGTATAGTGAGTATACTCCTGCTCCCTGGTGTTGCAGTGGGACTGGTTCTATGGCCCCCTTTTTGCAGCATTCTGATGACCTCTTGCTGAAGTAACGTTATATGTTCCTGTGACATAGGACGGTGCATGGGTGGTATGTTGGGTGGAGTGGGGATGAGATCTAGGCAATAGCCATGTTGGATAATTTGCCTGACCCACTTGTCTGTGGTGATATTTAACCAGACTTGTTGAAATTGTTGTATTCTTCCCCCGACTGGTGTTATATGATCTGGGGGGAGTGTCAAGAAGTCCCTGCTTTGTGTTAGTGGAGGATCTATTTGCATTGCCCCCACGACCTCTGCCCTTGGTATGGTTTCCTCTATAACCACCCCTGCTGGTGTTTTTGTTATATGTTGTTTGTGTGTTACTTTTGTAGTTGGAGGATTGCTGTGATGTTCCTCGCGCTCCTCCCCTATAATTGGAGCGATGAAAGGAGCCCCGGTGCTGTTGGGACTGAAGAGCCCCGGTGCTGTTGGGACTGAAGAGCTCCCATTGATTTTGCAGTTTCTGCATCCTTTTTCATTTTGTCCAGAATTGAATCAACTGCTGGACCAAATAAAAAGTCTGGGTTGATTGGCTGATTAAGAATTGTAGATTGTACTTCATTCTTAAAGCCTGATGTACGAAGCCATGCGTGTCGCCTTATGAGCACGCTGGTATTGATGGATCTGGCAGCAGTGTCTGCCGCGTCTAGTGCACACTTAATGGATGCATTGGTGATGAGCTTTCCCTTTTGTATAAGTTCATCTGCTTGTTGTTTGTAGGGATCAGGTAAGTGTTGGATAATTTCTTCCAAACCGTCGTAGTGCGCCCTATCATATCTGGCTAGCAAGGCCTGTGTATTGGCTATTCGCCAGTGGTTTCCTGCCTGAGCCGCCACTCTTTTGCCTGATGCCTCAAATATTTTGGATTCCTTGTCTGGAGGTGCAACCTGACCAGTAGTCTGTGAGTTTGCACGCTTACGTGCGTTTGATACCACTAAGGAATCTAGGGGTAGCTGTCCTTTGATATATGTATCTATAGGTGCAGCTCTGTATTTCTTTTCAATTCTAGGGTTTATGACCCGGGCTCTAGCAGTGTCCTTAAAAATGTCACCTGCGTGTTTTAACACCCCTTTTAGCATTGGGAGTGTTCTAATGTGTCTTTCAGATGTTGTGAGTGTATCAAAGAGGAAGTCTTCCTCAACAGCATCAGAGTCCATCTCTACATTGTGGTAGGTTGCTGCTCTATCTAACAGAGATTTACATGCAACTGTATCCTCTGTGGGTGATGGCTTAGTAGGGTATACTGCAGGGTCTGTAATAGGCAGAATCCCTTCATTGTCTGGTTCCCCATCTCCACCCCATGGCTGTGTGTCTGGCTCTGTATGTGGGTTTTGTGGATAACCAAACCCTACATTTGCGTCCTGATCTTCATCAGGGTTGTAGTCAGAACGTGTTGGTGAGGTTGGGGTATAAGGTGTGGTAGGCATAGTAGGAGTGATTGGTTCAAAGAGTATAGGAGAGGTAGCACAGTCTCTTCTTCTTTAGGGGGATCCTGGGAAGGTCTTCAGTTGGTAGAGACCTTTTCTTTTTAGTGTAGACAGTCACTTTACCAGTGTTTGGATCAATGTAGATTTTTGACTGGTTGTCCGTGGAGGGATCTGGGTGAAGAAGCTCCTCTTCCACATTCCTTGGTTTTGGTGTTACAACCTTTGGTTTTTGTTTCTTTGGGTCGATGGTTTTTGGTGCCTCGACCGCTTTTGGTGGTTGTATCAACTTTAGTTGTTTTTCAACAGGTTTTGTTTGTTGAACGTCTCTTTATGTTGTTTTGGAGCCTTCTGTTTCGGGTCGATGGGCTTTGGCTCGACTAATTTATTCTCGTCTACCTTCGGTTTCGATTTCGGTTCGACAGTAGTTTTGGGCATAGGCCTTGTTCTGTCGTCGACTGGTTTCTTCCACTTGTCGATACCTGAGGCTGATTTGCTCGATTCGACGTGCTTTTTGGGGGTCGATTAGACGTGCTTTTGTTTTTGTGTCGAATCTAAGTGTTTTGGCTTTGAGGTGGACTCGACGGCCTTCGACTTGGAGCTCGACTCGACTGCTTTGGTCTTGGATGTCGACTCGACGGTCTTTGGTTTCGAAGGTTGCAGTGGTACTGTGGCCTTCGGGTCGACGCCTTTTGGTTTCGTTACCTTCGGGTCGAGGTAATTCGGTCCGAAGACAGTATTGTCGATAAGTTTCGGTTTCGATGGAACCGATGTTGTGTGACGTGTCTCAGAGGGCTCTCTGGATAGGTTCTTAGCCGGGCGTGATGGCGGGGCTGTAGAACGAGGTTATTGGTCTCGGCTAAGGCCTGCTGGCGATGCCTCGACCTGAGTCTCTGATAGAGGTGTAGTGTCTATATGGGGCGGTGTACTCCCGGTTCGCCCCTCGCCGTCATCGGAGTCATCTTTAACTGCTACGATGTCCTGATCATAGACCTCGAGATCGACTATCAGTTCTCCCTCTTCGGGGTAATATTCGGAGTCGGGCTCCGAGTATTGTCTGTCGTCTCGATCTGAGTCTTCGGCGCTCGCTAGATCTTCTTCGTCCCCAAAGATGTTATCGGGCTCTGGCGCCGGCAGTCGCATTTCTTGCCTCGCCGCCTGTCGATTCCGAATAGTCTTTTTGGATCGGAACTGGGCACAGGCTAGGCAACTATCTTCATTGTGATCTGGAGATAGGCATTTGTTGCACACTGGATGCTTGTCTGTGTGCGGGAACTTCGAGTTGCACTGAGGGCAGTACTTGAATGGACTTCGTTCCATCGACGGTCGGTCCACGTGGTGTCGAGAAGGCCCCACGGCCAGATTCGACGATTGGAGTGCAACCAGGTGTATCGGCACAGAGCGCTGAACAATACCGACGGATCCGAAGGCCTTTTGAGAAGTTTTCTTGATTCCGAACTTGGAGAGTAGGAAAGTACATCCAAACCCAATGGCGGAGAAAAACAATCTGGGGAAGGAGAGTATGCCCATGCGCACTGTAGTCCAAGGGAGGAGCCACCTATCTCGTGATACTTCGAAGACTCTTCCAGGACAACAATGTGCAATCATCCGGACCCAACACTAGGCGGCGATCTATGCACAGATATGAATTCAGCAGCCCACATGCCTCAAACAATCCTCTTCTAAAATTTCTTTATGAGGCTCTACTCCATGATATTGTGCAGCTCTGTTAACAAGCTCAATATATTCAATATTATCGTCTGGAGAAGAGGGTCTGGATGGATATAGGTCGGGATCATTATCTGGCTGAGGGTCAGCATTATAATTCTCCTATGGGTCAGTATCCTGTGGTGTGTAGTCCTCTATATCCCCATCCCCTGTAACCTGTGGGTCTTGTGATGTTGGTGGAGAATGTGTAGGTGTAATGAGTGAATTTGGATCCATGATTGAAGGAGGTGGAGAAGGATTAGTACCCACATTTTTCCTTTTTAGAGGATGTGGTAGTCTTCTTGCAAGCCCATCTTCTTTTTCTCAGGTTTGGCATGAATTTGTCCTGTTTCTGGATTAATCACAATATCCTTCTGTTTCGGATCCGAAGATAGAATATCGGTCCGAGGCTCTTTATTTGGCGCCGAAGATTTAGGTTTGTAGACCGGTGACATAGAAACCAGAAGGGGTTTGGATTTCGACACCAAAGGTTTCTGGTCGGCACCACCATGGGGACGAGTAGACCCGGAGCGCTGTTTATGTTTTGGTGCCGAGCTCGAAGGCGGGGCGCTCAAAACCTTTTCTCGGTGCAGACCTTGACCTGAAGGCAGAGGGGCCGGAGCCTTTTTATGGAGAAGATGGTAAGAGAAAGAAGTCTCTTTACTCACGATCCGTTGTCCCGGTGTGAGGTCTTCAGCATCTGAGTCGGCTTTAAATATAGAGATAGGCTCCTTCTCTAGTCTGGCTTCCTGTGCTTGTGATTCTTCGTGTTCGGACTCCTCTCCAAGGAGATCCGGCAGGGGGCCACTTTTCTGGTACATTTCGTGACGTCCAGCAAGACAGTCACAAAGTATTTTCTTCAATCGAAATGATGGACACGCGTCGCAGCCCTTCTCGTCATGCGCCGGCGATAGGCAAAAGTTGCACACTTCGTGCAAGTCGGTGAGCGGAAAGTTAGCACAACACCCTGAACAGAACTTGAATGGAGTCCATTCCATCAACTGCTACCGATCCGGAGCGGGTAGGCCTACCGGCCTTACTCAAATGTTTCGATCAAAGGTTTTCGAATGTAAACGATGCACGGAGAATGGGAAACGCGATCGATAAAAAATACCGTTGAGGGTAGTGGATTGCGCGTCGAAAGGGGCCCAAAGAAATGGTGCCGAACCGGAGCGAAATACTGCGCTGACTGCCTGGCG
This sequence comes from Lissotriton helveticus, assembly GCF_964261635.1. Taxonomy (NCBI): domain Eukaryota; kingdom Metazoa; phylum Chordata; class Amphibia; order Caudata; family Salamandridae; genus Lissotriton; species Lissotriton helveticus. The sequence goes on along the minus strand of NC_136067.1, from coordinate 296,890,227 downwards.
CTCGGCGTACGTGCTTGTAGTCCAAGCACACGGAGCCCTAGAGCTCTTGAGTCCCTCCTTGAGTCCTCCACACTGTCTGCCCCGGTAGCCCTCACGCCTCTCGGCTTGCGGTGTCCTCGTTGCTCTCGTGGGGGTCGGGCCGGCCCCCCCAGCCTTCTACCCCTCACTCGCTGCTCACTATCTGGCTGGCCACGGGAACTCACCAGCTTTGGGGCTGCTCCCCTTGCCTCCTGTCCCAGAACCCAGCCCAGGTCTTGACTGTTCCATCCAGACCTGGCTGGCTCCATTCCACCCAGTACACTGCCCAAGCTGTCCCGTACTTGGTGGTGGTGTCAGCAGGTGGAGGTGGGACAGGAGGTCCTAGAGCAGGAGAGACGAGGCGAGGCGAGTAGGGTGGTGCCACTCTTGAAGATAGCTGCACAACGCACAGCCTATGCCCAGCACAGTACAGTACAGTACAACTTGTACAGTTCCAGAACTCAGAAAATTCCAAAAATCCCGCTGCTGTAAAAAAAAAAAGAGCTGCAAAACAAAGTTCCAGTGGTGCTGGACCGGTGACCAACTAGAAGAGCCCAGGCCTCGTGAAATAATGAGATCGGGAAAAGTGAGGAAGTATACAGCGCCCAAAAGAAGGACAGCAACACGACCTGATACCGCAGAGGCCACAGCAATTGCCAATCAGAGTCTAAAAACACAAAAAACCCCAAGCATACGGGACTTCTTTAAAAAAATTTCATCAAAGCCCGAGGAATCGCCACAACTACAATCTCAATCTCCGGGGGCAACAACTACTACAACTACTACTACTATTACTCCCCTGGCCCAACCAGGGTCGTTTAATCTGGCTTCAGCGCAAAACTGGGCACCTGAAATCACGAGGGCAATTGAGCCCCTAGAGGTCTACTTTTTTGGATCCACCCACATCGACCACAACAATAAAAATGCTCAACTTGCCTACTTTTCATCGGACAAATCCTCAGTGCCTCCAGAGGACCTCCGGTTTGATCAAACTCCTCAAACCCAGCCGGTGAATAATATGTCCCCTACAGAGGTCCAATCAACGTCGTCCCAACCCACTGCAACTTGTGCAGCGACCCCGATCAATCCTCCTGCGGCCTCTCTTCACCAAACGACGACAGCACAAATCCACGCGCAAGCTAACTCCGTGATCTCCAACAGTAGCCAACAATCCCTAACCCCACAAACAATAACCCCCATAGCAGCACCACCAACAGCACCACCTGCTTTGAGTTCCCCGTACATGTTATTCTCACCATCTGGCCACACAAAGGCTACACTGCAAAGTCAGCCAATACTGTTTGCCCAGAACGATCAGCTCATGACGGACTTGTCCCTCTTTTTCAAGACGCCTCAAAGTTCCCCAAGGTCCATCCCAACCCTAAATGAAAAACAAAACATTGATGAAAATCCTGGGACCAGTGCTTGGCCACAACTTTTACAGATCCTGCAGCAAACAGTTAATGCACTTAATTATCACTCGCTAAAACTGGAGGTGCAGGTTGACTTATTAAACACCCTGGCACTATTTACATCTGGGATAGACAGCAAATTAGACAAACTTAATTCCTTAATTTTACGGGCGCAAGCCTCTGCGAAGCTTGCCCAACCAACTTGCTGCTGCTCCCCAATCATAGACTCCCTTTCCCTGCTCCCAGAATGCTTAACCACTGTTATAAGGGAAGTAAAGCTGCTGAGGGGAGGAAACGTATTCATCAAATCGCCACCCTCTACACAGCATGAACATTCAAAACCCACCGAGGTCCCAGCCAAGCAGAACATAAACACAAATGAACGAGAGGTGCCAATAATAAGTATAGTATGTATAAGTATAAACCATTTTATAACGCGCTCCGTTACTGGAGAGTATCCTGGCGCGGGGAAAATAAAAGCAGATAACAGAGCATGGGAAAGAATCTTAGTTTACACTATTAAACAGATGCGTTTTCAAATGTTTTTTAAAGGCAGCAACTGTAGGTGTGGAGCGCAAATGAAAAGGAAGAGCGTTCCAGGCGCGAGCCACCACCACCGAGATCGACTGGCCGCCAAGTCTGGCACGTTTAAAGCGGGGAAGGGTCAGTTTAAACAGAGTGGAGGATCAACAACCGGCCCACGAAGCAGAACGGTCATCCCCAGAACGCGCAACCACAACCAAACCCGACGGCTGAAAACGGCCCCTCTTCGTCACCAACCGGACAAACAACTAGGCATGATCAACTTGAGCCTGTGCAAACAAACAGTCCCGCTCTTCAAAGTGAATTAACAGTGGTGGCCCCTTCAGGGCCAGTCCTACCACGCAGCAAGAGAGAGCGTAAGCGTCAGCAAAAAGCCCGAAACAAACTTAGGTCAAATTCCAATATGGCCCACCAGGATCTCTATCCAATCTTCAAAAAACCCGAAAACAAAAAATCCCCAGTCAAAAACAATGCCGCAGAGCAAAGGACCACCCCCAAGGGAGTCACCTTGGAAAAACCAACCCAAGAATCGGTGAAGAGCCTACAGGACCAAAGCAAACAAACTATGACCCCAGAAACAACTAAGGGCAGTGCCCACATAGAAATTACCAGTGAGAGCCCACAGACGGCAAGTACAACCGGGCCCAAGTTGACACCAGAAAAATCCAGGCCATCGATGGCTCTCACTTCCCTGGGAAAAGAAAGCTCAAGGGAAAGACTCAATTACTCCAAAACCATCTGCAATGACCGTGTAGCTCAGATCAATTACAGTCTACATCTGAAGAGAGCTTCGCAACGACCGTCGCAACAGTTACCCGAAACCAAACCAGATAGGATAGCTGAAAATTCCAACTTTAAGCCCATAAGCGTTCCGGAGTCAACCAACAACGACCCACTGTGCCATCAGATTCTTCTGATCCCCAAATACAAATCTAAAGGGCGGCACGATATTCTCAACAGATCCAATCAGCTAAAATTAGCAGAAGGAATCCGGGAACTAGCCGGACTGACCACGAACAACATAGAATCCATCAAATTCCTCTCCCCCCGAGGAAACCAACCCTCCGAGGTGACGGTGGTGACTTTCTCCTCGGCCAGTTGGGTTGGAGCTTTTCTTGAACAGAAGCTTATTCTGTGGAATTGGGGAATCAGAGTGCACCCCTACTCCACCCCCGGGTATCCCACCTCCCTGCTAACAAGATCGACTCCACCCAGCCATCTGACAACAACTAACAAAACAGGACCCACGAGACCCTACTCGGTCTTAAAAAACGCTTCAGGGTCCGACGTTGAATCAAAAGGGCCCGAGAAAGGCGGGGACAATGCAGAATCTAACTACAGCTGGTAGTGGCTGCCAGCAATCCTGCCATCAACACACCCAAACTGACCGCTAGCTGGTGAAATGCTTCCAAAAACAAACAAACTTTCTAAGAAACCTCTCTTAGCGGCGGACATACAGTACAAAAGAGACATCAACCAAGGGCGGCCTCCATTTTCACTGTGTTCATGGAACATCAGCGGTCTTCAACAAAAAATCTCAAATGATGACACCATGGCTTTCTTGTGTAATCACGCAGCAATCGCTCTACAAGAAACCTGGGCAACGGAGGACCACCCCATAGAAGGATACATTGAATTCCGAAAACCAGCACGCAGGGACAGCCGATTTGGCCACCCCAAAGGCGGACTGTCCATAAATATCTCAAACAACCTAAAAGGAGCCTTCAACCAATTCCACTTTGAAGAAGATTGGTTATTTGGGGTCAAAATCAATCCATGGAGGAGGCAGCGCTCACTCCTCCTCGTTAATGTATACATCAACCCCAGCACCTGTACAAAAAAAGACCATTTGGTCCGATTGTGCGAGATCATGGACGTCATCGCCGCTGAATACCCCAACTCGGACCGCATCATTACGGGTGATTTCAACACAAATCTTTTTCAGGGGAATGCTGCAGACATGGAATGGCTGGGCCCCACTAATATCATCGAGGCCGTGACTCACTCTAAACCCCTGAAGCAAACCTTAAATATATTAGGTGAGCTCACTGTGATGAGACTTTACAACGCAGGCTACTTGGTAGTGAATGGAAGGTCAACTAGTGACTCGCCGCCAAACTGGACCCGGTCGAACGGAAGAAAAAACTCTTATCTGGATTTCACCATCTGTAATTCAGATCTACTGTTTAATCTGAACAGTTTTTGCATTCACCAACGGTCTGAAAGCGATCATAGGCCGCAGGTCACCACCCTCATCACAAACCAGGATCTCCACAAAGTGGCACCTACAACCTACAAGGGTATTCACACTGAAAATCTAAAGCGCCTCAAATGGAACGATTCCAACAGCCAGAGTATTTTAAAAACAAGCAGGGACTTTATAACAAACAGCTTCGATAAAGATGTCAACCCGTCATGGAAATGGTCGCAGCTGTGCCTTCACTTGATCAAATCATACCCAGCGACTATGCAGAGATCAAATCGCTCACCATCAGCAGGGGCTGCAACCGTTACAGTCTTAAAACCACTAAAGAGAGCAAGGAACATCGCATTGAGGTTGGCTTCAAAATTCCCAGGGAACAGTGCCTTCCTTGCTACATATCATCATGCCCAAAAAGCATTTAGGAGGGCAGTCTCCCAAGAGAAACAGGCTCAGGAAAACCAATATTGGGCAAAACTGGTGTGGGAAAGCAAACAAAAAAACTCAAGGAAATTCTGGTCCCTTGTCAACCACACCAACCTGAACCTAACAAACTCGGGCTCAGCAAACATCCAGGAAGCAGAATGGGTAACATACTTAACAGCTCACTTTCAGGCACAACACCATCATCACTGCACCAGACCACCGAGGGTATGCGGGATTGGTGCTGATGCATCATTGAACACCGCCCTCAGTACAACCTTCGGCCCCATTCCTGTACTTGTACTAACTGAGGAACGAGTGGCCAAAGCAGTGACAAAAGGAAGACAAGACGGAGCACCAGGCCCGAATGGCCTGCCACAAAGGCTATATAAATCAGACATCTCTTTTTGGTCCACGGTCCTATCAAATCTCTTTAATTACACCTTGAAGACATCGACAATCCCGGACTCGTGGAGGGGCGCAATAATTCACCCCATTCACAAAGCCGGATCTCGAGCCATGCCCAACAACTACAGATTAATCGCCCTATTGGATATAGAGGCGAAACATTTTGCAGGACTCATACTGGAGGATTTAAGGCAATGGACAAAGGACAATGATCTCATTCCTCTGAATCAAACAGGGTTTGTTTTTAATTCAGGAACTACGACAAACTTATTGGCAGTTTCCACTATCATCGATAAAGCCTTATTAACCCGCAGGTTGGCCTTTTGCTGCTTTGTTGATTTCAAAGCTGTTAGACCTGACACCTTTTGGCGTGGTTCTTCCCCCATCTTTTTGCCTCTTACTCATGTGTTTTGATGCTGTGCTGGATTTCGTTTTTGCTGATTAAGATGCTTTGGACACTCTGCCACTGCTGATCACTGTCAGAGTGTAAGTGCTCCCTCTGTAAATTGTGATATTGATTGGCATATTTGTATCACCACGAAGTCCCTAGTAAAGTGCACTGTGTGTGCCAGGGCTGGTGATGACAAATGCTACTAGTGGGCCTGCAGCGCAGATTGCGCCACCCACATGATTAGCTTTAAAATGGTGACTCAGGCCTGCCAGCGCAGGGCCTGTGTGCAGTCAGTGGACTGCCCTGTCCCCCTGGCCAGTGTCTCCACTGGCTGGGCCTAACCCTTCCCTGTCTGTGCACATCAGCCACCCCTATGGAAGGCTCAAGGTACCCCCCTGGGCAGGGTGCAGTGTATAGCTAAGGTAGAGCATGTACTAGTGCAGGTCACATGCTCTGGTAGTGGGCAGCAGCCATTTTATGTGCTCACTGCTGTAAGGCTCTCTTGCTCCATAGAGTAACATGGAGGAGACTGGCCCCATGTGATGCCAGCCTATCTTCCCATAGGAACAAGATGGGACATAAGTGAAGGATATCCCTGAATTCAGAATTTAATGACATCTTTTAGTGAAGGGTGTTTTTAAATCCTGTGTTGGAGAATAGCACTTTTAGAAAGTGGCTGTTCTCTTGTCTAAACCTTTCTGTGTGCCTGGGTTTGTGGAATGCCTGCCTGGTCTGGATGTGACAGGGGGGGGGGGGGCTGCAGAGCCCCGGAGGAGAGGGTCGGAGCCAGCCCGGGGATGAAAGGGCACATCTGCCTGCCTGGGAGGTGGGAGGAAGGAATGCCTGATAAGTGCTGGGCTGCGCTGGCCTGCCTCCCTCTGCTAGCTCCCTCCTGGTGGTCAACTGACACCTCTGGCCCTTAAGCTGACAGGAAGAAGAAAACCAGAGACACCTCAGTGCTCCGCAACCCCCAGAACTGGTTTAGACTGGACCAAGGGCCTCCATGCACAAAGACTTCAAAGACATTGAGGGGTATAAGGAAAGGACCCCTGACTACAGAAGTCAGATTCTGAAATTCTACAAGCAAGAAGGAACCTCGGCTGGAAGGAGGACGGCTAGAGAACCAAAGGAAGATTGCCTTGCTGTGTGCTCCAAGGGCTGACCTGTTCTACTGTCTACCTGGAAGCTGAGGAGGAGAAAGGGACTTTGCTGTGTGCTGTGACCCTGCCTGCTTGCAACTGCCAAGACTTTGAGTGTGCTGTGTCTACAATACTGAATCTCCAAGGGCCTGAGAAGAGCTGGCCTCCTGTTGGGAACCCAGGACTAAAGGTTCCTAAAGCTTTGCCAGAAAACAGCTGCAAAATCGTGCTGTTGTGACCCGAGGCGTGTGGTACTTGACTGCGGAGCGTGAGGAAGGAATCAGTGTGCTCATCGGCACATTACCAGGGAGGGTCGGAGGCCTGTGGCGCCTCCCCTCGTGGAATCCGCTCCAACGTGGTGGGGAGGTCGAGAGGGGGGTCTATCCGTGACCAGCGCCCTTGAAAACCCTTTGCCGCCAAGTCACCCTCGTGGCCCGGAACCAGGATCACCCCTAGAGGCTGCCGTTCGTGACCAGGAGCTGCGGGGCCGAAGACCGAAGCGCTCCCATTGGTCGAAGGAGCCGAGCCCCCTCACCAACGCCGCGACGGGATTGGCCCGTGCGGCGCGGCGTCACCAGCGTCCTTGTGCCGTGATTGGCTGGGAAGCAGAAGCGTCACGACGAGCCGTCCCGGGAGCCGCACTGCCAGTGGCTGACTCCCGGGTGTAAGGGGGGCTCGTCTGGAGAGCCGCGACGGGATAGGCTGCCTGGGCGGAGGCGGCTGGAGGAGCCGAGAGATCACCGGGATCACTGACGGGACCGGGGAAGACGGACCAGACCTCGCCGAGGGATCTTGCCAAGTGCTCCCGCCCCCGGCCTGCCGTCTCTGCTCCCCGCTGCTCTCGGACGGACCAAGAGCGGGCGGAGAGCGTCCTGAGACCGGCCGGGCTGGAGCGCTAGTGAGCGTTCACCCGCGAGGTGCGCCTGGGGGCCCAAAACAACACTGAGCACAGGGAAAGGAGTCCCCCTTCCCCCAGCATTCGGGTGAGACACGCAGGAAGCGCTTAGAGTCCCTGATGCCAGGGGCTCGTTATCGTGGCTCATTTTTAACGCTGGCATTGTTTACCCTGCTCGTTTGGAGAGCGCTTTGATTATGAATCAGTGGCCATATTTTTTTTTAACTACTGGTTAAAGAGACTAGAGACTATTTGCTTTTTATAAGAACTTCCTAATAAGTGCATCCATTTAAGAATTAAGTGCAACATTTTTCTAATGAAGTGTTTATCGTGCAACTGCTTGATTTACCTTGCTGAAACTAGATAAAGTTATATTTTATATATACTTACCTGTGTGGTCTCAGTTTGTGGTGGATTGGGGATTATTGCTGTGCTAAGTGCAAATGTTATCCACATTGCCTCTGTTTAGCCTAGACTGCTCGCGCCATGCTACCTAGAGGGTGAGCAGGGGTTCTCAGAGGGTTATTCCTTCGCCCTGACTAGAAGCAAGGGTCCCTACTTGGTCTAAGGTACTTACCTCTGCCAACCAGAGACCCCGGGTTCTAACATTGGTGGCAGCGGTGGGATTTTTGAACTAATAATTGCACTTGACCGGCAGTGATCTCTTGTACATCACTAGTCTAGTTTAGCGGCACAGGTTGCACAAGATTTTTTTTCTTTTTGGTGAAATCTTTTTAGTTGAAAAGGTTAGGAAGCATCATGTCTCGGAAAGCGCCAAGCGTGAATGGAGAAGCGGAAGTGGAATTTGAAATCCAGGAGTTGTTAAACTATAACAAGGAGCAACTGAGAAAAGTCTGCAGACAGCTTGAATGCCCAGTAAGGGGCGGCGCAAATAAGGAAGAGCTACGGACAGCTCTGAGGGCCTGGTGGGAGGCCAAACATGGTGACCCGGAAGCTGCTACTGGAGAGGGAGACACACAGGAGAATGGGTTTTTGCCCAGTGAATTGCCAGTGAGGAAGCCAGGGTCTAGGACCGGCAGCGACCACTCCAGTAGGGTTATGTCTCCAGAGGAAATAGAGGAGAATCAGCGAGTTAGGGCCCATGAGATTGAGCTTTTGAAGCTCAGAGCGGAAGCCGATGAGAAGAGACTGCGCCTGGAAGTTGAGAAAGAGGCGCAGGAGAGAGCGGCGCAGGAGAGAAGACATACTCTCGCTTTGGAGGAAAAGAAGCTCCAATTGGCTCATGAGAGGAGCATGAAGGAGTTGGACTTCAAATATAAAGAGAGGGTGTCCAGTTCTAATGGTGGCAGCGCACAACCAGTACAGGCGGGTAAGGTATACATACCAAAGGATCTGGTACAGAATTATCAGAGGGGTGAGGATATTTATGCGTGGTTCAGAGCGTATGAACTTGCCTTAAAGATGAATGAGGTGCCTGAGAAGAATTGGGGAGCAGGATTGTGGAAGCATTTTGAGGCCTCTGGGAGGGATGTTATGGCACCCTTAGAAGCAAAGGATGCTTTGTCCTACTCCGCCATGAAGGAGGCTTTGTGCCTCAGGTATGGGCTCACTGCTGAACAGTACCGCCAGAAGTTTAGGAACTTCAAGAAGCTTGATTCAAGTACTTGGGTGGAGTGTGTGAGTATGTACACGGGTGCACTGGAAGGTTGGATGAAGGGCAGCAAAGTTACTGATTATGTGGGGTTGTGTCACTTGATTAGTAGGGAGCACTTAAGTAGTTTATGTGTCCCAGAGCTGCGCCAGCATCTTTTGGATAGCAAGTTAACTGATCCCAGTGAGCTTGCTAAAGAGGCGGACCGGTGGACGAGCACCAGGGTCCACAAGGGGGTGGTAAGTACCCCAGCCAAAGGTGGACAGGGTCCCCAGCAGAAGAGTGGGGGGGACACGGGTAATCAAAAGGAGTCTTCTAAAGGGCCCCAAAGTAGTTCCCAGGAGAAGGTGTCTCAACCCCCAAGCCTAAGAAGTCCTGGCCCCATAAGGGCCCGCAGGACAAAAAGACCCTTACTTGCTATTCATGCAGGGAGGTGGGGCACATTGCTCCAAACTGTCCAAAGAAGAAATCAGCACCCACTGGTGCTCCAGCTCCAGCTCCGGCGTTAGCCAGTGTAGCTTTGGGAGGGGATTTGATTTCTAGTGGGGAGGAGGGGTTAGCCTTGATGACCCTAGTCTCTCTAGGAGACCAAGAGATGGCCCAGGAAACCTTGCTGCCCCAAAACACTAAGAAGTACGGGCAGAAGGTGACCATCAATGGACGGGAGGTGGAGGCTCTGAGAGACACCGGGGCCAGCGTGACATCTGTCCGGTGTCGGTGGGTGTCTGAAGAGCAAATTATTCCCCAGGTACTCCGGCCTGTGGTGGCAGCTGACAGTTCAGTGCGCTACTGCAAGTTGGCGAAAGTTCCATTTGAATGGGGAGGAGTCTTCGGTATTTTGGAAATTGTTGTAAGTGATGCCTTGCCTGTAGATTGTCTATTAGGTAATGACCTGGAGAGCTCCCCATGGAAAGAGGTGGAGCACAGGACTCACTTGGAGATGTTGGGTTTGCCTGCGTGGATCTGTGTGTCCACCCGTGCAATGACAGCCAGAGAGGGCGGTCTAGCAGAACTGGAGCCTGGAACAATGGCCCAGGGACCTGCCAAGAGAGGAAGGGGTAGAGGGCGCGGGAAACCGGCCCCCACTGTTCCCACGGTCCAGGAGGAGGCAGACCCCGAGGGGGATGCCCTGGAACCTACAGGGGAGCAGGTGGCCGAACTAGGGGAATTGCCTGAGCTGTCCCAGTGGCAGCAAGAGGGTGGTCCCTCCAGGGAGGAATTCTGCCAGGCTCAGAAGGAGTGCCCTTCTCTCATTGGTGTGCGGCAGCAGGCTGCCGACCAGGCCGCAGGCCTGGGGTCCAAGGAGCATTTGATCTACTGGGAGGATGACTTACTTTATAGTGAGCCTAAGTTCGCTGAGCCCGGTGCAGCCCGTGTGCTGGTGGTACCGGAGCGCTTCAGGAACTTCCTACTGGGTCTGGCTCATGACGTGCCTCTCGCAGGACATCTGGGGCAAGACAAGACCTATCACAGGCTTGTCACCCATTTCTACTGGCCCCAGATGAAGACACACGTCTCTGCCTTTTGTAAATCTTGCCAGACTTGTCAGGCCAGTGGCAAGAGTGGAGGGAAGCGCGTGGCCCCCCTCCAACCCTTTCCCGTGGTGAGCACCCCTTTTGAGCGGGTGGGCATTGACATCGTGGGGCCCCTGGATCCCAAGACAGCCCTAGGCAACAGGTTTATCCTGGTCTTGGTGGACCATGCCACTCGGTACCCGGAAGCCCTCCCGCTCAGGACAGTCACCGCCCCAGTGGTGGGCCGTGCCCTGATGGGGATCTTTTCCCGGGTGGGATTTCCCAGGGAGGTCGTCTCAGACCACGGGACAAACTTCATTTCTAAGTATATGAAGTCCCTGTGGAGTGAGTGTGGGGTGACATACAAATTCACCACTCCTTACCACCCTCAAGGAAATGGTTTGGTTGAGAGATTCAACCGCACATTGAAGGGCATGATTTTGGGCCTGGAAGAGCCCATGAGGCGGAAATGGGATGTCTTGTTGCCATGCCTGTTGTTTGCCTACAGGGAGGTGCCTCAGAAATCCTTAGGGTTCAGTCCCTTTGAGTTGCTGTATGGCCACTCTGTCAGAGGGCCTCTTACTCTGGTGAAAGAGGGGTGGGAGAAATCCCGTGGGAAAACCATTCAGGATGTGTTCAGCTATGTGCTGGCCATTCGCAACCAGACCAAGCGCTTCAGGAAGCTCGCTCAAGAGAACCTGGAGGCTAGCCAGGAGGAAATGAAGAGGTGGTATGACCAGAACACTTCTCTAGTTGAGTTCCAACCTGGTCAGAAAGTGTGGGTGATGGCGCCAGTGGAGCCTTGTGCGCTCCGTGACAAGTGGTCTGGGCCATATGAGGTGGTGGAGCGCAAGAGCGAGGTTACCTATTTGGTTAACCTGAAGACTCCCAGGCAGCCCCTGAGAGTGCTACATGTGAACCGCCTCAAACCCCACTTTGAGAGGACTGAAGTAACTATGCTCATGGCTACAGATGTTGGAGGGGAGGAGGATAGTGATCCTCTCCCTGACCTCCTGGCAGTCAAGGAGCAAGATGGGTCAGTGGATGGTGTGGTCCTCTCCCCCACCCTGACTCCAGAGCAGCAGGAGGACTGTCGCCAAGTCTTGGGTCAGTTCGCCCCCCTGTTCTCCCTGACCCCAGGTGTCACCAAGTGGTGCGTCCACGACGTGGACACTGGAGACAGTCTGCCTGTGAAACAGAAATTTTACAGAGTGGCTGACAAGGTCAGAGCCAGCATTAAGGAGGAAGTTTCCAAGATGTTGACGCTAGGGGTTATTGAACCCTCCAGCAGCCCCTGGGCTAGCCCAGTGGTCTTAGTGCCTAAGAAAGCTGCTACCCCCGGTGGCACCCCAGAACTTCGGTTCTGCGTGGACTACCGTGGGCTCAATGCGGTCACGAAGATGGACGCGCACCCCATCCCCAGAGCTCATGAGCTGGTGGATCGGTTAGGAGCTGCCCAGTACCTGAGTACTTTTGATTTGACTTCAGGGTACTGGCAGATTGCCTTAACTGACGGGGCAAAGGAGAGGTCAGCATTTTCAACACCAGAGGGGCACTTCCAGTTCCGTGTCATGCCCTTCGGGTTGAAAAATGCCCCCGCCACATTTCAGAGATTGGTCAACCAGGTACTGGCGGGGCTGGAGCAATTCAGCGCAGCCTACCTGGATGACATTGCTGTGTTCAGCTCCACTTGGGAGGAACACCTGCAACACCTCACTGAAGTGTTGAAGGCTCTGCAGAAGGCAGGCCTCACTATCAAGGCCAGTAAATGCCAGATAGGGCAGGGATCGGTGGTGTACTTGGGACACCAGGTGGGGAGCGGCAAGGTGGCGCCCCTACAGGCAAAAATTGATACTATTCTGGCTTGGGAACCCCCCCAAGACCCAGACTGAGGTGAGAGCCTTTTTAGGTCTCACCGGGTATTACAGACGGTTTGTCAAAGGCTATGGCACTATCGTGGCCCCTTTGACAGAGCTGACATCTAGAAATCAGCCCAGGAAAGTGAATTGGACGGAGGCCTGTCAAACTGCTTTTGACACCCTCAAAACTGCCATGTGCACAGCACCGGTGCTTAAGGCACCTGACTTTTCCAGTGAGTTCATTGTGCAAACTGACGCTTCAGAGCAAGGCGTGGGAGCAGTGCTCTCACAGATTAATGATGAGGGCGGAGACCAACCAGTGGCTTTCATTAGCCGAAGGCTAATCCCCAGGGAACAGAAATGGAGTGCCATTGAAAGAGAAGCTTTCGCTGTGGTCTGGGCTCTGAAGAAGCTGAGGCCCTACCTGTTTGGGACTCACTTCCGTGTTCAGACCGACCACAGGCCCCTCAGATGGTTAATGCAGATGAGGGGTGAGAATCCAAAATTGTTGAGGTGGTCCATTTCCCTACAGGGGATGGACTTTACGGTGGAGCACCGCCCTGGTACAGAACACGCCAATGCTGACGGTCTGTCCAGATTCTTCCGCCTTAGTGATGAGGACTCCCAAGAGGTTGGGTAGTTCTCCCCACTTTCAGCTGGGGGGGACACATGTTAGACCTGACACCTTTTGGCGTGGTTCTTCCCCCATCTTCTTGCCTCTGACTCATGTGTTTTGATGCTGTGCTGGATTTTGTTTTTGCTGATTAAGATGCTTTGGACACTCTGCCACTGCTGATCAGTGTCAGAGTGTAAGTGCTCCCTCTGTAAATTGTGATATTGATTGGCATATTTGTATCACCACAAAGTCCCTAGTAAAGTGCAGTGTGTGTGCCAGGGCTGGTGATGACAAATGCTACTAGTGGGCCTGCAGCGCAGATTGCGCCACCCACATGAGTAGCTTTAAAATGGTGACTCAGGCCTACCAGCGCAGGGCCTGTGTGCAGTCAGTGGACTGCCCTGTCCCCCTGGCCAGTGTCTCCACTGGCTGGGCCTAACCCTTCCCTGTCTGTGCACATCAGCCACCCCTATGGAAGGCTCAAGGTACCCCCCTGGGCAGGGTGCAGTGTATAGCTAAGGTAGAGCATGTACTAGTGCAGGTCACATGCTCTGGTAGTGGGCAGCAGCCATTTTATGTGCTCACTGCTGTAAGGCTCTCTTGCTCCATAGAGTAACATGGAGGAGACTGGCCCCATGTGATGCCAGCCTATCTTCCCATAGGAACAAGATGGGACATAAGTGAAGGATATCCCTGAACTCAGAATTTAATGACATCTTTTAGTGAAGGGTGTTTTTAAATCCTGTGTTGGAGAATAGTACTTTTAGAAAGTGGCTGTTCTCTTGTCTAAACCTTTCTGTGTGCCTGGGTTTGTGGAATGCCTGCCTGGTCTGGATGTGACAGGGGGGGCTGCAGAGCCCCGGAGGAGAGGGTCGGAGCCAGCCCGGGGATGAAAGGGCACATCTGCCTGCCTGGGAGGTGGGAGGAAGGAATGCCTGATAAGTGCTGGGCTGCGCTGGCCTGCCTCCCCCTGCTAGCTCCCTCCTGGTGGTCAACTGACACCTCTGGCCCTGAAGCTGACAGGAAGAAGAAAACCAGAGACACCTCAGTGCTCCGCAACCCCCAGAACTGGTTTAGACTGGACCAAGGGCCTCCATGCACAAAGACTTCAAAGGTTTTGAAAGACATTGAGGGGTATAAGGAAAGGACCCCTGACTACAGAAGTCAGATTCTGAAATTCTACAAGCAAGAAGGAACCTCGGCTGGAAGGAGGACGGCTAGAGAACCAAAGGAAGATTGCCTTGCTGTGTGCTCCAAGGGCTGACCTGTTCTACTGTCTACCTGGAAGCTGAGGAGGAGAAAGGGACTTTGCTGTGTGCTGTGACCCTGCCTGCTTGCAACTGCCAAGACTTTGCTGTGTGCTGTGTCTACAATACTGAATCTCCAAGGGCCTGAGAAGAGCTGGCCTCCTGTTGGGAACCCAGGACTAAAGGTTCCTAAAGCTTTGCCAGAAAACAGCTGCAAAATCGTGCTGTTGTGACCCGAGGCGTGTGGTACTTGACTGAGGAGCGTGAGGAAGGGATCGGTGTGCTCATCGGCACATTACCAGGGAGGGTCGGAGGCCTGTGGCCTCCCCTCGTGGAATCCGCTCCAACGTGGTGGGGAGGTCGAGAGGGGGGTCTATCCGTGACCAGCGCCCTTGAAAACCCTTTGCCGCCAAGTCACCCTCGTGGCCCGGATCACCCCTAGAGGCTGCCGTTCGTGACCAGGAGCTGCGGGGCCGAACACCGAAGCCGCCGCGCTCCCATTGGTCGAAGGAGCCGAGCCCCCTCACCAACGCCGCAACGGGATTGGCCCGTGCGGCGCGGCGTCACCAGCGTCCTTGTGCCGTGATTGGCTGGGAAGCGGAAGCGTCACGACGAGCCGTCCCGGGAGCCGCACTGCCAGTGGCTGACTCCCGGGTGTAAGGGGGGTTCGTCTGGAGAGCCGGGACGGGATTGGCTGCCTGGGCGGAGGCGGCTGGAGGAGCCGAGAGATCACCGCCGGGACCGGGGAAGACGGACCAGACCTCGCCGAGGGATCTTGCCAAGTGCTCCCGCCCCCGGCCTGCCGTCTCTGCTCCCCGCTGCTCTCTGACGGACCAAGAGCGGGCGGAGAGCGTCCTGAGACCGGCCGGGCTGGAGCGCTAGTGAGCGTTCACCCGCGAGGTGCGCCTGGGGGCCCAAAACAACACTGAGCACAGGGAAAGGAGTCCCCCTTCCCCCAGCATCCGGGTGAGACGCGCAGGAAGCGCTTAGAGTCCCTGATGCCAGGGGCTCGTTATCGTGGCTAATTTTTAACGCTGGCATTGTTTAATGCTCGTTTGGAGAGCGCTTTGATTATGAATCAGTGGCCATATTTTTTTAACTACTGGTTAAAGAGACTAGAGACTATTTGCTTTTTATAAGAACTTCCTAATAAGTGCATCCATTTAAGAATTAAGTGCAACATTTTTCTAATGAAGTGTTTATCGTGCAACTGCTTGATTTACCTTGCTGAAACTAGATAAAGTTATATTTTATATATACTTACCTGTGTGGTCTCAGTTTGTGGTGGATTGGGGATTATTGCTGTTTTAAGTGCAAATGTTATCCACATTGCCTCTGTTTAGCCTAGACTGCTCGCGCCATGCTACCTAGAGGGTGAGCAGGGGTTATCTCAGAGGGTTATTCCTTCGCCCTGACTAGAAGCAAGGGTCCCTACTTGGTCTAAGGTACTTACCTCTGCCAACCAGAGACCCCGGTTTCTAACAAAAGCAGCATTTGATAGAGTACCTAGGGCGGCCCTTTGGAAAAAACGGACACAGTGGGGTATTCCAAATAAGATACTGAACCCAATTATTCAACTCTACTCCGACACCTGGGTTCGAGTGAAGCTAGGCTCCGGTTCGCATCTCTCGCGTAAAATCATGACCTCACGTGGTGTCAAACAGGGATGCGTACTGGCTCCCCTTCTCTTTAACCTATTTATAGCCGACCTGTCAAGCACCCTAGATAAGGTAAATAGCCATCCACCTAAAATAGGAGGTGCGGCATTATGCAATCTTTTATATGCCGATGACCTGGCCCTGTTTAGCCTCACTAGAGTAGGGTTACAAAGGCTTCTTGATGCACTATCGCAATACACGTCTGACAACCAACTAGAAATTAATATGGAGAAAACCCTGATAGTCCCATTTGGTAAGAAATGCTACAGTGGCGGTGGCTGGTCAATCAATAAAACACGTCTCACGATTGACCAATCATACAAATATTTAGGCGTCCACTTGGACTCCAGGGGCAGTTTCACAAAGCAAAGCAGTGTGATTGCAGCCAAAACTACGGCTCTAGTGGTATCCTTGGCCAAACTATCAAAAAAACTTTCAGGTCCAACCCTTGTCCCCTTACTAAAAGTCCTAAGAGCAAAGATCGGGCCAACACTCTCATATGGCATAGAGATCTTTAAAGGCAAAATGAATACTGCCCTAAACAAACACCACTAAAATCTATAGAAAGGCACTTCACTTGCCGAGCACCGCTTCCCCGGCCCAGATTAGATTAGAGCTGGGACTAATTAATTATGAAGCCCCTAATGTCGGCACCCATCTTAAGCTGTGTCACAAACTAAGACAGGCCGAACCAGGGACATTAGAATCTTTAACCTGGAAAGAAATCAATGAGACCAACCCTGGGGGAACATTCGGCCGCCTCTTGAATGACTATATCCACCAAATGTCAGTTGCCGAACTCTGGGCTCTTAATCCCAGTCAGACTGTTTTTAAAAATATAATCAAAAAATGTGTAAGAAGGAATTCCTTGGCTGCAGACAAAGCTCTTGCAACAGAGCGTAGTCATTCCTGGGCAGTAGTCAATTCTTACAAACTACTAACCCCGGCTGCCTACCTTTCCACGACATTTTCACTTCATCTAAAGCGCTGTCTGATTGCCCTAAGAATGGGAGATTGGCGCTTTCTTGAAAATCTACCCACCTGGCGCCGCAAGAAAGAGGACACAACATGTAGAGGATGCGGGTTAGCAACTGAAACAATCTTGCACGTGCTTTGCATCTGCCCCACATTTAATCCCCAACGCAGGCGTCTGCTTAAGCCAGAATGGAACAGGCTTGGGGTTCGGTCTTGTAGGCATGCCATTATTGCTGCTTTGTCTCTAGGTAACATTTTAAATATAAATTTGGCCAAATTCATTCAGCAAGCATACCGTAACCTAGATAAAATGGACACTGCTGAGGTCTCTGCTCATTGCTTAGTCTGAAAATGCATTCTAACAGAACTATAATGTGATTTGTGCGACCTTTTAAAGATATATTTTATATCTAAATCACGGGTACTCCTAGTACGGCCCGCGGGCCAGCAGCGGCCCGGCAAGCCTTCCGTGGCGGCCCGCGGACCATGAGACATAGTACCCGTGTTTACAAAGACTGTCTGCAAACACTCTGCTGCTCTGTGGGGGCCAGGCAATTTATTCCGGCGAAGCCAGAGTGGAGCTGCAGGGGCGCCAAGAGGGTGTGAAATACAGCAATGCCCCATTCACAAGCAAATGGTCTTTTTGAAGACCTGTGAAATGCTCGGGTGGGGCTGTGTGTCTGTGCGCGCTGGGAAAGCAGGCTGAGGAAGCTGTCTCAGCCCGGGTGACACAGGCAGGGTGGGGTGACAGAGGGAGGTAGAGGGACAGAGACAGAGGGAGGGAAATGGAGACAGAGAAATGGAGACAGAAAAAGGGAGACACACAGACAGAGGGAGGAGGGCGATAGAGGGATGAGGGTGACAGAGGGATGAGGGCGACGGAGTGCGGGAGGCACAGTGAGGGAAGGGGAGTGAGGGAAGGGGAATGAGGGAGGGAGTGAGGGAAGGGGAGTGAGGGAAGGGGAATGAGGGAGTGAGGGAAGGGAAGTGAGGGAGTGAGGGAAGGAGAGTGAGGGAAGGGGAGTGAGGGAAGGGGAGTGAGGGAAGGGGAGTGAGGGAAGGGGAGTGAGGGAAGGGGAGTGAGGGAAGGGGAGTGAGGGAAGGGGAGTGAGGGAAGGGGAGTGAGGGAAGGGAGTGAGGGAAGGGAGTGAGGGAAGGGAGTGAGGGAAGGGGAGTGAGGGAAGGGAGTGAGGGAAGGAAGGGAGTGAGGGAAGGGAGTGAGGGAAGGAAGGGAGTGAGGGAAGGGAGTGAGGGAAGGAAGGGAGTGAGGGAAGGAAGGGAGTGAGTGAAGGAAGGGAGTGAGTGAGGGAAGGGAGTGAGTGAGGGAAGGGAGTGAGTGAAGGAAGGGAGTGAGTGAAGGAAGGGAGTGAGGGAAGGGGGAGTGAGGGAAGGGGGAGTGAGGGAAGGGGGAGTGAGGGAAGGGGGAGTGAGGGAAGGGGGAGTGAGGGAGTGAAGGAGTGAGGGAAGGGGTGTGAGGGAAGGGGTGTGAGGGAAGGGGAATGAGGGAAGGGGAATGAGGGAAGGGGAATGAGGGAAGGGGAATGAGGGAAGGGGAATGAGGGAAGGGGAATGAGGGAAGGGGAATGAGGGAAGGGGAATGAGGGAAGGGGAATGAGGGAAGGGGAATGAGGGAAGGGGAATGAGGGAAGGGGAATGAGGGAAGGGGAATGAGGGAAGGGGAATGAGGGAAGGGGAATGAGGGAAGGGGAATGAGGGAAGGGGAATGAGGGAAGGGGAATGAGGGAAGGGGAATGAGGGAAGGGGAATGAGGGAAGGGGAATGAGGGAAGGGGAATGAGGGAAGGGGAGTGAGGGAAGGGGAGTGAGGGAAGGGGAGTGAGGGAAGGGGAGTGAGGGAAGGGGAGTGAGGGAAGGGGAGTGAGGGAAGGGGAGTGAGGGAAGGGAGTGAGGAAAGGGAGTGAGGGAAGGGGAGTGAGGGAAGGGGAGTGAGGGAAAGGAATGAGGGAAGGGAATGAGGGAAGGGAATGAGGGAAGGGAATGAGGGAAGGGAGTGAGGGAAGGGAGTGAGGAAGGGAGTGAGGGAAGGGAGTGAGGGAAGGGGAGTGAGGGAAGGGGAATGAGGGAAGGGGAGTGAGCGAAGGGAGTGAGGGAAGGGGAGTGAGGGAAGGGGAGTGAGGGAAGGGGAGTGAGGGAAGGGGAGTGAGGGAAGGGGAGTGAGGGAAGGGAGTGAGGGAAGGGGAATGAGGGAAGGGAATGAGGGAAAGGAATGAGGGAAAGGAATGAGGGAAGGGAGTGCGGGAAGGGGACTGAGGGAAGGGGACTGAGGGAAGGGGACTGAGGGAAGGGGACTGAGGGAAGGGGACTGAGGGAAGGGGACTGAGGGAAGGGGACTGAGGGAAGGGGACTGAGGGAAGGGGACTGAGGGAAGGGGACTGAGGGAAGGGGACTGAGGGAAGGGGACTGAGGGAAGGGGACTGAGGGAAGGGAGTGAGGGTGTGAGCGAAGGGGAGGGAGTGAGGGAAGGGGAGTGAGGGAAGGGGAGTAAGGGAGGGAGAGGGGGAAGAGAGTATGGGACGGGAGTGAGGGAAGGGAGTGAGGGAAGGGGAGTGAGGGAAGGGGAGTGAGGGAAGGGGAGTGAGGGAAGGGGAGTGAGGGAAGGGGAGTGAGGGAAGGGGAGTGAGGGAAGGTGAGGGAGGGAGTGAGGGAAGGGGAGTTGGGGAAGGGGAGTGAGGGAAGGAGTGAGGGAATGAGGGAAGGGGAATGAGGGAAGGGGAGGGAGTGAGGGAAGGGGAGTGAGGGAAGGGAGTAAGGGACGGGAGTGAGGGAAGGGAGTGAGGGAAGG